>NC_087346.1:71327500-73727500 GCF_030014295.1 Loxodonta africana | reverse complement strand
TTGATACTGTGATACTGAACATATTTCAGTGGAGCTTCTAGACTAAGATGGACTAGGAGGAAAGGCCTGGGGATCTATTCCCAAAAATCAGCTAATGAAAACCCTTTGGATCACAATGGTCTGACTTGCAATTGATGGTGCAGGACAGGGCAGCATTTCATTCACTTGTACACTGGGTTGCCATGAGTCAGGGGCTTACTTGATGGCAACTAACAACAACATTAATTGAAATGAAGTAGTAACCTCACCATGACCAATTGTTGGCTAGAGGCTGTTCTAAGAAATGTGTAAGTTGAGGCAGAACCTGAAAGGGCTAGCAGCTGGGACCTGTCAGCTTATCAGCAGAGAGGCAGTAAGGTCCTACTCTAAGAGTTATCTGAGCGGTGCAGCTCCATGCCTGTCTTAGTTCACCCCTTGTGACATACACATTTACTTCATATGTACAAGGAGCAGCTCCTCTGAAGTGCTGAGGGGCCTCTCCTCCTAAGATGAAACTTAGAAGAGGAAGGTTAGTGGGATGAGCTATACTGCCCCTCACTGCTCTTGATTTGGGGGCCTCAACTGGCTATCATTGTCTCCCTGTTCCAATATCCATTCTAAATCCTCTGCCTTCAGCTATCACCTCATTGGATCACAATTATAGGACCCAAATCTTCATAAATTGACTGAGATTCTGGTAGTTCTACTCTCATCAGGCTAGGGTTGCTACATTTGTTCATTCTCAGGATTTAGAAGAGGACGTGGAACTAGGGATATCATTGCTGATGTCAGATGGATCCTGGCTGAAAGCAGAGAATACCAGAAGGATATTTACCTATGTTTTAGTGACCCTGCAAAGGCATTTGGCTGTGTGGATCCTAACAAATTATGGATAACATTGTGAAGGATGGGAATTTCAGAACACTTAATTGTGCTTATGAGGAACCTGTACATAGATCAAGTGGCAGTTGTTTAGACAGAACAACGAATGCTGCGTGGTTTAAAGTCAGGAAAAGTGTGTGTCAGGGTTGCATCCTTTCACCATACCTATGTAATCTGTATGCTGAATAAATAATCTGAGAAGCCAGCCTATGTGAAGAAGAATGGGGTATCGGGATTGGAGGAAGACTCATTAACAATCTGCACTATGCAGATGACACAACCTTGCTTGCTGAAAGTGAAGAGGACTTGAGGCACTTAACCAATGAACATCAAAGGCTACAGCCTTCAGTATGGATCACACTTCAACATAAAGAAAACAAAACTCCTTACAACTGGACCAATAAGCAACATCATGATAAACAGAGAAAAGATTGAAGTTGTCAAGGATTTCATTTGGCTTGGATCCACAATCAACACCCGCGGAAGCAGCAGTCAAGAAATTGCAAGGTGCGTTGCATGGGGCAAATCTGCTGCAAAGGACTTCTCTAAAGTGTTGAAAAGCAAAGATGTCACCTTGAAGACTAAGGTGTGTCTGACCCAAGCCATGCTATTTTCAGTTGCATCATGTGCATGGGAAAGCTGAACAATGAATAAGGAAGACAGAAGAAGAATTGATGCCTTTGAATTGCAGTGTGGGAGATGAATATTGAACATACCATGGACTGCCAAAAGAACAAACAAATCTGTCTTGGAAGAATTACAACTAGAATGCTCCTTAGAAGCACAGATGGCAAGACTGCGTCTTACATACTTTGGACATATTGTCAGGAGGAATCATTCCCTGGAGAAAGACATCATGCTTGGTAAAGTACTGGGTCAGCGGAAAAGAGGAAGACTCTCAACAAGGTGGATTGACACAGTGGCTGCAACAGTGGGCTCAAGCAAAACAATGATTGTGAGTGTGGCACAGGACCAGGTAATGTTTTGTTCTGTGGCACATAGGGTCGCTATGAGTCTGAACTGACGCGACGGTGCCTAACAACAACAACAATAGGTTTTTTTAGATGCGCTTTACCAGGTTGAGGAAGTTTCCTTTTATTCTTAGCTTGCTAAGATATTTTATCATAATTGAGTTTTAAATTATGTCAAATTATATTTTTCTATCTATTGAATTCATCTTTAAGACTACTGATAAAGTGAAATACATTGAATGATTTTTAAAAGTCAAACCAACCTTACATTCCTGAGATGAACCCAATTTACTCATGTTGTTGGATTCAATTTGCTAACGTTCTGTTGAGAATTTTTTCATGCATTTTAATGAAGAATATTTGACTTCAGTTTTCTTTTCTTCAGTCAGGAGAATTCTGACTTCATTAAATAATTTGTGAAACTTTACTTGCTCTTCAACTATCTGGAAATAGTTGTGTAGAATTGATATTATTTCTCCCTTAATTGTTTGGTAGAATTCATCAGTAAAGAATTCTAACTACTTCTAACCCACTGTTTGTGAGAAGTGTATTAAATATAAATAAAATTTGTTAACTAGATAATAGAAATACTCAGATTATTTCTTCCTTTCTCAATAACCTTTTGTAGTTTGTATCTTCGTACCTTGGTTCAAAATTGGAAAGGTGCATGGCAGGTTGTATTCCTTCACCCTACTTAAAATAATCTGAGAAGTATATTATATTATGTTATGTTATGTTATGTTATGTTATGTTATGTTATGTTATGTTATGTTATGTTATGTTATGTTATGTTATGTTATGTTATGTTATGTTATGTTATATTATATTATAATGAAGGATGTGGCATCAGGATTGGAGGAAGACTCATTAACAACCTCTGGTATCCAGATGACAGAACCTTGCTTGCTGAAAATGAAGACTGCTTGGAGCATTTACTGATGAAGATCAAAGACTATAGCCTTCAGTATGGATTGAAGATGAGCATAAAGAAAATCAAAATCCTCGTAACTGGACCAATAAACACCATCATGATAAATGGAGGAAAAAAAATGAAGTTATTAATAATTTTATTCTACTTGGATCAACAATCAACACCAGTGAAAGCAGAGGTCAGGAAATCAAATGATGTATTGGGCAAACCTGCTGGACAAGATATTTTTAAAACTTTAAAAAGCAAAAATTTCACTTTGATGACTAAGGAGTACCTGAATCAAGCCATGGTCTTTTTAGTTGCTTCAGATGCATGTGAAAGCTGGACAATGAAAAAGGAAGACAGAAGAAGAATTGATGAATTCAAATTGTAGTGTTGGTGATGGATATTGAAATATATGTGGACTTCCAGAAGAATGATCAGTCTTAGAAGAAATACAACCAGAATGCTGCTTAGAGAAGTGAGGATGGTGAGACTTCCCCTTGCTTACTTTGTACATGTTGTCAGGGAAGACCTATTACTAGAAAAGGACATCATGTTTGATAAAGTAGAGGATCAGTGAAAAGTTAGGAATCCATCAATGAGATGGGTTAACACGATAGCCACAACAAAGACTCCAACATACCAACGATCATAAAGATGGAGCAGGACTAGGCAATGTTTTGTTCTCTTACATATAAGGTTACTATGAGTCAGAATCAACTCATTGGCCAGTAACAACAACGGTGTGTGTGTTTTAAAGAATTTGTTCGTTTCATCTGTGTATCAAATGTATAGGATAAAATAATGCACAATATTTTATTATCATTTTAATATATGTAGAATCTGTAGGGGTGTTCCCTCTTTCATTCCTGATATTATGTTGTTCTTAAGTTCTTAAAAAAAAAGTTCTTAAGTAGAGGTTTAATCTAACTACCTAGAAATTATAAATTTTATTGATTTCTTTAAAAAAAAACTGGCTTTTTGGCTTTAATGATTTTCTCTAGTATTTTTCTGTTTTCTGTTTCATTTATTTCTACCCTTATCTTTATTGTTTTCTTCCACTTGCACTTTCATTCCATTTTTTCTAGTATCTTATGGTGGAAACTTAGATTATTCATTTTAGATCATTTTTCTTTTCTAATACAAGCTTTTAGTGCTATTTATTTTCCATTAAGCACTTCTTTAACTACATTCCACAAATTTTCATTTTAATTCAGTTAAAAATGTTTTATAATTTCATCTGTGACCCATGAGTTATTTTGAAGTATGTTGATTACTTTTCAAATATTAGGAGATTTTCAAAATATCTTTTTCATATTGTTTTCTGCTTAAGTTCTGTATGGAAGAAGACTATGTTTTGTATGATTTCATTTTTTTAACATTTGTTGAGATTTATCTTATGGCTTAGAATATGGTCTATCTGAATGAATGTTCCAGCGTACTTGAAAAGAATGTATATATTGTTGTTGTAGGTGGAATGCTCTAAAACATTCACTTGGATCACATTGCTTATGTTGTTCAGATCTTTGGTAGCCTCACAGATTTTTCTGATTACTTGTTCTATGGATTACTTAGACAATAGTATTGCCATATCCAGCATAAATATGGATTTGTCTCTTTCACTTTTCAGTTTTATCTATTTTTACATTGTGTATTTTGAGTCTCTGAGGTTAGATGCCTACACTTTTTGATTTTTATGTGTTCTTGAAGAATTGACTCCTATATCATTATTTTATACATACATATATATATATATACTTTTTTTGGTTTATCACTGGTAGTATTCCTTTTACTGAAGTTTACTTTTTCTAATATTCCTATAGCCGCTCTAGCTTTTTTCTAAGTAACATTTTCATGGTACTTTTTCCCCCTTCCTTTTACTTTTGAATTACATTTATTTATATAATAAATATGAGTTTCTTGTATACAACATATATGTAAATTTTGCTTTTTTAAATTTAAAATCTCAATAACTATCTTTTAACTAGTATATTTGGTGTATTTTTGTAATTATTGATATGGTTGGATTTAAATCTAGTGTCTTGCTAATTGTTTTCTGTTTGTCCAGTCTGGTCTTTGTTTCTTTATTCCTGCCTTCTTTGAAATTAGTTGCTTTTTTTTTTTTTAATGATTCTATTTTATCTTCACAACTGCTGTATCACTTATACCTGTTTAAATTTTTATTAGTGGTTGCTTTTTAAGAAAAAATAGTGATTGCTGCAGAGTTTGTAAAGATATTCATCTTTAACCTGTAACAGTCTACTTTTCAAATAATTTTATTACTTCTTGTAGCATGTAAGAACCTTGCCATCATTCCCTTGGTTCTTCCCAAATTTTGTGTTACTCTTGTATTGCATTTACTTAGAAGTATGTTATTGTCATTATGTGCCTTCAAGTTGATTGTGACTCATAGCGACCCCATAGGACAGAGTAGAACTACTCCATAGGGTTTCCTAGGCTGTAATCTTTACAGGGGCAGATGGTCATGTCTTTTTTCTTGAAAAGTTCCTGGTGAATTCAAACTGCCAATCTTTCTGTTAGCAGCCAAGCACTTAACCATTGTGCCTCCAGGGATCATATATGTTATGAATCCTATAATACATTAATATTTTCATTTAAGACATTTATCTTTTAAAGTGATTGAAAAAAAATTTTTTTTTTTTTTTTAATATTACATTCATTTCACCATTTCTGGTACCCTTCATTTCTTTGCATAGATTCAGATTTCTCATTGGTACCATATTCATTCTAGTTGAATAACTTATTTTAACATTTTTTTTTCGTAGTGCAGGAATGCTGACAATGAATTTTCTCATCTTTCATTTGTCTACAAAATTATATTCTCTTTAATTTTGAAAGATATCTTTGCTGAGTATAGAATTCAGGTTTCTAATCCACCCTCAGCTTTCAGCAGTCCATGCACATCTGTGCCTTTGGGAGGAGGAAGGGTAGGTTCTCTCTATTTCAATGTTTTTGTCCTTCTCCCAGCAAAATCACTTCTTTTTATCTGCCACGTAACTGAAATTTAATGTTTAATAACCTGTTGACTTAGTTTTTGATCTGGCAGTTGCCATATTCCATTACATAAACTTGATCAAGGTGATTATCCTATATGCTTTCATCTAAAATGGTGGATTATTTCTATTTCTTAGATTTGTAGAAAGTACTGCAAGTGATATTCTGCTACTCTATGCAATGTAAAGTATAGTTTAGTTATCTTATTAAGCCACCCTGGTGGTGCAATGGTTATGCACTTGGCTGGTAACCAAAAGGTTGGCAGTTCAAACCCACCCAGCAATTTCTCATGACTGTGAGCAGTTCCTTGGGAGAAAGACCTGGAGATCTGTTCCCATAAAGATTGCAGCGTAGAAAACCCTATGGAGAAGTTTAACTCTGTCACATGGAGTCACTGTGAGTTGAAAATTGACTTGATGTCATCTAACAACAGCAATTATATTACTAATCATAAAAGTAGTCCATTCCAGTCTCTTATTGTAAATGCCCATATCCAGTGAAATAAGCATGAATATTTTCAGCAAAAATTCTTCTCTTTTCATAATTTCTTTTCTATTTTATTTATTATTTAAGAGATAATTAGGTTTGCTTTGTGTTTAGATCTTAGTGTATTAGAATTATAACTTTTCTAAATAAATGCTTGTATGGAACTCATTATTGAATAATTACTTTGAATGCAACATTTTCATAGTAAGATAACCAGAAAAAAAAAAAAAAAACCCAGTGCCATCGAGTCGATTCCGACTCATAGCGACCCTATAGTAAGATATGTATACAAAATAGCCTTTCACATTACTAGATGAATTTGTGACTTATGAAGAGTTATTTTTTCATGTAACTAAGGGTGTGACAAGATCAAAAGATTATTTCAAATACATTCACTAAGTCTGTAAATAATACAATACTGGTAAATGTTGACTATTAACTGGTTGGATATTATAACATTACTGAGACTACACACTGAATTTTCCCCATTCCTTCTTCCTTTCCTCTCCCTTTTACTTTTTTTTTTCTTCTTTTCTGTTTTTCTTCTGTCTTGAACAAGTGAGTAATTATAGATCAACAAGCAAATGCTGATCATTTTAAGGACTGTCCTGTCTATCCATCTACCCATCTATCTATCTGTCTGTGTCTGTCTATCTAATCATCTATGTAGCCACAGGAAATGTTTCTGTATCATTATTCTGTTGTCAAGTACTTGTATGAACGTGCTCATATGTGCAATTAATTCTAACTCAAAAGAGTAAATACGTCCATTGATTGAATGAATTGACTATTTTTATATTTGACATATTGTCATCATTACCACATTTATTTATAGATCTTAGCTTGTTTGAGCTTAAAATAAATTTACAAAGTCACAGAGAAAACTGGGTAGACAAAATACAATATTGATAGTTCAGCTAATTAATAGTGATTAATAAATTAAAAAAATTTTTTTAATATTGGCAAAGAAAAAACAAAATTCACAAGTTTAAAAAAGGTTATAGTCATTTTCTTCAGAATTTTTTTTTTTATTTAGATCCTGTCTTTTTTGTTGTTATTGTCCTTAATTTAGAGCTCTGCCTAAATTTTGCTTATTCATTAGTCATCCAAATCCCTTTGTAGGCAAATTTAAAGATCTCTTCTCAGATTCACCCTGCTTTCTTGATTGCTGCTTCTGCCTTTAATAGCAATTAGGGATTATCCATTCTTTATAATGTTCTCTTCCTTTCATTTTGTAACCTTTATAAACTTTCACGTTACAGCCTCCTATTTCTCTTCCAGACTTGCTGATATCTGCTATCTTCTCTGTGTCCTCTTCCTTTCTGTTATTTAACCTGAATCACTCCCAAAGGCCAGTTTGTTGGTTTTACACCTCATTGATGTTTCACCACTTTCATATCTCAGCCATTTTTATGCTTTCAGTTATCCTGGGTCAGATATCAAGTCCTGGCTTATTTCCTGGGCTTTTAGCTCTATATCTCTTTTTTTTAGTGTTATATTGTCAAACCAATAATAAAATACCTAAAAAATGAGTTCATTATATTCCACTCACTGAATCCTGTTCTCCAAATAAAAATACACTGAAAAATAATCTTGCAATACCACTATATTGACCCTATAAGGCTTTATATTTTAGAATAGCTTCAAAATTTACCTGGTAAGCAATTCTAAATGGCAACTGACAATAAATTTTGTTGGACTCTTCTGTTTATACTTGCTCCTACATTTTGCATTCTTCTTACGTATTACTAATCTAGTTCTGCTTTAAATTGTCTTGGTTTATTGCAATACCTTAATTCTTTGCTCAATCTCAACTTTCTTCACCCTCTAATATCCTGCTGCCAGATCACATTTCTAAGAAACAGCTTTTAAAATGCCTCTTCTTTTCCTTCCCTCCCTTCTTTTCTCTTCTTCCATTTCTCCCTCCCTCCATGCCTCCCTCTCTGTATCTATCAACAAACTTCAGTCTGCATTCCTACAAAAGAATTTGTGGTGGTTTGCAAGGGGAAGGGAATATATATATATATCTCATGGCAATAAGGTTTTGCAAGGTGGAGAGAAGAAAAAATAATGGTGGAAAAAATACAGTGACGCTGAGGTTGAGTCAGTGCTCAAAATGTATTTGGGCAGGCAATTCAAAGAGGAAAATCTTTATGTTCCATAATTCATAGTGTCCATCTAGATCCACAAAACCATTGAGCAGAAGAAGCATAGATATTGCTGGTTCTAAGAGCTGAGGTAATTTTTCCTCTAGGAGGCCAAATAAAAAGAACCTAGTATGACAGAATGAACCATATCTCCATCAACATTTTACAACGATAATAATACCAAGATTTGTAGAATAAAATAACTTTCTCTTGCCCTGTAGAATCAATAACAAATATTGTAACTGGACCCTATCAAATTGCCTAATTTTATCTACAAAAATTTATCTTTTATGACAATTTTTAAACAACTACGCTGAGCAATTGTCTGAAGTTGATATTGTTGTTGCTGTAAGCTGCCATCAGTCGATTCTGACTTATGGCGATCCCATGTGCAGAGTAAAGCTGCACCACAGGGTTTTGGAGATTGTGACCTTTCAGAAGCAGATCGCCAGGCCTGTCTTTTCAGGTGCCTCTGGATAAATTCGAACTGCCAACCTTTTGGCTAGTAGTCAAGAGATGTTAGTCATCAGAAATGCTGCCATTATGCTTCTTTTCATCTAAATGGTTCGATCTGTTTTTCCCAGTTTTCTTTTTCGTCATTAGAACTCAAGAACCCATCGATTCTCAATGATCAGTAATCCTCCTGTGCTGTTTTGAATGTTCGCTTGATTTGGTTCCTGTGAGCATTCAGAGTAACAGTAGAAAATCTTAGCAAAATTTTCGTAAAGAGTTAGGTGAAGGCTCAAGAGACCTTAAATCTCCTTGACTTTGACTTCTATTCAAAGTGTCTTACCTAGCTAGTTCTTGGTTGCCTCCCTCACCCTAGACAAACACACACACACACCCACCCACACACACACCCACCCACCCACCCACACACACACCCACCCAAACACATCTGTTTTACCTGTTATAGTACCTGATTACTCATCCTTTCTACTAACCAGAAGATCAGGACTCTTAGCTCTTAGAATATAAAAGCTGCCTGCTAGAAGTAGGGAGAACTAAAAATAAAATTATTAGACAGTTCCTGTATTATACACGTTTTTGTATAATGTTGATATTAGAAAGCCAGTTTTCACTTTCTAAAGAGTCTGGCATTAGTAATGTTTCATTCTTAACGTATAAAACTATCAAGTTATACTACTGGTACCACAGAACTCCTTTTTGTCTGTGTTGTTAGCTACTGTGATCTCCTGGGTGTGAAGGTAAGCTTGAAAGAGCTAACTATAATACCCATTTCAAGAGATGAGGGGGAAAGCATTATCTAGTGATCCATCAGAACAAAAAGTTTCATGTACGATTTAGAAGATGTAAGTGGAGGGAGAAAAAGGAATTGTACAGAAAAATTCATACATGAGTCAATAACTTTGAAGGCTTCATTGTATTCGTTTCAGGTAACAAAGTTCATGTCACACTTCCACTCCCTTTTTAAGTCAAGGACCTCAGGAACATGGAGTTGCGTTGACTGTGCTCCTCATTCCATATCACAGGATTAACATCGGTCACTTCTGGGATCCTTACTAATTAAATTTTATTATTTTGTTTTCCTTCTTTATCCTTGATTTTCAATCACAGTTCTCTTCGTACACATGCGCGCGCACACACACACACTAGGATATTTAATTTATTTCCTTTGCCTTCTTCTTTTCACATACAGATAGTCCCTGACTTACGATATATTTGAATTACGATGAACTGTACTTATGACTGTCCTTTTTTTTTTTTTTTGGTACATCTTTTTGTTTGTAATATGCACTACATATAGTGTTGCAACATGTAATTTCCTCATGTCATCATATCTGTAAGTCTGTGTGTAACATTTCCAATCCCCAAAGATATATAAAGATCAGATTTATAAAATGCTGATAATAAGAGGCAATAATAACGAAAACCAAAAAAATATTGAGGTATTCGACTTACTTCAGAACCAATTTATGACAGAGTCATCAGAATAGAACCCTGTCATAAGTTGGTACTCCCTGTATCTATTTAAATACGTTTTTCTAGAAAACCAGGCTTAAAAATTTTACAGAAATGCAAATAGCACTATGTAGCCGCTCCTGTTCTTTACATTTTATGTATTTGAGGCCTATCCGCATTGCTAATTTGGTATTAATTAGCATACTTTTCCATTATATCCGTGCACTGCATTGTAATTATCCATTCCCTTGGTGAGTGATCTAGGTTACTTCCAAGTTTTTGTCTCACAGACAATGCTGTGATGGATGTCCTTGTAAATGTCAGTGGGTGGATGTGTCTGAGAGTATTGCTGGTACACACCAAGGAATGAGAAAGGTCATTGGTATACCATGCAGAATTTCACTGAATATTGGCATATTTTGGAGCCCTAGTGGCGTAGTGGTTGAGCTTGGCTGTTAACCAAAAAGTTGGCAGTTCCAGTTCATCAGCTGCTCCCTAGAAACACTATGGGGCAGTTCTACTCTGTCCTATAGGGTTGCTATGAGTTGGAATCTACTCGATGGCAACTTTTTTGTGTGTTGTTTTCTTGTCAGATTACTTTCCAGAGTGACCATGCCTGTTTGCATTCCAAAAGCAGAAAACGAGGCCTCCTGTTTTCCTACATCCATGGTAGCTCTTAACATTACCTGACTCTCTGATTTGTTTTCAGTCTGCACATTGTAAATAGATATTTCATTACTGTGTAATTTTTTTTTTATGTAAAGTTGAGCATCTCTTCACATGCTCATTAGTCATTTGAATTTTCCTTTTATTAATTGCTTATTCATATTCTTTGCTATAGGGTTGTCTTTCAGTTTTCAATAATTTTTTTTTAATTAGTTATCAATCCTTTATGATTTTAGACTTTACAAATATCTTTTATCATTCTGTTACCTTGTCTGCGTCCATGTCTTCTTTGAACAGACATCTTTAATTCTGTTATCAAATACATTAATTTTTCCTTTTAGAATTTGTATTTTTAGGTTTCTTTAGACGAAACTCTTCCCCACTCTCAGGTCTCAAAGATATTTTCCTATATTCCCTTTATAATTTTACATTTGTCATTTAGGTCCTTAATCCATTTAGACTCTATTCTGTACATGATGTGAGGTAACTATTCAACTTCATTTTTCCATATTTAGTGAGCTAATTTTTCTCATGACGAATAGACCATCCTTTCCCAAATGATTTGCAATGCTCCTCTTTCATAGATCAAGATCTCATGTATATGACTCAGCTTTTGATCTCTCTATTCTATTCTTTCTACAACTATACTGTGCCTTTGAGTAGGTTTTAATATATGACAGGGAAACAAATTATCTTAGTTCTTTGTGGATATTTATTCTTTCACATAAATTCTAGAATTTGTAAATTTTCCTTCAAAAATCCTCCTGCAATTTTTGAGTAGTGTTGCCTTTAGGTTAATTCAGAGGAAAATTTATATCTTTACAAGCTTTCCCTTTGATGTATAACATATATCTTTCCATTTATACAGATATAAATTTATGCTTTTTTATATAGTTTGGATTTTCCCTATACATGCCAAATGCATTTTTGTTTGTTAATTCTTAGATGTGTTGTAGTTTTTGTTGCATATTTTACACATTGTATACCATGTTGCTTTTGCATGTAAATGTTAACTTACTTTTTCTTACGTTTTCTAGTAAGTTAATTCTGGTGAGAAGAATGCAATTAATTATACTGCTATCCAGCAACCTTCGCTATGAGTCTGAATCGACTCGACGGCACTGCATTTTTTTTTTTTTTAATCCAGCAACCTTGCTGAACTTATTAATTATACTTTTATCCAGCAACTGTGCTGAATTTTCTTATTAGGTCTAATTAATTTTCTTAGTTTTCTAAGAAAATAATTACGCTATCTCTAAAAACGACTTTTTTTTTTCTTTCCAATCTACTGTTTTGTTTCATTTTGATTATAGAGGCATTCTGGTATTATTTCTTATCATAGAGGGAGTTAGTGCAGAGTTCCTATATTTCCTTATGATGTTTCTGGTAGGTAGTCCTTATCATGATTAGGCAGTTTGCTTTTATTTCGAGTTTAATAAGATTAAAAAAATATATAGGTATTGAACTGATTTTTTTTGGTTTTACATCTAATGAGATGATCCTGTCCTTTTAATCTTTTAGTCAGCTAATATAGAGAATGATATTGAACCAAACCTACATTCTTAAGATAAATCCTACTTGATGATGAGTACCATACTGGATAGATTCAGTTGCCTAGTATTTCATTTGGGATTGTACATCTATATGGTTGTATGCATGTAAATGGTAGCTCATTTTGGTCTGATTGGCATTTTCCTAACTTCTCACAATGTTGAGTCTCTCTTCAATTGCTTGATGACCATATGAATTTCACTTTTTGTGAAATGTTTGTTCATGTGTTTCCCCATTTATCTTTTGGCTGCTTTTCTTATTGATTTGGGGAAGTTTTAAAATATATTATCTTAATGCTATCCATAATGAATTATATGTTTTAAAAGAATGCTCTCCAAGGTTGTAGCTTTTATTTTTATTTCTTTATGATGTCTTTTGAGGAACAGAAGTTTTGAATTTTACACATTCAAACATATCATTTGTCTCCTATGACTAGATATTTTTGCTTCTTGCTTAGGAAATTCTTACTAGCCCAAAGGTTAGAAAGATATTCAACTGTATTTGTTACTAGAAGTTTTAAAGTTTTGCTTTTGACATTCAAGTCTTTTGTTCATGGCGTGTAGTAGGGATCCAGTTTATTTTTTCAGTGTGGATAACTTTTTTCCATTTCCATTTATTTAAGAATACTTTCTTTCCCCACTAATCTGATGTGTTGTATCTTTCAGTATACTTTTTGTTTTTGGGCTTTCCGTTCTTTCATTGTTCTCTTTGTCCCTGTCGATTAATTATTATAATATATGCTAGACAAATTCCAAGAAAAGTAGTTTTAATGTTTTATAAAATGTCCTTTAAGTATTTCATTTTTAGGTGTTTATTGCTTCTGTACAAATATGCATTTGTACAAATATTCTGTACAAATATCCATCTTCTTAAGCTGTCCTATTATTTCTCATAATTTGTCAGTAGATTTTTTGGGGCATGGCGTTTCAGTGTGAATAGTAATATCATTTGCAAATAATAACATTTCTATTTTATTCCTTCCAGTCATTTTGCCTTTCTTTTTCTAATTTATTTTTTCTCTATTTATTGTCCTTGTGAAGCCTTACAGTACATGGGTGGATTGTGTTGTTCCTGATTTTAAACAGATAAAGCCTACTATTTCCCTATTTACAGTGATATATGCGTGTGCGTGTGTGCGTGTGTGTGTATGACATAGAAAGATCCTTTTTGTATTCAGTTTACTAAGATAGATAATCTTGCCTTTTTTTTTCCCCTTGAATTTATTAAAGTGGTGGAAGATATTAAGGAATTTCTAATACTAAATCCTCTTTGCATTCCTGGGATAAGCTGAGCTTGGTCATATTTATTATCTTTATTATTCACTGTTGAATTCAGTTAGATCATATTAATTTATCTGGATTGTCTCTTTGATTGTCTACCCAGTATTATCTGCTAATCACTCCTACCTAATAAACAATGACAAACCACCGTAAGAAACAACTCTTCTATTCAAGGCTTCACCTCAAAACCATCCCCCACCCCACCCCAACTTAGAGCTTAAATTAGCCTTTCCTGAGCCCTGTTTTAAGAGTTCAAGAATTTATTACAACATACTCAATTATCATAGCTCTGGTCTTACACTTGGTTAGTGGTTAAGAGCTACAGTTGCTAACCAAAAGGCTGGCAGTTCAAATTCATCAGGTGCTCCTTGGAAACCCTATAGGGCAGTTTTACTCTGTCCTATAGGGCCGCTATGAGTTGGAATAGACTCGACAGCAATGGGTTTGGGTTTTCTTTGGGTGGTCTTATACCACTTACAGAGCTTAGGAAACAAGACAGTCACCAGCTGTTTCTAAATCAGTAGTCCAGGCAAGAGCCTGTATTTAGAGTTGCCAGAGACCAGAGTAGAAACTCAATGGTATCTGAGGGATGGAGGATAAATGGAATATCTTTTGGTTCTAGGGTGGCACAAATGGTATTCTCTCAGATAATGACCCAAAATGTTGGTGGTTTGAACCCATCCAGTGGTGCTGTGAAAGACAGGCCTGGCACTTTGCTTCCATAAAGATTATAGCCAAGAAAACTCTATGGAGTAGTTCTACTCTGTAACACATGGAGTCACCATGAGTTAGAATCAATTAGATGGCAAAGGTTTTTTTTATTTGTGTGTTTTAGCTGCACCAGCATGCCAGGGATGAGCAGAGTGATAAGAATTCAGCAGGAAATGTTTATTTGAGAACAAAGGCTTGTTTTTGTCATTGAGAAATCAGGGTCCACTGACTGGGTAATTCATATTCTGGTACTGCATTGGCTGAGTTAGCTGGAGGCATTTTTACTTTGTGCCTCCATTATTTACTTGATAAAAATGGCTAACATTGAGCACATTCTAAGATTCAGTTTGTACTAAAGTGTTTTTATAAGTATTTACTTAATTAATGCCTAAAATCATTTGATGTATGATGAAATTGAAGGACAGAGAGGTTAAGAAACTTGACTAACTTCTTCAGCTAGTACATACAAAATAATAATAATAATAACCATTGCTGTTGAGTCGATTCTGACTCGTAGAGACCCTATAGGACAGAGTAGAACTGCCCCATAGGGTTTCCAAGGAGTGGCTGGTGAATTTGAACTGCCGACATTTTGTTTAGCAGCTGAGCTTTTAATCACTGAGCCACCAGGCTCCAGCTAGTACATAGTGGAGCTGAAATTTCAATCCAGGCAGGGTGGCTTCAGAGTCTAAAGCAATTATCCAGGTTTATTACCAGAATTTATTACCATAAATTTTAAAACATTTTCTAAAGATCATGCCTTAAGTGAGAAGCTTGTAATTTATATGTAATGAATATTAATTTGATTATTACAGGTTATTAAATATAAGATCTGATAAAAGAGATGGAGTGATTTAAATAAACCTGGGGCAGGTAGGTTTTGATATGTTTACCAATTCGGATGGAGTTTTAAAAAATAAGTTCAAGCCCATTAAACTGCTTATTTTTTATTAAGTCATTGAATTAATCATTTACAACTATACAGTAATCATTGTTCATAATCTAATGATTTCTTTAACTCCTTACTACTATATTCATTATAATCAGTTAACATAGAAAATGGTATGTGATTGAACCTGGAGAGTATTAAAAACTGCTTATATTCTACACACACACACACACACACACACAACACACACACACATATACACACAGGGGAGGTCTCTTCCTTTCCCTTACTTCTCCTTCCCCTTTCTTTTAATGTGTTTAGAGCCACCACTGAGGTAAAATGTGTAAATAGAGCAATAGATATATTCCACAATACTATACATTGCTCTCAAGTTTGTCAGCATACCCACTAATTAATTTGCTTAGTTTTGACAAATTATTTTTCTTTTTATTTGATGAGAAAATTACTTAAAATATAGCCATATATTTGGCTTAAGAGAATGATGATAAAAACAACTTAACGGTCACTTGCTCCGCTTGGAGTTAGAGATGTTTATTCCCTGTATTCAGTGGGTAATATGGAGGCAGTGTCTGGAGATGGGTAAATAGTATTTCTTCCAGTTTCTTATGAGTCAGTTCAACACCTCATAATGCCAAACACCTCCATTTGCATCAAGCACATTTTCAAGGGTAATTGTAAACATTCATTAAGAAAATAAAATGGGTAACATATTTATATAATTCATACCTGTAATATTCAGATACTGAGTTCTAAAATTTATACTATGAATTTTATTAGCATCAGTATTAATCTTAGGGATGGCCAATATGCATTGAGTTATTACTCGTGTACATAAACTTGTTAGTAGAATTGTTCTATTCAAGATGATTATTATGAACGAACTGCGTACCCCCCAAATATGTGTGGAACCCTGGTGGTGCAGTGGTTAAGTGCTTGGCTGCTAACTGAAAAGTTGGTGGTTTGAACCCATCAGACACTCCATGGGAGAAAGATGTGGCAGTCTGCTTCTGTAAGGATTACAACCTTAGAAACCCAATGGGACAGTTTTACTCTGTCCTATAGGGTTGCTATGAGTCAGAATTGACTGGACTACAATGGGTGAAAATATGCGTTGGAACACTAACTACTGTACCTGTGGATGGATTACCTTAACATAAAACAAAAGTTCTCACAACTGGATGGATAAATAGCACCATGATAAACTAAGAAAGTACTGAAGTTGTCAACGATTTTGTTTTACTTGCATCCATAATCAATGTCCATGGAAGCAGCAGTCATAAAGTCAAATGACATATTACCTTGGGCAAATCTGCTGCAAAAGACCTCTTTAAAGTGTTAAAAACAAAGATGTCACTTTGAGGACTAGGGTACGCCTGATCCATGCCGTGATATTTTTAATCGCCTCATCTGCCTGTAAAAGCTGGGCAATGAATAAGGAAGACCAAAGAAGAATTGATGCCTTTGAATATATGGTGTTGGTGAAGAATATAGAATATACTGTGGACTGGCAGAAAAACTAAGTCTGTCTTGGAAGAAGTACAGCCAAAGTGGTCCTTGGAATTGAGGATCGCGAGACTTCACCTCACATACTTTGGACATGTTATCAGGAGGAAGCAGTCCCCGGAGAAGGGCATCCTGCTTGGTAAGGTAGAAGGTCAGCTAAAAAGAGGAAGATCTTCAAGGAGATGGATTAACACAGTGGCTGCAAAATAGCAACGGGCTCAAACATAGCAACAATTGTGAGGATGGTGCGGGAGTGGGCCGTATTCCATTCTGTTATACATAGGGCCTCTATGAGTCGGACTACCTGAATGGCACCAAACATAGCAACAACAACAATATACCTGTGGATATAATCCCATCTGGGAGGAGAGTTTTTTTTGTTATGTTAATGAGGCCTTAGTGTAAGGAGTGTCTTGAACTCAATCACTTTTGAGATATTAAAAGAGCAGATTAGGCACAGAAGTAAGGAAGCACAGATGGGGGAAGATAGACGCTGTGCCACATAAAAATTGCCAAGAAACCAAGGAAGAGAAGCTATAAAGAGACAAAGACCTTCCCACCGAGCCCAGAGAGAAAGAGAGAGCCTTCCCCTAAAGCCATTGTCCTGAACTGGGACTTCTAACCTCCTAAATAAACCGAACCCTGACTCATGGGGACCCTAAAGGAAAGAGTAGAACTACACTGTGGCTTTTCCGGGGCTGTAAATTTTTATGGAAGCAGTCTGCTGCATCTTTATCCCACAAAGCCACTGGAGGGTTTGAGCCACCGCCTTTTTGGTTATCAGCCATGCACTAACCACTGTACCACCAGGGCCCCTTTCTAGCTTCCTAAACTGTGAGTAAATAAATTCCTGTCCATTAAAGCCTCCTACTTGTATTATTTCTGTATAGCAGCAGTAGGTACATAAGATAATGATTATAAGCGATCTATTTAATGTGGGTTTAAAAAATTTTTTTACTTAAATGTGGAGATGTGAATTTCTTGAACTGACAATGAAAATTAAAAAAATATATATTTAAACGAATTTTTTTATTAGATTTTTTTTTCTTGCCGTGAGTATAAAAGAATATAGGGTAAATCTTTAAAAATAAATTAACATTATAGAAATATTAGATTTTTAAATTAAAATTTAATGTCTATATTTTTTATTTATTAGACTAATTTTTACTAACTTGCAATGCTATACCTTTTTTCACTTTGTGCTTTATATTTTTATATGTTGGTATGTAGTTATATATATACACTTTCATGAGAGTAAATTTTTTGTGAATTATTTGATGATAGACTTATTTGAGTGAAGATATTTTGTGTATTACGTAATAATAATAATTAGTATTGTAACTATCATTTACTGATATGTGTCAAACATTGTACAGGGCACTTTACATGTTTTAATTTGTTTAATGTTCAGAACCACCTTGGTGGATGTAAGTACTATTATCCTTATTTTACGTAAGGGGAAATTGGAGTACATAGAGTTTATATCCAAGTTTTTACAATCAGTTAGTGGAAGAAGCAGGACGAAAACCTAAGCGGTCCGATGTCAGACCCTGAGTCCCTAACTACTACACCTTCTGCCTTATATAATGAGATATGGAATTAAATGCCATATTTTCAGAATGTGGTCTCTTCCTCATACATTATTCTACATATTTTCAACCATGTAAGTCATATGATTAAGCCAACGCTAGGTTAGAATCATACATATTTAGTATTGCCTGATAATATTAGATTTGGAAAAGGACATTAAGAAATGCAGGTTTAGCTTTATCAGAATCCAAGTAGCCTGTTTCTTTCACTTTAAGTAGGAGGTTAGGCAATGTAGCTTTTTGATGACTAAACATTCATGTCCTTAATATGTTTACTTTAACACAACATTAAATCAGTTTTGAAAAGGTGCAGGTGTGTTTGTGTAGCTTTTCTCTTTAAGTAGTGAATTTTTAACATTAGCAAAAATGTTTTTGCACCTGGATTTGGACAGTGATAACAAACTTTCTCAACTTAAGAATAAATTGGAACAACTTATTTTTTCCTCTGTGCTTTTAAAATATTTTAATTCTAAATAGTTTTGGGAAAGTCCACAGCAGTAAATAAATAATATTTGTTTACATAGGTGTTACAAAACATTTCCTTTTGATGGGGGTTGCTGCTTTTTTTAAACAAGTTAATAATCTCCAAGCATAAAGACTGGAGGATAGGAAATAATTTGTAGATTCCATGGCTGTTTACCCATAGATTTAAAATTATTCTGCTGTTTTGGATTCTTTTCTTCCTTCTTTGAATATTAACTGATAGTTCTGATTTTACTTCTTTGTGAATAGTAAGCTTGTTTGTGGGGTAGGCTGTTTGCTCTGGGCTGTTCTTTCTGCTTGAAAAGTTCTTCCGCTTAATAGATCCTTGTATGTCTGTCACCTTCTTGTCATTCTGATCTCAGTCTATAGGTTACATCTCAGAGGTCTCCCCAGACTTCCAGTCTAAGGCAGCCATGCAGTCACTTGCTACAACATTGCTCTGCTTTAAATTTCTCTGAGGCCTTATCATCTGATATGTTTTTGTTTTAATGGATGGATTGACATAAACCAAAAAACCAGACCTGTTGCCGTCAAGTTGATGGATTGATATATGCAGTGTCTTTATTCTCAACTACATGTAAGCTCCATATGAGCAGGTATCTTTTCTCTCTTGTTCATCAATGTCTCACCAGAGTCAATCATACTGCCTGATAGGTCTCAACTACTAGTTGAATAAATGACTTTTTGATTCAGGATTTCAGAGTGCTAGTTGCTGTATGCATTTTGAACAAGGAAGCAGTAAGGTGATTTGCTGTTTAACTTGCAAAACTAATGTTTATCCAGCATTGACAATGGAGTCATAGGTAGGTCACCCATAGCCAGGACTAGGATTTAAGTGATTTGAACTTATTATTCTAAAAAAAAATTTACACTACCAAAACCATCATATATGTTTTTGAAAATTCCAATTCTGCAATTATGTCCTTAGATAAATTGCTGTGAGATTTCTGGGTCAAAGGTTATGCACTTTAACATATATCACTAAAATGCCCTCCAAAAAGTGAAAAATGTTTTAATATTTCAAACGTGTAAACTTGTGCTGAAAAGGTTAACTTAGCCTTTTCTTCTTCTGCATGAGAATTTGACCTTCAGTTAACTCTGTAGCTCACTATGTTTCCCTAAAAGCCAGATATGGTATGTCAGCTATGTTGGCAGGCAGTGTTGCTTAATGGTAAAAATGATCCCTGCTGGCAAATTGCACCTGAACTGGAAGAATTCTAAATATCTGACAGGAAGCTATATCTTTGGACTTCCCTGAGTGTGGTGACTCTTGTAACTGACATGGGGAACCTGGAAGTTATGCTGGGGTTGTTACAAGAGGTGACATGTCCTGTGGGACATGAGCTTTTGACTTTGTGTGGATTCTGCACCTGCTCAGTGTGGATCTTACCTTCTTGGACCTGAGCTGCAGGGACTTCTGGAGAAAAGGAATGCCTGACAGCGCCCTCTAGCACTGTGATTTCTCTCTTCTGTGGCCTATGGTGGTCTTTGGGAATTGGTGTTTAGTTGAGCCTAAGAAACCTCCTGGTTGGCGTGATGGTTAAGGTTGTGTGCCAACTTGGCTGGGCCATGGTTCTCAGTGGTTTGGCAGTTATGTAATGATGTTGTTATCCTCCACTTTGTGATATAATGTAACTACCTCCATGATATGATCTGATGTGATCAGCCAATCAGTTGTAAGGTGATTTTCCTTGGGGGTGTGGCCTGTATCCAATATATATGGGTGTTCTGGCAAAGCTCACTGGATTTTGCTCCCTCTGGATCTTGCATCCAGCTCTTCATCATCTGACCTCTGGTTCTTGGGACTCGAGCCAGTGGTCTGCCATATTGCCTGCCTGTCTTGGGATTCATTGGCCTCCACAGCCTGTGAGCCAGCAGCCTGCTGTCTTACCTGCTGACCTTGGGTTCATCAGACACCGCAACTACGTGAGTCAGGGGAAGCTCCCAGCCTGATGCCTCACCCATGGACTTGGGACTTGCCATCCTCTGCAACCGCATGAGCAATTTCCTTGAGATAAATCTCTCTTTCTCTCTGTATTTACATATACATGTACACATATATACATATACATATGAGTCAGAATCGACTCGATGGCAGTGGGTTCGGTTCAGTTCAGATATATATATGTGTATGTACGCTTCATTGGTTTTGTGTCTCTAGAGATCCCAGCCTAAGACAGCATCACAAAACTCCGGTGCTGAAACCAAATATCTTATTCTTGATATTTTAAATATTGTTTGTAGAGATGTTATATGCTTTGATTTTCTCCTTATGAAATGAGAATAATAATACAATTCTGATTAAGTCTTTGAATATTTCATTTAAAATTTCTTGTATAATCTACTTCATCTAAACATTCATTTTGCATGTACAACATTTACGCTCTTTCATTTTTTTAATTTAAAAAATAATAAGGGATGAGAACAAGAGCACATTTAGTAAATCTTGCAAATTTATAAAGGCTAGCTCTTAAGGTTGTCATTATATTAAAGTCCTTCTGCAAATGTCTAAATTGGTAGTACTATTTCAAATATGCCCATCAGCATTCAATTTATTCAGGGTCTATGAATATGAAACTGGAGTTAGTTGATTGTAAATTTTAATAGATTTAATACATTTTCTAATTTTCTGAGTAGCACATTATTGTCATTCATTGTAGAGCTCCTTTGCAGCTCCTGAAAAAGAATTGGATATAACCTTGAATATAGTTATTAGATATAGCCTTGGCAATAGTTATTAATGATATCAATTCATATCCTTTTATCATTAGTTCATCCATCTCTGTGGCATTATGGGTAATATTTTTTATTATACCTACCCATCGGGATATGTCATAATTTAACTGGGGGGAAAAAAAAAAGAAAAGTGATGTCACACACAAGACTTAGGAGGAATGATTTTAAACAGACATAGGAATGTCAATATATTAATTCAGAGTATGTTCAGCCTTCAAGGTATTTAATGAACCTTGCACATTTGCTTTGAAAATGTCAAAAAGACCTTAAACCTCAGGTAGAGGTGCATTGCAGTGGTTGTTTTTAAGTTTTGCATTCCCCATTGGGTGTCAAATTAATACTCCATCTATTCGTAATGCAAACTGAGATATTCTGTTTATCAGGTAAAGAAAAACTTTTGAAAGTTCAATGTTTGTGAAATCCTTTACAATATTATAGTGTACTTGTTGATAATCTGTTATGTTTAAGCTATAAATGGGTAGCAACTCCTGTGGTTCTCACAGCAACCTTGAAAGGTAAGTGTGCTCATCTCCATTGTGTAGGTGAGTGTACCAAGACATAGAGAAGTTCAGTGATTGACCGAAGGTTGAATAGCTGTATAGTAGCTGAAGCCTGTGTGATTCCAAAACCTGTGCTATACCACATTGTCATGGATTTAATTGTGTCTGCCCAAAATATATGTCAACTTAGCTGGGCCATGACTCCCTGTATTGTGTAGTTGTCCTCCATTTTGTGATCTGATGAATTTTCCTATGTGTTGTAAATCGTAATCTCTGCACGTGGTTAATGAGACAAGGTTAGGTTATGTTAAAGAGGGTTAAGGTGGGATGCAACACTCTTACTCAGGTCACAGCCCTGATTCAATGTAAGGGAAATTTCTCTGGGGCATGGCCTGCATCACCTTTTATCTTATAAGAGACAAAAAGAGAGAGAAACAAGCAGAGAGAGGGAGGGATCTCCTACCACCAAAAAAAGAAGAGCTAGCCTAGAGCATATCCTTTGGACCCAGGGTCCCTGTGCTAAGCAACTCCTTGACCAGGGGAAGACTGATGACAGGGACTTTCCTCCATACCTGACAGAGAGAGAAAGCCTTCCCCTGGAGCTGGCACCCTGAATTCAGACTTCTAGCCTCCTAAACTATGAGAGAATAAACTTCTGTTTGTTAAAACCATTCACTTGTGGTATTTCTGTTATAACATCACTAGATAACTAAGATACACATCCAGATAGTTATTTGGGGGAAAACATAAACAACAATGGCCAAACTTTATATTACCCTATGTTTGTTATTCTTCAAATCAGAGCTAGTTTGCTGTGCTAATGATTGGGCGATGAGGCTATATGGCATATCATTAATATGAAATACAACAGAATAATTTAAAATTTTCAGTACTTGGACTATGTCAATGAATGGAAATATAGATTAAAATATTTTTAAAAAATGCACGGAATAAGAACATACAGAGTACAGCCCTGCCTCCTCGTACTTCAGGTGTATCAGTTATCTATTGCCATAAAAATTATGTATGACAAACCACTCCACTACTTAATGGCTTGAAACAATAAATGTTTATTCAGCTCACAAGTGTATGGGTTGGCTAGGCTCATTTTTGCTGCTATGGACCTGACTCACGATCTTGACTTGTTCCTATGTCGGTGATCAGTTGGTGGGTTGGCTCAGGGCTGTCTGGGCTGGGTACTCCATGTGACCTCTTAACCTCCAGCAGGCCAGCCTGGATTTGTTCTCCTAGTAGAGGTCTAAGATGGAGGACTGGGCTTAGAACTGGCATACTGTCATTTCTATACCATTCTATTCACCAAAGCAAGTCACAAGGACAGCCCAGATTCAAGGAGTGAAGAAACAGACTCCACCAATTGATGAGAGGAGTTGCAAAATTATATTGCAAAGGGCATAGATACAGGGAGGAGTATTTGAAAAAATGGGGACATTTTTGAAATAATAAATTCGCCAATATACTGAATTACTTCTGTGTTCATCATTCCTTTGCTTTTTTTAATGTATATTTTATTTTATCTGTATGTGTTCCTAAAAAGTATATTTTAAATTTTAGTTATTTTAACTTTAGAAAGAGATCATATGGCTATATGTATCTTTTGGGACTTTTTTCACATAATATTTTAGTACTAAGAATAATTTATATTATTGTGTGCTGCTGTAGTTTGTTTTTGGTGTCTGTATAATATTGTACTGAATTTATTGCCATTTAGTCTTACCCTCCCATGATGAGGGATTTTGGGTGGCTTATAGGTTTTGCTGGTGCTGTAGTGGTTAAGTACTATGGCTGCTAACCAAAGGGTCGGCAGTTCAAATCTGCCAGGCGCTCCTTGGAAACTCTGTGGGGCAGCTCTACTCTGTCCTATAGGGTTGCTATGAGTCGGAATCGACTCTATGGCACTGTTTTTTTTTTTTTTTTAATAGGTTTTGCTTCTGTGAACAGTGCTGTTATGAACATGTTCCCTTATGCACGTGAGCATACACTGGAGACTAGATTGTGTCAGTTGTAGGATATGTGAATGCTTAACCTTAGTTACTTCCTAAGTAGCTGTTCCAGTTTACCTTCCTACCACCAGTGAATAAAATGTCTTTAGGCTCCACATCCCATCAAATACTTTATGGTTAGACTTTGTTCCATTTTTGTCAAATGTTTTGGATATAGTTTCTCATTGTAGTCTTAATTCCTATTTCTTAATCACTAAAGCCATGGGATGTATCTTCAAATGTCTTTTGGTCATGTGCATTTCTCTTTGGTGAAAAGCCTGTTCATGCCTTTTGCCCATTTTTTGTTGAGTGGTTTGTGCTTTTCTTATTTATTTGAACTGTGGTTCTTTAGTCACTGTGCCACCAGGGCTCCACATTTATTTGTAGAAACATTTTATATATACTGCATCAGGTATATATACTTCAAGTAGCTTCTCCCAGTTTGTAATTTGTCTTGTCATTTTCTTTAAGGTGTCTTTTGTCAGTGAGAATGTGAAATTAACTTGGCAATGAGGTAATCCGGGAGCCACAGGGTAATTTACATATTTATACTTGTTCATGTATAGGCAGAGGTGAACATTGGTCTCTTCTGCACACATTCCCTAGATTGTGTACTGCCATTTGAGGGAAAGGCTACAAGTGGCAGACACTTGGAAGGGGCTCTGAAGAAATGGGATACATTGGGAAGAAAATTACCTACATTTAAAAAAATTGCCTATTTAAAATGAAAATATACTCTTGTTTTTTTTCTTCAAATAACTGCAACACTTTTGACATCTTTTACTTTAAGAGTTCTTAAGCATTCAAATGGTTAAGTGTTGTCTTATGAAATATAAACAACTGGAAACTACAAATGTTAGGAAACTAACAGTGTGTATGAGTTGAGAAGTTGTACATAGCTAGGTAACTTCAGGAAGGAAAAAATTGTATAGGATAAGAAAAAAAATCATAAGACATTTAACCTGGCTTCAGGAAACCCTGGTGGCATAGTGGTTAAGTGCTACAGCTGCTAACCAAAGGGTTGGCAGTTTGAATCCTCCAGGCGCTCCTTGGAAACTCAATGGGGCAGCTCTACTCTGTCCTGTAGGGTTGCTATGATTCGGAATCGACTCGACGGCACTGGGTCAGATAGAGTTATTTAAAATAGTTCAAAATAAAAGAAATTAGAGTTACTGGCAACTTGAGAAATCTGAGAAACGTTGTTAGGTGCTGTTGAATCGATTCTGACTCATAGGGACCTTATGTATAACATAATGAAACTTTGCCTGGTCCTGAGCCATCCATGCAATTGTTGCTATGTTTGATCCCCTTGTTGCAGCCAATATGGAATCCACCTTAGTGAGGGTCTTCCTCTTTTTTGCTGACCCTCTACTTTAAAAGGAGCACTAGTAGTGCAGTGGTTAAGTGCTTGGCTGCTAACCAAAAGGTCGGCAGTTGGAACCCAACAGGTTTGAACCCATTAGGTTCAAACCCATCAGCAGCTCCTTGGGAGAAAGATGTGACAGCCTGCTTCCATAGAGATTTACAGCCTTGGCAACCCTATGGGGCAGTTCTACCCTGCTCTATGTTGGAATCGACTTGATGACAATGGGTTGGGTTTTCATTTTTTTGCCTGCTTTACCAAGCATAATGGCTTCCTCCAGAGATTGGTCCCTCTTGATAACAGGTTTTAAATAAGTGAGATGAGGTCTCACCATCCTTGCTTCTGTGGAGCATTCTGGCTGTACTTCTTCCAAGACAGATTTGTTTGTCCTCCTGGAAGTTCATGGTATATTAAATATTCTTCAAAGACATTGTAATTCAAATGTGTTGGTTTTTCTTCAGTCTTCCTTTTTCATTGTCTGGCTTTCACATGCATATGAGGTGACTTAAAATAAAATGGCTTGGATCAGGTGCACCTTAGTCCTCAAAGTAACATCTTTGATTTTAACACTCTGAAGAGGTCTTTTGCAGCATATTTGCCCAGTGCAATACATTGTTTGATTTCTTGACTGCTGCTTCCATGGGCATTGATTGTGGATCCAAGTAAAATGAAGACCTT
Source organism: Loxodonta africana (assembly GCF_030014295.1). NCBI lineage: Eukaryota > Metazoa > Chordata > Mammalia > Proboscidea > Elephantidae > Loxodonta > Loxodonta africana. The sequence goes on along the minus strand of NC_087346.1, from coordinate 73,701,214 downwards.
GACAACTTCAATATTTTCTCTGTTTATCATGATGTTGCTTATTGGTCCAATTGTAAATATTTTTGTTGTCTTTATGTTGATGAATAATCCTCACTGTAGTCTTTGATTTTTATCAAGTCCTGTTTACTTTCAGCAACAAGGCTGTGTAACCTGGATATCACAGGTTGTTAGTGAGTCTTCCTTAATTCTGATACCCTCTTCTTCATATAGTCTAGCTTCTTGGATTGTTTACTCAACATAGAGATTGAATAAGTATGGTGAAAGGATATAACCTTGATGCATACCTTTTCCAGTTTTAAACCATGTAGTATCCCCTTGTTCTGTTTGAACAACTGCTTCTTGGTCTATGTACAAGTTTTGTTTGAGCACAATTAAGTGTTCTGGAATTTCCAGTCTTCACAATGTTATCATGATTTGTTATGATCCACAAACTCAAATGCCTTTGTGTAGTCAATAAAACACAGGTAAACGTCTTTCTGGTATTCTCTGCTTTCAGCCAAGATCCATCTGACATCAGAAAAGATATGCCTCATTCCATGTCCTCTTCTGAATCCAGCTTGAATTTTGGCAGTTCTTGTTGATTAATGGCTGTGTCTATTTTTGGATTATCTTCAGCAAAATTTTGCTTGCATGTGATATTCATGATGTTGTTAGATAATTTCCGTATTCCGTTGGATCACCTTTCTTTGGAACAGGCATGAATATGGATCTCTTCCAATCAGTTGGCCAGGTAGCCATCTTTCAAATTTCTTGGCATAGACAAGTTGCTTGCAAGATGTTCCTATAAAGTTTGTTAGATTATATAATTCTTTTACTAGAATAAAATGGATTTCTACATACATAACATGAAGAAAGCCATGTTTCCAAAATGTCATTGAGATGTAACTGTTGATGGTTATTTTGTGGATTGCATGAATTTTGATTTTGTTTTCACAGCTTTTCTATTTTAGAAAAATGTTCTAAAGCTGTGCACTTCTAAATTTGGTTTTTACTGACAGGGAGGAATTAGTTGAAGCACCTGAAACCTGATATAAGTCCTGGAGAAAGGTACCACAAGATGATAGCATAGATGATTACAAAGCAAAGGGCTTAGAAAGAGCAATATATTTTTTGGGAGAAAAAGTCAAGTGCACAACTTGGAATGTTTTATCAAGTGAGGGATACAGAAGTGAAAAGTAATCCTTCTGCTGTATTTGGCATTATTACTGTGTTCAATTTTGGTCTTTACGTTTGGCAAAGAATATGGAGACTCTGGAGATGTTCCAGTGAGGATCAGCAAAAGTGATGTAAGGAATGGGGACTAGCTCCTAAGAGAAGGCTCAGTGGGATCAGCGCTGTTTAACTTGGAGGAGGGAAGGCTAAGGGGTGATTTAACTGTCTTGAAGTATTTGAAAGGTTATTATATGGAAGATGCAGAGCAGATGTTCTTTATGTCCATAGGAGACCATATAAAAGGAAATACTTTTAAACTGTAGCAAGAGAAAAAGTTCAGTTGGTCATAAAGATGGACTTAAGTATAAAGAAGGGATTAAACAGTGAAACAGGTAACCAAGGAATATGGGAAAGTTCAATCCTTAGAGATCTTTAAAAGTAGGAATAGATAGTCATCTGCCTCAGGTGGTTTAAGTGTACTCCTACCTAGTGGAGGGAGCTACCATAGATCTCCTTTTGAAACTCTTCCAATTCTGTGCATGTTGTTTTCACTCTTGTGGAATTACCTGGAAAGACAGTTGGTCAGGAGCAGTTATCCAAGGAGAGAAGCAGAATTTCAGCAGAAATGGAGATCAAAAGACTGCCTGATGCTTCTTTGGATATCTCTGATCTCCTCCTGACTCCATACGTGTTAGTGATTTGATCAGAGAGGAGAAAATGTTTCTCACCTGTGTAGTTGTATTTGTAGAAATGTAGTACATGTGGTCTTTCTTCTTTGAGCTTTCCGGATCTGTAATGATAACTCAGGAAATTATAATAACCTAAAACCTGGTGCCGTCGAGTCAATTCCGACTCATAGCGACCCTATAGGACAGGGTAGAACTGCCCCATAGAGTTTCTGAGGAGCGCCTGGAGGATTTGAACTGCCGACCTTTTGGTTAGCAGCCATAGCACTTAACCACTAAGCCACCAGGCTTTCCTGAAATTATAATAGTTACTGATATAATGAAAGTCAGACATTGCATTTAATTATCTTACTTAATCACAGGGAGGTGGTATTTTTCTCCTTTCACAGTAACGAAGCTGAGATTTAGAGAAATGTAGTAATTAGCTTGAGATCCCTCAACAGGTTAGTGGCAAAGGCATAATTCAAACCTTGGCCTGCTCCTCTCTTTTTACTATTTTTGGAAGAAGTTGTACACATTTAGAAACACTCTTCATTGACACTGGCAACTTCTGTTAATATTAAGATTAAAGTAGACTCCAGAAATAATGATCTTCATTTGGAGAACATAAGTATGTGTTGAGGACTAGGACAGGTTTAGGGTAAAATTTGGTGATGTTTTATGATATTAACTGAATACCTTCTACTAAAATGGCCTTATATGTAATCAAGGAAAATCATTTCTTTTGACCCTTTGAATCATAATTAGGGTAATTGAAAGGTGGCTTCTTGATTATGGCTTTGAAGTTTGATCATCTAGGTTTCCAAAAGCTATGAGCTACCTGGAATATTGTAAATATTTCCACAGTTAAGTTAAACATAAAACGACCTTATCATATAACTATTGTTGAGGAAATTTAAAGAAATAACAATTAATACACATAATTAGGTAGTTAGTTCACTAATAACTGTTCTCAATCATTGTTGTTAGGTGTTGTTGAGTGGGTTCCAACTCACAACCACCCTATGCGCAACAGAAGGACACCCTGCCCAATCCTGCACCATCCTCACAACTTTTGCTATGTTTGAGCCCACTGTTGCAGCCACTGTGTCAACACTTGTCAATCCACCTCACTGAGGGTCTTTCTCTTTTTTGTTGACCCTAAATCATTACTTCATTTAATTTTATCACTGCCTATTATTTGACTAGCATTAGCTTAATCTGAATCTTTGTATTTCTAGTAAAAATTACCTCTAGGAAAATCCAGTTGGATCTGGATCAAGGAATATGAACAATGTAATTATTTAAAAACTAGTAATTAACATGCTACAGCATTTATATATGGTGATAAATGGACAAAAGACTGGAGTTGTCAAAGATTTCATTTTACTTGGATCCACAATCAATACCCATGGAAACAGCAGTCAGGATATCAAAAGACACATTGCATTGGGCAAATCTGCTGCAAAGCATCAGTTTAAAGTGTTGAAAAGCAAAGAGGTCGCCTTGAAAACTAAGGTGCGCCTGACCCAAGCCATGGTATTTTCAATTGCATCATATGCATGTGAAAGCTGGGCAATGAATAAGGAAGACCGAAGAAGAATTGATGCCTTTGAATTATGGTATTGGCAAAGAATATTGAATATGCCATGGACTGCCAGAAGAACGAACAAATCTGTCATGGAAGAAGTACAACCAGGATGCTCCTTAGAAACAAGGATGGCGAGACTGTGTCTGACATACTTTGGACATGTTGTCAGGAGGGATCAATCTCTGGAGAAGGACATCATGCTTGGTAAAATACAAGGTCAGCAGAAAAGAGGAAGACCCTCAAGGAGATGGTTTGACACAGTGGCTGCAACAGTGGGCTCAAACATAACAACGATTGTGAGCATGGTTCAGGACCAGGCAGTGTTTCATTCTGTGGTACATAGGGTTGCTTTGAATTGGAACCAACTCCGTGACATCTAACAACAACAACAGTATTTATATTATTTTTTGAAAAATTCTGTATTTCTCATTTATCTTTTCAGTTAACAACTTTCGAGAACCAAAAATGTGGATTCTTTCACCATTTTTTGTCACCTTTTTTTTTGTTGTATATTATTTCATGTTTTGGGAAGCTTACCAGGCAAATAGGTGTTAAGGGCTCTAGAAGCTTATTTCCTAGGATGAGATTTCTCATTGCCCAATTTCTCTTTCAGATTTCAGACTTCTTTTATTTCATAATAAAGAGAAGAAATAATTATATATTGTTATAATAATAACATAGCATTTATTGAACCCTGACTATCAGTGTTACTTCTCTGTTAACCACAGGGGCCATAATCTATGATCTGTTTTCTGCAGTGGCTTGCTTCCTATCTGCCAGTCACTTCTCTGAGAGCTTTGAATGTACTAACTCATCCAATCCTCATAATAACTCTAAGAGTTAAGGGCTTTTACTAGGCCTGCTTTATGGAGGAGGAAATTGAGTCACAGAAAGGTTAAGTAATTTACCCAGGTCACACAACTAGTAAGTGGCAGAGATAGGATTCATACCCAGGCCGTGTAGTGACCTTGCCTTTAGCCTCTGTACTATGCTGCCTGTCATTCTGAGACCACTTGTCCGTGCAAAAACTCACCGTGGTCATTTCAACTCTTCTAAGCTTCTGCAATGCTTCTCAGAAGTAGACTGCCGGGTCTTTCTTCCTAGTGTGTCTTAGTCTGGAAGCTCAGCTGAAACCTGTCCTCCATGGGTGACCCTGCTGGTATCTAAATAACGGTGACATAGCTTCTAGCATCACAGGAACACACAAGCCCCACAGCACAACAAACTGACAGACGAGTTGTGGAATGACATCAAGGACATCATCCACCAAGAAAGCACTACCAAAACTCAGTGCCATCGAGTCGATAAGAAAGCAAGAGGTCACTAAAAAGACAGGAAAGAAAGAAAAGACCAAGATGGATGTCAGAGGAGACTCTGAAACTCGCTCTTGAGCATTGAGCAGCTAAAGCAAAAGGAAGAATTGATGAAGTAAAAGAACTGAACAGAAGATTTCAAAGGGCCTCTTGAGAAGTCAAAGTACTATAATGTCATGTGCAAAGAGCTGGAGATGGAAAACCAAAAGGGAAGAACATGCTCGGCGTTTCTCAAGCTGAAAGAACTGAAGAAAAAATTCAAGCCTCGAGTTGCAATAGTGAAGGATTCCATGGGGAAAATACTAAATGATGCAGGAAGCATCAAAAGAAGATGGAAGGAATACACAGAGTCATTATACCAAAAAGAATTAGTCGATATTCAACCATTTCAAGAGGTGGCATATGATCAGGAACTGATGGTACTGAAGGAAGAAGTCCAAGCTGCTCTGAAGGCATTGGCGAAAAACAAGGTTCCAGGAATTGATGGAATATCAATTGAGATGTTTCAACAAACAGATGCAACGCTGGAGGTGCTCACTCGTCTATGCCAAGAAATATGGAAGACAGCTTCCTGGCTAACTGACTGGAAGAGATCCATATTTATGCCTATTCCCAAGAAAGGTGATCCAACCAAATGTGGAAATTATAGAACAATATCATTAATATTACACACAAGCAAAATTCTGCTGAAGATCATTCAAAAGTGGCTGCAGAAGTATATTGACAGGGACCTACCAGAAATTCAGGCTGGTTTCAGAAGAGGATGTGGAACCAGGGATATCATTGCTGATGTGAGATGGATCCTGGCTGAAAGCAGAGAATACCAGAAGGATGTTTACCTGTGTTTTATTGACTATGCAAAGGCATTTGACTGTGTGAATCATAACAAACTATGGATAACACTGCACAGAATGGGAATTCCAGAACACGTAATTGTGCTCATGAGGAACTTTTACATAGATCAAGAGGCAGTTATTCAGATAGAACAAGGGGATACTGATTGGTTTAAAGTCAGGAAAGGTGTGCGTCAGGTTTGTATTCTTTCACCATACCTATTTAATCTGTATGCTGAGCAATTAATACTAGAAGCTGGATTATATGAAGAAGAATGGGGCATCAGGATTGGAGGAAGACTCATTAACAACCTGCGTTATGCAGATGACACAACCTTGCTTGCTGAAAGTGAAGAGGACTTGAAGCACTTACTGATGAAGATCAAAAATCACAGCCTTCAGTATGGATTACACCTCAACATAGAGAAAAATCCTCACAACTGGACCAATGAGCAACATCATGATAAACGGAGAAAAGATTAAAGTTGTCAAGGATTTCATTTTACTTGGATCCACAATCAACAGCCATGGAAGCAGCAGTCAAGAAATCAAAAGACGCGTTGCATTGGGCAAATCTGCTGCAAAGGACCTCTCCAAAGTGTTGAAGAGCAAAGATGTCACCCTGAAGACTAAGGTGCACCTGACCCAAGCCATGGTATTTTCAATCGCATCATATGCATGTGAAAGCTGGACAATGAATAAGGAAGACCGAAGAAGAGTTGATGCCTTTGAATTGTGGTGTTGGCGAAGAATATTGACTATACCATGGACTGCCAAAAGAATGAACAAATATGTCTTAGAAGAAGTGCGGCCAGAATGCTCCTTAGAGGCAAGCATGGTGAGACTGCATCTTTCACACTTTAGACATGTTGTCAGGAGGGATCAGTTCCTGGAGAAGGTCATCATGCTTGGCAGAGTACAGGGTCAGCGGAAAAGAGGAAGACCCTCAATGAAGGTGGATTGACACAGTGGCTGCAACAATGAGCTCAAGCATAACAACGATTGTGACAATGGCTCAGAACTGGGCAGTGTTTCGTTCTGTTGTGCATAGGGTAGCTATGAGTCGGAACCGACTCGATGGCACCCAACAACAACAAAGCTTCTGCACCTCATTTCTGATCAATAGCCTGAATCAGCATGTAATTCTTATTTTTGGCTTATTAAACACTAGCATAACATCTTTACAATTCAAATAAGTATATATTTAAAAAAAATTTTTTTTTTTAAGCTACTACTAAATGCAATGTGTTTTACGTGGCACATGTTGGGATACAAAGTTAAGCAAGAAAAAGCCCTTTTTCTTAAAAAAAACTTAGAGTTCAGAGAAGAGAGTAACTCGTGAATTCGATTAAGTATTGCTTGCGGCAGAATGTGATTAATGGTATAAGGGAAGTATAAACAGCATATCCCAGAAGCATGGAGGAGGAGGGAGAGATTCGTTCTTGTTTGGCTAGTAGTATGCCACATGGACTGTGCCTTAGGGAGAGGGAGTTGAAGGATTTGTATTAAGTAGGGTGGCTATGAGACTTGTGGGTTTAGACCATGTGTAATATGGGAAATAGGGACATTCTTTCAGGTTCTTTTGCCCATTGCAGATTCTGGGGAATGCAGAAACATTAAGTATCTCAGCTATTTGCTACATTGTGAATATCAGGAAATGCCAGCTTGACACACACCCATCCGTTCATCCGTCTGTCTATTCATTGCTTCACCAAATCCCTGGTTAAAGTAATCTCAATTAATTTGGATGGTAATTATCTTCCTTAATGGGCATGCCTTTTTAAGCCTCAGGAGGATTTAGAATGTAGTGTAAGACTCAAAACTATTGTATTAATATTTAAGTATTAAAGAAGACTGTTCATATTTAGTATTGGATATATTTAAAATGAGTGAGGGATATGGATCTTTTGAATGATAGCTTTGTAACTTCAAATTAAAATGCATAATTGAGTAATTGGCTTCAACTGGTGATTTTAAATGTTTCTAAGTTTATATATTGTACTAGAACATTAAGATAATTTAAGATTGCCCTTTTTATGTGCTTAACATGTTAAATACATAAAAAATTATAGTACTTTGGAAGATTTTTTTTGGCATGAAGATTTAAAATAGAATTTGAGTTTATTAAATTTATGAAAGCAATTAAAAATGTTTGAAGGTGTTTAGGTTTATAAACAGAACATATTAATCAAAAACTGTTTAAATAGACTCCTACAATTTTCTAGGGTGTAAATAAGATGTATCAGCAGAATTTAAGAAGCCTTGGTGTTGCAGTAGTTAAGTGCTTGGCTGCTAACTCTAAGGTAGGTGGTTTGAACCCAGCAGCCACTCTACAGGAGAAAGATGTGGCAGAATTTAAAAGATCAGCAGAATTTAAAAGTCTACAGAGAAATTTAAAGAATTAGAATTTAGAAGGAGAATTTAAAAGTCTAGAAAAGAACTTGATTTGGATCTGAATAGTCTTGTCTGCAGCCCAAGGCCACCTTTGAAGACACCCCAAAAGGGACATCAGCAGTATGGGTGGAAATCTAATTGGACTGGGTTTAGGAGAGAATGGTAGAAGTGCAACTGGAGACAGCAAATATAGATCCAGACATCTGTGTTATTACTGTGGGCGCTGACTGTGGTGCTGGCCTTGGCTTTGAAGCTTCACCTTTAGGTGTTTGTGTACGCAGTAGGCATCCTTGAGAGGAAACAGAGTGGAAAAAGGTAGCAATACTGGGAGTGAACTAACGTGGGATACCTCTCAGGGTGGGTCCGTGGGAGCTGAAGTTTGTAGCTATGCAGACAGGGGCGAACACCTGTGAAATGTAGCTTATTACCTTTAATAAAACCCTGTTTATATCTATAGAGGAGTCCTTGGGTGGTGAAGATGGTTAATGTGCTCAGCTGGGAACCAAAAGTTTAGAGGTTCAGTCTACCCAGAGGCACCTCAGAAGAAAGGCCTGGCCATCTATTGAAAAATCAGCCATTGAAAACCTGTGGAGCATAATTCTATTCTTCTTACACACATGGGATCGCTGTGAGTCACAATCTACTTGACAGCTATTGATATTGTATCTACAGACATCTGAAGCTGAAACTCGCTCTATATAAGTAAACAAACAAAACAACAACAACAAACAGGAAGGATAATCTGTGGACAATGAGGGGAACAGGTAACTGGATGAACTGTGGGTAGTGGATGTCTTAGAGATTCTGGCTGGAGGAAAGGCAACACATTCTAATTAACTCAAGGAGGATGGGGAATTCTGTAGTGTTGGGACAGATTGTATGGTGGGTGCTGTCAGGCACCAAAACCCAGGAACTCAGAAGTCAGTAATCAAGTTTAGTATTTGTCTCTCCAGAGCCTCGTGATCACTCACCTCTGCTTTTGTCTGCATGTCTGTCACCCTTGCTGTCTTTAACTGAAAACCTATTTTCTCTATTTTCTGTGATTATGCCATAAAATGACTGTTGGCAGCCTTATATGTCTTTCTTTTCAGGCACTCAGGAACTGATAAAAGTCACGAGCCACAAATGCAGAAAAAAAATATGATCGAGCTAGGTCCCATCATCCCATCAGTCCTGGCTAAGGGGCCAGTTAGGGCATTGTCCTCTCAGCAAGCGCGGGGCATCTTCTCCGAAGGGAGGTTCAGCGGCTTCTTGGAGCAGGGTGTGACGGGGGTGCACTGAATGGACGAACATGCCTGGAAAGGCAACTAGAGAATATTATTCCAAATCCAATTTTTAACAGAAACCAGTTTGAAACTATTTTTTTCCCAGAACATCAAAGGATTTTTACATATTAGTTTTTCATCAAGTTTAGGGAATAAGAATGAAGCACAGTAATTAGGTCAGTGATTTTCAAAGTTTTTTTTTAAGCAGAATTTTTGCAAATAAAATCTCACGTGGAACCCCACAAGATAAAACAGAAGCAGGTGGAGTGCTGTGGCTAATGTCGCCCGCCCACTGCCATCAAGTCGATTCTGACTGATAGCCACCCCATAGGGTTTCCAAGGCTGTAGATCTCTATGGAAGCAGACTGCCACATCTTTCTCCCCAGAAGCCGCTGGTGGTTTCAAACCTCCGAACTTCTTGATCACTTTAACCACTGCGCCACCAGGGCTTAAAGTAATGTCAGGGGCATGGAACATTCCCTGCCCCATTCTCTGTCAGATATACATTTATCCTAATGGGTGCCATCTTCTGTCTCTAGTCCCCTCTCTATCTACAGCATCCACACATAGCTGCTCCTGAGATACCCCAGAGGAATCCCATCCTTCTTGATATATTTATTTTGATTATATGTACTATTCATTTTGGTGCATATATCTTAGTTTGAAAGTTTCATATTCATGTTTGTTAAGTGCCAAGATTGGTGCGACTTTGCCTCTTTGGTTCACCATTGTGACCATACCTGCTCAGAATGCTGCCTGGAACACAGAGGTGCTGGAGACATAGTTGTGCTAAATGAATATGAACAAATTAATCATATTATAAAGGGGGGACCATGCCACACTTTTAAAAAAGATTCTCATAACAAGTCTAGTGGTTGTATAATAAATATTTGCTGAATTAAGTCAACTTAAGAATGAAAATAACAACATCTACCTTTAATACTACTTGGTAATATTACAGTTGTGGCAGCCATAACACAAGAATGAAAATTTGGCTGTCTTTCAGGATTAGCTATTGTATGGTTCAGGCCTAAGAAGTGACTCAAGAGGCTTAGAAGTTGCTATTAATTTTCTATGTTTTTTGAGTTTTCCCCAAATAAATCTATATTATAAAGGAAGCCAAATTTAAAAATACTCTTGTAAGCATTTACCACTTGCATAAAAATCACTGCTTCTTGTATGGTGGATTCTCAGTTTGTGAATAATTCTATCTCAGCACATTGAATCTGAGTGAAATATATTTTTGAATTTTGTTTCTTTAGGTTTTTTTTTTTTAAATCTGGTTGCTAAGATTAGTAGTTTAAATCTATAAATTTGTTAATGTATGTTTGGGAAATAAGGAGCCTTGGTGGTACAGTGGTTAAGTGCTTGTGTGCTAACTGAAAGGTTGGTGGTTCGAACCCACTAGTCACTCTTTGGGAGAAAAGACCTGGAGATGTGTTCTCATAAAGATTATAGCCTAGGAAACCCTATGGGGCACTTCACATTGGGTCGCTTTGAGTCGGAATACGTACAACAACAACAACATGGGAAATGCTTTACTCTTGAACATATACATTGTGAGGTCTTAAGCTTATTTTAAAGATACAGGCATTTGTATCACACTTACTATGATTTCAGTAATGTATATGTAAATTCAAACCTTGGAAATAGACATTTATAAAATAATATTGAGGAAAAAGAAACTAAAATTCTTCAGTGCAGCTTTATTCTATAACCCTTACTGAGGATGCATTATATTATAGGATGTTTTCTACTGAAAAGATTTGTGACAGGTGAAATTGCTCCTTAAATCTCAGACTAATAGGAAAAGCTTTTTTGAGAAGTCTCACATACTGTTTGATGGTTACTGTAGGTTGCAGTTGACTGGTTTATTTTGTTTGGCTTCTGCAGAGACCATCATAGAGCTGTACAGAACAGAATATTAGAGCAGGCTGGGTATGGTATCCTCTGAACAGATTTAAGGAAGATATAATTTTTGATGAAATAAATAATAGGCAAGCAAATAGCAGAAATTACTCTAATGGCTTTTTGAGCAACATCATTTCCTGGAAAAGTTGCTAAAAACAAGTACAAATTGCCGTTAGTATAAATCCTAGAAGACCAGTTGATCCCCATACTTTTGGAACCCTGACACATCAGGGTTATTAAAAAGCTGTTTGACATTGTGATTCTACAAATTTTTTCCCACTGAAATGAAACAAATAGAGCAAACAATGCGGTTTCAAAGTCTTTCCATAAACTTCATTCCTACCAATTGTTAAATTCCATTATTTAGTTAATGAAGACAATTCTATTATATTGCTCTTATAATGAACAAACCAGATAATACATAAAAATATTTCATAACTACATCAGATTGTTCTAAAACAATGTGATTATCTTAAAGATAATAATATCTTCTGTGTGTAGATATGAGGCCTGGGGATTTGGTAAAGCCTGTGAAATTGATGGGAGTCCCTGGGTGGTACAAATGGTTGATATGCTCGGCTGCTAACCAAAAAGTTAGTGGTTCAAGTCCACCCAAAGGTATGTCAGAAGACAGGCCTGGAGATCTACTCCTGAAAAATCAGCTATTGAAAACTCTATGGAGCACAGTTCTCCTCTGACACACGTGGGGTCACCATGAGTTGGAATGGCAACCGGTTATAACATTGATATTCAGAGACGGAAGGTGCTGGAGTGAAGGCTGTCGCAATAGTAGTTCCGCCTGTGGTACGTGAATTCATACATGAATGCTCTGATGTGGCAGTGGTGGCTTTTTCCTTGAGGTGGTCCTCATTGTGTTTTCAGTTTCTATTTTGATGATAATTCAATCATTTTTATTATTACAGAAGGATTAGCCCTGGGACAATTATTTTGCAACTGAATGGCATATTAGTTTCCTAGGGCTGCCATTACAAACTGGCACGAATTGAAGTCTTGACACGTGCTGTCATATAGACGGAGCCGGAAGACATTATGCCACGTGAAATCAGTCAATCACAAAGGGACAAATGTTGTATTACCTCACTTATATAAAAAAGACAAAAATACAGACCAAATTTCGTTAGTGGTTACCAGGGGCTGGAATTAGGTGAAAAGGGGGGGAGGGGCTAACAGTGATGGAAAAATCACAGTGATTAAGGGTAGGGCTGTCTGGCCAGTTATTGTAATTGCTGTCAAGAAGGTGTACACCTGTAAAAAGTTGTACTGGCAAAAGTGGTGTGATGGATATATTTATAAAAGTGACAATCAAAAACAAAAAAAGTAGCTGCTGAGGCTGCTTATGTACAACCAAACACCTCATGGGATTTGGTTCCTTGGTTTAGAGGTTTAGGATCATGGTCTCATGGGACATCCTAGTTAATTAGCCTAATAACGTGTTTAGTGCTTCTGTTCTATCAGCTAGTTTGTTGCATAGTGTCTGGGGTCTTAAAAGCTTGCAAGTGGCAATCCAAGACATAACAATTGATTTCTCTTTGCCTGGAGCAAGAAAGGAAGGAGAGTCAGGAATAGGAGGAGGATATGGAATGTGTGGCTAATTGCTTCCATGCACAACTGCCACAGTGACCATCAAACCATAAGAACTGGATGGTGCCTGGCTACCACTACTGAAAATTTTGATCAAGGATTCTATAGAGGACTCCTGATCAAAAGGGGGAAAATGTAGAACAGAATTTCAAATACTCATAGACTTTAGACTTTCTGGAGCCATGGAGGTTGGATGAACCCCTGAAACTATTACGTTGAGATAATATTTAAACTTTAAACCAAAAATATCCCTGAAACCTTTTTAAAACCAAACAATAGTTTAGCTTAACTAGTAAAAAATGTCTGCTTTGAGCATTTTGTTCTTTTGAGAACTATCTATAAGGGATCAAATTGACAACAGCAGCTTGAAAGATTATATAGTAACCTAGGGAGCAGTGAGTTTATGGTAATGAGGGAGGGACAACTCAGAAAAGGAGGGTGAGAATGTCACTGAATTGTACTTGTAGAAACTGTTGAGCTGGTGTATGTTTTGCTGTGTACATTCTCAACAACAAAATAAAGTAAAAAAAAAAAACAAGCAAACAAATTTATTTGCCTCATTGTTCTGGAGGCTAGAAGTCTGAAAATACCTCAGCAGGGCCACGCTCCCTCTGAAGGCTCCAGAGAAGAATTTTTCTTTACCTCTTCCTAGCTTCTGGTGGATCTTAATAATCCTTGGCATTCCTTGGCTGTGGGTGCATCATTCCAGTCTCTGCCTCCACCATCACTTGGCCTTCTTCCCTTGTGTCTCTGTGTCTGAATCTTCCTCTCCTTTCTTTTAAAAAGACATCAGACATTGGATTTAGAACAAAGAATGTCACTAATTCAATATGATCGCATTTTAACTTGGGCCTGAATTTTGGGGAGACACTATTCAGTCCATTATAGGTGACTGTTTGAAATACAATTATATTTTATTACGTTTAAGAGTGTTTCAAGAGCTTCACATCTCAGCTGCGATGTGATGTATTGTGATGTGGGGGAAGATTTTGACACAGGAAAAATTGTGATGTGTCCCACTATGGCTCCTCAGCACCCATCTCTACCCCTTCAATTTTATATCCTTTTCTGCTCTTACTAAACACAGCTCTGGCTTTGCTTCTCTCAAGCTCAAAACCCTTTAACAGCTTCCCCTCACCCATTGCTCCATCCTGCGTGTCCCATCTACTTCCCTGTGGTCCTCCTTCATATTTCCTTTCACCAAAACCAAGAGCTCACTGTGCCTCATACTGGCTTTGGGTGACCCTGCTCTTTGTCTTTCCATACTACTTGGTTTATTCATGCACTTATAGTCACGTATTGAGGGCTTCTCTGGGCCAGGCACTGCTTTGTTCTTTCCACCAGAAATTATCTCTTCCCTAATCTCCTCTAATATAAATCCTATCCATTATTTGAAACTCAGTTTAAACATTTTATGAAGCCTCCCTCGATATACCCTAATAGCCCTATACTCTTCTTCTGGGATCTCATAACATATTACCATATTATCTGTATTTTTCTTCTGACAAGTCGTACTCTGTTTTGCATTATCATTACTTATGTAAGGCTATTAGTGCCTCTATTAGATTACAGCCTCCTAGAGAACAAAGACTATATTTTAGTCTCTGTGCTTCCCCCATAATCCCTGGCATGGTACTTTGTAGGTTCTTATATGCATTTATGGAACAAATAACGAAAATTAGATTTTAAGACAGTTTAAATACAGACCGATTTTATGTGAACAAATTAGGAAACCAATATATTTATTTTATGACTTTTGAGGTCTTGGTAGAGCAACATTCTAAGCAATTAATGCTTACTTATTACTTATCTTATATTCCCATGAATTTTTATTTCCCTCTGGCTTTCCCTTACTCAAATGTTTAGATAAGAAGGAAAAGTAGGAGAAAACCCAATAAAAAATAATTTAATATAGACTAAATCAGGTTTTGAACCTGAGTTCCCCAAACACTTTGGGAAGGGAACTCAATGGATGGACTTTGGGGGTCTGGGAACTCCATGAGATTATATGCACATCTCATTGTGGGAGAGTCAATAGCTTTTATCCAATTCTCAAACGGAATTTTTACCACACATATTGTGCACATGCACGCATACACGCACACATACAAAACAAAATGAAACAAAACAGAAAAACCCACTGTTCTAATTAGTCTTCTTCATTCATCTACTTTACCCTGGCATTTCAAAGAATGTCACTATATATGAAAGGCTTTTTAAAAACTAAGTTCTCTATATAAAAATTTTAGAGATTAATAAGGTTGTCAGCAAAATTCTGTGCCATGGAAATGGTGATTTGGCATGGTTTGCTAAGAGACCATTCATTAGTAGAAGTTAGACAAATGAATGTCAAGGTTGTTTTCATCCATCTTAATAGGGTATAAAATACAAAAATATAAAGTCAACAGTCCCAAGGGCTGACAGGCAATTATAAAAGAGCATGTGATTTGTTCCCTAAATACTAGAAGTGAGTGAAAATTGCTGCCACACTTAAAGCTGGCCAACGTTTGGGGAAACAGAGAAAGCATGACACTCTTGTTCCACTAAACCTGTACTAATAACTGCAAACTGTAATTCAGTGTTCTACAAAATTGTCAGTATAACATACCTGATGGAAAACAGGCCTCTGTAGTTTGGGAAATGTGTCTTTTTTTTTTTTCTTCTCCCTCACTAATGTCCAAGCACTGATTTTCAATGCTGCCCAAATTAAAAAAAAAAAATTCTATATATATGTCTCTGTGTGTGCGTGTATATATATATATATATATATATATATGTTCAGCTTAGCCCTTCATAACAAGGTGGTGAGCTGCATTTCTTACTGCATCTCCCACTACAATGAGATTACTTGCAGGGCCTTTTCAACTTTCTGCCTTTGCTCATTCTGTTGTTTCTTCCTTGCTTGGATTTAACTAGTTCAGGTTATTCATTCACCCAGTTTTTATTGAATAAGTATCCTGTGCCAACTGAGCACTGTAGATTCAAGGAAGAATAAGATATAATTCTTTCTTCAGGCAGCTAACAATCTGACCCGGTATTGTCCATTGAATTCTGTCCCCCCAAAAGGTTTGTTAAGTCCTAACCCCTATTCCTGTGGATAAGATTCTGTTTGGAAATAGGATTTTCCCTTTATTATGTTAATGGGATCTTCCAGGGCTAGGTTGGGTCCTAAACCTAATCCCTTCTGAGCAGTGTTTTATAAAGGGGAATATAGATACAGAGAGACACATGAGGAAAAGAGACCCTGTGAGAAGAGGTCTACAAGTCAAGGAATGCCAAGGAACTCCTGGGGCCACCCTTCAAAGAAGGACTCTTCTCTAGAGCCAATACCCTGACTTGGACTTTTAGTGTCCGAAACTGAGACAATAAATTTCTCTTATTTAAAGCTACCCACTTGTGGTGTTTTCGTTATGGCAACACCAAGTAACTAAGATACCCAGCCTTGTAAATAATTAAATAGAATGAAGTTTTAGTAGATGACTGATATGTTTGACTGTATACATGTACAGCATACATACCCAGACAGAAAAAAATAGGTTCCTTACATCAAAACCGGTATAAGATAGGCTTCAGATTCACTTCCGCAAAACCCAAACTTCCATGTCTGTATAAAGAACAATGGAAATTTGCACATATGCAGATATTTAGAAAACATTCTCACCTATGTGTCCTTCTTGAAAACATTATTTTAAGAAGTATTCTAGATGACAAAAGAAAATCGAATTAATGGAGAAATCATGGTATAAATGGGCTACTGGTGATCCTTGAAATTAGTAAAGTGTGATATGGCTAGGGTTGCCAGATTTAGCAAATAAAAATATAGAGCACCCAGTTAAATCCTCCCTCCAGTTAAATTTCTAAGTCCTCCTCTGGTTACTGGCACCAGCTGAGACCAGTAGTGAGTTCTGTGAGGCGATCCCTGAACAAGATCATGATCTCTGTGGGCAGTAGCTCCTGTTCCTCTTGTTAGGGACTCTTCAACCCTCCACCTCATTCAGGGGTCCAGTCAGATGCCCCAGGAAATCTGTGATTTGAGCCTATGGGGTCAACTCTGACAGGTGTGTGGGCCTGGATTCTATGGGATGCTCTGGTGAATGGGTCATGCCTCTGAATGGGGCTGTATTTCTTTCTTGAATCACTGCAAGTTTGGGCACCAGAATGGTGCACACAATGAACGAGTTCAGGGTTGGGCTGGTTGTGTGAGCCCATGTGTCCCCCAGGCGTTCCGACGGCAGTGCCACCTCCTGTCTGCTGAACCCAAGGACTGTTTCGGCGGCATCAGGCACCTCCCTCCCATCACTGGTCTCCAAGGGAATTATCTCTCTTCAGCCTCTGCCAAGTGTCAGATGGTCCTTGGAGTGTCCACACCCATTCCCTCAGAGGGCTTTAGAGACCATTGCACTGCAACATCAAGGGCCCTCCTGACCAGTGCTCCCTTTTGTGTCATATCTGTGTGAATGCATGTGGTACTGGTCAGTCATAAACAATATCAAAATGGGGAGAGGCATTTATGTCCCAATAGGACTGCTCTTCTTTGTCTCCTGTGACTTCTCCTTTATCCACGGTTGCATCAACATTGAAAGAGTTCACGTTCTAGAAATGCAGTGATAATGGCCTAAAGAGTTCAAGAAAAGGCTGTGTTGGAAAATTGTTATTCTGTGGTATAAAGTGTCAAAGAAGAAATTTAACATGGCCAGAAAAGAATTATCATTCACATTTTCCTTCATACTGTAGGTAAGACTTGCATTTACTATCATCATCAATAAAGCACAGTGTCACCCACTGAGGATCACTGGACACTAGTATTCATGAATGGCACCACGTGCTTCCTAAGTAATGAGGTATTCAGCATTAAAGCACTGGTTTTAGGAACTGCAGAGGTGAGAAGATCTGTATTATTTCAATACGAGCAAATTCCAAAGAGCAATGATATTATAAGTAATGATAGTATTTCTACCTTTTTCTTACTGAGGGAGATAGGGCATTAGCCAAGAATGGCACGTTTGACAATAAGGAATGTAAAGAGATAGTTCTGGACCTGTTCATGAAGAGATAGTACCAGGAATCTTTACATGCACTGATTATACAATAAAGAAATACTAGGTACCTCTTCTCTAACCATTGTACTAAATTGTCATCAATCACTATATATCATATACCCAGTGCCCTTGAGTCAATTCTGACTCATAGTGACCCTATAGGATGGAATAGAACTGCCCCATGGAGTTTCCAAGGAGCGCCTGGCGGATTCGAACTGCCGACCCCTTGGTTAGCAGCCATATAGGGTCATCATTTTTGTAACACATTATTTAATCAAGTTGGTTATATAGACAGAGGCCCTGCACACTTTATGGGCAGCCCAGCCAGAACCAGCACATCATCCATGTATTGTCCAGGAGAAATGATGCTCATCTGGGCCTAAAAATTGTTTAGTGCTGATCTACTTGCAGGGCACATTGCCCCTGGCAACTAACAAGCCTCCTAAGACACAGGGTGTGACCATGGACTTCTACAAGGGTGGTGGAGGCATGGAGAGGAATACTCTCCCTTCCCCTCTATGGGATTAAATCAGACCATCTGGAAATCAGAGCTTGGGCACTGTTGTTTCAACAGTCATATTCATACAAAGATTGAAAAGGTTTTTGAAAAGCTTAAAAAATAAGCTAAATCATATAACAACAAACTGGCATTAAATTAAGTAGTTAGAAAGCATTAGCAAGAAGATAGGATTATATTGTATTAGGAACTTTATTTTAAATTTTATGTGTTCTAATGGTATTGATAGGAGTCCCTGGGTGGTGTGGCCCTGGTTAAGAGCTCAGTTGCTAACCAAAAGGATGGCAGTTTGAATCCACCAGGCACTCTTTGGAAACCCTATGGGGCAGTTCTTCTCTGTCTTTTAGGGTCGTTATGAGTTGGAATTGACTAGACGGCAATGGTTTTTTTTTTTTTTAATCGGGTTGCTAGGAATGAGAATTGACTCAAGAGCAATGGGTTTGTTTTTTGAGGGTCTGGGTGGCACAAAGGGTTAAGTGCTGGAGTACTAGCTGAAAGGTTGTGGTTTGAACCCACCCAGAGGTGCCTGGGGTCTGCTTCCAAAAGGTCACAGTCTTCAAAACCCTGTGGAGCAGTTCTACTGTGCACACATAGGGTCATCATCAGTCCGAATCGACTCCATAGCAACTAACAACAAAGATACTACATGTGTTTTAAGTCTACATCTGTTAAAATTAATATGAAATTATAAGAAGAATGGGGTTTCCTTTAGTACATTTGAGGGATGAAGGAGAATGGTAGGCAATAGATAAAATAAGATTGACAGAACATTGATAATTGTGAATGCTGGGTGAGGGTCCTTGAGGAATTCAATAGGTCACCCTCTCTCCTTGCATGTTTAAATTTTAAAAAGAAAAGAAAAAAGAACTTAAATGAGTCAATTGACTTAGAATAGTGCTAGTCATAGGGAAAGCACTCTACAGACCTTTACAGAATTTGTCCTTCTTTGAGTTTCATAGCATTCTCTGTTATTCTGGTGTTGTCCAGTAGATTCTGGCTAATAGAGACCCAATAGGACAGAGTAGAACTTCCTGATAGGGTTTCCAAGGCTGTAAATCTTTACGGAAGCAGATTGCTACGTCTTTCTCCAGAGGAGCTGCTGGTGGCTTTGAACTTCTGACCTTTCCGTTAGCCGCCTAGCCTCAACCACTGTACCACCAGGGCTCCTTTTACTTTGATTAGTTGGTATATTTTAAGTTTTCTAACACTGACTGGATTGTATGCTTTATTTAGTATTTCTATCTATTAATTATCTTTTTAGCTTTTGCAAGGCCTACCCTAGGCCGTAATTTCTCACATGATAGTTTTTTGATACTACAGCTAGCACAATGTCTTACATAGGGTGGCTTCTCAAATATCTGTTGGAAGAATAATAGATGCTTAATGTGTACTTCTTGAATTCAAAGGGATAACTGCATGACAAATGGCCTTAGCAAATTCTTAGATCTTGCTCCTGGTGACTATTTTTCCACTGGATAAATGATAAATATTTCCTTTTAATAATTTTTACTACCACACATAAATTTCTGGGAATACAAGTAGCTTTGAGGATGTGTTTGCTAGATTAAGGATTCTTCTCACTCCTTCCCATTCCTTGGGGAAGGACTGATTTAGGCTTCTGTGAGGATAATGCCAAGTGTTATTTTCTTGTTCCATTATCTGTCCCTAGGTATCTCTACTTGGAATCTCTAGAAACACAGGTGTATAGACAGAATGGTTTTCAATTAAAGGGAACCTTGCCCTTAGCAAGCCTCTGAACAGTTGTATGTTCTGCACCTGTGGTAATAAAATCCGAGAGAGATAATGTACTGAATTTTAATCACATGTTGCCTTGTTACAGATTCACTGTTTAAAAACATTTCCTTTATTGTGGAGTTGTTAGTAAAAGGGCGGTGCTGTCAGTTAAGCCTCTGAGTGGCCCAGGGAATGATTTTACACTGAGGAATGATTATAGTCTTGTATAAAAATAGCAGACTCTTAAGTTAAAGTGAAAAAGTCTAGTAAACAAGCTTGAAGAAAACTGATTTCACTAGAAATGTTTCCTCTGCGCATGTGTGTGTGTGTGCATGTGTGTGTGTGTTTTATAGTCGAAGTTGGGATTTTATCCAAGTACACATAAGAAAGGGATCATTTAGTCAACAGCTATGCATCTACAGTATTTCATACCATAAGTATATTTAATAAAACTGACCACGGATGACAGCTTAACAGTGTTGCCTGCTTACATAGAGTTCCTGTAACTTCTAGCTGCTGCTGCCTTTTTTTTTTTTTTGATTTGCTATTTTAAAAACATGACTAGGGCATTTAATATGTTGATTGTTTCTATATTTATCTGAATACATTCAATGCTTATCTAATAATTTCAGTTATTATTTAAAAGGAATCATGAAAGGGAAAAGATAATATATTTATTAGTCATTTATTTCTACTCTATATTTTAATATGATCATTACACTGTGTTTTGCTGTTTCCTGGAAGGCTGCGGATATTTTCTTTATATTGGCATATGGAATTATTTAACAATTTTCTGAAAGGTGGGGAAAATGAAGTGAAAGAGTATCCACTGTTATTGTCTTTGAAAACAAATGAATTAAAAAGCTAGAATGGAATAAATTTAGGTTACAAAGAAGTTAGTATTTTCAGAGAGTCAACATAGCCTAGTATAGGATTTCCCAAAGATGTTTGTCTATAAGAATCTTCTAGGTGGGCCCCTTGCTAAAATCTAGTTTCTTGGGACCACCATAGCCCTACTGAATCAGAACATCCAAGAAAGAGGCCTAGAGCTCTATGTTTAGCAAGCACTACAGGTGATCCTTATCCTCGAGCAAATGTAACAAACATTGAGAAGTTGTTAAAACAGGTGTTTTGAACTAGAATATCTGAGTTATAATCTGGGTTTCATCACCTTTTTGCCTCAATTTTCTCAGGTATAAAAAGTGGCAGAGATAATACTAACAGGGTTGCCATGTGGATTAAATGAGACGGAGCCCCACGTCAAGTCGTTAGCATAAGGCCTAGCACAGTAAGCATTCGCTAAATATTTGCTGTTATTACTTAGTAGTGTAAGATTTAGTACACATTCAAAAAAAATTTTTTTTATTGTGCTTGAAGTGAAAGTTTACAAATCAGTCCAGTCTCTCATACAAAAATTTACATAACCTTGCTATACACTCCTAATTGCTCTCCCTCTGATGAGATAGCACAGTACTTCCCTCCCCTCTCTTTCCTCGTGTACATTCAGGTAGCTTCTGGACACCTCTGCCCTCTCATTTCCCCTCCTGACAGGAGATGCCAACATAATCTTGTGTGTTGACTTGATCCAAGAAGCTTGTTCTTCACCAGTCTCATTTTCCATCCCCTATTCCAGTCCAATCCCTGTCTGAAGAGTTGGCTTTGGGCATGGTTCCTGCCCTGGGGTAACAGAAGGTCTGGGGTCCATGGCCTCTGGGGTTCCTCCGGTTCCAGTCTGACCATTAAGTCTGGTCTTTTTACGAGAATTTGGGGTCTGCGTCCCACTGCTCTCCTGCTCCCTCAGGGTTTCTCTGTTGAGTTCCATGTCAGGGCAGCCATCGGTTGTAGCCAGGTACCACCTAGCTCTTCTGGTCTCAGGCTGATGTAGTCTCTGGTTTATGTGGTCTTTTTTGTCTCTTAGGCTCATAATTATTTTGTGCCTTTGGTGTTCTTCATTCCTCCTTGTTCCAAGTGGGTTGAGACCCATTGATGCATCTTAGATGGCCGCTCGTTAGCGTTTAAGACCACAGACACCACTCTCCAAAGTGGGATGCAGAATGTTTTCTTAACAGATTTTATTATGCCAGTTGACTTAGATGTCCCCTGAAACCATGGTCCTCAAACCCCCACCCCTGCTATGCTGGCCTTTCAAGTGTTCAGTTTTTTAAGGAAACCTCTTTGTTTTTGGTTTAGTCCATTTGGGTTGACCTCTCCTTTATTGTGTATCATCTTTCCCTTCACCTAAAATAAAACTTATCTACTATCTAATTAGTGAATACCCCTCTCCCTCCCTCCTGCCCTCCCTCCTCTCGTAACCATCAAAGAGTATTTTCTTCTCTGCTTAAACTATTTCTCCAGTTCTTATAATAGCGGTCTTATACAATATTTGTCCTTTCACATTCAAAATTTTTATTTGACAACACTAATTATTTTAAACAGATTGACTATTATTTAATATAGGAATCAAATGAACCAACATGCTTTTAGCTTTATGAAGCTGATTCAGTCTTTCCTGTGCTTTTCCCTAAAAAAAAGACACATTTCTGTCACGTATCTTCCAGAATTTCTAAAAATACAGCCTTTTCTTGAAGTAATTTGCTGCAACAGATCTAAAAAGTGATTTTGTTATATTGTCTATAAGTTATTCTTAAATATTTATGCATAGCAAATGTGATATATATATACACACATTAGTTTTAATCTACACTCTAGGGGTTGTTAACATTTGGAATAATATAATTAGGAATTCACAGTCAAAGAGAAATTAACATTTGAAAGAAGGACAATTATCTGAATCTGCATGAGAAGGCTCATTAATTAGTATAACTATGTTAAATAATTTTTCCTTGGTAAAATAACACATTTTCAAGATATGTGGAAGTTCACTTTTGTGCAGCTTGGATGGAAAAATTAGGAGCACCCAGAAAACCCATCATGGAGCTCTGGTGGCGAAGTGGTTAAGAACACAGGCAGCTAACCAAAAGATCACCAGTTTGAATCTACCAGCCACTCCCTGGAAACCCTGTGGGGCTGTTCTACTCTGTCCTATAGGGTTGCTATGAGTCGAAGTCGACTTGACGGCATACAACAGCAACAACAACAGAAAACTCATTGCCACAGAGTCAACTTCAAATCATAGTGACCCTATAGGACAGAGCAGACCTGTACCATGTGGTTTCTAAGGAGCAGCTGGTGAATTTGAACTGCTGACCTTTTAGTTAGTAGCCAAGATCTTAACCACTGTACTACCAGGGCCCCAGAAGGAACATCTAGAAGCTTAATCCATTTGGAGTAGCACAGATACATCCCACCGCTTAAAGACAGGATCATTAGTTGATTCAGCTAAAAGTTCCTGATCCTGACACCAGAATGCTGCATTTTTTCCGAATTCACGTTTTGTATGAGGTGCTTATTGGAGGGGCTAAGGACAAGCAAGGGCTTTGCAGAGCTTCTAGATCAATATTTGTTTCTGCTTACTATAAATGTGTGTACAGCATAGGATTTGTGCTCACTTACTGTAAACGTTTGTACCTGTGGCCAAATTCATTGTGAATCTAGCTTTCTTTTGAACACACTAGTGTAGTGAGTTGTAAAGGAGGACGCTTTTAACACTCACATTCAGTCATTCGTGGGTGGTGCACACAGTGAAGTGCTTGACTACTAACTGAAAGGTTGGAGTGCCACAGAAGAAATAAAATAAAATCCAGAAAAACAAAGATAGTTGATGGGGCTGAGTTAAAAATCAATTGGGTGTATTTGTGTGGGTCTATTTCTGGTTTCTCTATTCTGCTCCATTGACCTATAAGCATCTGTCACTCTGCCAATACCACACAGTTTTGATTTTAGATTGATTCCTCTCACTTTATTCCCCTTTGTCAAGATTATTTTAGTGCCTTTGCCTTCCATATACATTTTTAGAATAATATTGTCTATATTTACAAAAAATCTTGCCCGAATTTTGATATAATGATGTCAAACCTGCATATTAATTTTGGGATGTATTGGTTTCCTAGGACTGCATTAACAAAGGAACACAACTGAATGGCTTATAAGAACAAATATTTATTGTTCATAGTTCTGGAGGCTAAAAGCTCAAATCAACATGCCATCTCCCTATGAAGTCTCTGGGGGAAGATCCTTTCCAGTCTTTCCCATGTGTTCCTTGCAGTGGTAGCATAGCTCTGTCCTCACATGGCCATCTTTCCTCTGTCTCTTGGTGTCCGTTCTCTTTTATAAGGACATCACTGTGATTGGCTCAGGACCCCCTCCACTCCTGCATGACCTCATGATAACTGATAACATCTCCAAACAAAGTCATGTTCAACAAGTACCGGGGTTAGAACTTCAGTGTATCTTTTGGGGGGACAAATAGCGTCCCCTCAAAAATTCATTTCCAGTCAGAACCTCACAATGTGATCCTTCGCAATTCAGTCCATAATAAGGGAGAACTGACATCTTTACTATGTTGAGTATTCCAATCTATGACACATCATGTCTCTCATTTATTTATATCTTTTTTGATTTCTTTCATCAGTGTTGTGTAATTTTCAACATACAAGTCCTGATTATCTTTTATTAATTTTACACCTGGGCATTTCATTTTTCTTTGAGTAATTGTTAGTGGTATTGCATTTCAATTTCATTGCTCATGTACGTAGTCATTGTTAGTATGTAGAAGTACAATTAATTTTTGTATGTTTATCTTGTATCTGGTGGTTGTTGTGTGCCATCCATTCGATTCTGACTCATAGCTACTCTATGACTTGTATCCTGTAATCTTGCTGAGCTCATTTGTTAGTTCTAGAAGTCCTTCTGTAGATTCCTTGGGGTTTTCTTGGTAGACAATCCTGCCATCTGCAAATAGGGACATTTTTATTTCTTCCCTTCTAATCTGTATGCCTTTTATTACCTTTTTCTCGCCTTATTGCACTAATTAGAACTTCTATCACTGCATTGAATAAGAGCACGGAAGGTGGACAGCATTGCCTTGTTCCAGATGTAAGCATTTAGTCTCTTACCCTTCAGCATAACAGTAACTGAAGAACATTATAGATATTCTTTATCAAAAAAATTTCCTTGTATTCCTATTTTTCTGATTTTTTTTTTTATCATGAATGTGTGTTATAGCTTTTCAAATATTGTTTTTCTCCTCAGTGGGGAGGGGGTGTGGAGTAGGTCTAAGAACAGTGGGGAGTAGGAGTATTTCAGTTCCAGTCCATTGTTTTTCATAAAGCTCCTTTCTCATTTTATTTGGATTATGAGTTGGAAGAAAGTTGGCATTCTTATTCAAATAACAAAATGTGTTCTAAAACAAAATATAATATTTTTTGAATTACTTTTAGTTTTGAAATCTGTACCCTTGCTTTAGATTATACTTCAATATGCTGAATCCTTGCTGCTGCTAACACACAAAATTTCTGTGCAAATTGGAGGAATGTGGCCCTCCCAAGGGTAGAATTGTAAAAAGGTGCCCATTTCTCAGGGCTTTACATGGGCTGGATTCCCTACCTTCTCCCCCTTTGCAGAGTCCCATTCTGCTGGACTTGTTTTACTCTAACTTGGGGCCATGTCCTGTTCCTATTTATTCCTACAGGGATTTCAGAGATAACACATTTTGTGTGTATGTATACAAAATGATCTGCTTTGCTTTAAAGAAATTTTCCAAGAGATCTGCTTAGATATACCATTATTTGTCTCTTATAGCGACATGTAGGTTTCTTACAAGAGGAATGAAAAGTAGATTAAACGTAAATTTTTTCATTAGATATTATGTAATAATTTAAGCAATCATTGCTCTTACCACACACATCATAAAGAAAATAATTTCTAACATTAGGTAATGGATATTTGGAGGAAACGGCAACTTCACAGTCAAAAGAAATTGAGGAAATGCTACATACTCTATCTCATTTTTGTGTATTTTATATAGTAACAACTCTGAAAAGTCATATAGCAAAGAAACTGCTTATCTTTGTTTAATGCAGCATTTCTTAAGCTTATTTCACCAAATAATTCCCCTCCACCAACATAGTTTAGTTTAGTTTCCCTACCGCCAATTAACACCTTTTAGTCTCTTAAAACTGATTGCCCTTAAAGTAGAACTGCCCCGTAGGGTTTCAAGCAGTGGCTGGTGGATTCAAACTGCTGAACTTTTGGTTAGCAGCCGAGTCCTTAACTGCTGTGCCACCAGGGCTCCTTTAGCCTATTAAAAACCAAAACCAAACCCATCGCCATCGAGTCAATTCCAACTCATAGTGGCCCTATAGGACAGAGTAGAACTGCCCCATAGAGTTTCTAAGGAGCGCCTGGTGGATATGAACTGCCGACCTTTTGATTAGCAGCTGTAGCACTTAACCACTCTGCCACCAGGGTTTCCACTTAGCCTATTAAAAAAAACAAAACAAAACCAAACCCAGTGCCATCAAGTCGGTTCCGACTCATAGCGACCCTATAGGACGGAGTAGAACTGTCCCATAGAGTTTCCATTAGTACATATTAAAACCAATTTTAACTTGGGAAATACAGATTTAAAATAATTTGCTTAGTGCCTTCTATGTGTAGGATATTATACTATGCACTAATGTAACTACTGTTTCCTGGCTTCTTAAAAGTATAAATTCTTTTAAAGGTAATACATCTCTGATTTTACTATTCATGTCGTCTTTGGAAGTTGTTTTATTTAGATTCTCTGGGCATTTTCAGGGTTGAATGAATTGTGTAAACAGCCCCAAAATTGTGCTTGGCATTTGTATAAGATGTATACATTTCTGTAGAAAAGGCCTATTATTTTAAAATTAGATCCTCAAAGAGTTAGGTGGCCCCTATAAGATTAAGATCCACTTCTCTGTAGGAGGTAGTTGCCACTGTTAGCATTGGTTTTCATTTCCCAAATCAAGGAGCTGCTCACTTAACAGCAATTTAGGGACCTAAGCAGCATAGTAAAATACATTATAATTATTTGGTGAAGGCATTTAGGACATTTTAATTTTCTTTCATTGACCCATAATGCTTAGAATTTATGTAACAAAACGGGGGGATGGGGGGAGTCCTTCCATTTCTTTTTAAATATTTAATAGCAGGTTTAAACTGTATTTTTCTTTGTGGCTTCAGATTCTTGATTTATGGCATCTGTTAATTTTTATCTATTAATATTAATTCACAGTCATTAATTATCTATTTTTGTAGTAGATAATATTTGCCACATATTGGATGCTATAAAAAAAAAAAAAACCTATCAAATGCCTTTAAGGGGTAAATCTTCATTTAAAATTTACATTTCTCATAAGATAATTAGTGAATATTCCAGAAGCAAGCCACTGTAGAAGCCAGTACAAATGATAAAAATTGAAGGCATATGGTTTGGGTAGAATTTGTTGAGTGGCCCTACACTTTAGACTCTTGTTTCTGTTACTTCATTTGGCAGCTCCTCTGGTGCTGTTCCTTGGCTCTGTGTTATGGTTCCTCCCATTAGTGACTGTCTTTTTGTTTCTAGTTTGATTCTTAATTCTATAAAGTTTTAAAATTAAAAGAATTATTCTACTCCTAGTGCTATCCATCCAATTTCTGCTATAAGCAGTCTATTTTAAAATGAAAACAGGCAGGGGCTATTCTTTGTCTGTATTTTATAAAGTGATGTGGGCAGGATTCAGGTTCCAGAGTGTGGTATTAATCATTGAGTCATATGCACGAGAACGGGGGCATGGCTGGGAGCTCAGAATCTGAAACCTTGACCCTGGTAGCATCGTGTTTTGTGTTTTAACCAGCTGAATACATCACTTTAGGATAATAATGTGCAAACATAATAAGGTATAAAAATGTTTTATTGGGAGAAAAAAATGAACTAATTATGGTAAAAATGTTTCAGGAGAAACAGCACTGTGTTCTTTAAAAGTGAAATCATGAATAGAGGTAAACTAATATTTCCAGAATTATTGACACTCTATATACAGTGTGTGTATTTTTCTTGGCCTTGAACATCTTTTCCACTAAATAAGATTCATTGCATTTGGCAAGATTTTAAGAAAGAGCATGAGGTTATTCGTTGGATGAGTATTTGACAAGTTCACACAATGTACAGTTCAGAGTTCAAAGTTGAAATTACAGTACTGTTTTTCTTGACAAGAGTTCTCTCTGGCAAATGGCCTAGGAAAATTCTGGTAGGTTTCCATACATCCCACCCAATACTCAACTAATATTATAAAATCATTCGTTAGCTGTGACTGACTGGTTGCTCTAGCGTTATTTATCTGAATAAAATGACTATTAGCCTGATTGAATAAGGAAAGATTTTTTTCAGGCGTATTTAAATATACATTAAATTTATATCTTTAAGAATATGAAATATCTTAGAAAATGATATCATTTGTAACATATAGTTTTTGAAATACATATCTATATATCTCAGTATAATATCTAACTAGCAACTTCCCAGACACATTTCTGTTTAGCTTCATTTGATGACATGTTCCTGTTGCATTCTTACTGTGCCGTCGACATTCTTCACTTGCTAATTTATTTTGGTGGCTCTGGTGCTGAAATGTTATGTCATTTTGAACTGTAAACTCCATGTTATGGAAATCTTATACCACCTTTAGATTGGTAGACTCAGGTTGATTATTATAATATGGATCTAAGATTTGATTTTAAGAAAGTAAGCATGCTACCAAATGTATGAATAACTATTAACAAGCCTTATTCTAGTGAAGTTCCTCAGTGTCTATTTAATAGAATTAAATATTGCTGTTTGAAAAGAGTCGATTTGTGATTAAAAGCTTTAATTTTTAATATATCATTGCAAAAATTGTATAAAATAGCTATATTTTAACTGCACAAGTTTTAAGATAAAGCAATATTTTAGATGCTGAAGAAGGAATTAGGAATGCAAATTTCTACCTTTTATTTCCAAGTTTTCCTTCCTATTTACTATCACTGGTGGCGCAGTGAGTAAGAGCTTGGCTCCTAACCAGAGATCAGCACTTGGAATTCACCAGCTACTCCTTGAAAACCTTATGAGGCAGTTCTACTCTGTCCTGTAGAGTCCCTATGTGTCAGAATCGACTCGATGGCAGCAGGTTTGCTTTTGGTTTGGATTACTCCCTCTACAGGAGGCCTGGTAGGGCTAACAAAAAGGTTGGCTATTTAAACCCACTAGCCGCTCCTAGGGAGAAAGATGTGGCAGTCGGCTTCCGGCTTCTGTAAAGTTTTACATCCTTGAAAGCCCTATGGGGCAGTTCTAATCTGTCCTGTAGAGTCCCTATGTGTCAGAATCGACTCGATGGCAGCAGGTTTGCTTTTGGTTTGGATTACTCTCAGGAGGCCTGGTAGGGCTAACAAAAAGGTTGGCTATTTAAACCCACGGGCCGCTCCTAGGGAGAAAGATGTGGCAGTCGGCTTCCGGCTTCTGTAAAGTTTTACATCCTTGAAAGCCCTATGGGGCAGTTCTACTCTGTCCTGTAGGGACTGTATGAGTCAGAATCAAATTGATGGCAGTGGGTTTGGTTTTTTTGGTATCACTCTCTCTGGAGTTTTGTGTTTAAATTGGTCCCATCTAGAACATGCAGCTTTAGAGCAATCTGATAATTTTTTTATCTCTCAGTGTTCATATTTTACCATCACAATTTTTTTCTATTTCATTCTGTTTTACATTTTATATGTATATAAAGATTTATTCATTTATTAAAAATATTTATTACACATGAATTATGTACCAGGCACTCTTCTGAGGCCCAAGGATTTATTAATGACAAACATGGAAAAATTCCCTGCCCTAATTGTGCTTGCATTGAAATGTAAAAGACAAAACAAACAAACATATCCAGTAGTCAATTCTTAGTCCTCATCTTGTTTGACTTAACAGCAGAATTCAACATAGCTGATCTTCTTTTGTCTACCTGATTTTCTGGTGGCTCCCTCCCTCACATGCTTCAGGTTTGTGTCCCAGCTCACCTCAGTGAGACCTTCTCTGACCAATCCATTTTGAAAAATACATCCCTTTTCTTCCACCATGCAGTCTCTTCCTTAGTCTTATTCTCTGCTAAAAAATAAACACACACAAAAAACCTGTTGCCATTGAGTTGATTCCGACTCATAGTGACCCCTACAGGACAGGGTAGAATTGCCCCATAGAGTTTCCAAGGTGTGGCTGGTGGATTCAAACTGCCAACCTTTTGTTTAGTAACTGAGCTCTTAACCATTGCTCTACCAGGGCTCCAGCAATAAGTAGATATAAGTAAAAATGTGTAGTATGTTAAAAATACATAGTATGTTAGTAATAAGTCCATTAAAGAAATGCTTAGCAGAGAATACGCAGTGGCTATGAGTTGGAATCGACTCATGGCACATGACAACAACAGCACTTATTGCTAGTACCTCCCTTACTAGAATGTGAGCTTCATGGGCAGGACTTTTCATCTGTTTTAATCAGTACCTGGAGTGGTACCTGGCATGCAGTAAGTTATCAGTGGAATATGGTGCTCCAGCAGCAGAGGAAATACATCTCTGCAGGTTTTCTTTTCTCTCTCTCCTTCCATCCGCTTCCCTCTCCCAATCTCCTCCCCTCTCCCCTGTTTTTCTCCTCTTTTTTGGTCCCTTCTCTTCCTTTTTCTCTTCTTTAAAAAAAAAAAATTAATCGGCTTAGTAAATACGGCTATTTTCCATTTCTAGTTTTCTGGCTTGGCAGCCAGTTGGTGGTATGGTAAAGCTGTGTCCAGTCTCCCTAGATGTTTGCTGTCTGAGACCTCATAGAGAAACCTCTTCACATTCAGTGTTACTGCTCATTTACCCTACTGTTTGAACTTGGCTGCTCCGATTCACTAGTCAGTGTGGCTGCCATCTAATTCTAATTTGGAAGTGGCT
The DNA here is from genome assembly GCF_030014295.1 of Loxodonta africana. Classification (NCBI taxonomy): domain Eukaryota; kingdom Metazoa; phylum Chordata; class Mammalia; order Proboscidea; family Elephantidae; genus Loxodonta; species Loxodonta africana. Next base: position 73,670,347 of record NC_087346.1, on the reverse strand, counting down.
TGTGTCTGTGGTGAGTGTCCCAGCTGAATACTGGAGCTTGCTGTATGCCAGCGTGGTTCAAGATGGCTCTCTCCTCCTGTGATACTGTGCTACATTCACAGAATAGTTCATTGTTCTCTAGTCCAGTAAACTGTAAGCTCTATGAGGACAGGGGCATTTTCTGAGTCCTCAAGCACACAACAGTGCCTAGTCCATGACAAAACATGATAAGTATTTGTTGAATTAATGAAAGAATGAATGAATCTCACATATGAATATAGGTATGAAAATCTGAAAGAAAATAAAAATGGATACTATTTTATGATGATAAAGTATTGGGAGCCAGCATTTAGTTAATCTTTCTTTCTTTTATTTTAATCTAGGCTATTTCAAGAAGAAAGCCTGTCCATTTTTTTGGCACGAAGTTTCCAGTTTATGTATGATTTAGACCCTATTTTTCTATATACTTTTGTGTATGTAAGGAAACCCTGGTGGTGTAGTGGTTGAGTGCTGCGGTGGCTAACCAAAAAGTCAGAAGTTCGAATCCACCAGATGCTTCTTGGAAGCTCTACGGGGCAGTTCTACTCTGTCCTGTAGGGTCACTATGAGTCTGAATCAACTGGATGGCAGCGGGTTTGGTTTTTGGTTTTTGTGCATGTAAAAGAGCATCAGCTTGGAGAGGGTGGGATAATGTGCTTAGTTTGTCATGTTTCCCAGAAGAAAACCTTGAATATTTTTTATCAAGATTAATTTTTAATGAAAAATGATGTTTCTCAGCATCTTTACTATTAACCCAAAAAAACCTGCTGCTGGATTTTATGTATTAGTTGAAATTATAGAATTATTATATATTTTTATATATTATTTGAAATTATAGAATTATTAAAAATTTTTTTAAATTTAGAAAACCTTTATTTTCTGTACAATTATAGGAAGCATTCTTGGAAATTTCTTGATAACTATATTCTTAAACTTTATTGAATGTACCTGAAGCTTCAAGATGCCAGTATCATCAGGTAAAATGTTGGTGACCTATTCCATTAAGGGACCATATGTCATATATTTTTAAACCTCTTTTGTGTCTAACATAGTTATGGACTCATAGCAAGTACTCAATAGATATTCATTAATTGATCAGTCCATTCATTATTTTATTCAGCAGTTATTTATCAAATGCCTAGTATTCATGATGCATTTATGCCAAATGCCAAAGATAGACTATAAGTTTATAGCTATTTACAAAAAAATTAGAGACTGTTATATTTTGGGTGTTGCACCTAGCAAAATATTCTATATATATTAGTATAGAAGCTATTCTTAAAACAGTGTTCTAGTCAACTTCATTGTTGTTTTTATAAATATTGGTTCTCAATTCACTGACATGTTAGATACAAATAAATAATAATTCACTTGATTTAAAGTTACAGTAGAAACTATCTTTTGTTCCAAGATATCCATTCTACCCTTTTCCGTAGTGAAAAGCCTCCTGTTTTGTAGCAGAACATGTGGCTACACAGAGTAAGACTGTATTTTCCAAGCTGCCTTGGTGGTAATGTATACGGCTTCTAGGACATGTCTAGGGAAGAAAGGAAACCCTTGTGTCACATTTTCCCCATCTTGACTTTTGGAAAGATGTTTGTGGTGGTGAGTTATTTTGCACAATGTGGACAAGAGCAATATCATAGAGATGACAGAGCTATATGATAGCTGGGCCCCTCGTAATGTCCTGGACCACCACCTGCACATTGTAATGAGAAAGAACTAAACTTCTATTTTCTTTAATCTGTGTTACACGTACCAAGCCTATGCCTTAATTAAGACATAATTCGGTACAAGAAGTGAGTTGCATAAAGTGGCATAACTAAATATGTGGCATAAGCTTAGCATTTGAGAGGCAGGAAGTAGAGACTCAGTTATTAGAGACTGAAAAGCTAATGACCTTTGATGTGCTGAGGCAAAGCATTGCTATAACAATTACATGCAATATCTTAGAGGGCAGACCACTTGCTAACTAGGCCATATTAGGAGAAATCATAGAAAAGATGCAGAATTTTTATGTTTATTGGCTGATTCTTGGTATTTCAGCAAACTTGTATGAAAGAGATGAATTCAAACTAGTTAGCGGAGCTAGAATGCAATATAGTTCTGTTAAGAAAGGCTTTTTGTGCTGAGTTAGCAAGATAATTTCACTGAGAGTCCTATAATTTGAGGGCTTAGAGGGTTGAAAAGTCAACTCCTTCTGTACTCCAGACCGAAGCAATTATAATTGGTGGCTTCAAAGCCATTGCCCGTAGTAGGCGATAAGCCTGATGCCCTTCCATACTTGGGAGCCAGACCAAAGGCAAATCAAATTAAGGGTATTACTTTCCTGCGCAAACCAAAGTTGTTCAGATAGCCTTGATGTAGCTTCTATCCGGAATGGGGGTGAGCATAGCACATAGGGTCTTAAGTAAAGGACAAGCATCTTCAAGCTTAAAAACTACAACTAGATTAGATCTTTGGCTATAGCTATTTACATGTGAAACTGATCCAAAACAAATTGCCTGTAAGCTTATCAGTTTTTGAGGGAATTTTATGGCTAGAGAACAATTTAGACTGCAAAAGACTGTAACTGTTTAACCTGTAAGGAAATCCGTGAATTCCCAAACCTGGAGCAGAAAGAAGGAAGATATAAAAACATCACAGTCTCCAAGAAGGGCAGTCTCTTCAATGCCTACTCTATTCATGGCAAAGGAGGACAAAAGATAAAAAAAAAAAAGTTTCGGAGGGTCTAAATAGGGATGTTGGAGAAAAAAAATACACATTTCTCCCCAGAGACAAGAACCAGGGACTTCCAAGTGGAGCTAACCAAGAGACTTGCCCTATTGTCAAATCAGGGAGTATTTGCAGTTCTTACCTAGTGGGATTTGATTATTGCCAAGGCCCAGTGATAGCTATTTGATTCTCATTCCCCCTTTTCTGCATGGGTGCATTTTGGATAGCCTTATCCTCTTTCTTAGGGGCCCTGTTGGCACAGTGGTTAAGTGCTCACCTGCTAACTTAAAGGTAGATGGTTTGAACCCACCGGTCACTCTGCAGGAGAAAGATGTGGTAATCTGCTTCTGTAAAGATTTATAGCCTTGGAAGCCCTATGGGGCTGTTCCGCTTTATCCTGCAGTGTCATTAGGAGTTGAAATCAACTTGATGGCAGTGAGTTTCATTTTGGTGTCCTCTTTCTTTACAAGTCTTGAGTATTGAGTGTGTTGGGGAAAGGCAATTTTATATTTTAGTTTTAGTGACTCTAGAGGACAGTGTGGAACTGTCCCATTGGGCTTCCAAGGAATCCCTAGTGGATTCGAACTGCAGACCTTTTGGTGAGCAGCCGTAGCTCTTAACCAGTATGCCACCAGGGATTCCATATTTTAGTTTATAGGTTGGCAAACCATGAGGCTCCACATCCTTCATGGAGAGGAGTACATATCACCCAAAAAGGAGGGTCTTTTAGCTAGGTGCAGTACCTGATGAGATGTTGGGATTTTCTCCCTTGAGGAGGTGATGAGTGTGTTCCACATAAAGAAGAATGATTGTGTCTAGATTTTGGGTTGCTACATGGATCAACTGTGGCAAAGAATGTTAGCTGTACTCAAATTTCCATTCTCTACTTCTTTTACAGTAATGTTGTTGTTGTTAGGTGTCATCAAGTTGATCCCTCATAGTGAGGATGAAACACTGCCCACTCCTGTGCCATCCTCACAGTTGTTGCTATGTTTGAGCCAACTGTTGCTGCTATTGTGTCAATCCATCTTGTTGAGGGTCTTCTTCTTTTTCACTGAAACTCTACTTAACCAGCATGATGTTCTTCTCCATGAACTGATTCCTCTGGATGACATGTCCGAAGTACATGAGACGAAGTCTCTCCATCCTTACTTCTAAGCCGCTTTCTGACTGTACTTCTACCAAGAGAGATTTATTTGTTTTTGTGGCAGTATTCTTTGCCAACACTGTAATACAAATGTAACAATTCTTTGGTCTTCCTTATTCATTGTCCAGCTTTTGCATGCATATGAGGCGATTGAAAATACCATGGCTTGGGTCAGGTGCACCTTAGTCCTCATAGCGACATCTTTGCTTTTTAATACTTTAAAGATGTCTTTTGCAGCAGATTTGCCCAATGCAATATGTCACTTGATTTCTTAAGTGCTGTTTCCATGGGCGTTAATTGTGGATACAAGTAAAATGAAATCCTTGACAACATCAATCCTTTTTCCATTTATCATGATGCTGCTTATTGGCCCAGGTATGAGGATTTTTAAAAATTTTCTTTATGTTGAGGTGTAATCCATACTGAAGTCTGTAGTCTTTGATCTTCATCAGTAAGTGGTTCAAGTCCTCTTCACTTTCAGCAAACAAGGTTGTGTTATCTGCAATATGTAGGTTGTTAATGAGTCTTCCTCCAATCCTGATGTCCTGTTCTTCTTCATATAATCTAGTTTCTCAGATCATTTGCTCAGCATACAGATTGAATAAGTATGGTAAAAGGATACAACCCTGATGCACACCTTTCCTGATTTTAAACTACACAGTATCCCCTTGTTCTGTTCAAATGACTGCTTCTAGGTCTATGTACAGGTTCTACACGAGCACAATTAAGTGTTCTGGAATTCCTATTCTTTGCAATATTGTCCATAATTTTTTTATGATCCACACAGTCGGATGCCTTTGCATATTCAATAAAACACAGGTAAACATCCTTTTGGCATTCTCTACTTTCAGCCACGATCCATCTGACATCTGCAATGATAGCCCTCGTTCCACATCCTCTTCTGAGTCCAGCTTGAATTTCTGGCAGTCTCGTGTCCATGTACTGCAGCAGCCATTTTTGAATTATCTTTAGTAAAATTTTGCTTACATGTGATATAACCAGTAATATAGCCCCTGATTTTTAGATAAGTGCAAGGCTGTCAAAAATAAAGTGAGTTTTCTTACCTCTCTTGCAAGGCAATGTGGCCATGTGACTAACATTTGGCCAATGGGATATGAGGAGAATTAGGGTATGAGAACTCTGGGATATCTTTAAAAGGAAAATGTGTTGGCTTTCTGCCACCCTTCCTCCATCCTATTCCTTGAGAGATAGGTAAGGCAGTGCTCTGTTTTGAACTAAGAGATAAGGATAATTTTTTGTGGCAGGTAGAGCAGCAAGGTAGGAGGAACTACCATACTAGCCCTGTATAACCTACCTTTGCATAAGAGAGTAATAAACTTTTATCACATTGAAGTTGTTGACATTTGGGGCATTGTTTCAATCAGCTATTGCTGCATAACAAATAACCTCAAAGTCTCGGTGGCATACAACAATACACTTTTATGTCTTGTTTATGATTTTATGTTATTTTAGCGACAGCTCTGTTTCATGCTACAGGTAGTCTGGGAATCTCTGATGTATCTGTCTATTATTCTTTTCCTTGGGTAAGAGGTCTGGTCAAAGTGTGTATATTGCTTGTAGCTAAGAGTTATGATAGCAAGATCAGTAATTGCAGTGAAGTATGCTACACAAATGTACCATGGAATATCATCTAGATGAAAGAGAAGTTGAGGTGGTGTGTATAAGGTATTATTTGTATTAAGTGTAGTGAATGACTATATCATTGCTAGTGCTAGTGTGTGTATACAAAATTCTGTCATTATTATGTCTATCTAGAACTGTAAAGGGTCTGCGATATTACCTTGCTCGTATACTAATAAGTTAGCCTGCCATAATTTCGTAAATGTGAGGTTCCTGGGTCAGAGATCAAAACAAACAAACAAACAACAACAAAAAAAACATTGCTGCTGAGTTGATTCTGACTCATGGTCACCCCATGTGTTTCAGATTAGAACTGAGCTCCATTGGGTTTTCTCAACTATAATCTTTATGGAAACCCTGGTGGTGTAGTGGTTAAGTGCTACGGCTGCTAACCAAAAGGTTGGCAGTTCAAATCCACCAGGTGTTCCTTGGAAACTCCATGGGGTGATTCTACTCTATCCTAAAGAGTCACTATAGGTTGGAATCAACTCAACGGCAGTGGGATTTTTTGTTTTTTTTTTTAATCTTTATGGAAGCAGATCGTCAGGACTTTCTTCCATGGGGCCACTGGGTGGATTCAAACTTCAACCTTTTGGTTAGTAGTCGAGTACAAACCGTTTGTGCTACCCTAGATGATTACTATCCACAGCAGTGGCCAGAGTATCAGCATTTTTGCACCTGTTCTCTGAGCCCCAGTTCCCACATAACAATGTACAGCAGGCGAGTTGATAACTATATATTTCAGTGGGTTGCTTTACAGGAAAGAAATACTGATTTTGGGGAGTTCAGTTTTCTTTTATAATGGACTGTAAGTATGCCTGCTTTCTGCTCCAGAGAGAGACACTGTCTCTATCTTCTAGCAAGAGGCTGCTCACGTGGCAAACATCCTTGAACAGTCTGGAACCAAGGACTGTCAGTGTCTCTGCTAGCAACGTATGTGGAGATGTAAAAAACCTGTGGAGAATGAGCTCCCAAACTGTTCTTTGCAAAGTTATTAATGCTGTGCTAATATTTAGTCTAATGGCTACTTTTGTATACTTATCTAACTTGTCCTCTCTGCAGTTTATAGTGCTGTTATCATTTTTTTCCCGTTTTGGCTTCAATTACACCATTTTCTATAGATTTTCTTATACTTCTTCGACCTTTTGTTTCTTTCTTACTTCATCAAATATATACTGAGCAAAATACCATTTATATGAGACCAGAAAGTCAACAATTACACTAAGGCAAAGATGAGAAGATAAGGGGACAAGGAAACAAGAGTACTGGAAATGGAACAACTAGAATGGATTTAAAGAGAATATTCACACATTGTGAAAAATGTAATTCATGTCACCAAACAGTTTGTGTAGACATTGTCAAATGAGAACCTAATTTGCTGTGTAAATTTTCACCAAAAACATAATAACATACTATAAAAGAAAACATATACACATATGTATCACTTATTTTGCTCCAGTAATCTTGTAGGCACTGAGAAGGGGGTGGGTGGGGGAGGGCAGGGGGAGGAGATGAAGGGAGGACAGAAAAACTCATTTCTCTCTGTTTTCATGTACCTTGAAGACTAGTTGGGAGAGTTAAATAATAAACAAGATAATTAAGTAAAATAATATGTATGTTTGGTGGTGGAAAAATTCTAAGGAGAAAATTAATGCAGGCAAAGGGAACAGGGAAATTAGAGTGCGTTGCAATTTCAGAAAGCACTCCTGGTGGCATAGTGGTTAAGCACTTGGCTGCTAACCGGAAGGTCAATGGGTTAAACCCTCCAGCTGCTCTGTGAGAGAAAGATGTGACAGAGATGGCAGTAGGCTTCTGTAAACCCTATGGAGCAGTTTTACTCTGACCTGTAGAGTTGCCATGAGTCAGAATCAACTCTAAAGCAATGGATAAGGCAATTGGAGAGTAAAGCCTCACTAAGAATATAGCCTTTGAGTAATAATCTGAAGGAAGTAAGTAAACTATGAGGCTATTTGGGGCAGGTAGACAGAAGTCTTGGAAAAGAGAACAGAAACTACAAAGACCTTGAGCATAGAGTGGGCCTGGTATGTCAGGAACAACAAGGAGGTTATTGTGGCTTATCTGTTTTATGTCCAATTTCAGAAGATTGTTTCAACTCTGACAATATCGATTAATTTTTTTCATTCTGTAAGTGCATGGTTTAATGAGTGTGTTTTTGTATATTTCACCCATCTGTAAGGGTTAGGAGAAATTTTTATCTAAGACAATTTACTGAGTTATTTTTTTTTCTTTTTCCACTGGTTTGAGATGTTACTTTTGTCATAAGATACACTCTCATGAGAATTAGGTTTTATTTCTGAACTCTCTTCTGCTAATCTGTTTTTCTATTTGTTTTTGTAATTCACTACCTAAGTGTTTTAGTTATTGCAACTTCTTTTCTTTTAGAAATTTCTAGGTGTCCCCCTTCATTGTTCAAATAAAACTTACAGCCCTAATGTCCAATTTCAAAATAATCTGGGTATTTTAATTTAATTGTACTAAATATATGTGTGGTGGTTCTGTGGTAGAATTCTTGCCTTCCAGTGTGGGATACTGCTCGGGTTTGATCCCTGACTAACGCATAGCCACCACTGCCTGCCTGTCAGTGGAAGCTTGTGTGTTGCTATGGTGCTGAACAAGTTTCAACGAAGCTTCCGGACTAGGATGGACTAGGAAGAAAAGTCTGGTGATCTACTTCTGAAAATTAGCTCACAACAGTCTGATTTGCCTGTAGGCAGTTTTTTGTTCTGCTGCGCTTGGGGTTGCCATGAGTTTGGGCCATCTTGATGGCAGCTAACAATAATATATATATGTATATTTGGCAAGTTTATCATATTGATGTCATCTCATACAAAAACATGGTTTGTTCATTTAATTAAATGTTTTTATGTTCCTCAATAGATATTTAAAGTATAATAGTACACTTTTTTTTATTATTGGGTTTATATCTAGGCCTTTTTTCCTCTAGATTGCTATTATAAATGGCATTGTTTTCCCTTTTGTAATTTCTTATCTTTATTTAAAACAGCTGATGTTTGTATATTAATTCTATAATTTACTGTCTTATATGATTTTATTGTTGCTCTTAATAGCTTTTCAGTCAGTTCTCTTGGATTGACCTGGTAAAGAACTATGTCATCTATAATTATTTTAAATTTGTCTTTTCCCTTTTCATATTTATCCCACTTATTTCTACTGTCTACTTATGTTTTGATTAGTACACTGAGAACCAAATTAAATTATAATGATGATCGTGAGAATCCTATTTTGTTTTTTTACACTGAAGAGAATGCTTCTAGTCTGTCATCATTAAGCATAATGCAGATATTTGTTTTGAGTCATGTATTTTTTATTAAGTTAAGAAAACATCTATTTTGATATTACCAAGGATTTAAAAATACAAGAATGGAAGATGAATTTTGTTAAACATACTCGAGACATGGTAGCACAGTGGTTAAGAGGTCAGCAAGCTAACCAAAAGGTTGACAGTTCAAGTCTACCAGCTGCTCCTTGAAAATCCTATGTGGCAGTTCTACTCTGTCCTGTAGGGTTGTTATGAGTTGGAATTGACTCAATGGCAATGTTTTTAATTTTTTTTGGTTTTGGGGCCTCTATTGAGATCATATGGGGTCGTTGCTATAGATAATATGGTTCATTACACTAATAAAGTTCCCGTTACTGAGTGTTCATTGTATTTCGTGTATGACCCTCACTATGGCTGTGTGTGCGTGTGTTCCTAAGGTGTGCTTTTAAAAAAACTTTCAGGACCTTTCTTGTTTTACTCTGCTCTTGAAGCTTTAAATGATAAAGCAGTTGCCGTGGAGTTGATTCTGACTCACTGTGACCTCATGTATGTTAGAGTATTTTATAGAATTTTCTATAGAAACTCTATTATAGAGCTTTCAATGGCTGATTTTTTGGAAGTAGATCACAAGGACTTTCTTGCAGGGCATCTCTGGGTAGACTCAAACCTCCAACCTTTTGGTTGCCAGCCAGGTACATTAACTGCATGCATCACCCAGGAAGTTCTTTTAAACCAGTTGCCATGGATTCTGTTCTAACTCATTGTGAGCTGATATCCTTAAATGTTTGTGCCATAGGTTGGATGTCCCAGAAGGAGGACTTTGAGATGGAGATTAGTATGCTAGACATTTATTAGGAAGTATACCACTTGTTATCAATGTTGAAGGGAGGAAAAGTCAGTAGAACCGAGCAGATGGAGACATAGAGGTGTGGTGCAGACCAACAAAACCCTCAACCAACCCCATGGGTCTACTCCATGTAGAGCCCTAGAGTTGTCTGTAGTTGGGGCAAAGGCGGGGAATCTATACTCCTGTGTCAGCCAGTCATTGGATTCAGTTATCCCTATTAATGGGGCAAGAACTTGGACAAGGCTATACTGCTTTCACTTCTGGGTGTATACCTAGGATTGGGATTGCTGAGTCATATGGTAGTTCTGTGTTCAACTTTTTGAGAAATCACCAAACTGTTTTCCACAGTGGCTGATCCATTTTACATTCCCACCAGCAATGGTGAGGGTTCCTGTTTCTTCACAACCTTGCCAATACCTGTTGTTTTTGCTTTTTTTTTTTTCAATCACTGCCATTCTAATGGGAGTGAGGGGTGTCTCATTATAGTTTTGAATTGTATCTCCGTATTCGTTGGAATCAACTTGATGGCAACAGGTTTGGTTTGGTTAGGAATGGCTTATGATGTTAACATCTTTTTCATTTGCTTGTTGGCCATGTGAGTATCCTCTTTGGTGAACTGTTTGTTCAAGTCCTTTGCCCATTTTTTGATCAGGTTACTGTCTTTTTGTTGTTACCAGTGATTTTTAGTCACAGTTACAATTTAATTGAAGGAGCCCTGGTGATGCAATGGTTAAGTGCTTAGCTGTTCACCAAAAGGTCAGTGGTTCTCTGTAGGAGAAAAGACCTGGTGATCTGCTCCTCTAAAGATCGTCTCCTAGGAAACTTTGTGGGCACAGTTCTACTGTCTCCTATAGTGTTGGTATGAGTCTTTGGGCATTTCTGCTACAAAAGACCTCTTTAAAGTGTTGAAAAGCAAAGATGGCATCTTGAAAACTGAGGTGCACCTGACCCAAGCCATGGTGTTTTCAATCACCTCCTATGCATGTGAAAGCTAGACGACAAATAAAGAAGACTGAAGAAGAATCGATGCCTCTGAATTGTGGTGTTGGAGAAGAATATTGAATATACCATGAACTGCCAAAAGAATGAACAAATCTGTCTTGGAAGAAGTACAATCAGAATCCTCCTTAGAAGCAAGGATGGCGAGACTTCATCTCACATACTTTGGATACATTGTTAGGAGAGATCTGTCTTTGGAGAAGGACATCATGCTTGGTAAACTAGATGGTCAGTGAAAAAGAGGAAAGCCCTCAGTGAGATGGATTGACACAGTGGCTGCAACAGTGGGTTTAAGCATAACAATGAGTGTGAGGATGGTGGAGGACTGGGCAGTGTTTTGTTCTATCGCACATAGGGTTGCTATGAGTCGGAACCTACTCGATGGCACCTAACAGCAACAAATTAGAAAGATTGGACGAGTTGTCTAATTTTTGTCAGAATAATAAATGAGGCAAATGTAAAATAGAATGAGGAAGAAAACTATACTTGGTGGGAAGCTGAAAAAAGCTTTATCAATTTTTAACGTAGTTTTCTAGTAACTGAGAAACATACTAAAAGTGTTTCTTTGATTGACTAAGCAGATGCAAGGGGAACAAACTCCTAACCCTCTTCTCAACTCAGCACCCAGAACCAATCCTGGCCCATGTTTGTGCTCCGATAGTATTTGCTGAGTGAATAGGGGTCTAGCACTGCATTAGGGTATATTGTAATAGTTCAATCAAAAAAAATGTAATTGAATTATTTTTTTTTTTTGGTATAAGAGTAGTTTTCATGTTATTCAGTACTCATAAATTAAACAAGATTCTGTCCAGTACACAATTAGCGTGTTATAATCTATTGAAGTAACTAATTTCATGTAAATTAATTTTTTTTTAATGCTTGATTTAAAGTTTGCTACTTTTGACCACATAATGGATTAATTTCCTTTTTTTTTTTTACTGTGTTTCATATAATTAACAAAGTTCCAATGATAGATTAAAAAAATTTTTTTTTTTTTTATCTGTCATTGGAACTTTGATTAATTTAACCTCTTCCTCACCTTCACCCATTACTCTAAACAATGTTGTTGGCAAGAGGAAACCTAATTGCTCAGTCAAAGACTAGATCCATTCAGGCTTAAAGCCTAAGCCTGTTACCTGGAAAATTCTTACTAAGAGATCAACTTTCTGCCAGATCCTACAAAACACTTGGAAATGTGCTATGGTGTTACCTGCGAAATTGTGCCTACTAAGGCAGTTAGGCCCATAACTTTAGTATTTAGAAGAGTTGATTGGGGCAGAAAGTATAAATCCAGTAGAAGAAATGCAAAGGTAACTTCCAGAAGACCCTAGTGGATCTTCACTACAAAGAGACATTATATTGGTGGTGGTTGTTTCATGGGGCCTTGAGGGCCAGGGAAGCCTGTCATCTGACTGGGAGTGCTGCCACATCTCTTGCTTGGTGTCTGTTGTAATCTGAGTCCTTTACTTACATTAAAGAAAGGTGGAGACCTTGCCTGACTCTGTAGGTATCTTTTAGTCAATTACATCATCTTTTGTGGGACAAACAGGCCGTCAGCTATTCATTTCATTCCACACTTGTTCCTCTTGATACTCACCCAGCAGAATAAATTACAGGACATGTGAATACAAATTAGTTTTTTCTGGCTACTGCCGCTTCTGGGAACGAGGATAAAATTACTTTTTAGAAATTCTTCTGAGAATTTATTGGTCTCTTAGGTTTGTAAAGGCCAGGAGTATCCTGTATTGAACTAGCTAAGTTATGTTAACATGCTATTTGGGTAAAAACTATATTGTAAAATGCACATGATGGTCTGTTTATTTTAGGTGACATAAATGTAATGCCTTTGAAGCTAAAGCTATTATTGTTAATATTGTTGACATTAAAAGGATTGTTAAACCAACTTGAATGTGAACAATGTGGTGCAACAATAAGTTTGAAAATAATGTAATTAAGTTATATATTACTTGATTGCTTGTTAAGCAGTAGAAGTTGTGAGGTTAGATTATGGGATTTGTTTGAAGGGATATAACACATTTCCCCAAATGAAAACATCTGTCCACAATGGTGTTTTCCATTAGTCATCTTCAGAGATGTTAATTTAACTTAAAACAATTCACACTATTCTGTTGATGATTAATTTTAGAATGATGTTTGTATTATTAGTTGAATTCAAAGACACCATGAGAAATGGGAATAAAAACAGATGGTCATGATGATGCATTTGGTACTTAGAATGTTTACATTAAAGCAGCCCCTGGTGTTTGCATAGGGATTGAGAACAGAGGACAAACCAAAATTGGCAGAGGTTATTAGCACGCCTGACTTGGAGAGTCAATGTATACCCTGAGTAAGGCTCATAGAAACTGCAATCTTATCAAGTTTCATGTGATTAACATAATATGCACTCACCTATTATTCTACAGGGCCATAGAGTAAGAAGTGAGAACTTAATCTCTTTCCTCTATTTCTATTTAAGGAAAGGTTTTAAAATCATTAAAAAAAAAAAAAAACGGTTAAGAGAAATGCTTTTGTTTATGCTGAATCTTGCGTGTCATTCACATTCCGGTTTTTACTAGGCAATAAAAAAAAAAAATTTTTTTTTTTTTTAGGCAATAGACTTTGAGTATTCAGGGAGAGACATTTAAGGCCCTTTAAGAGTACCTGAACTAAGAGATGAATTTCATTTTCATCCCTTTAATTTATTTGTTCTTCAGTTTTAGTTTGCATGGATCCTGCGCCATAAATCCAGACTCAGGTAGTCAGTAGTGTGACTTAGTAATCCAAAATTTTTAACAAGCTTTCCAAATATTTTAATATTTAAACATTAATTTAAAACATTTTTTATCATACAATCACACCTCAAATTATTCCTTAAAAAGCAATCCTGCAAGCCTGGCATTCATTTTTCCTTATTTAGCTAGTTACCTAGCATTTTAGTTTTACAGCACTTTTAAAGGCCAGAAAAGATTTTTGGTTCAATATGGCATACAGATCCTATAGTGTTACTTCCTTTACCAATTCAGAGCTCTCAGTCAAAGGGGTTAAAAATTATAAACACACAATGATGAAGATATTGGAGGTGACCGTTAGTGGTCAACAATTTTCTGGCAAACAGAAACCAGTTTGAGTAGAGGTATTGGAAGATACGTTGGAATGAAGGGGCCAGTCTCTAGGAAGGAGATGATCTGCCATGCTTAATCCTGAAGAGGCTTAAAACTCAAGAATGCCAGATCTGATGAAGGGGGTAAGGGGGTTGAAAAGCAGGGGAATTAGGTCTATATATGGAAGGTCTAAACTTATGCTTCATCTGGTGGACAGAATGCCTGACAGTAACCATTAACCCACTTAGGCAAAAAATTGGATGATTCTTCCCTCAGAAATAAGTGGCCGTGTAGACTGAATGAGGACAGCTGGTGTCAGAGTGAGTGCCCAGTGTAAAGACCTTGACATTTTGGCAAGTGGAAGCCCTCCAGCATAAGGACTAGCTCACCACCAAAAAGTCCACTAGCAGCAATGTAATCAATATCCACATGATAAGTTTTTACTACCTCAATTCATCAATCTGAAAAGATTACTGAGGTTCAACAGACGTTTGGGAAAGCTTGAAACATAAGAAAGAGAAACTAAGTTTAGCTTACAAAAAATGTCTCATACATGCACATACACACACATATGAAACAGATACTTACTCAAAGTATATGGGAGTTTAAATGAATTCCCTATACACACACTCACACGCTTTCAAACTCTATTTAGTATTCTTAAAAACAAGAAGAGAATGCTATGCAAAAGCAATACCTGGAGAACAAGAGTGAACACTCATTAAAAAGAAAAAAAGGACAGATGAAATAAAAGATTTCAAAAGTAGGATTCGAACATAAAGATGAGAGTTTCTAGGGAATAGAAAAAATAAATCCTAGTGAGCGACCTAGTTCATTTTGGAGCATGTAATCCAAGGGTATAAGCATCTCCTTGAAATGCTTTTAAATTTTTTAAGTTAAGATTTTCAGATATAAATTTTGTCAGTCATCAGCAAGTAAAATTCAATAATTCACACCTCAATGAATTATGCTTTATGCATTTATTACCTAGTATTGATTGAGCACCTACTATGTGTCTATCATTAATCTAAGCACCAAAGAATGCATTAGTGATCAAAACATACAAAAATCCCTGTAGCTAATATTTTGGCGGGAGAAGGTAGACAATAAAAAATAACAAAAACCTATAATACGGAACTATCAAAAACCAGTTGCTGTTGAGCCCATTCTGACCCACAGGTGGTTATAAGTTCTTGCGGGAAAAATAGAGCAGGAAAAGGAGATAGGAAGGTACTGGGTGGAGTTGTAGCATTAAAAAGGGGGTCAAGAAAGTCCTCATTTGCGAGAGGAAGTTTGAGCAAAATGCTGAAGGAACCAAGCTAGCAAGCTACGAGGAGAGATAGGCAAAAGAGCTTCCATCTAAAGAGAATAGCAGAAGCAAACACTTCGAGGGAGGAGCAAACTTGGTATGTCTGAGAAATAGCAAAGAGGCCAATGGGGCTGGCATGGAATGATTTAGGGATATGAAGTCAGAGAAGTAAAGGGAGTGGGGCAGATGTATTGTAGGCCATTAGGTAGACTGTGGCTTCCACTTTTGAGATATGAAACCATTGGAGGTTTTTATGCAGAAACGTGACATGATCTGGTGTAAAAGAATCTCTCTGTGACTATAATGAGGTTAGATAGTAGTGGGATAACAGCGGAAGCGGGGATACCTGTGAGAGGCTAGCGCAACAAGCCAAGAAAAAGTTAATGCCAACATGGACCAGGGAGACAGCAGTGGAGGTGGTGAGGAGTATCTGGGTTCTAATATATTTTGAAGATATAACAAGTAGAGTACTTTTCTGATGGTTTGGGTATAAGATGGGAGGAAGAGAATGAGTCAAGGATGACTTGAAATGATTTTGCCTGAGTATCTAGGAGGATGAGATAGTCATTAAATTAGATAGGGAAGACTTTGGGAGAAGCATATACGGAGGGTTAGAATCTGGAGTAGTATTTTGGACACCTTAAGCTTGAGATGCCACATAGAAATCTAAGTGGAGATAGAGAGGGAGTAGTTGGATAACAATTTTAAAGTTCAGTGGAGAGGTTTGGGATGGAGATATTAATTTCTAAGTTCTGCAAGTGTAATGGCATTTAATGTCATGTGAATGGATAAGACAGAGAAGAGGAAGAGAAGAGAAGAGAAAGAAGAGAGGAGAGGAGAGGGGAGGGGAGGGGAAGTGAGGGGAGGGGAGGGGAAGGGAGGGGAGGGGTGGGGAGGGGAGGGGAGGGGAGGGGAGGGGAAGGGAGGGGAGGGGTGGGGAGGGGAGGGGAGGGGAGGGGAGGGGAGGGGAGGGGAGGGGGGAGGGGAGGGGAGGGGAGGGGAGAAGAGGTCCAAGGAATAAGCCCTGCAACCCTGCAACATAGAGAGGTTTAGATGATGAGAAAGAAGTAGTAAATAGAAGGGTTGTTCAGAAAGATACCCAAGGAAGCATGGTGTTCTGGATACTAAGTGAAGAAAATATTTCAAGGAGAAGACGGTGATCAATTATGTCAAATGCTTTTGTAAAATTGGTTTATCTGCAAATGGGTAGTGGTAATGTTCTTTTTATTATATGGGGCTATGAGGTTATGTAAAAATGGAAGTTATACTGCATTAAATGTAGTTTACATTATACCAAAATGTCGCCGCTTCAAATACCACTTTGAAGTATGCAGAGTAGAAATAAATTACTCAGCTAACCAATAAATTGAAAGGCAAAGATCACAATATTTGATCCACAGGCAACATTTTCTCCACCACCAACAATAAATTACATGGAAAATTGAGTAACAGTCTTTTTTATTTGACTCTGTCCTAATGGCATCTGTGAAACCTAACATCATCACTGGGGCATCTTGGAAAATTATTTTTGATAATCTGATTCCCCTAGTTTGGGAAAGAGAATCAAAGAGGATGCCATGTTGGTCATATGTGGAAATGTATTCTTACGAGTTTTCACACTATGCAAAATTAAATTGAGTGATGGATGTTTCATCTGTAGAATCCCCTTGGGTTAGATGGAGTGGCAAAGTAGTAGGAAATATTCTTGATTTTATAAAATATCCTTTTAGATTAGGCAGGCCCATAAAACAAAATGAGACTAAATAGGTACACCAGCCCAGGGGCAAGGACGAGAAGGCAGGAGGGGACAGGAAAGCTAGTAATGGGAACCCAAGGTCGAGAAGGGGAGAGTGTTGACATGTCCTGGGCTTGGCAACCAATGCCACTAAGCTGTATGTGTATTAATTGCTTAATGAGAAACTGACTTGCCCTATAAACCTTCATTTAAAGCACAATAAAAAAAATCCTTTTACCATCTAGAATATTATCAATACTCCATTTATCATAAATATATCAATTGGTGGTAGGTTATTTTGTTGATTTTTTTTTTCTCATATCTTTCTGTATCCGAATTTCTCAAACTGATAGTAAAGTCCTTTGAATTTCTTCACTTAATTTACTTTCCTACAGCCTCTATGTGGAGTCTATAAGGGAAGAGAGAATCCAACATTTTAAAGTACAGAGAGACACAGAACAGATTTTTTTCCCCAATTCAATAGAATGAAGGTTGCTAGATCTCCTGAGTAGCAAGAGATCCGTCCCCACCTGTGAGAAGTATCCTGCATAGTGAACTTAGAGAGGGTGGGTCCTAAAAGTGGAGGGTCCCAGCGACAGCGCAGATTCTGCGTCTCAAATGTGGTGCAATAGCAGCCAACAGCTTCCGCGGCTCATGTGACCAGATTCAACAAACACCATTGTTCTGTGACCCTCAGGAAACTCTGGAACCAATTTATGTGCAAGAATTCTGTTTGGCACCATCATGCCTCTCATTTTTGCCCCTGGTTCCTGGGCTACCATTCAAAACCTAAGGTTTTGTAATCATAGTTTCTCTCCTGAGATGGTAATATTCTTTTGATCCTTCCCTGCCCCATGGATCCTTTTCAGGTGTACCCCAGGTCTTCTGTAACCACATTCTACTATAAGACTTATTTTTCATAGAATGTTCCATATAACTCCTAGCCCTAACTGAAAATAGGTCTCCTTGCTAAGGACATGGTTTTTCTGGCAGCCTTGTTGTTGTGGTTGCTGTCGAGTCAGCTCTGATTAATGGCAACTTTATGTGTAACAGACTGAAATCTTGCCAGTCCTGTGCCATTTTCATGATCATTGCTATGTTTGAGCATATTATTGCAGCTATTGTTTCAATCCATCTCATTGAGGGTTTCTCTTGTTTATATTGGCCGTCTACTTTACTAACCATAATATCCTTGGAGACTACATATTCATCCAATGTTTTCCAGGGCTCATAGCTTCCTGTTGATTTTCCGAACCATTACTCCTGAATTCCCCAGTATAAACCTCCTTCTATGTCAGACTTATTCCTAACATACATTTATATTCTTCTATGGAGCCCTGGCGGTGTGGTGGTTAAGAGCTTGTCTGCTAAGCAAAAGGTTAGCAGTTCAAATCCACCTGCTGCTCCTTGGAAACCCTGTGGGGCAGTTCTACTCTGTCTTATAGGGTCGCTATGAGTTGGAAGCAACTTGACGGGACCTAACAACAACAACAACAGCAATGCCGTATTAGTCCACCTTGCGTATTTCTCAAGGATTTTGGTGCCTAGGCTATGGCTTTACTTGTGCTGTCATTATTCACCATCACTTCTTGTGGCTCACACAGCTCTGAAACTTCACTCTTGCTAGATCTTCTGCACTTCAGTAACCTGCTCATGGCTGCATCTTGGATCCTCTCATTCCCAAGACTCACATATCTTTGGACTCCAAAATTATATTCTCCCATTCTCTGGTTTTGGTCTCTAATCTTTCTAGTTTTCTCTCCCTCCTACTTTCCAGTATTAAGCTCCAGTCCCATAACTGCTTTTACTTCAAGTTTCTATTTCCTCTTCTAGCTTCACTTAATTTTCTACCACCACTTACATCTTCCTTTACCAGTGTTCTCAACTTCTTAGTCTTTCTTCCTCCTTTCCTTTATTTCTCTCTCTCTGCCTCCCTTCCTTCTTTCTTCTCCCTCCATCCCTTTTATTCACTAATTCATTCATTCATTTTACTAACTTCTTGAAATTCCCCTGTGCAGAAACTGGCTTTTCCCCTCTGTTTTTTCTGGGCACACGGGTATGCAGTTAGGTTTGGAATGTGTCTGAGATCTGGCCAGTGGGCTGTGAGTAGAAGTGATGTGTGCCACTTCCAGACTTGGCCTACAAAACCACCTGGTATGACCCTCCACACTCATCCCTCATCCGCTGGCTGGATGATGACACCCAGGGTGTTCTGGGAATTTGCATCTAAAGATGGCTGAGCTTGCACTACTTTGACTGTCTGAATGACTTCATGGAATAAATCCCGACTCTTATTCTGAAGAATTTTAAATGAATGAGAAATAAACTTGTTTTTTTTGTTATACCACTGAGAATTCTAAATTAATCTCTTGCAACACCTCGTGTTATTGTAGCAAAAGATAAATCCAAATCTCTGCCTTTTCCCTTTCCATATTTGATCTGTCTTAGAGTGCTACTAGAGACATTCACACCATCATGTGCATTTATAATGAAATCTACCACCTTCGACTTTAGCTGGACTATCAGTTGTGCTCACTTATCATCTTGTGTATCTTATTGCTTCCTTTTCGCATTTCCTTTAATTTAAACCTTTACTGTGGTTTCATTTTACTTGGATCCACAATGTCTGTGGAAACAGCAGTCAAGAAAACAAAGTATTGCTTTGGGCAAATCTGCTGCAAAAGACTTCTTTAAAGTGTTAAAAAGCAAAAATGTCACTTTGAGGACTAACGTGCATCTGACCCAAGCCACGGTATTTTAAGTCACATCATATGCTTGCGAAAGCTGGACAGTGACTAAGGAAGACCAAAGAAGAATTAATTCATTTGAATTATGGTGTTGGCAAGGAGTGCTGAATATACTGCCAGAAAAATGTCTTTGAAAAAATACAGCCAGAATGCTCCTTAGAAGCAAGGATGGCGAAACTTCGTCTCATGTACTTTAGACATGTTATCAGGAAGGATCAGTCCCTGAAGAAGGATGTCGTGCTTGGTAAAGCACAGGGTCAGTGAAAAAGAGGAAGACCTCAATGAGATGAATTGACAGAGTGGCTGCAACAATGGGCTTAAACATAGCAATGATTGTGGGGATGGTGCAGGACTGGGCAGTGTTTTGTTCCGTTGTATGTATAGGGTAGCTATGAGTTGGAAGCAGCTCGATGGCACCTAAAACGTGACTATCTTTCATTTGGATATATGGGTTTGCATCCTTTGTCACAGAAGCAGGAAAAACCTTGAGGTATAAATTTTCTCTATCTTCCCTGTATCTACAAATATATCAGCATTCATCATGACCACTACATCCTGTATCTATGAAAGAGCTGATTCTCCTCCTTCTTTAATCAATCTGGGATTCTCAGTAAGGCAGCGACCATGCAAATTTATCTTATCCTTGGGTTACCACCATTTAGGACAGTTCATGATATATAGTAGGTGTTCAAAATATGTTTCTTGAATGAGAAAATAGATGGATTCCCTTTATTGTACTTTCAACCTCTTCCTGCCTACTGCCACTTTGCTCTCAGTATATCAATACAGTTAATCCTTTCCCCATTAAAAACAAATGAAGTAAATAAAACTTCTCCAGCCTTTAAACTCCTCTAGCTACTGCTGTATTTCCCTCTTATTCAAGAGCAATCTTCCTGAGCATAGTCTGTATACACCCTATTCCTCAACCTGTTAGAGCTATATATCTGCCCCCATAACCCCACTAGGCTGTACTTGCTAATGTCACCAAAGACTTTGTAGTTATTAAATTAAAATTAAATCACCATTCTTCAGATATTATATAGTTTAATCTCCCTGCAGAATTTCATACTGCTGTCACCCCTCCCCAACATATTTCTCTGACACATAGTTTTGGGTTTCTTCTTATCTCTCCCCCTCCCC
The DNA here is from genome assembly GCF_030014295.1 of Loxodonta africana. Taxonomy (NCBI): domain Eukaryota; kingdom Metazoa; phylum Chordata; class Mammalia; order Proboscidea; family Elephantidae; genus Loxodonta; species Loxodonta africana. The sequence goes on along the minus strand of NC_087346.1, from coordinate 73,649,644 downwards.
CCTCATTAGTTTATTTGCTGAATGTTGGTGGTAGTTATTTTCTTTCTTCTCTTTTTATAGACTCTGAGCGATGTCATCCCACCCATGCCCTAATTTACAACAGCCCTAACCTCTACCCAGTTTATCCAACTATTCTTTGGATGTCTCTAATTGAATGGGCCATAGATGCTTCAAATTCAACTTGTCCCACAGTGCACTCCTGAGCCTATTAGCCGGCAAGATTTCTTCTTTCTAAATTTCCCTTCTCAATGAATGACAAAATCTAGTAACAGCATATGTTGGAAATTTTAGTTTGTTTTTTTTTTACATACTACTTCAGGTCAGAGTATTGGAGAAAGAGGCAGTGAGGGCAGGATAAGTTCACCTCTCTGGACAAAAAAACAGACTTGGTGAATGACTGAGCAAAACAAAAAGTAGAATAGGAACTAAGCACATCAGTTTGCCTTGAAGTTGTGGATGTGAGAAAAGAAATCACCTGCCCCCAAATGACAGTGAGTGGAAATAGGGACAATCTTCAAAACTTATCTTTTGGCAACACTAAGTCTGAATAAAATGATTTAACAATTAATATAAGACTTAATTAAGACAACAACAAAAACTGAACCAATTGCTGTCAAGATGATTCTGATGTGTGTCAGAGTGCTCCATAGGGTTTTCAATGATTGAGGCCTTTCCGAAGTAGATTGCCATGACATTCTTCCAAGGTACCTCTGGCTGGATTTGAATTATCAACCTTTAGGCTAGTAGTTGAGCTCTTAAACTTTTGGACCACCTGGAGACTTAATACAACTGTTAAAATCAAAGGAAAAGAAACATCAGCCTAGACACTCAAAAGAAGCATGACTCTGAAAATCACCTATACTGTTGCTGTAGAGTCGATTGCGACTCACACTGACCCTGTAGGACAGAGTAGAACAGCCCTATAGGGTTTCCATGGGGTGATTGGTGGATTCGAACTGCGACCCTTTTGGTTAGCAGCCTGAGCTCTTAACTACTGTACCACCAGGGCTCCTATAGGAACTGGCTATTTTAAAAACACTATCGTGGGAATAACTGTTTCAAAACTAAAGAAAGAAAGAACATAAGAACAAAAGAAAATGATCTTAAAAGATGTTAAATATAAATATTTAGCTGGAATAATCTTAGTTCCTTCTAGTTTTTCATATGCAGTGAAACCTGTGAGAGCTGGAACTTGACAGGACTGCCTTGTTTTTCCACCTTTGACAGGGTGCAGTCTTACCCCTTTCCTATGGCTGTCTATTAGTGGAAAATATTTGAGTTTTCCTTCTCAGACAGGTTTCTGTTTTACACAGTTTCTAGCTTCTGCAGATTTTACGGAGTAGAGGTTCATTGAAGTGGTGTCTTGCTTACTAGGTAATATTATTACTACATGCACAGGCTCACATGCACCCACATTAAAGCTCTGCCAATCGGACCTGGTCTTCATTATCCACAAATGTCGGCAGCGTTTCATTTTTAAAGTTAAAACTGATTTTAAATTAGAGATGCATAAAAGTATCGAACTTCAGCCAAAATACTGTTATTTTTGGCTGCCTTTGACTAAATAATAAGAAAATTGACTTTGATTTTGTTTTCTAAAATAAAATAATTTAACAAAAATCACACATCCCAATCAAGAGCTCCCATGCCAACCTTAAGCCTAGAGGAAATGTTAAGACCAAAGTATAAGTCCCCAGAAATGTGGAAGGTAGCTAGATCCGTGCACATCACTGTGCTGCCAATTGTTTACTGTAATATTTACTTACATTACCAGTACTTAAGCTAAAGGAAACTGAAGGCAAGTGTGTAACTCAAGACACGTGAAATTATATGCTGTATTTTCTACGCATTTTACTCTTTTTTGAGCATTCACTAAGAAATGGATGATTTTTGCCTAGAAGTGAAAAAAGGTGACATTCATTGGCCATTTAAAACATTGCAATGCTAAATGTTACATCCAGAGTGCGTGATGCAGAACTTTAAAAACGATGAGTGTTTTTAAGTTTTCCAATATTTAAAACTTTTTTCCCAACATTTCAGAGCTTTACAGATGAAGTATATCATCCAGGATTCCAAACTTTAAAGACTTAAAAAATAAACTGCAAACTTTTCATTTTTGTTTTACTTCTGTTATTTTTCTAACCTTTCCTTTCAAATACACTCTTTCTTGCATTTGCCATTTGCAGATAAAGTTAGTGGTACCAAAAATAGTTCATTTTTAATAAACTCTAAATGTGTTAAGCTTTCTGTGAGTTGGACCAAATGACATACAAACTGTGAACTCCAGAAATTTTATAACTTCTTCTACCTTGTCATAATATTTTGACATCTTCTAGTGAGCATCATATTAAAAGGTACCTGGAATGTCATTAATAGAAAAAAGCAAGGATTCTGTAAAGCAAAGAGAATACTCTTATGTCTTTTCCTTTTTCGGCTATTTAATATTCTACTCTGACTGGCAAGTAAAAACTGGTAAGTTTTTTTTTTTTTTTTCTCTCTTTTATGATGGGCATTACCCTTTTATTAAGAATAGTAATAAAATTATAAACTATTTCATAATTCCAGTTAAAAATTATTTTCCCACAGCTAAGTTGTTTTAAGGCATTGATCAAATTTTATTTTCAATCCATACAGGAAGAAAGATAATTCTTGGAAGTGTATAGAACCTAAATGGCCCAACTTATTTGTTAAATTACTGCTCTTTTCATTGTATGTGTTGGACTTTATTCTGCAGCAGATAGAAATCAAAAGAAGATAAAAGTAGGACTTGACATTTCTACCTTATATGATACTGTAAATTAGATAATTCAAATAAAAATACTAGAAAAATAAATTAAAAAATAGTTTAAAAAAAGTCAAGTAAAAATCTCTATCCAGAAATACAGACTGAGCTGGTAGACAAGGAGGATGATGGTAGCAAGGCTTCCTTAGCTGAGGAGTCATAGTTTCCTATGAAAGAAGAGAAAGGAAGGGGAGAATTTTTGTTGCATTAGAAAAGAGGTGATGGAGGATTACAGGAGCAAATTCCAAAGTGTCCCACAGATCCAGGGAGCAATTGTGGTTATTTATGGGGGAGGGAGATTTATCAAACAAAAACAAAACAAAACTTGTTGCTATCAAGTTGTTGCTGACTCATGGCAGCCCCATATATTACAGAGTAGAACTGAGCTCTGGGGAACTATACAGGGTTATTTATGAAAGAAACGTCCTAGGTGACTCAAATGGTTTGTGCTCAACTACTAACCTAAAGGTTGACAGTTCATACTCACCCAACAACACTGTGGTAGAAAGGCCTGGTGATCTGCTTTGGTAAAGATCACAGCAAAAAAAAAAAAAAAAACACAAAAAACCTCTGTGGAGTAGTTCTACTCTGTAACATACAGGGTCATCATGAGTGGGAATCCACTCCACAGCCACATTTTTATTTTTATTTTTAATGATGGAACCAAATGAATGCTTCAAGTTTCTTCTTCTTTCACTGGCCCTCCATCTAGTCCACATTCTGAGAACTGTTGCTATATTGTGAGGAAATGATAAATCTTCCCACCGACCCTGCCTTGGAGAGTGAAAGAGAAAGAAAAGCAAGAGAAGAAATAAAATGATACAGAATAAAAAACCAAACCAAACCAACCAGCCAAATAAATATTACAAATCACAGCCTTATAACTCATTTTGGATATTTTTTACTTGATGTTTTAACTCTCTTTAGGCTATTCTTTCTTTGAACATCCATGAACAGGGCTTCTGAAACAGGCAGTCCTAAAGAAAACAAAGAAGGAACACCTAGTAAATAAACCCTTCATATAATTAACATTCATAAATTTGAGGATTGCAGCTGGGCAACTCCAAGCCGCATTTCTGACACAGACTTACATAACTGCTTTTTCCCTCAGCTGCCGTAATTTCTGGGGAGAAACAGATCCTCTTAGAGGTCCAGAGGGGTTCAGGATTTCCAGATTTTGAGGCCCCAGTTGTAAATTTTTCGTTTAAATGAGAATACCTAAAAAACATTTCAGGTACCTTAAAAAAAATCCAAATTATTTTCAAGCCATTTTAAATGCATATGAACTAATAATCAAGGGGGAAATATTAGTTTTTATATAAGAGCACTGCATACCTCAGTGGCATCCATTTAAATGTCAAAAAAATGACACAAAGTACATATTAGAAGTCATTTTTCAGCCAGGATCTTTCTAGAACCCTTCTGTGAGAAGGAATAAAAAATAGAAGTCGTGGAAATACTCATGTAAACAAAAGGATCAAGTATTTTAAGATTCCAAGAAATTCTATGCAAGTTGCTTATAAATGTTTGAAGAAAGGAAATATGTGAGGGTTTCTCTCAAAGATTTTTTTTTTTTTAAACAAGTATTTATAACTACGAAATAGGTGCCAAGGATCTATAGCTGTATCTCAAATGTTTAACTTGTTTACCACTTCCTGAGGAATTGTTGGAAACCCTGGTGGCATAGTGGTTAAGGGCTACGGCTGCTCACCAAGAGGTCGCCAGTTCAAATCCTCCAGGTGCACCTTGGAAACTCTATGGGGTGGTTCTACTCTGTCCTATAGGATCCCTGTGAGTCAGAATCAACTTGATGGCAGTGGGTTTGGTTTTTTTTTTTTTTGGAGGGATTGTTTTCCTTCTAGTTCCCCTGAAACTAGAGAGACCTCTCCCTTTTATCAGCACACCCCAAACAACAAGGAGTCACCTGAAGGCAGCATTACTTTATCCCTCAGCCCCTGAATTTCACTTGCACTGACCTGCCCATCCAGGCCCACTCTACTGGACTGCAAGCAATCTTTACCACCTCAGTCCTTAAGCATTTCAGGACTTTACACTTCAGGGTACAGGCAGCAATCAGAGTAGCTAGCGATGTATTTAGTACCAAAAGATGAAATAACGCATGCCAAAGTTTTGTTTAGAAACTTGAAAGGAGTTAATCCCATTTGTCTCTATTAATATAATACAGAGAAGAGATGGCTCTCAATTCTACATGGGAGGGTTTTACGATCAACATTCTAGCTTAAGGCTGTGCGAGAGATTGTAGAACAGTTGTCTTAAAGCTATGTTTGAATAGCAAGCCCGCTTTTTCCCTTAGATCGTGCTTTGTTTTAAGGTGGACTTTGGGCAGTAGGAAACCCTGGTGGCATAGTGGTTCAGAGCTACAGCTGGAAACCAAAAGGCTGGCAGCTCAATCCACCAGCAACTCCTTGGAAACTCGGTGGGGGCAGTTCTACTCTGTTCTATAGGGTCACTACGAGTCAGAATCAACTCACTGGCAGTGGGATTTTGGGGGCGGGGGGAGCGCAATAGTGTGCTGGAGTCAGCTCTCCCATGCTCGGGAGTCAATTTTGTACATTTTTTTCCGGTGTCAGCTATTGTCTGATAGCTTGAGATGGGCCAGAGTGGGAATATTTACACCACGGACATTGGCAAGTGCTACACATCAGGCCCCCTCTATACAACTAGTTGTTAAACATTTCTCAACGTATCACTGATGCTGAGGGATATTGATAGTGATTGGAGCAGAGCAGCTAAAGCTGTTCTAAGCCAATACCTTGTTGGTGCATTTAAAAGCTTCCTAAAATACAAGCCTTGCCTGTTATTTTTCTCCTCTTCACTTATTTTCATTTTGCTCTAGATTCCCTCTCCAGAATTATTCAACTTCCTCCTTTCCAACTTTCCCCACCTTACCTGATTGTAAGCTCCTCTGCCCCCTGAATCTTTTCACAGGAAGAATTCCCCAATTCCTTATCATGACTCAACTTGGCAGTCTCCAAAGACCATGGCTTCACTTGTCTCTCTATTATTCAACACACAGGAGAATATTTTCCTTTCCTGTGCCCCCTAACTCTGGAATATGCATTACAGACTAAATGATGTAGATCTTAATGCTAAGTGCTATGATAATATAAGACAGGTATGGATGAGACTCACAGAAAATGTTGATACCACATAGGTATGTTACCTGTTTTGCTTTTTTTTAGCCCTTATATGTAATTCAGATTTTTCACTTATAGAGTAAGAACTGAACAAAGGAAAGATGCCAAAATCGTAGAAGTCCTTTAGACAAAAGAAGACAGTGAGAACCAAGGTGAGCATTGTTTCCTTGGTTAGCTTTGAAAATTTGTTGGTAAATGTGGTTTAGGAAGAGGTGGCATTTTTAGGTATAACCTGGCTCATATTCCATTCTTCTTTTTCTCGTTGACTGGACCTACATTGCCAAATAAATCTGGATGACGGATAAAGAAGCAATCAGCAAAAATGCTCTATGAGGTGTGGGGTATATTTAGAAACTTTAAAATTCTAGGCCAGTGGTTCTCAGTATGTGTTTCTTGAGCAGCAGCAGCAGCAGCAGCAGCAGCAGCAGCAGCAGCAACACCTGGAAACTTGTTAGATAAGAACATTCCACCTTAGTCCCATTGAATCAGAAGCTCTGGTGGAGGGGCTTTCAGATCTGTGGTTTTACAAGGCCTCCAGGTGAATCTGATATCTGCTGATATTTGAGAATCTCTGTTCTGGGCCTTGGCTATAGAGTTCACTGCCAATGTGATGCAGTGTTTTTATTTGAAAGAGAATGTCAGACTTGGAGTAAGATTTGTATGAGTAGTCAAATATAATATTTACTATTTATCTTCCTTTGGGCAAGCTACTAAGTTTTCTCATTTGAACAAAAGTTTTCTCATCCGTTAAGTGGGGAAAACAGTACTTAATTCAAAAGATATTTTATGTTGAAACACATGTGAATTATGCATTTTATTGTACAAATAATAATAGCATTGGAAATAGCTAACAATATATAGAAGGATACCAAGTTGGGATATTACGGAAGGACATCTTTTAATATATAATTCATGGTCTCCAATCAAAGAGATGAGGTGAGAAACTTCCCTTAAGAGTTTAATGCCCCCAAAATATCTTATAGCTCAATAAACAGGCACTATACTGCATTTCTGGAATGAAAATTATAAACTTTATCACGTTTTCATTTTTGCTTTGGCTGCTGGGAAACTCAGAGCCAAATTTGATTTTCAGTCCTATCAGTTACACATGTCTTTTTGTGACATACAAGTCTTCAAATCTGCTTTTTCTGGTTCAGTTATGGCTGTGGAAACAATATCGCAACAGACCTGAATTTTTAAAATGTGGGTGAGCCAGAATGATAACCAGAACAGGAAATATTATGGGTAGAAGCCCAGGTAGAAACTTAATCCTCCTCTTAGAAAACAAGGGCAGCTTGCATGTTATATAGCAACCAAATCTCTTGACTGGCAGAATGGGGAAATAGCACTGTTCAGCTCAAAGATGGTGGTGAACTGCACTGCTTTGAATGTGTGTTTCTTTCCACAGCCCTAGCAATAATCTAGCCTCCAGCATCAGGCTCCTGAAGGGGCTCACTATGTGTCTTCCAAGTCTCCCATTCCAGGGCTTCGAGCTGTAATTTTTTCTTTTTGAATTATCACTCTGATTCACCCAAATTTTAATAACTTGGGTCTGTTGTGAGTTCACTTCGTTGGCCGTGACTGAACCAGTTTGAACTGGTTTAAAGCCCTGGCGATACATGTATTTCCTCCTTAGTTCTTGTCATCTATTTTTCTTTTATTTGCCTTCTCTATGTAAGTCCTTAATTATAAACTCCTTCATGCCTTTCTTTTATTTTCTTTGTAAAAACAAAAAATAAGAAGAAAGCTTGAAGTATCTTTTTTTTTTTTTTAGCAACAGATCTTTACTTAAGATTACTAGGAGCACTAGAAAAGTGTCCATAATGAAGGAAACTGTGAGTTTTCTCAGTCTTTACCTGTCCTTTCTGTAATGAAAAATGCTTCTCTGGTACAACAGAGTAGGGAAAAAAGTATTAGTGTTCAAGAAAACTAAGCATAAGCCCCTCTCACCTTGGAAATGCCACTGAATAGCATATATTCAGTTTCCTTGTCTGTTGAATGATCAAATAAGAAAATGCATATAAAAATTCTTCTTTCACAACAAATTATTAGGCAGATTTCAGTTGTATGTACAAAATTACTAATTGTTGAATAAGTGAGTGAGCAAATGAAGGACTTCTCAGTTCAGCTTCTCTTTTCCTCTCCTCCTGTTTTATCTAAATATAATGGCTTCCAAAAAACAGCTTCAGCCAATGTCTTAATAAGTCGAATTCATTTTGTCATTAAGAATATTCATTTCATGTATATACCACCTCAAATGAAAATGTGATCTTTTAAAACACCCTATACAAATATTCTTTCACCATACCTATTCAGTCTGTATGCTGAGCAAATAATACGAGAAGCTAGACTATATGAAGAAGAACGGGGCATCAGGATTGGAAGAAGACTCATTAACAACCTGCGTTATGCAGATGACACAACCTTGCTTGCTGAAAGTGAAGAGGACTTGAAGCACTTACTAATGAAGATCAAAGATCACAGCCTTCATATGGATTGCACCTCAACATAAAGAAAACAAAAATCCTCACAATGGGACCAATGAGCAACATCATGATAAACAGAGAAAAGATTGAAGTTGTCAAAGATTTCATTTTACTTGGATCCACAATCAACAGCCATGGAAGCAACAGTCAAGAAATCAAAAGATGCATTGCATTGGGTAAATCTGCTGCAAAGGACCTCTTTAAAGTGTTGAAGAGCAAAGATATCACCTTGAAGACTAAGATGTGCCTGACCCAAGCCATGGTATTTTCAATTGCATCATATGCATGTGAAAGCTGGACAATGAATAAGGAAGACTGAAGAAGAGTTGACGCCTTTGAATTGTGGTGTTGGTGAAGAATATTGAATATACCGTGGACTGCCAGGAGGATGAAGAAATCTGTCTTAGAAGAAGTACAACCAGAATGCTCCTTAGAGGCAAGGATGGCGAGACTGTGTCTTACATACTTTGGACATGTTGTTAGGAGTGATCAGTCCCTGGAGAAGGACATCATGCTTGGCAAAGTACAGGGTCAGTGGAAAAGAGGAAGACCCTTAACAAGGTGGATTGACACAGTGGCTGCAACAGTGGGCTCAAGCATAACAATGATTGTGAGAATGGCTCAGAATTGGGCAGTGTTTCGTTCTTTTATGCATAGGGTCTCTATGAGTTGGAACCGACTCGACAGCACCTAACAACAAACAACAACATACAAATATCATTGTTATTATAGGTATCGTTATTGAGTCACTTGACATTTAAAGGCCCATACTTTTTTTTTTTTTTTTCCCATTTCAATTGGGTATATGACAATTGGTTCAATTTTGTAAAATTTTTGTGTTGACTTAAAATTTGTCAAATATGTTGTGCATTAGGAATGATAGGATTGTGTGTTATCAATGAAACGTTAGGATGCAATAATTCAAGTTCATTTTGTCATTAAGGGCATTGCATTCATTTCATGTACATACCTCCTCAAATGGAAATGCAATACTTACAGATGCTGTATGCGAATAGGTTGTTTTGACAGCTTTTACCAGAGTGCCTTCTTTCATCTAAGAGAACACTGCCTCAAGAGAAATGTTTAAAACTGAGTGAATAGGGTAGAATGGAAGAAAGATATATTTCAACAGAGAAATCAATTTACATATATCTATTTAAGGAATTCTGCTGGTGAAATGGTTAAGTGCTCAGATGCTAATCTAAAGCTGTGTGGCTCAAACCCACCAACTGCTCTGTTGGAGAAAGGACCTGGCTATCTGCTTCTGTAAAGCTTATGTCCTAGAAAAGCCGATGGGGCAATTCTGCTTTGTCACACTGAGTCCACACGAGTTGGAGTTGACTCAATGGCACACAAAAACAACATCTATTTATTTGCATTTTATAATCTCTTTATACTTCAGTCAAGCAATTTCAAAACCATGTGGAATGAAGTAAAATTCCAAATGAAATAAGCTGATGCTAATCAAAAGAAATAGTAATGATGGTAGTGACAGTTAGTTTGCATCAGTGCCAGGCGCTGTACTACGTGCTTTCTGTGTATTGACTCATCTAATCCACAAAAGAGTTTCCTATAGGGAAATATCACTGTTTTCCCTATTTTACAAAGGAAGACCTGAGGCTGAGTATGTAGAGAATTTGGTCAAGCCTTGCAGTAGTAGGTAGTTACAGCTAAAATATAAACCCAGATTGACTGTCTTCAAAACCACTGGCTATCCTAAAGGTTATTCGATTATTTTAACACTATTTTTTATAACAACAGGCAGATATGTCAGAAAATTAGGCCAACCCTCCCCTCAAAAACTCAAAACAAAACTGAAAACAACACCTACAAAACGCCAAAACTCTAAAAGTGAAAGCAAACCTCCTCAAACCCAAATCTATTAACAAATGCTATTGTTACTGATAAATATATTTTATATTCAATATACATTATAGGTTTTAATAGCTATATTATGCCATTTAACAGATTTTGGCAGGAAGAAATCCTCTGGTGGCATTAATTTCATGCAACCATAAAAAAGAATCCTTGCTAAATGCCAGCAAATGAGGTGGTAATAACATCAGACTTCTTTGCTCAGCAGGGAGACACTCAGAGGGGAAAAAGATCTGCTTTGAAATCTCTTAATTTTACAGTATAAAACAATGATACGAGGCTCGGATATGCTTTATGAGCCATTTAAGTTGAGGATGTATTAACATGTGAAATAAGATGTATCGATTTTACAAAATGATATATTTTTGAAATTTAGCATTCAGACTCCTAAGCGTGACTGCCAGTGTTTCTTTAGCTGCTAGATGGGAGAGCCCCTTGCTTTCCTTCCCACACACCTGTGTTTACATTGAGGCCTTGGCAGCACATGACCTCCCAGCCATCCTTCACTCACAGCTTTCGGTTTGCTCTCAGCCATGGCAAGCCAAGCTGTCCCTGCACTCACACTAGCCAGCACTGCTAGAATGTTGACTTAGGAGTCCTAAGCTTGGAACGTAATATAAATCAGTTCATTGGATCTCACTCATTTAAGAATGTTGCACAGACATTTCCTTAAATCCTAAACTGGAATTGATTATATGTCCTGTAAATAGTGTTGAACTTTACAAAAGAGGCAGGGAAGAAGTTGTTTTCATGTAACTTTTGCTTTTTTATATGGACTTATGATATTTTCCCCCATTTGCCTCTCTTGGAAAATAGGGATCATGGATTTAAAATGAGCCTGTTATTTAGTATAGTAGATTGCAAAAGGGGGTGGGGAAGGTGATGGTGTGTTGAGGCTTCTTAGATTTCAGTTGTAATATATTAGTGTAAAAGAAATCTATCATGTAGCACATTTTCAGTGACAGTTAAAATTAAGTTTTGGGGTGCTGCTGTTTTTTCTTTTTTTATTGTGGTAAAAATATGCATATATATATATATATAATTTTTTTTTATATATACCATGGCAACAATTGGATGCTGCTTCTGTAATGAAAGAATTGATACAGAATTAACCTATTTTCAAAAAATATGCTAGCTCTTTTAGAACTCAGTGGATGAACAGTAGAGTTCTCAATGTCTTGGAAAATTACTGGTACTGTGGCTGTATTCAAGTACACTGAGAGTGAATGAAGGAATCAATTGGCACTTATTGATTAATCGATTCATGTAATAACTGTTATAAACTATTTATTTAGAGCCTGCTTTGAAACAGATATATTAGTGAAGAGCACAATCAACTCCTGCTCTCAGGGTGATTCAAGTTTATTAGGAGTTAGAGACAAGCAAATAGAACATTACAATGCCATGTAAACAGACCTACAATAGGGGAAGTGCAGAGTGCCCTGGGAACTTGTAGGAGGGGCCCCCAACTCTTTGGTTAGAGAGAAATAGCCAAGCTGACACCTGAAGGGTGAGTATGGGTAAGCCAGGTTAAGAGAAGAGTAACTAATATTCCAAGCAGAAGGCAGAGCTTGTGTGAATTCCCAAATGCAATAGCATATTTATGCAAAAAAAAAAAAAAAATTGAGTGAGCAGGACCATTATCATCAATCCTTCCCAAATGGTTCTAAAGTTTAATTAAAAAAATTTTAAGCTTTGATGTGTTTAAATGGGCTTAGAAAAAAAAGTCCAATTTGTGATTTTTTTTCAGGAGACTGAATAGCCTCATGGAATAACTCTTTTATTTAGAGATTCTGGGTCCTTTTTGAGTGAAATAGAAAGAGCACAGCCTGTTAAAAAAAAAAAAAAAAAGAAAAATTGTATTTTAGTCAGCAAACCATGAAGAAGAGGCTGATTATAAATTACATTAAAACAAAACATCATCTTGCTATTTAAAAGTTTGTACCGAGTTTATGATGATGGAAAATTTACATTGATTATGGATAGTGGCGGGACAGAGAATTCATGTAACTGAAGTCACTAAGTTATACAGCTGTAAAAAGTTGAATTGGCAAATGTGTATGTTATATATATTTTTACAACATCAGCAACAACAGTAAAGAATAGTAGCTGCTGAGGTTACTTAAGTACAACTAAACACCTCATGGGATTTGGTTTCTTGATTTGGGGACTTAGGGTCATGGTTTCATGGGCCATCCCAGTTAATTGGCCTAATATCATTTTTACTGCTTCTGTTCTACCTCCTAGTTTGTTGTACAGTGCCTGAAGTCTTAAAAACTTACAAGAGGCTATTCAAGTTACAAAAATTTTGTCTCCATTTGACTAGAGGAAAAGAGGAAGAAGGACAAATTCAATTTTCTTCTTTGAAAGGGAAGCTACTGATATTGAAACTTGACTTCAAAATAATTTACCACATCTCACCAAAGATGATACCTTTTTAAATATATTCCTACACAATACAATGGGATACAGGATTGGGTCAGATTAGAAATATTTATACAGGATGCAAAGAGGAATGAAATTGAGCTGTGTTAAGTCAGTAGAAGTTAAAATTTAGCATTTAATTTGATAAAAAGGGATGAAGAAGTAGAGATGTGTTTATAAATTGACCATTCATTTATTCAGCAATTCATTCAGCAATATTATCTGCTGATAGAACAATTCTAGGTTTTGGGAATACAGGGATGGAAAAGAAAGGCATGGCACTGGGTTCCTGGGGCTTATATTTCTAGTGAAGAAGACAGCTAATAAGCAAGAAAATAAATCAATTTGAAATGCGGTGTCAGATGGTAATTAGTACTATGGAGAAAATGAACCAGAATAAGGTGACTGGGTGATTTGGAATGATGGCTGTTACTAGGTGCCATGAGTTGGCTCTGCCTCATGGTGATCCAAGTATGATAGAACAAAACATTGCCTGGTTCTGTGCCATTTTCATGATCGCTGGTATGTTTAAGTCCATTGTTGTGGTTGCTGTTGTGTCAATCTATCTCCTTGAGAGTTTTCCATGTTTTTGTTGACCCTTTCCTTTACCAAAAAAGATGTCCTTTTCTAGCAAGTGGTCATTCCTGATGACATGTGCAACGTAAGCTAGCCAAAGTCTTGCTGTTCTCACTTCTGAGGAGCATTCTGGCTCTATTTCCTCCATAATTGATTTGTTCATTCTTCTGGCAGTCCAATCAATATTCTTTGCCAACACCAATGCATCAATTCTTTTTTTGCCTTTTTCATTGTCCAGCTTTCGCACGCGTATGAAGTGACTAAAAATACCATGGCTTGGTTCAGGTGCAGGTTATTTTATATAGTATGTTCAGGGAAAGCCTGAGCGCAAGCTTGATGACTGAGCAAGAGTGAGCCATGCAAAGATTCAGGAGGAGACCTTCCAGGCAGAGGAAATGGCGTAATGGCTGTGAGGAAGACTGAGGTTGGTATGATCCAGGAGTGGTGGGAAAGCCTGGTAGCTGGAGCAGAGGGTGAGAGGGGGTGAGTGAGAGAAGTGGAGGCCAGAGAGCTATGCAGGTATCTGTCCAAACTGGGGCTTGAAGACTGCGTAGGGACACTGGGAAGCCCTTAGCTGAAAATGTTTAAAACAGGGTAGTTGATGTGAATACACTTACATTTTTTTTTTTTTTTAAAAACCACTCTGGTTGTTGTTGGAGGGTAGATTACAGGGAGAATGGAAGCAGAAGACCATTTTGGTGGTACTGTGGTAGCTCAAGAGAGAAATGATAGTAGCTTGAAGGCGCTGCAGGAAGTGGTGAGTGATAGAATTAGGAGTCTTTTTTTGGGAAGAGAGTGGCAAGACATTCTGATGTGTTAGATATGCAGAGTGAAAGAAAGAGACGTCTCAATTAAGATACCTAAGTTATTGTTGTCCTGAACAATGGGTAAAATGACATACAGAGATAGGAAAACTGAGAGGAGAAGGTAGTTCTGGGGGCCTGGGGTGAGGAGAGTAAGAATATCTTTCAGAAATGTTAAAATTGTGGTACATTTTGGCATCTCAGTGAAGATATTAGGTCAGCTGCTGTATATGTGAATTTGGAACTCAGGACAAAGTTACAGCTACAGCTGGATATTTAGAAATAGCGTATTAGACATATTAGAATAAGCCTCCTCCGTGAATATATGGTGTTTAAAGCCATGAGGGAGTTTCTGGGTGGTGCAAATGGTTAAGCACTAACCGGAAGGTTGGTGGTTTGAACCTCCCCAGAGGCACCTTGGAATAAAGGCCTTGAAATCTGCTTCCAAAAGGTCACAGCTTTGAAAACCCTCTGGAGTGCAGTTCTACTCTGTAACACCTGGGATCACCTTTAGTTGGAACTGACTAGATGGCTACTGATTTTTTAAAACTACATGACTAATCGAAAACCCCATGGGAGAGAGACTGAAGAAAAGAGGTCTGAGGACAGAGCCATAGAACGGTCCATCAGTTTCAGGTCAACAAGAGAAGGAGAATTCTACAAAGGGTCTGAGAGGATCAGTACAAATGATGAAAATCGGGAGATTGTGGTGTCTCAGAATCCAGTAAAGAAAGATGTTGCTAATTCTTAGTAGCTGCCGGTGAGGGCAAGATTCTACCCCTAGAGCTCTAAGCCATTTTGATAAGCAGTCTAATCTTTAATGGAATTAGTTACTATAAAAGGAGTCCCACATGGTATTCTAATAAGGCCATCCCTTCTCCAGCCTCCACAGCACCAATGACAGGAGGAAAGAAGGGGGTCTTGAATTCTCCAAGCTGCTTGAAAGATCCTACTTAATCCCTCCTTCTTCCTCAACATTCACAGCTTCACCATCACTATCTCTTTTGGTAACATCAAAATTAATCTCATTATGATCTCTATCACTATTTTTGTCAGTCATACAGAAACCCAGGATTCTCAGTTGTTTCCTTGTTTCCCAGAGTTTCATTCCATTTGTGCATCTCCTTTTCAGACTATCTGCTACCTCTTTCCATTCTGAATCCCTTCTCTGCTCTCTGGAGGTCATGATCAGTTATCTACAAAATCACCTTTTTTGTAATTACTGCATTCACTGTCAGCTGGCTCTTCTCCAAGGACACTGTGTCACCCGAAGTTTTCTCAAAGTAATGGTGAGTTTTTTCTGTACCTTCATACCTCTAGGCCTGGTGTTTCCAGACAATTCTTCCTTTTCTTCTCCATCTACTGCCTCTCCTTCCTGATGTCAACTATAGCCTTCCAGTTTAGGTTCTAGACTTCTGTGACTCTCTTCATCACTATGCACCTGTCATAACTCTTGGTGATTCAGCAAACATGGTGATAATTCTTCCAGCCTGGCTATTCACTTCCTGGACTTCCTGTCCTCCAATGAGCTTGTCCACCAGCCTGCCTTATCCATCTCATCACTAGCTACCTATCCATCTCATCCCATGGTGAGTCCTTAGATCTGCCTTGCTGATATCTGTGATCCCACCATAATTTCCATTTCAAGCATTCCAATTTCTTACTACTACCACTAAACTTTCCACAACTCTCTGTTTAGTTCTCTAGATTTATTTATTTATTTTTACCTCTATGGGACCTATTGTCCATTGTTCCTACCACCTTTTAAAACAGTACTTCACAGTCTTCTATCCTTCGTTGCCCTCCATACTTAGTTTAGAGTCCATCATTGTAATCATTCCTTTGCAGACATTATCAATTCACTTGCTCCATTTTTTTTTTTTTTTTTTTTTTTTATTGTTACATGGCAAAATTCTAACCCTGGATTAAATCTAGTTCTCCTCACCCTCCACATTTGCGCATGGAGAGCTAAACATGGCTAGAGGAAAACCTGCAACCAAGCTGATTGGTCTCACTTTAAACTCATGACCACTAATTTTTTTTTTTAACCTATATGGTAAAATGTTAAAAAGCAGAGAAGTCATTTTGAGGACTTAGGTGTGCCTGACCCAAGCCATGGTATTTTCAGTCGTCTCATATGCATGCAAAAGCTGGACAATAAATAAGGAAGACCAAAGAAGAATTAATGACTTTGAATTTGGCGTTGGTGAAGAATATTGAATATATCGTGGAATGCTGAAAGAACAATCAGATATGTCTTGGAAGAAGTATAACCAGAATGCTCCTTAGAAGCAAGGGTGGCGAAAATTCATCTCACATATTTTGGACATGTTATCAGAAGGAACCAGTCCCTGGAGGACATCATGGTGGAGAGGGTCAGTGAAAAAGGGGGACCCTCAACTGGATGGATTGACACAGTGGCTGCAACAATGGGTTCAAACATAGCAATGACTGTGAGGATGGCACAGGACTGGGCAGTGTTTCGTTCTGTTGTGCATAGGGTCACTATGAGTCGGAACTGACTTGATGGTACCTAACAACAACAACAACCTATATGGACCCTTTTTGATCCTGCAATCCTACTACATTTCTCTAGTGCATTTATTTATTTTCTGACTTTCCTAAACCAGCAATCTTTAAACATTCACTCATATACTTGCTAAAAGAATTTTGAAAAACTATATTATTCCTATATATTTTAAGTTGACATCTAATATTTTTCACCATAACTTAAAATATGATCAAGGATAGTATACTTGGTATGTTGTATGTCACCTTTTAAAATATATCCAATGAAAGATAAGTACCATAGCATATGATGCCCAATATTTTCCATTTAAAAGCTACACAGAAAACTCTTCTTTAACAATTGAAAATTTTGGCTACTCATTTTTTTTTCTTGACTCTACCTCCATTTCACTTTCCTCAGAATTTTATTCCTATATAATTTTTTTTCTGTGTCATACTTATCTGCAATCAAAATATACAAAAATTAAAATTTTAAGGTTCCTTATTTTCTGTTTGGATAAACCTCTAGTACTTAAATTAGCCAATGAATTATTACAATTAAATTTATTTTTAATAAGCATTGGCCAAATTAAAAAAAAATTACAAATTTTGAAAGATAATAGTAAGCCTACAAGTTAAAATTTTATTGGAAATTCAGTGTCAGAAAAACACTGACTTAATTTTTTAGTTTAAGTAAATATGTCCTTCCAGTTAAGCCACTTTATTTCTGAATGCAACAACAGTTATGTATGAGTTGATTCTATTTCCTTACAAGTTTCTTAGGTAAAAGTTTAACTATTGTCTTAATAAAAAAATGAAGTTTAAAGAATTTTGTTTGGAAAGACATTATTGTAGTGGTGTACCCTGGTCCCCCCCAAAAATCATATGTAGGGGGATGTTGACATAATAGATTTACATAAAATTTTCAAAGACTATCACCTTAATAAGGGAATGTGAAGTAGTGATATCAGAGAAGTCCAGATGTTTGGAGTGACTCCTTAATCACAGGATATGTGCTTCACCGATTAGACTTGGATGCCTAATATTGATTGTCATTACTCCAGATGATTGTAGAAATTTTTGAGAAGATATGGTTCCAGAAGAATGATCAGGTGGGTATAAATTGTGATTTGTAAAATTAAAAAAAAAAAAAAATTAGAACTTTGGTCTATTTGGTCTTACAAAATGAAAAGTAAGAGATGATATCACAGCTTTATAATACCAAGCGGAGTTTCATTGAGTTGAATTACATAAAAGGTGAGGTTAAGGTCACCAGTTTATTGTGGGCTCTATTAAAAAAAAATGAATGAGTCATAGGAAGCTTAAAGTACAAAAATTTGGATTTTCAGTATTTGAAACCAAATGATTTAAGAATTAGAAAGTAAGTGTGCAAGGAAGATTTGGAGAAATATTTTCCATGCTAAGGTTTGGAAAGTATTTTCTGCACCAAGTTAATAGCTTTTATGGGATATAGAGATTACATGGGCTAAATTTGGGAAATGGAGGGTTAAAGAATATCAAAGTGGTTTCTTCATGGCAAGATTTCTCAGACCATTTAATATGCTAATGTGTATAGGAAAGTTGCTAAAATACTATTATATTTTTAAAGCACACTGTGGGAAAACAACAAATTAGACTTTAAATGGATGTTTGTATTATTAATTCCCCCACGTGTCTGTCAGTTTGTCGTACTGTGGGGGCTTGTGTGTTGCTGTGATGCTGGAAGCTGTGCCACCGGTATTCAGATACCAGCAGGGTCACCGATGGAGGACAGGTTTCAGCTGAGCTTCCAGACTAAGACAGACTAGGAAGAAGGACCCGGCAGTCTACTTCTGAAAAGCATTAGCCAGTGAAAACCTTATGAATAGCAGTGGAACATTGTCTAATATAGTGCTGGAAGGTGAGCCCCCCAGGTTGGAAGGCACTCAAAAGATGAGTGGGGAAGAGCTGCCTCCTCAAAGGAGAGTCGACCTTAATGATGTAGATGGAGAAAAGCTTCCAGGACCTTCATTTGCTGATGTGGCACGACTCAAAATGAGAAGAAACAGCTACAAACATCCGTTAATAATCGGAACCTGGAATGTACGAAGTATGAATCTAGGAAAATTGGAAATCATCAAAAATGAAATGGAATGCATAAACATCAACATCCTAGGCATTAGTGAGCTGAAATGGACTGGTATTGGCCATTTTGAATTGGACAATCATATAGTCTACTATGCTGGGAATGACAACTCAGAGGGGAATGGTGCTGCATTCATCGTCAAAAAGAACTTTTCGAGATCTATCCTGAAGTACCACACTCTCAGTGATAGGATAATATCCATACGCCTACAAGGAAGACCAGTTAATATGGCTATCACTCAAATTTACGCATCAACCATTAGGGCCAAAGATGAAGAAATAGAAGATTTTTATCAGCCACTACAGTCTGAAATTGATCAAACATGCAATCAAGATGCATTGATAGTTACTGGCGATTGGAATGCGAAAGTTGGAAACAAAGAAGAAGGATCAGTATTTGGAAAATATGGCCTTGGTGATAGAAAAAATGCTGGGGGTTGAATGATAGAATTTTGCAAGACCAATGACTTCTTCATTGCAAATACCTTCTTTCACCAACATAAACGACGACTATACACATGGACCTCGCCAGATGGAACACACAGAAATCAAATTGACTACATCTGTGGAAAGAGATGATGGAAAAGCTCAATATCATCAGTCAGAACAAGGCCAGGGGCCGACTGTGGAACAGACCATCAATTGCTCATATGCAAGTTCAAACTGAAATTGAAAAAAATCAGAGCAAGTCCAAGAGAGCCAAAATATGACCTTGAGTATACCCCACCTGAATTTAGAGACCATCTGAAGAATAGATTTGACGCATTGAACACTAGTGACCGAAGACCAGACGAGTTGTGGAATGACATCAAGGACACCATCCATGAAGAAAGCAAGAGGTCACTGAAAAGACAGGAAAGAAAGAAAAGACCAAGATGGACGTCAGAGGAGACTCTGAAACTTGCTCTTGAGCGTTGAGCAGCTCAAGCAAAAGGAAGAATTTTTGAAGTAAAAGAACTGAACAGAAGATTTCAAAGGGCCTCTCGAGAAGACAAAGTAAAGTATTATAATGACACGTGCAAAGAGCTGGAGATGGAAAACCAAAAGGGAAGAACACGCTCGGTGTTTCTCAAGCTGAAAGAACTGAAGAAAAAATTCAAGCCTCGAGTTGCAATAGTGAAGGATTCCATGGGGAAAATATTAAACGACACAGGAAACATCAAAAGAAGATGGAAGGAATACACAGAGTCATTATACCAAAAAGAATTAGTCGATATTCAACCATTTCAAGAGGTGGCATATGATCAGGAACTGATGGTACTGAAGGAAGAAGTCCAAGCTGCTCTGAAGGCATTGGTGAAAAGCCTCCAGGAATGGATGGAATATCAATTGAGATGTTTCAACAAACAGATGCAGTGCTGGAGGTGCTCACTCGTCTATGCCAAGAAATATGGAAGACAGCTTCCTGGCTAACTGACTGGAAGAGATCCATATTTATGCCTATTCCCAAGAAAGGTGATCCAACCAAATGTGGAAATTATAGAACAATATCATTAATATCACACACAAGCAAAATTTTGCTGAAGATCATTCAAAAGTGGCTGCAGCAGTATATTGACAGGGAACTGCCAGAAACTCAGGCCGGTTTCAGAAGAGGATGTGGAACCAGGGATATCACTGCTGATGTGAGATGGATCCTGGCGGAAAGCAGAGAATACCAGGAGGATGTTTACCTGTGTTTTGTTGACTATGCAAAGGCATTCGACTGTGTGGATCATAACAACTTATGGATAACATTGCAAAGAATGGGAATTCCAGAACACTTAATTGTGCTCATGGGGAACCTGTACATAGATCAAGAGGCAGTTATTCGGACAGAACAAAGGGATACTGATTGGTTTAAAGTCAGGAAAGGTGTGCGTCAGGGTTGTATTCTTTCACCATACCTATTTAATCTGTATGCTGAACAAATAATCCGAGAAGCTGGACTATATGAAGAAGAATGGGGCGTCAGGATTGGAGGAAGACTCATTGACAACCTGCGTTATGCAGATGACAAACCTTGCTTGCTGAAAGTGAAGAGGACTTGAAGCACTTACCGATGACGATCAAAGACCACAGCCTTCAGTATGGATTACACCTCAACATAAAGAAAACAAAAATCCTCACAACTGGACCAATGAGCAACATCATGATAAACAGAGAAAAGATTGAAGTTGTCAAGGATTTCATTTTACTTGGATCCACAATCAACAGTCATGGGAGCAGCAGTCAAGAAATCAAAAGACGCATTGCATTGGGCAAATCTGCTGCAAAGGACCTCTTCAAAGTGTTGAAGAGCAAAGATGTCACCCTGGGGACTGAGGTGCGCCTGACCCAAGCCATGGTATTTTCAATCACAGCATACGCATGTGAAAGCTGGACAATGAATAAGGAAGACCGAAGAAGAGTTGACACCTTTGAATTGTGGTGTTGGCGAAGAATATTGAATATACCATGGACTGCTAAAAGAACGAACAAATCTGTCTTGGAAGAAGTGTGGCCAGAACGCTCTTTGGAGGCAGGGATGGCGAGACTGCGTCTTGCCTACTTCGGACATGTTGCTAGGAGGGATGAGTCCCTGGAGAAGGACATCATGCTTGGCAGAGTACAGGGTCAGCGGAAAAGAGGAAGACCCTCAACGAGGTGGATTGACACAGTGGCTGCAACAGTGAGCTCAAGCATAACAATGGTGAGGATGGTGCAGGACCGGGCAGTGTTTCATTCTGTTGTGCATAGGGCTGCTATGAGTTGGAACCGACTCGACGGCACCTAACAACAACATCAGCATCATTAATTCTTCTTCAATCAATAGGTAAGACTAGGACACATTTGTGGTCAAAAGTACAAATATTTGTGACAGATTGATAAGGTGATGAGCTCTTTGTTATGAAAACTGATCTATTTTGGAATAATAGAGAACATTGTAAAATTTAATTAATTGAATTCAAACTAGATGTTTTAAGCCTATGTAATGTATGGTTTTGGTTTTGGTTCAATCATGTGGAATTTCTTGCTGTATTCTAGAGAGCTGCGTCAGTTTAGTTAAAAAAAACTTGTTTAGTTCAATAAAACTACCCTACAACTTGGAATTTTAGATAGAAAAAAATCTTTATATTGGTTACTAACTGAACTAAGTATACACCTGGAACATAAACACATTTTAGGAAGCCCTAAGAGAACAAGTGACAAAAATTTCACAGTCTATTGCTGTTAAACTAAAACATATGTTCAGATTTAGACTGAACAAGTATATGCTAATAGTTGTATCCAGATTTTTTTTTTTCTTTTTTACGGTTATACCCAGCTGTAGCAATTTAATGTGGACCTGGGCAAAACCTAGTTGATATATCCTTTTCCTCCTCTGTTGGAGTATTTTCCTTAAAAACAAATTAATGCAAAACATTTAACTGTTTTCTTTCCTCAAAAATTATCTTCATGATCCCTTAAAAATTACATAGTACTTCAAGGATTTTATAATAAAGGTTGCACAAATGGCTTGCACTGGACTGTTAACTGAAATGTTGGTGATTTGAATCAGCTCAGCGGTGCTGTGGAAGAAAGGCCTGGCAATCTACTGCCATAGGATTACGGTCATAGAAAACCCTATGGAGTGTAGTCCTATTCTGCCACACAGGAGGGTGGAATCAACTCTGCGGCAACTTCTTTTTAAAGTAGATATTTTGAAGACATTACTGGCTATTGCTTATTGGATCAATTGCTTAAGAAAAACGAAACAAAACAATTACACCCCCAGGATATTAGATATTTATCAAAACCAATTTTAAATTCAGTGACCTAGTGGTTAAAGCGCTTGGCTGCTAATTGAAAAGTTGGCTCAGGGGGAGAAAAATATGGCAGTCTGCTTCCGTAAACATTACAGCCTTGTAAACCCTATGGGGCAGTTCTACTCTGTCCCACAGGGTAATTATGAGTCTGAATCCCCTTGATGATAATGGATTTATATGTAGGAAAACCTCTAAAGTTCTGGAATTGGTTCGTTCTCATCATTTATAGCTCAACTCAAGATGCAAAGAGTATAAAGTGTAAGATACATTTATCTATAACATTTAAAAAATGTAACTCACAAATCTTCTAAAAAAGTAAGTGCCTTTGTTAAAGATCAACCAGTAAGGTATTCATTATCCTTGGAAAGTATCAAAATACCCAACAAAGATATTTTTAGACAGTTGATCTCTTTAAGTCATTTAAACTGATGACATGTTCTAAAGACAATGACTTTGTCTTGTATGGCAGCTGAGAAAGCAAAATCATAAATACTTTTAAGAAGGGGCAACACTTCAAAATTATTGAGAAAACATAGTATCAGCTGTTCTTGTTGTTAGGTGCCACGGAGTCATTTCCGACTGGTTGCAACTCCTGTGTACAACAGACCAAAACGCTGATAGGTCCTACATCATCCTCACAGTTGTTGGTATGTTTGAGCCCATTGTTGCAGCCACTGTGTCAGTCCATCTTGTTGAGGGTTTTCCTCTCTCTCGCTGACCCTCTACTTTACCAAGCATGATGTCCTTCTTTAAGGACCAGTCCTTCCGGATAACATGTCTGAAGTTGGAGAGAAAAATTTTAACCATCCTTGCTTGTAAGGAGCATTCTGGCTGTACTTCTTCCAAGGCAGATTTGTTTGTTCTTCTGGCAGTCCATGGTATATTCTCTATTCTTTGCCAACACCATAATTCATCAGTTCTTCTTCTTTCCTCATTTATTGTCCATCTTTTACGTGCATATGAAGTAATTGAAAATACCATGGCTTGGGTCAGGCATACTTTAGTCCTCAAAGTGACATCTTTGCTTTTTAACACTTTAAAGAATTCTTTTGCAGCAGATTTGTCCAGTGCAATACATCATTTGATTTCTTGACTGCTGCTTCTATGGGTGTTGATTGTGGATCCAAGTAAAATGAAATCCTTGACAACTTCAATCTTTTCTCCATTTATCATGATGTTGCTTATTGGTCCAGTTGTAAGGATTTTTGTTTTCCTTATGTTGACATGCATCTTAGTCATCTAGTGTTGCTATAACAGAAATACCACAAGTGGATGGCTTTAACAAGAGAATTTATTTTCTCACCGTCTGGTATGCTAGAAGTCCGAATTCAGGGCACCAGCTCCAGGGTAAGGCTTTCTCTCTCTGTTGGCACTGGAGGAAAGTCCTTGTCATCAGTCTTCCTTTGATCTGGTCTTAGTGCAGGAACATCAGGTCCAAAGGATGTGTTCTGCTCCCAGCACTGCTTTCTTGGTGGTATGTCTCCATGTCTCTCTGCTCGCTTCTCTCTTTTATATCTCAAACAGATTTGCTTAAGACATTGTCTAATCTTGTGTATGTCATCAACATAACTGCCACTAATCCATCTCATTTCATCATAGTGATAGGACTTACAGCACATAGGGAAATCACATAAAATGGTGGACAATCACACAATACTGGGACTCATGGCCCAGCTAAGTTGACAAATTTTTTGGGGGACACAATTCAATCCATGAAAACATGTAATCCATACTGAAGGGTGTAGTATCAGTACAGGCAGCAAATGGATATTCTGTGGATTTTAAGTCTGACATGTAAAGACAAATAATATAGGCAAGACTACCAGTACGATGTCATTGAAAACGAGAACACTGTTGGGAAGTCCACAGCTGGTTATTTCTGGAACATCTCCATATGCCACAAAAACAAAATAATGTGCTGAAATTTTCAACTACTGCAATAAAATCCCCCTAAACTCATAGCAAATAGCCCATTAAAAATATGAATATTAGTGCATTTTCGACTTCCAAAATTAACAGATTTGAAACTCACTGCCATATGTTATACTGAACTTAACCTAATGCCTATTTTTTAAACTTTGTTGAGAAAGTAAATTTCATTTTGTTGGCTTTTCAAAGTATATATGCAATAACTTTGTTAATAAGAGGTTTTTTTTTTTTTTTTCCCTTGAGAGAATTTGGATTTCTGACGATAGCCACTAAATGCTGATAAATTTTTAAAACTGGAAGGGCACTTGGAGAACTAGTCTTTATTTCCTTATTTTATAGTTTGAGTAAACCATGCCTGATCCTGAGGGCTTAAAAGTGACTTGTTTAAAAATTGCATGCTAATTCATGGCAGGGCTAGGACTAAATCACAGGTGTCTGTACTTCTAAACCTGAAAATTGAAAATATATTTGAATTATTGTACATGTATTATAATCAGTTAACCTGTGATGCAGTGCCATATCTAGGATATTGCACCCGCCTTGCTTGTGTGGCACCATAAGCAGTTTCTATTAACCAAGTGTGCCCCAATGGCCTTCCTCAAGCATGGTAATGTGTTGACTAAAAGATTAATGCACTTGACTTGTATTTTTGAGCTGATATTTTTATGGTAATGTTATCTAACAGAGGGGTGTCAGATGTTTGGACGGGGCGCAATTTCAGCACTTGCCATAGGTGCCATTCTCCATAGATAAGCCAGTTGCCTTACTGGGTGAATAGAAACTGCTCGGTGGCGCCACACGCCCAGGGCTGGTGCAACACCTGCCATACCTGCTATACCCTACCTACCTGTATCTCTAAAGTGATGGTTCCAGTAGTACCATGCATTTTTCCCCATTTATTCTGTGCGTCTAAGAATTTTCCAGGTAAATGAGCCTAGTTTGTATTCGGCTCCTTGTACGTGGCTGATACTCAATAATCAACATTTGATTTAGAGCTCACTCCACTCCAAGAAAGTGAAAAGACAGAGTATTTTTGTGCTCTCATATATATGGTATTACTTGAACATATGGGAACACATGTTTTGAGTGATCCTATGAGAAAGGATTACTACCTAAAACTGGATGCTAATAAAATAAGTGGAGGAGTCAGAAAGTCTTGTAAAATGGCTCTGTAACCGCACAGGTGGCAACTCTATCTGGGAATATAGAATTTGAGGAAAGATTTTATGATACTTGAAATTCTTTTACCAGAAGTATATATTAGATCAGTAAGAAAGTACACATTAAAATTGTTGCAGTAACATCGGTGCTGGCTGTAGCTGTCTTTTCTCATTCCTCTGATCATGAACAGATATTACAGGATGAGAGAAAATTTATAGTGAAATGCCATATACTGTCAGATAATATTGTCTAGATAATATTTCTATCATTTAGTAATAGCATTACCTATAATGTTACAGTGTTCTTTTTGGAAAGATTAAATTACCGTTTAAGATTATGGTCCTCCTAAGAAATCTCCTATTAAGTTATCCAAGAAATGAAAAAGTTTTAACAAGTGAACTTAATAAAATGTCTTGGCGTGCAGGCTATAGTGACATATGCATTTTAGAAATTATTCAAGCTGAAGCAATAAAAAACAACAACAAAAACCAAAAAACCAAACCCGTTGCTGTTCTGTTGATTCTGACTCATAGCAACCGTATGGGACAGAGTAGAACTGTCCCACAGGGTTTCCAAAGATTGGCTGGTGGATTTGAACTGTGGACTTTTTTGGTTAGCAGCCGAGCTCGAAACCTCCATGCCACCAGGGTTCCAAGAAAGAACAAAGCAGCAGATAATAATAAAGAAAAACATTCTTGTCCTGGGCAGAAGGAAGATGAAATAGCAAATATATTGTTTTTGATAATCTAATATTAACTATTTCTGGAGGGCTTATGCTAAACTGGGGCATTGGTGGTACAGTGGTAGAATTCTTGTCTTGCATACAGGAGACCTAGGTTTGATTTCAGGCTAACGCGGCTCATTGGAGGCTTGCTTGTTGCTATGATGCTGAATACATTTCAGTGGAGCTTCCAGACCAGAGGCAGATTAGCCAGTAAGCAGGGTACATGTGGGATGTAAAATTGTGTACTACAGATTAGTAAGTAAGCACAAGTAAGCCTGTGCATACCTTGCTTATTGGGTAATCCATCCCTGTTCCAGATGGACTAGGAAGAAAGACCTGGTGATCTGCTTTTGAAAATCAGCCAATGAAAACCTTAGGGATGACAACAGTGTGATCTGCCACCAATCATGGGGATGGCGCAGGTGGTGTTTGGTTCAGTTGTGGGTGGGGTCACCACGGTTGGGGCTGACTCAAATGACAACAACAGCATTATGCAGAACCAGATGCTATGCTCACTCGTTTACCTAACTTAACTTCATCCTCAAGCCAGTCCTGTGAGGTGTTGTCTTCTCCATTTTTTACATGAGACGAACAATGCCAGAAAATTTCAAAAATATGATAAACAGCTATTATATGGTATATTTAGTTAACTAGCGCTGCTATAAGAGAAATAACCACAAGTGGGTGGCTTTAACAAACAAATTTATTTTCTCAGTTTAGGAGGCCAGAAGTCAGAATTCAGGGCACTGGCTGTAGGAGCAGGCTTTCTCTTTCCATCAGCCCTGGAGAAAAGTCCTTGGTTCAGAGGTGTCACTAGGGTTGATGTCACTCAGTGCTGTAACTCATGGTGTCCCCCTCCACCACACCCCTGCCTGGGGTGGGTGGTGCTGCCTGGTGAACCCTCCTCAGTGAGCATAGCGGCCCGGCCCCTCCCAGCCCC
The DNA here is from genome assembly GCF_030014295.1 of Loxodonta africana. Lineage (NCBI taxonomy): Eukaryota > Metazoa > Chordata > Mammalia > Proboscidea > Elephantidae > Loxodonta > Loxodonta africana. Next base: position 73,622,387 of record NC_087346.1, on the reverse strand, counting down.
AACCCACACAGCTCCCTGCAGCTTCGCTCCTCTCCCATTAGCCAAGGCAAAGACCGTCCTCTCCTCCCAGTCGTGGGTGCCAAGATCCGTCTGCCCACACACTGACTGGTAAATTATGAGTGGGGAGGAAGACAAGTTACTGAACTGGGTGATGGGTGACATCAACCCTAGTAATGCCATTGCCTTGGCAGCCCCTCCCGTGATGGCACCAGCCCAGCTGCCGCCACTGCTGCTGCTGCGGGACCTGGGGTCACTTTGGTGTCACCTCCTCTGACAGTGTCAGGGGGTACATTCCGTACCCCTGTGCTCCCCTAGTAATGCCACTGCCTTGCCTTTTTTCAGCTTCTATTCCTCAGACACTTGGAATCTTCATATGGCCTGGCATCTGTTTTCACCCATCTCTGCTTGCTCAGTTGCGTACTTAATCTGCTCTTTTGTATCTCAAAAGAGATTGACTTAAAACACACCCTAGACTCATATACGTAATGAAGAAAACCCATTCCCAAATGAGATTATAACCATGTGTATAGTTGTTAGGATTCACAACATATATTTGGGGAACACAATTCAATCCATAACAAATGGCAAAGCTGAAATTTGTACCGTCCCTTTTTTTTTTAAGATAGAATTGACTCGATGGCAGTGGGTCATCTTGCTAAACACCAGGTTTTAGTGAATGATAATGTTACCTCAACTTTTGTCTTTAAGTATATTTAATAGAGTATATTCAAATTCCAAAGCAGGGGCTTCAAAGAGAACCCAGATGTGGTAGAAAAAATAATACCCTTCCCCAAAGATGGTCACATTCAATCACTAGTTTGTATGCAAGGGGCCCTGGTGGTGTAGCGATTAAAGTGTTGGGCTGCTAACCAAAAGGTCAGCAGTTCAAATACACCAGCCATTCCATCAGAGAAAGATGTGGCAGTCTACTTCAGTAAAGATTTACAGCCTTGGAAACCCTATGGGACAATTCTGCTCTGTCCCATAGGGCCACTATGATTCAAAATCAACTTGATGGAAGAGAGTGTGGTTTTTTGGGTTTTAGTATGTGTGAATATGTTACTTTACCTTGCAAAAAGGAATTAAGGTTGTGGATGGAATTAATATTGCTAATCATCTGACCTTAAAATAGGGAGATATTCTGGATTATCTGGGCGGGCCCAATGTAATCAAAAAGGTCCTTAAAAGTGGAAGGGGAAAGCAGAAAAGAAGTTAGGGTGATAAGATGAAAGAAGGATTTGACCAGCTGTGCTTGGCTTTGAAGATGGAGGAAGAGGGTCATCACTCAAGAGTGTGGGCAGCCTTTAGAAGTGGAAAATTCAGGGTAATTGACTCTCTCCAAGAGCTTCCAGAAGGGAATGCAGTCCTTCTGAAATCTTGGTTTCAGCCCATTGAGACCTGTATCAGACTTTGGACCTACAGAATTATTAAATAATGAATTTATGTTGTTTTAAGCCACTAAATTTGGGGTTTTTGCTACAGCAGCAAAAGGAAACTAACATACCAGGTGTGATTTTTAGCATTCTCTTTCTTTCTAATTACATTTTAGATGAGTTGCATTAATGATTTCTTATTTTTCATACCTGTCACTGGATTACAGATAACACAATATATAAAACATCTTTTCATTGGAGTCAATATTGTCTTCTCCATTAGGCACTAAGTTTATCCATAATTTTTTTTTCTTCTTTTTTTTGTTATTGTACGTTAGATGAAGGTTTACGGAACAAACTAGCTTCTTATTAAACGATAAGCACACATACTGTTTTGTAGCATTGGTTACCAACCCCAGGACATGTCAACACTCTCCGCTTCTCGACCCTGGGTTCCCTATTACCAGCTTTTCTGTTCTCTCCTGCCTTCTAGTCCTTGCCACTAGGCTGGATTGTCCCTTTAGTCTCATTTTATTTTATGGGCCTGTATAATCTTTGGCTGAAGGATGAACCTCAGGAGTGACTTCATTACTGAGCTAAAAGGGTGTCTGGAGGCCATACTCTCCAGTCTCTGTCAGGCCAGCAAGTCTGGTCTTTTTTTGTGAGTTAGAATTTTGTTCTACATTTTTCTCCAGCCCTGTCTGGGACCCTCTATTGTGATCCCTGTCAGAGCAGTCAGTGGTGGTAGCCAGGCACCATCTAGTTTTGTTGGACTCAGTCTGGTGGAGGCAGTGGTAGTTGTGGCCCATTAGTCCTTTAGACTAATCTTTCCCTTGTGTCTTTGGTTTTCTTCATTTTCCCTTGCTCCCAACAGGCTGGGACCAGTGCAATATCTTAGATGGCTGCTCACAAGCTTTTAAGACCCCAGACACTACTCATCAAAGTAGAATGTAGAACATTTTCTTTATAAACTATATTATGCCAATTGAACTATATGTTCCCTGAGACCATGGTCCCACAGTCCTCAGTCAAGTAATTCATTCCTTTAGGGAGTTTGTGTCTAAATCTATGATCTTTTAAAATGCACATTGAAAGCAAGGCTAAATGGTAAGCTATAACCAGATGAAGTATAATGTCTATTTTTAAGTAATTCTGAATGAAAATATTAAAAAATCTTTAGGGGTCTTTTGCATTAGGCAGTTCTAAAGAGTTTTATACCGGAAATCTTTAAATGACCTTTAAAGTAGTGTTCTTAAAACTTTCCTGCTTCCTTCATCTTTTTCCCCAAACATATAATCATTAATCAAAGACCTAGCCCCTTTAATTTTTTTAAAATAGATTTCAAATTTATAGCAATTTTAGGCTTATGGAAAAATTGTGCCAGGGGTGCAGAGAGTTCCCATATACCCTTCTTCCCCTGTACACTGTTTTCATTATTAACATCTTATATTTGTGTGGTACATTTGTTACAATTGATGAACCAATATTGATATATATTCATTAATTAAGTCCATAGTTTATATTAGCGTTGCCTGTTTGTGGGTTTTGACAAATGTGTAATGTCATGTGTCCAACATTGCAGGTTCGTGCAAAAGAGTTTCTCTGCTCTAAGAATGCCCTGTGTTCTAACTATTCTCCCCTTCCTTTGTTTGACATCCCACTCCCTCAAAACCACTGATCTTTTTTACCGTCTCTATAGTTTTGCCTTTTCCAGAATGCCATATACTTGGAATTATACAGTATGTAGTCTTTTCAAATTGGTTTGTTTCACCAGGCAATATGTATTTAAGGTTTCTCTCTGCTTTTTCGTGGTTTGATAGATCATCTTTTATCACTGAATAATATTCCATTGTATGAATATGTGGAGCCCTGGTAGCACAGTGGTTAAGGGTTTGGCTGCTAACCAAAATGTTGGCAGTTTGAATCTACCAGCTACTGCTTGGGAAACCCTATGGGCAGTTCTACTCAGTCCTATAGGCCTGCTATGACTCAGAATCGACTTGACGGCAACACTTTTTTTTTTTTTTTGGCACGGAGGTATCCCAGTTTGTTTAGCCATTCACCTGTTGAAAGAGATTTTCATTGCTTCCACCTTTTGGCAATTATAAATACAGCTGCTATAAACATTTATGTCGGGGACAGATTACCCAATAAGCAAGGTAAACACATGCTTAGGGCATCAACAAAACAGGGGCACCAGTTGTCCAAAGCAAAGACCCATAGATGCCAAGCAGACAGGGCACAAGGAAAAATGAGTACCACAGTGGAAGGGAACTGGCAGGACACTAAATGGAACTGATACCAGCTCCAGTGTGTGAGAATATGCCTGCTGGAAATAAAGTTCACTGAGGGTCATGAAGATGCCCATGTCCAAGGTTGTTTAAGCTATGAGGCCCTTACCATTTCAAAACCTTTGTTGACATTTGTCTCCAATGGTCCCCGCCCATGTGAATGAAACTCCTTATCTTGGCAGGTCTCTAGGGAGTATACTATTTCTTTCTAATAAACAAGAAATGGGGTGGTTTGTCAAGTCTTACTCTTGCTACGTTCACCCAATATGCAACTGGATCCAACATGAGCAGTTACTCGGAAAGGATGAATTATATTAATAGAGAGAACCTTGTATATCCATGTCTGCTGATCCAGCAAGTCCAACCAGGAGTGCCAGCAATGCTCTTTGCCATGAAACAAACACAAGGGTATATTCTTGCACATGTCCTGGTAAATAACAAATGGGAACTCTTGTCCTAGCCAGATGGCATGCAAAAGTGAGGAAACTCGAATGAGTCTACCATTGCAATTAATTCAATCAAGTGTCTTTTTAACTGTATAGCATTTATATACAGTTACGTCCTAAGTTTTGTAAACAATAGTATTTATAATTTTTACTTTAAAATATGTTTGGCATACATGTGGCTGCAGTCTAGGATGTATTTAATATAATACTAACATGAGTAATAATTTAATACTAACAGCAAATGTCCAAAAAATACTGGAAACATTAATATTTATTTAACACAAAAGTTTTAATTAATGTATCAAATGAGTTTCTTTTTCTATTATCTGTTGTCTGGGACACAGTGCTTGATTTTACTCTGCATATGCTAATAAATGAGGTATTAGGCACACTAAGAGGACACAAAATTCAATATTTATCTTTTGTGCAAAATATGTTTCTGTTTTGCAATGAGTGTATTTCAAAATTCATCTTCCAAGGAAGCAACAAAGGGCATTTATCAGAACATTACATTTATATTTTATCAGAATATTTATGTATCTCTGTGTAAGGAAATTGAATAATTCCTCGAGGAAATAAATTAGTATTTAGATGATAAAAATTATATAAATGTATTTTATTTTCAATTTTCCTTCAGACTGACTTTTAAGAAATTGATTGATAGTGTTATGACTTGAAAAACAAATGTTTTGTCAAGAAGTGGTGTTATTGGTACACCAATTATGTACGTATCTCTGAATATGAGAGTTGAATAATTCCACAAAGTAAAATGTACATTTTATAAATTTTGTGTATGATAACAATTACATTTTCCTTTTCATTTTGGACTGATTGGATATAACTCTACATTCAATTTTCTCCTGTCAAGCACATAAGAACATGCCAGGAGCACTATCATCATGTGACTCGTGACATATCAGGTCCTGTCCTGAGCAAAGTGAAACAAAATGTTTTTTCAGATTGAGTACACCCTTGTTATTTGTATCGTGCTCTTTGAGATCACTCTTGCCCCCACTGGGTATCAGCAGTAGTCCAATGAACTATGAAGATGCAACATCAAAGGACAGAAAGTGAGTGCACAAGTTTTTAAGTATTATTTCAAGATGAAAAACACTCATGAAAATCTGCAAAGGGTTCACCAAAAAATATCATACAACAAACAAATGAAATTATTTCTGTCTTTTAAGTACTTCTTTTGACTCTCCCAGACCTGAAGAAGAAAATTACATGTTCCAAATTATTTTTTTTACTTACTAATTTTCAAATATGAATTTTTGTTTTAACATCCAAAATTGAATTTTATAAATTTTACTTGTTTTATAAATTTTATTTATTGTCAATTATTCAAACTGATTTGCTATGGTAGACCCAAATTTAACAAATGGCATAATTTTATAGCCAGGTAGAATGAAACAGCAACCACTAAGTGCAGTAAAAAAACGAAAGCTCGAAGAAGATAAAAAGAAAAGGACTTGTGAATCTCTAAAGATAACTCCAAAATTAACTTCCTTTTTAAAACATGATAAGAAGAGACTTCTTCCATTGAACTCTCATGTTTAATGGGTGTGAATGGTTGTACTAATACCGCTAGTGCTGAAATTACTTATCGCCATACAAATACAACAAAATCCATTTCTTGCTGTAGTTAAAAAAAAAAAAAAAAGGTGTAGAAAGTGAAATTATCTTAGAATCTGAAATTGTCATATCTGCAGACACTGTAAATAACAGAAATACAGATCCTGCTTTGTGGAATAGTTTTTCTTTTAATAATGTAAATTATCAGATCAAAAGAAGGCCAAGTGATTGTCGTCTTCACAGTGGATGATTTGAAAATCCATGTAAAAAATTTCTGGACAGTAAACAAGGTTCTGTAGCCAGAATGTATTTCTAGGGCAAAAAGCTAATGGTGAAAATTATAAAAGAGAGTGGTTATTGTATTCTCCATCAGTTGGCTGTGCATATTGGTTTGTTTGCAAAGTGTTCAGTACTCAATCATTTAATTTTCAATTTGCTGTGGATGGATTTAGTGATTGACAAAACTTGAATATGATTGATAACAGTTCAATTCACAGAGATTGTATGTTGTGGTATTTAAACTGAAGACATGGTTTTGGCTTAACTCATGAATTGGAAAGACAAATTAATGAATTGCCATTTGCAATGCTTTCATGTTGTCATTTTAACAATTGCTAAACATGGACTATCTTTTTGAAAAAGAAATGTTTGGGTCCCCACACAATGTAAATTTTTTTGGTTCACTTAAACTTATTACTCAGTTTGATCCATTTTTAGCAGGTCACATCTCAAAATATGGTAACACAGAAAAGGGCAACCCATCCCATATGTGTAAAACAACATGTGAAGAATTAGGAAACTTAATAAGTAATATTAATCAAACAACGCATTGCATTGGGCAAATCTGCTGCAAAAGATCTCTTTAAAATACTAAAAAGCAAAGATGTGACTTTAAGAACTAAGATGCACCAGACCCAAGCCATGGTGTTTTCAATCACCACATATGCATGTGAAAGCTGGACAATGAATAAGGAAGACCGAAGAAGAATCAATGCCTTTGAATTATGGTGTTGGCAAAGAATATTGTTATACCATGGACTGCCAGAGGAATGAACAAATCTGTGTGGGAGGAAGGACAGCCAGAATGCTCCTTTAGAAGCTAGGATGGGGAGACTTCATCTGACATACTTTGGACATGTCATCAAGCGGGACCAATCCCTAAAGAAGGACATCATGCTTGGCAAAGTAGAGGGTCAGCGAAAGAGAGGAAGACTTTCAAAGAGATGGGTTGACACAGTGGCTGCAACAATGGGCTCAAACATAACAGGCTTTCATGAACTTCATTTTCTGATGTGGCACGACTCAAAATGAGAAGAAACAGCTGCAAACATTCATTAATAATCAGAACGTGGAAAGTAGGAAAATTAGAATTTGTTGAAAGTGAAATGGAATGCACAAAGATTAATATTCTAGGCATTAGTGAGCTGAAATGGGCTGGTAATGGACATTTTGAATCAGACAATCATGTGTCTACTATGCCAGGAATGACAAATTGAAGGGGAATGTCATTGTATTCAGCATCAAAAAGAACATTTCAAGATCTATCCTGAAGTAAAACACTGTCAGGGATAGGATAATATCCATATGCCTACAAGCGAGACCAGTTGTTAATACCATTATTACTCAAATTTATGCACCAACCACTAAGGCTAAAGATGAAGAAATTGAATATTTTTACCAGCTTCTGCAGTCTGAAATTGATCTAACATGCATTGGTAATTATTGATGATTGGAATGTGAAAGCTGGAAAAAATCAAGAAGAACTGATAGTTGGAAAATGTCCTTGATGATAAAGTGATGCCAGAGATTGCATGATAGAATTTTGCAAGACCAACGGCTTCTTCATGGCAAATAACTTTTTTCAACAAGATAAATGGTGACTATACGTGTGAACCTCACCAGATGGAATACACAGGAATCAAATCAACATCTGTGGAAAGAGACAGGGAAAAGCTCAATACCATCAGTCAGTACAAGGCCAGGGGCTGTCTGCAGAACAGACCATCAATTGCTCATATGCAATTTCAAGTTGAAGCTGAAGAAAATTAGAGTAAGTCCATGAGCACCCAAGTACGACCTTGAGTATATCCCACCTAAATTTAGAGACCATCTCAAAAATCAATTTGACACAATGAACACTGTCTTAGGCTGGGTTCTCTAGAGAAGCAAAACTAGTAAAGCACATAAATGTGTATGTAGAAAGACTTATATCAAGGAAATGGCTCACGTGGTTGTAGAGGCTGACACGTCCCAAGTCTGTGGATCAGGATAGAGGCTTCTCCTGGTTCACACAGCCACAGAGGCTGGTGAACCCAAGATCAGCAGGTTAGAGAGCAGGGCTCTTGCTTACAAGCTGTGAAGATTGACGAATTCCAAGATCAGTAGGCAAGACCGCAAGGCTTCTCTTGATTCACATAGCTGCAGGGGCTGGCAGATCAGCAGGCAATACCACAGGTAAGCTGCTAGCTCAAGTCCCAAGAACCGGAGGTCAAATGAACAGTAGCCAGCTGTAGAATCCAGTGAAGGCAAAAGCCAGAACATCTGCTTATATTCAGATGCAGGCCACTCGCCCAAGGAAAATCCCTTTCAACTGATTGGCTACTCACAGCAGATCCCATCATGGGGGTGATTACATATCAAATCTCAGTAGGGAAGTGATCGCAACATTATACAACTGCCAAAACCCTGAGAGTCATGGCCCAGCCAAGTTGACACACAGTCTTAACCATCACAAACACAAATGACCAAAGACCAGGTGAGTTGTGGAATGAAATCAAGGACATCATACGTGAAGAAAGCAAGAAGTCATTAAAAAGTTAACAAAGAAAAGACCAAAATGGATGTCAGGAGAAGCTCTGAAACTTCCTCCTGAACATCGAGTAGCTAAAGCAGATGGAAGAAATGACAAAGTAAAAGAGCTGAACAGAATATTTCAAAGGGTGGCTCAAGAAGACAAAGTAAAACATTATAATATCATGTGGAAAGAACTGGAGTTAGAAAACCAAAAGGGAAGAACATGCTCGGCATTTCTCAAGCTGAAAGAACTGAAGAAAAAATTCATGCCCCAAATTGCAATAATGAAGGATTCTATGGGCAAAATACTAAATGAGGCAGAAAGCATCAAATGAAGATGGAAGGAATACAGAGTCGTTGTACCAAAAAGAATTAGTTGATGTTCGGTTATTTCAGGATGTAGCATATGATCAAGAACTGATGGTACTGAAGGAAGAAGTCATAAGTGCGCTGATGGCATTGACATAAAACAAGGCTCCAGGGATCGATGGAAAATCAATTGCAGTGTTTCAACAAGCGGATGCAGTGCTGGAAGTGCTCACTCATCTGTCCCAAGAAATATGAAATACACCCACCTGGCTAACTGACTGGAAGAGATCCATATTTTTGCCTATTCCAAAGAAAGGCGATCCAACCGAATGTGGAAATTATGGAACAATATCATTAATATCACACACAAATAAAATTTTGTTGAAGATCCTTCAAAAGCAGTTGAAGCAATACATCAACTGGGAACTTCCAGAAATTCAAGACAGATTCAGAAGAGGACATGAAACAAGCACTATCATTGCTGATGTCATATGGATCCTGGATGAAAGCATAAAATACCAGAAAGATGTTTACCTGTGTTTTATTGACTATGCAAAGTCATTCGACTGTGTGGGTTATAACAAATTATGGGTAACATTGCAAAGAATGGAAATTCCAGAACATTTAATTGTGCTCATAAGGAACCTGTACATAGATCAAGAGGCAATTGTTCGACTAGAACAAGGGGATACTTTATGGTTTAAAGTCAGGAAAGGTGTGTGTCAGGGTTGTATCTCATCACTATATTTCTTCAATGTGTGTGCCAAGCACATAGTCATGTTTTGGGGCACATACTTTAATATATAACAGATACCAATTATCCAAATATAATTTTAATCATGAAGCATCATAGCCCTTATGTTATTTGCAACTTGTCAGGTTAGTGACTATTCATATTTTATTTTTTTAAACTACATTGAAATGCATATATACTATAAAGTAACAAGCTCCATTTCTGTAGTCTTAAATAACATTTAGGTACTTAGTGTCCACTAGCCATTAGTAGAAATAGGGACAATGTGCAAGATTTTTCTCCAGAAAAGCAGAGTGCATCACCATATCCTTGTTTTCTAGGGAAGGCTTTACAACTCAGTAACTTCTACCTCCAGGGATTCCTGCCTAAATTCTGGCCGTATTGTCTGGATCGTGATTCTCAGACACAAAATCCAGAGAAGCAGCATTTCTCCTTCAGCCCCTGCTCACCAAAGCAGGATACAGGAAAACTCAGGTCCAGGTTTGGTTGCAGATCAAAGAAGTTCTAGCTCTACTATTGAATATTTCTTAAAAAAATTTTTGTTATTCTTTAAGCGAAAGTTTACAAATCAAGTCAGTCTCTCATACAAAACCTTATATACGCCTTGGTCGGAATTGACTCGTCAGCGTGGGTATATAATCCTAGTTGCACTCCCCCCAATGAGACAGCACATTTCTTCTCTCCACCCTGTATTTCCATGTCCCTTCAGCCAGTTTCTGTCCCCCTTGGCCTTCACATCTCCCCTCCAGACAGGAGTTGCACACATAGTCTCTTGATCCAAGAAGCTCTCTCCTCACCAGTGTCATTTTCTGTCTTATAGTCCAGTCCAATCCCTGACTGAAGAGTTGGCTTTGGGAATGGTTCCTGTCTTGGGGTAACAGAAAGTCTGGGGACCATGACCTCCAGGGTCCTTCTCGCCTCAGTCAGAGACCATTAAGTCTGGTCTTTTTGCGAGAATTTGATGTCTGCATCCCACTGCTCTCCTGCTCTTTCAGAGATTCTCTGTGGTGTTTCCTGTCATGGCAGTCATTGGTTGTTTAGCGGGGCACCATCTAGTTCTTCTGGTCTTTGATTTTTGTGGTCCATTCTGACTCTTGGGCTCATACTTATCTTGTGTCTTTGGTGTTCTTTATTCTCCTTTGCTCCACATGGGTTGAGACCAATTGATGCATCTTAGATGGCCTCTTGCTAGTGTTTAAGACCCCAGATGCCACTCTCCAAAATGGGATGCAGAATGTTTTCTTAATAGATTTTATTATGCCAACTGACCTAGATGTCCCCTGAAACCATGGTCCCCAAACCCCAATCCTGCTACACTGGCCTTTGAAGCATTCAGTTTATTCAGGAAATTTCTTTGCTTTTGGTTTAGTCCAGTTATGCTGACCACTCCTGTATTGTGTGTTATCCTTCCCCTCACCTAAATTAGTTCTTGTCTACTATCTAATTAGTAATCCCCCTCTCCTTTCCTCCCTCTCCCATCTCATAACCATCAAAGAATATTTTCTTCTCTGTTTAAACTGTTTCTTAAGTTCTTATAATAGTGGTCTCAGACAATATTTGTCCTTTTCCAACTGACTAATTTTACTCAGCATCATGCATTCCAGATTACTCCATGTTATGAAATGTTTCACAGATGTCATCGTTGTTCTTTATCGATGCATAGTATTCCATTGTATGAATATACCATAATTTATTTATCTGTTGATGGGCACCTTGGTTGCTTCCATATTTCTTCTATTGTAAACTGTGCTGCAGTGAACATGGGTGTGCATATACCTGTCCATGTGACAGCTCTTACTTCTCTAGGATATATTCCAGTGAGTGAGATTGCTGGATCGTATGATAATTCTATTTCTAGCTTTTTAAGGAAGTGCCAAATTGATTTCCAAAGTGCTTGTACCATTTTACATTCCCACCAACAGTGTGTAAGTGTTCCAGTCTCTCTACAACCTCTCCAACATTTATTCTTTTGTGCTTTTTGGGTTAATGCCAGCCTTGTTGGAGTGAGATGGAACCTCACTGTAGTACTGATTTGCATTTCTCTAATGGCTAATGATGGTGAGCATTTCCTTATGTATCTGTTAGCTCCCTGAATGTCTTCTTTAGTGAGGTGCCTGTTCATATCCTTTGCCCATTTTTTAATTCAGTTATTCGTCTTTTTGTCAGGGCAGTCATCGGTTGTAGCCAGGCACCACCTAGTTCTTTTGGTCTCAGGATGATGTAATCTGTGGTTCATGTGGCCCTTTCTGCCTCTTGGGCTCATAATTACCTTGTGTCCTTGGTGTTCTTCATTCTCCTTTGATCCAGGTGGATTGAGACCAGTTGATGCATCTTAGATGGCTGCTTCCTGGCATTTAAGACCCCAGATGCCACTCTTCGAAGTGGGATGCAGAATGTTTTCTTAATAGATTTTATTATGCCAATTGACTTTGATGTCCCCTGAAATCATGGCCCCCAAACCCCTGCCCCTGCTACACTGGCCTTCGAAGCATTCAGTTTATTCAGGAAACTTCTTTGCTTTTGGTTTAGTCCAGTCGTGCTGATCTCCCCTGTATTGTGTGTTGTCTTTCCCTTCACCCAAAGTAGTTCTTATCTACGAACTAACTAGTGAATACCCCCTCCCACCCTTTCAGCCTCCCTCCTCATGTAACCACAAAAGAATGTTTTCTTCTGAGTTTAAACTATTTCTCAAGTTCTTATAATAATGGTCTTATACAATATTTGTCCTTTTGCAACTGACTAATATCACTCAGCATAATGCCTTCCAGATTCTTCCATGAGGTAAAATGTTTCACAGATTCCTCACTGTTCTTTATCGATGCATAGTATTCCATTGTGTGAATATACCATAGTTTATTTACACATTCATCCATTGATGGGCACCTTGGTTACTTCCATCTTTTTGCTATTGTAAACAGTGCTGCAATAAACATGAGTGTACATATATCTGTTTGTGTAAAGGCTCTTATTTCTCTAGGATATATTCCGAGGAGTGGGATTGCTGGATCGTATGGTAGTTCTATTTCTAGCTTTTTAAGGAAGCCTAGAATCGATTTTCAAAGTGGTTGTACCATTTTACATTCCCACCAGCAGTGTATAAGTGTTCCAATCTCTCCACAGCCTCTCCAACATTTATTATTTTGTGTTTTTTTGATTAATGCCAGCCTTGTTGGAGTGAGGTGAAATCTCATTGTAGTTTTCATCTGCATTTCTCTAATGGCTAATGATCGTAAACATTTCCTTATGTATGTTAGCTACGTGAAAGTGTCTATTCATGTCTTTTTCCCATTTTTTAATTGGGTTGTTTGTCTTTTTGTAGTTGAGTTTTTGCAGTATCATATAGCTTTTAGAGATCAGCCGCTGATTGGAAATGTCATAGCTAATAACTTTTTCCCAGTTGAACTCTTTGGATGAGCATAGGTGTTTGATTTTTAGGATCTCCCAGTTATCTAGTTTTTCTTCTGCATTCTTAATAATGTTTTGTATACTGTTTATGCCATGTATTAGGGCTCCTAACATTGTTCCTATTTTTTTCTTCCATGATCTTTATTGTTTTAGATTTTATATTTAGGTCTTTGATCCATTTTGAGTTGGTTTTTGTGCATGCTGTGAGGTATGGGTCTTGTTTCATTTTTTTGCAGATGGATATCTAGTTATGCCAGCACCATTTGTTAAAAAGACTGTCTTTTCCCCATTTAACTATTTTGGGGCCTTTGTCAAATATCAACTGCTCATATGCGGATGGATTTATGTCTGGATTCTCCATTCTGTTCTCTTGGTCTGTGTATCTGTTGTTGTACCAGTAGCAGGCTGTTTTGACTACTGTGGTGATACAATAGTTTCTAAAATCAGGTAAAGTAAGGCCTCCCACTTTGTTCTTCTTTTTCAGTAATGGCTTTTTTATCCGGGGCCTCTTTCCTTTCCATATGAAGTTGGTGATTTGTTTCTCCATCTCATTAAAGAATGTCATTGGGTTTTGGATCAGAATTGCATTAAATGTATAGATCACTTTTGGTAGAATAGACATTTTTATAACGTTAAGTCTTCCTATCCGTGAGTAAGGTACGTTTTTCCACTTATGTAAGTCTCTTTTGGCTTCTTGCAGAAGCATACTGTAGTTTTCTTTGTATAAGTCTTTTACATCTCTGGTAAGATTTATTCCTAAGTATTTTATCTTCTTGGGGGCTACTGTAAATGGCATTGATTTGGTGATTTCCTCTTCGATGTTCTTTTTGTTGGTGTAGAGGAGTCCAACTGATTTTTGTATGATTCTGTTGTATCCCAATAATCTGCTGAACTCTTCTCTTAGTTTCAGTAGTTTTCTGGAGGATTCCTCAGGGTTTTTTGTGTATAAGATCATGTCATCTGCAAATAGAGATACTTTTACTTCTTTCTTGCCAATCTCGATGCCCTTTATCTCTTTATCTAGCCTAACTGCTTTGACTAGGACTTCCAGTATAATGTTGAATAAGAGTAGTGATAAAGGGCATCCTTGTCTGGTTCCCGTTCTCAATGGGAGTGCTTTCAGGCTCTCTTCATTTAGGGTGATGTTGGCTGTTGGCTTTGTATAAATGCCCTTTATTGTGCTGAGGAATTTTCCTTCTATTCCTATTTTGCTGAGCGTTTTTATCATGAATGCAAGTTGAACTTTTTCAAATGCCTTTTGTGCATCAATTGATAAAATCAAGTGATTCTTATCTTTTGTTTTATTTATGTGGTGGATTACACTAATTGTTTTTCTAATGTTGAACCATCCCTACATACCTGGTATGAATCCCAGTTGGTCATGGTGAATTATTTTTTTGATATGTTGTTGAATTCTATTGGCTAGAATTTTGTTGAGGATTTTTGCATCTATGTTCATGAGGGATACAGGTCTATAATTTTCTTGGGGTGTCTTTACCTGGTTTTGGTATCAGGGATATGCTGGCTTCATAGAATGAGTTTGGTAGTATTCCGTCCTTTTCTATGCTCTGAAATTCCTTTAGAAGTAGGGTTGTTAACTCTTCTCTGAAAGTTTGGTAGAACTCTGCAGTGAAGCCGTTTGGACCAGGGAATTTTTTGGGGGGAGTTTTTTGATTACCTTTTCAATCTCTTCTTTTGTTATGGGTCCATATAGTTGTTCTACCTCTGTTTGTGTTAGTTTAGGTGGGTAGTATGTTTCTGGGAATTCATCCATTTCCTCTAGATTTTCAAATTTGTTAAGAGCACAGTTTTTCATGGTAATCAGATGATTCTTTTAATTTCAGTTGGGTGTGTTGTAATATCACCCATCTCATTTCTTATTCAGGTTATTTGCTTCCTCTCCTGTTTTTCTTTTTTCAGTTTGGCCAGTGGTTTATCAATTTTGTCGAGTTTTTCAAAAAAACAGCTTTTGGTCTTGTTAATTCTTTCAATCGTTTTTCTGTTTTCTTTTTCATTTAGCTCTGCTCTAATTTTTATTATTTGTTTTCTTCTGGTGCCTGAGGGTTTCTTTTGTTGCTCTTTCTTTTTGTTCAAGTTGTAGGGATAATTCTTTGATTTTGCCCCTTTCTTCTTTTTGGATGTGTGCATTTATTGATATAAATTGGCCTCTGAGCACTGCTTTTGCTGTGTCCCAAAGGTTCTGATAGGAAGTATTTTCATTCTCATTGGATTCTCTGAATTTATTCCATCTTTAATGTCTTCTATAATCCAGTCTTTTATGAGCAGGGTATTGTTCTGTTTCCAAGTGTTTGATTTCTTTTCCCTGCTTTTCCTGTTATTGATTTCTACTTTTATGGCCTTATGGTCAGAGAAAATGCTTTGTAATATTTCAATGTTTTGGACTCTGCTAAGGCTTGCTTTATGACCTAATATCTGGTCTATTTTAGAGAATGTTCCATGTGCACTAGAAAAGAAAGTATAGTTGGTTGCTGTTGGGTGGAGTGTTCTGTATATGTCTGTGAGGTCTAGTTGGTTGATTGTCGCATTTAAATCTTCTGTATCTTTATTGAGCCTCTTTCTGGATGATCTGTCCTTCACCAAAAATGGTATGTTGAAGTCTTCTACTATTATTGTGGAGCTGTCTATCTCAGTTTCCTATGCTGCTAGAGTTTGTTTTATGTATCTTGCATCCCTGTCATTGGGTGCATAAATATTTGATATGGTTCTATTGTCTTGGTGTATTGTCGCTTTAATCATTACATAGTGTCCTTCCTTATCCTTTATGATGGTTTTAACTTTAAAGTCTATGTTTTCAGAAATTAATATTGCTGCTCCTGCTCTTTTTTGATTGCTGTTTGCTTGATATATTTTTTTCCATCTTTTGAGTTTTAGTTTGTGTCTCTAAGTCTAAGGTGTGTCTCTTGTAGGTAGCATATAGAAGGATCTTGTTTTTTAATCTATTCGGCCACTTTATGTCTCTTTATTGGTGCATCTAGCCCATTTACATTCAGGGTAATTATGGATAGGTATGAATTTAGTGCTATCATTTTGATGTCTTTTTTTGTGTGTTGTTGACAGTTTCTTTTTCCCACTTAATTTTATGTACTGAGTAGATTATATATTATCCTTTCCTCATATTTGTTTTTGTTGATTTTGTTTCTGCTGAGTCTCTATTTTTTCCTTGTATTTTATTTTGATGAGTGGGATAGTTTGTCTCCTTTGTGGTTACCTTATTATTTACCCCTATTTTTCTAAATTTAAACCTAACTCTTATTTGTTTGTGTCACCATCTCTTCCTCTCCATATAGAAGGTATATGATTACATTTCTTAGTCCCTCTTTATTATTCTAATGTTGTCTTCTTTTATATAATAACATCACTGTTACCCTTTTTTGAACTTTTTTTTTAAATATAATTTTGCTTTGTTGTTTTGGATTTCCCTGTCTGGGTTGACTTCTGGTTGTTCTGCCCAGCGGTCTAGTCTTGGGCTGATACCTGATATTACTGATTTTCTAACCAAAGAACTCCCTTTAGTATTTCTTGTTGTTTTGGTTTGGTTTTTACAAATTCCCTAAACTTGTGTTTATCTGGAAATGTCTTAATTTTACCTTCATATTTAAGAGACAGTTTTGCTGGATATATGATTCTTGGCAGGCAATTTTTTTCCTTCAATTTTTTAAATTTGTCGTCCCATTGCCTTCTTTCCTGCATGGTTTATGCCGAGTAGTCCGAGCTTATTCTTATTGGATCTCCTTTGTAGGTGACTTTTCGTTTATCCCTTGCTGCTCTTATAATTCTCTCATTATCTTTGGTTGTGGCAAGGTTGATTATAATATGTCTTGGTGACTTTCTTTTAAGATCTACCTTATGTGGAGTTTGATGAGCATCTTGGATAGATATCTTCTCATCCTTCACGATATCAGGGAAGTTTTCTGCCAACAAATCTTTAACAATTCTCTCTGTATTTTCTGTTATCCCTCCCTGTTCTAGCACTCCAATCACTCGTATGTTATTTCTCTTGATAGAGTCCCACATGATTCGTAAGGCTTCTTCATTTTTTAAAAATATTTTATCTGATTTTTCTTCAAATATATTAGTGCCAAGTGATTTATCTTCGAGTTCAGAAATTCAAGCTTCTACTTGCTCAATTCTGCTCCTCTGACTTTCTGTTGAGTTGTCTACTTCTGTAATTTTGTTGTTAATGTTCTGAATTTCTGATTGCTGCCTGTCTATGGATTTTTCCATCTTTTTAAACTTTTCATTATGTTCCTGAATAATCTTTCTAATTTCTTCAATTGCTTTATCTGTGTGCTCCTTGGCTTGTTCTGTGTATTGTCTCATTTCCTTGCTGATGTCTTAAAGGGTTCTGTATATTAAACTTTTTGTATTCTGTATATTAAACTTTTGAATGTACTTTCATCTAGAAGATCCGTGGATTCTTTGTTTTGAGAGCCTGTTGAGGTGATCTTGGTCAGTTTCTTTATATGTCTTGATATTGACTGTTGTCTCCAAGCCATCTATAAGTTATTGTATTAGTTTATGCTTGCTTACTGTGTCATAGCTACTTGCTGTGTTTTGTTTTGGTATACCCCTATGGGTTGCTTGGGTGAGCTACCTTGATTATTTTTGCCTTTGGAGCTCCGACGTCTGGTCTTCAGATGGCTAGAGCTGTTATCAGGTATATCAGTCTAGGAGTCCATTCAGTTTTCTTGTATGAATTCAGCTCAGGTTTCCAGGTAGCTGATCATGAAGTGTGTGGTACAGGCTCTGTCCTACAGTCTTAGAGGGGCAGGGGTGATTGGCGTATCTACCGGTATCTGATTGCAGCAGGGGGTCATGCTCTGAACAAGCCAGGGGGCTGAGAACTGACCCCCTTGTGTCTCTGAGGAAAGCATGTCCCTGTTCCCTAGAGTGTGCAGGTGGGTGGGCTCTGCAGACGGACCATGGGTACTCAGAGTTTTTGGTTGTAAGGACTGGGAGGTACCAGTTATCTTTGGACCCCTGTCACAGGTGGCTGGGTTAACTGAGTGGAGCTACCAGTCCTTAGGTCCCTGATGTGGGTAGGTGGGGACCTTGTTTAATAGGCAAAGCTGTGTCAAACATCAAACACCCACCTTTCCACCACCCAGCTGAAATGGTTGGAGTCTGCCAACAAGGGTCTGTTCTCCCGAAATAGGCCCACACAGGCCCATGCAGAAGAGAAAGGTGCTCAAAGTCCACGGATGGTTTTTGCCTGGACAGGAGCTGCTTCTGTCCTGTGCTCCCCCAGTTAGTGGAGCTAGCAAATTATCTTTTCCCCCAAATACGATTTTTTTCGTTTGCCAATGCCGGGAAGATGGCTCTTGGTGCTCAACAGTGGCTATCTCAGGCCCAGAGAATTCAGCTGCTGAACCTGGTTTGCGGGTGGGGGGGTGCGCATTAAAATATATGCAAGTACTTAGGTTTTATTGAGAGCGTTGTTCTCTGAGGTTCCAGAAGTGTGAGTGGACTGTGTGGCTTGCTGCTTCTCCCTAAGGAAACTGTGGCCGAATGCTAGTACCAGCCTGCTGTCGCCACTGCTCTGGGAATGGTGCCTGAGGGCTCCCGGCGATTCAGGTTCAGTAACTCCTCTCCGCTTCTGTATGGTCTCTTCCTCCCCCTGCCCCTCAGTTTGTTTTCTAAGCTCGCCTTTGAAGCTCAGGGCTCCGAGCTTGTCACAAATATATGTTTCACTTGTTTTTTCGGGTCTTTGTTGTAAAGAGGGCTCACTGGAAGCATCTGTCTATTCTGCCATCTTGGCTCCACCTCCAATTATTTTTTTGTTATGTTGTCGAATTCTGTTGACTAGAATTTTTTTGAGGATTTTTGCATCTAAGTTCATGAGGGATATTGGCCTGTAAGTTTCTTTTTTTTGTGGTGTCTTTACCTGGTTTCGGTTATTAGGGTTATGCTGGCTTCATAGAATGAGTTTGGGAGCATTCCATCCTTTTCTATGCTCTGAAATACCTTTAGTAGTAGTGGTGTTAACTCTTCTCTGAAAGTCTGGTAGAATCCTCCAGTGAAGCCGTCAGGGCCAGGGCTTTTCTTTGTTGGCAGTTTTTTGATTACTTTTTCAATCTCTTCTTTTATTATAGATTTATTTTGTTGTTCTACCTCTGTTTGTTTTAGTTTAGCTAGGTAGTTTGTTTCTAGGAATTTGTCCATTTCCTCTAGGTTTTCAAATTTGTTAGAGTACAACTTTTCATAGTAATCTGTTATAATTCTTTTAATTTCAGTTGTATCTTGTCATATCACCCATTTCATTTCTTATTTGGGTTATGTGCTTCATCTCCTGTTTTTCTTTTGTCAGTCTGGCCAATGGTTTATTGATTTTGTTAATCTTTTCAAGGAACCTTCTTTTGGTCTTGTTAACTCTTTCAGTTGTTTTTCTGTTTTCTATTGCATTTAATTCTGCTCTAGTTTTTATTATTTGTTTTCTTGTGGTCACTGAGGTTTCTTTTGTTGCTCTCTTTCTATTTGTTCAAGTTGTAGGGATAATTCTTTGATTTTGGCCCTTTCTTCTTTTTGGATTTGTGCCTTTATTGATATAAATTGACCTCTGAGCACTGCTTTTGCTGTGTCCCAAAGATTCTGATAGGAAGTGTTTCATTCTCGTTGGATTCTGTGAATTTCTTTGTTCCATCTTTAATATCTTGTATAATGCAGTCGTTTTTGTGCAAAGTGTTGTTCAGTTTCCATGTGTTTGATTTCTTTTGCCTGATTTTTCTGTTATTGACTTCTTCTTTTATGGATTTATGGTCAGAGAGGATGCTTTATAATATTTCAATGTTTTGGATTCTATTAAGGCTTGCTTTATGACCTAATATGTGGTCTATTCTAGAGAATGTTCAGTGTGTATCGGAAAAGAAAGTATACTTGGATGCTGTTGGGTGGAGTAGTCTGTATGTCTATGAGGTCAAGTTGTTTAATTGTGGCATTTACTCTTCTATGTTTTTATTGAGCTTCTTTCTGGATGCTCTGTCCTTCACTGAAAGTGGTGTGTTGATGTTTCCTGCTATGATTGTGGAGCTGTCTATCTCACATTTCAGTGCTGATAGAGTTTGTTTTATGTATCTTGAAGCCCTTTTGCTGGGTGCATAAATATTTCATATGGTAATTTTTTCATGGTATATTGTCCCTTAATCATTATATAGTGTCCTTCCTTATCCTTTGTGGTAGATTTACATTTGAAGTCTATTTGGTCAGAAATTAGTATATCCACTCCTGCTCTTTTTTGATTGTCGTTTGCTTGATATGTATTTTTTCCATCCTTTGAGTTTTAGTTTGTTTGTGTCTCTAACTCTAAGGTGTGTCTCTTGTAGGCTGCATGTAGATTGATTGTGTTTTTTTTTTAATCCATTTTGCCACTCTTTGTCTCTTTTTTGGTGCATTTAGTCCACTTACATTCAGTGTGATTATTGAGAGGTATGAGCTCAGTGCTGTCATTTTGATGCCTTTTTTTGTGTGTTGTTGACAGTTTCATTCTTCCACTTTTTTGTGCCGAGAAGTTTTTCTTTGTAAATTGTTTGTTCCTTTTTTTCATTGTAATTGAGTTTGTTTTTGCTGAGTCTTTATGTTTTCCTTGTTTTTTATTTCAAAGTGTAACATTGTTAGTCTTCTCTGTGGTTACCTTAATATTTACCACTATTTTTCTAATTTTAAACTTAACTTGTATCTCCCTGTATTGCCTTGATTTCCTCTCCATATGGAAGATCTATGCCTACTTTATTTAGCCCCTCTTTATTGATTTAATGTTGTCACCTTTTACATAATGACATCACTGATTCCCTGTTTTGAGTGTTTTTTTAAATCTTGATTTATTTTTGTGATTTCCCTGTCTGAGTTGATATCTGGTTGCTCTGTCCTGTGTTCTAGTGTTGCGTTGGTATCTGATATTACTGATTTTCTAACCAGAGAATTCCCTTCAGGGTTTCTTGTAGTTTTGGTTTGGTTTTTGCAAATTCCCTAAGCTTCTGTTTACCTGTAAATGTCTTAATTTTGCCTTTATATTTGAGGGACAGTTTTGGTGGATATATGATTCTTGGCTGGCAGTTTTTCTCCTTCAATGCTTTATGTATATCATCCCATTGCCTTCTTGCCTGCATGGTTTCTGCCAAGTAGTCTGAACTTGTTGATATTCATTTTTAGGTGACTTTCCGCTTATCCCTTGTCACTCTTAAAATTTTCTCTTTATCTTGGGTTTTGGGCAGTTTGATTATAATATGTCTTGGTGAATTTTTTTGGAATCTACCTTGTATGGGGTTCAGTGAGCATCTTGGATACATATTATTTCATTTTTCATGATTTCAGGGATGTTTTCTGCCAACAAATCTTTAACAATTCTCTCTGTATTTTCTGGTATTCCTCCCTGTTCTGGTATTCCAATCACTCAGAAGCTATTCTTCTTGATAGAGTCCCACATGATTCTTATGGTTTCCTCATTTTTTTTAATTCTTTTATCTGATTTTTCTTCTAATGTAGTGTTTCCACGTGTTTTATCTTCATTCCCACTAATTCTGTCCTCTATTTGTTCAATTCTGCTCCTCTGACTTTCTGTTGAGTTGTCTAATTCTGTAATTTTATTGTTAATGTTCTGAACTTCTGATCGGTGCCTCTCTATGGATTCTTGTGGTTTATTAAATTTTTCATCATGTTCTTGAATAAACTTTTTAATTTCTTCAACTGCTTCATCTGTGTGTTCCTTGGCTTTTTTTGTGTGTTGCCTGATCTCATTCCTGATGTCTTAAAGAGTTCTGTATATTAATCTTTTGTATTCTACATCTGGTAATTCCAGGAATACATCTTCATCTGAGAGAGTCCTTGATTTTTGGGGGGGGGAGTTTGTTGAAGCAATCATAGTCCACTTTATGTGATTTGATATCTACTTTTGTCTCCAAGACATCTGTAAGTTATTGTATTAATTTATTTTATTTTTCCTCACTTTGTCCTAATTTCTTCCTTTGTTTTGTTTTGATATACCCAGATAGGCTACTAGGGTGAGGTAACTTGATTATTGGAGCCTTTGAAGTACTAATGTCCTGTTACCAGATGGCCAGAAGTGTAACCAGGTATATGAGCCTAGGAGTCCATTCACTATTCTTGTATAGATTCAATTTAGGTGTCCTGATAGTCGGTCACCTAATACGTGGTGTAGGCTCTCACCTACTATCGTAAAGGAGCAGTGGTGATGGGTGTATGCACAGGTTTCTGGTAGCAGCAGAGGTTCACACTCTGAGGAAGGCAGGGGCCTGACAGCCTTCCCCCAAGTGTCAGTGAGGAAGGAGTGTCTCTGTTCTCTAGAGCACTCTGGTGTGTGGGCTCTGCAGCTGTACCTTTGGCACCCAATGCTTATATCTGCAAGGACTGGTAGGCACCAATATCCTTGGACCCCTTTCGCGGGTGGCCAGTTAGCATGGATGGAGCCTCCAGTCCTCAGGCCTCTGCTGTGGGAAGGTGAAGGCCCCGTTTAATAGGCAGAGCCGTATCAAACCTCCAAAACCTGCCTCTCCACTGTACAGCTGAAACAGTTATGGTTAGGCCTCAAACAGGTTCTCCCTAGCAATATAATAGCCAGATCCTGTCTGGTGTAGTCCAGCCCCCTAGATCCATACAGGGGTGAAAGACAAAGTCTGTGGCTTGCTTATGGCTGGACTGAAGCTGGTTCTGCTCTGAGCTTCCAGATTAGCGGAATTGGCAGAGTATTTTTACTCTGTTTGTTATTTTGTTCCTTCTCCAAGGCCAGCAGAATGGCTCAGAGAGCACAGCAGGACCTATCTCAGGGCCAGGGAAATCAACTGTTAATGAAGCCAGCTGGGGCATAGGGAGGAGGGATCAGATAGATGGGAGAGAGTTCTTTCAAAAGAAGGAGCTATTAGATCTGTGTGGTAAATTAGACAAAATGACTTATCTTGTTCCGAGAGTGCTGTTTTATCTCAGATTCCAGAGGCGTGTGCAGACTGTGTGTGCTGGCTGGGTCCCCGTTGAGATTGCCCCAGGGGGTCAGGGCTGCATCCCCTGCTTGCCTGCTTTCACTGAAGCAGCTGTGTCCTAAACGCCACCGCCAGTCCCACAGCCATCACACCAGGGGATCAGTGGTGCTGGTGCTTTTGTTGCCTTCTTTTGCTGAAGCAGCTGTTTCCTAAACGCCATGGCCAGCCCTGCTGTCGACATGCCACAGGGTCAGGGGTGCTCCATTCTGCTTGCCTTCTTTTGCTGAAGCTGCCATGTCCTGGAAATCTACCATCAGCCACGCCAAGGAACACATCAAGGATTGGAGCTGAGGCATTGCCACAGGCTCGGCAACTCCTTGCTGCGTCTGCACCATCTCTTCCTCCCCCGTCACCCAGCCTGATTCCTTACCTTTGCCTTTGATGCTCAGGGTTCCTAGCTTGTCATATATATAATTGATTCACTTGTTTTTTGGGGTCTTTGTTGTAAGAGGGATCACCAGAAGCATCTGACTACTTCACCATCTTGGCCCTGCCTCCTCTCTACTATTAAATTTTATGTCTCACCCTAGGTCCTGTGGTCAGCTTCTCTTTGGTTACTTAAAATGAAAGTTAGAGCCCCAACCTTCTTCACTTAGAGAAAAGGCATTTATTTGATTGATCTACAAGGATGCAGTACAACAAGGAAAGAAATGTGCCCTCTCTCAACCTGCCAGGGTTTCTTATGTTTCTCTGCCATGAAGATGTCTTAGGTCTCTATCACTGGGTCTTTCTGTGAACCACCCCACCTGAAGGTTAACCGGCTCTTGGCTGCCTAGAAACATACAGAACAATAATACCTCTATGTGGATAGCTTTATTAGTTAGTTTTTTGAGTCTTAGTATCTTACGGCCTCTGTAGGGGGCAGCATTAATCCATTTGTCTATCAAAAGACTCACCTACATTTTGTCCGTTGGCCAGCATTGACTGAGGTTCTCATTAGTTGGGCTTGGGATTTTTGTTCAATGTCCCAGGTGGCCTTGAGGAAAAGATGCCAGGCATACACAGAGGCAGGACCCAAAGTGTGTGTGTGTGTGGGGAGACTCTTGTGCTAGGAGCCAGCCAGTTCCTCTGAGAGAAGTCATGAGGCCCAATTAACCAGAACAGTGTCTGTGTTCACAGCCTCTCTGACCCCTGGAGGTCAACATAAGGTTGTTTAGTTGGAATCAAAGCCTTTGTATTATATTTAAAATACCTTAAATATTAAATACTTGTAAATATTCTTACAAATATTTATTCAAATATAATACCTTACTTAACCTTTTCAGAAGCTTGCAGTAGAATAATTTAGCTCCCTATAATGAAAATTACCATTGGGAAATTCTCAATAGCCCATTTCTAATGAGAACTCTCTTCATGTCTTTGAAATTGCTTTATTTAATTTGCCGGAGAATATAAAAATGCAGAATAGGTCTTACTCCTGAAGTATGTAAAACTGTCTTACTCAAGAGGCATTTTTAATTTTTGAAGTTTATGATATCTGTGGGATTTTATTTAAATGTGGATGCTACCAGTTTTGACTGTCAGACAAAACTGAGGCACATCAATCTCTTTCCAGTACCTTGTGCCATGTTTTTGTTTGTTTGACTCTTCACAGATGGGGACTGGGGACAGAAGAGGAAAGGAATTGCTGCCCATTCAAAATGTTCTTATGTTGTGGGATTGGTAACCAATATCACAAAACTGTATGTGTTCTGTTTAATGAGGAGCTAATTGTTCTGTAAACTTTCATCTAAGGTACAATAAAAATAAAATAAAATGACAAAATATTCTTATGCGCTTTATTCCTTTGAATCTAGAAAACATAAAGGAGAGGGGTCCTAATTTAAACCCTTTATACCTAACATTTTGGTTATTAATTGACACCAGCAAGGATTATTAAGACTAGGGCAGAGTTAGAGGTTTAGGGAGATCAAGCAGTATGCAGAGAGGGTTGATAAAAATAGGAATGGTAAGGAAGCTCAGGGCATCAAATACAAATTTTACTCTTTCATTTATGATTGACACTTTTATATAATATTTTTGGAAAAAATACTACTGCCATTTGGTACATGAGTATACTTGTGCAGAAATCTCAAGAACTTGAAAACATGTTAAGTCTTTGTATGTGTAAATAATAACATGAATGTTTACTGCATTGGCCACCTGCAGAAGTAACCCAAGAGACTGGATGTAGATGAACCTTGAGAAGTTTCAGAAACACATAAAAATCCCAATCAAGGGTATTGGAGTATTGCCTCAGAAAAGTAGGGCTGCGTTATGATTGCAAAGGAGTAATGTTAAGCCTTATCCATTCACTTATTCACTAGTGTTTACTGAGCGATTACTATACGCAGGCTCCGTGCTAGGTGATGAGGATAGAGCAACAAAAGAAGGAACAAACATGGTAACTGCTTGTGGTGGTTAATATTATGTGACAACTTGGCTAGTCCATGATTCTCAGTGGCTTGGCAGACATTATGTAGTCATCCTCCATTTTATGATCGGATTTGAGCAATCAGTTGGAAGGAGAGTTTCCTTGGGGGTGTGGCCTGCATCCTATATAAATATATATATGGATGTTCTGCAAAGCTCACTGTCTCTGTTTCCGACCCTGCATTTGACTCGTCATTCACTATCCTCAGTTCTTGGGATGTCAGTGGCTTTCAGTCTGCTGCCTGACTTGCAGATTTTGGATTTAACAGCTACCGAAACCCCAAGAGCCAGCACCCTGCTGCCTAACCTGCAGATTTGGGTTTCTCAATCCCTGTAACTGTGTGAGTCTGCTGCCTGACCCACAGATTTGGGACTTGCCAGACTCCACAACTGAGTGAGCCATTTCCCTGAAATAAATTTCTCTATGTATATTTACTGATTTTGTGCCTCTAGAGAGCCCAGCCTAAGATACTGCTCTTAAGCAACTGGATATATCTTCTCCAAAGGAAAAACTCTGTTTAGAGAAGGGAGATGTTCAGCCTGGAAATTGACAAAGAGGAATCAGGGGGCAGGATAATGTCAATGTGTCCCCAGTACTGTCCAGAGGAGTGGGTGCTATGATGAGGGCTCCCGGTCTTTCATCTTCTGAGGGGATTCTATACAAAAGATCTCCTGCCTGCATCCTTTGTATTGATTCACCTTTATGGTTGCCTGAAGCAAAAGTAATTACTCCCTGTGCTTAAAAAACAAAAAAGGATGCATTTAGATTTAGCAGAAAGGGCCATCTGGAGCCAAGGATGTTGTGGCCCCCCTGAATACTACTTCTCTAATTTTTCTGTGTTCTTCCTGGTGATGGGTCCAGGGATTAGGTCCCTGTAAGTTGGACAACATAGGCCAGACCTTAATTCCCCAAGAAGATGCCTCTAAAGGTATTTTTATTGTTTTTTGAACAATTTCATTTTATGATTTCTGCTGAATTGGGAGCTGCCATTCAGATGGCTCTTGCTCCTCAGTCATGGGGCGATTTCAGTAAGCCCTATAGTCTTTTCTCCAACTGTCAACACAGGGAGGGATGTCCTGAATGGTGCAAACAATTAAGTGTTAACTGCTAACTGAAAGGTTGGCATTTGGAACCCACCCAGAGGAGCCTCAGGAGACACATCTGGCAACCTGTTTCCGGAAGGTCTCAGCCTTAAAAACTCTATGTAGCAGTTATACTGTGCACACATGGGGTTGTCATGAGTCGGACTGACTTGAAGGCAATGATCACCACTACCATTGGTGCTTAAGGCAGCATAGAAATTCAGAGAGAGCTTGCTACTGGCTGAGGTTTCAACTTTGGCCAGCATCATAAAACGACAAGAGGTAATATGTAAGAAAAGGAAGGCAAATGCAGAAAGCAAACAAAGCCTTTCATCTAGCTAGGTTATGTCACAGAGGACTCATTTAGCTGGAGAGATACCAGGAGCCAAGATTAC
This sequence comes from Loxodonta africana, assembly GCF_030014295.1. Classification (NCBI taxonomy): domain Eukaryota; kingdom Metazoa; phylum Chordata; class Mammalia; order Proboscidea; family Elephantidae; genus Loxodonta; species Loxodonta africana. Next base: position 73,595,544 of record NC_087346.1, on the reverse strand, counting down.
GTAGGATAAGCTGCTGTTTTTCAGACAATTGGCCTCCTCTTTTTTTTTTTTCTCGGTGCTAAGAAACAGATTTGGTTTCCCCACCTCTTGGACCTATATAGCAGTGATAGGGTGGTGATGTTTTTGTAATAAGTTTTGAAATAAGTTCCTGTGATTACTAAAGCATTCAAACTTGCCAGTGTCTTTGTCGAATATGTCCTATACTTGGAGCCCTGGTGGTGCGGGGGTTGGGAGCTACCGCTGCAAACCAAAAGTTCGGCAGTTCTAATCCACCAGATGCTCCTTGGAAATCCTATGGGGCAGTTCTACTCTGTTGTATAGGGTCTCTGTGAGTCGGAATCGGGCTTGGTTTTGGTTTTGGTCCTATACTTGAGATCTTTCAGGCTACTAATTATAACTTTAACCTTATTGACCATTAAAATTATTTAACTATCTGCTCTTGTTCATGGGTATTAGAACAACCTTTTGATTTCGAATTGGCTATTCCTACAGAATTTCCTGTTTTGAGAAAACAAGGTGATTGCTGGCTAATGCAAATTTAGTAGTTTACTTGGCAGTTATAGTTCTCATTGTAAATCAGCTGTCTGGTTTACAGCAGTCCCTTGAGGGTTTGGTTAGCAGAAATCAATATCCCCTCAGTCTGATCACCTGTGACTTCTTGCTGACATGATCGGCTACCTGCATCAGGCATTAGTGATTCTCCTAATTGCAATTCATCTTTATACTTATCTGGATCCTTGTTTTCTCTTATATATAATAACGTCTCAATAAGTAGAACTTTCTTCTTGAATTTCAAGTCCCAAATGTGATTGGCCACTTCATCTAACTTGGCCTCTCTTCTCCCCATTTCTGGATGCTGTTCTACTGTAGCACTATTTTAATTATGTCAAATAAAAGAAAAATAGTGTGGAGAATTTTGCAGAACTTACATCACTAAAGAACATACAAAGTAAAAAATTTAGCAAACTGTTTTTCGTACAAATTTTAACAATAATTGAATGTACATTTAGTTTTTTTAAAAAAATTTCATTTTATCAACAACCATCTTTGTGAATCATAACTTAGATGAAAAAAAGTAACAATTTTTTTTTCTCTGACATTTCTCTTTCTGTCCTATTTAGTTTCCCTACGTGAAACTGTGTGATCTACCTGCATTGCACATGCAGACAGGCTGTGCCTCAAACTACAGGCAGCCATGAGACTGCTAGGAATGAGGCGCATATGCATATACCCACTGGCTTTGCCTTGTACACACAGGTTGCCTTAAGCCTGTCTCCAGATCTCAAGTATCCACTGGAGTACTGGGATGAGAATTCCACCCAGTGGTACCAACCACCCCATAGATGTTATATCCATTTCTCCTGATGAGGCTGTGCACACAGACACATACAAGGTATTGGCAATAGTGAAAGCCATTTTAATGACTCACAGACAACAGACAGTGTTAAATAGGGAAAGTTCCATCACCAGACATCCTGCCTGGCTCAAAAGTTGTTCTGGCAGGATGGAAAACTTCCATGGATGCTGCCTCTCTTTTCACAATGGACGAAGGACTCTGAGGATCTTCCCCGCTGGGTTTTATATCCAGGGGTTGTATACTTCACTGCACAGAACGCACTGCAAGTTTTCCCACCAGATCATCCAAAGAGGGAGATAGTCAGACATTGGGGTGCCAGCTCAGAATTGTTAGCCTGGAATTGTATCTCTTTAGCCCTGCTGCTTATTTAGGCAAACCTGTCTGCTAACCAAAAGGTCAGCAGTTTGACCACCAGCCATCCCTCGTAAACCCTAAGGGGCAGTTCTACCCTGTCTTGTAAGGTCACTATGAGTCGGAACTGACTCAACAGCAGTGGTTTTGGTTTTTGGTGGGCTTCAGAGGGGGAGGTGCAACAGTTTGTCCCAAAACCCAAAGATGCTATGGGAGTGGAGGGTGGGGAGAAGGCATAGAAGAGTAATTATAGCCATTTGAGCCTTTCCTCAGGCATCAACCATTCCACGGGATCTACACTCATCTGTTATCAAGTCAGACACATGAGACACACGATGCTGGCAAAGTGAAAACCATTATTATTATTTTAGAAAGCAAACAGTAAATGCTAACAACAGATTCTGAAAGGGAAACTGCTTATTCTTTCTCAAATTACCCATGTCCATTCTTATGTCACTGGGCCAGCACACCATGGTTCAGGTCAGATGTTTTGTTCAAATCATTGCTGCCTCCAGTTACCACCACACTATGCTGCCTGGAGGGCGGGGCTGCAGTTCTCCTGAGGCTTCTGCTCTGCCCTGGGCCCTGTTGTGCCTTGCCTTGCCAGCAGGAAGATTCCTGCACAGGACCTCCTGAGCCTCTGTCACTGGGTCCTTCTAGGTGTTTGCCACTGTCTTCAGCTATGCCAGTCGGGTCCATATGGTGTGGTTTTCTCTCTTGCTATCAAGCTACCTAGGCCTGTGTTGCCTGAGGGCTCATGTTGCTCCCATAACACTGTCCAGGGGAGGTGTGCAACCTCTGCAGGGGGTACACTCAGGCCTCTGCCCTGCACGGGCAAGTGTTATAGTTTTTAGCAACAGGCAAACCTCCTACATGGAGGTACTTAGCACTGTTTCCGTGGACTGGCAAGCTCACCACAGTTGTCTCTCTCTCCATAGGTGACCAGCCCACATTCTCTATGTTTTCAGTGTTACAGCACTCTCTTCTGGGTCTAGGAGGTTTTCAGTGCAGAAACCATGGGTTCAAAGGACACACTCTGCTCCAGACTCTTCTTGATGGTAGTAAGGTCCCCCGAACCTCTATGGGATTGGCCCTTATATAAGCACCAAACCAAAACCAAGTCCACTGCCGTTGAGTCGATTCCGACTCATAGCGACCCTATAGAACAGAGTAGAACTGCCCCATAGAGTTTCCAAGGAGTGCGTGGCGGATTCAAATTGCTGACCTCTTGGTTAGCAGCCTTAGGACTTAACCACTATGCTACCAGGGTTTCTTATGTAAGCACCCACCCAGTGCCGTCGAGTCAATTCCGACTCATAGCGACCCTGTAGGACAGAGTAGAGATAAAAAAAAAAAAAAAAAATGACCAACCCCTTAGCTGTACCGCAAGGAGCTCAGTCCTACTGGGTGGATTTTCAAGCCACTATTTGCATAGTAAATCGACCGATCCCTTGCAAGATTGTAGACCAGACAATCATTTTGAGTTACAAGGCTATGGCTAGAAAGGCCTTATAAAAGTGATTCATTGCACTGCAGAAACTTGAATAGAACCTACCTACTGCAGAGATTTCTGAAGGAATTTTTAACAGTCTGTTGGCCTCTTGTACTTTTTCTTACAGCATGAGTATACAGATGTCTTCTTGTCCTGGGTGGATGCAGAGGCACTACCCACCCAGAGGGTTTTAATGTCCTTACCTATTTCTTATGATTTTGTCTCTTCTAAGCCTTAGCTTCTTCATCATTTGGTCCTTCTCTGTTTTAGACTGCCTGTACTTGGCTCAGAAGCCCTAGTAGCATAGTGGTTAAGTGCTACGGCTGCTAACCAAAGGGTCGGCAGTTCGAATCTGCCAGGCGCTCCTTGAAAATGCTATGGGGGAGTTCTACTCTGTCCTATAGAGTTGCTATGAGTCGGAATCGACTTGACGGCACTGGGTTTGGTTTGGTTTTGGTTTGGTAGTTGGCTCTCTTATCCAGCGTCCTGATATTGATTTACAAGTCACCACACACTTTTGCTTCTACTTTATCAACCCCCATTTCAGGTAGTATGAGATTCATGGGAATAAAAACCTTCCCTGTCTTGTTTACTGTAAGAGTTCCTAGATAGTAATAGTTGTTGACTATTGAATAAATGATGAACCAAATGAGTCCTCATTCTATTTATTATTCTTCTAGAAACAGTATAATTTATATATTCTGAGAATTCGCAATTTACATTTTCACAGGTACTGAAACCTTTCTGATAAAAGTATCTTGTTTAAATTAGTACTGTTAAAAAATCAAATACATTTGTGGTATAATCACATAGTTTTAATGCCAAAGCATTAAATACTGATTCCATATAATATATAAACTATTACAACTATCCAATAACTCAGGAAAATGTTTTTACAGAAGTCTTTTTAAAGATATACTTATTTTCAGTTGTAACTTTTTTATTATATAAACCTCATTTCTATAGTATTTCTCTGAAAAGGGTGTTTTTCTTGGTTAATCAATCTTGTTTATCTCTCCATTTTAGGAAAGGCAAATTATTAATTTTAAAAGTGCCTGAGAAGCTTGTCGTTTTCCTAGCAAAAAGTTTAATTTAGCATTTTGCAATGTTTTATAACAGTAAAAATATTCTGACTTGAAGTACGTTGTTTAATATCTTTAATTTTGTCCAATATGGATGTCATTAAGCTGTAGATTTAAATTATTCTACTGTAACAAATATAATTATAATATGGTTTTCAGGAAAGACCACACATTTTATGTAATATTTTAATAAGCAAAAAAAAATTTTTTTAATTCTACAGATAATTCCATGGTTTAAAAATGGAATTATTGTAAGACTTGACACTAGTATTTTTCTTAAAATGTTCATAAAAATAGTAGTAGTAAATTGAACTTAAGTTTCTCAATCTTAAAAAAAACACTTAAGCAATAATGAACTTTGCTCAGGTTTTAAGAAATAACTACTTTCTGAAAAATATTTTATGTAAGAGCAATGTATGCATATGCATACATAAACAATAGTTAACATTTACAAATAGGAGGGAAGGAAAATAGAGCCATGTTCTTTCACTGTTTAAGGAGATGCTTATGGTGATCAGATAAGCACAATATTATACAGCACATATATTTGTGCAACAATTTTAAGAAACTCTTTTTTTCAGTCTCAGTAAATTTCATAGGATAATATCTTTGACAATCCAGTGTCAGGAAGAATTAATGTTAGGGATGTCTGTAAAAAGTAAGTGCAGGAAGGCTCATCACGATAGACTTATTCTTTGAGGAATCCAGGGAAAATCACTGGGACCAGTAGGAGGTTAAAAGCATAGAGTTTCATGTAGAAGAAAGTGGAGGGTCTTCAAAAGTATGAGTAGAGGAACCAGAAAAAAAATTACAGATATGTACAGTTTAACACCTAATTATTTTTTAAACAGAAACCAGTAGCCCTCGAGTCAATTCTAAATCATTAAAACCCTGTGTGTGTCAGAGTAGAACTGTGATCCATAAGGTATTCAATAGCTGATTTTTCAGAAGTAGTTGCCAGGCCTTTCTTCTGAGGTGCTTCTGGATGGAATACAACCTCCCACCTCCTAGTTAGCAGCTGAGAGTGCTAACCATTTGTGCTACCCAGGGACTCAAAAATTTTTTTTTTTTTAATATTACACTTTAAAATTTTCAAAATGCTTTGCCATGCAGCTGCATCTCTTACCAGTCTTTAAGGTGGATATGGTATTTATAATAATCTGCTCTAACTGTACATGTCATGCATTCCCATGGCTTTAAGACCACTTAATGTGTTTGGTGACTCTTCAATTTGTATCCAGCTCCAGCCTCTCTCTGAGACTGAGTTGTATATATCTGTCTTTTCTACACCTCAAACATGGCTGTACCATATTTCTGAATTTAATGGAATGCTTTTTTCCTACCCCCACTTTTCATCCTCTTATTTCCCTTCTCAGGGATTGATATTAGCTGGTTTCTGATGTGAATGTCCAAGAGACACCCAAAGTCCCATCTTGTACCACATTCCTCTCTACCAAAATATCAGCAAGTTTTACTGTTTCTAACTTTAGGATTGGAGAAGGACTCATTAGCAACCTGCATTATGCAGATGACACAACCTTGCTTGCTGAAAGTGAAAATGGCTTGAAGCACTTACTAATGAAGATCAAAGCCCACAGCCCTCAGTATGGATTGCACCTCAACATAAACAAAACAAAAATTCTCATAACTGGACCAAAGAACAACAACATGATAAACGGAGGAAAGATTGAAGTTACCAAGGATTTCAAATTACTTGGATCCACAATCAACAGCCATGGAAACAGCAGTCCAGAAATCAAAAGATGCATTGCATTGGGTAAATCTGTGGCAAAGGGCCTCTTTAAAGTGTTGAAGAGCAAGGATGTCACCTTGAAGACTAAGGTGTGCCTGACCCAAGCCATGGTATTTTCAATCACATCATATGCATGTGAAAGCTGGACAGTGAATAAGGAAGATCGAGGAAGAATTGACGCCTTTGAATTGTGGTGTTGGCTAAGAATATTGAATATACCATGGACTGCCAAAAGAACGAACAAATCTATCTTAGAAGAAGTACAACCAGAATGCTCCTTACAAGCAAGGATGGCAAGACTGCCTCTTATATACTTTGGACATATTATCAGGAGGGATGAGTCTCTGAAGAAGGACATCATGCTTGGCGAAGTACAGGGTCAGCAGAAAAGAGGAAGACCCTCGACGAGGTGGACTGACGCAATGGCTGTAACAACGAGCTCAAGCATAACAATTGTGAGGATGGCACAGGACCGGGCAGTGTTTCGTTCTGTTGTGCATAGGGTCACGCTATGAGTTGGAACGAACTCGACGGCACCTAACAACAACAACAACAACTTCAAGAAGTAGATACTTCAAACTCTGCCCATTCTCCCTTACTCCACTATCCTAGACCAACTCACCGTCCATCCAAGTCACCACCTCACTGGTTCCACTTTTCCCTCTTCTGCAGTACTTTACATAACAGGCAGTACAATTAAAACAAAACAAAACAAATCAAAACAAAACATTTATCTGATCAGGTGATTACCTTGTTTAAAACCTTTGGTTGGCTTCCGTTTCTATTCAGTTGCTATTGTTGTTAGTTGCCATTGGCTCAAACTCATGATGACCACATGTACAACAGAATGAAACATTGCCTGCTCTCCTGGCATTCCCAGGATCTATTGCCAGCATGCTGGAGTGCACTGTTGGGGCCATTGTGTGTTTTGAGAGCCTACTGACAAAGGGGCTCATCATCCAGCACTGTATAGGATAATACTGTATTGTGACATGTAGGGTTTTCACTGGCTAATTTTTAGAACTATATTCCACACCTTTCTTCCTAGTCTATTTTTAATCTGGACGCTCTGCTGAAACCTGTCTACCATGGGTGATCCTGCTGGTATTTGAAATTTCAGTGACATAGCTTCCAGCATTATAGCAACACAAAAGCCGCAACAGTATGACATCGGACAGAACTCCTTATTATGGTTTATTAGTCCTTACATTTTCCTGATGTTGTTGTTATGTTGTTAGGTGATATCCAGTCGGTCCTGACTGATAGCAACCCTATGTATAACAGAATGAAATATTGCTTGGTCCTGAGCCATCCTCACAATCATGGGTATGTTTGAGCCCATTGTTGCAGACACTGTGTCAGTCCATCTCATTGAGGGTCTTTCTCTTTTTCCCTGACACTCTACCAAACATTGATGTCCTTCTCCAGGGACTGGTTCCTCCTGATGACATGTCCAAAGTACATGAGATGAAGTCCCACTGTCCTTGCTTCTAAGGAGAATTTGGGCTGTACTTCTTCTGAGACAGATTTGTTTGTTCTTTTGGCAGTCCATGGTATATTCAATATTCTTTGCCAACATCATAATTCAAAGGCATCAATTCTTCTTAGGTCTTCCTTATTCATTGGCCAGTTTTTGCATGCATATAAGGTGATTGAAAACACCATGGCTTGGGTCAGGTGCACCTTAGTCTGCAAGGTGAAGTCTGTTTTTTAACACTTGAAAGAGGTCTTTTGCAGCAAATTTGCTCAATGGAACACATTGTTTGGTTTCTTGACTTCTGCTTCAATTGGTGTTGATTGTGGATCCAAGTCAGATGAAATCCGTGACAACTTCAATCTTTTCTCCCTTGATCATGATGTTGCTTATTGGTCCAGTTGTGAGGATTTTTATTTTCTTTATGTTAAGGAGTAATGCATACTAAAGACTGTAGTCTTTGATCTTTATCAGTAGGTGCTTCAAGTCCTCTTCACTTTCAGCAAGGAAAGTTGTGTCATTTGAATATGATAGGTTGTTAATGAGTCTTCCATCAATCCTGATACTGCGTTCTTTTTCATACAATGCAGTTCCTTGGATTATTAGTTCAGTATGTAGATTGAATAATTATGACAAAAGGATACAACCCTGAAAGATGAACACCTTTCCTGTTTTAAACCGTGTAATCCCCTTGTTTTGCTTGAATGTCTGCTTTTAGGTCTATGTACAGGTTCCATGTGAGCACAATTCAGTGTTCTGGAATTCCCATTCTTCACAATGTTATCCATAATTTGTTATGATCCACGTAGTCAAATGCCTTTGCATAGTCAATAAAACATAGGTAAACATCTTTCTGGCATTCTCTGCTTTCAGCCAGCATCCATCTGACATCAGCAATGATATCCCTCTTTCCATGTCCTCTTCTGAATTCACTTGAATTTCTGGCAGCTCCTTGTTGATGTACTGCTGCAACCATTTTTTGAATTATCTTCAGCGTTTTCTGATACCTGCCTAGTTTTCCATCTGTATTCGTAGCACTCTACCCATGCTTATGATCCTGTCGCCATCCCAGTACTGTCTCAGTTCCTCATGCATCAAGTATATTTCCATTATATCTACACTTGCTATTCCCTTTGCATGGCTTGCTCTCCTACATGTTCTGCATGTGTGGCTCCTTCTCATCCTTCAGGTCTCATCTCAGATGTCAGCTATTTCTTGACCACTAGAGATAAATTGGAGCCCTGGCGGTGCAATGGTTAAGACCTAGGCTGCTAACCAAAAGGTTGGCAGTTTGAATCCACCAGCAGCTCATTGGATACCCTCTGGGGCAGTTCTACTCTGTCCTATAGGCTTGTTATGAGTTGTAATCAACTCAAAGGCAATGGATTTGGGTTTTTTTTGTTTGTTTGTTTGAGAGATAAATTAACCACTCTCTGTTCCATGACTTTCTGTCAATTATTGTGCTTATTTCCTTCACTGCTTTTTATTTTTTAACCACGATGTACAATTATCTTATTTAGTTATTTGTGTATTTGTTGTCTTTAACTGACTGGAATAAAACCCTCAAGAGTACCGGAACCTGGCTTTTCTTTCTTATCACTCTATTCCCACCCCCTAGAGTAGTGGCTAAAATGAACCAGTTGCCACCGAGTTCACTCTGACTCATGCCTACCACATGTGTGTCAGAGTAGAACTGTACTCTACAGGGTTCTTAATGGCTGATCTTTTGGAAGCAGGTTACCAGAACTTTCTTCTGAGGTGGCCCTGGGTGGACTTGAACCTCCAGCTTTTCAAGAGTAGTAACTAGAACATAGTAAATACTCATTATTTTTGGAATAAATGGATACATTAGTGTATGTGGTAGAGACCCAGAAAAATCAAACTGATTATCTATGGCAATCAAGAATCTTAATTCCAATATATTTGACATGTAGTCTGAAGAGATGTGCATCCTTTTCTCCCTATATGCTTTGTCATGTGACTTGTGTGCCCCCCCAAATATCTGTTAACTTGGCTAGTCCGTGATTCCCAGTGTTGTGTGGTTGTCCACCATTTCATCATCAGAAGCGATTTTCCTATGTGTTGTAAATCCTATCTCTATGATGTTAAAGAGCTTGGATTAGCTACAATTATATTATTGAGGCAGGACTCAATCTACAAGATTAGGTTGTGTTTTAAGTCAATCTCTTTTGAGATGTAAAAGAGGGAAGTAAATAGAGAGACATGGGGACCTTATACCACCAAGAAAGAAGAGCAGGAGTTGGCATCTTTTGGACCTGGAGTCCCTGCATTGAAAAGCTCCTAGATCAGAGGAAGATTGATAACAAGGACCTTCCCCCAAAGCTGACAAGAGAGAGAAAGACTTCCCTGGAGCTGGCACCCTGAATTTGGACTTCTAGCCCCCTAAGCTGTAAAAGAATAAACATCTGTTTGTTAAAGCCACCCGTTTGTGGTATTTCTGTCATAGCAGCACTAGATAAATTAGATGTGCTTTAAAAGAAAACGATTACACTTTACATGTTATATTTTATTTTCTTGTGTTTAAGCATATATAGATTGGATAATTTTTATGGATTTGGTGTTACTCCACAAGACTAAAATTCAGTAGTAACTTATGTTTCATAATAAAGGTAGCAAGAAGAAAAAAAAAAATTTGGCTGAAAGTTTATCTCCTTCCTAAAATTTGTACTTATATAGCTTACTTTTCTAGCAAGAAAGGATCTATGTCAAGAACAAATTTTACCTATATATTTAAAACAATATTTTAGGAAATCTGTATAAAGAAACATTACAGACACATTTAGCAGCCATTTTGGGTCATTGTGAAATTTTTAATGCTAGTAAAAAAGAATTACAGCCACCCATTTTCTCCTTATTTAGGAAAGTCCTACTTTTTTTCCCCCCTACTTCGGTAACTTTACATTTTATATCTGATTTTGCTTTTGCTAAAAATTTTTTAAACAGGTTTTTTTTTTTTTAATTAAGAACCGACTTTTGTCATTTTTTAAAAATGTAGACCGTCTTAGTTATCTAGTGCTGCTATAACAGAAATACCATAGTTGGATGGCTTTAACAAAGAGAAATTTATTTTATCAGAGTTTAGGAGGCTGAAAGTCTGAATTCATGGCACCAGCTCCAGGGGAAGGCTTTCTGTATCGGTCAGTTCTGGGGGAAGGTCCTTATCGTCAATCTTCCCCTGGTCTAGGAGCCTCTCAGCAGAGGGGCCCCAGGTCCAAAGGATGCTTTGCTCCCAGCTTTGCTTTCTTGGTGGTAGGAAATTCCCCTGTCTGTCTGAGACCATTTAGGCAATGGCCCTGGACTCCAGATTCTGGATGTTGGCCCTCACTCTCTGGATTCTGGGCAGAGACTCCTCAGCCCTGGGCTTCAGTTCCACCTTCCAGGCCCACCGGGACAACAACTCTGCTCCCTTGCACTTGAGCGACCCCACCCTCCTAGTGCATCTTAGTGATGACTCCACCCCCTCAGCCCTGGCAGGCCCCACTCTTCTACCCCTTGGCTGTGACAGCTCTACCCCCTCAGCTTTGGGTAGAAGATATGGGCCCATCCTGCTGGCACATGTGAATACTCCTGAACTGAGTTGGTGAAGAGCTGATTCTTTGAAAACCCAGAGGCTATGGCTCCATCCTTTCAGACTGAGGCAGCTCTGCTTCCTGTGTTCCTTGTCTCTTCAGCCTCTGCTTCCTGGTTCCTTGGCCTCTTAGTCCCTTGGGCCTTGCCACCAAGTCTGCCCTACCAGAGCAAATGTTCCAGAGCTCCTTAGCTTTGCCAATAAATGTCTGGAGGCACCCCACTCCACCAGTAAACTTTGGCAGTCAGCTCCCTTGCTTCATGATTCAGCAATCCTAGCCCCCCAGTAAGTGCCCAGAGGCACTCCACTCCTCCAGAAAGACTCCTGCACAAAGGCATTCAGCTTTCTCGCTCTGTGGGTTGGCTCCAGCTCTGTCATGAGCTAGTCTCCTGGTTCTGCTGCTGCCAGTTCTCTGCAGTTGCCATTTCTCTGATGCTGCTTCTCATCATCTGCACCATCTCCAGTGTAACAGCTCTCCTCATTTCCTTCTGAGTCCTCAACAGAATTGTCTTTTATGTCCATAATTCCACCAACATTCTCTTCAAGGCAGCCTAAGCTTTTACCATTAGGCACTTTAAAACTCCTCCAGCCTCTATCCATTCACAGTTTCAAATTCACTTCCACATGTTAGGTATCTGTTAGAACAGCACCCCACTCTCAGCACCAAATGCCTTTGGCTGGGTTCTCTAGAGAAGCAAAACCAGTAAAGAGTATAAATCTCTCTATATAGAGATTTGTTTAAAGGAAATGACTCCCATGGTTGTAGATGCTGGAACATCCCAAATCTGTGAGTCAGTCTGGAGGCTTCTTCTGATTTATGTAGGCACAGGGGGTGTCAAACCCAAGATCAGCATGTCAGACAGCAGGGCTCTTGGTCACAGACTGCAAACATTGATAAACCCCAAGATTGGCAGGCAAGACCCACAGGTAAGCTGCTAGCTCAAGTCCAAGAACTGGAGGTCAGATGAACAGGAGCCAGCTGCAGGATCCAGAGAGAGCAAAAGCCCACGATCCTTACCAGAGAGTCCACTTATATTCAATTCAGGCCATACCCCCAAGGAAACTCTCTTTCAACTGATTGCTACTCACAGCAGATCCCATCATCAAGGTGAACACATTATATCAAATCTCATGATGGAAGTGATCACATCATCATATGACTGCCAAACCACTGAGAATTATGGCCCAGCCAAGTTGACAAACAACCTTAACTATCACACTTACTTAATTTGATATATGAGAAACTTGAAACAAAACGTTGGCAGTTTGAATCCACCAGGTGCTCCTTGGAAACTCTATGGGGCAGTTCTATTCTGTACTATAGGGTCACTATGAGTTGGAATTGACTGGATGGCAGTGGGTTGGTTGGTTGGTTGATACATGTCGGGGGGTTAATATATAAGCTACTTCTGTTATTTTAATCCTATGTGCTCCTGATTTTTTTTTTTTACACTAAAGTACATAATAAACATCCTAAACCAATTATTTTTTGGATTAAAATTAAATTCTATAGTATAGTGATAAAATATCTCTTATAACTTCTCACTAAGGCTTATTTTACATCTCATATTTTATTTATATAAAGTAACTGTAAACATCACTAACCTAGCTCTAAAGAATTTAAAAACCTGCTTACTTTATTGATTACATTTTTTTTTTGTTTGAATAACAGACTTACATATTTTTGATGTAAATAACATTGAATTTTATCTATTTGGGGGAACTCTTAGTTTAACTTCCATTGAGTCGTCACCCCACTGCAGTGTGGGTGGAACTCCCATTTCATCTGAAATTGCCCTTGCTGCATCACCCCTGACTTCTAGTTTATTCAATATTGTTACTCTAATTAATCTCTCTGGAGCATTTGACATCACTGAGAAGGAATTCCCAGTAGAAGTTGGTGGGAAACCATGAAAGAATGGTGTCTTAATGGGCGGTCTCCTTTGAGTGGCCTTCTCCCATTGTATGGAAAGTGGTTTCATTCAGTGTTCAGACTTTGTACCTATTCTCTCTTAACTTAATTTCTCCTTTGGATAGATAAGTTATTTAAAACTTGTTTCCTAATTTTTCACAAATAAGTGTGTAGTAGTCATCTAGTGCTACTATAACAGAAATACCACAAGTGGACGGCTTTTCAAAGAGAAATTTGTTTTCTTACAGCCTAGTAGGTTACAAGTCCAAATTCAGGGCGTCGGCTCCAGGGGAAGGCTTTCTCTCTCTGTCAGCTCTGGAGGAAGGTCCTTGTCCTTAATCTTCCCCTGGTCCAAGAGCTTCTCAGGTGCAGGGACCCCGTGTCCATAGAACATGTTTTGCTCTTGGTGCTGCTTTCTTGGTGGTATGAGGTCCCCAACTCTCTGCATGCTTCCCTTTCCTTTTACCTTTTGAGAGCTAAAAGGTGGTGCAGACCACACCCCAGGGAAACTCCCTTTACCTTGGATCAGGGAGGTGACCTGAGTAGGGTGGTGTTACAATCCTACCCCAGTCCTCTCAACATAAAATTACAATCACAAAATGGAGGACAACCACACAATACTGGGAGTCATGGCCTAACCAAGTTGACACATATTTTTGGGGGGACACAATTCAATCCATCACAAAGGGCCTGATGTAGTTTATGAAAATAAAATCCTCAGGTTTACATCTGTGCAGGATGTACTGTATTAATAAAATTAGGCTATACCAAATTGGAAGCCCTGGTGGCGTAGTGGTTAAGTGCTACGGCTGGTAACCAAAAGGTCGACAGTTTGAATCTGCCAGGTCCTCCTTGGAAACTCTATGGAGCAGTTCTACTCTGTTCTATAGGGTCACTATGAGTTGGAATCGACTCGATGGTAGTAGTTTTGGTTTTGGCTTATACCAAATTATCATATTTTAAATTGCAGTAATTGTTAGTTCAGTACAGTCAATGTTCTCATTTGTTGGAGTAGCCTGTACTATTTTGTTGAAAGCTGTCACAGCAATAGTTAATTTGTTCTAAAATGGTTTAATATTTGTGGTATTTGGCAGTATAATCAATAACTCTTTAATTGTATCTGATAAAATACAAATTCCATCTGTCTCACACATGCATCCTACTTAAAGCATGGCACCAATGCAAGTCTGTTTCCATTGCTAATAAATAAAATAATAAAAAACTACAATATATGTACAGTCTGTTCCGGACTAGGTTCTAAAACATTAACAACAGGCTCTTTTTTTAAAATCATTTTTTCCCCTCCATCAGGTCACCTATGTGCTCGTTCATTGTGGCACTTTAGATTTCTTAGATCTTCTAAAGTTCTCAAAATTACTGAAATAACCAAATGGAAAGTAGTTATATTTATTTAAACAAAATGTGGACAAATAATTGCTAAAATGGCCACTATTTAAGCCAGACTGTTTGGAAATAGGTTGTTAATAAAGCCTGCTGAAGCATGTAAAATGTTTAGTTACAGCAAGTACAGATAAACATTTCTGATAATTCGTAAGATCACTTCAGCCCTCATAACTCCAGCTTTTCTTATCTCTGTTCTTGATTTCCAATATGAGTTATTGCTCACTGAATTTAAAATTTTTGGAACAAAAGTGCCAGAAATTGAATTGGTACATTGTTTTTAATGGTGAACTCAAAGTTTCTCAGTAGGGGTTTACTACTGTAATTAAAATAATTCTCTAATAATTGCAATTTATATGTATAATAAGAAAATATGTACTCGTAACTTTGGATAGAGTTTGAAGAGTTTTTGGAGCTGTTTGAACTTGTCTCAACATTTTTAAACACAGATAAAGGCCCCTAGGATGTTCAAAGGTGGCTCTATTTATGTTGCAATATTTATTCTCTTTATTTTTGCTGGCTTATGACAGAGGAAATGAGGCCTGTAAACTGTAGCATTTTAGAAAAATGTTCTGTTTTACTCATTCTTCAGGATGAATTTTAATTTTTCAGATCCTTTTCCTAAAGTGTCTTCTTGTTGTTAGGTGCTGTTGAATCAGTTCTAACTCATAGCAACCCTATGTACAACAGAAAGAAATACTGCTAGGTACTGTGCTATCCTCACAATGTCTGAACCCATTGTTGCATCCACTGTGTCAGTCCATCCCACTGAGGGTCTTCCTCTTTTTTGCTGACCCTTTAGAACTACCAGGCATGATGTCCTTCTCCAGGGACTGATCCCTCCTGATAATATGTCCAAAGTATGTGGACGAGGTCTCACCATCCTCATTTCTAATGAGCCTTATGGCTATACTTCTTCCAAGACAAGATTTGTTTGTTCTCCTAGCAGTCCATGGTATATTCAGTATTCTTCACAAACACCACAATTCAAAGGCATCAATTCTTCTTTGGTCTTCCTTATTCACTGTGTAGCTTTCACATGCATATGGGGGGATTGAAAATACCATGGCTTGGGTCAGGTGCACCTTAGCCCTCAAAGTGACATGTTTGCTTTTCAATGCTTGAAAGATGTCTTTTGCAACAGATTTGGCCAATGCAATATATTGTTTATTTGACTGCTGCTTCCATGGGTGTTGATTGTGGATCCAAATAAAACAAAATCCTTGACAACTTCAAACTGTTCTTCATTTATCGTGATGTTGCTTATTGGTACAGTTGTGAAGATTTTTGTTTTCTTTGTGTTGAGGTATAGTCTATACTGAAGGCTGTAGTGTCAGATCTTCATCAGTAAGTGCTTCAAGTCCTCTTCATTTTCAGTAAGCAAGGTTGTGTCATCTTCATGTCGCAGGTTGTTAAAGAATGTTCCTCCAATCCTGATGCCCTGCTTTTCATACAGTTCAGTTTCTCTGATTATTTGCTCAGCATACAGATTGAGTAAGTATGGTGAAAGTATACAACCCTGATGCACACCTTTCCTGATTTTAAACTACGAGTATCCCCTTGTTCTGTTTGAACAACTGCTTTTTGTACTATGTACAGGTTCTACATGTGCCAAATTAAGTGTTCTGGAATTCCCATTCTTCATGCAGATATCCATAATTTGTTATGGTCCACACAGTCAAATGCCTTTGCATAGTTAATAAAACACAAGTAAACATCTTTCTGGTATTCTCTGCTTTCAGCCAAGATCCATCTGACATCAGCAATGATAGCCCTTATTCCATGTCTTCTTCTGAATCCACTTGAATTTCTGGCATTTCTCTGTTGATCTACTGCTGCATGATAGAATTTTGCAGGACCAATGGTTTATTCATCACAAATACCTTTTTTCAAAAACATAAATGGTGACTATACATGTGGACCTCTCCAAATGGAACACACAGGAATTGAATCCACTACTTCTGTGGAAAGAGATGATGGAGAATCTTGATATCATCAGTCAGAACGAGGGCAGGGGCTGCCTGCAAAACAGAATATCATCAATTGCTCATGTGCAAGTTCAAACTGAAGCTGAAGGAAATTAAAACAAGTCCACGAGAGCCAAAGTATGAACTTGAGTATATCTCACCTGAATTTAGAAACTATCTCAAAAATAGGTTTGATGCATTGAACACTAATGGCCAAAGACCAGACGAGTTGTGGGTTGACATCAAGGACATCATACACAAAGGAAGAAAAAGGTCATTAAAAACAGGAAAGAAAGAAGAGGCCAAAATAGATGACAGAAGAAACTATGAAACTTGCTCTTGAATGTAGAGCATCTAAAGCGAATGGAAGAAATGATGAGGTAAAAGAGCTGAACAGAAGATTTCAAAGGGCAGCTCGAGAAGACAAAGTAAAGCATTATAATGAAATCAGCAAAGACCTGGAGTTAGAAAACTAAAAGGGAAGAACATGCTCTGCACTTCTCAAGCTGAAACAACTGAAAAAAAAAATTCAAGTGTCGAGTTGCAATATTGAAGGATTCTACTGGGAAAATATTAAACACTGCAGAAAGCATCAAAAGAAGATGGAAGGAATACGACTGTACCAAAAAGAATTGGTCAATGTTCCACCATTTCAGGATTTAGCATATGATCAAGAATTGATATTGAAGGAAGAAGTCCTAGCTGCACTGAAGGCATTGGCAAACAACAAGGCTCCAGGAATTGACAAAATACCAATTGAGATGCTTTAACAAACGTATGCAATGCTGGAAGTACTTGCTCGTCTGTGCCAAGAAATTTGGAAGACAGCTAGTTGGCTAACTGACTGGAAGAGATCTGTATTTGTGCCCATTCCAAAGAAAGGTGATCCAACAGAATGCAGAAATTATTGAGCAATATCGTTAATGTCACACACAATTAAAGAGTACACACGTGCATGCGCACACACACACACACATATATGGAGAGAGAGAGAGAGATTTCAAGTAGTTGGCTCATGTGATTGTGGCTGTTGGCAAATCTGAAATTTGTAAAGCAGGCCAGCCGGGAACTGATGTTCAGTCTTAGGGAAAATTTCTTCTTCCTCAGGGGAAACTCAGTTTTGCTCTAAGGCCTTTCAACTGTTTATATGAGGCCTGTCTTTGGTTGGGTTCTCTAGAGAAGCAAAACCAGTAAAGCCTATAAATATATATATATAAATCAAAAACGAAACCTCTTGCTATTGAGTCAATTCTGTTTCATAGCGACCCTATAGGACAGGGTAGAACTGCCCCATATAGTTTCTAAGGAGCACCTGGTGGATTTGAGCTGCTGACGTTTTAGTTAGCAGCCATAGCTCTTAATCACTGTGCCACCAGTGTTTCCAAATATATGTATATAGAGAGAGACAGATTTATATCAAAGAAATGTCCCATGTGGTTGTGGAGGCTGGAGTGTCCCAAGTCTATGGGCCGAGATAGAGGATTCTCCTGATTCACGTAGCACAGGGGCTGGTGAACCCAAGATCGGCAGGTCAGAGAACAGAGCTCTTGCTCACAGGCTGTGAAGATCAATGAATCCCAAGGTCTGCAGGCAGGACTGCAGGTATGCTGCTAGCTGAAGTCCCACGAACCGGAGGTCAGACGAACAGGATCGAGCATGAGCAAAAAGCCCCCAAAGCTTGCCAGAATGTCCACTTATATTTGATGCAGGCCACACACCCAAGGAAAATCCTTTCAACTGATTGGATACTCACAGCAGATGCCATCATGGGGGTGATCATGTATCGAATCTCAAGAGGGAAATGATCACATAATTATCCGACTGCCAAAACACTGAGTTTCATGGCCCAGTGAAGTTAATACAAAGTCTTAACCATCATAAGGCTCAACCACATTATTGAGGATATTCTCCTTAAAGTCTGCTGATGGTGTATTTTCACCACATCTACAAAATACTTTCACAGCAACACCTAGATTGGTGTTTGAATACCTGGGGCTGTAGCCTAGCCAAATTAACCATCAACACTAACGATCACAATGATGGTATTCTCCAGGCACCTTACTTCCACTTCTTTGTCTTCTCATTTGGCATGTTTTTCTTGGTCTAGCTCAATTATTTCTATGACTTCAATACTACTGATTTTATGTGCAGCCAAAGCCTTTTTTAGCTCATGACCCTGGATCACCCATGGAACTTACTTACAAGCTGTGGCAGGTGTTAGAATAAAAATTCAGATGTGCTATAAGAATGAATAAATAAAATGATGGAAGAATTTGACCTAATTGCAGGAGAGATGGTTAGGGAATGCTGCCCTGAGGATGTGATAGTTGATCTGGGATTTAAAAGGAGTGGAGTGAATGACATCATAGAGAAGCAGAAGCACAAGCAAATTCTTATATCCTCTCCAAAACTGAACTTGCCAGACAATATTCTAATAGTAGCAATATCTGATTAAAACCCTTCAGTTCTGCTTCATAATCTATAAAATGAAGTTCAAACCATTTAGTTTAGGATTCAAAATCCTTCATATCCTAATCTCAGCTTTTTATGAGATTTCTCAAACTCTCTGTGATCTGCTGGATGGTCCCTAATCACGAGTGAACATTGTGGCTTGTGACTCTATTATTGGATTTCTCTTATTTTCGTTGCCTCAGTGTCCTCCTTCTTCCACATTTTTTGCCTGGTAAGCATCTCTTACTCATCAAAGGCAAATCATCTATTATTGGGCCTCTGCAGGTTTCCTACCCAATGAGTTTTCATAGAAATTTTTACTTGGTTTTGTTATATTCTTGTCAGATCATGCTCATGACAAGCAGTGTTGTATGGATGCTAAGAGCATCTTGGAACCCAGACCACCTGAAATCAGGATCTTGATTCCTCCTTTTATTACCTGTGTGACCTCGTACAAGTTAATGATAGAATATTCTTCTTAAGGTTGTTGTAATATAAGGATAAAATGTACATCTCTCTTAGAACAATGCCTAACATGTATTAAGCAGTAAATCAGCCTGAGTTGTAATCACTCTTTTATTATATATCTTCCATCACTTTTAAACTACAACCTTTTTGGGGGAAGAGTCTGTCTTATTCACCTTTGTATTGCCATAAAGTAAATGAAAAATAGATATTTGTTAAATTGAGTTGAAAGGGATGCCAAAGCATTAAATTTTTTATTTTTTATTTCAAGCTTTACCTAGTTGATGGGTTGGTATTTTCTAATATGCATCAGAACTACTCATTCCTTCAAAAGTATTTATTGAACACCTATTCTGTGCTAGGTGAAATGCTAGGAACTAGGGATAAATAGGTTAGCAAATAAGCATGATCCATGTCCTTATGAATTTTACAGAATGATTATTAAGAAATTAATTAAAATAATCACACCAATCGGTGTATAATTCAAACTTCATCAAGTGCTATTAAGGGTTGGCATATGGCACTTCTTGTGCTTATTATGGGGAAGAGGTTGAATTCTTTTGGGAGGTTTTAAGTGGCTTCCCTGAGGAAATGATACACATTCTGAGATAAGATGGTTGAGTGCATATTAACTTAATGGCAGAGAGAACCTGGTGAGTTTGAGGGAAAGATGCCAGTGTGGCTGGGGGATGAGAGAGCAAGAAGGAGTGAGGAAGGAGACAGGGCAGTAGAGGTAGGTCTTTGTAGACCCTGATAGGGGTATGGTTTATTTTCTAAGAATAATGGGAAAATATTTTGTGCAGAGAATGAATGTGATCAGTTTTATATTCAGGAAAATAATTTTCTGCATTCAATGTGGAAAGCAGATTGGATAGACCCTGAGAGAGTATATATGTTGGTACCTTAGGAAGATGATGAGATGTTTGAATGGAGTTAGTGATGAAGATGGAGAGATGGATGGATTTTTTAAAAATTAGAAAGTATCACATAGGATGCAGTCTGGCTACATGAAAGGCTGATAGGTCCTTCTTGGAGTGTATATTCAGGCAAAGCCTTGTAAAGACATAAGGTAGATGGCCACCTCTGGGATGAATAGACATTCCTGCTCAGCATTTTCATTTAATTTTCTATCAACATTGCTTAAAATACCACATTATAGATTTTTTACCCCTTTGGGAGAATGGTATGAATCACTTCTTTGAAAAAATCTTTTGGGAGAATAAAATGAACCTTCTCTTTTTAAAACACATGTTACTGTTGGAGAGCAACACAAAAAATTTTAATTTTTTAAGAGCACAGTTTCTAAGAATTTTGGGAGTTTGTGGAGAATGGGGGATAAGAAGGCACTGCAGAAATGAAGGCTTATGTGGCATTTTTTAGTGGGGACATCAAGGCTTAGCAAGTTGACCAAACCAAAACCAAACCCAGTGCCTTCGAGTTGATTCCAACTCATAGCAACCCTATAGGACAGGGTAGAACTGCCCCATAGAGTTTCCAAGGAGTGCCTGGCAGATTCGAATTGCCGACCCTTCGGTTTGCAGCCATAGCACTTAACCTCTACCCCACCAGTGTTTCCAGAAGGTTGGCAGAAGGTAGCATATTGTTACCAGCGCCTAAGAGGAACATGAAAAAGAGAGATATGAGAAGGTGATGGAAATACACTTAACCATTTTCACCCTTTTTTTCCCCCCTGGGGCAGTAATAAATTAAGTACTGAGGATTTGTACTTTTGATTTCTTTCAGGCTCTTAGAGAAATATTGAACTGTACTGTCTCCATTAATCTATTGTGTATGTGTTAATTGATGTATAAATTGGTATTCCATTTTTAAAAGGGAGTGATATAATCCTTCATTACTTCCTGTTATGTGCAATTGTATTTGTTTTGACAGAGACTGGCAATAATACAATAAAACTATCAAAAGTGGCAACTGCAAAAATGACTATTACTATGAAAAATTAAAAGTGGAAGTCATTTTACAAATGTAAATATCTATGAATAATGACAAAAATAGATTCAACCACTCTTTCATTTTTCCAGCCAAAACACTGGGATACTAAATAATATGAGAATGGTGACTTGTATAGTATAAGCATGTGTAAGTTATGCATGTGAACTGAAAATAGCCTCTTTAAAATGTGAGATCTTGGAAGAGATTTTATTTCAAGGGTTAAAGTGTATTCTACATGCAAAAAAAAAAAAATATCGCAAAAGGAAATCCTATGGGTCCTACTTTTGTGTTCTTAATAAAAAATATCTGCTTGGCAATTTCTGCTTGTGAATATATTTAAATGTGCGTATTTTATATATTTTTGAAATTAATGTGGGAGAAGACAGTTAGGTGTAAGTGATGAAAAATGACATTTTAACCTCTTCCAAGTTCAAATGTAATACACTGCCATTCGTAAATTTCCGGACTGAGTTATGGTAGGTATATTTTAACATCATTCTCATTTTGAGAATTTTTGATTATAGTAACTCCAGATGAGACTATATGAAATACACATCTACATAAGAGATTCCTGGATGTGATAAATTTCATTTTTTTAGTGTAAATATGGTTAACACTGGAATCAGTGGGAGTTGTGTTCTTGCAAAGATATTAGTTCTCTGGTTGAACAGTGTGTTTGTCAGAGGGGAAATCTCTTTGAGACTAGATTAGCTAACTGAAGGTCTGTACTTTACTATTTCTAAGAAATACTTTGAATGAAATTTGTCCTACCACTCTTGTTTACATTCTAGTCTAAACTAGAAACAGGATTTTGTAGAAAAAGAGAAATTGGAGAATATGCTTTAAATTTCTCTGTCATTTGAATTGGCTGTCACATTGACTGCTGTGTTAATGTAAAGTATCCAGGGAGCCCTTGACTAAATTGTGAGGTAGACAGAATTTGTCTTTGTTCTTCTACTTCCCCTTTATTATGCTTCAAAAAGCTTCGGCTTCCTAGTCTCAGCTATTCTTTATCCCAGTTTCATAAACTTTAACTCTATCTGAGAAAAAAACTGAAAGTGGATGGGATAAGAGAATAATACATAGATGGGTGTGAATTATTTTCAGTGCTCTAGTTCTTTTTTTTTAGTTCTAGGGTTAGTTGTCAGGCTCATGGAAATTCAGTATAACATAAAGAAAAGGAAAAGCTGGCCATGCATGGTCCAATGGTTATTAATCTAATAGAATGCAATGAAGTCTATCCAACAATACTTTCCATTTTGAGATTAGAAAGACGTCTGCCTTTCCAAGGTTATTTGTGCTTTGAAGAAGTGAATTTATTTTAAGTTAAAAAAGAATCCATCTTTTACTCATTTTAAATCCAATTTCAGATTGTTATATTATTTCTACCTCTAGAGATGCTGATTTTCCTGTTTCTTATACCTGCTCATTCTCTCTCATGAATGTTTATTTCTTTATGTATATAGTAAACTTGTATGTGTTTTTATGCGTTGGGTGGTGAAGGAGGGAACTCTCCGTATCAGCTCAGTTCATCATATTGCCACAGATACCTGAAGCTTTGCTAATGGTGACATTTCAGAGTAACAAGCCTTGGGTAGTGGTGATGAGGGGTCATTTTTGGCAGGCATTATATGGTCTTCCTACTTTATCTGCTCCAAAAGTTGGCCCTGGTCATATTTATTTGAAAATATTGTTAGTGTATTTAGGAGCCTTTAGAAATATATCCTATGAAAATAATTGAGGCAACTTTTTAAGTAGTAAATACAGAACTTTGCATTAGTTTTATAATATTAAATTTAGAAGCATTTCTTTCTTGGATCTTTTACAAGTTTTCTTTTGGAAGATTCAGTTTCAGTTGAAATCTGTTTCATGTTGATCCCACCTCAAATGAGATATGGAATTCATTGATATCTCCTGTTTTCACTGCAAGAGCCCTGATCCAGTCAAATCATTTCATTCCTACCTGGTCTGGGTGCTTTCGTTTCTGCTTATTTCCTCCACAAGCCTACAGTGTGAAGTCCTTACAAGGCAAGTAGATTATGGGTGGCCAAAATCCAAGCCTTTGTGACGGATTCTTAGGTTCCAGAAGCTTCGTTGATTGGGGTTTTATGTTGTGTTTCCTTTGTTTAAAAATAATAAATTACAGCTGATTTCCATGTAAAGACAGATGACACTTACAACAACAGTTTTGTCCTCATACTATCCACTATAATTAGTTAGACAGGAAATAACTTCAATTATACTGGTTGGAAACATTTTTAAAATCAGTCTCAGTACATTTTAAAAATCAGTCTCAGTTGGTATACAAGAATAATCCATAATTGAGACCTTAAAATTATGTCATGTCTACTAAATCCTAGAAGAAAACAAAATGGAGAGAAAAAGAAAAAAAAAAAGCTATGTTTAGATTGTTCTGAGAAAGGTGTTATTTCTCTAGAGGAAAGCTGGTAGTATGAACTTGATCTTTTTTTCCTACTCATTTACTTATCTTACTTGCCACACTTCTGATTTTTTCAGATAACTAAATGAAATAACCACCCTTACAATAAATTGCGTTACAGAGAAGGGCTATGTAATGATACTATTCTATGATATAGTTTGTATAACACAATTATTTTTATATAGGGTCATTGAAAGAGATAATCCATTCTCTCTCTCTCTTTGTGTATAATCACAGCCAATTCTATGGAATGTATGGTCCCATGAAAGAAATTTTTCTGTTTTATTTTGTTTTGGAACTTCTAATAAGAAGAACTGAATTTTATTAAATGTTTAATGTCTCTATCCTGTTATCCAATGGGTCTTGTTTTCACACTTTTATCATATTTTCAACAATCAGCTCAACTGACCACCCAAACTAAATTTACTAGAAGAGCAATACTCCAACACACATGCTCACCGTTCCTCCCCCGCCAACACACAAAAAAGCAAGGAAACCACAAGAAACTAGGGAGATAAGACAAAGGTTGATATGTAGTAGAAACCTCCTCTATTCTTTCTTCTATCATTAAATTTCAAGCATTTATTTTACCTGTTAATTTGCCAGAGTAGCTGTATATCTTCTCTACTTGATAGTCAGGTCTTATAGACCAAGGTTGTGGTTTATATCAATTCCTATAAAATATGTCCAGATGATTTCAATATCTTCCACTCTTCTGGCCTCCTTGACCTCCTTTCTTCTAATTATGCCATCTTCTACTCTACCTGACTCCCAATGTCATAACCTTGACCTTATTATTATCAGAAACTTTAGCCCATTCTTAACCTGAATTTCAAAGAGCCCACTCTCCCACCATCACTTTTTATCTCTTCAGCTCACTTTCTGTGGGACACTAATTCAAAAGATTCTTTCAGCACACCAGGGCTTGCAATCTCCTTATTTTATGGCTTTTCACTGTCTACTTATTTTCTCATATATTCATTCATGTTCTAAATTCCCAGTTATCCAACTTAGATTTCATGGTCAATCACTATAACCACTCCTTTGCAGACATTCCCAACTTCCTTTCTCCTTTCTCACTCTTTCCTATTCACCTGGTAAAATCCCAAACTTGGTAAAACCCAACTCTCTGCTTACTATCTGCTGATACCTATGTAGCTGAACATATCTAGAAAAAATGGAAACTATATTGAAACTTACTCTAGATTCATGACCACTAATCCAGGTGGGAAAACCCTGGCGGCGTAGTAGTTAAGAGCTACAGCTGCTAGCCAAAAGGTCAGCAGTTCAAATCCACAAGGAGCTCCTTGGAAACACTATGGGGCAGTTCTACTCTGTCTTATAGGGTCGCTATGAATTGAAGTCCACTTGATGGCAACAGGTTTGGTTTGGTTTCGGTTTAATACAGGTGGATCCTTAGTGCTTCCAGGTTATTTTATTATATTCACCTAGTCAATTTGCTTTCTCTCTCAGATCACTCTTTTGTCTCTTCTTTCTCTTTAAAAATACCACATCCTTGTCATCCTCACTCTCATTTGATGACCATTCTTCCTATCTCTAAGAAAATAGAAAAAATCAGAATACAAATGATAAACAACTATCTGTCCACCTATGTTTGTACACATATAGTTTGACTTCCCTCCTGTTATTATTAATGAACTGACTGCTCTCCAACTGAAGGTTAATCTGCTTACTTGTGTACTAGATATCATCTCCTTTGACTCTTCAAGGGCATTACTCCAACCAACCCCCCTTCTTTTATCATAAACTTCTCTCTCACTATTAGATCATTCATATCAGCAGACAAATATGTTATAATTTTTCTCATAAATCCCTGGTTTGAGTCCATATTTTACTCTATATGACATCTCATGTCTCTCTCCTCTTTTATAACAAAACTACCTGAGATAGTTATTTATACTTTGTGTGTCCAAATTCTCTTCTTTTATTATTTCTCACATAAATAAATATACATAAATTCATATTTATTAATCAATACCATGAGAATACAAAATGTGTTTTATTCTTTCATGTGTTCTTGCACTAGTGAGTTTTATCTAATTTTGCCATTTAGTATATTAAAAAGCCTTTACTTTTTATTATCTTAAAAATATGATTCCTAAATGAAGTTTCCTTTTGCTAAATTTCCAATGAAAAAATGCTTAGATATAACATTTCACTTTTTTTTTTTTTTTTAATTCATGGGACATTTTATGACAATGAGAATTACCATTTATCTTGGAGTTGACTGTATTTTTCTAACAAGTGAAATAGCTCAT
Source organism: Loxodonta africana (assembly GCF_030014295.1). Taxonomy (NCBI): domain Eukaryota; kingdom Metazoa; phylum Chordata; class Mammalia; order Proboscidea; family Elephantidae; genus Loxodonta; species Loxodonta africana. The sequence continues at coordinate 73,569,581 of NC_087346.1, read as the reverse complement.
TGGCAGTGCTCTCTGGGATACTATTAATACAGGGTACCATGAATAGAAAGACGTTCTATTGCTTTTCCTGCCAAAATGCTGTAATATTTTTCTTAATCGAACCTACTCTGATCAAGCCTCGTTTCATCTCCACCTTTCTATTGAAACCAACTTTGTTCAGGTCACCATTGATCTGCACACGCTAAATGCAATGACTGATTTTCAGGTCTGGTCTGACAAAAACAATCACTTTATTGAAACACCATCTTTACTTGGCTTCTAAGACTCTTCCAGGATACCACACTCCCTCTGGTTTTTCAGTTACCTCACTGGCTACTCCTTCTCAGTTTCATTGAGTGGTTACTTTTAATATCCCATAATTTCAAATGCTGAAGTACTCCAAAGTTGAGATATTGTCCTCTTCACAGCCAATTACATGTTCACACCTACAAATCCATGTCTTCAACCCACAATTCTCCCTCAAATACTAGATGTTTATATTCAAGTGCCTATTGGACATCTCCACTTGGATGACTGTTAGGCAACTCAAACTTACTGTGTCCAAAACTGATCTTCTTACCACCCACTGTACCTCCACACCTCCTTGTCCCACAGGCTTTACTGGATTAGGAAATGGAAAAATCCATCCATCCAGTTGCTCACACCAAAAAAATGTTGCAGTTACCTTGATTCCTGTCTTTATATCTCAGCCCATATCCAATCTGTCAGCAAATCATGTAAGATTTACCTCTAAAATATATGTAGAATTTAATCATTATTCACCATTTCCGCTAGTACCCTCCTGGTTCTAGAGACCATCATTTCTAGCCCAGAATACTGTATACTGTATAATAGCCTCTTAACTAGCATTTTGCTTTTGCTTTCTTCCTGTGCCCATACCACATATTGGAACACTGATGGTCTGGAATAAGAACGTCAGTCACTGTCACACCATATATACCATTCAGAGACTAAACTTTGTAATAAATTATCAATATTTTAAGATTTATCAAGCCACATGGGTAAATGGGAAGCATTTTAGAATGTGTGTTCATGTTTACTCTTGTATCCTTATTTAAGGAGATGTATATATAAATATTAAAAGAGGATGGAAGTGATACATAGAATCACTATTCCAAAAAAGAATTGGTCAACATTCAACTGTTTCAGGATGTAACAAATGATCAGGAATCAATGGTATTAAAGGAAGAAGTCCAAGTTGCACTGAAGGCATTGGCAAAAACAAGGCTTTGGGAATTGATGGAATACCATTTGAGATGTTTCGATCGAGTGCTGGAAGTACTCACTTGTCTATGTCAAGAAATTGGAAGACAGCTACCTGGCCAACCGACTGGAAGAGATCCACATTTATGCCTACTCAAGAAAGGTGATCCAACTGAATGTGGAAATTATAGAAAAAATATCATCAATATCACATGCAAGCAAAATTTTGCTGGAGATCATTCAAAAGTGGCTGCAGCAGTATATCAACAGGGAACTTCCAGAAGTTCAAACCAGATTTAGACATGGATGTGGAACCAGGGATATCATTGCTGAAGTCCGATGGATCTTGGCTGAAAGCAGAGAATACCAGAAAGATGTTTACCTGTGTTTTATTGACTCTGCTAAGGCATTTGTGTGGATCATAACAAATTATAGATAACATTGAGGAGAATGGGAATTCCGGAACACTTAATTGTGCTCATGAGGATTCTGTACATGGATCAAAAGGTAGTTGTTTGAACGGAATGAAGGGATACTAAATGGTTTAGTCAGGAAACAGAAAAGATTGAAGCTGCCAAGGATTTCATTTTACTTGGATGCACAATCAACACCCATGGAAGCAGCAGTCAAGAAATCAGACGACAAATTGCATTGGGCAAATCTGCTGCAAAAGACCTCTTTAAAGTGTTGAAAAGCAAAGATGTCACCTTGAGGATAAGACGGGCCTGACCCAAGCCATGATGTTTTCAGTTGCCTCACACGCATGTGAAAGCTGGCAACGAATAAGGAAGACTGAAGAAGAATTGATGCATTTGAATTGTGTTGGCGAAGTATATTGAATATACCATGGACTGCCAAAAGAACAAACAAATCTGTCTTGGAGGAAGTACAACCAGAATGCTCCTTAGAAGCAAGAATGGTGAGACTATGTCTCACATACTTTGGACGTGTTATCAGGAGGGATCAGCAGCTGCAGAAGGACATCATCCTTGGTAAAGTAGAGGGTCAGCAAAAAAGAGGAAGACCCTCAATGAGATGGATTGACACAGTGGCTCCAGCAGTGGACTCAAGCATAGCAACAATTGTAAGGATAGCGCAGGACTGGACAGTGTTTCATTCTATTGTGCGTAGGGCCGCTATGAGTTGAAACTGACTCGACAACACTTAACAACAACAACAACAACTAAAAGTATATGACACAGGTTAGGAAGACTTTTGTTAAAATCATTAAAATTTCCTTGATTTTTAAATGTTTACAATCACTGTGGCTATCTGAAAAAAATGTGTATAAATAGATAATGTTGGGTATGGGAAATGCCATTTCATACCTTTGTTTTAATTAATTATATAATACATGTGAAAAACTTAACACAAGAGTGGTTATTTTAGAAGAACATTGTATCCAAGTTGTACCAGTTTGAGGAGTAATTTCAGGCTCCACAATCTTTTATCAAAAATATACATAAATAAGTATGTTCATATAATGTTGGCAGATCAGCCCATTATATTTTATTACATGAAATCATTTATAAAAAGTTAAAATATAAGTATTTTAAAGTATAACCTGCTTTTCTTTCCAGGATTTCTTTCTAACCCTTGACCCGTCCACTATTTCATAAGCTAAGGTAGTCTTTGTTCATTGTGCCAGAGAAGGGAGGACTCAGAAAAATGATGGGGAGGAAAAAAAAAGCAAGAGAATGAATTGCTTTGGGAGGGTGTGAGGATAGGGTTGGGGAAAAGGAAAATCCAAGAAGAGGTGATGGGGGCTTTGTATCTCTCAGAAAAGAGACATGAATACTGCCCCTTCTCCCTCAATAGTAGCTGAGTTCTAGGTGAGGGACAATAGAAACCCCAGAGAGGGATCCAAGAGCAGAGGATAGAGCTTATCTCCCCTTGGAAGAGTCCAGGATCTTGAGAGTAGTGGGTTTTCAATATCAGAGTAGAAATAGCTGCATATAGGCAGATAGGCCTGAGGCTGGCTTATAGACTTTCTGGTGTCCCAGCATGCCCTGTTGACAATGAATAGATCCTAAGGCACCCAAGGAGGAAGGCAGTTATGAGAGAGAATCTTTGGACTGTTCCTTATGAATGAGAATTTGGTTTGACAGCTCCAACCTCAGTGGGCTGATTTCAAAGGACCAGAGCAATGGGTACGATTCAGAGAGTGCAAACATGGACGGATGACACTAAGAAGTGCCCCCAGCCCCATGCCTTAATGCTACATAAGACCTTTAGCTCTTACACTCAACTCTGTGCAAAAAGTAGTTGGAGTTTGAGTGATAATAGATATTAATTTTTTTATGGAAAAATAAAGGGTTATTTTCCTTGCACAAATGAGTTTGTAGATGGACCATCATACCTGCTTCACACATTTCTTTTTTCAAACATTCTGAACTGAAAGCTTCGGCAAATATATATCCTTCACTCAACAGACAGACACAATGACATGATGACAACTGATCATTGCTTACTAAACTACATTCCAGGGGACATCAATTGGGATATGGCAGCATTTTGTGAGGTCTTGATTGGTAAAGATGTCTTCCATGGAGACCCTACAAATGGAATGGCCCTGACCTTGCAGACATTCAGTATCTAAACAAGCTATACTTTCTAGCATATATGCAAGAGCACCATTGCTAAATAAGTTCCTATCTGTTGTGCGTAGGAATTAGTAGATGAAAGCCACAACTAGGGATTTTTCAGTTCCAGACTCCACACTAAGTAACTCCAAAGCTCATGGTGAATTTCCTCTTCCTCTCAGTGTTACAGTTTTATTCTGGAACATAGCTCTCCAGACACCAGAATGAGCCAAGTGGAAAGCTGCCGTCAGAGCAATGTGGGACATGATTGAGAACACGTTTTAGACTGAAATTCACAAAATTCTAGAGCTGGAAATTAGCTCTAGAACTTTAGCTTTTATGAATCTAAATCCCGAGGATAACTTCCCTTGTTGATCTTGGTGACTACTGAAGGGGAAGAGGAAAGATGTTTAAACCACAGGATATAGTGTGGTTGGACATAGAAGACTAAGTATGGCTGGTGGGAATTAAATACAAAACATATTTGAACATACACTCTAAATATGTAAAATATCTTAATATTTACATTTAGTTTTAAAAACCTAATAAAAAGGAACAGCATGGTGTTCTGTATTTTATTAGCCTATAGCATGCTACAAATATATTGCTGAATTTCTAATTTATGTGAAAATATTGTAGAGCAAGCTTGGATACAGAAGATAGAATTAAATGTGAATATTTATTGGCAACTGCATTCTCTATACAGAGGAAACAAGGTTTTAAGATATGTTTATTTTTAAGTGAAGTGGGCCTAAAATGAAAGCTGAATAAATACCAAAATCTTTTGGTGTCTTCATGTATAAATGTGGCTTATAGCCAAGAAGAGATTGTTATGTATACTCATAGTAGTCTCCCTTATTAAAGCCTTGAATTTTGACCCCTGAGTGTGAATATTGGAACTCTGTATTGTGTTCTTATAAAGTTTCTTATTTCTGAAACATACTAACTACCAAGAGAATGTATCAGATCATAAATAATTTCAAGAACACTATTTCTTAGAGATATATAATTATTATGCATCATATAGAACTGACTGTTATAGATGTTCACTACCTGTCTGTCAATTTGTGTGGTACTGTGATGACTTGTGTGTTGCTATGATGTTGGAAGCTATGCCACTGGTATTTTAATTACCAGCAGGGTCACCCATGGTGAACAGATTTCAGCGGAGCTTCCAGACTAATACATACTAGAAAGAAGGATCTGGCAGTCTACTTCTCAAAAAATTGGCCAGTGAAAACTTTATGAATAGCAGCAGAACATTTTCTGATACAGTGCCGGAAGATGATCCTCTTAGATTGGAAGGCACTCAAAATATGATTGGGGAAGAGCTGCCTCCTCAAAATAGAGTCAAACCTTAATGGTGTGGATGGAGTCAGGCTTGTGGAACCTTCATTTGCTGATGCGGCATGACTCAAAATGAGAAGAGACAACTGCAAACATCCCTTAATACTCGTAACCTGGAATGTATGAAGTATGAATCTAGGAAAACTGGAAGTCCTCAAAAACGAAATGGAATGCATAAAGATCAATATTCTAGGTATTCTTGTTGTTGTTAGGTGCTGTCAAGCCAATTCCAACTCATAGTGAGCCTACATACAACAGATGGAAACACTACCCTGTCCTGAACCATCTCACAATCATTGCTATGTTTGAGCCTATTGCAGCCACTGTGTCAATCCATCTCATCCAGGGTCTCCCTCTTTTTCACTGACCCTCAGCTTTACTAAGCATGATATCCTTCTCCAGGGACTTGTTCCCCTGATAATGTGTCCAATGTATGTGAGATGAAATCTTGTCATTCTTCCAAGGAGCACTCTGCCTGTATTTCTTCCAAAACAGACTCATTGGTTATTCTGGCAGTCCATGGTATATTCACTATTCTTCACCAACACCATAATTCAAAGGCATCAATTCTTCTTCAGTCTTCTTTATTTATTTTCCAGCTTTCCATGCATATGGGGTGATTGAAAATAGCATGTCTTGGGCCAGGCACACCTTAGTCCTCAAAGTGACATCTTTGCTATTCAACACATTAAAGAAGTCTTCTGGAGCTGATTTGCCCAATACAATACATCATTTGATTTCTTGGCTGTTGCTTCCATGGCTGTTGATTGTAGATCCAAGTAAAATGAGATCCTTGACAACTTCAATCTTTTCTCTGTTTATCACGATGTTGTTTATTGATCCAATTGTGAGAATTTTTGTTTTGTTTATACTGAGGTGTAATCCATATTAAAGGCTGTGGTCTTTGATCTTCATCAGTAAGTGCTTCAGGTCCTCTTCACTTTCAGCAAACAAGGGTGTGTCATTTGCATATGGCAAGTAGTTAATGAGTCTTCCTTCAATCCTGATGCTGAGTTCTTCTTCATGTAGTCCAGCTTCTCGAATTATTTGCTCAACATACAGATTGAATAAGTATGGTGAAAGAATACAACCTTGAAGCACACCTTCCCTGGTTTTACACAATATCCCCTTGTTCTGTTTGAACAACTGCCTCGATCTATGTACAGGTTCTTCATGAGCACAAGTGTTCTGGAATTCCCATTCTTTGCAATGTTATCCATAATTTATTACGATCCACACAGTCGAATGCCTTTGCATAGTCATTAAAACACAGGTAAATATCTTTCTGATAGTCTCTGCTTTCAGCCAAAATCCATCTGACATCAGCAGTGATATCCCTGGTTCCGTGTCCTTTTCTGAATCCAGATTGAATTTCTGGCAGTTCCATGTCAATATACTGCTACAGCTGCTTTTGAATGATCTTCATGAAATTTTCCTTGTGTGTGATATTAATGATACTGCTCGATAATTTTTGCATCCGTTGGATCAGCTTTCTTTGCAATGGGCACGAATATGGGTCTCTTCCAGTCAGTTGACCAGTTAGCTGTCTTTCAAATTTTTTGGCATAGACGAGGGAGCACTTCCAGCGCTGCATCCATTTGTTGAAACATCTCAATTGGTATTCTGTCAATTCCTGGAGCCTTGTTTTTCACCAAGGCCTTCAGTGCAGCTTGGACCTCTTCTTTCACTACCATTGGTTCCTGATCATATGTTACCTCCTGAAATGGTTGAATGTTGACCAGTTCTTTTTGATATAGTGACTCTGTGTATTCCTTCCACCTTCTTTTGATGCTTCCTGCATCATTTAATATTTTCTCTGTAGAATCCTTCAGTATTGAAACTTAAGGCTTGAATTTTTCTTTAGTTCTTTCAGCTTGAGAAACGCTGAACATGTTCTTCCCTTTTGGCTTCCTAAATCCAGGTCTTTGCACATTGTCATCAAAATACTTTGTACTCTTGGGACACCCTTTGAAATCTTCCATTCAGCTCTTTAACTTCATCATTTCTTCTATTTGCTTTAGCTACTTGAAGTTCAATATCAAGTTTCAGAGTCTCTTCTGACATCCATTTTGGTCTTTTCTGTCTTTTTAATAACCTCTTGCTTTCTTCATGTATGATGTCCTTGATGTCATTCCACAACTCGTCTAGTCTTCAGTCATTAGTGTTCAGCCTGTCAAATCTATTCTTGAATCTTGTCTAAATTCAGGTGGGATATACTCAAGGTCTTACTTTGACTCTGTGGACTTGTTCTAATTTTCTTCAGCTTCAACTTGAATTTGCATATGAACAATTGATGGTCTGTTCCAGAGGTGGCCTCTGGCCTTATGCTGACTGGTGATATTGAGCTTTTCCATTGTCTCTTTCCACAAATGTAGTCAACTTGATTTCTGTGTATTCATCTGGTGAGGTGCATGTGTAGAGTCATTGTTTATGTTGGTAAAAAAAGGTATTTGCAATGAAGAAGTCATTGGTCTTGCAAATTCCATCATATGATCTTGTTTCTATCATCAAGGCCATATTTTCTAACTACCTATTCTTTTTTGTTTCAGCTTTCACATTCCTATCACCAGTGATTATCAATGCATCCTGATTGCATGTTCAATTGATTTCAGACTGCAGAAGTTCATAAAAAATCTTCATTTTCTTCATCTTTAGCCTTAGCCATTGGTGTGTAAATTTGAGTAATAGTCATATTAACTTGTGTTCCTTGTAGGCATATGGGTATTATCCTATCACTGACAGTGTTGTACTTGAAATACTTGGATATATCTTGAAATGTTCTTTTTGATGATGAATGCAATGCCATTCCTCTTCAAGTTGTCATTCCTGGCATAGTAGACCACATGATTGTCTGATTCAGAATGGCCTATACCAGTGCATTTCAGCTCATTGATGCCTAGAATATAGATGTTTATGGGTTCCATTTTATGTTTGACAATTTCCAATTTTCTTAGATTCATGCTTCATATAATCCACGTTCTGATTAGTAATGGACGTTTGCAGCAGTTTCTTCTCATGTTGATTCGTGCCACATTGGCAAATGAAGGTACCGAAAGCTTGAATCCATCCATGTCATTAAGGTCAACTCACTTTAAGAAGGCAGCTCTCCCCACTCATCTTTTCTGTGCCTTCCAACCTGAGGGGCTTATTTTCTGGGGCTATATCAGAAAATGTTCCACTGCTATTCATAAGGTTTCCACTGTCTAATTCTTTTCACAAATAGACTGCCAGGTCCTTCTTTCTAGTCTGTCTTAGTCTGGAAGCTTAGCTGATATCTGTCCACCATGGATGACCCTGCTGGTATTTGAGTACCGGTGGTGTAGCTTCCAGTATCACAGCAACACACAAGCCCCCACAGTATGACAAACTGACAGACATGTGGGGATACTTACTATAGAGAACAGTATTAATACCTGTTTCATTAATTGTCTATACAATTTTTCATTTGAGAACTGAATGTTGACACTTTGTTATATTTCTTGATGTACATCCAGTACTAAGGTATAGAATAAATTGGATAATTTATTAATTATAAAATTTCTTCATGAAAGGGAACTTCTGATAATTTTTTTAAAAGTGTGTGTGTATGTGTACATGTACGTATGTGTGTGTGTCTGTGCTCAGTTACTGTCACCTAATGATCTTTTCAGGAAGTTGTATTTATTTGTAGAAGAAGCCTAACAACAACAAAATAATTCTTGTGATCTTAAAATAACATCAGTACATGTCCTTTCTAAGTAGAAAGGGTATTTGAGTACTATAATTGTGATAAAAATTGTTATTGTGATAACAATTTGAGATAATTATAATCTGTGAAAACAAAAGCTGTATTAATTTAGGCTTGCACACATTGCCATGTTATTGTTATGTGCCATCGATTTGATTTTAGACTCATAGTGACCCCATGTGACAGAATAGAACTGCCCCATTGGATTTCCTAGGCTGTTTTAGTCTTCATGGGAGCCAATTGCCACTGGGTAGGAACCTTCTGGTTAGCAGCCAATTGCTTAACAATTGTGCCACCATGGCTCCTTTGCAAAATGTACAGCTCTCCAGTTATTTATCTTTCATAGTATGTACAACGTGAGATACAAAACTCTGCATTAGATTAATCTCTGTTTGCTAGACTCCTGATCTGTTTGATGCAGTCTTACAAAACATGGATATAACCACTTTATTCTAATGAATAATGGGTAAATTTTCATCCTTTGGCTCCTTTTATTCATCTAGTGAAGATGTATTTAGTTATTTCTCTAAGACAGATGGCCGAGAGGGATCTTGTTCAGATCACATAGGAATGTTTATTGTTTCATGCCTATATTAATACCTTGGCCTAATTTTTAATGTTGAGCTGGAATCCATTGGACTGCAACTAAAAACTGACAACAACAACAATTTGTTGGAAAAGCAACATTGTATAGTGGTTAAGAGATGGATGCTCAAGTTTTACTAAATGAGTTCAAGTCCCACTGCTTCCACTTTTAGCTATATATGACCTCCTCGAGCAATCTACTTAATGTCTTCGTGCCTAGGTTTCTTTATTTATGCTATTAGTACCTACCTACCTATTGGTGTAATTACAAGGATTAACCAAATTATTATGTAGGAAAAGCTTAGAACTAGGGACACATAGAAGGAGCTATATAGATGTTGGTGATTGTTAGTTACTATTGACACGAAGTACAAGAGGTGAACATGACATGTAATCTCTTTTTAGTGCACTAAAGCTATATTCAGTGCTGATTTGCAAGTGAAATTTTGATCAATATTTTCTATTATGAAATGAACTCATAGTTTAATATATGTCTTAGTCATCTAGTACTACTCAACAGAAATACCACAAGTGGATGGCAAATTTATTCTCTCACAGTCTAGTAGGCTACAAGTCCAAATTCAGGGCATCAGCTCTAGGGGAGGGCTTTCTGTCTCTGTTGGCTCTGAAGGAAGGTCCTTGTTGCCAGTCTTCCCCTGGACTAGGAGCTTCATGCAGGAACCCTGGGTCCAAAGGATGAGCTCTGCTCCTGGTGCTGCTTTCTTGGTGGTATGAGGTCCCCATGTCTTTCTGCTCGTTTCTCCCTTTTATGTTTCAAAACAGATTGGCTTAAGACACTACCTAATCTTGTAGATCTCATCAGTATTACTGCCACTAATCCATCTCATTGCATCATAGTAATAGGATTTACAACACATAGGGAAATCATATCAGATGACAAAATGGTAGACAATCATATAATACTGGGATTCATAACCTAGCCAAGTTGACAGATATTTTTTGGAGACACAATTCAATCCATGACAATGTAACTGTAAAATATTGAACAATTCCAAACTACTTTCATATTTTTCCATTGAAATGAAGATGACTGATATTTTATTATTATTATTATTTTTAATCTAGTAGTGACTAACAATGAAGGTAATGTTCATGGATGTGGTAATGAAGTTGACCGTCATCACAGGATTTATGGTGTGCCTCTACTAAATATTTTTTTTCTACTAAATATAGACCAGATTCTTCAAACAAACCGTATTGCAACATATTATAAAGCTACTGACCCCAGGCCTCTCACTTGACCTAAAGGATGGCTAAAGAGAATCTTTATATCTTTTAATAGTATGTCCAATAACTATAGTCAAATCAAGCATAAAATAACAGGTCCCCTTCTCTTTGAGGTTATATTAACCAAAGCATCATTTTAATATTGATTTCTCTCAGGATCTTTGTAGAAATCATTGAAGTGTGGCTAAGATTCCATGTACACGTCCATGAGATTCATAGAAGCCTGGAAATTAATTAAAAAAAAATCTCAAGTTTGGGAAATTATATTGATCAACTTCTTTAAGTTTATAATAAAATGTCCTCCCTTAAGTGTTTTCAGGTCCTGGAACAAATCAGATTGTTCTGCTCCAATTCCCAACAGTTTTAGTCATGTGAAATCACATTAAAATGAAGATTTAGTGCAACCTTAAAGGAGAAAAATAATAAAAAGGTCAACTCCACTTACTTTACCTTTGTAGTGATGGCAGGCACACATTTTACACAGTGCATGCTAGTACCTTGGGAGTTTTTTGTTTCTATATCAGAAATCTCCCTGACTGATTACCTAGGTGCCGACTATATTGAAAAAATAAATTAGTGGACGATGATTAAACATGCTGTGTTATAAGTTATACTCTGCAAAGATATATATATCCTACTTTTAGAGAACTTGCTGAGCAACATGCTTATGGAACTATGGAACACATGTGGAAAGTTGGGGATGATATAAGAATAACTACCTGATAGGGTTATTATAAGGATTAAATTAATTATTGTAGTTAGATTAGTGCCTGATATTTAACAACTGCTCAAAAAATGGTGACTATTTTAAATTTTATTATTTGGTAATTTAGTAATAAACTATTTTGTACAATATTTAAGAAAAAAAAAAAAACTTCCCAATTTTGAATTCTACTTTGGAGTGAATGGTGTTGCAGAAATGTTTCTGGATCCCTTGTTCTTTGTTACCTGGTTTCAACATTTGCTAAATTACTTAAAGATATGGAATTTGAAATATTCTGTAACTCATGTAATTGTTAGATATATTGGGTTCTGGCTATATCTGGGAGAAGGTATATTAATAAAACAAATGCTGTAAAAATCCAGCTTACCTCATTATGTTTCTCATTAATGTATCTTGGAACTGAAAAATTGTAAACAGGAACCAGATGCAATGACTCTTTAACTTGTAGCTTCAAAGTCATTGCACAAGAGAGACAGATTTCCTAAACTAAATAAAATCATAAATATTTAGCTCCCCAGAACTACTGTAATGGGAAGACACATGGTGTAGGAAGCATAGAATTAAGGCCAAATTTACATTCTAGAACAATATTAGTACTTAAAGCCATGCCAAAAGCTAGCTAGTAAAAATAAAGTGCAATCTTAGTTGGTTTGCACTCTTAAGTTTTTATTTTAAATGTTCAATGCTTAAATAAAGATATTCAATGTAATTAGAAATTTACACTAGTATCTACTTCATATATGTGGGGTATGTGAGAGTTATGTGTGTGTGTATATATATGTAATTACATACACATATGTGTTAGTGCTCACGAATGAATCCCTACATTCCTATATCTGGTTTAGGCTTCTAATCCATTGTTACTCTTGCTTCCTTTCTCTGTGCATAAGCCAGAGAGTTCAAGAACACCTTCACTGATGTAGACTGGAAAAAACAGTCGAGCTGTTGAAATTTTCTTTTTTTTTACATTATTCTGTTTCCCTTTCTACACGCCTGTCAGTTCTTGATATTCTCCTTTCAGTCCCTCCTGTAAACACAGTGCCTTTACAATTCCTACACTGGTCATCTAAAGCCCCTTTCTCTAGTATTTCTTGCTTCTGCCATCTTATAAAATAATGAGTTACTACTCTCTTGCCTACTGCTCCCCTGCCCATCAATTCCAAACACCATTTTTCTTACGCAATCAGCATATAAACCCCACACCCCATAAATGAATACATACTAGGTATGACTGACTTTGATAAAAAAGGTGTACTCCCTCACTGGAATGGTGAAAGTTGAACCTGTGCATTTTGATTTGTTTTAGTGGGTATGAGTAATTGGATAGGCCACTAATGCCTTCTTGGGGTGGAAGAGACTCTAAATAAAAGTTGATGGCCTTAGTGCTAACAGAATGATCAGAGAATGTATCATTTAAAAATAAAATGAAGTATCTCTAAACTGAGATGGGTCAACATTAGTGGTTTTTATTTAGAGTCACTATCTCTCAGTTTGGTTTTTTTCTCTCTCAGTTAGAGTCATCTTCACAACACCTAAGCCACTATCTAAAATTACCATGTGTATTTGAATACTTTTTTGAGAAGTGAAGACATTACTACAGAGACCATATTAGTCTTGTTTACCCACTATCACCAGGGCCTGTAACAGAGTAGGTGTTCAATAAATACATGGTGAATATAAGAAATAGACATGGGTCTGTTTCACTTTGACTTTTCTTTATGTGACTAACTTCAACAGAAATTAAAAAAAAATAAAATGTTAATTTTTGTGAATTTTAAATGAAAATTGCTAATGAATGGAGGTTTTCAAAACCTCATCAAATGCAACTTCAACATTTCAACACCTAATAAAATACACATATGCACCAATTATAGCTACATTATTCCTGGAAAAGAGAGTCTAAAGAAATGCACTAGTGATATTAATGCAACTATAAAACCAACCCAAACCAGTTGCCAGGCTGTTCATTTTGACTCATGGCAAGCCTTGCCCTCCTCCGTGTGTGTCAGAGTAGAACTGTGCTCCATAGAGTTTTCAGTGGCTGGTTTTTTTGAAGAAGACCACCAGGCCTTTCTTCCAAGGTGCCACTGTGTGGACTTGAACCTCTAACATTTTGGTTAGCGGCCACCCAGGAGAAATCCAACGATACACAAGAGAAAAGCCATAGCAACACAGATGTGTCTTGATCAGTTTTACTCTCTCAGAGGTGTTTTTCATTGACCTTCTCTGGGACAGTCAGGCCTAAGAAATATTCACAGTTTCTTTGAAGAGTACTCAGAATATGACCTCTCATCAAGAGCTATTTTAGAGGGAAGTAGGTTGGGCTATAATATTAAAATAAATAACTCCAAGCAGCTGTTGTAGTTGTAATGTAACCTATTGATAAGGACCTTCAGTTAATTCTCAACTAATATGTTAAGTAACTCCTAGCTATCCAAATACAGAGAAATTACATGAGAGCACTTGCACCCAAAACATCTTTGGCTGTCAAGAACTGAGAAAATGTCGTAAAATGTATTTGAAGATTAAGTGGTAATAATATTGTAGACAATGCTTTGTACTTGCCTTGCTACATAATTCAATTAGTTATAGTCCTTATATTTGGCATTTGTGGTGAAATGAGTCCCTTTATGTGACCTTTGTCTTGGTTTTTTGGAAAAACTGCTTGAGAGATTTTCCCCTTAAGCCCTGAGGAGTTACCTTTGCCCTAGTTTTCTACCCCAGAGGGTTTGTTACTTTTGTCCAGGTTGATTGACATCTGAGTAAACTGTAAACAATTTGGTTTGATACTTTTTGTCTGGTCCTGGGCTGTAGTTCTACTCTGCCATATAGGATCGCTATGAGTCAGAATTGACTTGATGGCAATAAGTTTGGTTTAGTTTTGGGCTGAAGCCTGACCTTTGCTTGGTATGTACCTTGCAGGGATTGGTCAATGGTCTATGCAGATGAGGTGAGTTGTAGCCCATTATGCAAATAAAGTGTCCGTGGCCTACCAAGAGGGAATTGGTCAGTTTGTGGCCCTGGTAGGAGAGGCTGTGTCTTGAAATTGGCAAGGAGTTATGTATATATACGTAGCCAGCCTCACAGAGGTTTTTTGAGACAGAAAGAAACAGGGAGAGAAGTAGCAGGAACCAGAACAAAGAAAGAAGAGAGAAAAAAGAAGATGCAGAGAGAGGGGAAGCAAGTAACCTCTTAAAAATTCTGTAACATATGTCAAGGGCTATAACATTGAAGACAGAAAGAAGCCCAAAAGGGGCCCAGCAGCAAAGCTGGTGGTGTCAGACAGCAGGACCATGAGGAGCCTGTTTAGAGGGACCCAAGAGAAGGCCTGTCCCCAGGGGACTGAGAGGAGGCCTGTCGTGAGGGGGCCGAGAAGAGGCCTACAGGCTTGAGAGGAGCTGAGAGAGCTGCCTTGCACTGAAGAAGAGAGACATTGTTTACATGCTTGCTGATCCTGATTCTGGGTTGTAGCCTGCTGATTCTGATCCCGAGTTGTACCCTGTTTCTTAATAAACCACTTAACTTTAAGTATGGCCTGTGAGTTCTGTGTCGCCAGTGCAGTGGATTATCAAACCCAGAAGAGAAGTAGAGAGTGCCGTGGTAGGGATGGCTGGTGTCAGAATCGGTAAAAAGTTTGGAGAGTGGAGGCACGTATGATCACAGGGATCAGCTTTTTAGGCTACTCTAAATTCTCATTGTTGTTGTTAGGTGCCGTGGAGTCGGTTCCGACTCATAGCAACCTTATGCACAATAGAACTTAACACTGCCCGGTCCTGCGCCATCCTCACAATTGTTGATACGCTTGAACCCATTGTTGCAGCCACTGTGTCAGTCCATCTTGTTGAGAGTCTTCCTCTTTGTCTATGACCCTCTACCAAGCATGATGTCCTTCTCCAGGGACTTATCCCTCCTGATAATATGCCCAAAGTATGTAAGACATAGTCTGGCCATCCTTGCTTCTAAGGAGCATTCTGGTTGCACTTCCAGGCAGATTTGTTCGTTTTTAAACTTCCTTCAATATACTTCACCAACACCACAATTAAAAGCTGTCAGTTCTTCTTTGGCCTTCCTTATTCATTGTCCAGCTTTCGCGTGCATATGAGGCAATTGAAAAACATCATGGTTTGGGTCAGGTACACCTTAGTCCTTAAGGTGACATCTTTGCTTTTCAACAATTGAAAGAGGTCCTTTGCAGCAGATTTGCCCAATGCAATGCATCTTTTGATTCCTTGACTGCTGCTTCCTTCAGTGTTGATTGTGGAGCCAAATAAAATGAAATCCTTGACTTCAGTCTTTTCTTCATTTATCATGATGTGGCTTATTGGTCCAGTTGTGAGAATTCTTGCTTTCTTTATGTTGAGGTATAATCCATACCGAAGGGTGTAGTCTTTGATCTTCATTAGTAAGTGCCTCAAGTCCTCTTCACTTTCAACAAGAAAAGTTGTGTCATCTGCTCATATAAGGCAGGTTATTAATGAGTCTTCTTCCAATCCTGATGCCCTGTTCTTCTTCATACAGTCCAGCTTCTCGGATTATGTGCTCAGTTTACAGATTGAATAGGTATGGTGAAAGGATACAACCCTGACACACACCTTTCCTGACGTTAAACCATGTAGTATCCCCTTGTTCTGTCTGAACAACTGCCTCTTGATCCACGTACAGATTCCTCATGAGCACAATTAAGGGTTCTGGAATTCCCATTCTCCAGAATGTTATCTATAATTTGTTATGATCCACACAGTTGAATGCCTTAGTGTAGTAAATAAAACACAGGTAAACATCTTTCTGGTATTCTCTGCTTTCATCCAGGACCCATCTGACATCAGCAATGTTATCCCCGGTTCCACATCCTCTTCTGAATTCGGCTGGTGAATTGTGGAGCCAAATAAAACGAAATCCTTGACAACTTCAGTCTTTTCTCTGTTTATCATGATGTTGCTTATTGATCCAGTTCCCTGTTGATACACTGCTGCAGCTGCTTTTGAATGATGTTCAGCAAAATTTTGCTGGCATGTGATATTATTGATATTGTTCGATAATTTTCACATTCAGTTGGATCACCTTTCTTGGGAGTAGGCATAAATATGGATCTCTTCCAGTCAGTTGACCAGGCAGCTGTCTTCCAAATTTCTTGGCACAGAAGAGTGAACACATCCAGTGCTGCATCCATTTGTTGAAACTTCTCAGTTGGTATTTCATCAATTTTGTAGCCTTGTTTTTGGCCAATGCCTTCGTGCAGCTTGGACTTCTTCCTTCAGTAACATCAGTTCCTGATCATATGTTACCTCCTGAAATGGTTGAACATTGACCAATTCTTTCTGGTATAGTGACTCTGTGTATTCCTTTCATCTTCTTTTGATGCTTCCTGCATCATTTAATATTTTCCCTGTAGAATCCTTTAGTATCGAAGCTCGAGGCTTGAATTTTTTCTTTAGTTTTTCAGCTTGAGAAACACTGAGCATGTTCTTCCCTTTTGGTTTTCTATCTCCAGGTCTTTGCACATGTCATCATAATACTTTACTTTGTCTTCTCAAGCCGCACTTTGAAATCTTTTGTACAGCTCTTTTACTTCATCATTTTTACCTTTTGCTTTAGCTACTAGATGTTCAAGAGCAAGTTTCAGAGTCTCTTCTGACATCCATTTTGATTTTTTCTTTCTCTCCTGTCTTTTTAATGACCTCTTGCCTTCTTCATGTATGATGTCCTTGATGTCATTCCACAACTTGTCTGGTTTGGTCAACAGGTCAAATTTATTCTTTAGATGGTCTATGATTCAGGTGGAATATACTCAAGGTCCTACTTTGACTCTCGTGGATTTTTTCTAATTATCTTCTGTTTCAACTTGAACTTGTATATGGGTAATTGATGGCCTCATCTGCAGTCAATTCCTGGCCTTGTTCTGACTGATGATATTGAGCATTTCCATTGTCTCTTTCCACAGCTGTAGTTGGTTTGATTCCTGTGTATTCCGTCTGGCGACGTCACGCGTATAGTTGCTGTTTATCTTGGTGAAAAAAGGTATTTGTAGCCCTGAAGTTAGGTTCTGATGCTACTAGTACTCCTCCCACCTTTTACAGCATTTTTATAATTTCTCTGTCTTTGTGTTTCACATAAATGATTAATGGTAACGATTATAGTAAATGATATACCATATTTTACTCAAACAATGTATGCCTCCTATGCTATTGTTTTTTTTAACAGCAACATGTAAAAAAGGTTAACATATTGGCCCTTCATGAGGGAAGGGAGCAGTTGGCAAACAAATACAGAAGTTGTGTGTTATTTGCATAAAATTTGGTATTAACATGCTTTTAAAGTAATGTAGTTGAACACATAAAATAAATAGATCTAGAATATTTCTAATTATAACCTAATATGAGTTCAGGTATTTTAACTTCCATGGATTTCCATCCAAAGAAAACTGTATGGAAAAGTTACATATTCTTAGATCCTCTAATATTGAGGTGACCATATGCATCTGGATTTGTCTGGATAGTCCCTGTTTACACAAGTTGCCCCAGCATAATAATTTATAACACTGTTTCACAGTCAAAAATGTTGTGCTTCGCCAACTCTTCAGACAGGGATTGGTCTGGACAATGGGATGGAGAGGGATGCTGGTGAGGAGTGAGCTTCTTGGATCAGGTGGACACTTTGAGACTATGTTGGCATCTCCTGCCTGGAGGGGAGATGAGAGGGTAGAAGGGGTTAGAAGCTGGTGAAATGGACGTGAAAAGAGAGAGTGGAGGGAGAGAGTGGGCTGTCTCATTAGGGGGAGAGTAATTGGGAGTACGTAGCAAGGTGTATGTAAGTTTTTATGTGAGAGGCTGACTTGATTTGTAAACTTGCACTTAAAGCACCAAAAAAAAAAAAAAAAAAAGATATAACGTTAAAAAAAATGTTGTGCTCTAGTTGATGAAGTATATACACATCCTACCTAGTATAGAGAATTTGCTTGTGAAATGCTGTTGTAACCTAAAAAATTCTGAAACTTTTCAGGCAGCAACTGAGAGCAACAAGTAGTGGTAAAGATTGTATCCAGTCATAGCAAGCAGGTGTCAGTTCTTCTGCCTCATAATTCTTACTGGTGTTATTTCGTGATGCATTTCTCCAGATATTTTGCTGTCTATATTCTTTAAAGTTGAAAAAAAAAAAAAAAAGTGTATTCCTTTCTAGCATATTTTTTAAAAATGACAGTCTAAAGCGTAAGTCTACTTTTTCTAGCATATTTCATTCCTGTTTTAAAATTATTATTTGTGCAGTACTCAGGAGTTTGTGTTATTACTCAACAGAGAGACGATCTTTTGGAAGCTATCCCTTTGTCAGATACTTATATTCCCAAGTAAATTCTGAGCTCGAGAAGGCCCCACCTGCATGTAACATAATGCCTGGTATGCAGTAGCCCTCCAATAAAAATGTGTTAAATGAGTGAATGGGTAGTAATGGTAAATAGTTTTCTTTTATTAAAATTTTTTAAAATTGTTTGAAAGTTTTAATAAGTCAACAATATTTTTTCAAGTCAACATTGAGAATAACAAAATTCTTCTAGAGGATCTCATCACTGCTGTTCACATTTATTAGGTTAAACAAAATACACATACACACTCAGGAAGAATTAAATTATTCCATATAAGATATTAACTGAGACTCCTTAACCCATATGTGTTTAAATATGAAGGAAGAAAAGAGACAGTGTGGCAGAGGGTAGTATAAAATAATTGAACTCCTTGTCGTAGTGAATGGTGTCCAGTAAATTTCTATGAAAATATTACTGTTGAAAGCCTATCAATAATCATTCTGGAGTCCCTCAAAAATATACTTTCCATGTTTGTTGCAAATGCTTTTCATTTTGAGAGCGATGACTTGTGATATCTGCCCAATGTAAATTAAAAAAAAAAAAATCCCGCAGTTTAGAGAAGTGTTTGAAATAACTGCAGGCCATGAACTTTTCAGAGGGTAATTTGAAGCCATAGTTTGAGAACTGCATTTTAGGGGATGAGCTTTACTCTTTGATCATGTTATTAATCTTTCAGGAATTTAATAAAACTCTTTTTATTATTTAACAAAGAGGTAGCCAACAGTTATAATAAACTTTAAGTGTCCGTAGTAGCATGATGCGAAAAGGCCAACAATAGAGTAGGTCACAGTTTAAAAACTCTGTAATACGTTAAGTCAATAGGAAGAGAATTATTGGCATTAAAAACTGGCTAATTTAGGTGAATTACCAACAGGTGACTGTCAAGCCCCTAACAAATTAAAATGATTATTTAAATTCACTAGTCCCTTGATACTGCAATTGAATCATATCAAAGGCATAAAGTATATAGCTTTTTGTCATACCTAACCGTATCTTTGTACACCTGATGATTCTTTCTCTACTCTTGTCATTCCTTTATCTTGGATTCATCTACCACTTTGAATATATTCTAGTATTTAAGAAACTGTCATTTTATTTCCCATTTGGAAAAAGAAGTCTAAAGGAGATAAAAGTATGGCCACCCAAAATTTCAAAAAGTATGTATTAAAATTTCTGGGAAAAGTAAACATTTAGCATTTTAATATCTCAAATTGTTATATAAAAGACTAAAAAAACTTATTTCCAACTTACATCTGATGATAACAATTTTCTTAATACAAAGGTCACAAAATATTAATGAATCACCTTAACTCTCCCAGGACTGGCAAAACAAACTTATTTCTTAAATGTCTTTTGATGTAGCATTGAAATGCCAAAAACTGCTTTTAGAGATTTTTAGCAACTGTATTTTACAGAGAGAGACGACAGATCTAAATTTCTCTACTTTAGAATTTAAAATTAACATCCAAGGAAATGTTTTTAAACTAGACACTGATTGTTGCTATGTCCTCACTAACTGCTTCCTCGCTGGAGAACATTTCTTGAGGGATGCAGATGATCATTTGAGGACAACATCTGGAAATATATTTTCTCGTAAAGACTATTAATACATGAAAGTAAATTAAAAGTCGAGATTGTCGTTGAAATAAATGATCTTTCACACTATGTTTTTGCAGAAAAGTCAACAATATTATCCAGATTGTCTGACTTAATTGCTCTAATTCCCTAAACAATTGCTAAACTCTTGATTTCATTTTGTCTCTATAGGAACAAACTTTGCTCTGTTGAAAAAAAAAAAAAAAAGGCAAAAACTTAGCAATATTCGGAATGCCCTGCCTAAAACTTTGAAAAGTAGTGCATATTTCTATACATTTTTTGTCAGAATATTTATTTTTAGTTTATGTGACAACAATTAAGACACAAGAACTTTGAATTTATTTCTGCTTAATCTTAGATTTAAAATAAAACATAAAGTAATAAGGAGTTAGGGAAATAGGCTGTGATAATAGAAATTTTATAGTTATTTTTCTTTGTGGGATGTATAAAACCCAACCAAACCCACGGCCGTCGAGTCGATTCCGACTCCTAGCAGCCCTATAGGACAGAGTAGAACTGCCCCATAGAGTTTCCAAGGAGCAGCTGGTGGATTTGAACTGCCGACCTCTTGGTTAGCAGCTGTAGCACTTAACCACTACATCACCAGGGTTTCCTGTGGGATGTATAGAACCCAATAAAATTGCCTTTCATTTTTGTTTAATTGTAGATTTAATGCTAACTCATTTTCGTTTAACTGGTTATCCATTCGTTAAACAGTATTTTAGAAAATTGTGTATGTGTAAGGCTCTGGGATGTTGTTGGAGTACAAACTCATATTTTAATATAAAGCCTGCCCTTCAGGGGTTTATACTTAAGCGTGAATGACACATCATTTATCATAATATATGAAAGAAGGCAAGGTAAGGAGTGTATGCGCTACTATAAAGGGGTCAAGATATGCTATCTAAATGGTGAACTAGGAAATTAGGTCTTCTCTGACCTTCAGGAAAGTAGTTTCCACCTTAAACTTGTATCTTAGTTTCTTAGTGCTGCTATAATAGAAATACCACAAGTGGGTGGCTTTAAGGACCAGAAGTTTATTTTCTCATTGTTTATGAATTCAGAAGTCTAAATTTGGGTACTGTCTAGGGGAATCCTCTTTCTTTTTGCTCTGTGGCAAAGTCCTTGTCTCTTTTCAGCTTCTGTCCCTTGGTTCCCCCATCTGAACATGCCTAGTCTGCTCCTTTTATATCTCAAAAGTGATTGGCTTAAGACACACCCTAGGCTGATATAGTCTCATTAACATAACAAAGAAAGTTCTGTTCCCAAATGGGATTGCATCCACAAGATAGAGGTTAGGATTTACAGAACATGTATTTGAGGGACATAATTCAGCCTATAACAGTTTGTGAGGAATCCAAGTTACAAGGTTTAAAAGTCAGTTAAGAATGAAGTGTAAGATCTTTCAGTGAATGTAGACTACTTATTGAAGAAGCATGTCTCTCAGCATGTAAGTAGCTTATACTTATAGTAACCCACCAAAATACATAGTCACAAGGGCAGCAACCAGGTGCATTTTTTCCCCCCACAACTCTGTGTTTAGTACCTAGTTCAGGGCCTTGATGTAGAATATTTGTTGAATAAACGAATAGGTTAATATAAGAACGTATGAGTTTCCATTGGATTTAGCAATAAGGAGTTCATTTATAACTTTGGCGAAATTAGCTTTTCAGTGAAATGTCTGGTTTTACAATTTGTTGGAGTAAATGGACGATGTCTAAATGAGTCTGTGTGTAAGCAGTACTGTAGAGGAGTCAAAAATTGTAACAAAGCTGGTGATTAAGGAAAAAACATTATCTTTTTTCATGTCTGTAACCCCAGTGCCTAGCATATTTAGTAGCACATAGAAATCACTCAAGTTAATGTCTGCTGGACAGACACATTTCAACTACTTAAAGCTTTAAAAAATAATTGTTGTTGTTAGGTGCTGTCGAGTCAGTTCAGATTTGTAGAGTTCCTACGTACAAGAGAATGAAACACTGCCCGGTACTGTGCCATCCTCACAATTCTTGCTATGTTTGAGTCTATTGTTGCACCACTGTGTCAATGCATCTTATTGAGGGTCTTCCACTTTTTCGATGACCCTGGTGGTGCAATGGTTAAAGTGATGGACTGCTAACCTAAAGATTGACAATTTGAAACTACCAGCAGCTCCCTGGGAGAAAGATGTGGCACTCTGCTTCCCTAGAGCTTTGCAGCCTTGGAAACCCTATGGGGTCACTATGAGTCAGAGGCGACTTGATGGCAATGGGTTTGGGTTTTTTTTGGTTTCTACTTTACCAAGCATGGTGCCCTTCTCCAGAAACTAGTCCCTCCTGATAACATGTACAAAGTACATGATACAAATTTTTGCCATCCTCTCTTCCAAGGAGCATTCTGGCTGTGCTTCTTCCAAGACAGATTTGTTCATTCTTTGGGCAGTCCATGGTATAGTCAGTATTCATCAACACCGTAATTCAAAGGCATCAATTTTTCAGTCTTCCATATTCATTGTCTAGCTTTTGCCTGCAGGTAAGGTGATTGAAAATATCATGGCTTGGGTCAGGCACACCTTAATCCTCAAAGTGACTTACTTGATTTTCAACACTTGAAATTTTGCCCAGTGCAATATATCATTTAATCTCTTGACTGCTGCTTCCATGGGCATTGGTTGCGGATCCAGGTAAAATAAAATCCTTGACAACTTTAATCTTTTCTCTGTTTATCATGACATTGTTTATTCATCCAGTTGGGAAGATTTTTGTTTTCTTTATGTTGAGGTGTAATCCATACTGAAGGCTGTAGTCTTTGATCTTCATCAGTAAGTGCTTCAAGTCCTCTTCACTCTCAGCAAAGCAAGGTTGTGTAATGTGTCTTCCTCCAATCCTGATGCCAGGATCTTCTTCATGTAGTCTAGCTCCTCAGATTATTTGCTCAGCATATGGATTGAATAAGTATTGTGAAAGGATATAACCTTGGCTCAGACCTTTTCTGATTTTAAATCACGGGGTATCCCCTTGTTCTGCTCGAATGACTGCCTCTTGGTCTGTGTACGGGTTCTGCATGAGCACAATTAAGTGTTGTGAAATTCCCATTCTTCACAGTGTTATCCATAATTTGTTATGATCCACACAGTCAAATGCCTTTGCACAGTCAATAAAACACAAGTAAACATCTTTCTGGTATTCTCTGCTTTCATCCAGGATCCATCTGACATCAGTAATGATATCCCTTGTTTCATGTCCTCTTCTGAATCCTGCTTGAATTTGTGGCTGTTCCCTGTTGATGTACTACTGCTGCAAGCATTTTTTGAATTCTCTTCAGCAAAATTTTATTTGTGTGTGATATAAATGATTTGTTCAATAATTTCCACATTCTGCTGGATCACTTTTCTGTGCAGTGGGCACATATATGGATCTCTTCCAGTTGGTTGGCCAGGTATGTTTCTTTTAAATTTCTTGGCATCGATGAATGTGCATTTAATTTACAGGGTTGCATCTGTTTGTTGAAACATATCAATTGGCATTCCATCAATTCCTGGAGCCTTGTTTTTCACCAATGCCTTCAGTGAAGTTTGTATTTCTTCCAACAGTACCATGGGTTCTTGATCATATGCTGCTTCCTGAAATGGTTGAACATTAACCAGTTATTTTTTGGTATAGTGATTCTGTGCATTCCTTCCATCTTCTTTTGATGCTTCCTGAATCGTTCAATTTGTTGCACATAAAATCTTTCAGTATTGCAACTGGAGGCTTGAATTTTTCCTTCAGTTCTTTCAGCTTAAGAAATGCCAAGTGTGTTCTTCCCTATTGGTTTTCTAACTCCAGGTCTTTGCACATTTCATTATAATTCTTTACTTTGTCTTCTCAAGTTACTCTTTGAAATCTTCTGCTCAGCTCTTCTGCTTCATCATTTCATTTGTTAGCTTTAGGTGGTTTACATTCAAAAGCAAGTTTCAAAGTATCTTCTGACATTTATTTTGGTCTTTTCTGTCTTTTTTGAATAATAAACATATGTGAATTGGAATTAAAAAATATAATAGGCTGGAATGGACCCAAAACAATGGGGTAAAATTTAATATAGTTATTAATATAAAACTTTAGACTTATGATCAAGAAGTCATCTACTTAAATGCAAAATGGAGATGATGATGTTGGTGGTAAACCAGCCTTAAGAGCAGTTCAGAGGAGCTAGAAAATATAGATGTTTAAATTGACTGTAAGCTAAGTATGTATCAACACTATCATATAACTGCCAAAAAAATCTTGGGTACACAAATGTATACCACATAATAGAAGTTATAAAAACAAAGTGCCCTGTAGCATATACTAGTTAGTCTATACCTACAGCCTCATTTTGCCTTCTGAGCATATAATTTTATGATTTTTTGGTTTCAGAAATGCAGTTAGTTAGTATCACCATGGTCTAGAACAGGGGGAGCTTGAGAAGAGAGGCTTTCTTTACCTTCCCTGCTTCCCTCAGTGCCCTGCTTCTATCTCCAGACCAGGTATATACTAGTTTGGGGTCTCACTGGACAGCATGAAACAGATATTTGGAGATGACATGAAAGAAACTTTTAATTTAGTTTTCTACTGAGCTTATTGTTCATTTAAAAACTCTGTTTTGTGTATGTAATATGGTTAATTTTATTATGTAGCACAACCAAACAGAAAGTAGCCTAACTAAAGCAGTGTTCAGGGAGGGGTATTCCTTAACTCATTTTATCTCCTCTGAGTACCAAAATATTGACTGTACCAGTTATGAATCTTAGACTTCACCAGCTCCTGTTCTCTAAGGGTGTTTTTTCTGTGATAACATTCTATGACACACTAAGGAGTGTTGTATTTTCCTCTCATTGGCCAGAAGAGTCACTTCTTATTTAAAATTTTTTTGTTTAAAGTCCTCTCCCTTATCTTTAATATGTAAGTGTCAGAACACATTGTAAATCCTTTCCCAGCCTCACCAACTCATAGTCGAACAACATGGATGTTCACAAGGAACTGAAATGAGCCTTGTATGTGAGGAGGTGGAATTTGGAGTACCCATCTCTACTCATGCATAAGTGGGCGGATAAGGATACATGAATTTTCACATGGTCCAAAACCCTCCATATTATACATGCTTGAAAATGTAGCTCAAAGGATATAGAATGAAGAATAATTTTAAAAAAAAGTACAGCTATATTTATGAGCATTTAACAAGATTTTCTGCAGTTTAGTTTTTTTCCCTGTATCATAGCAGATTGAGAGCTGAGAAAAAGTAATAAATTAATTATATTCCAACTTATTTTACAACTGATTTAAGGTACTTTATAGCAAGTAAACATAAATTAGTAGTGAGAAAGAAAATGGGTAAAAAATATAGAAGATAAAATGGAGCTAGGAGTGAGACTCCTATGAAAATGCATACCACGGTGTCCTACACATGTGACTAGTAGGCCACAAATTTATGTTTTCTAGCAGTTAAAAAAAAAAAGAGTTAACAGAAGTAGATAAAAGAAAGAAAACTTTTGCTATTAAAACAATGACACTAAGTATGTAAACGAATAGAAACCTTGGAATCACTTGAAAAGCTACAAATTAGCCAAAAAAATTAAAAAGGTAGATATTAAGAACTGAAATGATGGCACAGATTTTTCCTGGACATGCTAAAATTGATAAATTTTATTCTAATTCTTATATAGATATCATAAAATTCATGCTCACATGAGTAATTTAGTTTTTGGTTTCAATTGCCTTGGTTTCTGTTTCTGTTATATGAAACTACTGTTGTTATACTCTAAAAATAATTTTATAACATATAGTCTTTGGCTATGATAAAAGTAAGGGAGTGTTTTTAATTTAACAAGCTTATAATTTTATTTCTATGCCAAATGTATGATATATTTTTCTGAAAATGGCAAATTACTTAAATGAAATATTGAACAGTTATCCTGCTACTTTCAGAACTTTTCCTGAAATAAAAGGTATTTTTCTGAAGTAGATAAATGATAAAATAAATACAGGGGAAAATAAATTCCATAAATAGCCTCATAATTCCAGAACAGGAACTTAAAATTTGAATCCCATTCCCAGTTCTGTTTCTCATCAAAGTGTACTCTTGAAGAAATCTGTGCTAACTGAACTGTAATTTATGTTCTATAATGAAAATCCATCTTGCCTAGAAGGATATGATACTTTCAAAAGGGAAGAATCACAAAAAATATCAATTATGGTATTAAAATAGAGACTATGTATCATTTAAAATAAACTGGAATAAATCCCCCAAATTAATGTAGAAACAGTTGAAATTTGTCCAAGAAGGAATGACATCAGATAATTTGCTGGTCTAGTTATTTATTGGTTAGACAGTGTAATCTTGAAAATCAATTCATTCATTCAACAAATAATGTTTACTTCTCCAAAGCATTTTGCTATTGTCTATGCCAAAAGTAAAATTTAAATTGCATGTTCTTAGCCCTTAAGGAGTTTCCAGTCAAAATAGTAGAAATGAAACTAAATTACATATGTTAAAATGAGACTAGAACAAGAACAGGAAGTCATAAGAGTTGAAGACGAGAGAATATTCATAGTTGTATTTCCAAGTAGACACAGTAAGTTTTGACTTCTATCATATGAGCTGAAGACTGTTGAGAAATACCTCTTGCCCCAAAATATCTCTCTCACTATCACTTAGGGCTTTGAAGGCTTTTCATTAAAAAAAAAAAAAAATTTACTAAGACTTAAATGTCAATTTTGGAAATTTAACATCTTAAGCTCTATTACCTAATGATTTTTTCTGGTACTCATTTACGGTGAGTAGGAATTGAAGAATCTTGGGATGCTAGGAGGAAGAATATAATCTTGAAGAAAAACAGACTCTAAAAGGCGAAGTCTGATGCTGACATCCTTCTAAGTATCATTTTGTCCAACCGGAGGTCCTGCTTTATCTGACCAAAGGTAGGATGCCAGTCCTTGAACCCTGATTCTTAAGCCTTATTGCTTACCAGTATATATTAAGCTTTTCCATTAGAAATTGTTACCTGCCTGACTTCCTGGAACCTTGTTAACACTATTAAGACTCTCACTGATGACCATTTGTCTCTGCTCTAACTGGACTTCTACCACCTGCTCAGTGTTTCAAGAATTTATTTTCTGAATCTCCTAACTTCTTTACCTTAAAACTGTTTAAATCCATTAAAAAATGAACATTTGTCCCCTTGAAATAGAATCTTCAATATTCATTTTACTATTTGGGTTCCCAAGCACCATCTCCTATGAAATCATTAACTCATACTAGATTCTTCTCACAGTGTCATTCCCCATATCTGATTGTCAAGATTTGCCAGTTTAATCTCATAAGTATTTCTAGAATGAATTCTCTCCTATCCATCTTTAATACGATTTCCCTAATTCTGCTTTTCCATACTGCTACTGTGACCTCCAGAGCCCTGGCGGTGCAGTGGTTAAGAGCTTGGCTGCTAACCAAAAGGTCAGCAGTTCGAATTCACCAGCTGCTCCTTGGAAACCCTGCAGGGCAATTCTACTGTGTCATATAGAGTCCCTATGAGTCAGAACCTACTTGACAGCACGTAACAACCACCACAACAACTCTGACTTCCTACCTGAAATTGCTGCCTCTGGGGTTGTTGATTTTAGATAACCTCTTCACAACTGCCAGAATGACTTTTCCAAAGAGAATATCTGACCTGTCAGTTTGTTCATTAATGATGTTTAAGAATTTCTGTTATAAATGCAATAAAATAGAAATTCTTTAATGTGGCTCAGAGGTCCTGATCAATTTCTTCAAGTGAACTCCTAAAACTATTTAGGCAGCACTGGGTGGGAAGAGAGAATCAATCATTTGGCATCTGAAGGATTCCATTCATTACGGATGTTGCTGCATGAGCCGAGAATTGGGTTTGACTTTACACATTTAATCTTATCTATTGTAATTGCTGCAAAAGATCTCTTTAAGGTGTTGAAAAGCAAAGATGTCACCTTGAAGACTAAAGTGCACCTGACCCAAGCCATGGTGTTTTCAATAGCCACATATTCATGAGAAAGCTGGATGATGAATAAGGAAGATCAAAGAAGAATTGACACCTTTGAAATGTAGGGGTGTTGGGGAAAAATATTGAATATACCATGGACTGCCAAAAGAACGAACAAATCTGTTTTGGAAGAAGTACAACCAGAATGCTCCTTAGAAGCGAGGATGGCAAGACTAGTCTCACATACTTTGGATGTGTTATCAGGAGGGATCAGTCCCTGGAGAAGGACATCATGCTTGGTAAAGTGGCGGGTCAGCAGAAAAAGATGAAAATCCTTAACAAGATGGATGGATTGACAGAGTGGCTGCAACAATGGGCTTAAGCATAACAACTATTGTGAAGATGGCACAGGACCAGGTAGTGTGTTTCATTCTGTTGTACATAGGGTTGCTATGAGTCAGAACCAACTCCATGGCACCTAACAACTACAACAACAACCATGTTCCTTAATGCTGTTCATTACTGGGACTAGATTTTCTGATTTAGAACCAGTAGTAACAAGCTGAAACTACTTTTCTCTCATGAGGAAATTTTCTCATTTGTGTTTCCCAGACCTTTATAAAGCTGCAGGCCTAGATAGTCTCCTGGAAGTTAAAAGATATCCTTGAATTTTAGTGATCTTAAGGAACATGGTATTTCAAAAATGACAAATCAATATTCTTGCCATGAATAAGTATGTGAAAAGATGTTCAACCTCACTCAAAATTAACTGCAAACAAAATATAATAAAATACCATTTCTCATCTAGGAATTTGAAAAGATAAAAAAAGAAGTTAAATAATACACAGTGGTGGCAGGATATAGGAAATTTCATACACCATTATGGGATTGTAAATATGTAAATTTTTTTGAGGATTATTTGAAAATATCTGTTAAAATTAAAAAATTTGCATAGCTTAGCCCAGAAATCCATGTCTGAGATTTAACCATACAAACACACAAATAAAAAATAGCAAAACAATAATAAAATGGGATTCATTGCAGCATTTTGATAAAGTTGAATAATTGGAAGTAATCTGACCACCAATAGAAGCCTATTGAAATAAATTATAGGACATACATATATTAAAAGTTGAGGCAAATCTATACCTACCAAAATGGAATTATATTCAAAGTATACTGCTAAATAAAAAGCATATGTATATAAAAGTGTTTATAAACATACATGTATATAAAACTCTGTTTTATGTAAAAACATGTCTGAAAGGATAACTACCATAATATTTTCAGTAACTTCTTCCAAGGAGTAGATTAAGGGTGTGGACAGAAAGCTGTGCTTTTTTTTTTACTTCAGAAATTATATATTTTGTTTTTTTAAATGAATATGTATTGTTTTGTAATAAATATATTTTAGAAAAGCTATAATACAAAATGCCTTTAATAAAAAAATAGTCCCAGCTACCATTATTGAACATTTTGATCAAAAATTCTATAAAAGAATCCTGATCAAAAGGATAATGATGCAGAACAGAATTTCCAGTTATGGACTCCAGACATCCTGGAGTACTGAACGAACCTTTGAAACCATTGCGTTGAGATAATCTTTAAACCTTAAACCAAAATTATCTCCCAAAGTCTTAAAACTAGGTAGTCTAACTTCACTAGTAAAAATAACTGCCCTGAGCATTATGTTCTTTTAAGAACTATCTATATAGGATCAAACTGTCAGTGAGTTTGTGTTAATGGAGGAGGAACAACTCCGAAAGGGAGAGTGAGAATGGTTGCATAACTTGAAGAATGTAATCAATGACATCTAATTGTACATGTAGAAGCGGTTGAGTTGGTGTATGTTTTACTGTATATATTTTCAACAACAACAAAATGAATAAATAAATAAAAAGCTTAAAAAAAAAAGAAGAAATTTCTCTAAATATTGACAGATTTCCCCTGAGGGGCAAAAACTATGTCATTTTCTGGTGGAGCCGCTGGTGTGTTCCAATCGATGAGCTTTCGGTTAACAGCTAGGTGCTTAATCACTGTGCCACCAGGACTCCTTGTCCAATATATATAACTGTGTAATTGACATCTCCTCTTGTGTGTCTCAAGGCATTACAAATTCAACATGTCCAAAGTAAAACTTATAGAACTTCTACCTCTCATCCTGGCTCTTTGCCATTGTTCACTAGCAAGGCAGAAACCCAGGTGTGATCTACCTTATTTTAGGTAACAAATTACTGCAAATTCAGCAGCTTAAAACAACACACATTTATTACATCACAGTTCCCATGTGTCGGAAATCTGGATACAGTACAACTGGGTCCTCTGCTCAGGGTCTCACAAAACTGCAATAAAGTTGTTACAGGGCTGCATTCTCATTTGGACGCTTGAGTGGCAATAATCTACTTCTGACTTCCTTTTGGTTGTTGGTAAAATTCATTTCCTTCTGGCTATATGACTGAGGGGAAACTCTGGTGGCATAGTGATTAAGAGCTACGGCTGCTAAACAAAAGGCTGGCAGTTCGAATTCACCAGGCGCTCCTTGGAAACCCTGTGGGGCAGTTCTGTTCTGTCCTATAGCATCACTATGAGTCAGAATTGACTCAACGGCAATGGGTATATGACTGAGGGCCCTGAATTTTGGCTGGAGGCTGCTCTCTTAGGTCCTCAAGGTGGCCCACAGTTGCCAGACACATAGCTCTTTCCACAGACAGTTCAGAGCATGATATTTGTTTCTTTAAGGTCAGCAGAAGAATCACTCTCTAGTCTGTGTGTGGCTCTCTAGAGTGCTGCTAATAATCCAATCTCATGCATCAGGAAACATTCAGGAAAGAGTGCAGAGCCCAAATAATCCAATCTTCCACATCAGGCTCCTGAAAGTTTCCTGATGTGGGAGATTAGATTATTGGCAGGACTGTGGAGAGCAACACAAATTCAAAGCAGTGCTGTTGGTGGCCATCTTTGAGCGGGTGCTCCTGCGTGTTTCCTATTCGAGTCAAAATCCAGTTTGCAAGAGATTTGGTTGCTATGCAATGCATACACTGCTCTTGTTTCTGTTGGCCATGACTGAACTGTTTAGAACCAGTTCGAAGCCCTGGTTTAAAACTTTTCAAAGGCTTTCCAGCACTCTTAAGGAACGTGATGAAACTCATTATCAATGTTTACAAGGTCGCTGCATAATCTGGCCATTTCCTACCTGATTACCAGTCTCTTCTCCTACTGTTCCCCTTCATTGGCTCTGCTCCACTCTTTCCCACTCTTTGCGTCCTTCTCCCACAAGGCCTCTGCATGCATTCCTTTCCTTCACCTAGAATGGTATTTCACTTCGTCTTCACCTAACTCACCTCCTCAGAGAAATTTTCTGACTGCTCTAACTACAAACTTTTATTATGCCAAGTTTTTCTCCTTAAAATTTATAACAATTCTAATGTTATAGGTGAGTTATGCATAATTAAATAACATCTCTCACCTCCACTAGACAACAGCCTCCACTTTTACTCTCAACATGAAGCCCTGTGATAAGCCCACAATGTGCATGTAATATTTTTAGTCTTAGGCATGCGTGATTGACCAGAGTGTTAATTCAGGAAATTATAGTCATATAGGAGGTAAGAATACTTCAAGTTTGGTTTTTAATATCATCTGATTCAAAGAGAATATGTACGTACATGCATATTTAGTAGTTATGTATCTCAAAGTTTCCATGGGTCGGAAGTTTGAGCATGCGTAACTGGGTTCTCTGCTCATGGTCTCACAAAGCTGTAACTAAAAACTCAGAAGACTTCAACTGAGATGAATGTCTCATCAATTTCGATCACAAACTTAAAATGAATTTGTTTGGAAAAATAACTAAATACTGTATTTTGACATAGAAAGCAGAAAATTATATAAGAAAGAGCAGAAGTTCAAAGTGAAAAATAGTTTCTTAAGTCCTTGGGGCCTCAAATCTTTCTGCTACTCAGTTTAAAAAAAGAAAACTTCACACAAATTCTGTTAAAGCATACTAAATCAAAATTATAAATCTCTAGAGATTAGTGACATAATTTCTACTATCTATGCTAATGCATATTTGTTCAAGAGCCAATTATATTAGAAAATCTAAATGAATCATCTTCAAAATAATTTTTTCATTAGAAATTAAAGGTGAGGTGAAACTTTAAATATTTTAATGATTTTTAATGAGCACAGTCTTTTTTTTTACGTATATTTACAGCCCTATATTTTCAAGTTATGTCATTAAAATCAAATGAAATATTTCCGTTATTTAATTAGCACTCTTGGTTCTGTGTTATTTCTGTGTATAAGATTACCTTACATTTTGTAAGGTATATGCTGTGATTCTAATTAAAACTAACCAGTATGTTGACATACAGGTATAGCAGAATGCATTAATTTAGCCCTTCTTCTATTGCATTGTATGTTATATACCCCTTTAGTTTCCAAATCTATATTTCTAGTCAAAATCTCTTCATATGCATATGACCAACTGCCTTTTGGATATCTCCACTTGGATTCATTCAGTGTATATTTACTGAGCACCTACTGTATGCTAGAAACTTTTCTAAGTGATAGTAATAAAGCAGTGATCAAAACAAATATGTTTATGAATTTTACTTTCCATATGGGGATATAGACCATGAACGAATAAATATATAATGTGATTTCAGGTAATACTAAGTATTATGAAGAAAAATAAGTGATTAAAAAGCTAGAAAGGTACAAAAAAAAAAAAAAAAAAAAAACCCAAATCAAACTCATTGCTCTTGAGTCAATTCTGACTCATAACAATCCTATAGGACAGAGTAGAACTGCTCCATAGGGTTTCCAAGGAGCTGCTGGTGGAATCAAACTGCTGACCTTTTGGTTTGCAGCCATAGGTCTTAACCACTGCACCACCAGGGCTCAGGGGGTGATATTTTAGATAGGCTTATCAGGGAAGACCTCCCTGATAAAGTGACACCAAGTCTAGGAGCAAGCTATGCAAATATTTGAGGGTAGAGTTCTAGGCAGAAGGAAGAGCACAGTCAGAACCCTGAGATAGGAATGTGCTTGGTCTGTATGGTGGTGTGGTGGGAGGTGAGATTAGAGGGGTAGAAGGAGAGGGCATGACCATGGAGGCCATGGCAAGGACTTTGGCTTTTATTTTGTGTGAGATCATTGGAGGGCTTTGAGCCAAGCGATGACACAATCTGACTTAGGTTTTAAAAGGATCACTCTGGCTGGTGTACCGAAAATCAACTGTAAAGGGACAAGGGAGAAATTAAGGAGGCCAATTAGGACACTAATGCAATAATCCAGAGAGATGGTAGTGATTGTAACTAGGGTAAGAGCAAAGGAAATGGTGACAAGTGGTCGAATTCTGGCTGTGTTTTGATGTTAGAGCCAATAGGATTTGCTCACAGATTGTGTGAGAAGAGACAGGATCTTTCTTGGATTTTGCTTTTGAAAATCCTACAGTAACCTCAGAGTCAGTATAGTATGAACTAAACACATCCTATTCTCTCCAAATCTTCCTCTTTCTCCAGTTCACCATCTGCCCAGTGTCCTAAGAAAGAGGCCAAGATTCCAACTTTATTCTTACTCCCTCTCTACCCTTTTAGGGCTACAAAAAGACAATTAGTGAATCCCGTCACTTCTACCACCTTAATACTCTCAAATGCATCCACTTCTATTCACCCACTTTCTCATTTCAGGCCATCAAACTTTCTTGTCTGGATTACTCTGTCAGCTTCTTTACTTGCCTTTGGAATTTCTCCATTTCACTGTATTCTTCACATGTAGCCAAAGAAATCTTTCTGAAAGGGAGCATTTCAGTGACTTTTAGATCCTTTGTGATCTGGCATCAGCCTACCTTTCTTCTTGCTTGCTGAATTCTTCAAGCTCCAGCCAGAATTGTTTGCACATTTGTATGTACTGTGTTTTCTTACCTCCAGGCCTTTGCATGTGCTGTCTCTCTTGCCTCATAGGTTGTCTTTCAGTGCACTCCCCTAGAATAAATACGACTCATTTCTCAGGTCTCAGTTTAGCCATATAAATAGTTTGAGAAGACTTCCCTGGCTCATTCTTAGGATACACAGCACTGCATAAGACAAGTTATGCCCCTATTTTCTCAACATTAACTAGAACAGCATTTTCCAAAAAGCACTGAATGCTATTGTATGCGTGTTAGACTGTATATTTTATCTCAATCTGTGCTGATAGTTTTCCTCATTTATGGTAGAGTTAGTTGGTTGTTTTCATCTACCTAATAGAGCCCTGGTGGTGCAGTGATTAAGAGCTTGGCTGCTAACCAAATGATTGGCAGTTCAAATACAACAGCTGCTCCTTGGAAACCCTGTAGGACAGTTATACTCTGTCCTATAGGGTGGCTGTGAGTTGGAATTGACTCAAAGGCAATGGGCTTATGGCCTAAAATTCAGGAGAAATACATGCGCTATGTCAGCACTCGGAAAAGAACTAATAACTATGTAAATAACCAAAAACCAAACCTGTTGCTGTCGAGTCTGTTCCAACTCATAAGAATCCTATAGGACAAAGTAGAGCTGCCCCACAGGGTTTCCAAGGAACGGCTGTTGGATTTGAACTGATGACCTTTTGATTAGCAGCTGTAGCACTTAACCACTATGCCACCAGGATTTCCAAATTTTAGGCAGAGAATTATTTAAAGAGCTTTTTTAGAACTGATGGGTTTGATTTTTTTTTTTTTTTTTGTGTGTGTATATAGAGAGAGACTCAGGACTCTTTGCCCATGCACACACTGCTAATTCCATGTTTAGATACAGTGCTTTCCTTTTGTTGGCAAACAAGCATGTTGTAAAGAAACATAGTAGGGGTTAAGGGAGTACAGTATTCACCTCTCCATACTCAGTAGATAACAGAGCACACCCATGGGCCCACAGGAAGGAAATTGAATTACACACAAATTAAATGAATTAAAAAATAACAAATTTTCCTTTTTGTAATATGGTACAATATTTTAAAACACTTAATCTCTTGTAAATAGTATTTGAAGACAGGAAAAAAATAAATGTGACCTGAGGGAAGAAATAGTATAAGTCACAAAGTTGAAAAATTTTTTTCTTACAAACTGTAAATGCTAATTTTTTAAAAACATGTGAGTCAGTGAAGCATGTCATAGGTTCATGAGTGTTGTGAAAATATTCCTCTGAAGTACACAAGGGATTTGAACTTCCAGATGTTTGCTTTGGTATGTGATTGTAATGACATTATAAGATATTAGAAATTGTATCTGAAATTATGACCATAGTGTTTCAAAATAAGAAATGCAAAGAGTAGCAAAATAGGTTATTATATTAACATTCAGAATTTCTTTTCGAAATATATTTTATTTCTAAGGTACAGATACTTCCTGAGATAGTCAAGTGAAATGATTTAAAGTGCTTTAAAAAATATGGGTATCCTGCCATGTGATCCAGCAATCCCACTCCATGGAATATATCCTAGAGAAATAAGAGCCTTTACACGAACAGATATATGCACACTCATGTTCACTGGAGCACTGTTTATAATAGCAAAAAGGTGGAAGTAACCAAGGTGCCCACCTAGGGATGAATGGATAAATAAATTATGGCATATTCACACAATGGAATACTACGCATTGATAAAGAACAATGATGAATCTGTGAAACATTTCATAACATGGAGGAATCTGGAAGGCATTATGCTGAGTGAAATTAGACAGTTGCAAAAGGACAAATATTGTATGAGACCACTGTTATAAGAACTCAAGAAATAGTTTAAACAGAGAAGAAAATATTCTTTGATGGTTACAAGGGTGGGGAGGGAGGAAGGGAGAGGGGTATTCAATAATAGATAGTAGACAAGAAATATTTTAGGTGAAGGGCAAGACAACACACAATACAGGAGAAATCAGCACAGCTAGACTAAACCAAAAGCAAAGAAGTTTGCTGAATAAACTGAAAGCTTCAAAGGACAAAGTAGCAGGTTTGAGGGTCTGGGGACCATGGTTTCAGGGGATATCTAGGTCAATTGGCATAATAAAATCTATTAAGAAAACATTCTGCATCCCACTTTGGTGAGTGGTGTCTAGGGTCTTAAACTATAACAAGTGGCCATCTAGGATGCTTCAATTGGTCTCATCCTGCCCGGAGCAAAGGAGAATGAAGAACACCAAAGATCCAAGATAATTATGAGTCCAAGGGACAGAAAGGGCCACATAAATCAGAGACTACATCAGCCTGAGACCAGAAGAACTAGATGGTGCCTGGCTACCACCGATGACTGTCCTGACAGGGAACACAACAGAGAACCCCTGATGGAACAGGAAAGAAGTAGGATGCAGACCTCAAATCCTTTTAAAAAGACCAGACTTAATGGTCTGACTGAGACTAGAAGGACTTCAGAGGTCATGGTCCCCAGACCTTCTGTTAGCCCAAGACTGGAACCATTCCTGAAGCCAACTCTTCAGACAGGGATTGGACTGGACAATAAGATAGAAAATGATACCGGTAAGGTGTGAGCTTCTTGGCTCAAGTAGACACATGAGACTATGTGGGCAGCTCCTGTCTGGAGGGGAGGTGAGAAGGCCAAGGGGGCAGAAGCTGGCTGAATGGACACAGGGAATACAGGGTAGAGAGAAGGAGTGTCCTGTCTCAGGGAGAGAGCAACTAGGAATATATAGCAAGGTGTATATAAAAAAAAAAAAAAAAAAACTTTTTTTTTTTATATAAGGTTTTGTATAAGAGACTGACTTGATTTGTAAACTTTCACTTGAAGCACAAAAACAAAAACAAACAAACAAAAAAAGGGTACTCTGGACCATGGTCTCAGGTAACATCTAGCTCAACTGGCATAACATAGTTTATAAAGAAAATGTTCTACGTTCTACTTTGGTGAGTTGCATCTGGGGTTTTAAAAGCCTCTGAGCAGCCATCTCTGATACAACACTGGTCTCCCTCCTTGGGGAACAAGGGAGAATGAAGAAAACTAAAGATACAAGGGAAAGATTAGTCCAAAGGACTAATAGGCCACATCTACCACAGCTTCCACCAGACTGAGTCCAGTACAACTAGATGGTGCCTGGCTACCACCACCGACTGCTCTGACAGGGATCACAATAGAGAGTCCCAGACAGAGCTGGAGGAAAATGTAGAACAAAATTCTAACTCCCAAAAAAAGACCAGACTTACTGGTCTGACAGAGACCAGAGAAACCCAAAGAGTTTGCCCCCCTCCCCAATACCCTTTTAGCTCAGTAATGAAGTCACTCCTGAGGTTCACCCTTCAGCCAAAGATTAGACAGGCCCATGAAACAAAACAATACTAGGGGCAAGGACTAGAAGGCAGGAGGGAACAGGAAACCTGGTAAAAGGGAACCCAAGTTCTAGAAGGGAGAGTGTTGACATGTCATTGGGTTGTTAACTAGTGTCATAAAACAGGATGTATATTGTTTAATGAGAAACTAGTTTGTTCTGTAAACCCTCATCTAAAGTACAATAATAAAAGGAAAAATATGGGTACCCTGTTAGTGTTTTTTTTTGTTAGAGCGATGATATATTCTGGACAGTGTTCTTTGTAGAAATTAACTGTGCCATAATTTATTTCTTTGCTATTTATGAACTCTTAAAACTTTTCTTTCTTTATTTGAATAATGATTTCCATTCACTCCATTCAACAAATATTTGAGTACCTCCTATTGGAAACCCTAGTGATGTAGTGGTTAAGAGTTATGGCTATGGCTGCTAACCAAAAGGTTGGCAGTTTGAATCCATCACGCGCTCCTTGGAAACCCTATGGGACAGTTCTTTTCTGTCCTGTAGCGTTGATATGTGTCAGAATCGCCTCGATGGCAACGGGTTTGGTTTTAGGTTTTTTGTGTGATAGATACTGTTCTAGGCACAAGGATTCACCAGTGAACAAAATAAAATCCCTGCTTTCATGGAGCCTACAGTCTGCAGACGGGAGAACCACCCAAACTAAACCCACTGCGATTGAGTCAATTCTGACTCACAGCGACTCTATACGACAGAGTAGAACTGGCCCGTAGAGTTTCCAAGGAATGCCTCCTGATGGATTCGAACTGCTGACCTCTTGGTTAGCAGCCATAGCACTTAACCACTACACCACCAGGGTTTCCACAGAGGGGAGAGAGACAATAAGCAAGTAACAAGTCAATATGTTGTATGTGAGATGATAAATGTAATGGAGAAAAAGGAGGAAGTAGGATAAAGAGCTGAGGAGAGGGTATGCTGTCATTTTTCATATTGTGGTCAGGGAAAGCCTAATCAATATGATGACCATTAAGAAGAGATGGAGGCAGTAGTATACTGGTAGAATTCTCATCTTCTGTGTAGGAGATTTGGGCTCAGTCCCCAGCCAATGCACTTCATTCACAGCCACCACCCATCTGTCAGTGGAGGCTTGTTTGTTCCTATGATGCTGCACAGATTTCAGTGGAGCTTCCAGATAGATTAGGAAGAAAGACCTGGCAATCTGCTTTTGAAAATCAGCCAGTGAAAATCCTATGGATCACAAAGATCTGATTTGAAACCCATCATGGGGACTGCACAATACTTGGGCAGCACTTTGCTCTGTTTTGCATGGGGTCATCATGAGTTAAGCGCCAACCTGATAGCAGCTAGAGACAAGAAGAAGAGATGAAAGGAAGGTGAGGGAGAAAGCAGAGTGAATTTTGGGAAGTGCTCCAGGCAAAGTAGAATGCATATACAAAGGCCTTGAGTTGGACCTGTGCTTCTAGAAGTAGCTGGAGTAGAAAAGTGAGAATGAATAAATAGGAGATAAAATCCCAGATTGCTGGTGTGAGGTTGGATAATGATGCAGATCAGGTAGAGCCTTATATATCAATATATGGACTTTGCATTTTGTTTTGAGTAAGACTGGAAGCTTTTGGATGGTGTTATACAGAATAAATTATTTAGATTTTAAAAGTATGACTGTGGCTGCTGTGTTGAGAGGCAAAAGAGGAAAGAGGAAGTGGGGATAGCAATTAAAAGACTTTATAATATAGATGAGAGATGAGCATGGCTTGGACCAGAATCACAGGAAGGTAGAGATAGCAAGAAGTAGCCATATTCCAGGTTATTTTGAAGTTAGCTCTCAAAAAGTTTGCTGAGGTATTGGATTTGACATGTGAATATAAGGAAGAAATAACAAATTATATAAAATTTTTACCTTTATACTTCAGTTTATACCTTTGTTGAATATGTAGAGCATAATTTAAATGTTCCTTAAAGTGTGAAACAAGGTGCTTCTTTTACATAAATTAACTTTACTAGTTTTTGTTTTTAAATATTTTAGTTTGTGGCTCAGAGATATGTTCTCTAGTGTCACTCCAGAGCACCAGGTGCCACTGCAGCTGATGTAATTTTTCAATTTAGAATTATAGTACATTCTACTCTCCTGCACATGTCAGATTTTTATTTTTATCATGTTTTAAAATCTTCAGAGAAAAACTACAGACTATCCTAGATGTGAGAAGCAGCTAATGGTGGCCTACTCAATATCTATCTCCCTTCTCCCTTAAAAATAGGCCTTTGATAAGGCTCAAGTTGGCAATGTACCAGCTAAAAACCTTGTTTTCCCAGCTCCCTTCCATCTAGATGTGTGGCCATATAACCCAGTTCTGACCAATGAGATGTAAAAGAGAATTTGCTGATAGAGCTTCTGGAAATGACTTTTTAAAAAAGACATGGTTAATGTAGAAATTTTTGAATTGGTATATTTTTCAAGTCTGTATTTTTGACAACAATAACAAAAAATAAAATGAATTATATATATTAAAAAAAGAGATACCTACTATGCTACTTCTCCCCATTGTTGTTTCCTCTTCTTTCTATGAAACTTGGAGAAGCAGCAGCTATCTTAAAAATCTGAAAAAAACACAAAAAATCTGAAAGCCCAAACTCATTGCCATATGGGTGATTCCAAATCAAGAAGACCACAGAAGTGCATCATGGGTGTTTTTTTTTTTTTTTTTTTTTTTAGCTGCAATCTTTATGGAAGCCAGTTGCCAAGCCTTTCTTTCATAGCACCACTGGGTGGGTTTGAGACACTAACCTTTAGATTTACTAGTCAAGCACAAACCATTTGAGCCACCCAGGTGTATTTAATGTCTTGGAGATCTGGCTGTTTGGGGAATTTCTTATTACTCCTTTTAATACTTCTCCTGTTTTTAAAATATGAGAAATTAGCACAAGGAAGAATGCAACACTTTTCTAGATATTTTACAGGTAAACCAAACAAAACCAAACCCATTGTCATTGAGTCTATTCTGACTCATAGCAATGCTATAGAACAGAGTAGAACTGCTCTATAGAGTTTCCAAGGAGTGCTTGGTGGATTCGAACTGCCAGCCTTTTGGTTAGCAGCCATAGCTCTTAACCACTAGGGCACCAGGGTTTTCTACTGGTAAGTATTGAGAAAGGCTGACATAAGGGAATACGATATTAAAAAACACAGGAATTAGTCCATTATAAACCTTTTTTTTTTTCATTTCTTTGCAACATTCTAGCATGAAGGATTAGAAATTTACATTTATCTTGTTCACTTTTCTATAGTGTTAGGTAGAGCTAGGATTGTATTCTGCTCTGTCCCTTAATCCTTATGTGGCCTTGGGCCAGTGGTTAATCCAACTGAACCTTAGTATCCTCACTTGTAAAATAAGATTAACAGTTATTTTCTTTTCAATTTGTTGTGAGGATTAATGATATAATATGTAAATTATGTGAAATCTCGTAGTCTATGCCTGCCACATAGTAATCGCTGCTATTATGACTACTATTATTTTTATTTCTGCTGCCAATCATAGATCTATGTGCTATTCATTAGAATAGCTTGGTGAAATATTTGGCAAATAAAATTTGGGTTATACACATTCTTTATGAAAGCAGGAAAAAAACTTCTCAAAGCTAGAGGCAACCGCAGATACGATGTAGCTCTATTGAGGGTGCCGGTTAAGAGGGTTCAAAGGACCTCCCATAAGAAGAAAGCTTATGGATAGCGAAGAATCTTTCTTTACTTTTTTGTTATTGTTACTTTAGTATCACTACACAGAACATCCTAATATTAAGAAGCATCTTAATAATTTATTGTACTTTTGTTGTGTCTGTTTTCCATCTGACAAAGTTGAAACCTTGTGTGTACTATGTCTTACTGAGTTCCATGAAAGTATTGTCTCCATTTGAAGGGTTTTCACCTGCTCTCCTGTAATCTGAGTTGAGCAATCTCACATGCTTGTCTGTAGACCAGGATTTAAGAACTCATTAGAAAT
Source organism: Loxodonta africana (assembly GCF_030014295.1). NCBI lineage: Eukaryota > Metazoa > Chordata > Mammalia > Proboscidea > Elephantidae > Loxodonta > Loxodonta africana. The sequence continues at coordinate 73,527,995 of NC_087346.1, read as the reverse complement.
ATTGAATCCAGAGGCAAGCACAGGTGCATGACTTCTGGCTTCAGTTCATTTGCATAATAGTGGCTGGGTAATTGCAGCTGTCAGTGGTTACCTGGCCAAACACAAAAGATGAGAACACTGTATTCAAGCGCAATTCCCTAAATCTGTCTGCCTTTTACTCTTTAAAAAGTCTTATGAATGTTGTTAACATTTATTAGTATGCACAGGTGTGAAATTCTAGGATTCCTATTTCTAAACTCTCTTACTGGAATCTCCCACTCTGTCCTTTAAATCCTATTTTTGAATTCTCTAGTTAGAAAGGATGTTTTTTTTCTGTGACAATCCTTTTTACTTTTCAGGTTGGGTAACTTTTGCAATTTAATTATAGAAGAGCCTTAACTGTTGGCAAAACAAAGCTATACAGTTTCCTGCCTCAGAGAAACTTTCAAAAAAAAAAAAGATTGGTGAATATCCTATGAACTAAATATCTAAAATTCAGTCATTTCCCTCAGACTTCAATTTTTGAGACAAAACAAAGGAAAACTAAAAGCTTTCTGAGAGCAGTTTAGCAATACATATCAGAAGCCTTTTAACACAAACTCCACACATTTTAACACAAATGCTCCAGGGATGTTTATCACAGAGTTATTTATAATACCAAGAACTGGTGTTATAGATTTATGTAAGAAATAAAAAAAGAAATAAGAACAACAAATAGGCCGTATAATAGTACATACAAATAATGGCAATTACATAAATTCTGACTGAATCTGATCAGAATTGTGAGGCAAATACAGTGATCTTTGGGATAGAAGAATGTGATTAATTACTGTAATCTGTCACGGGTAATGAAAGGATACTAACATCATGAGTGCTATATATTAAAAATTATTGCACAAAACTGTAAAAGTGAATACTTCCTGAAAGTGGTTTTAAAGGAGATTTTTGTTTATTTTTAGTTTTCAAACCTTTAACAAAGTAAATATGTGTTATTTTTATAACACTGAAAATCCAATTATATTTATATATGTAATATTTTCTTAAAAATGTAAAGTATCCACAGACAAACAAAAATTCAGTTTACAACGAAGTCAGTCAATGTTTTTCCTATTATACTTTTGTTAAGATTTAGAATGTTCAGATAAATTTTATAACTTTTCTATACAGAATGATTCTATCTTATCTAGCATTTGGCAGTTTATACTGGACTGGTCTTAGTAGTTACATGTAATTAAGTTCAACGCACAATTAACCTTGATAATTGGAAATAGAAAATTATCTCTTAGATTTTAATGATGTTCGTTGAAAACCAGTGAACCAAAATTAACCATTACATTATGTTCATTAGAGATGAACATATTTATCCTTTTATGTATGAAATAAGACAATTTCATGTAGCAGTCAATTGACTGTAAAAATAAGATTTTTAACTTTATACCTCGTATCTGGAATATAAAGATATTTTCTTCTTATTTTAGAAAATAAAACATAGATTAATGTGACACTAGAAATGTGGCTAAAATATATCTTCTTTTACTAACACATTTTTAGGACAAAGATATTTTAAGAGTCACACTGAAGAAGTAACAAATGGTACCCTCTAGTTTAGAGAAAGTAAATGAATTTCCTTATATGTCAGCATTTTTAGTTAAACATAGAATTTTCAAGTATTGTTCAAAGTATTCGACAATAGAAACAATCAAGAGTTGAATTTATAAGAATATCGATACCCTTTTTTTTAAAATTCTAGATTCAGCGGAGTGTTTTACTTGAGTTTTGAATAATAAAAATAATAAGGATTAAAAGAGAATTCTCATCCTACCTCTATGTCCATCCTGGATGGGATATGATATAACCATGTGACAGAGAAAAGAGACTCATAGTTGTTTCGGGGGGCTTTATCCTAGAAAATTAATGGAAGGATATTTAGATTTGACATGCATAAACGTTTTTTGTTTATTGCAAGGTAGTCATGGCAAGCAACACGAGTAAGGCCTCACAACATTCATTTACAACGGGAGAATCAGAATTAACCACTATAATTATAATGGTAGTTCAATGATTAGAGTCCAAATATTTAGACTTCAGGCTTTTACCTTTAATGAAAGGTTTCTGGAGGAAGGCTTAACCAGGCTTAAACTTGGCAGAGGTCCCTCATGGATAGGGTCCAAGGTTGGTGGCAGTGGGCAGAATCTTAGTTCCATCTGCGCTTTCTCTCAGTGAGTGAGCAGAAATTTAGGTTTTGTATGTGAATTTGTCACCTTGGCTCCAAACGACAAGGGCCAGTGTGACATGAAAGATTAGTATGTTATGTCCTTTCTCCAGGGTTAGATAGTAGCCAAATGACACATACTCTTTTCAAGGCTAGAGATTAGGGAGGCTGTTTACATTTTTGTTTTCTCGTGTCACTGCGTCTTGAGTCAAAATGAACTTAAATGTTGTTTACATTATTTATGTACTTCCCATGCATCTATGTTTCTCTAAGTTCAGAAATTTTCTAACAACTTTCTTATGACTTACAGGTTTCTAATGACTTATAGTTAATGTTAGAGAGCTTCATAAAAGTAGACATTTCTATTTCTAAGTTCATATTATGAGTACTTATACATATGTATTTTGATAGCATAATAGTGACATATCTTTTTGGGTTGGAAATCATTATAGAAACATACAGGAGCCATAGTTGACAACAGTTGAGCATTAGGCTGCTAACTGAAAGGTTGGTGGTTCGAACCCACCAGCTGCTCCTTGGGAGAAAGATGCAGCAGTCTTCTGTAAAGACTACAGTCTTGGAAACCCTATGGAATAATTCTACCCTGTCCTATAGGATTGCTATGAGTTGGAATCTACTCAACGGCATTGGATTATGGAAACATACAGAACAATAGTTTAGCCAATGTATGTGTGTATCTGTTCCATTAAGGAGAATTGTCTTCAATCTGGGTAGGCTAAAACAAATATCATAAAAATATAAAAAGATAAGAGTAAAACTTATTTGCTCATTACCATACAACAAAATTGTCATTTTGTTTTCAGAGCCATCTCTGAGAATGGGAGAAACACCAGAAGGCCTGAAAGGGGAATTTTCTCTAGCTTTCCAAATAGGAAAAAAGTATTGAATTTCAGAAACTCCAGAGTGAGGAAATTCACATCAATCCCTAGCCATTTTTTGGAATGGATAAATAAGCAGCTGATTTGTGAACACTTGTGGAGGGGAGATATTAACACTAGAAGAGAACCTTGAGTCTCAGAAACAGGAATCTTAACAAACTTCTCCTGTTTTGATAAATTTACCAGCTTGGTAGTCATTTACTTTGTGCCTTAATTGGGTGTGATTGAACCTTGCAAATGCCTTGGTCAATCAATTAAAAATGACTTTACAGTTTATTAAGATCAATATGTGCCAATCTCATGATGTAAGTGCTTAAAACTGTAGTGCACAAGAGATGATCTTCCTATTGTGCCCTCAGGTAATCACCTCTAGAGTGTAGTGCTGAATTGTGGGAATTATATTCTATAGGAAATACTTACAATTTCGAGTACATTCAGAGGAGGACCGTTAAGCTAGTGAGAGCCCTTGAACCACTGCATATGTTGAAGAAGTTAAGATACTGGTAATATTTATCATAGAAGTGAGAACTAAGGAGGCCACGTAATAAATAATAAAACTATTGTTCTTGTTGTTAGGTGCTGTCAAGTTGATTCCTACTTATAATGACCCTATGTACAACAGAACGAAACACTTCCCCAGTCCTGTGCCATCCTCACAATTGTTGCTATGTTTGAGCCCATTGTTGTTGCAGCCCCTGTGTCAATCAATCTTGGTGAAAGTCTTCCTCTTTTTCGTATATGAGGTCATTGAAAATACCATGGCTTGGGTCAGGTGTGCCTAAGCCCTCAAAGTGACTGTTCTAGTAAGGTACTTTAAAATCTTGTTGCATAAACAATGAAGTTCACTTTTCTCCTTTGGGAATTCTTTAGTAGGCCTTTAGACAGCCTCGCAGTTCTAAAGACATCTTAACAGCAAGGACAAGTTTAAAGGATATATTGGTTGTTTCTCCAGAGAAGTCTGCAAAATTGTAATTTGCTTACAATTTCTTGCGCTAAATTCAGTGCTTGGAAAATTTTTTCACTAATAATATTATCCCATTTACCTACTAGAAATACTGGCCATTTGCCATGTTTGTAGCTATACAATACCTTTGGAATGCCTGTCCTGTACTTGGAGATCTTTTCAGATTGTATGCCTTTGTCTTCACAAAGTAGAGGCCACAGATCATTCTCCCAGGTTCTTTTGCTGCTAGGGCATGGACATGTGACCCAGGCTCAAACCAATCAGTGCATTTGCAAGAGATTTGGATTTGGAATGGTCCAAGATGAGGGAAACAAATATATTTAGAGTACTTTTTTTTTCGTGACTAGTGCATCTAGTTCTTGGGGCCACAGAAGAGAATCTTCTAGAACCTAGTCTTAGTATTTTTGATATAGGCTGTGGAGCCTGTAAAAGCTGATAGCTTGTCCAAGTGCCAAAGGCAATAGTGTTTTTGTCAAAGCAATCAACTCAGTGTGATTAAAAATTCTCCTAGAGCTACAAAAAAAAAAAAAAAATTTTTTTTCAGCTGCTGTAAAATCCTTTAATAAATCCCTTATATGCTTAACTAGCAATAGTGGATTATGTTGTTTGCAACTAAGAGCACTGAACAAAAGTTCTAGAAGTCAATTTTTTTTTTTTTTTTTGGTTACTGGTATCTTTTTTTCTGATTTTTTTTTTTTTTTTAATTTTGGTAAATATATATGTAAGGAGCCCTTAAGCACTTGGCTGATAACTGAAAGGTGGCGGTTCAAATGCACCCAGTCGTTCTGCAGGAGAAAGACCTGGCAATTTGCTACCATAAAGATTACAATCAAGAAAACCCTAGGGGGCAGTTCTACTCTGTCATATGAGGTCAGCAACAAAAAATATATATTTAACATAACATTTGCCATTTCAACATCCTTCACATGTGCAATTCAGTGATTTTTTTTTTCATCATGTTGTGCAACCACCACTATTATCTGTTTCAAAATTTTAATAACAAAGAACATGAACTCAAATAGTGGAAAATATTCTTTAACTATTTTAATCAAGTATAAGTATCAATGAAATGATACTGGTTTGAGACATACGTACCTACTGTATGAAACGGAGAAAGTGTAAGTAGGTTAAGTAAATAAAATGCTGCAAGATTATATATATCCAGTACCACAAACAAGGAGAGAAAACACAAGAAGGTGAACTAACGTGCAAACTGCAAAATTGAAATGTAGAATTCTATAACTATCTTGATGATGAAAAGAGATTGAGAGAAAATGACACTTTTTTAAGAAACTAAAACAAAGCATGTGTGTAGAGAGAGGAAAAGCAGAGCTGGAGATCTTACACCAGGATGTCCAGCACACCTCCACACGTGGATAGCTGGTTGTCTAATCAATTCCCACTCGTAACTACCCCATGTAACAGAATAGAGATGCCCTATAGGGTTTTCTATAGTCGAGTGTATTACCAGTCTTTCTTCCCTGAGCGGCTGGGTAGGTTAGAACCACTGGCCTTTCAATTAGCAGCCAAGCACTTAACCATTGTGCCACTAGAGCTCCTTGGGTGGCTGACTAAAAACCTCCAATTCAAATACCAAAAAAAAAAAAACCAAAACCAAAACCTGTTGCTATCAAGTTGACTGCAACTCATAGCAACCCTACAGGTGGGAGTAGAATTGCCCCATAGTGGTTCCAAGGAGTGGCTGGTAGATTCCAACAGCTGCCATTTTGGTTAGCAGCTATAGCTCTCAACCACTGCACCGACAGGGCTCCCCAATTCAAATAAGCAGGATGAAATGTATGTTTTCTCCATATGGAGGTTTGATTTCCATGATGTAGTTATTGTATACCCAAGACTTAGAAAAAAAAAAAAAATAGTTCTTAATATGCCATAAATGGTCCCAATTAATTTTTTTTTTCCTATTCCATATGAGAAAACTTTGTAGTTTAGCAGCAAACTATCTGACGAACCCTTTCAACTTTTGTGAAACTCTCATCTGTTCCTTTGATGGGGATTTTTATTTTTGATAATTATCAGAGCTGGTAACCACATAGAAGGATCAGAGAAGCAGATGATTCAATTCTTGCTCTGATCTCTGTGTTGTAGTCAAATTAAGCCTTGTTACAAAAGAGAAATTTGCTGCCTGCAGACATTTGGTGATATATTTTGCTTTTTTAAAGAAACATGATGGAGATACTATTTAATTTTTCTTTTCCTAAGAAACATTATGGAGCTGCTATTTTATGTGATTTAGATATATTGGGGACAGAAAGTAAATGTTTCACATGAGAGTAGAGATCATTGTAAGAAGTAATATACGTTCTTTTTTTTCTCTAACTTTCCTTAGACATTGCAGAAATATAATTTCTCTGTTTATGTGCATTCCATATAAACATGGTTAAGTTCCTTTGAACTCTTTGTTTCCATGTTGTTTCATTTTGGTTGGTAGTCCTGACTAGTATAAGGATTAAATATTTCTTCAAAGAAACAGATGGGTTCATTCAAAGTTGTAAATGTGTTAATGATACACAAGACTACTTTTCTTCTTAGCAATATGTACCAGCTAAGAGACTCTTTTTGATGCACCATTAAATACTGTTTTTGTCAGACTTATTTGGTATTCGCTGTACTTCACAGATTTATCAAACTCCCTTTTGTCTGTTTTTGTGTCTTTTCCCATTGCATTTATAACTGCTTAAGAGTAGAAACTACGTATTATCATACTTCTACCTCTAGCTCTTATCTCAGTAACAGATGAAGTATTTCATATAAGAATTCATCCCATTCACAAACATTTACTGAAGCACTCTGCTTCCCATTGAGTATGCAGTTAAGCAAAATAGATAAAACTTTTGCTCTCACCTACTCAGACTTGGAGGAAAATAGATGCATAACAATTAAAGACAAAATCAACTGTTATTAAGTGCTATGAAGAAAAAGAAAAGGGTTCTAAATGAATTTGTGAGAACCCTAAAATAATCCAGTAGGAAGTCCAATTAATTTACCTGTGATCCTGGGACAAGGCTATAACTAAGAACCCCTGGTACATGGTGGCTAAGGAGCTCAGCTGTTACCCAAAGGGCTGATGGTTTGAATCCATCAGCTGCTCCACTGGGGAAAGAATGATTACATCCTTAGGAATCCTATGAGTCAGAACTGACTTGATGGCAATGAGTATTTTTTTTTTTTTTTTAAGACCACAACTGGGCCTTTGGCTCAGGATGAACAAGGGAACCCAGCACAGAAGGCACACTCATAATAAAAACAAGAAAAATGCATCATAAAACATGAGAACTAGGCTCTAAAAATACCCATCTACGTAACTGATTATGGAAACCCTAGATATAAGAGGTCCAGTTTCTAAGAATACAATATGAGAGTTTTCATGTTATCTTGGTGAGAGGAGCTGAGCTCCACCACCTCCTATGTCATATTGTATGAGTTTGTGTGAGTTACCACTCTGATTTAGGATATGATGGTTTCCTTAAGTCATTCTTCTATAATAAAACTGTAGTTTTAATCTGTTGTCTTGTCAAGTGCTATAAATTTCTTTTATTGGAATTGTCTAATGGTATGCTAAAAAAAAGATAAACTATCTATATAGATCATTACTATAGATAAAAGTAGAATTTAGAGAAGCTAAAGTGAATCGAAGGAATGAAGTAAAGGGACTGAAGAGGAGATTTTAAAGGGTGGCTTAAGAAGACAAAGTAAAGTATTATAATGAAATGTGCAAAGACCTGAAGTCAGAAAACCAAAAGAGAAGAACACGGCTCAGCATTTCTCAGGCTGAAAGAACTGAAGAAAAAATTCAAGGCTTGAGTTGCGATATTAAAGGATTCTGTGGGCAAAACAGCAATGCTTTTTTTTTTTTTTCCACCCATGGGCAAAATATTGAACCACACAGGAACCGTAAGAAGATGGGAGGAATAAACAAAGCCACTGTACCAAAAATAATTGGTGACATTCAACCATTTCAGGAGATGGCATATGATCAAGAGCTGATGTCACTGAAGAAAGAGGTTCAAGCTACACTGAAGGTACTGGCAAAAAACAAAGCTCCAGCTCCTAAAAATCAAACACCTGTGCTCATCCAAAGGCTTCACCAAAAGAGTAAAAAGACTACCTACAGACTGGGAAAAAGTTTTTAGCTATGACATTTCAGATCAGCGCCTGATCTATAAAACCTACATGATACTGCAAAAACTCAACTGCAAAAAGACAAATAACCCAATTAAAAAATGGGCAAAAGATATGAATAGACACTTCACTAAAGAAGACATTCAGGTAGCTAACAGATATATGAGGAAATGTTCACGATCATTAACCATTAGAGAAATGCAGATCAAAACTACAATGAGATTTCATCTCACTCCAACAAGGCTGGTATTAATCCAAAAAACACAAAATAATAAATGTTGGAGAGGCTGTGGAGAGATTAGAACACTTCTACACTGTTGATGGGAATGTCAAATGGTACAACCACTTTGGAAATCAATTTGGCACTTCCTTAAAAAGCTAGAAATAGAACTACCATACGATCCAGCAATCCCACTCCTTGGAACATATCCTAGAGGAATAAGAGCCTTTACACGAACAGATATATGCACACCCATGTTTATTGCAGCACTGCTTACAATAGCAAAAAGATGGAAGCAACCAAGGTGCCCATCAACGGATGAATGGATTAATAAATTATGGTATATTCACACAATGGAATACTATGCATCAATAAAGAACAGTGAGGAGTCTGTGAAACATTTCATAACATGGAGGAACCTGGAAGGCATTATGCTGAGTGAAGTTAGGTGCAAAAGGACAAATATTGTATAAGATCACCATCATAAGAGCTTAAGAAATTGTTTAAACTGAGAAGAAAACGTTCTTTTGTGGTTATGAGAGGGGGGAGGGAGGGAGGGTGGGAGAGGGGTATTCACTAATTTGATAGTAGATAAGAACTACTTTAGGTGAAGGGAAAGACAGCACACAGTATAGGGGAGGTCAGCACAACTGGACTAAACCAAAAGCAGTTTCCTGAATAAACTGAATGCTTTGAAGGCCAGCGTAGCAGAGGCAGGGGTCTTGGGACCATGGTTTCAGGGGACATCTAAGTCAATTAGCATAATAAAATCTATTAACAAAACATTCTGCATCCCACTTTGAACTGTGGCGTCTGGGGTCTTAAATGCTAGCAAGCAGCCATCTAAGATGCATCAATTGGTCTCAGCCCACCTGGATGAAAGGAGAATGAAGAACACCAAGGACACAAGGTGATTATGAGCCCAAGAGACAGAAAGGGCCACATGAACCAGTGACTGTGTCATCCTGAGACCAGAAGAACTAGATGGTGCCCGGCTACAACAGATGACTGCCCTGACAGGGAACAAAACAGAGAACCCCTGAGGGAACAGGAGAGCAGTGGGATGCAGACCCCAAATTCTCATAAGACCAGACTTAATGGTCTGACTGAGACTGGAGGGACCCCGCTGGTCATGGCCCCCAGACCTTCTGTTGGCCCAGGACAGAAACCATTCCTGAAGCCAACTCTTCAGACATGGATTGGACTGGACAATGGGTTGGAGAGGGATGCTGGTGAGGAGTGAGCTTCTTGGATCAGGTGGACACTTGAGACTATGTTGGCATCTCCTGCCTGGAGGGGAGATGAGAGGGTGGAGGGGGCTAGAAGCTGGTGAAAAGGACAGGAAAAGAGAGAGTGGAGGGAGAGAGCGGGCTGTCTCATTAAGGGGAGAGTAATTGGGAGTGTGTAGCAAGGTGTATATGGGTTTTTGTGTGAGAGACTGACTTGATTTGTAAACTTTCACTTAAAGCACAATAAAAATTATTAAAAAAAAAACAAAGCTCCAGGAATTGATGAAATACCAAACGAGATGTTTCAACCAACTGATGTGGTGCTGAAGGTGCTCACTCATCTATGCCGAGAAATTTGGAAGACAGTTACCTGGCCAAGTGACTGGAAGAGATCCATATTTATACCCATTCCAAAGAAAGGTGATCCAACAGAAGGCGTGAAAATTACTGAACAATATCGTTAATACCACACAAAAGTAAAATTTTGCTGAAGATAATTCAAAAATGGTTGTAGCAGTACATTGACAGGGAACTGCCAGAAATTCAATCCAGATTCAGACGAGAACATGGAACAAGAGATATCATTGCTGATGTTAGATGGATCTTGGCTGAAAGCAGAAAATACCAGAAGGATGTTTATCTGTGTTTTATTGACTATGCCAAGGCATTCGACTGTGTGGACCATAACAAATAATGGATAATATTGCAAAGAATGGGTATTCCAGAATACTTAATTGTGCTCACCTAAAACCTGTACATGAACCAAGAGGAAGTTGTTCTAACAGAACAAGGGAATACTGTATGGTTTAAAATTAGGAAAGGTGGCACCAGCCCTGGGGCAAGGACCGGAAGGTAGGAGGGAATAGGAAAGCTGGTAATAGGGAATCCGGGCTTGAGAAGGGAGACTGTTGACATGTCATGGGGTTGTTAACCAACGTCATACATCAATGTGTGTACTGTGAGATGAGAAACTAGTTTGTTCCGTAAACCTTCATCTAAAGTTCAATAAAAAATAATAATAAAATTAGGAAAGGTGTGTGTCAGGGTTGTATCCTTTCACCATACTTATCCTATTTGTATGCTGAAGAAATAATCTGAGAAGTTGACTATACAAAGAAGAACACAGCATCAGGACTGGTGGAAGTCTCATTAACGATATGCAGATGACACAACCTTGCTTAACGAAAGCGAAGAGGTCCTGAAGCACTTACCAATGAAGATCAAAGACTACGGCCTTCAGTATGGATTACATCTCAACATAAAGAAAACAAAAATTCTCACAACTTGACCAATAAGCAACATTATGATAAATGGAGAGAAGATTGAAGTTTTCAAGGGTTCCTTTTTACTTGGATCCACAATCAATGCCCATGGATGCAGCTGCCAGGAAATCAAATGACATAATGCATTGGGCAAATCTGCTGCAGAAGACCTCTTTAAGGTGTTGAAAATCAAGTAAGTCACTTTGAGGACTAAGGTACGCCTGACCCAAGCCATGGTATTTTCAGTTACCTCATATGCATGCAAAAGCTGGACAATGAATAATGAAGACTGAAGAAGAATTGATACCTTTAAATTATAGTGTTGGCCAAGAATATTGAATATACCATGAACTGCCAGAGGAATGAACAAGTCTGTCTTGGAAGAAGTATAGCCAGATTTTCTTTGGAAGCGAGGATGGGGAGAATTTGGACATGTTATCTGGAGGAACTAGTCCCTGGAAAAGGACATTATGCTTGGTAAGTTAGAGTGTCGGCAAAAAAGAGGATGACACTGGACATGATGGTTTGACACAGTGGCCGAAACAATGGGCTCAAACATAACAAGGATTGTGAGGATGGTGCAGGACTGGGCCGAGTTTCCTTCTGTTGTACATAGGGTCACTCTGTGTTGGAAATAATTTGACATAACAATTCCTGATAAAAATAAATAATGAAATAGGGATTAAATACTTATTTTAAATGATAATTTTAATGTGCTTCATGCCAAAAGCCATAGACATTTGTGTCCTCTATCTACACTACTGTTTCACTTGATTGTGGTTATTAGCCAAGGTAATTATTATATAAGAAAAAAGCAATGTGAGGCCTAAGAATTGGAAAGTAAGAAATAAAACTACTTGTATTGCAGATGCCACCACCTATCTTTCAGTTTGTCATACTGTAGTGGCTTACCTGTTGCTGTGATGATGGAAGCTATGCTACTGTTATGCCAGATACCAGCAGGACCGCCCATAGTGGACTGGTTTTAGCAGAGCTTCCAGACTGAGACATACTAGAAAGAAAGGCCTAGCAATCTTCTTCCAAAAATTAGCCAATGATGGATGACAACAGAACATTTTTTGACTCGCTTGCTTTGGACATGTCATCAAGAGGGATCAGCTACTGGAGAAGGGCCTCATGTTTGTTGAAGCAGAGGGGCAGAATGGGTATGGGAGACCCTTGATGATATGGATTGGCAGGCACAGTAACCACAACAATGGATTCATACATGCCAGTGATCCTGAGGATGATGTAGGACTGGGCAGTGTTTCATTCTGTTGAACATGAGGTCTGCATGAGTCGGAGTTGACTTTACAGCAGCTATAATTTATTTCTGTCTATTTGCAGATGATATGATAATATGTCTGCAAAACTCAAATCAAAGGAAAATTGTTACGAACAATAAGAAAATTTAGCAAAGAACAGGCTACAAAATCAATATAATAAGACTCAATAACCTTACACGCACACAAAACCAGATAGAAGCTACAATGGAAATGGTGAAAGGCCATTTACAATTATAGAAAAGAAAATAAAGTATCTACTCCTAACCTTAACAAGAAATGTCCAAAACCTGTGACTATATTGGACCACTATGAAACTGCTCTGAAGGATGCAGAGGTAGATTTGAGCAATGGACATGGAAGATTCGACATCTTACAGATGTTAGTTCTCCTAAGGTTATTTATAATTTTAAGGTAATCTCGGTAAAATAATCACCAGTTTGTGTTTTTAATTTTTTGAACTAGACAATTATAAAATTCGTTTGCAAAAAGCAAACAAGCAAGAATATCCAACCCCCCCCCCGCAAAACAAAAGAAAAATGGGGAGGTTATATATTAAAATATATAATATAGCTTCTATAATTAAGTGTGCTATTGATGTATGAACAGAGCAGTGGACCAAAATAGAAACTCAGAAATAGCCTCAACTGTATATGGAAATTCATTGTATAATAAAGACATCATCTTAAATCAGTTGGGGGAAACACTTTTCAATAAACACCTGGTTTTGAGTTTTAGGAAAACTGGATAGCCAAATGAAGAGAGTTAAAATTGGATCAGTGTATCACACAGTCATTCGTCAGAGTAAATTCCAACGTATTAGAGGTATAAAAGTTGACCCAAACAAACAAAAAGAAAGCATTCAATTTCTAAAAGACAACATGGGTGAATACCTTAATTATTTCGAAATAATTCAGAATCCAGAAGCAGTAAAGGAAAGACTGATAATTTTAATAATAAATAAATATATATATATTTCCTAGGGAAAATATACCATAAGCAAGGCGGAATGATAAATGACGAACTGGGAAAAATATTTCCAACTTATAAGACAAAGAGCTAGAATTTCTTGCATTTAAAGAAGAAAATGGGGAAGAGACTAATAATACTGTAGAAAAATGACAGTTTGACCAACAGTTCACAGAAAAAGAAATGTGAATGGCCTTTAAATATATGAAAATATGCACATTTGTGTTTATAATATGATAAATGTGAAATAAAATATACCGAGAAACATTTTCTCACTTAACAAATCAGAGAGAGATCTACAAGCTTTACAACATACTCTGTTGACGTGCAGAAACTGATATTCTCATAAATTGTAAGAAGTACAACTCCTTTGAAGGGGGATTTGATAATATCTAACAAAATAGAATATTCTTGTACTTCTTTACCCAGAAATCCAACTTCTAAGAATTTATCCCAAAAATATGAAACAGCATATGCACAAAGCTACACAGTGAAGAAATATTTGTCAGAGTAAATGACTGGCAACGAACCGAACAACTATCAGTAGCTGGCTAATTGACTAAACTATGGTATATTTGGAGCCCTGTTGTGCAGTAGTTAAGAGCTATGGCTGCTAACCAAAAGGTGGGCAGTTCGAATCTACCAGCTACTCCTTGGAAACCCCATGGGGCAGTTCTGCTCTGTCCTATGGGGTGGCTATGAGTCGGAATCAACTTGACAGCAACAGGTTTGTTTTTTTGTCTTTTTTTTTTTACGTTACATTCACACAATGGAGTACTATGCAGCTAAGAAAGGACTGAAAATGTTTCTTACTACTATGGAATAATCTACTGAATATAACGCTAACTGAAAAAGCAAGGGTGAGACAAATGTGTATAGGCTGCTACTAGTCACATAGATAGATAGCATATAGGTAGATAAAACCAAAACCAAACTCTTTGCTGTTGAGTCAGTTCCAACTCATGGTGACCCTATGGGACAGAGTAGAAGTGTCCGCTAGGGTTTCTAAGGCTGTAAATCTTTACAAAAGCAGACAGCCAAATCTTTCTCCCGCAGAATGGCTAGTGGGTTCAAACTGCCGACCTTTTTGGTTAGCAATCCAGAGCTTTACCACTGTGCCACCAGGACTTTAGGTAGACAGACAGATAGATAGATAGACAGATAAGTAGCCAGACAGATAGATAGATTTTCTTATATTAAAAACAATAAGAAATTAAAAAACAATGTAAGGCTAATCCGTATTTTTCTTTTTTTAATGGTTGCTTGTACAGAAGAAATAGAATAAGCTGTGGGAGATAGAAGCTAGACTTCTCTGAATCTCTAAATTGTAGATTTGGCTTTAAAATTCCATTAATATTTTATATAATTATGAGGTAAATATTTAAAATATCTTAAAAATTGAAGTGAAATCAACAGATGAAACTAATTGTGTATCCAATGGGTATCATAGCTATTAAAAACAAAACAAAAACTTTCAAGTGAAATGACTTTAAAATCCACTAATTTTACCATATATTCCCAGTGGGATATATAATATGGAAAAATGATCTGCAGAAAATAGTAAGCTATTTTCAATAAAGCTTGTTGTTGATAATATTGGCAGTGTTATTTTGAGACCATGTGTGTAATAAAGCAGATGAGTTATTATGTCGGTGTTTTTGAAGCTCAGGATTTTTGGTACGGATAAAAGGAGATTGTGGAGGCCATGAGAGTGCATCTCATATAGAAGGTGTGGTTGACCAAAGGTCCAATCGGATGCTCCTTAAAATCCATTGCATATTTGTACCCAGGTCACACCTCTTATGGGCTGCCCCTCCCCAGTGACTGAGTGTGGTAGGGATGTTAAGACAAAGTTCTGGGATCCACAGCCCTTTATGGGCAAACTTCTTTGGCTCAAGGACTCCTGGATGATGTTGCTGAACCTTCCTTAGACTGAATGGAGGTCTAGAAGCCTTCTATCTAAACTTTTTCTCTCTCTCTTTTTTTCTATCTCATTTTTCCTCTCTCTTTCTCCTTCACTTGGGGTCAGACTTACATCCCAGTACTGCAAGTTTTTTTTAAAGGGTAAGTCAAGGGTTTATATAGAGGTCATCATGCAGCAAGCCTTCCTAACAAGCTTCTTTTTTCCACAAAGTCTCACAACAGTACTTCTCATCGTCCATACAGTCCCTTCTCCCATTCCTGCACTCTTCTGCTCTGAGCAATCTATTATCCATGCCTTCCTGATGCATGACAGCCCCTACCACCTTGTACAATTGCTTCAAAATGCAGTATGGTCTCCCACTTTTACTGCTTTTTCCTGCTGGGAAGTTGCCTGCTAGAATTCCATTGTATCCAATTCTCCATTTCATTTTATAGCATCTTTCAAAATTGTTATTTAGAAAACACACAGACAGACCAAACATATAAGCATAAAGATGTTGACCCTTAAGACCTTATTGGCTCCAGGTGGTAAAAAGGTGGTAGGCATGACTAATCTTAGAATTCTATAGAGTAATAAGACTGATTTCCACAGATGGAAAGGAGTCTGAGAGCAGTCATACCAAACAAGGGATTACTTTCCTTACTTTCTAGTTTCTCACTGGATTTACTGTAGAAATATAGCCAGAAGAACAGGAAAAAACAAAGAAACCAAATCCATTGTCATCGAGTCGATTCTGACTCATAGTGACCCTATAGGACAGAGTACAACTGCCTGATAGGGTTTCTAAGGAGCGGCTAGTAGATTCAAACTGCTGACCTTTTGGTTAGCAGCCATAATTCTTAACCACTGTGCAACCAGGGCACATTCTTAATCAGGATAAAATATTTAGCTGTCTCCCATAAGAAAATAAAAGTGAGGTTATATTTAGTGTGTTTTCAGAATGAAATAAAAAATTAAAGCCATTCAGAGACTGAGAAGATCTCTTTCCTCTCTAAGCACAAACACCTCTGCCAAGTGTGAAGACATCTTAACCTACCATATTTAAGAATTAACTAGAGAGACTTGCCAAATACACAAAAAGTGGAGTTGAGAGACACTTTCTCACACAGAAGCCAACCCATTTTGTTACCACAAAGAAACACAAAAGTTATCATCTAAAGGGAGTAGATTTTGAATAATGTAGGACACTACAGACTTTAGGACTCCCACTTGGGTTTTCCTCAGGATAGAAAATGAAAAGAAACAGCTGCCTAGTGTGCAGGTTAATACTTCTCACCTTTCTTCTATGTGCTTCTGACAGTTAAAGTTTTTCCAAGAGATGCTGATAGCTTTACTGTGCATTTGGTAATTTAAAAACTCTTCACATAGAAAAGGTTGAGGGAAATAGTGCCATTTTTTTTTTTTCCCAATAGAAATTTGATTCCTATTCCTTCTCACCAATAAATATGTCTTACTTTACAAGTTTTGTTCTCCTTTCCTGACAGCTATTGGAATATAAATTGGTGACCTTCTGGATACTCAATGGAAACACAGTATATAGCGTACAAGTTCCTAAACCATAAATCTCTCTTAATGTAATCCTGACTGACCTGACTCCTAAGGACATTATTTTAATTAAATTAAAAAAATTAAAAATTCAACAAGAAGAGCTTATGGTATTTTTACAAAAATAATGTGAGCCTTCTACATTTCTTTGCCAACCTCTCCCTTCCCCTGTGAGGTATGTTCATTACCACAGCTCTGCCAACTTTTTAAATATATTGTTATAAAAAAATTAGCATTCAGAAATAAATGAAATGGAGAGTAGAAAAACAATAGAAAAAATTAACAAAACCAAAAGAAAGAATCAACAAAATCCACAAACCCTTGGCCAAATTGACAAAAGAAAAATGTGAGAGGAAGCAAATAACCCAAGTAAAAAATGACATAGGGAACATTACAACAGACCCTACTGAAATAAAAAGAATCATCACAGAGTACTATGAAAAACTATACGCCAACAAATTTGAAAACCTAGAGGAAATGGACAAATTTCTAGAAACACACTACCTACCTACACTAACGCGAACTGATGTAGAAAATATGAACAGAACTACAACAAGAAGAGAGATTGAAAAGGTGATTAAAAAAACTCCCAACAAAAAAGAAAGCCCTGGCCCAAATGGGGGGAAAGTGGTTGGTGTAAAATTAAACAAATAAACAAACATAAATCCTAGGATAATAAAAGTGTGTTCTAAAAAAAAAAAAAGAGTATGTGTCATCTTGATCAGTTAATATTATGCAAACATACTGGACCCTGTGAGAAGTACTCCTAAACTTCCAATTAGTTTAAATTTTTGATGATCCAGAAGCCATTGCATTTATTAAATACCTTGAAGTTTATACATAATATTCTAAACTTGAAATTGAATCATTTGTAATTAGTAATTAGTGATTTAGAAAATACCAAGATAGCGTATCACTGTATTTACCCTTTGCTCTCTTCTGAAAGCTATCTGAATGCCAAAATCTTATAAAACTAGTCCTAGCTGAGTTAGGTAACTTAATCTACTATATTGTAAACACGGGGTAAAAACTTGCAAACTTATATCACATGATAAAAGAAAAGTTGAAATAGTTCCAAGTTGTACAAAAGAGGTGATAAGGCAAGCAAAAACAATATAACAAGAAAATAAATAAAATGTAGAAAACGAGTTGTGAAACTAAAAGGATAACATACATAATAAAACATTCAGAGAAGGAATGTTAACATTTAACAATGTTAAGAGATATTTATGAAACATTTTAGTTGAAGAAAAGTAGGATTTAATTTTTTTTTCCTCTTAATGGAACAAAACAAAATGGTATCATCTTGTTCTGGAGCAAATATACAAAAGATCATCTTTCTCTAACAGAACAACAGGTAAAAACTGTAAAAACTTATCTTCCATAGTAAGAATGGTTGCACCTCTTGAAGAATGTAAACAATGTCGCTAAATTATACATGTAGAAATTGTCAAATTGGTGTACGTTTTATTGTGTATATTTTCACCACAATTAAAAAAGAAAAAAAAAACTATCTCGCATAAATCAATCTCAAATTAATTGTCTAAAAATCCACATATTGTGATAAAATTTATATTATTTACCAAGTTTGTAAGCAATTTTCTATCTTGACCTTTGAAAAAATCAAGTTTATATTATTTGAGATGAACCAAGAGTTCTGTCAGTAAATATGCTTATGGGAAATGAAGGTATTTCTGAAAACTTTTTTTTTTTTTGGTCAGTTTTCTTCCCCACATGTCTGTTTGCCATACTATGGTGGCTTGCATATTGCTGTGGTACTAGAAGCTATGTCTCTTGTCTTTCAAACATGAGCAGGGCCACCCATGGTGGACAGGTTTCAGCTGAACTTCCAGACTAAGACAGACTAGGAAGAAGAACCTGGCAGTTTACTTCTGAAAAAGCCAGTGAAAACCTTATGGACAGCATTGGAGCACTGTATAATATAGTGCCAGCGGATAAGCCCCTCTGTTGAAAGGCACTAAAAATATGACTGGAGAAGAGCTGCCTCCTCAAAGGAGAATCAACCCTAATGACATGGATGGAGTCAAGCTTTTGGGACCTTCATTTGCTGATGTGGCATAACTCAAAATGAGGAGAAACAGCTGCAAACATCCATTAATAATTGGAATGTGAAAAGTACAAAGTATGAATCTAGGAAAATTGGAAGTCATCAAAAATGAAATGGAACCCATAAAAACTGATATCCTAGGCATTAGTAAGCTAAAGTGGACTGGTATTGGCCATTTTGAATCAGACAATCGTATGCTCTAATATGCCAGGAATAACAAGCTGAAGAGGAATGGCGTTGCACTCATCCTCAAAAAGAACATTTTAAGATCTATCCTGAAGTTCAGTGTTATCAGTGATAGGATAATATCCATATGCCTGCCTATAAGGCAGACCAGATAATACTACCGTTGTTTAAATTTATGCACCAACCACTAAGGCCAAAGATGAAGAAACTGAAGATTTTTATCAACTTCTGCAGTCTGAAATTGATCAAACATGCGATCAGGATGCATTGATAATTACTGGTAATTGGGATGTGAAAGTTGGAAACAAAGAAGGATTGGTAGTTGGAAAATATGGCCTTGGTGATAGACACGATGCTGGCAATCACGTGATAGAATTTTGTAAGACCAAGGGCTTCTTCATTGCAAATATCTTTTTCAACAACATAAAGGTTGACTATATACATGAACCTCACCTGATGGAACACACAGGAATCAAATTAACGGCATTTGTGGAAAGATACCATGGAGAAGCTAATATCTTCAGTGGGCACAAGACCAGGGGAAGACTGCAGCACAGACGATCAATTGTTCATGGGCAAGTTCAAGTTGAAGCTGAAAAAAATTAGAGCAAATCACGAAAGCCAAAATACGACCTTGAGTGTATCCTACCTGAATTTAGAGACCATCTCAAGAACAGATTTAACACATTGAACACTAATGACCCAAGTCCAAATGAGTTGTGGAATGACATCAAAGACCTCATACATGAAGAAAGCGAAATGTCATTAAAAAGACAAGTAAAAAAGAAAAGACCAAAATGGATTTCAGGAGAGACTCTGCCACCTGCTCTCAAATGTAGAGTAGTTAAAGCAAAAGGAAGAAATAATGAAGTAAAAGAGCTGAAAAGAAGACTTCAAAGGTCGGCTCGAGAAGGCAAAGTAAAATGTTATAATGACGTGTGCAAAGACCTGAAGTTAGAAAACCTAAAGGGAAGAATATGCTCAGCATTTCACAAGCTGAAAGAACTGAAGAAAAACTTCAAGCGCCGAATTGCTATATTGAAGGATTCTGTGGGGAAAATATTGAATGATGCGGGAAGCATCAAAAGAAGATGGATGGAAAACACAGAGTCACTATACCAAAAGGAACTGGTGGATGTTCAGCCATCTCAGAAGATAGCATATGATCAATAACCAATGTTATTGAAGGAAGAAGTCCAAACTGCACTGAAGGGAATAGCGAAAAACAAGGCTCCAGGAACTGATGGAAAACCAATTGAGATGTTTCAACAAATGGGTGCAGTGCTGGAGGTGCTCAATTCTCTATGTCAAGAAATTTGGGAGACAGTTTTCTGGCCAGCCTACTGGAAGAAGTTCATTTGCCCATTCCAAAAAAAGGTGATACAACAAAATGTGGAAATTATCGAACAATATCATTTATATCACACACAAGTAAAATTTTGTGGAAAACCCATTGCCTTCGAGTCGATTCTGACTCATAGCGGCCCTATAGGACAGAGTAGAACTGGCCCATTAGAGTTTCCAAGGAGCGACTGGTGGATTCAAACTGCCGACTTTTAGTTGAAGATCATTCGAAAGCAGCTGCAGCAGTGCATCAACAGGGAACTGCCAGAAGTTCAAGCTGGATTCAGAAGAGGATGTGGAACTAGGAATATCATTGCTGATGTCACACAGATTTTGGCTAAAAGCAGAGAATACCAGAAAGCTGTTTACCTGTGTTTTGTTGACTATGTAGAGGCATTCAACTATGTGGATTATAAAAAATTATGGATAACTTTGTGAAGAATGGGGATTCCACAGCACTTAATTGTGCTCTTGCAGAATCTGTTCATAGACTAAGAAGCAGCCATTTGAAAAGAACACGAGGATACCGTGTGGTTTAAAATCAGTAAAGGTGTGCATCAAGGTTGTATCCTTTCACCATGCTTACTCAATCTGTATGCTGAGCAAATAATCTGAGGAGCTAGTTTATATGAAGAAGAATCAGGCATCAGGTCTGAAGGAGACTTATTAACAACCTGCAATATGCAGATGATGCGGCCTTGCTTGCTGAAAGTGAAGAGGACTTGAAGCACTTACTGATGAAGATCAAAGACCACAGCCTTCAGTATGGATTACACCTGAACATGAAGAAAACAAAAATCCTCACAACTAGATCAATAAGCCATATCATGATAAACGGAGAAAAGATTGAAGTTGTCAAGGTTTACATTTTTCTTGGATCCACAATCAACACCCATGGAACCAGCAGTGAAGAAATTAAATAGCGTAATGCATTGGTCAAATCTGCTGCAAAAGACATCTTTAAAGTACTAAAAAGCAAAGATATCAGCTTGGGGAGTATGGTATGCCTGACCCCAATCATGGTATTTTTGATTGCCTGATACACATGTGGAAGTTGGATGATAAATAAAGAAGACTGAAGAATTGACACCATTGAATTATGGTGTTGGTGAAGAATATTGAATGTACCATGAACTGCCAGAAGAATGGACAAATCTGTCTTGGAAGAACTGCACCCAGATTGCTCCTCTGTCTTATATACTTTGAACAGGTTATCAGGAGGGACCAGTCCCTGGAGAAGGACATTATGCTTGGTAAAGTAAAGGGAGATCGAAGAAGAGGAAAACCCTCATCCAAATGGATTGACACAGTGGCTACAACAATGAGGTCAAGCGTAACAATTGTGAGGATAGCGCAGGACGGGGCAGTGTTTCATTATTTTGTACGTAGGGTTACTATTAGTTGAAACTGACTTAACAGCACCTAACAAGTTTTGCTTCTTTCTTAAGAAGGTGAAATTATAGGTATTTTATAATGCACTTTTACTCATACATTATTTTTTTTACTTAACTCTCCACTAAATTTTTCCAAACCAAGTGTACAAAACATCATTTTAAAGCCACTGAGCCACAGAAAGGTTGAATTACATATTCAAATACTGTTAACGAGTAAAATGTAAATTCTCGTGATTTGAAATGTAGTCTATATCAGACTTTACTGGCTTCAAAATAAATCAACACCAACTATGAACAGAGCAGTTGATCAGAATTCCGGTTGAGATTTTTGGTGGATTAACATTCCACAGAGATCTCAAGGCTACCAGACTCTGATAACTTCCAGGGGCATCTCCAGATGGAAGATGCATATACCGCTCCCTCAAGCCCCATACTCACCTGCTAGTTTATATTTATCCCAGTGAATGCTCATTGTTTTCATGATGTGAAAATATTATGATCGAAATATGATGTTTTCATATATCATGAGTCTTTGGTATAGTAATGTCTTACAATCAGTGAGAATAAGATTAACAGCTTAATTAAGGACCAGTTTATAATCAAGTTATTTAAACTCTTTGAGTCTTAATTCATTTCTAAAGTGGAAATAAACATGTCCTCCTTTAGGGACTTGATTTGAGGATAATTGAAAATGTTAGCAAAATGCTTAGCATAGGGACTAGTACAAAGACAGTGCCCAACAGACACAAAGTATTGCTATTATAGTAGATTTAATCCCAGATTTTACTCATTAGTGATTATTCTGAAACTGCTTTTTAGAACACATCTTAATGGCTAATCAAGCAGTGGCTATTAAAACACTCTCAATTATACATGTACAAATTTAAGATGATTAATATGTCATAAATATTTACTGAGAAGATTTACGATGTTTAAACTAAATGAATTCTTAAGATAGAAGAAAAAAATTGTATTAACAGCCCACTTGCAAACTTGAAAGTGATTTTTTTATTTTAGCAGTTTTCCAATTTTGTTCTCCTGTATTATTTGCCCTTTCTCTTGGAGTGCTAATCTAATAATGTGAAAACTGGTGACACACACACAACATAATTAAATCATAAAACCAGTAGCCTAATTGTTGAGGGTTAAGATGATGTTTAGAGTCATTCATGTAAGGTTATATAAATACTTTCAGGTAATGATTAAATGTGGTTGGAAAAAATTAACTTATCCGTATAACTTTCACCCCATTTTTTAAGAGTGTAGCAGTGTAAACAACAAAGATGGAGTATTTGCCTATATAAAACTTATAACCCTAAGATTTTGTAACAGACTTACTTCAGCTTTTGAGGAAGTAACTCCTTTTTAATATTTATTTCAGCAAGGCTTCTCAGGTCACTGGCTGTTAAATAAACCTTGTTAAGTAAAAGCAATGCATGTTAAAGTCTTAAGAATTTCTTACCACACATCCTGCATCAACTTTTCTTCATTTCCAATATTTCCTCTTGCTGAAAAATTTCAAGTTCTCAGATATAGCATGGTACAAGAATGATTATTTATATAACTTTTATTGTCTCTGCTGTAAATAGTTCAGAGACCATAGACCCCTATCCTATCTGCTCCCAATTTATATAATAAAAATACTTCTGTCATTCTCATAGAGGTTATAGGAAGTGATTTAAATGTGTATATGTAAGACTTTTTTTTTATGTAAGACTTGAATAATAGTAAAAAAAAAAGAATAGTATGATCTGTGTATTATCAGCATAATAGTCACATTTCTTAGACTTACTATTAATTGAATGATCTTTGCTCACTGATGATACAATATGATCATTTTAAATTGCAACTTTTATAGCTACTAGGGGGCTTAGAGATCATTCAACCCACCATGAAACTCAGGTTCTAATCAGTTGGTACCTGCGTGGGAATTAAAGACTTATCCTCCTGTCTTTAATTTCAGTTTAATTTCCATTCTCTCATGGTTCCATTTAAAAGATTAAATTTCTCACTTAAAAAAAAATAATTCATTTTAATTACACAAGTAATATAGTCTCCTGGTAAATCCTTAGAATATTACAGAGAAGATTAAAGTCGGATTTGATCACCAAGCCAATCCCACGACAGCATCTTTTTCAGAAGGGTGGGCAAATTTCATATAGTGAATACACCTGTTTGGATTAGATTTAGTTGACAATGACAGAAAATCCAGAAGTAGAAGTGGCTGACATAAAATGGAAATTCTCTTCAGTTTCATATTCGAGAAGTCCAGAGGATGTTCATCAAGGTTGAATGGTTGCTCGAAGGTATCAGAGACCCTGCTTCTGTCTTCCTGTTTCTCCACAATAAACCAAACCCATTGCCATCGAGTTGATTCCGACTCATAGCGACAATGTAGGACAGAGTAGAACTGTCCCATAGGGTTTCCAAGGAATGGCTGGTGGATTCAAACCGCCGACCTTTTGGTTAGTAGCTGAGCTCTTAACCACTGTGCCATAAAAAACAAAACAAAACCCGTTGATGTCTAGTCAATTCTGACTCATAATAAAGCTCTTAACCACTATGCTAGCAGTGTTTTTTGTGCCATAATAGTGGCTTCCAATTTAAGTCCAAGATGGAAACTGAAGGTACAGTCACTATATCACATTCCAGCTATAGGAAAAAGGGTACTCATCTCCACTTTAAAGATACTTTCTAGAAGTTGCATATTATTTTTACTTGGATCCCACTGTGAAAAATTAATCACATGGACATATATAGCTGCAAGAGAGGCTAAGAAATGTAGTATTTATTCTGGGAAGCTGTATATTCAGGGAGAAATTGAAGCTTTCATTTTTATGGAAGAAGGAGAGAACAATGTCTGAAATAGGAAGTGTCCAGGGGCAGCAAGAATTCTAATGCTCATTGCTCCCTTTCCCTGGCCAGCCCAGGCACCTGCTAAAAAAGTCAGCCATCAGAAGGAGAGCTAGACCTGGTAGGGTATTAGGAGTTCCTTCCATATCAGTGAATATTATCCAAAAATATTCTAGTCTTTTGAAATTTTATGTCTGGTATACTGGTATACCTAGGGATAATTTTGATTATCTTTGGCACTCTCATAAACATCCATTCCCAGGAATAACAACAACAACAACAGCAATAAAACAGTAAGTTTCAAAATATGTTATAAAATGAACAACTCACCAAATGATACTATATATTTTTATGAGGATATGAACATATAAAATAGCCTTGAAGGGTGCATCTAAAGCTGATAATGAGTGTTACCTTTGGTGCTGTGGAATGAGGGTGTTGATCAAATTGTATTTTAATTTTTCTGTAATGTTATAAGATTTAAAACAAAACAAGGTACATGGGGGATGAGTGGGTAGAGAACTTACCACATGGAGATCCCTAGGAACTCTGTGGTACCTTAACTGGATAGCCATTGTATCAGTTATAGGTTTTGGTTGTGAGCAGTAGAAACCAATTCTGATGAACTTAATCCAAAAAGGGAGTTTATTGGAAGAAAAAACTTCACAGATTCAAAGAAAAAGTTCAGTGATAAATCTATGTAGTAGGAACTAAGACAGTCACTAACATCCCAGGCATCTTTCATCACTGTGTGTCCTTGTTCATGATTTACATTCTCATACGGTAAAGGTGAGAATGTAAGTTGTCATTTTGTCACATTGGTCAAGCTTTAAGCACATCCTTAGCTGAGGTTTGGGGAGTAAGAATTCTAAGTAGGTGCCTTGATTCACTGTCCCAGCAAGGCATAGAATGTGTGTGGGACCATTGCACAAATAAAAGTCAGGTTCTGTTACCAGTGTCGGAAAGCTTCTGTTTTGGAGCTAAGATTTGTGGTCTTAATTCTTAAAAATGTCTTTACTTGGATACATTGCAATGAACCACATTGCTTAGCCAAATTTTCTGTACTATTAAAATTCACTCAAATTGTCTTCTTTACTGTTTTTTTTTTTTTTTTTTTTAAGTGAGCTATCTTCTGTCAACTTTTGGTTGCTCTTGAAAGCAAGAGCTGCAAGGGCAGCTACTTTTTTGCCGCTACTCCCTAAATAGGGTTATACTTTCCTGCTCCAGTGATTTCCGGCTTGGTCATAGGGCTTGCTTTGGCTAATTAAATGTGAATGGAAGTGATACATGTCACTTAACATTTATTTCCAGAGAAAGTATTTTTCTCTTGAATTTTTAGTGCTTCCTTTTCAAAGATAACCTAACCTAGTTTCCTTTCTTGTCTGAATTATCTCTACTCGCAGAGCTAAAATTAATGTTCTATTCCAGTAACTACACTGGTTTAACCTTCTAGTATTTTAATTACCTTACTCAACTTCCATTGTACTTAAGTTATAGGTAATGTAAAATTATTTTGTGAAGCAAGCGATATTAATATGTTGAATTTTCATAGTGTGATAAAAAGAATAAGATAGACGTGAACGAAATTAACTGGATCTGGCATGAGTGTTGATATGAATATTATTGATACTGGTATGTTGATATTATTTATAGACTTGATTGTGATTATTTGTAAATAAAGACACTATACCTATACTCATTGCAACCCCAAGCGTGCAGAATAGAACTGCATTCCATAGAGTTTTTAAGATTGCAACACTTCCAAAACTAATCACCAGGCATTACTTTCAAGGCACCTCTGGGTAGATTTGAACCTCCAACCTTACAGTTAGTAGTCCAGTTCTTAACTGTTTGCATCACCAGGGACTTCATTAGTTGGAATTAACTTGACAGCAACTAACAACAAGACAACAACAATAGCAATACTAAATTAAATTGAGAAATCCAGTAGATTGTGATGATCGTGTGTATAGGGCTTTCATGTCATAAGGATATTGTCACTTGGAATAAAAAATTATGCTTTTCGGCCCAGATTGTTTTAAACATATTTGTTATCTAGTGTGTTATAACTAAATACTTGTTTTTTACAGAACACTAACAAGTGCTGGTAAAAACCTACAAGATAGTTTTCTGAAGGCCTTGGCGATGAGAGAAGAAGACAATCGCAATGGAAAAATTAGCGTGAGTAGATTTCAGCCAACAGCTGAAAATGTATACAATAAAAGCACTTAGTAATAATAATATACTTTTCTTTCCTGTAATTCATGAGGGGTATAATTGCATAGAACATTGGGAATATAACTCCATAATGGGAAAAAGAGATTCATTTTTCAAATGTTGGTGACCTTATGTCAACTTTACACCTTTTTCTATTGTGCAGTAACTAAAAGCATCCAAGAAATATTGCATTGGGTCTGAAAATGGATAATTCTTAGAAAGTAATAAACTATGTCTCCATTCCTTATAACCACAGTTATTATTTATTATTTTCACAAACATATCTTTTTTCTATTCACTTGGACAAGATGTTGGTTGCTCACACATTAATGGATTTGCTTGATTAGATAAGCAACTAGATAAAATTCTAAATGGGAAAGCTTATTATGTATGCAGAATTTCGGGAACTGAAAACCATGTTTGGGTTTCTGACTAAATTTGAAAAGAAACAAATAAGATACAGGCTTCAGGAGAACTATTTGTAAATGAAGGTACCCTTGCAGTTAAATATATTTAATTCAAATGACTACAACTAAAGAAGTATTTCAACTTTCATATAAAAATGATCGATAAATGCCTATATATATAAATATGGAATAATTGAAATAAAAATGTGTTGTGCCCATGTAAATATTACGTTGTTGAAACGGTAGCATTCCTTTCTTTCAACAATGGCTAAAGCTCGGCTTTTGCTCTCCAGTGCTAGAGCACTGCAGCAGATGTTGTTGGTGTCCCTCCCAAATCCTGTTTCCCAGTCTAGTATACCCAATTCCACATGCTACAGGTGTTAGTGAATAATGGTTCACACCTGCAGCCTCTTTGAAATGATTGCCCATAGCTGACAGGAACCCTCCCCTCATGGCAGTTAGTAATTAATTGATGGAGACAGGGAGTGAGGAAGGGAGGTGCGTACAAGGTCATCCCCCTTGCCTTAAGGCAGAATAAACTCTGTGGTACACTTCAGGCTCCACATTTCCCAGTGTGATCAGAGTGAGGCTGGACTTCTGCTGAAACCACATCTCATCCCTCATGTCTTACAGCTTCTCATGAGAGAACATACTAAAAAAAATCACTTGCACTAAAATCTGCACCTTAAGCTCTGCCTCTAGGAAAAACAAAAGACAAAAACCAAACTCATTGTTAGTGAGTTGATTCCAACTCATAGCCACCCAATAGGGCATGAGGTTTCCAAGGGTTTCCAAGAAGCATCTGGTGGATATGAACTGCCGAGTTTTTGGTTAGCAGCTGAATGCTTAACCACTACACCACCAGAGCTCCTAGGAAACCTGACCTAAAATAAACAAATAATATTTATAATTGGTTAAGCACCTACTAAGTGTTAGGCTTCCTCCAAGACTGATTTATTTTTCTGTTCATGGTACATTCAATATTCCTTGCCAACAGTACAATTCGAATGTAACACTTCTTCAATCTTCTTTTTCTTTGTCCAGCTTTCACATGCATATGAGGCAATTAAAAAGACCATGGCATCTCACTTTTTAACACTTTAAAGAAGCCTTTTGCAGCAGATTTTTCCAGTGTAATTTGTCCTTTGATATTTGGTTCCATGGGCATTGATTGTTGATCCAAGTGGAAAGAAATCCTTGATAATTTCAATTTCTTCACCATTTATCATCATGTTGTTTATTGGTCCAGTTGAATATGCCTTGGTTTGAATCCAAACTGAATCCAAATCTGTCTTGGAGGAAGTACAGACTGAATGAATGCTCCTTAGAAGTGAGAATGGCTAGACTTTGTATTGTTTATTAGGAAATAGCAACTTTAAATAGGACATCATGTTTGGTAAAGTGGAGGGTCAGCAAAAATGAGAGAAACTCTCCATGAAATGCATTGATACAGTGGCTGCAACAATGGACTCAAACATATTAACGATCATGTAGATTGCATAGGGCTGGGCAGTGTTTCATTCTGTTATACACGAGGTTGCCATAAATGGAAGCCAACTCAACAGAAACTAACAATGAGAAGATTTAGGCTTGTGTGTGCTGTGCACATTAGATGATTTTATTCTAAAAATATCTGATTAGTGTGAAAATTATTAACCCTACGTATGGGTGAGAAGACTTAGGCTCCGAGGAACTGAGGAATTTTATTTAGCTTGAAATGAAAATCTAAGAGTCAAACTCAGATTAATCTGGTTCCATAATCTCTGCCTTTCCAGCCTTTCTTAATACCTTGGTATCACATTTTTACCCAATAAATAAATAAAACTCTATTCAACTATACTTTTTCTAACAAAATGGAAGTGATAGGCATTTTGTTTTCTGAACATTGATGTAATTTGTTTGAAATGAAGGTAAGACTGTATGAGTCATATAGTTTCCATAAGGGTTTATTAGTAGACAAGCATGGATTCAATTAAAAAGGAAATAAACATCTATATAATACCTTCATTTACTTGAAAGGGAACATTTTAAAGAAGTTGGAAAATGGCAAGGAGGGAAAAGATCAAGTCAGCACAATGTTATTGGTCATATACAGCACAATCTTAAGTTTCATAGAGATTTCAACACAGGAAATAAGTATATTAGGAAGTCCCTAATTCATAGGTTTTTTTTCTGACCCAGGTACAGTGGTTTCTTTGAATGACTCTGAAGGAAAATCTATAAGCATTGCTTTTATAACAGCTTCAATAATGTGTATTTCAAAGCCAAAACTAGCCAGCCATGTAACTGTTTGCATACTCAACATTCAGTGGGAAAATATGTGTCAACAGGTTCCGCTTTCTCAAGCCAGAATAGCATGTGACCTTTCATTACAATTCTCATGAGTCTCAGAATAGGAAGGGAATGTTTTATTTTTGTTTTTTTCCATTCAATAAATCAAAGATTCTTAGTTTACTACCATCTCGAAAATAACCCGAAAGCTCTTACCCACCACCACTTAGCCAGTTAAAAAAAAATTATAAAGTCACTGTTTATTGGAAACACTGTGAGGGAGGACATATATCTTCTATATCTTTGTTTATGATAAATAGTAAAGTGGTTTACTGTATCATTTAAAAATTATTCCATGAAGCGTTTTTTTAAAATCTGATTGCTATAATAATTTGACAGTGACCAACAATCTTTAGATCTTTAATAAAGTCTGTAAGCATTTGATTGTCTCAAAGAACCCCTTCAGCAATCTTTTCTAAAGAGAAAATCAAAACTATTCAATGCTCCCCTTAAACTATCAACAAAGTATTGCATTTTTCCTACAACATCTGTTTTATTCACAATTGATATAGCTCTAACGATGATATAACCAACTGTCCTTTACTGCAGAAATCATATTATTTATTTAAATAATTGTCATGTATATTGCAGTGTGCTGTGTTTAATCTATATTTTTAATGTTCAATCAATATTAAGCAGAGGGTACTTTAATGTTACTCGCATTATTGTGGCTTAGAAAATGTAGCATACCCCTTTTGTGACCTGTAATAATCTATGGACTCTAACAGTAGGCAAGAAGTGAATCTGGAACTTGAGTGTAGTTATTGTTTATCTCCAGTGTCTATGCTATTAACCACTGCACTGTATTGAATCCTCTAAAACTAGTATCAAACTTGTCTTCCCGTTATTAAAATGATGATCATCTACTCACTCTCTGTTAAGTCCCCCAAAACATGTCTTCAACAGTTCCTTCTCAGTATTTCCTATATTAAATCAAAAAACCTGTTTTGTGGTTTTTATCTCCTAAATCATTACTCAAGTCCATCTTTCCCCACCATCTGTTCTGTTACTTCTTTATCCCAGCCTTTCAGTATCTATTGTCTGACCTGTTACAATGGACTTCCAGTCTACCTCTCTGTCTCATATCTCTTCCCTCCCCGCTACAGACACATATTTATCCTCATATGCTACTGCTAGTGTACTTTTAAAATCCATGTCAGGTCACATCACCCATTTGTCTAAGTTATTTCAGTGGTAGTCATTGTCTTCAGGATATTGTCCATTCTACTTAGCACAACATATTAGATCCCTTAAATCTGGCTGTTGCCCATCTCTTTGGTTTCCTTGCCCTCTCCCCTAAATTTATTTGAAAGATATTTTCGAGGTAGAATTGACCAGACTTGGTGACGAACTGGATATGAAATCTAAGGAGTGGAAGATGAAAGCAAAATTAGTTTAATTGTAGATTATTTATCTGAGGGTTGGAGTCCCAGGGTAGTATAAATGGTTAATAGACTTGGCTGCTAACCAAAAGATCAGCTGTTCAAGTCCACTTAGAGATGCCTTGGTAGAAAGGTCTAGAGATCTACTTTTAAAAAATTAGCCATTGAAAGCCTTATGGAGTAGGTTCCACTTTGACACATATTGGGTTGCCATGAGTAGGAATCCACTCAATAGCAACTGGTAAAGAAAGGTAAAGTAATTTGAGGCATAGCAATGTAGGAGATACATATTGGCATAGGCTTCTGCAGCTGCCTACTTAAATTCTTGGCATATTCTTTTCAATAGGTCCAAGACAACTAAAACTCAATATGTCCAAAATCAGACTCATGCTTTCTGTGACCCGTTCCTGGTCTTTTAGTACAACATATCTCAAGGAGTGGCAGCACCATCTGTGCAGCTGTGAAAGTCAGAGCTATAAAATGCCACTCCCTCTGCTTCCAGCCCCCTTCTCATCCATACTCTGTCACCACATCCTGCCAAGTTTACCTTCTAAATAATTCTCAAATCAGTTCTCTTCATCTTCTCTGTCATCCTCCTAGTCAAAGCTATTATCTTCTCTTATTTGATCTTCCAATGTATCTATACAGCAGGCATATTGACTTTCTCAGTCTGAAAATCTGATCATATTATCTCCCACCCCACTTATACACACATAATAAAAACTTTCTGTGTTTTACCTTCTTAATCCCTGTCGCAGCTGTATTTTTGCTTTGTTTGTATTATTACTTGATTATTCTCTTTCTTCCCCAAGCGACTCTGAGTTCCACAAGGCATTCATCATCCATTTTATCCCCAGCAGCTAATAAAAGCCTGGTATAAAACCAGTTATCATTATTTTTGTAATGAATAGTTGAATAAAGTAATTAATAGATAGTACAGCTCTTGACCCCTGTTTTGGTATGAAGACGCCTACAGTTGGTGAGTTCATGGGTTTGAATGTGTTCACCAAAGGAAAATGTATATAGTGAAACCGATGTAGGTAAAGTAGAGGTACAAGATGATCAGCCCGAGAAAGGTATTGAGTTCAAAAGTTGGAAGAATGTAAGAAAACTATAAAATAATTAGGTTATAGACACCAAAGTAGGAGAGAAAACATATTGACCAACTGTCTAAGTACCTCAGAGAAGTCTAGAAGGAAACTGGAAATTATCGTCTCAGAATAAACCATTTTACCTCTTTACTGTAGTTTCTACTAGTCTTCATGCAAATGTCACATGTTGACCTGTAAGATTTTCCTTAGTTTCTATCAGGTACACAAAATATTCTCTAGGTATTATATCTTTATTCAAGTATACTCTGATATTACCATATCGATTAAGACTTTTCTGAAAATCACAAGAAAAAAACACTCCCTTAATCTCAGCCTCATTTAGACATGTAATTTCCTTGATGTTTTCTCTCTTTTTTTCTGAGAAAATGCATTTTGCGATATCTCATATATTCACACTATGTGTTTAGCTCACTGTGAATTTTTTTACATCCACTTGTATCACTGTGATTTGCTTCAGATATGAATTTACAAATATCAAGAACCCAAGCTTGTTTAATGTGCTTTGCTGAGAACTTGTCATAAAAAAAGCATACACTTAATAAATGCTTCACTGTGGTGGTAATGTTAAAAGCTTTATAGTGTGAGCATTAAAAAAACTAAACTCCTTCTTAGGAAACAATACAATCTACTTATAAATAAGAAGGAAAAGATTAAATGAATTGATTTAATCTTTTAAGAATTTTTAAATTATGAGGCATGAGGTAGAGCTGTTTCCACACAAGAATGACTCACATAAAAATAAAATACATATTACACCTACCATTTGAAGCAATATACAATTAAAGTATTTTTAAACATCTTTCTACATGAATTTCACATAAAGCTAAATGTTTCATTCTAACTAAATACATGGAACACCGTAGTAATTTAAAACAAGAATATTTTGGAAAATAAGCAACAACAACAAAAAAAAGTATTTGTTTTCATATATGTGCTTGAATATGCAAATGTGTGTGTGTGTGTGTGTGTGTGAAATTGGGAGGCATTCATGAAACAATATTGATTCTTGACTAAGATCAGATTACCTCTGTCCTAAGTTGTTTTTTTTTTTAAGGATTTATCTAAACAATAACTATGTCAACAACATCTGACCCTGACCCATTGAACCACTGAAAGCTTTAAAAAGTATAAAATTTTCAGGAATTTTTATTCTTAAAGTAGAAATTATATAAACTTTTAATTTTCATAAAGCCCTGTTTCCTCCCAGGGCATGAGACTACATGTCAAAATAGTAGGTTTTTGAGAATGATATGAATGCATATACCAAGAAAATAATCCACTGACTTGAGCATTGAAAGTGTTCGAGTGGGAGGCACATGCTGATGGGGGATAGAGGGTTTCCAGAGCTACAGACTCTATAGCAGAGTAAATTCAAGGCCTAAAATGGAAAAAGTAATGAATCGATTTTGTAATTGGTTGACCACAAGGAGAAACAGGACACCCACAAAAATCAATTACACCAATACCATTTGAAACCTGGGATCACCAAACTTAAAAATAAAATAAAAAGCTGTGAGTGTGGGAAAGAAATCCTAATCTTCTAAATTCCTAACTGTGTTTAAAGAAAATTACCCAAGAAAAATGCTATGGAATTAGTCCTTCAAGCGTTATTAGATCATGTAAATCAACTATGTCAGTTCTAAAATATTATGATAATTTTTCAATATGTACTTTCAATAAGATGAAACAAAAAGAGTAGAGTATGTGCCTCTGGGATGAATTTCTCCATTTATTTTGCACCCACACATTATGTTGTTGTTACATGCCTTCTGGTCGGTTTCAACTCATAGCTATCTTACATACAACAGAATTAAATAATGCCTGATCCCATGCCATCCTCACAATGGTTGCTGTGTGAGCCCATTGTTGCAGCCACTGTGTCATACCATCTCATTGAGTGCTTTCCTCTTTGAGGGAAATGGATTCTCTCCTTTACCAAGCATGGTATTCTTCTCCAGGAACTGGCCACTCCTGATAACATAACCAAAGTCTGTTAGATGAAACCTTGCCATCCTCCCTTCTAAGGAACATTCTAGCTGTACTTCTTCCCAGAAAGATTTTTTTCTTTCTTCTGACACTCCATGGCATATTCAGTATTCTTTGACAACATCATAATTCAAAGACATCAAATCTGCTTTGGTCTTCCTAATTCACTATCCAGCTTTTGCATGCATATGAGCCTATTGAAAATACCATGCCTTGGGTCGGGTGCACCGTAGTTCTCAAAGTGACATCTTTGCTTTTCAACACTTTAAAGAGATCTTTTGCAGCAGATTTACTCAATGCAATATGTTATTTGATTTCTTGACTACTACTTCCATGGGTATTGATTGTGGATCCAAGTAAAATGTTATCCTTGATAACTTCAATCTTTCCTCCATTTATCATGATGCTGCTTATTGGTTCAGTTGTGAGTATTTTTATTTTCTTTATGTTGAGGTTTAACACAGACTGAAGGCTGTTGTCTTTGATGTTCATCAGTAAGTGCTTCAACTCCTCTTCGCTTTCAGAAAGCAAGGTTGTATCTTGCATATATTGCAAATTTTTAAAAGTCTTCCTCCAGTCCAAGCTCTTCTTCATATAATCCAGTTTCTCAGAATATTTGCTCAGCATACAGATTATTAAATAAGTATGCTGAAAAGATACAACCCTGCCATACACCTTTCCTGATTTCAAACCACTCAGTATTCCCTTATTCTATTCAAACGACAGCCACTTGGTCTATACAGGTTCTGCAGGAACACACTTAAGTGTTCTGGAATTCTCATTCTTTGCAATGTTATCCATAATTTGTTATGATCCACACAGTTGAATGCCTTTGCATAGTCAATAAAACACAGGTAAATGCCTTTCTGGTATTCTCTGCTTTTAGCTAAGACCCATCAGACATCAGCAGTGATAGCCCTATTTCCATGCTGTCTTATGAATCACACTTGAATTTCTGGAAGTTCCTTGTTGATGTACAGGTACAACCATTTTGGAATTATCTTCAGCAAAATTTTACTTGTTTGTGATATCAATGATATTGTTCAATAATTTCTGTATTCTGTTGAATCACCTTTCTTTGGAATGGGCAAAAATATGGATTCTTCCATTGGTTGGCCAGGTAACTCTTTTCCAAATTTCTTGGCACAGGTAAGTGAACACTTCCAACATTGCATTCATTTGTTGAAACATCTCACTTGGTATTCCATCAATTCCTGAAGCCTTGTTTTTCACCAGTGCTTTCAGTGCAGTTCGAACTTCTTCCTTCAATACCATCAGTTCTTGATCATATGCTACTTCCTGAAATGCTTGAACGTCAACCAATTCTTTTTGGTACTGTGACTCTGTGTATTCCTTCTATCTACTTTTGATGCTTCCTGAACCATTCAATGTTTTGCCCACAGAATTCTTCAGTGTTGCGATGCTTCACAGATTCATTGTTTTCTTTATCATTGCATAATACTCCATTGTGTGTACGTACCACAGTTTGTTTATCCATTCATATGTTGATAGGCAGGAATAGAAATACCATGTCTCCCTTAAATTTCATAACACAGGTCAGAAGCTGCCACATCCCCTTGAGAATTTCATAACACAAGTCAGTAGCTGCCACCTCCCTCTGAGAATTTGGCTGGCACTATTTTCCAGATTTTCTGAGTCAAAAAAGGCCTGAAATTTGGGGCTTATGATAATCCAGAGCCCTTCAATTCGTAACGCATGAATCTGGACCTAAACTGCAGTTCACCGAAAGAGTTACTAAACGTCACTCTTAGCCAAATGATCAAGCAAAAATCTAAGAAAGATTCTCCTTAGTCAACCAGTAGTTTTTTCAAAGAAATATGCCGAACAAAGCTTAAGAAAACATGAGAAAGAGAACAAAAGAGAATAAGCAAAGGCTTATTTTCCGAGAGCCCTCACCCTGTTGGTATCGAAGGAGAGTGGGTCCAGAAGATAGGGCCTCTTTCTGCTGGGTTCTGCTCCAGAGTCCATATCTCCTTGAGCTCGACTGGATTCGTAGCTTCAGAAATCCTGCTGACTATGGCATTAACAGTTGTAGTGGGGAAAAAAAATCACAAAGTTCAGTAAAACAAAAAGAAAGTTTTATTCAGCATATATTCAAAAAGACAAAAGTGTGAAGCAGACAGGCATGCTGCCAGAGCTAATGTCTGCCCGAGTCCAAGAAAATATTACAGAATAAGCTAGAATGGGAAAACGGACAAACGTGTTGTTAGAACCATGTCTGTCTGAGTCCAGAGGATATCATAGAATAGGCAAGAATGGCAAAACGGACAAACATGCTGCCGTAGCCACGTCTGCCCGAGTCCAAAGAACATTACAGAGCCATTATCAGTATATATTAACATTACCAAATGGGCAAAGCAATTGAAAGCTTCACTTTTTCACAGATTGGCTAGAAACTGTGATCCTACATTTTGAATTGTCTTTCTCAACATCATTGGTACAAGTTTCAGTATTAACAGTCAGGAGGTTCTTCATTGGCCCAACAAATTTCTATTCACGAAATGTTAATAGAAAAATATGAGAGTGGAAAGCCTTTTGTATTCTGGCTTACGTGAAAGGGTCCCTAAAACATATTTTCCAAGATTATTCTATCTATTGTCTTTATACTTCAGGGCCCAGTTGATGTGTCCTTATGAGTCCTAGTGAGCCTAGCTGTATACTCAGGGACAGGGGATAATGACTCTATACTCAAGGACAGGGAATAATGACTCCAATATTATTTCCTAGGTCAAACTCCATGACTTTAAATACCATTTAGATGTTTACTTTTAGATTTTTGTTCCCATCCAGACTTCTCCCCTAAGCCCCAAACCAATATTTGTACATGATGACTTAGCTTTTCTACTAGTATATCTAACAAAAACCAAAGAAAACCAAACTCATCACTGTCGAGTTGATTCTGGCTCATAGGGACCTTATAGGACAGGGTAGAACTGCTCCATAGGGTTTCCAAGGAGCTCCTCATGGATTTGAACTGCCAACCTTTTGGTTAGCAGCTGTAGCTCTTAACCAGTATGCCACCAGGGTTTCTGTATATCTAGTAAAATAGTAGGCAATGAAAAATTAACAAACTTCAAAGAGAACCATTGTATTATTGATGCATGAAATATGCATTTCTCACAAATGTTTAGAATCCTAATTGTTTTAACCATTTATCTATTTCTATAGATGTAAATGAGAATTAAACAACAAAAAAATTTGTCACATTCATGCCTATAATACACAAATCATAAAGAGTCCATATCACAACCAAATACTTTTTTACCCTTGAATATTTTAATGGTACAATGTAGTAGGATTGTTTAGAAGTTAACAAGTGTATGAACACCTTCATTAGGAATGCATTGCTCCTCTTTATAAATGAAAATAGAATTAAAAAAGGCTGTAAAGCCCATTGCTTTACTTACAGTAAATACACCAACACAAAAATTTAGGTTAATTTTCAAGTCCACATTTTCATAATCACCAAAGTGAAATTCAAAAAGCTGTAAAACCAAAGGATTTCCATAAGTTTGTAATAATTTGGCAATAAATCTGACCTGACATGAAGCTATTTATAAATTTTATCTCATTTATTATGACTATCCATTTAGTTCATTGCAGAAGTATTAATGTGTTTGATTATTGGATGCTGTCCTAGTCTTGTCTGGGAATGTTGATTAATACATGCATAAGTACCATATCATCTTACTAAAATCCACATATTCTTAATTCTGAAACAATTCTGGCACCAGGGTTTTCAGATAAAGTATGATTACGGACCTGTATACTATCATAAATATATAAAATTTTGTTTATGGCAAAGTGAACTACGTAAGAAAACAGAACAAAACAAATCTTGGCTCATTTTAATAAAGCTTTATTGCTCTCTCACTTCATGTTGCTTGTCCATGCTAAACCCACAGTAGGGTTTTTTCTGCTCCATGCACTCATTCATCGACCTAGACTAAGACAAACTCTATTATCTTTATCATACAGCTTCCAAAAATGCCCTGGATATCTATACTCAGCTCAGGAAGAAGAGAGTGGAAGGTCGTGAAGAAGGTTCTTTATGTTCCAGGCCTGGAAGTATGATTTAAAATGCTTCTGTCCCAATTCTAATGTCCAGGACTCAGTCATATGGCCACACCTAATTAGGAAGACTGAGAAATTTAATCTATCTGAGTGCCAGGAGGAAAGGGAAATGTGATTGATGAACTATTAGTTGATCCTATAATCTGCTATATATATATACACACTCATTATATTTTTGCTGTGTTATGTTCCCAAAGCAAAATATTTATTTACAGAAAAAAATTATTTCTTTAAATTAAAGCCATTAATAATCTTCAGTAAATGGACACGTTTAAATTTCTCAAAATAATGGAAAAGCTCTGAAAAAAAGAGTAATGGTGTGGGGGAGCCAGTCTTACCAGACAAAACATACTTTAAAAAGGCACCATTAAAAACACTATATATTACTGGAGATAACATGGATATTTTTTGTTAGTTGTCATTGAGCCAGCCCCAGCTCATGGGGCAATATGAAATGTTGCTCAGTCATATGTTATCTTTTTGGTGGTTTGAATGTTTGAGTCCGTTGTTGTGGCTATGGTGTCAATCCATCTTGTGGAGGGTTTCCCTTGTTTGTTTATTTTTTTGTCCTTCTACTGAATATGATGTTCTTTTCTAGTGATTGGTCTTTCCTGATGACATGTCCAGAGTAAATGAGATGAAGTCTTACCATCCTTGCTTCTAAGAAACATTCTGGTTGTATTTCTTTTAAGACTCAATGGGTAGACAAAACAAAAAGCCTAGGAATAGACTGATGCATACAGAAACATATTTTTCAATAATGGTGTCGTCTCATATCAGTGAGGAAAATGTGGAAAATTCAGCAGATGGCATTGGGACAACTGGGTAGCCATAAGGATAAAATAAAGTAAAATAAGTTGGATACCTACATTACACTATCCATCAATATAAATTCTAAACGTAACAGATCTTTAAGTAAAAACAATGAAAGTATTAGAAGAAAACATCCCTATACAGCTTTCGAATGAAAATAGCTTTTAATTTTGACATCAAAAACCAAAAGGTAAACTATTGACACATTCAACTGAATGTAAATCTAAAACATTTGCCTGGAAAAAAACAGAAAAACAAATGGCATAAGCAAAAAGTCAAACAACAAGCTTAAAAAATGTTGCAAATCATGACATTAACCAAGAGTTAAACTCTCTAGTATAAACTCTCTAGTATTTTTTTTTAATATCAAGAACTCCAAAGAAAAATAAGCAAAGGTATGAATAGTTCAGAAAACACATACACAAATAGGTATTAAATAAAGTTTCTTTACCTCACCCATAATAAGAAAAATAATTAAAAATGTTTATTTCTTTTTTACCTATCAGTTTGTCAGGTCTACAAAAATGTTCAACTATCCTGGTTTGCAAGGCTTCGAAGCAACAGACACTCTCATATATTGTTGGAAAAGTGAAAATTAGTATGAAGTCTTTGGGGGGCAATTTGTCACATTTGGACATTTTCCCTACGCATAGACTTGCAAATGAGAAAGTATGAATTAATTGCTTCACTGTTTATGGTAGTAAAAGATGCTCAGCAGCTCAAATGTCTACCAGTGGTATCCGTATCAACTAAAAGTAAATACTAAAACCAACTATGCACCTGTAAATAAATGAGGACACTGTCTATACTGAAGGGAAAGATCTCCAAAATCTATTAAACGGAAAAGAGAAAGTTCAGGGCAGAATGAGTATTACATTTTCTGTAAAAAAAGAAAGTAAGGTGAAATGCAAATACAGTATATTTGTATTTGCTTAGTTTGCCATTAAAAAGTTTGGAAGGAAACACATGAAATGAGTATTAGTTACTACCTATAGGAGAAGGAATTGAAATACAAGACACAGATGGGAAAAGAGATTTTTCATGGTATAATGTGTATTTTTTTTTAAATTGATACATATAGATTTATACCTACTTATAAAACTAAATTTTAAACATATTAAAATACATACATTAAAATGGGTAACTATTACATAAATAGGAAACTATAGTTTTCAAACCAGCACATTTTATCAAAAGAGTAGGACAATATATTAAAATTCTAACAATTCAGAAGGTAAGAAATGAGAAAAAAAAAAAGAATACAAAAAACAGCAAAAAAAAAAAAAATCCTCAAAATAATATACATAGTAATTGAAAATGGATTGAGTATATTTATTAGAAGACAGTCTTATATTGGATAGGAAAACAGAATTGAGCTATATTTTGTTTAATTTTTTTTTTTTTAATTATCAAGGTAGTACATGCACACGGCTTAGAGGAGTCTTGGGTGCCCGTAGTTAGCCTAGACTAAGGCAGAATGTATACATTAAATTCTTACCTTGCTTTCAGCTTGTATGGCTACATAAAAAATGTGAAGCAAGATTCACTATTCCAAGACTACATTTTTTTCTTCTCTTTTATACATTTCGTTTTTGTCTTTGTTCCTTAACTCGATTTACGAAACGCCCATCATCAGTACTTTTATTCAATATTGAATTCACTAAAGCAATAGAAGGATGCACAGAAAGGGGAACATAAAAATTGGGGAGAAATATATAAAAACTCTTATTTACAGACATAAATTATCAATCTTGTTAAGCCAAGAGAATCTGAAGGTAAAGTTAGATTAATAAGAACACCTTTTATAGATGTAATATTTTTTTTTAAAAAAAAAAAATAATAATAATGTTCTTATATGTCACTGTTAGCCAAGTATAAAATGTAATGAAATAAAAGATTATGTTTAATATAGCAACAATACTTGTTCTTAAGTGCCATCGAGTTGGTTCCGACTCATAGTAACCCTGTGTACCACAGAACAAAACACTGCCCGGTCCTGTGCAATCCTCACAATTATTATTCTTGAGCCCATTGTTGCGGCCCCTGTGTCAGTCCATCTAGTTGAAGGTCTTCCTTTTTTTCACTAATCCTCTACTCTACCAAGCATGATGTACTTCTCCAGGGACTGATCCCTCCTGATAACATGTTCAAACATGTGAGATTTAGTCTAGCCATCCTTGCTTCTAAGGAGCATTCTGGTTTTACTTCCTCCAAGACAGATTTGTTTGTACTTTTGGCAGTCCATGCTATATTCAGTATTTTTCGCCAACACCACAATTCAAAGGCATCAATTCTTCTCTGGTCTTCCTTATTCATCATCCAGTATTTGCATGCAAATAAGGCAATTGAAAACACCGTGGCTTGGGTCAGGTACACCTTAGGCTTCAAGGTGACATCTTTGCTTTTCAATACTTTATAGAGGCCTTTTGCAGCATATTCACCCAATGCAATGCATCTTTTCATTTCTTGACTGCCGTTTCCATGGGTGTTGATTGTGAATCCAAGAAAAATGAAATTCTTGACAACTTCAGCATTTCCTCTTTATCATAATCTTGCTTATTGGGCCAGTTGTGAGGATTTTTTTCTTTACATTGAGGTGTAATCTATATCAAAGACTGTGGTCTATAGATCTTCATCAGTAAGTGCTTCAAGTCTTCTTCACTTTCAGCAAGTAAGGTTGTGTCGTGTGCATATTGCAGGTTGTTAATAAGTCTTCCCCCAATCCTGATGGCCCGTTCTTCTTCGTATAATCCAGTTTCTCAGATTATTTGCTCAGCATACAGATTGAATAGGTAGGGTGAAAGACACAACCCTGATGCACAACTTTCCTGACTTTAAACCACACAGTATCACTTTGTTCTGTTAAAACAACTGCTTTTTGATCTACGTACAGGTTCCTCATGAGGACAATTAAGTGTTCTGGAATTCCCATTCTTTGCAATGTTATCCGTAATTTATTATGATCCATATAGTTGAATACCTTTGCGAGTCAATAAAACACAAGTAATCATCATTCAGGTATTCTCTGCTTTCAACCAGGATCAATCTGACATCAGCAGTGATATCCCTGTTCCATGTCCTCTTCTGAATCAGGCTTGAATTTTTGGCAGTTCCCTGTCGGTATACTGCTGCAGCAGCTTTTGGAATTTCCAAGGAGCCCTCGTAGATTTGAACTGCTGACCTTTTGGTTATCAGCCATAGCACTTAACCACTATGCTGCCAGGGTTTACCAACAAAATTTTACTTGCTTGTGATATTAATGATATTGTTCTATAATTTCTGCATTCAGTTGAGTCACTTTTCTTGGGAATAGACATAAATATGGATCTCTTTCAGTAGTTTGGCCAGGTAGCTCTCTTCCAAATTTCTTGCCATAGAAAAATGAGCACTTCCAGCTCTTCAACTGTTTGTTGAAACATCTGAATTGGTATTCCATCAATTCCCGGAGCCTTGTTTTCTACCAATGCCTTCAATGCAGCTTGGACTTCTTCCTTTAGTATCATGGGTTCCTAATCATATGCTACCTCCTAAAATGGTTGAACATCGACCAATTCTTTTTGGTATAGTGACTCTGTGTATTCCTCCCATCTTCTTTTGATGCTTCCTGTATTGTTTAATATTTTCCCTGTGGAATCCTTCAATATTGTGACTCGAGACTTGAATTTTCGCTTCAGTTCTGTCAGCTTGAAAAATGCTGAATGTGTTCTTCCTTTTTGGTTTTCTATCTCCAGGTCTTTGCACATGTCCGTATAATATTTTACTTTGTCTTCTCAAGCTTCCCTTTGAAATCTTCCTTTCAGCTCTTTTACTTGATCATTTCTTCCTTTCACTTTAGCTACTTGATGTTCAAGAGCGTATTTTAGAGTCTCTTTTGACATCCATTTTTACCCCCACACATCTGTCAGTTTTCTGTACTGTGGAGTCTTCTGCGTTGCTGTGATGCTGGGAGGTATGCCACCGGTACTCAAATACCAGCAGGGTCACTCATGGAGGACAGGTTTCACCTGAGCTTCCAGACTAAGACAGACTAGGAAGAAGGATCCAGTGGACTACTTCTGAAAAGAATTAGCCGGTGAAAATCTTATGAATAGCAGTGGAACATTGTCAATATTTTGCCATAAGATGAGCCCCTCAGGTTGGAAGGCACTCAAAAGACAACTGCGGAAGGGCTGCCTTCTCGAAGTAGAATCAACCTTAATGACATGGGTGAAGCCTTTGGGACCCTCATTTGCTGATGTGGCATGACTCAAAATGAGAAGAAACAGGTGCAAACATTTATTAATAATCAGAACATAGAATGTAGGAACTATGACTCTAGGAAAATTGGAAATCATCAAAAATGAAATGGAATGCATAAACACCTATATCCTAGGCATTTGTAAGCTGAAGTGGACTGGTATTGGCCATTTTAAATTGGACAATCATATAGTCTACTATGCCGGGAATGACAACTTGAAGAGGAATGGTGTTTCATTCATAGTCAAGAAGAATATTCCAAGATCTCTCCTTAAGTAGAATTCTGTCAGTGATAGGATAATATCCACTATAAGGAAGACCAGTTAATGGGACTATTATTCAAATTTACACACCAAATACTAAGGCCAAAAAGGAAGAAATTGAAGATTTTTACCAACTTCTGCATTCTGAAATTAATCAAGCATGCAATCAGGATGCATTGATAATTACTGGTAATTGGAATGCAAAAGTTTGAAACCAAGAAGGACCAGTAGTTGGAAAATATGGCCTTGGTAGTAGAAATGATGCTTGGGATTGCATGATAGAATTTTGCAAGTCCAATGACTTCTTCATTTTAAATACCTTCTTTCACCAACATAAATAGTGACTATACACATGGACCTTACCAGATTGGATACACAGGAACCAAATTGACTGCATCTGTGGAAAGAGACAAGCTCAATATCTTCAGTGAAAACAATGCCAGGGACCGACTGTAGAACTGGCCATCAATTGCTCATATGCAAGCTCAAGTTGAAGTTGAAGAAAATTAGAACAAGTCCACAAGAGCTATGGTACAAGCTTGAGTGTATCCCACCTGAATTTAGAGACCATC
The DNA here is from genome assembly GCF_030014295.1 of Loxodonta africana. Taxonomy (NCBI): domain Eukaryota; kingdom Metazoa; phylum Chordata; class Mammalia; order Proboscidea; family Elephantidae; genus Loxodonta; species Loxodonta africana. Next base: position 73,484,110 of record NC_087346.1, on the reverse strand, counting down.
TCAAAAATAGATTTGACAGATTCCACACTAATTACTGAAGACTCGACGAGTTGTGGAATGACATCAAGGACATCATGAGAGCAAGAAGTCATTAAAAAGACAGGAAAGAAAGAAAAGACCAAAATGGATATCAGAAGAGAACCTGAAACTTGCTCGGACCTTTACAATTTGGATGCCCTTTATTTCTCTTTCTTGCCTTATTGTTCTGGCTAGGACTTCCACTAAAATACTGAATAGGAGAAGCGATAGTGGACACCCTTGTCTTGTTCTGGTTCTCAAGGGGAATCCTCTTAGTATTTCCCATTAGGAATAATGTTGGCTGTAGATTTGGCATATATGCCTTTAATTAGTTGAAGAATTTCCCTTCTATTCCTAGTTTGCAGAGACTTTTATTAGGAAGGATGTTGGATTTTATCAAATTCCTTTTCTGCATAAATTGAGACGATCATGTGATTCTTTTCTTTCTGTGTTATTTATATGATGAATTACATTGATTTTTAAAAAATTTTTATTGTGCTTTAAGTGAAAGTTTACAAATCAAGTCAGTCTCTCACACAAAAACCCATATACACCTTGCTACACACTCCCAGTTACTCTCCCCCTAATGAGACAGTCCACTCTCTCCCTCCACCCTCTCTTTTTGTGTCCATTTCACCAGCTTCTAACCCCCTCCACCCTCTCATCTCCCCTCCAGGCAGGAGACGCCAACATAGTCTCAAGTGTCCGCCTGGTCCAAGAAGCTCACTCCTCACCAGCATCCCTCTCCAACCCATTGTCCAGTCCAATCCATGTCTGAAGAGGCAGCTTTGGGAACACTTCCTGTCCTGGACCAATAGAAGGTCTGGGGCCATGACCGTAGAGTCTTTCTAGTCTCAGTCAGACCATTAAGTCTGGTTTTATGAGAATTTGGTGTCTGCATTCCACTGCTCTCCTGCTCCCTCAGGGGTTCTCTGTTGTGTTCTTTGTCAGGGCAGTCATCGGTTGTAGCCGAGCACCATCTAGTTCTTCTGGTCTCAAGATGATGTAGTCCCTGGGTCATGTGGCCCTTTCTGTCTCTTGCGCTCATAATCGCCTTGAGTCCTTGGTGTTCTTCATTCTCCTTTGATCCAGGTGGGTTGAGACCAATTGATGCATCTTAGATGGCTGCTTGCTAGGGTTTAAGACCTCAGATGCCACTCTTCAAAGTGGGATGCAGAATGTTTTCTTAATAGATTTTATTATGCCAATTAACTTAGATGTCCCCTGAAACCATGGTCCCCAGACCCCTGCCCCTGCTACACTGGCCTTCGAAGCATTCAGTTTATTCAGGAAACTTCTTTGCTTTTGGTTTAGTCCAATTGTGCTGAACACTCCTGTATTGTGTGCTGTCTTTCCCTTCACCTAAAGTAGTTCTTATCTACTATCTAATTAGTGAATACCTCCTCCCACCATCCCTCCCTCACCCCTCCTGTAACCACAAAAGAATGTTTTCTTCTCAGTTTAAACTATTTCTCAAGTTCTTAAAATAGTGGTCTTATGCAATATTTGTCCTTTTGCAACTGACTAATTTCCCTCAGCATAATGCCTTCCAGGTTCCTCCATGTAATGAAATGTTTCACAGATTCCTCACTGTTCTTTATTGAAGCATAGTATTCCATTGTGTGAATATACCATAATTTATTTATCCATTCATCCGTTGATGGGCACCTTGGTTGCTTCCATCTTTTTGCTATTGTAAACAGAGCTGCAATAAACATGGGTGTGCATATATCTGTTTGTGTAAAGGCTCTTATTTCTCTAGTTTATATTCCAGGGAGTGAGATTGCTGGATCGTGTGGTAGTTCTATTTCTAGCTTTTTAAGGAAACACTAAATCGATTTCCAAAGTGGTTGTACCATTTGACATTCCCACCAGCAGTGTAGAAGTGTTCCAGTCTCTCCACAGCCTCTCTAACATTTATTCTTTTGTGTTTTTTGGATTAATGCCAGCCTTGTTGGAATGAGAAGAAATCTTGTTTTAGTTTTGGTCTGCATTTCTCTAATGGCTAATGATCGTGAACATTTCCTCATATATCTGTTAGCTACCTGAATGTCATCTTTAGTGAAGTATTTATTTGTATCTTTTACCCATTTTTTAATTGGGTTATTTGTCTTTTTGCAGTTGAGTTTTTGCAGTATCATGTAGATTTTAGAGATCAGGCGCTGATCAGAAATGTCATAGCTAAAAACTTTTTCCCAGTCTGTAGGTAGTCTTTTTACTCTTTTGTGGAAGTCTTCAGATGAGCATAAGTGTTTGATTTTTAGGAGCTCCCAGTTATCTAGTTTTTCTTCTGCATTCTTAATGTTTTGTATACTGTTTATGCCATGTATTAGGGCTCCTAACATTGTCCCTATTTTTTCTTCCATGATCTTTATCATTTTAGATTTTGTATTTAGGTCTTTGATGCATTTTGAGTTAGATTTTGGTGCATGGGGTGAGGTATGCGTCTTGTTTCATTTTTTTGCAGATGGATATCCAGTTATGCCAGCACCATTTGTTAAAAAGACTGTCTTTTCCACATTTAACTGTTTTGGGGCCTTTGTCAAATATCATCTGTCAAATATCACATATGAGCAATATGTGAATGGATTTGTGTCTGGATTCTCAATTCTGTTCTATTGGTCCATGTATCCGTTGTTGTACCAGTACCAAGCTGTTTTGACTACTGTGGCAGTATAATAGGTTCTAAAACCAGGTAAAGTAAGGCCTCCTACTTTGTTCTTCTTTTTCAGTAATGCCTTTTTTATCCGGGGCCTCTGTCCCTTCCATATGAAGTTGGTGATTTGTTTCTCCATCTCATTAAAGAATGTTGTTGGGCTTTGGATCGGAATTGCATTAAATGTATAGATCACGGAGGCGGGGCCAAGATGGCGGACTAGGTGGACGCTACCGTGGATCCCTCTTGCAACAAAGACTTGGAAAAACAAGTGAGTCGATCACATATATAACAATCTACGAACTCTGAACAACAAACACAGACTTAGAGATGGAGAACGAACAAATACGGGCCGACAGCGATTTTTTTCAGAACTAAGAGCTAGTGTACCAGGCAAGTGACCTTCAGAGCCCGGGCTGGGGCAGAGCCCGGGGGGCAGATGGCACAGACAAGGGGCCCAGCCCTACCCCCCGAACCCATCCCAGGAGGAAGTCTAGCTGGTTGGCGCGGGCGGCGTAGCGGTGCAGCCGGTGGGAGAAACACCCAGGAGGCAGTGACTGATCTTGGAGCGGGGAGAGCAGCGTCCCAGCCAGGGAGCCGTCCCGCCGGGAGTTTGGCAGGAGGCGGGTGAGGCGCGAGCGTGGGGATCACCTATATTTCCCCAAAACGACCCCGGGGGGGCCCCCAGACGTTCGTGAGGGCCACGTCCACCCAGTTTGCACGAGCCGTGCGGCGCACCGGAGGGAGAAACCCCTGGGAGGAAGTGACTGGTCTTGGAGCGGGGAGAGCAGCATCCCAGCCGGGGAGCCGTCCCGCTGGGATCTTGGCGAGAGCGGGCGGGGTGTGAGCGCATTCCCCTGAATAGACCCCGGGGGCGGGCCCAGCTGTTCGTGAGGGCCACGCCCACTCAGTTCGCGCGAGTGGTGTGGTGCGGCGCACTGGAGGGAGAAATCCCCGGGAGGAAGTGACTGATCTTGGAGCTGGGAGAGTAGCGTCCCAGCCAGGGAGCCATCCTGCCGGGATTCTGGCGGACGGGGGCGGAGCGTGAATGCGGGGATCAGCTCTATATTCTGTGGTGCTACACGCCTAGCTCTCTGATCCCTCCCCCACCCTCCCCAGGCGGCTCCATTAACATCCGAATACCCTGAGGCAGAAGGAGAATTCAGATAGGGATCTGACTGCATTTTTTTTTAGCTGATTACCTGGAAAATCTAGTTTCCCAGTGATGGCTCGAAGACAGCAGTCCATATCAAACCACATAAAGAAACAGACCATGACAGCTTCTCCAACCCCCCAAACAAAAGAATCAAAATCTTTCCCAAATGAAGATACAATCCTAGAATTATCAGATACAGAATATAAAAAACTAATTTACAGAATGCTTAAAGATATCACAAATGAAATTAGGATAAATGCAGAAAAAGCCAAGGAACACACTGATAAAACTGTTGAAGAACTCAAAAAGATTATTCAAGAACATAGTGGAAAAATTAATAAGTTGCAAGAATCCATAGAGAGACAGCATGTAGAAATCCAAAAGATTAACAATAAAATTACAGAATTAGACAACGCAATAGAAAGTCAGAGGAGCAGACTCGAGCAATTAGAATGTAGACTGGGACTTCTGGAGGACCAGGGAATCAACTCCAACATAGCTGAAAAAAAATCAGATAAAAGAATTTAAAAAAATGAAGAAACCCTAAGAATCATGTGGGACTCTATCAAGAAGGATAACTTGCGAGTGATTGGAGTCCCAGAACAGGGAGGGGGGACAGAAAACACAGAGAAAATAGTTGAAGAACTCCTGACACAAAACTTCCCTGACATCATGAAAGACGAAAGGATATCTGTCCAAGATGCTCATCGAACCCCATTTAAGATTGATCCAAAAAGAAAAACACCAAGACATATTATCATCAAACTTGCCAAAACCAAAGACAAACAGAAAATTTTAAAAGCAGCCAGGGAGAAAAGAAAGGTTTCCTTCAAGGGAGAATCAATAAGAATAAGTTCAGACTACTCAGCAGAAACCACGCAGGCAAGAAGGGAATGGGACGACGTATACAGAGCACTGAAGGAGAAAAACTGCCAACCAAGGATCATATATCCAGCAAAACTCTCTCTGAAATATGAAGGAGAAATTAAGATATTTACAGATAAACACAAGTTTAGAGAATTTGCAAAAACTAAACCAAGACTGCAAGAAATGCTTAAGGAGATTGTTTCGCCTGATGACCAGTAATATCAGGTACCAGCACAATACAAGGTCACAAAACAGAACGTCCTGATATCAACGCAACTCAAATAGGGAAAGCACAAAAACAAAGTAAGATTAATTCTAATAAATAAATAAATAAACAAAATAATACACATAACAGGAAATCATGGAAATCAATAGATAAACGATCACAATAATCAAAAAGAGGGACTAAATATAGGAGGCATTGAACTGCCAGATGGAGAGTGATACAAGGCGATATAGAACGATACAAGTTAGGTTTTTACTTAGAAAAATAGGGGTAAATAATAAGGTAACCACAAAAAGGAATATCAATTCCATAACTCAATAAAAACGTAACGACTCAACAAACATAAAGTTAAACATTATGAAAATGAGGATCTCACAATATACTAAAAAAAGTCTCAGCACAAAAAAGTATGTGGAAAAATGAAAAGGCCAACAACACACATGAAAAGGCATCAAAATGACAGCACAAAAAATTATTTATCTATAATTACCCTGAATGTAAATGGACTAAATGCACCAATAAAGAGACAGAGAGTCACGGACTGGATAAAGAAACACGATCCATCTATATGCTGCCTACAAGAGACACACCTTAGACTTAGAGACACAAACAAACTAAAACTCAAAGGATGGAAAAAAATATATCAAGCAAATAATAAGCAAAAAAGAAGAGGAGTAGCAATACTAATTTCTGACAAAATAGACATTAGACTTAAATCCGCCACAAAGGATAGAGAAGGACACTATATAATGATAAAAGGGACAATTGATCAGGAAGATATAACCATATTAAATATTTACGCACCCAATGACAGGGCTGCAAGATACATAAATCAAATTTTAACAGAATTGAAAAGCGAGATAGACACCTCCACATTTATAGTAGGAGACTTCAACACACCAGTTTCGGAGAAGGACAGGACATCCAGTAAGAAGCTCAATAGAGACACGGAAGACCTACTTAGAACAATCAACCAACTTGACCTCATAGACTTATACAGAACTCTCCACCCAACTGCTGCAAAATATACTTTTTTTTCTAGTGCACATGGAACATTCTCTAGAATAGACCACATATTAGGTCACAAAACAAATCTTGGTAGAATCCAAAACATCGAAATATTACAAAGCATCTTCTCAGACCACAAGGCAATGAAGCTAGAAATCAATAACAGAAAAACTAGGGAAAAGAAATCAAATACTTGGAAAATGAACAATACCCTCCTGAAAAAAGACTGGGTTATACAAGACATCAAGGAGGGAATAAGGAAATTCTTAGAAAGCAACGAGAATGAAAATACTTCCTATCAAAACCTCTGGGACACAGCAAAAGCAGTGCTCAGAGATCAATTTATATCGATAAATGCACACATACAAAAAGAAGAAAGAGCCAAAATCAGAGAACTGTCCCGACAACTTGAACAAATAGAAAGTGAGCAACAAAAGAACCCATCAGGCACCAGAAGAAAACAAATAATAAAAATTAGAGCTGAACTAAATGAATTAGAGAACAGAAAAACAATTGAAAGAATTAACAAAGCCAAAAGCTGGTTCTTTGAAAAAATTAACAAAATTGATAAACCATTGGCCAGGCTGACTAAAGAAAAACAGGAAAGGAAACAAATAACCCGAATAAGAAACGAGAAGGACCACATCACAACAGAGCCAAATGAAATTAAAAGAATCATTTCAGATTACTACATAAAATTGTACTCTAACAAATTTGAAAACCTAGAAGAAGTGGATAAATTCTTAGAAAAATACTACCTACCCAAACTAACACATTCAGAAGTAGAACAACTAAATAGACCCATAACAAAAAAAGAGATTGAAACGGTAATCAAAAAACTTCCAACAAAAAAAAGTCCTGGCCTGGACGGCTTCACTGCAGAGTTCTACCAAACCTTCAGAGAAGACTTAACACCACTACTTCTGAAGGTATTTCAAAGCATAGAAAAAGACGGAACTCATTCTATGAAGCTACCATCTCCCTGATACCAAAACCAGGTAAAGACATTACAAAAAAAGAAAATTTTAGACCTATATCCCTCATGAACATAGATGCAAAAATCCTCAACAAAATTCTAGCCAATAGAATCCAACAACACATCAAAAAAATGATTCACCCTGATCAAGTGGGATTTATACCAGATATGCAAGGCTGGTTTAATATCAGAAAAACCATTAATGTAATCCATCACATAAATAAAACAAAAGATAAAAACCACATGATCTTATCAATAGATGCAGAAAAGGCATTTGACAAAGTTCAACACCCATTTATGATCAAAACTCTTACCAAAATAGGAATTGAAGGAAAATTCCTCAACATAATAAAGGGCATCTATGCAAAGCCAACAGCCAATATCACTCTAAATGGAGAGAACCTGAAAGCATTTCCCCTGAGAACGGGAAGCAGACAAGGATGCCCTTTATCACCACTCTTATTCAACATCGTACTTGAAGTCCTAGCCAGGGCAATTAGGCTAGACAAAGAAATAAAGGGTATCCAGATTGGCAAGGAGGAAGTAAAGCTATCACTATTTGCAGATGACATGATCGTATACATGGAAAACCCTAAGGAATCCTCCAGAAAAATACTGAAACTAATAGAAGAGTTTGGAAGAGTCTCAGGTTATAAAATAAACATACAAAAATCACTTGGATTCCTCTACATCAACAAAAAGAACACCGAAGAGGAAATAACCAAATCAATACCATTCACAGTAGCCCCCGAGAAGATAAAATACTTAGGAATAAATCTTACCAAGAATGTAAAAGACCTATACAAAGAAAACTATAAAACTCTGCTACAAGAAATTCAAAAGGACATACTTAAGTGGAAGAACATACCCTGCTCATGTATAGGAAGACTTAACATAGTAAAAATGTCTATTCTACCAAAAGCCATCTATACATATAACGCACTTCCAGTCCAAACACCAATGTCATATTTTAAGGGGATAGAGAAACAAATCACTAATTTCATATGGAAGGGAAAGAACCCCCGGATAAGCAAAGCATTACTGAAAAAGAAGAAGAAAGTGGGAGGCCTCACTCTACCTGATTTCAGAACCTATTATACACCTACAGTAGTCAAAACAGCCTGGTACTGGTACAACAACAGGCACATAGACCAATGGAACAGAATTGAGAACCCAGATATAAATCCATCCATGTATGAGCAGCTGATATTTGACAAAGGCCCAGTGTCAGTTAATTGGGGAAATGATAGTCTTTTTAACAAATGGTGCTGGCATAAGTGGATATCCATTTGCAAAAGAATGAAACAGGACCCATACCTCACACCATGCACAAAAACTAACTCCAAGTGGATCAAAGACCTAAACATAAAGACTAAAACGATAAAGATCATGGAAAAAAAAATAGGATCAACCCTAGGAGCCCTAATACAGGGCATAAACAGAATACAAAACATTACCAAAAATGATGAAGAGAAACCCGATAACTGGGAGCTCCTAAAAATCAAACACCTATGCTCATCTAAAGACTTCACCAAAAGAGTAAAAAGACCACCTACAGACTGGGAAAGAATATTCAGTTATGACATCTCAGACCAGCACCTGATCTCTAAAATCTACATGATTCTGTCAAAACTCAACCACAAAAAGACAAACAACCCAATCAAGAAGTGGGCAAAGGATATGAACACACATTTCACTAAAGAAGATATTCAGGCAGCCAACAGATACATGAGAAAATACTCCCGATCATTAGCCATTAGAGAAATGCAAATTAAAACTACGATGAGATTCCATCTCACACCAACTAGACTGGCATTAATCCAAAAAACACAAAATAATAAATGTTGGAGAGGCTGCGGAGAGATTGGAACTCTCATACACTGCTGGTGGGATTGTAAGATGGTACAACCACTTTGGAAATCCATCTGGCGTTATCTTAAACAGTTAGAAATAGAACTACCATACAACCCAGAAATCCCACTCCTCGGAATATACCCTAGAGATACAAGAGCCTTCACACAAACAGACATATGCACACCCATGTTTATTGCAGCTCTGTTTACAATAGCAAAAAGCTGGAAGCAACCAAGATGTCCGTCAACGGATGAATGGGTAAATAAATTGTGGTATATTCACACAATGGAATACTACCCATCGATAAAGAACAGTGACGAATCTCTGAAACTTTTCATAACATGGAGGAATCTGGAAGACATTATGCTGAGCGAAATGAGTCAGAGGCAAAAGGACAAATATTGTATAAGACCACTATTATAAGATCTTGAGAAATAGAAAAAACGGAGAAGAACACATACTTATGTGGTTACAAAGGGGGGAGGGAGGGAGGGAGGGAGGGAGAGGGTTTTTTATTGATCAATCAGTAGATAAGAACTGCTTTGGGTGAAGGGAAAGACAACACACAATACAAGGAAGGTTAGCCTAATTGGACTGGACTAAAAGCAAAGAGGTTTCCGGGATAAAATGAAAGCTTCAAAGGTCAGCGGAGCAGGGGCTGGGGTCTGGGGAACAAGGTTTGAGGAGACTTCTAAGTCAACGGGCAAAATAATTCTATTATGAAATCATTCTGCATCCCTCTTTGAATTGTGGCGCCTGGGGTCCTAAATGCCAACAAGCGGCCATCTAAGATACATCAATTGGTCTCAACCCACCTGGAGCAAAGGCAAAGGAAGAACACCAAGGCCACACGACAACCAAGAACCCAAGAGACAGAAAGGGCCACATGAACCAGAGACCTACATTATCCTGAGACCAGAAGGACTAGTTGGTGCCCGGCCACAATTGATGTCTGCCCTGCTAGGGAGCACAACAGACAACTCCTGAGGGAGCAGGAGGCCAATGGATACAGACCCCAAATTCTCATAAAAAGACCATACCTAATGATATGAATGCGACTAGAGGAATCCCAGAGACAATGCTCCCCAGAAGTTCTGATGGCACAGTACAGGAACCATCCCCGAAGACAACTCATCAGGCATGAAAAGGACTGGTCAGCGGGGGGGGGGGGGGGGGGGGATGATGAAGAGTGAGCCAATTAAATTAGGTGGACACTGGAGAGTGTGTTGGCAACTTTGACTGGAGGGGGGATGGGAAGATAGAGAGAGAGGGAAGAGGGCAAAATTGGCACGAAACGAGAGACTGAAAGGGCTGACTCAATAGGGGGAGAGCAAATGGGAGAAGGGAGTATGATGTATGTAAACCTACATGTGACAGACTGATTGGAATGGTAAATGTTCACTTGAAGCTTAATAAAAATTAATTAAAAAAATGTATAGATCACTTTTGGTAGAATAGACATTTTAATAATGTTAAGTCTTCCTATCCACGAGCAGGGTATGTTCTTCCACTTATGTAAGTCTCTTCTGGTTTCTTGCAGAAGTGTACTGTAGTTTTCTTTGTATAAGTCTTTTCCATCTCTGGCAAGATTTATTCCTAAGTATTTTATTTTCTTGGGGGCTACTGTAAATGGCATTGATTTGGTGATTTCCTCTTCAATGTTTTTTTTGTTGGTGTAGAGGAATCCAACTGATTTTTGTATGTTTATTTTGTATCCTGATACTCTGCTAAACTCTTCTATTAGTTTCAGTAGTTTTCAGGACGATTCCTTAGGGTTTTCTGTGTATAAGATCTTGTCATCTGCAAATAGAGATACCTTTACATCTTCCTTGCCAATCTGAATGCTCTTTATTTCTTTATCTAGCCTAATTGCTCTGGCAAGAAATTCCAGCACACTGTTGAATAAGAGTGGTGATAAAGGACATCCTTTTCTGGTTCCTGATCTCAGTGGGAATGCTTTCAGGCTCTCTCCATTCAGGGTGATGTTGGCTGTTTGCTTTGTATAAATGCCCTCTATTATGTTGAGGAATTTTCCTTCTATTCCTATTTTGCTGAGAGTTTTTATCATGAGTGAGTGTTGAACTTTGTCAAATGCCTTTTCTGCATCAATTGATAAAATCATGCGATTGTTGTCTTTTGTTTTATTTATGTGTTAAAAAAATTTTTTTTTTTTTATGTGTTGGATTACATTAATTGTTTTTCTAATGTTGAACCGTCCCTGCATAGCTGGTATGAATCCCACTTGGTCATGGTAAATTATTTTTTTGATATGTTGTTGAATTCTTTTGGCTAGAATTTTGTTGAGGATTTTTGCATGTATGTTCATGAGGGATATAGGTCTATAATTTTCATTTCTTGTGGTGTCTTTACCTGGTTTTGGTATCAGGGATATGCCGGCTTCATAGAATGAGTTTGGTAGTATTCTGTGCTTTTCTATGCTCTAAAGTACCTTTAGTAGTAGTGGAGTTAACTCTTCTCCGAAAGTTTGGTAAAAGTCTGCATTGAAGCTGTCCAGGCCAGGGCTTTTTTTTGTTGGGAGTTTTTGATTACCTTTTCAATCTCTTCTTTTGTTATGGGCCTATTTAGTTGTTCTACCTCTGTTTGTGTCAGTTTAGGTAGGTAGTGTGTTTCTAGGAATTCATCCGTTTCTTCTAAGTTTTCAAATTAGTTAAGAGTACAGTTTTTCATGGTAATCTGATATGATTCTTTTAATTTCAGTTGGGTCTGTTGTAATATTGCCCCTCTCATTTCTTATTTGGGCTATTTGCTTCCTCTCCTGTTTTTCTTTTGTTACTTTGGCCACTGGTTTATCAATTTTGTTGATTTTTTTCAAAAAAACAGCTTTTGGTCTTGTTAATTCTTTCAATTGTTTTTCTGTTTTCTATTTCATTTAGTTCAGCTCTAATTTTTATAATTTGTTTTCTTCCGGTGCCTGTGGGTCTCTTTTGTTGCTCTTTTTGTATTCGTTCAAGTTGTAGGGATAATTCTTTGATTTTGGCCCTTTCTTCTTTTTGGATGTGTGCATTTATTAATAAAAATTGGCCTCTTAGTACCGCTTTTCCTGTGTCCCAAAGGTTCATTCTCATTGGATTCTCTGAATTTCTTTATTCCATCCTTAATGTTTTCTATAATCCAGTCTTTTTTGAGCCGGGTATTGTTCAATTTCCAAGTGTTTGATTTCTCTTCCCGTTACTGATTTCCACTTTTATGGCCTTACGGTCAGAGAAGATGCTTTGTAATATTTCAATGTTTTGTATTCTGCTAAGGCTTGCTTTATGACCTAATATGTGGTCTATTCTAGGGAATGTTCCATACGCACTAGAAAAGAAAGTATACTTGGTTGCTGTTGGGTGGAGTGTTCTGTATATGTCTACAAGGTCAATTTGGTTGATTGTGGCATTTAGATCTTCCATGTCTTTGTTGAGCTTCTTTCTGGATGTCCTGTCCTTCACCGAAAGTGGTGTGTTGAAGTCTCCTACTATTATTGTGGAGCTGTCTATCTCAGTTTTCAATGCTGATAGAGTTTGTTTTATGTATCTTGCAGCCCTGTCATTGGGTGCATAAATATTTAATTACGGTTATATCTTCTTGGTGTATTGTCCCTTTAATCATTATATAGTGTCCTTCCTTATCTTTTCTGATGGATTTAAGTTTAAAGTCTATTTTTTCAGAAATTAATATTGCTGCTCCTGCTCTTTTTTGATTGTTGTTTGTGTGATATATTTTTTCCCATCCTTTGGGTTTTAGTTTGTTTGTGTCTCTAAAGTGTGTCTCTTGTAGGCAGCATATAGACGGATCTTGTTTTTTAATCCATTCTGCCACTGTCTGCCTCTTTATTAGTGCATTTAGTCCATTTACATTCAGGGTAATTATGGATAGGTATGAATTTAGTGGAAAGCTTCGTGGTGTAGTGGTTAAGTGCTACAGCTGCGAACCAAAGGGTCGGCAGTTCGAATCCACCAGGTGCTCCTTGGAAACTCTATGGAGCAGTTCTACTCTATCCTATAGGATCACTATGAGTCGAATCAACTGGACGGCACTGGGTTTGGTTTGGGTTTATGAATTTAGTGCTATCATTTTGATGTCTTTTTTTGTGTGTTGACAATTTCTTTTTCCCACTTGGTTTTATGTGCTGAGTAGATTTTCCTTACATATTGTCCTTTCCTCATATTTGTTGTTGATTTTGTTTCTGCTGAGTCTCTATTTTTTTCTTGTATTTTATTTTGATGAGTAGGATAGTTTGTCTCCTTTGTGATTACCTTATTATTTACACCATATTTCTAGATTTAAAACTAACTTTTATTTCTTTGTATCGCCGTATCTTCCTCTCCATATGGAAGGTATATGATTACATTTCTTAGTCCCTCTTTATTATTTTAATGTTGTCTTTTTTTTATATAGTAACATTGCTGTTACCCTGTTTTGTGCTTTTTCTTTTTTTTATAATCTTGCCTTTTTTTTTTTTTTTTTTTTTGTATTTCCCAGTCTGGGTTGACTTCTGGTTGCTCTGCCCAGTGTTCTAGTCTTGGCTTGATACCTGATGTTATTGATTTTGTAACCAAAGAACTCCCTTTAGTATTTCTTGTAGTTTTGGTTTGGTTTTTATGAATTCCCTAAACTTGTGTTTATCTGGAAATGTGTTAATTTCACCTTCATATTTAAGAAACAGTTTTGCTGGATATATGATTCTTGGCAGGCAATTTTTTTCCTTCAATTTTGTAAATATGTCTTCCCATTGCCTTCTTGCCTGCATCGTTTCTGCCTAGTAGTCCGAGCTTATTCTTATTGGCTCTCCTTTGTAGGTGCCTTTTTGTTTATCCCTCACTGCTCTTATAATTCTCTATTTCTGGTTTTGGCAAGTTTGATTATAATATGTCTTGGTTACTTTCTTTTCAGATCTACCTTACGTGGAGTTCGATGAGCATCTTGGATAGATATCTTTCACAATATCAGGGAAGTTTTCTGCCAACAAATCTTCAACAATTCTCTCTATATTTTCTGTTATCCCTCCCTGTTCTGGTACTCCAATCACTTGTAAGTTATTTCTCTTGATAGAGTCCCACAAGATTCTTAAGGTTTCTTCATTTTTTAAAAATCTTTTATCTGATTTTTCTTCAAATATATTAGTGCCAAGTGATTTATCTTCGAATTCAGAAACTCTAGCTTCTACTTGCTCAATTCTGCTCCTCTGACTTTCTTTCGAGTTGTCTAACTCTGTAATTTTATTGTTAACCTTCTGAATTTCTGATTGCTGTCTGTCTATGGATTTTTCCAGCTTATTAAACTTTTTATTATGTTCCTGAATAATCTTTCTAATTTCTTCAGTTGCTTTATCTGTGTGTTCCTTGGCTTGTTCTGTGTATTGCCTCATTTCCTTCCTGATGTCTTGAAGGGTTCTGTATATTAAACTTATACTCTTCATCTGGTAATTCCAGGAATGCACTTTCATCTAGAAGATCTGTGGGTTCTTTGTTTTGAGAGCCTGTTGAGGTGATCATGGTCTGTTTCTTTATGTGACTTTATATTGACTTGTCTCCAAGCCATCTAGGAGTTATGGTATTAGTTTATGCTTGCTTACTGTGTCATAGCTCCTTGCTTTGTTTTGTTTTGGTATACCCCTATGGGTTGCTTGAGTGAGCTAGCTTGATTATTTTTGCCTTTGGAGCTCTGGTGTCCTGTCCCCAGCTGGCTAGAGCTGTTATCAGGCACATCAGTCTAGGAGTCCATTCAGTTTTCTTGTATGAATTCAGCTCAGGTTTCCAGGTAGCTGATTGTCAAGTGTGTGGTACAGAATCTGTCCTACAGTCTTAGAAGGGCAGGTGTGATTGGCGTATATACCGGTATCTGATTGCAGCAGTGGGTCATGCTCTGAACAAGGCAGGGGGCTGAGAACTGACCGCCAGGTGTCTCTGAAGAAAACACGTCTTTATTCCCTAGCGTGTGCTGGTGGGTGGGTTCCATAGAGGGACCATGGGCACCCAGAGTTTTTGGTTGTAAGGAGTAGAAGTTACCAGTTATCTTTGGACCCCCGTCACGGATGGCTGGGTGACCTGAGTGGAGCTTCCAGTCCTTCGGTGCCAGATGCAGGTAGGTGAGGACCTTGTTTAATAGGCACAGCAATGTCAAACGTCAAACACCCCCCTCTCCACCACCCAGCTGAAATGGTTGGAGTTTGCCAACAAGGGCCTCTGCTCCCAAAATAGGCCCACACAGGTCCATGCAGAAGGGAAAGGTGCTCAAGGTCCACAAACGGTTTATGCCTGGACAGGAGCCGCTTCTGTCCTGAGCTCCCCTAGTTAATAGTTAATGGAGCTAGCAAATTATCTTTTCCACCCAATTGCAAATTTTTTCCTTCTCCAAGGCTGGGAAGGTGGTCTAGGTGCTTACCAGGGTCTCTTTCAGGCCCAGGCATTCAGCCGCTAAAGCCGGCTTGGGGGTGGAGGGGCGCAGTATAATATACGCAAGTACTTAGCTTTTGCTGGGACCACCATTATTCTCAGGTTCTGGAGGTGTGAGTAGGCTGTGTGGCTGGCTGCTTCTCCCTGAGGAAACTGCGGCCAAATGCTGGGACCAGCCTGCTGCCGCCGCTGCCACCACCGTAGCCACTCCAGGAATGGTGCCTGAGGGCTCCTGGCGATTCAGGTTCTGTAACTCCTCTCTGCTTCTGAACCATCTCTTCCTTCCCCTGCCCCTCAGTTCGATGTCTAAGCTTACCTTTGATGCTCTGTGCTCCCAGCTTGTCACAAATATACTCCTTTCACTTGTTTTTTCAGGTCTTTGTTGTAAAGAGGGCACGCAGGAAGCATCTGTCTATTCTGCCATCTTGGCTCCACTCCCCTGAGGGAAACGCTTTTCCATTGATTGATTTTTTATTTGTCGAACGACTATTGTATAACTGGTATAAATCCCACCTGCTCATGACGTATTATTTATTTGAAATATCGTTGGGTACTTTTTGCTAGAATTTTGTTGACAATTTTTGTGTCTATATTCATAAGGGATATAGGTCTGTAATTTTCTTTTTTTGTTTCGTCTTTACCTGGTTTTGGTAACAGGGTGACAGGGGCTTTGTAGAATGAGATTGTGAGTATTCTTTCCTTTCCTATACTTTGGAAGAGTTTGAGTAGAATTGGTGTCAATTGTTCTCTGAATATATATATATAATAAAATGCCCCAGTGAAGCCATCTGAGCCAGGGTTTTTTTTTTTTTTTTGGTTGGGAGATTTTTGATAACATCTTCAATTTCTTCTTTTGTTATAGATCTGTTTAGATTTTCTCTATTTGAGTTAGTTGGAAACCATGGTGGCATAGCGGTTAAGAGCTACAGCTGCTAACTAAGAGGTAGGCAGTTCGAATCCACCAGGCACTGCTTGGAAACCGTATGGGGCAATTCTACTCTGTCCTATAGGCTCACTATGAGTCAGAATTGAGTTGACAGCAATGGGTGTGGGTATGGTATTTGAGTTAGTTTAGGTAGGTTGTATGTTTCTAGAAATTTGTCCATCTCTTCTAGGTTTTTCTAATTTTTTTAAGAGTACAATTTTTCATAGTATTCTGTTATAATCGTCTTTATCTCAGCTGAATCTGTTGTAATGTCTCCAGTTTCTTTTGTTATTTTGGTTATTTCCTTCTCATTTTTTTCTTTTGTCTAATTGGCCAGTGGTTTGTCAATTTTATTGACTCTCTCAAATAACCAACTTCTAGTCTTATCGATTGTATCTATTTCATTTATTTCGGCTCTGATCTTTATTATTTCTTCTGGTTGCTTTGGTTTTCTTTTGCTAGTACTTTTCTATTTGTCCAAGTTGTTGGGTTAAGTTTTTTATTTTGGATCTTTCTTCTTTTTTAATGCAAGCTTATAGTGCTATAAATTTTCCTCTGAGCACTGCTTTTACTGTATCACAAAGATTTTGGTATGTTGTGTTTTTGTTCTTATTTGATTCTGAGCATTTTCTTATTTCACTTTTGATTTCTCTTATGAGCCAATAATTTTTTAGTATGTGTTATTTAGTTTCCATGTATTTACTTTCCTTGATATTCCCATTACTGATCAATTTCTCTCTAAACACTGCTTTATCACCATCAGATACTTATATAAGTCAGGTTTTCATTTTAATGCAGTTCAAATTATTTTATAATTTCCCTTTTTATTCTTTCTTTGACCCACAAATTACCAAAAAGTTTTATTTATTTTCTTAATGTGTGGCTATTTTTCAGCTTTCAGGATTGTCCTAGCCTTTTTTGTGATTGTTTAATCTATTATTATTTTTTAATTTCTTATTTCTCTTCTACTATTGTTATGGTCATGTCCTTTGCACATACTAGGGCTGGACTGTGTGGCATATCACTGTTTCTTTTTTTTTTTTTTTACTATCTAGACCAGATTGCCTGGGTTTGAGTACTTGTTTTACCATTGACCTTAGGCAAAATATTTAGCATCACTGTGGCTCAATTTTATCATTCTATAGATGAAGATATAAATCAGAAGTTTATCTCTAAAACAAAAAAGAATAATAATTTAGCAGAATCATTTTGGGAGAGCGTATTATTACAGCTTCCCTCCAGAACAAATCTCCAAAAGCATCGGTGAAGTTGAAGTCTATGAATTCATACTCTGCCTGCATCTAAGAAAATTATTACTTCCTCTAAACCTGAACGTGTGTGCTTTCTTTTCGCACAACAATGGGAATTTCAATTAAGAGCTACTAACAAATTGCTATAAATTTTAGATAGATGCATTGCATGTTAGGAAATGAGGTATGTCTAATAAAATGTAAAATCAGCAAACGTGTGCTTATTGCTATGATGTATATAAGGGCTTTTACTTTTTTCAACCTTTTTGTTAACCAAAAAACCAAACCCACTGCTGTCGAGTCGATTCCAACTCATTGCGACCCTATAGGACAGAGTAGAACTGCCCCCATAGAGTTTCCAAGAAGTGCCTTGAGGATTTGAACTGCCAACCTCTTGGTTAGCAGGTGTAGCACGTAACCACTATGCCACCAGGGTTTCCACTTTCATGTTAAGGTGATAATAAAATCTACTACTGTATATAACTGAGGGAACATTAACATATCGTTTTGGACTTGGACATGTGTAAGGAGGGCGAAATATATTCGTTAGATTATTTGATCCTTGGCACAATATAATATATATTTTTCTTCAAAGCCATAAGTTAAAATAAAAACATCTGCTGCATCATGTTTACAAATGCAATAGCTTTCATATTGTGAGTAATACAAAACAAGCAAGGAAGAAGAGAAAAATTCTTGATGTAAGAATAATATTGTTAGAAATGAATGAAATAAATAGCTTTTCTGTCAAAAAATAGTTTCAATTCCTAAAATTAATAGAGGGTCTGATAAGGAAGATCCTAGTAAAAATCAGCTGTCAGGAAAGATGAATACACTCTAATGAATAATAGAGCTGACCTTCAGAGCAATGAGAAGTATATAAAAATGATTACTTTTTAAAATTTGTGAAAACTTTTGCTCAGTCTAATTTTCAACACCTGGTAGTGAATTTAGCAGAAAAACGGAAGCTGTAAGATCCAACAATTCTGATGTTTGCGCTGTTAGTAGAAAATTATGTTGCATCATATTCAAAAGATCTTTTTCTTTTCATTTTCCAGCTGAATATGATTTAATATTTTAAGAAATTGTTACATATGATCTCAACGTGGTTTGAATCACAAACAAAAATGAAACCGTCATGTTGATCTCTTATTTCTTCCTTAATCCCTGAATGTGGTAGATTAAGTACTCTTGACACCCAGGCTTTTGAAGCAGTAGTTTGCTTATTTAAATGCTATAGCTAAAAGAAAAACACAATTGAGCCTTTCTGTTCTTTTTTCCCATTCCTGAGAGCCAGGGAAAGTATGTATTATACATCTGGGTCTTCACAGAATTGTGGTCCTTTTGATGAGAAAAACAGTGCATATGTTGGCCTGTGTTCTTCTTTGAACCAATTCTAGATGTTTGACTGTTGCTGGCTTCTATATTTACACACCGTAAGTAGAGAGGCCTGGGTAGGAAGGACTAGATCTGAACCAATGTCTCCATCGCAGTCAAGATAGCAAGAATATCATTGACCCGGCTGGAGGGCTTTATATACTTTATTCTCTGCTTTGGTACTTGAGAGGGGAAACATCTCAGAAGAATCAGTTTGTCGTTTATTTTTAGAAATTTCTGCCCTTTATATTTGACTGGTATAGGGCCTTTGCAATGTTAACAATTATAGTTAAGTTAAAAATTAGTGGCTGTCAAGTCAGCTCTGACTCATGGCAATCCCATGTGTATCAGAGTAGAAAGAACTGTACTCCACAGGATTTTCGGTGGCTGATTTTTCACAAGTACATTTCCAAGCCTTTCTTTCAAGGCTCTTCGGTGGACTTGAACCGCCAACCTTTTGATTGGCAGTGTTAACTGTTTGTATCACCAAATTGTGTCAGCGCTTCTAATTTGTGAAATACATTTTGCTCATATTCTATTAATTTCCACTCATTACTTTATGAATCTAGGTTTTCGCATTCCTTTTCTTTTACATATCTTAATGATTTCCTTGCACTTTTTTTGGCAGATGTTACCATCTCTAATTTCTTTCCTCCCCTCCGTCTCTGCCTTCCCCCCCTTCCCTTACTCTCCTTCCCTCCCTTTCCCTTCTTCTTTTATTAATAAACAGATATATTCTAATCTTCAATAATTAATAGAGTTTTATTTGTAAGGCAAAATTATGCTATTATATCCCTAATACCAAGAATCTAATGTTTGGTAAGAGTATAATGTACCCATATGTAATATATAAATATATAATGATATTAAATATTCTGTTCATATCTTAATGTGATTTTTGGTAGATTTTACCATATTTTAAACATTACTAGGCGTGCTGGAAAAAGAACTATAAGCACTAAATAACTTTCCTCAGAAACACATGAAGGTATTCATGCCATGTAGACTGTCTTTGGGAATTACGTTTGGGGGACGTGTCCAAATTCTATATGCTTCTGTTGCTTTACCATAAATGTACTCAATAGGCCTGTACAGTACTAAGGTGACTTGTTAATTTAAATGTTTTGTACCTCATTATATCGGGGCAAAGAACAATCAAATAAAATTATATCTCAAGTATTTAAGAACTGTTATACTGGGATGAAGGAGCCCTAGTGGCACAATGGTTAATTGCCTGGTTGCTAATTGAAAAGTGGGGTGTTGGAACCCACCGGCAGCTCTGCAGGAGAAAAAAACTTGGCAATCTGCTCCTGTAAAGATTACAGCCTAGAACACCGTATGGGACAGTTCTGTTCTGTCCTGTGAGGTTACTATAAGTCAGAACTGACCTGGTAGCACACAACAACATACTGGAACAAATATAAAATTCAATCAAGTGCTGTTGTTTGGGGGGATTTCTGTAGCTCTAAGAGGTGAAGATATCATAGAAGAAAGCTGTACACCAGTGTGGCATCTCTAGTCAGGTGTGAAAGATTTATTCAGCTATCTAGCAAGGGAAATTATGTGAATATTTTCTTGTGTGTTTTCTGAAGTGATGGAGTTCTTCAAGGTTATTAGAAAAATATTTAGGGAGGAGAAATATCCAGTTCCAAAATACTTTTACCTCTGGGGGGAATGGAGTTAGCAGGATGTAGAACACATAGCACTCCACATCTGGCCCCTGGTGAGGGCACCGTTATACTCTGTAGATCTTTGCAAGACTCCCCTGAATGAAACAGAATTGAGAAAATGAAAGATTTCAATTTTAATTATTCAATTTTTGGAGTCAGTGGAGGGAAAGAGAGATTTCAGAAGAAGGGAGGAAAGGAGCCAGGGAGGAAAGAACAGATACATCAATTTCACCATAAATCATAAAATCTTAGAAATGAAGAAAGTAGAGTTTATCTTGTTCAACCTCTTTCCCTGTATGGGAATCCCGTTTTCAGCTTCTCTGAAAGATAGCCATGCATTTCCTGCTTAAATAGTTCAAATGTTGTCATTGATAGGTAGCTCATTCTTTTGTAAGTTGTTATCAGAGAGTTCTAATAATTTGTGTTTTCATGCTGGATGAAATCTACCTTCTTGTAGGTACAAGCAATGTAGAATAATACTGCTGCCCCATTCTGATTTTTGAAGATAACATTGATTTTCTCTTTTAATTTTTCTGGGTTTTTTTAGGTTAAATATTTTAAATTCCTTCAATCTTTTTTTTTTTTTGGAAACCCTGATGGCATAGTGCGTAAGAGCTACGTCTGCTAACCAAAAAGTCAGCAGTTCGAATTGACCAGGCACTCCTTGGAAACTCTATGGGGCAGGTCTACTCTGTTCTATAGGGTCTCTATGAGTCTGGGTTTTTTTAGGTTAAATATTTTAAATCCCTTCTATCATTTTTTATTTAAACCTTTATCATCCTGATTAGTTTCTTTTTGATACTCCCTAATTTTCAATGAAGGAGTCCTGGTGGTGAAGAGGTTAAATACTAGCCTGGGAACTGGAAGGTAGGCAGTTCGAATCCACCAGCTGCTCCATGGGAGAAAGATGTGGCAATCTGCTTCCATAAAGACTACATCCTTGGAAACCTATGTGGCAGTTCCACTCTATCTCATAAAGCCTCTATGACTCTGTCCAGTAGGGTCACTATGAGTTGGAATTGGCTTAATGGCAACGGGTAATGGGTAATTTTCAAGGCCTTTAATTTTTTTTTTTAATTGAAGTGTAGCATACCTATAAAAATACACAACTCTTAAGTGTATAGCTCCATAAATTACTACAAAATGAACAGATCATTTAACTACCATCCAGAATACAAAAAAGAGTATCACCAATACCAAAGAAGCTCTGTCATGCTTCCGTCTAGTCACTTCTCTCCTACGTCCAGAAGTAACTTCCATTCTGACTTCTAACATAGAACCATTTTGTCAGTTTTTGAAATTTTAGGTAAATGAGACCATACAGTATATATTCTTTTGTATCTGTGTTCTTTCATATAACATATTGTTTGTGAGAGACATTCATGTTGTTGTGTGTAGTTGTGGTAGATACTACTTCGTATGTGGTGAGATATTGTGGTGCTCCATTGTATGATAACATGATTTATTTTTCCATTTTACTATTTATGGACTGTGGGTTGTTTATTCTTTTTAGCTGCTATGAATAGTGGTGCTGTGAACATTCTTGTACATGTCTTTATGTATATATGTCCATGAACTTCTGTTGGACAAATACCTAGAAGTGAAATTGTTAGATCATATGATATATGTATGTTCAGCCCTAGTAGACAATGCCAAACACTTTCCAAAGTGGTTGGGCCAATATTCATTCTCCATAACTGTGAATGAGAGTCACTATTGCTTCACATTTCCACTAACATTTGGTATTTTAATTTTTGATTTTCTGGTAAGTATGTGGTATTATCTTCTTGTAGTTTAAATTTGCATTTCCATAATTGTTAATAAGGTTTTTTTATATGTTTATTGGTCACTTGAATATCTACTTCTAAGAAGCATACAAGTCTCAGGTCCATTTTTCAATTGTATTTTTCACCATTTTGTTATTGATTTCAGGAGTTCTATATATTTTTTTTTTATATACAGTCTGGACACAAACCCTTTGTTAGCATTGTGTGCTATGAATACCTTCTGGTTTGTAGCCTGGTTTTTCTCTCTTAATGGAAGTTCTTAATTTTAATGTCTTAATTTCAAAGTTATTTTCAATTTGAAGTCTGTCTTAGTCTTCTAGTGCTGCTATAACAGAAATACCACAAGTAGATGGCTTTAACAAAGAGAAATTTTTTTCTTCCCGGTAAAGTAGGCTAAAAGTCCTGAATTTAGGGTGTCAGTTCCAGGGGAAGCCTTTCTTTCTCCTTTGGCCTCCTTATCCATGTTCCCCTGGACTAGGAGCTTTTCCACGCAGGGACCTCAGGTCCAAAGGAAGCACTCTGCTCCTGGTACTGCTTTCTTGGTGGTATGAGGACCCCCACCCACTCTCTGCTTTCTTCCCTTTCTTTTTATCTCTTGTAAGGTAAAATGTGGTGCAGGCCACACCTCAGGAAAACTCCCTTTACATTGGATCAAGGATATAACCTTAGTAAGGGCGTTAAAATCCTACCCTAATCCTCTTTAACATAAAATCACAGTCACAAAATGGAGGACAGCCACACAATCCTGGGAATCATGGTTCAGCCAAATTGATATACACATTTTTGGGGGGACATAATTCAATCCATGACAGAGACCCTGGGTGGTACAAACAGTTAACACATTTGGTGTTACTGAAAGGGTGGCAGTTTGAGTACACCCAGAGGTGCCTTGGGAGAAAAGCTGTCAGTCTACTTCCAAAAAACACCATTCATAGAAAACCCTATGGAGCACAGTTTACTAGAACATGCAAAGGGTTGCTATGAGTCAGAATCTATTGGACAGCAACTTTTTGTTGTTGTTGTTTAATAGAGAAGAAGCTTCAATATAGAACTCAGGGGATATCCAACATGTCACCCATAACAAGACTCAGTACTCTTCATGCAGCCTAACTAGTACTGAGCACATTGTACTATAGCTTCCTCTAATCTGAATATTGCCTTTAGTAATGTATTCTATGGCTGCTTTGGCTTAATGGCTTATCCTATAGTCAAGTCACAATATAAGCTTGATTGAATGTCATTATAAACCAAAATGTCAGATTTTTTTATATGAATAGTTATTAAGCCAAGCCTTTCATTCTGCACTAATGGAATTGGTTATTTTGAATCTAAAAGCAAGAATTTATGTTTTTTCATGAACATTTTGTAGTGTTTTTCTGATATTCAGGTCAGTTGTCTCAACCTATCCAGAGATTTTGGAATCCTAAGAAAGTAATTCAACATGCTAGCTATGTCTCATTTATCCATGCATTCAACATTTGCAGATTTTTAAGCAAATGACTGATAACAAGTATTGAATAGGATGAGATCATACCTTGAAATCTTAACTGGTCCACTAGAGACCTTTCTCTTCTACCTTGACATTGCTTTCAGTCTCAAAACTTGTCTGAACAAAATTGTTCTATAATATCTAACCTACTATCATCCAGGCCATATTTCTTCAGTTTTTCTAGAAAGGAGGTCACGAAAGACAGCCATCTTTCTCTGGATCCCCACTCTGAATTCCCATATAATCTTGAGGTGGAACAACTAACTCTAGAAGCTTGGCTACATTCTTAT
Organism: Loxodonta africana; assembly: GCF_030014295.1. Lineage (NCBI taxonomy): Eukaryota > Metazoa > Chordata > Mammalia > Proboscidea > Elephantidae > Loxodonta > Loxodonta africana. The sequence goes on along the minus strand of NC_087346.1, from coordinate 73,460,163 downwards.
CAGAGTAAATCACTTACGGTATCAATCTATTTCACTTCTGGGAAAAGGAATACCCACAAGACAGTGTGATGGATTCTCACATGTCACACTTTAACCACTAGCCAAATTGTGTGAAAGAAAAAGCTCTTTGCAGAGTAGCTTTTATTTGGCCAAATCCAAGAAGGAAAATTGTCTAAATATGTATTCCTTTCAAATGCAACATTTAAAGCCAATTGCTGTGGAGTCGTTTCCAACTCATGGTGACGCCATGTCTTTTAGAGTAGAACTGTGCTCCTTTGGGTTTTCAATGGTTGTGATCTTTCAGAAGTAGATTGCTAGGCTTTTCTTCCAAGACAATTCTGGTGCAGCCAACCTTTCAGTTAGTAGTTGAGTGGTAGCCATTTGAACCACCCAGGGCCTCTTGCAACATCTATTAAATGCTTATTGTATGGACTGTACTGTTTTAGAGTTTATGGAGGGCATAAAATGAATTATGGATCCTTGTCCTCACACTTTATATCTCGTCTTTAGGTCTTCCGCTTATATTGCTGTTGAATCCATAGCTCTGTGTTCTTCTTCATTTTTCATGTAATTTGTTCCCAACTCATATCCTATGAGTCCCCTGTTTCTTAAGACACCCCCAAACCTTTTCCAAAAGAGATTTTTAAAAATCTTTTCCATAATAGACGTGACAGTAATTGACTCTTTAGAATCATGTGCTTCATGCTTATATCCTGTGTATCATCCTTGATCTCCCTGCTATGGTACATAAGGTTGGTAATGGCACAGATAAGAAAATGAGCCATAGAGAGGTTACACTGCATAATTCATGCCCCAGCAGGATCTAAAACAAAAGCAAAAAAAAAAAAAGCTTTTTATCCCCAGACCTGTTCTTGTTTTACTAGTCCACAAGTTTGACTTCAGTATTGCAGAGGTATTGGTTTAAGGACCTGTACTGACAATGTGTACATCATTCAAAACTCTTAGGTGCGTCTTATAATTATGTCGTTATGAATTTTGTGTAAAATGAAGTATTGCTGCTCTTGATCTTGCAGGCTAGTACTGTTACACTCCCAGGAAATCTTTGAGGTCTAAAACTTGTGTTTAGGTTGTAAGGGATCATTTATTCCGGAAACATTTACAGTAGTGCTTTTATAAGGCGTGTGACCAAATCATAATATGTGCTTTTAGCAATGAAGCAATGCGGGTTGTTGATTGTCAGTAGGAAACTTGAATGTTATACACTTGAAACTGGGATACAAAACAAAATAAAAAGCTAAACATTGCCAGATCTCAAAGTGAAAAATTAGTAACCCATGAATAATAAACAGAGAAAATATTTTTATAAGACAGTGTCAGAATAATTCTGAGGTCAGTTTAATGTATATGATCCACATTTATATGTAGCAGACTACCTAAATTCATACTGACCTTGGCCACCATATGAGGGTAATATTTTTGAAGGAATGAGCTATACTTAAACAGTTTCTGTAATATATTAGGCACAAATATGCTTTCCTTCCACGTTAGGCATGCAGAACTTTTTCCCACCTGTTTATTTTTCCTTAAACAAACATATTATCTGATGTAACTAGTCCAAAGAAAATTTTCTCGTCCCCTACGTGAATGAGCTCCCCTCTTATCCTTTTGCTAAATTCTGGAGTTCTGATGTAGTTCAGGATCTTATGTTACATCCATGTCACTTTTTGGAATCACCTCAATAGTATAGTGGCTTGAATTATTTTCAAGTATTTAATCAGCTTCTGTTTAAGTCAGTTTTCCCCTTTGAGAAAGTAAATTTATTTTCCAAATGCCCATGTATTTTAATACAGACTGGATTCCCTGTGCTGTTATGAAGTTTTCAGGTAAAAACTAGCTTTATCTTAAGTCATTTATAGCTGCAAAATTTGAGAAAATTAAGAATATTTCATCAAGCTTGTACTGCAGTCATGCTAGTTATTGTAGGCTGTGTTTGCTTATTATCTTTTCATTATGGAAAAGTTCAGAATTATACTTGGGAATAAACCTATCAGTGGTTATGCGTGTCCAGAATACAAGGCAGAGAGTTTACAATAACTGAAATTAGACATTATATGTTAAGGATAGAAACCCTGGTGGCGTACTCGTTAAGTGCTACGGCTGCGAACCAAAGGGTCAGCAGCTCAAATCCACCAAGTGCTCCTTGGAAACTCTATGGGGCAGTTCTACTCTGTCCTGTAGGGTTGCTATGAGTCGGAATTGACTCAATGGCATTGGTTTTGGTTTGTTTATGTTAAGGATAATAGATAATAGGCTCTAAAGTCAGATTTTTAGATTCATAGTTGAGCTCTGATACTTATTAGTCGAAGCACTTTGGGAAAGTTATATGCCCTCTCTGTGCCTCAGTTTCCTCAGGTATAGAATGAGAGTGACAATGGTGCACACACGTAGCATTAAGTAATTTTTAAATAAGCTAGAGTATGTGATGTGCTTAGTATGGGGTCTACTAATGAGTGAATAATAAATATTAGTTATTATAAGACAGATCCCTGGGTGGTGCATTTAACACACTCACTACTAACTGAAAGGTTGGTGGTTCAAGTCCACCCATAGATAGCTCAAAAGAAAGGCCTGGTGATCTAATTCTGAAAAATCAGCCATTGAAAAGTATGGAGCACAATTTTACTCTGACACACAGTGGGTTGCCATGAGTCGGAACTGAATGGACAGCAACTGTTTTATTATTTTTATCATATTATTAAGATATACTCACACGATTGTCATATAAAGTAATGACTTTCACAGGTGGCTACAGAGAAGAATAACTAGAGAAAATTTAAACAAAATTTTATTACTTTAATTTACAGATGATAAAATTAAGACCCACAGAGGTAACCAAAAAACCAAACCCACTGCTGTCGAGTCAACTCCAACTCATAGCGACCCTAAAGGACAGAGTAGAACTGCCCCATAGAGTTTCCAGGGAGCAGCTGGTGTATTCAAATTGCCAACCTTTTGATTAGCAGCTGTAGCTCTTAACCACGGAACAGCTTATTTTATTCATATTCATTATTTAAGAAGATAAATTAGAGAGATTAAGCTTCTAATATCACTGTTTTATTATCATATGGCAGTATTTCAAGTGGAAAATTTGCACTGCTATAGCTTATTGTTGCCTAAATATTTTTATCCAAATTGAATACTTTCTAAATTTTTTTCATTTGATAAATTTCTCTCAAGTAAACATACCATGTATCATACATTTTGAAGTATAAGTGGCATAAATAAATAAATAATAAATACTGTTGGAGTTTGAAGACATTATTTATATATGACTCTTGTTCCCTACCCAAATTTTCAACCATTTGAGAGAGATCCTAAAATCAAACAGAACGAGAAAATACTAATTTTTAAACAGATAAATCTATACAAATAGAATGGCTTAAGATGAAAGCAAAATGGGCTTTCCATTGTTGTTTTTCCCCTAGTGTAGACTTAGGGAATATAGCTTGACGGAAAGTTTGTCTGGCAGGGAGAATGTTGAACACTTACCTAGAGTCACCATCTCATAAATAGGGATTTTGCTTGATTAGCTTTACCAAGTTGAGTGAATCACGGACCACTAACATTCATTTCTGTGGGGATAATTATGGTTAGACAAGTGATTTGTGAAAAACCAAAAAGCACCAATTAAATGCAAATGAGAAGGCAGGGAAGACACCTTACATGCGTACCTCTTAGACTACTTGGCAAACAAGCTTGCAATCTTGTTTGATTAGAACCTCTAGGATAATCTTGTAAGATTATCTTGTAAAATAATCTTGAAATATTATCCTAGAGGTTCTAACCTAAGATATAGTACAACCACATAAATAAAAATATATAATTGTGGAAGAGTCCAAAGTATCAACAGTGGACAATGATATTGCTGTTGTTAGGTGCCATGTAGTTGGTTCTGACTCATAATTTTCTTCAAAATTCAAGACAATTAATTGAAAAAACTGGTAAGAGAATTCAGTAAGAAGACTGAATATCAGATGCTTGCATTACACTAGACCTGAATCCTGGATAAAATTTTAAATATAAACAAATATCAACCATTAGGTTTAGATTGATGATAGACAAGTCTGTGTGGTCCTGGTGTCGCATCTTTTTTTTTTTTTTTTCCTTTTGGTTGCTTAGCAGAGAGCTGGCTTAGGGGTTTGCATTATCTCAAGGAAAGAACAATGTTCCCTCATTCTAACAAGGCTATTCCTCTGATGAAGAGGCATTTACTTTTACCTATCATATAGATTCCGCTGCCGTCTCAGCTTTTATAAATATGTGGAACATTATGAGTAGAGGCCTCATGTACATACAGACCTGAGTGGTGGGTAATGAGAGATGAGAGTGGAAGATGCATATGTGCTCTACTGCTTCTCTTCTTGTCAGTTTTCTCTCGGTAATGCCCGTGTGACATCTTCGCTGTGAGGTAGTAATGGTGAGCCCATGACCCCAGTGCTCACAAAAGAATAGGCAATCATTCATATCTTTCTCGGTGAAGAGGACCTCTAAGAATAACACCAAAGCCATAAATGGCAAAGGTAAAGAATTATAGATTTGACTAAATGACACTCAAAAAAAGCCCACTGCCGTCGAGTCGATTCTGTCATGTTAAAATTCCCTATCAGCAATATGAGTATAAAAGACTAAATGTGAAACTCATGTGTAGCATATTTTACATATCAGTTTTAAAAAGACATATACCCTAATACAAAAATAGGCAAAGAAATGTGCCACATAAAAAGTGCTCAAATGTCCCGTGATTTTTTTTTATAAATATGTAGTACAAAATATGTAAATTAAAACAATGAGATATAATTTTTTCCTCTCAAATTGGGTGTGTATATATATATACACATACATACATATACATATATATGACAATTACTGTCATTGAGCCTTTAGAGTCAGAGGCAATTTTGTATTACAGTTGGTAAGAGCATTTTGGCAATATATGGCAGAAAATAGAATGTGTGAATATTGATTAACCATTTATAGAAATTGTTTTACAAGAAATATCCGTGAATGTGCTTAAGGAATATTCATAATTCCATTGTTCTAAATTAGAAAAAGAGTTAGCAACCTAAATTCGAACAGTATAGAATTGCTAAAATCATGTTTCATCCGTTGCTGTTGTTGTCCATTCCGACTCATAGCTACCCTGTGTACAACAGAATGAAACGCTGCCCATCCTGTGCCATCCTCACAGTTGTTGCTGTTTGAGCTCATTATTGCAGCCACTGTGCCAATTCATCTCCTTGAGAGTCTTCCCGTTTTTCACTGACCCTCTACTTTGCAAAGCATAATATCCTTCTCCAAGGACTGGTCTCCCCTGATATCATGTCCAATGTATGAGACAATACTGGCTGTACTTCTTTCAAGACAGAGTTTTTGTGTTTCTAGCAGCCCATGATGCATTCAATGCACTTCCTCAACACCACAATTCAAAGGCATCAGTTCTTCTTTGGTCTTCCTTATTCATTATCCAGCTATCACATACATATGAGCTGATTGAAAATACCATGGCTTGGGTCAGGTGCATCTTAGTCATCTACAGGATGGAATATTATAACAAGTATTAAGGAGCTTTCAGAAAGATAAAACCATTTGCCTTCAATTAAATTCTGACAAACGGCCACCCAAAGTGTCAGAGTAGAACTGAGCTCCATAGGGTTTTCAGTGGCTGATTTTTTTAAAGTACACTGACAGGCCTTTAATTTTGAGGCGTCTTTGGGTGAACTTGGGCCTCCAAACTTCTGTTTAACAGCCAAACTCATTAGCCATTTGCACCACCCAGGGACTCCTTTCAGAAAGATACATAATGGCTTAAAAATGCTATCAAAATGTAATTCCAAGAATAAAAAGCTTCATCTCTCTTGTTATCTCATCCAGTAAGGCTCTTTATAAAGGTGTCTGTATCTCATAATGGAAAACAATCACTGGGATTTTCTCTGGGTGGGGATTTTTCAAAAATTTTCACTAATTTTTCAGAAATTCACAAAATATATTACTTCATGTGGTCACTATAAAAATATGTTTGCTTAAAAAGGAACACGAATGTAAAATTATGTGTAGACTAAAATTTAAGGATTTTAAACCAAGGATTTCACATGTTGAAACCATTATCCTCACCCTCACTAAAATATCAGGTTTAATTCCCTCAAGGGTTTGCTCTAGGGAAGAGAGGACCAAAATCTAAAAAGAATTTTCAAACCTCATAGGCCATGGTTTTAAAAGGGCATAGTTTTAAAAGGCATGTATTGCAAAAGCTGGATTTTTTGGAGGAGAGAAGAATATCTGTTGAGTATCAAAGGCTAGAAGCTTACAGGGTTCAAGGCATGTATAGAAAATAATAAAGTGGCAGGGGGAATGCAAACTGATGAACATTTTGTGCGGAATAATACAGAAAAAAATTTGAGTAGCTGGCAGGAAGAAAATTCAAAGTGTACATGATTAGGACTTAGATCTTGGTGGGTTCCTTGGAAGTGTTCCAGTGCTTTGCCATCTGATAACTGGTCATGAGCCAAGATGATTAAAATTCAAAACATGTTTTAGGAAATCACAGAACAGAGGGATCTTTCCCTGACTTCTCAAGATGTAGCCTGGATTGCAAGCCTTGTAGAAATGCCTGCTGTCTGCCATGGTGTTTGGACAGCGGCAATGTGTACATGATGTGCCTGGACAGGTGGCCTGAGGGCAGTCTCACAGAGTCAATGGCACCTTTGTTAACTGTCATCTCATAGAGTCAGCCCCTGACTCATGGTGACCCCAGGCACAATGGAATGAAACGCTATCTATAATTTGTAGTGGATCAGACCCTCGTCTTGGATAGGGCTTTCACTGGTTGATTTCAGAAGTAGATGGCCAAACCTTTCTTCTTTGTCCATCTTAGTCTGGAAGTTCTGCTGAAACCTGTTCAATATCATTTTGTTGTTTTTAGGTGCCGTTTAGGTGATTACAACTCATGACTACGCTATGTACAACAGAACAAAACACTGCTCAGTCCTGTGCCATTCTCACAGTTGTTATGTTTGAGTTCATTGTTACAGCCACTGTGTTAATTCATCTCCTTGAGGGTCTTCTTCTTTTTCACTGACCCTTTACTTTACCAAGCATTATGTCCTTCTTCAGGGACTGGTCCCTCCAGATACATCCAAAGTATGTGAGACAAAGTCTTACCTTCCTTGCTTCTAAGAAACATTCTGTCTGTACTTCTTCCAAGCAGATTTGTTTGTTCTTCTGGTAGTCCGTTGCATATTCAATATTCTTTGTGAACACCATAATTCAAAGACATTGATTATTCTTCATCTTCCTTATTCATTGTCCAGCTTCCACATGCATATTAGGCAATTGAAAACGTCATGGCTTGGGTCAAGTACACCTTAGTCCTCAAACTGATGTCTTTGCTTTTTAACACTTTAAAGAGGTCTTTTGCAGCAGATTTGCCTAATGCAATGTGTTGTTTGATTTCTTGACTGCTACTTTCATCGGCATTGATTGTGGATCCAATCAAATGAAATCCATGGAACTTTACCATTTTCTCTGTTTATCATGATGTTGCTTATTGTGAGGATTTTTGCTTTCTTTGTGTTGAGGTATAATCCGTTGTGAAGACTGTGGCCTTTGATCTTCATTAGTAAGTGCTTCAAGTCCTCTTCACTTTCAACAAGCAAGGTTGTGCCATCTGCATATCATAGGTTAATGAGTCTTCCTCCAATCCTGATGCCTGTTCTCCTTCATATAGTCTAGCACTTTTCGGATTATTTGCTCAGCATGCAGATTGAATAAGTATGGTGAAAGAATACGATGCTGACACACACCTTTTCAAACTTCAAGCCGTGTAGTATCCCCTTAATCTGTTCAAACAACTACTTCTTGGTCTAAGTATAGGTTCCTCATGAGCACAAGTAAGTGTTCAGGAATTCCCATTCTTCGAAATGTTATCCATAATTTGTTATGATCCACACAGTCAAATGCCTTTGGATAGTCAATAAAACACAGGTAAACATCTTCCTGGTGTTCTCTGCTTTCAGCCAGGATGCATCTGACATCAGCAATGATGTCCATTGTTCCATGTGTCCTTCTGAATCCAGCTTGAATTTCTGGCAGTTCCCTGTCAATGTATTGCTGCAACCGCTTTGAATGATCTTCAGCAAAATTTTACTTGTGTATGATATTAATGATATTGTTCGATAATTTCTGCATTCTATTGCATGACCTTTCTTTGAAATGGGCACAAATACAGATCTCTTCCAGTCGGCTGGCCAGGTACCTGTCTTCCAAATTTCATGGCATAGATGCATGAGCACTTCCAGCACTGCATCCTCTTGTTCAAACATCTCAGTTGGTATTCTGTCAGTTCCTGGAACCTTGTTTTTTGCCTTCAGGGCAGTTTGGACCTCTTCCTTCAGTACAATTTGTTCTTGATCATATGCTACCTCCGTAGATGGTTGAACTTTGACCAGTTATTTTTGGTACAGTGACTCTTTGTATTCCTTCCATCTTCTTTTGATGCTTCCTGTGTCGTTTAATATTTTCCCCATATAATCTTTCAGTATGGTATCTTGAGTCTTGAATTTTTTCTGCAGTTCTTTCAGATTGAGAAATACCGAGCATGTTCTTTCCTTTTGGCTTTCTATTCAGGTCTTTGCACTTTTCATTATAATACTTTACTTTGTCTGTTGAACTCTTTGACTTCATTATTTCTTTGCTTTAGCTACTCTATGTTCAAGAGCAACTTTCAGTGTCTCTTCTGACATCCACTTTGGTCTTTTCTTTCTTTTTAATGACCTCTTTCTTTCTTTTTGTATGATGTCATTCCACGATTCATTTGGTCTACATTCGTTAATGTTCAATGTGTCAAATCGATTCTTGAGATGCTCTCTAAATTCAGGTAGGGTATACTCACGGTCGTACCTCAGTTCTCATGGACTTGTTCTTATTTTCTTCAACTTGAACTTGCATATGAGCAATTAATGGTCTGTTCTGTAGTCAGCTTCTGGCCTTGTTCTGACTGATAATATGAGCTTTTCCATCATTTCTTTCCACAGATGTAGTCAGTTTGATTCCTGTGTATTCCACCTGGTGAGGTCTATGTGTATATTCACCATTATATTGTTGAAAAGGCCATTTGCAATGAAGAAGTCGTTGGTCTTGCAAAATTCCATCATGCGACCTTCATGGTCAATTCTATCACCAAGGCCATATTTTCCAACTACCAATCCTTCTTTTTTCCAATTTTTGCATTCCAATCACCAGTAATTATCAACATATCCTGATTGCATATTCGATCAATTTCAAACTGCACAAGTTGGTAAAAATCTTCAATTTCTTCATTTTTAGCCTTAGTAGTTGGTGTGTACATTTGGATGATAGTTGTATTAACTGGTCTTCCTTGTAGGCATGTGAATATTATCCTATCACCGACACCATTGTACTTCAGGATAGATCTTGAAATGTTCTTTTTGAGGATGAATGTGACGCCATTCCTCTTCACTTTGTCATTACCTTCTTAGTATGCCATATGATTGTCTGATTCAAAATGGCCAATGCCAGTCCATTTTATCTCACTAATGCCTAGGATATTGATGTTTATGTGTTTCATCTCATTTTTGACGCCTTCCAATTTTCCTAGATTCATACTTCCTACATTCCTTGTTCCGATTATTAATGGATGTTTTCAGTTGTTTCTCCTCATTTTGAGTAATGTCATATCAGCAAATGAAGGTTTTGAAAAGTTAACTCCATTCACATCATTAAGATTGACTCTCCTGTAAGGAGGCAGCTCTTCCCTAGCCGTATATTGAGTGCCTTCCAACCTGAAGGACTAATCTTCCAGCACTATATCAGACAGTGTTCTTCCAGTATTCACTGGTTAATTCTTTTCAGAAGTAGACTGCCAGTATCTTCTTTCTAGTCTGTCTTAGTCTGGAAGCTCATCTGACACCTGTCCACCAATGATGACCTTGTTGGTATTTGAAATAACGGTGGCACATCTTCCAGTATCACAGCAACATGCAAGCTACCACAGCACAATAAACTGACAGACACATGGTGGGTTCAGCATCATAGCTACATGCAAGCATCCACTGACAGATGAGTGGTGGCAGTGCTTGAGGTCCATTGGCTGAGAACTAAACTTGGGTCTCTCGCATGGAAGATGAGAATTCTATCACCAAACCATCATAGCCCTACAAGGACACAGAGGCAGACCTAAGGAGTTCTTGAGTTCATGACTTGGAGGTTATGAGTTGCGTGGTATGGAAAACTGGAGAGCAAAGAGGGACATCCAAGTTTCAAGATAAATTCAAAGACAGCTATCGAAAACCAAAGTATAAATTGTACAAAAGTATATATTTCACCAACCACTAATCTGACAGTTTTTCATACTGTGGTGGAATAATGAATAAGTAAGACTGATGAAAAATTGATACCTTTGAATTATGGTATTGGTGAAGAATATTGAATATAACATGGACTGCCAGAAGAATGAACAAATCTGTCTTAGAAGAAGTACAGCTAGAATGTTCCTAGGAAGAGAGGATGGCAACACTTTGTCTCAAGTATTTTGGACCTGTTATCAGGAAGGACCAGTCCCTGAAGAAGGACATCATGCTTGGTAAAGTAGAGGGTCAGCAAAAAATAGGAAGTGCCTCAACGATGGATTGACACAGTGGGTGCAGCAATGGGGTCCAGCATAGCAATGATTGTGAGGATGGTGCAGAACCAAGCAGTGTTTTGTTCTGCTGTACAAAGGTCACCATGAGTCAGAATGGACTCAAGGGCACCTAGCAACAACAAGAACATACATTTCACAACACATCATCAAAGCACGATGGATAGATACCAATGAACTTAGATTGGTCACCTGTGCACAAAGGCTACTGTGATACCAGGAGGAAAAATTTAACCCCAGGAGAATGAGAAAGAGAATAGGGAGGAGGAGAATTCTGAACCAACCAAATTTCTTCCTCAAAGACATTGTGTTTAAACTAAAAGAAAAGTAACTCAGTTTATTTTACATTGGCAAGATCGCATGTTTTGCCACCGGTGAGGTAAATTAAATTCAGTTATAGAGCAAATTTTTAAAAACTACCTTTTTCATGCCTAAGTTATATAAAATTCATGCTTCAATTAAAAGAGAAATGGTTATTTCCAATTTCACTTGAAGTCATGCTGAAATAATTTATTCACATTTCAGAAAGTGGGAATTAGATGATTTTCATTGAAGAGATACTTCTGTGAGATATGTTTTCTTTTGAACAACATTTACTTTCCAACCAGGTGCTTAATAAGCATGTCTATGACTTTATTTTCCAAAGGTACAAAGTGTCCTAGTAGGAGGAAGAGAAAAATACCAAAATGATTTTCCTGAAGTGTTTTCATAATAATCTTTTTTTCCTTATACATAAAAGAAGCTACACTAATACATCTTACTCTACAAACTGGAAAACTGAAAAACTAGATTATACAGCTAAGAGGAAATGACATTAAGAAATATTCTTTCTGTCTTTACTACATCACATTTTAAATAAAAGAAATAGAAACAAATGTCAGAGATGTGTTTTCAAGAATGAACTTTTTGCTTGTGGTATTTCATTCTGGCTCTAAATAAAAACTACAAAAAAAAAATGAAAACAGGACAATTATTTGTTTTTATGAGAACTAAAAAAGTTTGTATGTCACCCACTAAATAATATACTGTTACACCAGCTTTCTTTCAGTAATTTTTTTTATTTGGAAATAATTGCCAACTACAGAATAGACGTAAGAACAATACAGAGAACACCTGTAGACTTTTTACCTGAATTCTCCTATTGTTACCAATTATTTTAATGGCATTTTTCAAAATTTTAAAGATATTGAGCTCTTTGAGAAAAGTTAGTCAGACTGCATTGTTTTGTGTATTTCATAGGGACACCCCTGTCTCCCATAGTTTTTGGGGAAAGACAGCTTTTGTCAGTCCACACAAGCCCTCTAAGGGTTTTGGGGGTTATTGTTGTGTGCTGCAGAGTTGATTCCTACTCTTAGTGACCCTATGTGATAGAGTGGAACACCCCATATGGTTTCCTCGGCTATAATGGGTGCCAAATAGCCTAAGAGAGCCCACTCAACTTGCTTGGAAAAGAGTAAAGCTCACAAGTATTCTAGCTAATGAATAAAATTTTAAAATAGTTAAATAAGTGAATGTGCAAACAAATACGTCTTAATAATAAGTATAAATTTTAAAAGTGAAAGTTCTCCAACCTCACAGTCCCTTTCTGCAAGTAACATTATATTGTGAATCTTTCCAGAAATATTCTAAGTATGTACAGCAGTATATTGCTATGGCTGTAGCAATAGGTTTATAATCATAAAGACATACGTATATATACACCTGCATTCTCTGTACATGCCTGCCTGCCTGCCAAATAATTCCAACAATACCAGAGAGTGGGATTCAAATTAGACTTTAGATAACAGGATTTGTTAACATATACAACATGCTTCACTTATGTTTCCTCTCTCAGATTTATTGGGACTAAATCAACCGGAGTTTGATGCTGCTTTTATCTTGAAGAAGCAACTGTCAAAAAAATAGTGCCCACAGAAAAGTTTCCTTTACAAGTTAGAAAAACACTTTGGCTCCATCCTACATATACATCACTCCAATGTCTATTGCTACTGTTTTCCAAATTACTCACTGGGTCAGTGAATAGCAGTTACGAGTAGTGTTTTTATTGCAAAGTAAAGATGTTGATATTTTCCTGGAGCAAATGGAAAGCATTCATATTGAGAGAAAAAACTCATTTTGGATGTAATAAAAGAACTTGGATTTCTGCTTTTTAAAGATTTATACACCCTGTACATTTTTACTTTTGTTTTTTTAAGGAAAGTTTATTTGAAGAACGGGTCCCCCTTGACATTGATAGAAAGCAGATATTATCTAATAGGATGAAGCCAGGAGGTTTATTGAGTGGTCATAAAGTTAGAAACAAACAAAATCATTTTGAGGATCATAAATGGGCTAAAATCCTTGTGTAAAAAAATACTAGCAGAGTCTATGTGTGCATATGTGCAGAGAGAGGTGGAGCTAGAGGGAGGTTTAGAGGGAGAGGAAAATGGAGAATGAGAATGATGAAAGGAGATTAAAAGAAGAGAAATATTGGGGGAGAATATTTCATGATAAAATCCAGTTGTAAAAATGGATGGGCACTACCCACGTTTAAATTTGTTTTAATTGATGTTCACATAATGTGTGAGACTGTTATATCAGGGACAGTAAAATTCAGTATAAAGGAATGTATGGAAGACTTACTTGAGAAAGTTTCCAAGAGATTTGGTATACACATATTTGCTGTTGGAGCAGCTTATTATTCCAGAAACCAACCTTTAAAAAAAATAATAATAATTTCACATGACATTTAAACAATTTGACTTTGTAAATTCATAAAATTGTTGCTTTGATTTTTTATACTAAATAAAAATCTGAATAATATTCATAGTTATTAAAGCTTTTTTTTCTGTGAAATTATTTAGCTAAGTTAAGGAATTTTAGTAGCTATATCGTACTGTTCCTGCAAATACTTTCAAGGTCAGGAATCTCTATGTAGTGAGAGAAGAAAGCTATATTGGGGGATATATTTTAAGAAACGTTGCAATATTTGGCTTATAGAGTTTATTTATTAAAGTGTAAATATTATTTAGGCACTTTTTTCTTTTTTTAACTTTATTTGATAAAATGCTTGTGACATAAAATTTGTCATTTTATCTGTTTTTAAGTGTATAATTCAGTGGCATTGGTTACATTCACAATGTTGTATAACCATCACTATTATTTCCAAGACTTTTTCATCACCCAAACAGAAACTCTGTGTACGTTAAGCAATAACTCTTCATTTCCCCTCCCTCCAGAGTTGGTATGATTTTAATCTTTTAAAATTTAATTATTTTTTTTTTTTTTGGTGGCCTAACATATGGGCTGCCTTGGAGAAGGATCCAAGTGTACTGGAGAAGAATGTGTATTCTGCTGCTGTTGGGTGGAGTGTTCTATATACGTCTGTTAGGTCTGGTTGGTTTATAATGTTGTTTAAGTCCTCTATTTTCTTATTAATCTTGTGTCTAGATGTTCTATTTATTATTGAAAATGGTGTACTCAAAGTCTCTGACTATTATTCTAGAACCGTCTATTTCTTAATTGAATTCTACCACCGTTCGCTTTGTATAGTTTGGGGATGTCTTATTATGTGCATTTAAATTTATAATTATTATACCTTCCTGATGATCTGATCCTTCTATCTATCTATGTATTTATTTTTTGCACTAGTTTTTGACATAATGTCTGTTTTGTCTGATATTAATTATGCCACCTCAGCTCTCTTTTTGTTACAATTTTCATGGATTTTTTTTTTCCCCATTCTTTCATTTTCTACAATTCTCTGTCTTTGGATTTAAAGTGAGTCTATTGGACGCTATGAGTCAGAATCAACTCGACGGCACTGGGTTTGGTTTGGTTTTGGTTTCTACTGTAGACAGCAAATAGTTGAAACATGCTTGTTTATCCATTTTGCCAATCTCTGCCTTTTGGTAGGAGAATTTAATCCATTGGCATTTAAAGTTATTACTGATAAGAAAGGATTTACATCTAACTTTTTACTGTTTGTTTTTATGTATCTTATACCTTTTTTGTTTCTCATTTCCTCCATTACTTTTTTCTTACTTAATTAAAAAGTTCATTCTCATTCCCTTTTCTATGTATATATATATACATATGTGTGTATGTATATATATATATGTTCTTGTTGTTATTGTTAGGTGCCATCGAGTCGGTTACAACTCGTAGCAACCCTATGCACAACAGAACGAAACACTGCCCAGTCCTGCACCATCCTTACAATCGTCGTTATGCTTGAGCTCATTGTTGCAGCCACTGTGTCAATCCACCTCGTTGAGGGTCTTCCTCTTTTCCGCTGACCCTGTACTGTGCCAAGCATGATGTCCTTCTCCAGGGACTGATCCCTCCTGACATGTCCAAAGTACGTAAGATGCAGTCTCGTCATCCTTGCCTCTAAGGAGCATTCTGGCTGTACTTAGTCCAAGACAGATTTGTTCGTTCTTTTGGCAGTCCATGGTATATTCAATATTCTTCGCCAACACCACAATTCAAAGGCGTCAACTCTTCTTCCGTCTTCCTTATTCATTGTCCTGCTTTCACATGCGTATGATGCGATTGAAAATACCATGGCTTGGGTCAGGCTTTCATAAGATTACATCTAACATCTTAAATTTATAAAACTCTAATGTTTTTTCATAAGATTACATCTAAAATCTTAAATTTATAAAACTCTAATGTTTTTTTTTTAATGGGAATTCATACCCACTTAATGTCAATTGCATATGAAAACTCTGTTCCAATACAACTGCACCCCCATTTTTGTTGTTGCTCTTACAAATTACATCTTTATATATTCTGTGCCAGTAACAGATTGATAATGATTATTTTTATCCATTTGTATTTTAAATCATGTAGGACATAACAAGTAGAGTTACTAACAAAAGTCAACACTTTTGGCTTTTATATTTGCTCATGAGGTTACCTTTACTGGAAATTTTTATTTCTTCATACAGTTTCAGATTACTCTTTGTTGTTAGTTGGCATCTAGTGGATTCTGAGTCATGTCAACCCCAAATGTGCAGAGTATAACTGTGCTCCATAGGGTTTTCAAGACTGTGACTTGTCAGAAGCAGATTGCAAGGCCTGTTTTCCAAGGCACCTCTGAGTGGGTTTGACCGACAACCTTTCAGTTAGTATTTAGGTGCTTAATCATTACACCACCCAGGTTACTCTCTAGTTTCCTTTTATTTCAACCTCAAGAACTCTCCTTAGCATTTCTTGAGGGAAGAAGTAGTGGCAACAAACTGTTTCAGTTTTTGTTTATTAAGAATGTCTTAATTTCTCCCTTAGTTCTGAAGGATAGTTTTGCCAGATATTGAACTCTTGGTTGACAGTATTTTTTTTTTCCCCCTCAGCACTTTAAATATGTCATTACATTGTCTCCTGGCCTTCATGTTTCTGATAAGAAATTGGCTTTTAATCTTATTAAGAATCCCCTTGTATGTGATGAGTCACTTCTCTCTTGCATTTTCAAGATTCTCTTAGTTTTTTGACTTTTGACAATTTGAGTATATTGTATCTCTTTGTGTTTGTCCTACTTGGAGTTTGTTAAGCTTTTTAGATGTGTAATTTCATGTCTTTTATCAAATTTTGGAAGTTTCAGTCATTATTTCTTCAAACATTCTGTCCCTTTCTTTCCCTCTTCTCCTTCTGATACTCCCATAATATGTATTTGGTCTGCTTGATGGCATCCCACAGGTTCCTTAGGTTCTATCGATTCTTCTTTATTGTTTTCACTTTCCAGTCTTCAGACTGGATATCTTCAAGATCACAGATTTTTCCTTCTGCCTGTTCAAATCTGCTGTTGAAGCCCTCTTGCAAAATTTTCATTTCAATTTTTGTATTTTTCAAATCTAGAATTTATGTTGTTTTTTTCTTATAATTTCTATCTCTTTATTGATATTTTATTTGTACACCATTTTTCTGATTTCCTGTAGTACTTCTGCCATGGTTTCCTTTAGCTCTTTCTGTAGAATTAAGAGAGTGTTTTAAAATCTTTGTCTAGTAAATCCAATGTCTGGGCTTCATTATGGATAGTTTGTGTCACTTTATTTGATTTTTATTATGGGCCATCTTTTTCTTTTCATTGTATGCCTTGTGATTTTTTGTTGAAACCTGGACATTTCAATATTATGTGTAGTAACTCTGAAAATCAGATTCTTCCTCTTGCCTGAGGATTGATCTTTTTTTTAAGGTTCTAGTAATTTATTGGTTTAATGACTTTTCCAAGCTACTTTTTTTCCCAAGGATTGTATTTTTTGTCATATGTGGTTCCTGAAATCTCTGTTACTTTAGCTGATTTTCAGCTAGTGTTTTGACAGAGATTTCCTTGAATGCCTGTAGCTGAAACAAAACAAATACAATCAATCAAAAAAAAAACCCTTCCCCTGTCTTCTCAGACAAGCTGTGTGCTTAACAGTTAGTTGAGCTTACACTGAGGCTAGCAATCAGCCCAAATGAAAGCTTAGGGTTTTCTTAAATCTTTTCTGAGAACGTGTCATGTCTTGCTCTCAGTATGCCCTGGTTTTCTAAATTCCACCACATGCACGGGGAAATTTAGAAAACCAGGACATATCTACTATTGAATGCTCGAATTCCCCAAAGAAACTTTCTCCTTGGCTTTTCCTCCCAGATCTTAAGTTTATAGTATGTCTCAACTGTATTCTTGTGCCCCAGTTGGCTATGCATTGAATATTCACCCTAAAGTCTTTTCAAGCAATGCCTGCCACTTTTCCTCCCTGACTGTGTTATGAGATAGGTGGAACACATGGGTGTCTTATGTCCATCCTTCAGGTGGGCCCAAGACAGGTTAGAACATAGAAACATAATGATTTGCAAATAAGGTTTACCCTGCTTCCTCTGGAAACAAGGACCAGGGTCCCACACTGCTATCATGGGCTGCTATCTTCAGGACTGTCATTGAAGCAGGGATGGGATGAGGCATGTTATTGTTATGTTGTTAGGTGCCATTGAGTCAGTTCCAACACATAGCCACCCTATGTACAACAGAGCAATACACTGCCCGGTTCTGTGCCATGCCCACAATCATCGTTATGCTTGAGCCCATTGTTGCAGCCACTGTGTCAATCGATCTCATTGAGAGTCTTCCTCTTTTCATCGACCCTCTACTTTACCAAGCGTGATATTCTCCAGGGTCTGATCTCTCCTGACAATACGTCCAAAGTATGTAAAACATACTTTCGCCATCCTTGCTTCTAAGGAGCATTCTGGCTGTACTTCCAAGAAAGGTTTGTTTGTTCTTTTGGCAGTCCATGGTATATTCAATATTCTTCACCAACACCAAACTCAAAGGCGTCAATTTTTCAGTCTTCCTTACTCACTGCCCAGGTTTTGCATGCATATTAGGTGATTGAAAACACCATGGTTTAGGTCAGACACACCTTAGTCCTTAAAGTGACACCTTTGCTTTTTAACACTATAAAGAGATCTTTTGCAGCAGATTTGCCCAATGGAATGGGAGATAGGTAATTTAAGAAAAAAAAAAAACGCAAAGCTTTCCTAATGCTTTGAAGTTCTTTTTTCTTGATTCACCATTCACTTTTTTGTTGTAAACCTTAAACTGTTTTACAGAGGTTTGATAAAGTTGATTCTGATGGTTTATGCTTTTTTTTTATATCCATTCTGCTTTAAGTGAAAGTTTACAAATGAAGTCAGTCTCTCATACAAAAACTTATATACACCTTGCTATATACTATAATTGCTCTCCCCCTAATGAGACAGCACACTCCTTCCCTCCACTCTCTCTTTTCATGTCCATTCTGCCAGCTGCTTGTTTTTTGATGTTTCTTTTAGGGGATCAAAAACTTGGAGATGCCTACTCTGCCATCTTGCTGATGTCACCAAGTACTATTTCTTAGTTTTGGATTATTTCTTTAATTTGATATAAATTTTAAGTAATGTGGATTCTAATTCCATTTCCTTTATATATTCTTTACTTTTTATTTTTATAAAGGTTCAAAGCGATAATGCCATATATTATTTTTTCTGGTGCACTTAATATTTACAACATTTACTATTTTTTTTTTATTTGTATGGTATTAGTTGGATTTCTTATAAAGGAAAAACAAACCAGTTGCCATCAAGTTGATTCTGACTCATAGCAACCTCACCTACGCAGATTAAACAACACTCAGTAGGTGTGTCAAGGCTGTGACCTTTTGGAAAAAGATCACCAGGACTTTCTTCTGAGGTACCTCTGGGTGTGTTTAAAACACCAACTTTACAGTTAGTAGTCAAGCACTTAACCTTTTGTGCCACCCAGGGATTCCAAGATTTATTAGAATTTTATGTATGACAATATTTTTGGTAGCTTTCCAGTGATACCTTGCCTGTCTGCCTGTCTATATATTTCTATTTTTGTATGCTGTATTCTAAGAGTTTTTGTGTCAATATCCTTGTGCCTGCTAGTGAATTTTATCTAGTAAAATAGTCATTTTGCTTGATCAGTCCATAAATGACTCTCAAAATGATTAAGTGAAATAAGAAGCCAAAAAGTATAAACTCTGTTTTAAAAAACAAAATTCGTTGTAGGAAGTCTATTCTTCTCCAAATAATATTTTGTTGTTGTTGTGTGCTCTCAAGCCAATTTGGACTCATAGCAACCCTATAGGACAGAGTAGCACTGCCCAGAGGGTTTCCTAGGCAGTAATGTTTATGGAAGTAGATTGCCAGATCTTTTCTACAGTGGAGCAGCTGGTGGGTTTGAACTGTCAACCTTTGGATTAGCAACTGCGTGCTTAACCATTGTACCACCAGAGCTGCTTAAAAAATATCTAGGTACCATTTTACCCATGGGAAGGTTCTTAAGACCTTTTAAAAGGCTGAATAATACTCTCTACTATTTATGGAATTTCAGACAATTTCTATACTCATTTAATCTTCATTTTATAAAGTAGTTCTAAGTAACTTATCAGTTTAGGAGATTCCACTTCTCTTTTGTGTTTTCTTTCCTGATCACATTGATAATGGCTTCTTTAGTTTAACTGAAGCTCTAATAAAAATAAATTATACCAGTGAGGTACAGGTACAGCAGAAAAGAGGGTTTGCTCTCTGTGCACAGAAAACATTACACTGATTTCACTGGAATGAATATCCCTGAACTCACCCACACACTCCCCCTTCACATGAAACTGGTAGTAAATTAGCAGTAAATTGGTAAAAACATGCACCTTTAAGGAAAAGATTATAATCTTTTAACAAAATAGGGTGCAATTTAGTGCCTGTTAAGAAAGAGTCACTTCTTGTTTTTAATTCTCATTTATTGGATGTTTCTTATATCAGTCATAACATTCTTCTTTGTCGTTGTTGTTAGGTGCCGTCGAGTCAGTTCTGACTTATAGTAACCCTATGTAAAACAGAACGAAACATTGCCTGGTCCTGCGCCATACTTACAATTGTTGTTATGCTTGAACCCATTGTTGCAGCCACTGTGTCAGTCCATCTCCTTAAGGGTCTTTCACTTTTCCACTGACCCTGTGCTTTACCAGGCATGATGTCCTTCTCCAGGGACTGATATCTCCTAACAACATGTCTAAAGTACGTAAGATGCAGTCTCGCTATCCTTGCCTTTAAGGAGCATTCTGGTTTTACTTCTCCCAAGACAGATTTGTTCATTCTTTTGGCAGTCCATAGTATATTCAATATTTCTTCACCAACACCACAATGGAAAGGTATCAATTCTTCTTTGGTCTTCCTTATTCATTCTCCAGCTTTCACGTGCATACGGTGCGATTGAAAATACCATGGCTTGGGTCAGGTGAACTTTGGTCTTCAAGGTGACGTCTTTGCTTTTCAACACTTTAAAGAGGTCCTTTGCAGCATATTTTACTTGCATGTGATATTAATTATGTAGTTCTATAATTTCCGCATTCAGTTGAACCACTGTTTTGTGAATGGGCATAAATATGGACCCCTTCCAGTAGTTTGGCCAGGTAGCTGTCTTCCAAGTTTCTTGGCATAGAAGAGTAAGCACTTCCAGTGATGCATCCATTTGTTGAAACATCCGAATTGGTATTCCATCAGTTCCTGGAGTCTTGTTTTTCAAGAATGCCTTCAGTGCAGCTTGGACTTCTTCCCTCAGTACCATCAGTTCCTGATCATATGCTACCTCTCAAAATGGTTGAATGTCGACTAATTCTTTTTGGTATAATGACTCTGTGTGTTCCTTCTATCTTCTTTTGATGCTTACTGTGCTGTTTAATATTTTCCCCATAGAATCTTTCACTATTGCAACTTGAGGGTTCAATATTTTCTTCAGTTCTTTCAGTTTGAGAAACACTGAGCTCGTTCTTCCCTTTTGGATTTCTAGCTCTAGCTTTTCGTACATGTCATTACAATACTTTGTCTTCTCGAGCTGCCCTTTGAAATCTTCTGTTCAGTTCTTTTACTTCATCCTTTCTTCCTTTTGTTTTAGCAGCTCGATGTTCGAGAGCAAGTTTCACAGTCTTCTCTGTCAACTATCTTGGTCTTTTCTTTCCTTTTAATCTTCTCAATGACCTCTTGCTTTCTTCATGTATGATGTCTTTGATGTCATTCCACAATTCATCTGGCCTTCGCTCATGAGTGTTCAATGCGTCAAATCCATCCTTATGATGATTTCTAAATTCAGATGGCGTATACTTAAGGTTGTATTTTGGCTCTCATGGACTTTCTCTGGTTTTCTTCAGTTTCATCTTGAATTTGCATATGAGCAATTGATGGTCTGTTCCACAGTTGGCCTCTAGCCTTGTTCTTACTGATGATATTGAGCTTTTCCATTGTCTCTTTCCACAGATGTAGTCGATTTGACTCCTGTTTATTCCATCTGGCGAGGTCCATGTGTATAGTCGCCGTTTATGTTGGTGAAAGAAGGTATTTGCAACGAAGAAGTCGTTGGTCTTGCAAAATTCCATCATTCGATCTCTGGCATTATTTCTATCAACAAGGCCATATTTTCCAACTACTGATCCTTCTTCTTTGTTTCCAACTTTTGCATTCCAATCACCAGTAATTATGAATGCATCCTGATTACATGTTTG
Organism: Loxodonta africana; assembly: GCF_030014295.1. NCBI lineage: Eukaryota > Metazoa > Chordata > Mammalia > Proboscidea > Elephantidae > Loxodonta > Loxodonta africana. Next base: position 73,438,473 of record NC_087346.1, on the reverse strand, counting down.
ATCAATTTCAGACTCCAGAAGCTGATGAATATTTTCAATTTCTTCATCTTTGGCCTTAGTGGTTGGTGCATAAATTTGAATACTAGCTGTAGTAACTGGTCTTCCTTGTAGGCGTATGGATATTTTCTATCACTGACTGCGTTGTACTTCAGGATAGACCTTGAAATGTTCTTTTTGATGATGAATGCAACACCATTCCTCTTCAAGTTGTCATTCCTGCCTTAGTAGTCTATATGATTGTCCGACTCAAAATGGCCAATACCAGTTCATTTCAGCTCACTAATGCCTAGGATATTGGTATCTAAGTGTTCCATTTCATTTTTGACAATTTCCAATTTTCCTAGGTTCATACTTCGTACATTCCAGGTTCCGATTATTGATGAGTGTTTACAGCTGTTTTTTCTCATTTTGAGTTGCTCCACATCAGCAAATGAAGGTCCCAAAAGCTTTACTCCACGCACAACATCAAGATTGACTACTTTGAGGAGGCAGCTCTTCCCCAGTTGCATTTTGATTGCCTTCCAACCTGGGGGGTTCATCTCCTGGCACTATATCAGACAATGTCCTGCTACTATTCATAAGGTTTTCATTGGCTGATGGTTTTCAGAAGTAGACTGATGGGTCCTTCTCCCTAGTCTGTCTTAGTTTGGAAACTCAGTTGAAACCTATCGTCCATGGGTGGCCCTGCTTGTATCTGAATACCGGTGGCATAGCTTCCAGCCTCACAGCAACATGCAAGCCCCCACGGTACGACAAACTGACAGATACCTGGGGGCATTCTTTTACATTATAGTAATTCACATTTTTATCTTTTACATGTTTATTCTTATTTAAGTAAGTTTCTTAGACCAGTGTCTTGAAAATAGTGGTACAGAATTTATGTTGGTTTGGTTAATTCATATATATTTAATTTTTTTTTTATTTTAAGGTCTTATCAGAATGGCCCTAAAACTAAAAAATTCTTATTGTAAATTATTTTTGATATAAAATCTCCAAAAATGATGCAAACCCCCTTTCTAAATGCAATATTATGATTCATGTTCAGTTATAATAATAACGGCTTTTTTACACTTAGGTCATTATCTCAGTTCTCATTACTAGTCCTGAAACTTGCTGGCAGGAGGGTTTCATCAGTCATGGTTAGATTGCTCTGGGAGGCCTATAACCGTCATTATCAGTTGTTGGATGAGCTGGCCACACTGTTTGTAGTTTCACTAAATTGTTCTATCAGCTTTCCAGAAATAAATGCAAATAAACGTGTTCCAAAGCCCTTCCGAGCACACTGTAAATCTTTTGTAACTTCACAGCCAAATGGTAAACCACAGGACCACGTGACTTAATTCCCTTGAGACAGTCATGTTATTCCTGTCAGACTTTTCTTCCCTCATTCATCAGCTGGAGGCTTCCATCTCCTTTTAAAGTCATGGCCTTTCAAATAGGGGTGAAATTACACCTGTCAGTAATAAATGTTCCCAGTACTCTTTATCATCATACTGTTATTTCATAAAAGAAATTAAAAGGACGCATAACCTATTCCACATTCAGTTAGCAACAATTTTTTTTTCTTTCTCTATAGCACTCTTAAATCGCTTCCAGTTATGTGATTACTGAGAGAGCTTTTAAAAATATTCACTCAAATCAGGAGACTATATGGAAATGTTTGGCAAATTAGCTTCCATGTAAACTATACTTTATATTCAGTAGCTGCATTAAACATTTGACAGAAAGATTTAGCTATATACATAATCTACAATGGCAATCTAAATGTGCACCTTAGCATACTTGTTCTGTTTGTTTTTTCTATTTTACACTCTGATAACTTTGTGGTTGCCTGTAACACCACACAGCAGGTGCACCTGTGCAGCCACCATTTTATTTACATAAAGAACAAAGTTAATGTTTTATCAAATCCAGGCCACACCTGGGTTGGGACATTAGTAGGAAGCAAGGTTAGAATCAAAATTGCAATTTGCTCTTAGGCTGATATTTGAACTCCACTGAGGAAACTCTTGAGTCTTTTGAAAATGTGGAGGACTTGGGCTCTTAATTCTCCATTAACAGAATGATAAAAGGAAGCCAGAAGACTCAATACATTTTCCATAGATGCTGCCAATCACTACGCTAGGTCTTGGCTGGGCGAAGAGAATAAAGGAATTGTGTTTGTACGTGGCCTGATGTAACTAAGTGTGAGGGTACCTTTTTTTTTTTTTTAATCAGTGCCCTAAATCTGAGCTAGATAAATGAAAGAATGAATGTTGTGTGAACTTCACAAATCACAGATGATAGTAATGTTCCAAAGATTTTTTTTTTCTTTAAAGGAGAAAGCGTTGCCTATTATTTCTAAATTAGAAATATAGCTAAGCATACATAAAAAACAATGAGCCAGCCACAATTGTTAGCAAAGCATTGTTTTATTTTTTCCAGGACTCAAAGCGAAGTACATAATTTCTCTATTTCTGTACCGTTTCTTATACTTGGTATCCTCTTTTGTTCTTTCCCTTAGGGAGAAAAATAACACAGTAAACTGAAACACCTCTGTTTCCATCCAGTCTATAGGACAGGGTAGAATTACCCCACAGGGTTTCCAAAGCTGTAATCTTTATGGAAGCAGACTGCCACGTCTTTCTTCCCTGGAACAGCTGGTGGGTTCCAACCACTGACCTTTCTGTTAATAGCAGAGTGCTTAATCACTGCACCACCAGGGTTCTTCAAACTGAAACTTAAAGAGTCTAAAATTTAGTGAGAAGGATGGATTAACTCAGCTTGTACTAAAGGATTTATCTCAAAATCATAAAGCTAATTTAATTTCATTGGAAACCTGGAAATGATTACACGTACTATGAGAGATCGATGAGAAAAAAGCTACATTAACTATTCAACAGTCTAATAATAATAACATAATCAACTAAGGTATTTATAGAAATAATCCCATATATACAGGACTAAAAATGAATTATTTAATATTATGTTTTGTGAAATCTTTCTATCTATATAAATAACTTGTAAAATAGTCGTGTACTCAAAACATACTTATATTAAATAAAATTGTTTGTTTAATTTAAAGTGCTCCAATAATATTTCTACTCAAATAAAGGTAGAATGTAGCACTTTCAACCCTCTGAATTAAGTGCGGAATGCCTCTAAACATCCCAAATCTTAATACTGTGGCTTGGGCTCACAAAGTTTTCTTCATTTAACACATTGTTAACAAGCTTGCACGTCTGATGCATTCACCTTTAGAAGATAAGGAACCTGAAAGGATCAAGCACAGCAGTGAGAAGTGCAAGACAGCTCCTAAGGGGAAAAAGGAAAACTAACAAAGATGCACTGAAGGTGTTGTTGTGTCCTTTCACATGCATTCTCACATTTGATCCCCTTAACACTGTTGTCGCTGTGGAGTTAGCACCTGACTCATGGTGGCCTCATGCACAAGGGAACAAAATGCTGCCTGGTCCTGTGCTATCCCCATGGTAGTCTGGGCGATCAAACTCTCGTGATTCATAGGGTTTTTACTGGCTGAAGTAGATTTACAAGCCTTTCTTCCTTGGCTATGTTAGTCTGAAAGCTTCGATGATGTCCGTTCAGCATCACAGCAACACACAAGCCTCCAATGACAGGTGGGTGGTGGCTAGACATGAAGTACATTGGATGGGAATTAAACGTAGGTCTCCATCATCTCTACAACCTACATGAGGTCTATTACTTATTTCACAAAGAGGTAAACTAAGGCACAGGGAAGCTTAGCCACTGCCCCATGGCTATTAAATGGTGAATTGGGATTCTAACTTGGGATATTTTACCTTAAGCCAGTGGCAAATATTCCTAGGGATGGCATAGTCACCTGTACAAGTTTAAGTGTTGTCTAGTATATTATGCGGAAACCCTGGTGGCTTAGTGGTTAAGTGCCACGGCTGCTGAACAAAGGGTTGGCAGTTCGAATCCGCCAGGCGCTCCTTGGAAACTGTATGGGGCAGTTCTACTCTGCCCTATAGAGTCGCTATGAGTTGGAATCGACTCGACGGCACTGGGTTTGGTTTTTGGTTAGTATATTCTGCTGGAGCAAGAAATATGGAATTTAAGAAAATTCAATTAAAATATTTAAAATATACAGAGCTTGGACCCTCGAAGTTATTGGCATTACATATTTTTGAGCCTCTTGTTCTGAAGTAATTAATACATTAATTCATATATTTTTGATGTCATTGTTGCCTGAAAGGTTTAAGTCTAAAACTGACTAGCACCTACAGTGTCTCAAATAAATTTAAATAACTGAATTCATTCAAATCAGTTTGTAGATAATTGACCACTGCATTATGTCATCTGGGAGTGGGGTTTAGGAGTGGGTTTGAGACCTACCACTTTTCAGCTTAACATCATTTTCCTTTGTACTTTAAAATGGCACTGTTCTAGAACTGAATGCTTTTTACATGTTTCCCTGTATCTGCAAAGACTAATGCTTCATCAAAACACGGTCCATCGAACCAAAAATGACGGGGAAACAAGCATCTATCTTTAGTTTATAACTTGATCACTGTGGACAATAATCTTCCTTACACCTTTGCCACAGAAAAGCAGGCAGGCACAGTTTTTATTAATTCTCCCCTGTTTGTTTTATGTATTACTGTTGCTTTCCAGTTAGTACAGAGTTAGGTTTTGTTATTTGAAGCTGTGGTTTGTGAGCCCTTGATCGGTTAGTACACTTCTATTTTTCATTCCATCTTATCTTTCTGTCAATATTCTAAATCACTGATCTTTTTTAGTTAAATTTATCCCAACAGACAGGTGAAATTAGTTTGCCTGAAATTATGGGATTCTTTCTATCTCACTTGGAAGCATTTTGATTAAAACGAATCCCTACTTAAAATATTTTAAGTCTTCAAAGAGTGATCCAAAAGAAATAGAAGGTGTGTCCCTGACAGAAAGTGTCCTAAAAAAAAAACATTTTCATGACTAATAATAACCTTATCCCAGTAGCTCTGTATTTAGTAGAGATGACAGACCGTACATGCCAGCAGTGAGGTGCTGACTCAAAATTGAGGCACTTCTGTTGAAAAGGAGACCTTGGTCTAATAGACATCACAGGTACTGTAATTAAAGAAGATGGCTCTGATTGGATGTGGGTAATGGGGAAGAACCAGGACCAGGTACTCAGGAGGAAAAGCTTGTGTTATATGTGTCCTTGGCTGCCTGGCTGCACTCAGGTGGCAGAGTTAATGTCATTTTGTTGACAGAGAAATTAGAATACTTGGGAAATACACTTTTTTTTTTTTTTTTTGTCTGTTTAATTTGGAAGATTATGTACTAGCAATTTCTGCAATCTTGCTCTTTCTGAATGTGGTTACAAGTCTTGAATTTCAATTAGTCCTATTTATTAAATAGCATATGAAAACACTGCTTACATACACTGTTAACATGTTTCAGGTTGAAATGTTTTGAAATGGCGTCTAGTTAGAAGAGTAAAATGCTATTCTAATGTCAACATACAGGAAAGATTTTTGGATGTATCTTAATGTCAAAACATTGTATATCAATACATTTAATTATAGCCCCCAGTTTCCCATTTCTTCACTGATGTATTTAAATGTCTACCAAGTAATTTTATTAAAAAAAACATATTATATTATTGATTTCCTCGGGAGTAAAGAGTCTTAAAACTTCATTGGTACCTTAGTAATATACTGTATTTTAAAATCTCTGCATTTTCATTGTATTTCCTCTTTCCTGCTCTTTGTACAGGCAATGAATTTTGGCTAATACTTAGAACTGAGGATGCTAATATTTGCTAATATGAGCTAATTAGTTTACCAGACTTTGGGAAGCCTGATTGAGCTTAGGGAACTGCAAACAATCAGCGTGCAGAATTTAGAAATCATTGCCTATCTCCTGTCAAACATTGTTCCTTGGCCAGGTAAACAGTGATATGGGAGCAAACTTGTACAAGTGCAAAGTAAATATCAATGAGTTTACTTTTTCTGACATTTCTGTACATTTATAACAAAATATTCTGGGTTATTAGAAGTCAAGATACTTTACAAAATAAAACTTTAAGAACGTTTAATACTCAACTGATTTGGAATAGAAACCTGGATACCTCTAATTCACCCTGAGCTGATCATGCATCTTGATACTTCTAGCAATGGCTGTTGTTGATAACTACTACCAAGTTGCCCCAGCCCGTGCACAAGGGAACAAAATGCTGCATGGTCCTGTGCTATCCCTATGATCAGTTGTGCATTGGACTCTTGTGATCCACAGGGTCTTCAATGGCTGAGTTTAGTTGTAAATAGCCACACTTTTCTTCCTAGTCCATCTTAGTCTGGATGCTCTGCTGAAACTTGTTCATCATCCTAACAACAAGCCTACACTGACAGATGTGTGGTAGCTGCACATGAGGTGCACCAGCCTGGAATCGAACCTGGGTCTCCCTCATGGAAAGTGAGAATTCTACCACTGATTCATTACTGCCCTCCCAGCAATGGTAGCTTAGAAGTAATCTGTGTCTTCCCGACTTTACTCAGCAACCTCTCCAAGACCTTTAGGAGATCTTTGGAAGAAGCCACATTATTGTTGGTGGTCATGGAATAGGGTGGATTTAGCCAGACAATCTGGGGTCAGACAATACAAGGCAAAGTTTGTAGGTGAAGAAGACAATGTTAACGTTAAAGCACCATAATGTATCACATAGAATAACATTCATGACAGCAATGAATGAAGACCTTATATAAAACTTTACCACCAGTTTAATTTCTTTGTAACAGTGACACACAGCCAAGTAGACTCTTTTAGGTTGCAAGAAAAATTCAAGTTACCTTAGGTTTGGAGCAGTAATTTTGAGGATACAGAGGGCTAAGGGAGACAGAAAGAGTCTTATAATCATGCTTAAGCCACCAGATTGTAGTTTAGGCATGATCTGGCATCTAATCTAGTTCTGACGACCAAGATAATGTGTGGCCTCCCTTAGTAGTTGATCATTGCTCCCTCAACTAAATTTCTATCATTGTGACTCTGCTTTTCTTTGTCTTGGATTCTGTTGCTCATGCTGCTCCCTGATAATTTGTCTTACTCCCTCATGTTCTATGCTTCCTTCTGGCTTCTTCTTATCCATGGCCTCTGCCTACTCATGGTTTTGCATAGCGTCTTGTCTCTTAGTCTTTCATCTTCTATTCCAGTATCAACTGCAGAGTTTATCTAAATGCCTCATTTTCAGATCACCCAAATGAGAGTGTTAGTTCATTCAGCTGAGCAAAGGTTTGTATCAGAAAACCACTCTTTGGCCATATGTGTCCCTGTCTTTCCAATTCCCATTCATCCCTTCCCGCCTCTGCAGTCCCACCACTTTGGTTCAATCAGGTATGGAAAAGTGGTTATGTCAGACTTTCTCATCATGATGGGCACTCAGAGTGTAGAAGGTGCCTATCCTATATAATAAAATGCACTACAGAAGAAAAAAGAAAAGCAGGTATAAAATGTTTATCTTGTTTGGTGAAAGTGAAAGAAAGAAGGACTACAAAATCATGACAGTTTCTTTTTAACTCTAACCTTATATACTCATGCTGAATTTATTCTAGATTGTTACTCTGACAAACTAAAGGACTAACAAAATTATGACAACTGTCTTAGTCATCTAGTGCCACTATAACAGAAATGCCACAAGTGCTTGGCTTTAACAAAGAGAAATTTATTTCTTCAGGGTAAAATAGGTTAAAAGTCCAAATTCAAGGTGTCAGCTCCAGGGAAAGGCTTTCTGTCTCTGTCGGCCTTCTCAGCAATCTTACCTTAGACTAGGAGCTTCTCTGCACAGGGACTCTGGGTCCAAAGGACATGCCCTGCTCCTGTCACTCCTTTCTTGGTGGTAAGAGGTCCTCAACTCTCTGCTTGCTTCCCTTTCCTTTTATCTCTTGTAAGATAAAAGGTGGTGTAGGCCACACCTCAGGGAAACTCCCCTCTCATTGGATCAGGAATATGACCTTAGTAAGGGTGTCACAATCCCACCCTAATCCTCTTTAACATAAAAGTACAATCACGAAATGGAGGACAACCACACAATATTTGGAATCATGGCCCAGCCAAACTGATACACACATTTTTTGGAGGTACATAATTCAATCCATGACTTTCTACCCTTTGGCCCCCCAAAACGCACGTCTTTGCAACATGCCAAACATGCATCCCATCATATCATAGCAAAAGTCTTAACTCCAAGTCCAAAATCCAAAAATTCCTCTTCATCTGTGAAACCTAGAATACAGATTATCTGCTTCCAAAGGTACGATGGCAGAACAGGCACAAGCTAGACATTTCCAGTACAAATGGGAGAAGCTAGGGGAAAAGAAGGAGTAACAGTTACCAAGCAAGTCAGCAGAACACATTACATTAGCCCTCAAGACTTTGAAAATAAACCTCTGTTCTCTGAGACAATTTACACAATAAATCTGCCCTCTAGACTCTAGGTATTTGCCACACTCTCCAGATTCTGAGTGGAGGACCTCCAGCCCTGGGCTTCAGCTCCTGCTGCCACACCCACTGGGACAGCAACTCTGCTCCCTCAGCTTTAGGTGCACCATTCTCCTAGTCCATCTGAGTGGTGTCTCCACCCTTAGAACCTCCAGAGGCCATGGCTCCACCCTTTCAAATCCCAGAGGTCTTGACCATACCTTTTGAGACTGAGGCAGCACGGCTTCTTGTGTTCCTCATCTCTTGAGCTTCTGCTTCCTGGTTTCTTGGCCTCTGGGCTCCTCGGGTCTACTCTGCTGGGGCAAGTGTTCCAAAGCTCTGTAGCTCCACCAGTAAGTGCCCAGAGGCACTCCACCAGGAAGCCTCCCGTGGACAGGCACTCAGCTCTCTAGCTGCGTGGGTCAGCTCCAGTGCTGTCTCGCACTGGTCTACTGGTTCTGTTGCTGCTGGTCCTCTGCCACTGCCACTCCTCTATCCATTCACAACTTCAAAACCACTTCCACATTTTAGGTATCTGTTAGAGCAGCACCCCACTCACTTGGTACCAAATTCTGTCTTTGTCATCTAGTGCTGCTGTAACAGAAGTACTACAAGTGGATGGCTTTAACAGAGAGAAATTTATTTCTTCACAGTAAAATAGGCTAAAAGTCCAAATTCAGGGTGTCAGCTCCAGAGGAAGGCTTTCTTTCTCTGTCGGCCTTCTCATCAATCTTCCTCCGGTCTAGGAACTTCTCTGCCCAGGGAGCTTGGGTCCAAAGGACGTGCAGTGCTTTCTTGGTGGTATGAGGTCCCCAACTCTCTGCTTGCTTCCCTTTCGTTTTATCTCTTGTAAGATAAAAAGGTGGTGTAGGCCACTCCCCAGGGAAACTCCCTTTACATTGGATCAGAGATGTGACCTAGTAAGGGTGTTATAGTCCCACCCTAATCCTCTTTAACGTAAAATTACAATCACGAAATGGAGGATAACCACACAATACTGGGAATCATGGCCCAGCCAAATTGATAAACACAATTTTGGGGAGACACAATTCAGTCCATGATGACATTCTTTAAAATTGTAACTAAACACATATTAAAATTATTATTTATCCCGCTAATCATATACACATATGTACAGAAGTATTTCTAAATTAATATCTTTCTTTATATTTAGTATTTGTTTTTCTGTTAGCATAAGATAAGAAGAGTCTAAATAATGTGCCTTTTAGTTACAATCGTAATTATCAAAAACATTAAATAAAATTCTTGGATTCAGCAACATCTATTAAGTGCTAGGCATTTTAGAGAGTATTTTATAGAAAACCTTTTACAGTTTTTTATTGGTAAAACGTAACCCAAATCTATCCCAAATATTGGGCATGCTTTAATCTAATTATAAGGAGCAGATTAACTAACTATATTGTTGTTGTTAGGTGCCATCAAGTCAGTTCCAACTCATACTGACTCTATGTACAACAGAATGGAAACATTGCCCAGTCCTGCACCATCCTCAGGATCATTGTTATGCTTGAGCCCATTGTTGCAGCCACTGTGTCGATCCATCTCATTGAGGGTCTTCTTCCTTTTCATTGACCCTCCAATTTACCAAGCATGATGTCCTTCTCCAGGGACTGATCCCTCCCGATAACATGTCCAAAGTATTTGAGATGAAGTCTTGCCATCCTCACTTCTAAGAGCACTCTGGGTGTACTTCTTCCAAGACAGACCTGTTCATTCTTTTGGCAGTCCACAATGTATTCAATATTCTTTGCCAACACCATAATTCAAAGGCATCAGTTTTTCTTTGGGTCTTTCTTATTCATTGTCCAGCTTTCACATGCATATGAGGCAACTGAAAACACCATGGCTTGGGTCAGGCACACCCTAGTCCTTAAAGTGACGTCTCTGCTTTTCAACACTTTAAAGAGATCTTTTGCAGCAGATTTACCTGATGCAATGTGTCTTTTGATTTCTTGACTGTTGCTTCCATGGGTGTTGATTGTGGACCCAAGTAAAACGAAATCCTTGACAACTTCAGTCTTTTCTCCATTTATCAAGATGTGCTCATTAGTCCAGTTGTTACATGTTGAGGTGTAATCCTTACTCAAGGCTGTAGCCTTTGTAGTCTCTGATCTTCATCAGTGTTAGTAAGTGCCTCAAGCCCTCTTCACTTTTTTTCTTAATTTGTCTGCAGTTTAAAGACATAAGCATTGCATGGTGTGTCAGGGGTCCCCAAGACCCCTCTCAGGCCTGCTGATTCACTGGGAGGACTCACAGGACTCAGAAAAGCTGTTATAGTTATGATTATTACAGTAAAAGTAAACCAATTAAAATCATCATGTGTAAAAGACACAAGGGTCAAAGTCTAGGAGAAACAGGCAGGAGCTTCCAGATGCCTTCTCCCAGTGGAATCACGGGGATGCAGTAAAGTCTCTCAGCAATATGTGCCAACAAGTATGAGGTATTGTCAACCAAGGAAGCTCACCTGAGCCTTGCTGGCCAGGGTCATCTTGTAGGCATGTAGCACCTGTGTGACTGACCTCAGCTACTTAGACTCTGGACTCCCCAGAGTAAACATTCACCACAAATTACTATAAACTATCTAATTTAACTGGTACCACATGGCCCAAGACCTCGGGCTTACAAAAACATTCTTATGAGGCAGAAAATCCCAAGGACCCAGAGGTCATGTCCCAGGAGCCAACAAATGGCCAGTCCTAAAGACAGGCTTAGCTTGGGAATGTGCGCTGGGGGGTGGGGGTGGGGGGGTTGAGCAACCCAGGCTTGCTGAGTTAACCCTTTCCTGCACACATGACATACAAAGTTTCTTATGACCTAACCCTGTCCACCTTTCAGTATCATCTCTGGCCACTCTCTCTTATCTTCCCTAAACCTCAAACCCCATACTTTGTTTGAAGTTTCCTCAGATACGTCATTATCTCTCATGTCTCCATGCCCCACACCTTTGCATATGCTTTTTCCTGGAGTGCCTACCTCCCTTTTAACTTTCTGTGAAAAAAGTATTCAATTTTTAGTTTTGCTGTTTCGTTTTTATTTCAGTTTAAATATTACTAACTCTTTAGAGACATTTCTGACTTCCCAGTAACCTCAAGTAGCCTTCTTTGTTTCCAATGCAATTTGTGCATAGCATCAACACTTCATTAATTGGTTTGTAAGAGTCAAGGTTCTTGGCAGGAAAAGAATAGCCTCCTCAGGGGGGTAATTGAAGGGAATTTAATGGAGGACCTATTTACAGAGGTATGGGATGATGTTAAGGGTACTGTCTAAAGAAGTGAAGTACCCCGGAGACAAGCAATAGCAGAAAGTTACTGTCATTGCTAGGACTGAGCTTTTACTGGAATATGAGAATTGTAGCATTAGATGAGTGCCAGTCAGGCAGGAGCTGTAGCTTAGGTTAAGGAATATAGTCATTGCCAAACCATACCATCAGGGAGGAAGTAGTTGGGGTGGTAAATACCCTGACCACTCTCCTTGTTCCCTGGCCTCTTTTCATTGTCACGCATTGGCTGAATCCAACCAGAGGACAAGACAATGTTGGTGAGCCAAATGGAGGGGCAAAAAAATTTTTCAGCATAAGAAGACATGATCAAACTAATGTCTCAGCTAAACCAAAAATCTTAGTCAATTTTTTTGTAGGTATTAAATATTCTGGAGGACGGATTGACCATAGTTAAGGGGAAGCAGGGGTATGAAATATACTAACCTCCCCAACAGGGCTCAATAATAAAGTAAGTCCTGATTAGCCCTGTTGAAAGAGGAGCCCAGGTTTAGTCCTGCTGCACTCAGAGAGCTGAGGATTTGGGTGGGTGCCTGAGCCCTCAAAACCACCTGCGAAACATAGTACCTCAGGGGTGCCCCTCAGCTCCATTCCTTCTGTTGCTAGGGTGCTGCTAATTAGCCCAACTTATCCATTGCTTAACTAATTATTTACAGGAAAGGGGAGACATTTCCTCTCATTAATCAATACAATGTCAGACGTCTAAGAATTAACATCACCTGAAGAAAGGCCTGGTAATCTACTTCTGAAAATCGGCCAATGAAAATCCTATGGATCAAAAGGGTCCAATCTTTACCTAATCATTGGGATGACACAGCACTAGGAAGTGTTTGTTTCCTTGTACATGAAGTCACCATGAGTTGGGAGCTGACTTGAGAGCAGCTAACAGCAATAAAATTATAACAGATACCACATTATGTTTTTATCATATCCTATTTCCATTTAAGTTTTTGCTTATGTGTCTTTCCAACTAAATGGTAAACTTTAGTTTGTGTGTTTCTGGTGTCTAGGACTGGAACCAGGTCAAAGTGGCTCTTCTTTGTTACTCTGGGCCTTCTGGCTGCCCAGAAACATAAAAAAAAAAAAAGATCCATACAAACAAACAAACAAACAAAAAACTGATAATAGTCAAATCCAGGGTAATTGGCTATGAATGCTAACTAATACTTTATAAAATAAATGGACTAGAAGTATACTCTCTATATAATATCTCTAAGTTGAAAGAACCTTAGAGATCTTGTACTCCCAATTTTATTTTACAGATGAAAACCTACAAGCTGTGTAGGGAAAAGTGATTTTCCTAAGGCCCCAAAGCAAGTTAACTGCCAAGTTACTCTGACACTCTGGCAACACTCATCTCCCTACACCACATGTTCTCCTGGCAGCCGTAAGAATGCATATTTAGGTTAACACTCATGACACCTCTAAAATTTGTGTGAGTCGTTAATGGTCCCAGTATGTGAGATAGATTAAGGGTGAAAACATTTTTACTGAACAAGTGCTTGCAATTTTAAATAAACTAGTGGAGCATAGAACATCCTTAAAAATAAAGAAAAAAATAGAACAAAGAACATCCTTACAGGGGTATAATTAGATAGATAGCTGCTATGAGTCAGCTCTGACTCATGTTGACCTTATGTACAACAGAACACAACATAGCCCAGTCCTGTGACATCCTCACGGTCACCGGCATGTTCAAGCACATCGTTACAAATATTGTGCCAAGGGTCTCCTTCCCCCTCATTGACCCTCTACTTCACCTAACATGATGTCTTACTCTAGCAGTTGATCCCTACTGGTGATGCGTCCAAAGCGATTCAGTTGAACGATGTTCTGTTGTGATCCATAAGGTTTTCATTGGCAAATTTTCTGAAGTAGATTGCCAGGCCTTTCTTCCTTGTCTGTCTTAGTTTGTAAACTCTGCTGAAACTTGCCCACCATTAGCGACCTTGCCAGTGTTTGAAATACCGGTGGCATAGATTACAGCATGCAAACCAGCACAGAATAACAAACTGAGAGGTGGCTGGTGGTGGGTAAAATGGGATATATACATACACATTTACCATTTAAAAAATTCTAAATGCTAGATGTATGTCTTAGTCATCTATTGCTGCTGTAACAGAAATTCCACAAGTGGATGGTTTTAACAGAGAGAAATTTATTTCTGCACAGTAAAGTAGGCTAAAAGTCCAAATTCAGGGTGTCAGCTCCAGGGGAAGGCTTTCTCTCTCTGTCAGCCTTCTCATCAATCTTCCCCTGGAGTAGGAGCTTCTTTGTGCAGGAACCCTAGGTCCAAAGGATGTGCTTTGCTCCTAGTATTGCTTTCTTGGTCATATGAGGCCCCCATGTCTGTCTGCTTGCCTCTATCTTTTATATCTCAAGAGATTGCCTCAAGACAAAATCCAGTCCTCTAGGTTAAGTCCTGCCTCACTAACACAACTGCCACCCATCCTCCCTCATTAACATCATAGGGGCAGGATTTACAACATATAGGAAAATCACACAATACCAGGAATCATGGTCTAGCCCAATTGATACACACATTTTGCGGGGGGACATAATTCAATCCATGACAATGTATAATACTTTTACAGTGCTAAGATGTATTGCTAATGGAAGCATACCTTGACACAAAATTTTTGTAACGTTATCTATCTCTGTACAGACATGACATATTTACCTAGAGTTGCTCAGAATTGTGTTATAGCTCCCGGTTAGCTGAAAAATTATCTTCTCCTTTCCTCTTTCAGGGCTTAATCTCTTTATGGGCCTGTAAAAATGGCATGGGGACAGTGTCTGACCTCCTCCAACCCCACAATGGGGTAGGAGAACCAAGATCAACAGTGCAAGGCTGACTCCCATGAGGCAGAGGCCAGACAAGCCTCCTCTCTCTGACACCTTTACTAATTCTTACACCAACCGTCCCTCACACAGCACTCTCTACTTCTCTGCTAGGTTCCATAATTCATTGCAATGGCCACACAGAGCTCAACGACCATACTCATGATTATGGGGTTTATTATAAGGAAGTAACAGTTACAATTCAGGCTCAGGAGCACTCACAATATAGTTCTTTCATCAGGACAGCCTCTCCCCAGCTGTGCTTGCAGGCACAGCCTTTCCCTGGCCCTCGGCCTCCACCCAAAGGCACTCAGCTTTCTCTCTCCGTGGGCCGGGAAGCCCACTAAACTGTCTCCTGCTGCTGGGTCTCTGCTGCCAGGTCTCTCCTTCCTTGGTGGTGGTGGGCTCCGCCACTTTCCTCTGGAATTGGCTCTCTTTTCAGGGAAAACTGAACAATCCCTTTGGCAGGCCACAATTAACCTATCACACAGTCCTGCTGAATCACCTGGGTGGGAGTTAAAAGATCACGACTAGAAAGGCCACACACAAAAGTAATTAATCACACCACAGGGCCTAACTACCAACCACCCAGTCACCTGTCTGTGGAATGTCCCCTAATTCTCCCTTAACTTTTTCTTCTCTTGCAAAGCAAGGATGAGTGACATGTCATGAACCCAGGTGGATTGCCCAGTAAGCAAGATAATCACAGGCTTACTTGTGCTTACTTACTAATCTGTAGTGAACAATTTCACATTTTTCACCACATCAAAGATTCCACTTCTGGGTATGGCTGACATCTGTCTCTTTCCCAGTGCCACGGCACCTTCCTATAGAATCAAAGCCTCTTTTCAAATGTATAATCCCTGGCAGGGACAGAGTACTCAGTAAGCAAGGTGAGCATAAGTAAGCCCGTGCGTGGTTACTTTGCTTATTGGGTGATCTGCCCCTGTCATGAACTCATTAAAT
Organism: Loxodonta africana; assembly: GCF_030014295.1. Lineage (NCBI taxonomy): Eukaryota > Metazoa > Chordata > Mammalia > Proboscidea > Elephantidae > Loxodonta > Loxodonta africana. The sequence goes on along the minus strand of NC_087346.1, from coordinate 73,422,935 downwards.
GATCAAACTGGTTTATAGTACACCCTTGTCCAATTCTCTAGGATAATTTCAGATGACTCAAGAAGTCTGTGGCCCAGAGGGGAATGTTTTTCTCAAATAATGTAATTAATATTTTACTATAATAAAATTACTTCAAACATTCATTAAGAGTGGCAGGCATAAATTCACACCTAATGATAAAGATCATTCTGTTCTTAAGAGTCCCCATCATAATGATAATATCTGAAACTAAATAAATGAATCAGTTTTATGTGGAAGGGCATAAATGGGCATTAACTGAGGGATAAAAAGTATCCCTTTTATGTTATATCGAAACTGTAGGACGAGCCCTTTGCTTGATGCCGTATTTGTTTGTGTGACCAGAACTTTTCAATAGTATCTCATACAAAAGTCAAAGAGAGGAAGGTGTAATTTAAAATTGTTTTACTCCATCTGTTGACCCTTGTGGAGTCTACTTTGTAATTGCAAATTAATGATCTGCTCAGAGCAGTTAAAAACATGTGGGCTTACTTTCTCTTACTTTTAAAAGGAACTATGTAGCCACTCATAGCAACCCTATAGGTCGCTATGAGTGGAGATAACTTGATGGCAGTGGGTTTTATGTAGCCACTAGCCTACAGAAATTATAGAAGGAAAAGAAAATAATTCTCAAAATTTGAGAGAAAATGCTTTGAGGTATATGGTAGTTCGAATACTGCATAGATGGTCTCCGAAGGTGGTATATCAGGATGAAGGGTTAAGAAATTCTGGTAACTTATAAAGTATCTATCACATACTCAAGTGTGAAAAGAAAAAACTTTACTCTTTTTAGTGTTTGAAGCAAAAATAAAAGGCAGAGCAAGGTTTATTTCTTGTAATTAAGACATTAGAGGCATAGTATAAAATCAAGCTGACTTTAAAGAAAAAAAGTATTATCTGAAATGTGGGAAATTTTTACCTAATAAGCATATAAGCAAGTACAGTAAACAGTGTTTCTCAAACAATGCCACAGTACTGAAGGACAACCAAGCAAGTAAGTAACTTGGTAATAATTCAATATAACCTCTTTAAGTTTGTGGTCAAGTATTCAATTCAAAAGTGTACCATGGATACAAAAAAGTTGTGGACTTCTACTGCGTTAGGACAAAATGAAGCGACATAGAAAAATAATTTGGGGGTGAAAGGGTATGAGTGAACATTATTAATGAAGTTTTAGAAGATAAAATTATAACAAAGTCAAAATCGTATAAAAAAATTTGTAAGTTTGAGGTGGAGGGGAGGAAGTTTGTTCTAAAGACTCTTGCAGTCTAATCAACCACATGAACTCTGATTATTTTCATGAATTTTTTTGCTAATTAACTAAGAAATGCATCAAATTAATTCCTTCCCAATCCAATTGAGGGTGGAGTGGCTAATGACAAGTAGATTTTTACTTAGTGTAATAAGGGTAGAGTATACTACATTGTGAACCCCTGCTGGTGTAGTGGTTAAGAGCTACTGGTGCTAACCAAAAGGCTGGCAGTTTGAATCCACCAGGTGCTCCTTGGAAACTGTACGGAGTAGTTCTACTCTGTCCTATAGGGGTCTCTGTGAGTCAGAAACAGCTCGATGGTAATGGGTTTGGTTTTTGTTTTTTTAATACTACATTGTAAATTAAATAGTTATGTGGGCCCAAAAGAAATACATCTAAGTGGTAGAAATGAAATCACAAAAATTTATTTAAAGCACATGTTTAACTTATACTAAAAATTATTAGTTAAAAATACATAGAGAATGTGTAACATCTATACACGTAACATTTATTACTTAAATGATCTTAGGTGATCCATTATTTTTTCAGTTTATTCAGAAATCAGAAAGAATCTTAAGTAGTTTAGTTTTTATTTTAGTAAGTAGTAATTCATTAGTCCTGTCTGAACATGAAAAACATAAAGTAAAATATGAAAGGAATTACCTCTACAACATTAAAATCCAGTTAGAAACAGTTTACTCCCAAGGTAAATATTTGGGAAAGATTCCCATTCTTAAGTTCAGACTTTACTCTGATATGTTAGGAATGAATTACCTATCAAAACTCTTTGAATCCAAATGCCACCAGATGGCAGTGACCTGCTCAAGTCTTTCTAGAGGGCACCAAGGCCCTTCTCTTTAGGGTTGATGGTATATTTCCTTCCCTTATTTTTGATAATTAAGCTTCCCGCTTAAGACACATGGACTTTTCTTAATTCATTTAGTGTTGAAAACCATTTAATGACTCATTTATATGACTTTATTACTTTCTTCAATTCTAAAAAAAGAAAAGAAGAAATCAATAAGGGAAGAAAATACGTATTTATTATTTATTACGCGCCGGGACCTAATTAGATGTTGTTGTTGTTAGGTGCTGTCAAGTTGATTCCTACTCATAGCAACCCTATGTACAACAGAATGAAACATTGCCTGGTCCTGTGCCATCCTCACAATCTTTATCATGCTTGAGCCCATTGTTGCAGCTACTGTGTCAATCCATCACAATGAGTGTCTTTTCCGCTGACCCTCTACTTTACCAAGCATGATGTCTTTCTCCAGGGACTGATCCCTCCTGATAACATGTCCAAAGTATGTAAGACTTAGTCTCACCATCCTTGCTTCTAAGGGGCATTCTGATTGTACTTCTTCCAGGATGGATTTGTTCATTCTTTTGGCAGTCCATGGTATATTCAATATTCTTCGCCATCATCATAATTCAAAGGTGTCAATTCTTCTTCGGTCTTCCTTATTCCTTAGATACCTGACATATATTATGTATCAAGATATTTACTACTCTTGAAGGACTAAATACAGTAGTATATTTTCCCTTCATCTCTTACTCTCTTACTCTTCAAGCTCCCATCATTGGCTGTGAAAGCTGATTTGATTTTTCTATTGAAGATATCTGTCCACACATACAATATATATAGCCTATATTCCAAAATGATTGTGCCTAATATAATGATTTTGTATTATCTCCTTCATGGTGGTGGACTATGTTGGGGTTGAGAGAATATGTCACAACATTGTTTAACTGTCCATCTTCTATTATGAAAATGATTAGTATTTAAAACTTATTTTATAATCTCTATGAAAATATAAGGAGCCCTGGTGGTACAGTGGTTAAGAGCTCAGCTGCTAACCAAAAGGTCAGCAGTTAGAATCCACCAGCTGCTGCTTGGAAACCCTATGGAGCAGTTCTACTCTGTCCTGTAGGGTTGTTATGAGTTGGAATTGGCTCGACAGCAACAAGTTTGGTTTTGGATCTATTGGAAGAATAGGATAATATAGGGTTACAGGAACAATTTTTAAATATGTGATATAAAATAGAGGGCATTATTTTGTCATTGTTATTGTTCTTAGATTAAATGATGTGTATCCTCAGGGATTACATTTCTGGAAAATGACGAACACAAATAATCAGCCCATCAGCACACACTGACTCAACACCTACATGCAGACCACAATGGTCATGGTTGTGCAGTGAATTTATGAATACAGGAACCTAGGGGATGGAATATATGCTCGTTGGTAATATTAAGAGCAGTAATACAATGTATAACTCCATTTATGTGTGGCTTATCAGTGTATGACCTCCGAGAAGAATGCAAAGAACAATTTATTAAGTAGGGGGTGACTGTGAAGGTGCCGACAGAATTGACTCGACGACAAAGGATTTTTATGGGTGGAGTTGCCAGGGATGGGATGGCGATGAAGGAGATGCAGTTCTACTTTCAGGGTTAACTGACAAGCGTTTCTGAAAAGGCTTTGTGATTGAGATCCACTATGACTTTCTCCAAAGATGTTCATGTAACAGTTTAGATGAACTTAACATGTCTTTCACCGTATCTTGGATTTTGTGTTTGATCTACAGTTGGATAAGTTTTTGGATGATGACTTCATTCCTGATGCCATACTAATCAATTCAGTTTGGTCTCCTTATTCCTGTCATCATTCTTATCACTTGATTTAATTAGTTCTCTGAGGTCATCTTTAACCAACTTTTCACTGACTGATAGTCTCCATTGCCTCTTTTGTCCCCTTAGAACTTCCCCTACAGGAAGTCAGTAGAGTATTCAGTAAAGCAGATCTGGGTTCAAATTCTGGCCTTGTCACTATCCTAGCTGTAAGGTGTTTAGTAATTTAATCTCTTTAAATCTCATTTCCTCATCTATAAAATGGGAGAAATATTATCTGCCTTTGGGGCTGGTTTATGATGAAAATTAAATAATGGAAATGTGTAGATCGCCTGGCACACAGTGAGTGTTTAGTAAATTGAAGGTGCTGTTTCTTATTACTGCTACTTCTAGGTTCTGCGCTTTTCAACACCTTTGTGTACTTCATCATCACGTGAGAGATTTAGAAAAGCCATCCTTTTCCAGTAGTCTCCAGTATGTATTTCCAGTGGAGTGCTTTCCTTCTGCAATTATTGCCTTAAATATTTGGTGTACATGAGAAATTGAATATTTTTTTTTTAGAATTCGGTTGCAGGTGAGGAGTAGCACTCGTTTTTATCTAAGATGCTTTGAATTGTGTGCTGTGAATGGTACCACTGGAAGACAACATCTTACTTTTCCATGAGTGGTAGACTTGGACTATTGAATACCCCATAAATGAGTGGTTATATTATGAAAACATACTAAGAAGTAAATATCAGATTCTTTACAAATAGTCTTTATACTCACTGAATAAAAAGTTTGACTAATAAAGATAAACTTATTGTCTCTCTCGAATCTTTCCTTATCTAAAAAAAAATTTATTTTTCAATGTTTCTCATATGACATGATTTCTAAACTGCTTCCTCATTTTTAACACCTTTCCCTCAACACAAGTTCATTTGTTAATTCATTGAATGAGTTCTAGCTACTGGGTTTAAAGAAGGATATTCTACCTGGTTTGAAAATGAATTTCACAAACATAGATTGACTACTGCGTACCAGGCCTTTTTCCAGACACTGAAGATTTGGGGATGAATGAGACAAGGGGCCTTAGCCATGTACATAGTTGATACAACATGATAAATACTTCAAGTGAGATGTGAGCCAAGTATTGGAGCATATATAAAAGGAGGATGTTTAGTCTGAGTCTTAAATGAGATTAAAAATTTCCGTACCATTGGAGAGATGGGGGCTGCTAATGGGGAATGTAATAGGGAAAAAAGAAAGTATTTCGGGTAGAGGAGAAATACCCCTGTAGGGAGCAAGACCTATAGTCAGAAAGTTGTGTGTTGTGTTAGGAAAGTTTGGGCTGGTGAAGAAGGCATTTGAGGTGAAGCAACACAAGTTGAGACTGCAGAAGATACGTTGAGATTGTAGGGATCAGATAGCAAAGGCCTTGTTTGCCGTCATTAGGAATTTGGTCTCTTTCCTATAATCATATGGAACCACTGGATTCTTTGTTGTAAATACCTACCATGGTCATTTTTTTTTTTTTTTAATTTTTTTTAAGCTTCAAGTGAACATTTACCATTCCAATCAGTCTGTCACATGTAGGTTTACATACATCTTACTCCCTTCTCCCACTTGCTCTCCCCCTATTGAGTCAACCCTTACAGTCTCTCGTTTCATGCCAATTTTGCCATCTTCCCTCTCTCTCTATCTTCCCATCCCCCCTCCAGTCAAGAGTTGCCAACACACTCTCCAGTGTCCACCTGATTTAATTAGCTCACTCTTCATCAGCATCTCTCTCTCCCCCCACTGACCAGTCCTTTTCATGCCTGATGATTTGTCTTTGGGGATGGTTCCTGTCCTGTGCCATCAGAAGTTCTGGGGAGCATTGTCTCTGGGATTCCTCTAGTCGCAATCATACCATTAGGTATGGTCTTTTCATGAGAATTTGGGGTCTATATCCCATTGGTCTCCTGCTCCCTCAGGAGTTGTCTGTTGTGCTCCCTGACAGGGCAGACATCGATTGTGACCGGGCACCAACTAGTTCTTCTGGTCTCAGGATAATGTAGGTCTCTGGTTCACGTGGCCCTTTCTGTCACTTGGGTTCTTAGTTGTCATGTGACCTTGGTGTTCTTCCTTTGCCTTTGCTCCAGGTGGGTTGAGACCAATTGATGTATCTTAGATGGCCGCTTGTTGGCATTTAGGACTCCAGGCGCCACAATTCAAAGTGGGATGCAGAGTGTTTTCATAATAGAATTATTTTGCCCATTGACTTAGAAGTCCCCTCAAACCAAGTTCCCCAGACCCCAGCCCCTGCTCCGCTGACCTTTAAAGCTTTCATTTTATCCCGGAAACCTCTTTGCTTTTAATCCAGTCCAATTAGGCTGACCTTCCTTGTATTGAGTGTTGTCTTTCCCTTCACCCAAAGCAGTTCTTATCTACTGATTGATCAATAAAAAGCCCTCTCCCTCCCTCCCTCCCTCCCTCCCCCCTTTGTAACCACATAAGTATGTGTTCTTCTCCGTTTTTTCTATTTCTCAAGATCTTATAATAGTGGTCTTATACAATATTTGTCCTTTTGCAACTGACTCATTTCGCTCAGCATAATGCCTTCCAGATTCCTCCATGTTATGAAATGTTTCAGAGATTCGTCACTGTTCTTTATCGATGCGTAGTATTCCATTGTGTGAATATACCACAATTTATTTACCCATTCGTCCGTTGATGGACATCTTGGTTGCTTCCAGCTTTTTGCTATTGTAAACAGAGCTGCAATAAACATGGGTGTGCATATATCTGTTTGTGTGAAGGCTCTTGTATCTTTAGGGTATATTCCGAGGAGTGGGATTTCTGGGTTGTATGGTAGTTCTATTTCTAACTGTTTAAGATAACGCCAGATGGATTTCCAAAGTGGTTGTACCATTTTACAATCCCACCAGCAATGTATGAGAGTTCCAATCTCTCCGCAGCCTCTCCAACATTTATTATTTTGTGTTTTTTGGATTAATGCCAGTCTAGTTGGTGTGAGATGGAATCTCATCGTAGTTTTAATTTGCATTTCTCTAATGGCTAATGATCGGGAGCATTTTCTCATGTATCTGTTGGCTGCCTGAATATCTTCTTTAGTGAAATGTGTGTTCATATCCTTTGCCCACTTCTTGATTGGGTTGTTTGCTTTTTGTGGTTGAGTTTTGACAGAATCATGTAGATTTTAGAGATCAGGTGCTGGTCTGAGATGTCATAGCTGAATATTCTTTCCCAGTGTGTAGGTGGTCTTTTTACTCTTTTGGTGAAGTCTTTAGATGAGCATAGGTGTTTGATTTTTAGGAGCTCCCAGTTATCTGGTTTCTCTTCATCATTTTTGGTAATGTTTTGTATTCTGTTTATGCCCTGTATTAGGGCTCCTAGGGTTGATCCTATTTTTTCTTCCATGATCTTTATCGTTTTAGTCTTTATGTTTAGGTCTTTGATCCACTTGGAGTTAGTTTTTGTGCATGGTGTGAGGTATGGGTCCTGTTTCATTCTTTTGCAAATGGATATCCAGTTATGCCAGCACCATTTGTTAAAAAGACTATTATTTCCCCAGTTGACTGACACTGGTCCTTTGTCAAATATCAGCTGCTCATACGTGGATGGATTTATATCTGGGTTCTCAATTCTGTTCCATTGGTCTATGTGCCTGTTGTTGTACCAGTACCAGGCTGTTTTGACTACTGTAGCTATATAATAGGTTCTGAAATCAGGTAGGGTGAGGCCTCCCACTTTCTTCTTCTTTTTCGGTAATGTTTTGCTTATCCGGGGGTTCTTTCCCTTCCATATGAAATTAGTGATTTGTTTCTCTATCCCCTTAAAGTATGACATTGATATTTGGATTGGAAGTGCGTTATATGTATAAATGGCTTTTGGTAGAATAGACATTTTTACTATGTTAAGTCTTCCTATCCATGAGCAGGGTATGTTTTTCCACTTAAGTGTGTCCTTTTGAATTTCTTGTAGCAGAGTTTTATAGTTTTCTTTGTATAGGTCTTTTACATCCTTGGTAAGATTTATTCCTAAGTATTTTATCTTCTTGGGGGCTACTGTGAATGGTATTGATTTGGTTATTTCCTCTTCGGTGTTCTTTTTGTAGATGTAGAGGAATCCAAGTGATTTTTGTATGTTTATTTTATAACCTGAGACTCTGCCAAACTCTTCTATTAGTTTCAGTATTTTTCTGGAGGATTCCTTAGGGTTTTCCATGTATACGATCATGTCATCTGCAAATAGTGATAGCTTTACTTCCTCCTTACCAATCTGGATACCCTTTATTTCTTTGTCTAGCCTAATTGCCCTGGCTAGGACTTCAAGTACGATGTTGAATAAGAGCGGTGATAAAGGGCATCCTTGTCTGGTTCCCGTTCTCAAGGGAAATGCTTTCAGGTTCTCTCCATTTAGAGTGATATTGGCTGTTGGCTTTGCATAGATGCCCTTTATTATGTTGAGGAATTTTCCTTCAATTCCTATTTTGGTAAGAGTTTTTATCATAAATGGGTGTTGAACTTTGTCAAATGCCTTTTCTGCATCAATTGATAAGATCATGTGGTTTTTATCTTTTGTCTTATTTATGTGATGGATTACATTAATGGTTTTTCTGATATTAAACCAGCCTTGCATACCTGGTATAAATCCCACTTGATCAGGGTGAATTATTTTTTTGATGTGTTGTTGGATTCTATTGGCTAGAATTTTGTTGAGGATTTTTGCATCTATGTTCATGAGGGATATAGGTCTAAAATTTTCTTTTTCTGTGATATCTTTACCTGGTTTTGGTATCAGGGAGATGGTAGCTTCATAGAATGAGTTGGGTAGTATTCCGTCTTTTTCTATGCTTTGAAATACCTTCAGTAGTAGTGGTGTTAAGTCTTCTCTGAAGGTTTGGTAGAACTCTGCAGTGAAGCCATCTGGGCCAGGACTTTTTTTTGTTGGAAGTTTTTTGATTACCGTTTCAATCTCTTTTTTTGTTGTTCTACTTCTGAATGTGTTAGTTTAGGTAGGTAGTATTTTTCCAAGAATTTATCCATTTCTTCTAGGTTTTCAAATATGTTAGAGTACAATTTTTCGTAGTAATCTGAAATGATTCTTTTAATTTCATTTGGCTCTGTTGTGATGTGGTCCTTCTCGTTTCTTATTCGGGTTATTTGTTTCCTTTCCTGTTTTTCTTTAGTCAGCCTGGCCAATGGTTTATCAATTTTGTTAATTTTTTCAAAAAAACAGCTTTTGGCTTTGTTAATTTTTTCAATTGTTTTTCTGTTCTCTAATTCATTTAGTTCAGCTCTAATTTTTATTATTTGTTTTCTTCTGGTGCCTGATGGGTTCTTTTGTTGCTCACTTTCTATTTGTTCAAGTTGTCGGGACAGTTCTCTGATTTTGTCTCTTTCTTCTTTTTGTTTGTGTGCATTTATCGATATAAATTGGCCTCTGAGCACTGCTTTTGCTGTGTCCCAGAGATTTTGATAGGAAGAATTTTCATTCTCGTTGCTTTCTAAGAATTTCCTTATTCCCTCCTTGATGTCTTGTATAACCCAGTCTTTTTTCAGGAGGGTATTGTTCATTTTCCAAGTATTTGATTTCTTTTCCCTAGTTTTTCTGTTATTGATTTCTAGCTTCATTGCCTTGTGGTCTGAGAAGATGCTTTGTAATATTTTGATGTTTTGGATTCTGCAAAGATTTGTTTTATGACCAAAGATGTGGTCTATTCTAGATTATGTTCCATGTGCGCTAGAAAAAAAAGTATATTTTGCAGCAGTTGGGTGGAGAGTTCTGTATAAGTCAATGAGGTCAAGCTGGTTGATTGTTGTAAGTAGGTCTTCCATGTCTCTATTGAGCTTCTTACTGGATGTCCTGTCCTTCTCCGAAAGTGGTGTGTTGAAGTCTCCTACTATAAATGTGAAGGTGTCTATCTCACTTTTCAATTCTGTTAAAATTTGATTTATGTATCTTGCAGCCCTGTCATTAGGTGCGTAAATATTTAATATGGTTATGTCTTCCTGATCAATTGTCCCTTTTGTCATTATATAGTGTCCTTCTCTATCCTTTGTGGCGGATTTAAGTCTAAAGTCTATTTTGTCAGAAATTAATATTGCTACTCCTCTTCTTTTTTGCTTATTGTTTGCTTGATATATTTTTTTCCATCCTTTGAGTTTTAGTTTGTTTGTGTCTCTAAGTCTAAGGTGTGTCTCTTGTAGGCAGCATATAGATGGATCGTGTTTCTTTATCCAGTCCGAGACTCTCTGTCTCTTTATTGGTGCATTTAGTCCATTTACATTCAGGGTAATTATAGATAAATAAGTTTTTAGTGCTGTCATTTTGATGCCTTTTCATGTGTGTTGTTGGCCATTTCATTTTTCTACATGCTTTTCTGTGCTGAGACGTTTTTCTTAGTAGCTTGTGAGATCCTCATTTTCATAATGTTTAACTTTGTGTTTGTTCAGTCGTTACGTTTTTCTTGGTTTTTTTCTTGAGTTATGGAGTTGATATTCCTTTTTGTGGTTACCTTATTATTTACCCCTATTTTTCTAAGTAAAAACGTAACTTGTATCCTTCTATATCGCCTTGTATCACTCTCCATCTGGCAGTTCAATGCCTCCTATATTTAGTCCCTCTTTTTGACTATTGTGATCGTTTATCTATTGATTTCCATGATTTCCTGTTATGTGTATTATTTTGTTTATTTATTTATTTTTTAGAATTAGTCTTAATTTGTTTGTTTTTGTGCTTTCCCTATTTGAGTTGCGTTGATATCAGGACATTCTGTTTTGTGACCTTGTATTGTGCTGGTACCTGATATTATTGGTCATCAGGCCAAACAATCTCCTTTAGCATTTCTTGCAGTCTTGGTTTAGTTTTTGCAAATTCTCTAAACTTGTGTTTATCTGTAAATATCTTAATTTCGCCTTCATATTTCAGAGAGAGTTTTGCTGGATATATGATCCTTGGTTGGCAGTTTTTCTCCTTCAGTGCTCTGTATACGTCGCCCCATTCCCTTCTTGCCTGCATGGTTTCTGCTGAGTAGTCAGAACATATTCTTATTGATTCTCCCTTGAAGGAAACCTTTCTTTTCTCCCTGGCTGCTTTTAAAATTTTCTGTTTGTCTTTGGTTTTGGCAAGTTTGATGATAATATGTCTTGGTGTTTTTCTTTTTGGATCAATCTTAAATGGGGTTCGATGAGCATCTTGGATAGATATTCTTTCGTTTTTCATGATGTCAGGGAAGTTTTGTGTCAGGAGTTCTTCAACTATTTTCTCTGTGTTTTCTGTCCCCCCTCCCTGTTCTGGGACTCCAATCACTCGCAAGTTATCCTTCTTGATAGAGTCCCACATGATTCTTAGGGTTTCTTCATTTTTTTAAATTCTTTTGTCTGATTTTTTTTCAGCTATGTTGGTGTTGTTTCCCTGGTCCTCCAGAAGTCTCAGTCTACATTCTAATTGCTCGAGTCTGCTCCTCTGTCTTTCTATTGCATTGTCAAATTCTGTAATTTTATTGTTAATCTTTTGGATTTCTACATGCTGTCTCTCTATGGATTCTTGCAACTTATTAATTTTTCCACTATGTTCTTGAATAATCTTTTTGAGTTCTTCAACAGTTTTATCAGTGTGTTCCTTGGCTTTTTCTGCATTTATCCTAATTTCATTTGTGATATCTTTAAGCATTCTGTCAATTAGTTTTTTATATTCTGTATCTGATAATTCCAGGATTGTATCTTCATTTGGGAAAGATTTTGATTCTTTTGTTTGGGGGGTTGGAGAAGCTGTCATGGTCTGTTTCTTTATGTGGTTTGATATGGACTGCTGTCTCCGAGCCATCACTGGGAAACTAGATTTTCCAGGTAATCAGCTAAAAAAAAATGCAGTCAGATCCCTATCTGAATTCTCCCTCTGGCTCCAGGTATTCGGATGTTAATGGAACCGCCTGGGGAGGGTGGGGGAGGGATCAGAGAGCTAGGAATGTGGCACCGCAGAATATAGAGCTGAACGCCGCATTCACGCTCTGCCCCCCATCTGCCAAAATCCGAGTGGGACGGGTCCCCGGCTGGCTCGCTGCTTTCCCTGCTCCGAGACCAGTCACTTCCTCCCGGGGACTTCTCCCTCCGGTACGCGGCACTGCTCACGCGAACTGGGTGGGCGTTTCCCGCATGAACCGGTGGGCCCGCCCCCTGGGTCAGTTCAGGGTAATAAAATTGGACCCCGTACTCACGCCCCTCCCGCGAGCGCGCCCAAATCCCAGCGGGCCGGCACCCTGGCTGGGACGCTGCTTTCCCCGCTCCGAGACCTGTCACTTCCTCCCGGGGACTTCTCCTTCCGGTGCACCACACCTCTCGCGTGAACTGGGTGTGCGTCCCCCCCGCACGAACGTGTGGGCCCCTCCCCGGGGTCACTTTAGGGAAATATAGCTGATCTCCCTGCCCCCCCCCCGCTCGCTCCCCACCCACTTCCCGCCAAACCCCTGGCGGGACGGCTCCCCAGCTGGGATGCTGTTCTCCCCACTGCCAGATCAGTCACTGCCTCCTGGGTGCTTCTCCCTCCGGCTGCACCGCTACGCCGCCCACGCCAACCAGCTAGACTTCCACCCAGGATGGGTTTGGGGGGGAAGGGCTGGGCCCCCCTTCTGTGCCGTCTGCCCCCCTGGGCTCTGCCCCAGATCAGGCTCCGAAGGTCACCTGCCTGGTACGCTGGCTCCTAGTTCTGAAAACGGTCACTGTCTGCCCGTATTTGTTCGTTTTCCGTCTCTAAGTCTGTGCTTGTTGTTCACAGTTCGTAGATTGTTATGTATATGATCAATTCCCTTGTTTTTCCTAGTCTTTGTTGCAAGAGGGATCCGCGGTAGCGTCCACCTAGTCCGCCATCTTGGCCCCGCCTCCCATGGTCATTTTTAAAAGAGTAATACCTCTTCTGGTTAGAGGAGACTGATTGGGAGACTGTTGCAAGAATCCCTGTGAGAAAGAATGGGAAATTAAGAGAAGGCCAAGCAACAGCACTAGAGAGGAACACAACACTCCAGGTTGACAGAGCTTCTGTTTTCCCTTTCAGATCAAATACAAAGTGATTTTGATGTGCTGTGGCCCTTGTATCTGGATCAGATCATTCCCGGATGAGTTAGACTAGAGAGTATTCACCAGCATGCTATTTCAAATCTCAGTACGCCAAAAAATTCTTTCTAGAAAAATACACTTATATAGGTATCTTTTCTAAAACCATCTTGTCTCACAACGTGTTAAATTCACTAGCCTTTGTAATTTTTCTTATCCATGTGCTTCTAATAGCAACCTGGCATTTCTGGTTGGGATAGCACAATGAGCTACTATGTTAAATGCCACCTCTGCTCCCAACAATAACAGTGAAAGGTAAAAATAAAGAAAACCTAAAATATATAGCTGGGATCAAAAGCAAGATAAATATCTCCATAGATACCAAACACAAAGTTGTGAATGGATCTGAAGTTATAATCTGTAGTATCCAGTCTAAAAAGCTCTGTGCAGTACTTGAAAACAGAGACAATGGGATTATTGCCTCACATTTGGAATGGGAATGGGGCTTTTTCACCCCAGTTCCACTCAGACATTATGGTTGTGATGGTAAGCTTGGGGTTATGGCTTTGTCGGACACTGTAGGCCAAAATAGATGAGAGGGCCAAGGTATTACTTTTTGTTTTATTGGAAACTGAGCTAACTTGCCCATTGGTTTAGTGACCAAATCTGTTTCATCACTGATATCACCATGAAGAAGGACCATTTTTTGGTTTGGTTTGACTGGACTCCTTAGGATGCTATGTGGAAAGAACTGAAGTACGTAGGAATCATGAGGGCTTATAACAGAGGAAGAGTCCCTGCGTGGTGCAAACGGTTAACACACTTGGCTGCTAACTGAAAGGTTGGAGGTTTAGGCCTGCCCAGAAATGCCTTAGAAGAAAGGCCTGGCAATCTACTTCCAAAAAAATCAGCCATTGAAAACCCTGTGGTGCATAGTTCTATTCTGACACACCTGGGGAAGCCATGAGTTGGAAATGACTAAACAGCTACTGGTATTAAAAGAGAAAGAGAAGGAGAGAGGGAGAAAGGGGAAGAAGGAGACAGGGAGAATGAGAGTGAGCATGCTCAGATGTGCACGCACATGAGAGAAAGAGAGAGAGGGAGAGAGAGGGAGCATGTAAAACTGAGCTTGCAAATTCATTTTTCAAAATACGCGAGCAAACTAATGTTAAGAAAGAGCCAAAAAAACAGGCAGTGGACACAAGAATACACCCAAGATGAAATTAACTTTGGGCAAGTCTGGAAAAAATAAAATACAAAATTAATAAACAAAAAGGAGATGAAACAAATACTTAAACATGAAAAGAACTTATGCTTGCTAATGACATGTTTGCTAATAAAACTATTTTAATTTAAATTAATAAAACATCTAGTTGGAATAAGCCCTAGACTGAACATAATCTAAGAGAAAATTAGTGGATAGTGAAACCAAGGAACTCACCCAGAATACAGCCCAGAGATGGGAAATATGGAAAAAAAAAAAAAAATCCAAATAGTCACAAGGTATCAAGATATATTGAGAGGCTCAATATACTTAGAACAGGGCTTCCATAAGACATGGGATCGTGGTATAAAAGTGACATTTGTCTAAGTACATGTTTGTTTTTTCCTTTGTGCCAGAAAAAAGGAAACTGTACTAATGGTAGAGTAAAGTTATTCCATATTCGACCTCATCACATCTCCATGTGTGAAAGTTGCATACATCGGACTTAGTGCAGCTATCATCAGGCTAGTCCTATTTTTAATGAAGTCTTAAAGGAAAGTTCACAACATGCTGTGCGTTTTTCTTCTACTTTATAATTTTTGTAAAGCTCTAGGTTATCAAAGTGAGTGAGGACTAAATTAAGAAGAATGCAATTTTTAAATAAATTATGAAATACTGAGTTTAAGAAATAACATGTATTCAGATATTCCAGAATGCTTTATCAAAGACATCAATGGCAACCGGAATGCTCATGTTATTTAACTCTTCATCTTTTGTTCACTTCAAGGCAAATAAAAGACATAAGCTTCATTTTGTTTCGTAGAAGAGCTCTGTTACCTGCCAATAGATCTGCAATTCAATGATAAAAAACAAAAAATATAGTAGCTGATAATAATCCTGATTCTAAAGACATGCCACATTCCACAATTCCTCAGAATATTTTAAAAACCCCAGTAAATTAGGTGATAATAGTGCAATTCCAACACTCAGTCATGTTGAGATTTTTGAGAATATTTTAATAACACAGTTATAGAAGAACTAGATTTGTCAAGGTTTATGATATACAGACACACTATATTGCAGCTTTATCTTGGAATTCTTATTATCTCTTATGGGCTTTCTTATAAATTGTCTTTAATAGTTTCTTCAAAATTCACATAATATAAAATAGTTGCCCTGGCATAGTATCCAAAAATGTAAATTGTTTTTGTATTTTGGAAGCTGAGTAGTAGTGTTATATTTGCTTTTTTTTTTCCTTCAAGAGAATCTCTCCCACTCCTCCCCCACCCCCCGCCAACTTGGATAAACTTGTCAGAAGTTTGAAATAGTCCAGGGACCAGGAAAATAAATTAATCATTTCAAGGAAGGATAAAAAAAAAACAACGATGAAGTTTTCAGCATATATATTTAATTATTTAGTACATGGCTTTTAAATGATTTATTCACAAAATTAATGATCCATCTATTATTAAGTAATATATTGACCATAGCAGCAAGATATTTTTATAAGAACTCAAATGAAATTACTTGATTAATGGCAGATTTTCCATGAGGTATATGCCAAGATTAGGCAGACTTGCAAATTATTTTTTCTTACGCAAGCATATTTAAGAGTTATGTTAACATATTATTTTGAAACAAAATGTTTTAAAGATTAATTAGGTTTAAAATGAGAATAGGCTCTCGGCAATTCTGATTAGTGACAGGAAGACGCCAGTTAGACTGTTAGAATATTAATTTTTAAAATAAATAATTTTAATATATCTAATTTTAGAAAGCATAAAACAAGTATGATCAATTGCAGAGCTCTTCATGAATTGATGTTTTTTCCTTTATTAGAGTGGTGTCATTTAAATTAATTATAAAACAACCTTAAGTTCACAGTCCTTGATATGTTTAGCTATTGTAGTCACTAGGAATATCTTTTTAACATTAATTTTAGAGTATAATGAAAGTGTTGATATTTTGTGTGTTGAAAGTAACAAGATTAGTAGATAAGAATAGTTAATTTTGTTATTACTGTGTAATTTATTTCTTTATAAACCATTTGATGATATAGCATTATATAACATGTTGTTGTTAGGTGCAGTCCAGTTGGTACTGACTCATAGTGACCCTATGTACGATAGAATCAAACACTGCCGTATCTTGAGCCATCCACATGACCATTGACCTGCGTAAGCCCATTGTTGCAGCCACTGTGTCCATCTGTCTCGTTGAGAGTCTTCCCCTTTTTCGCTGACCCTCCACTTTATCCAGCATGATGTCATTCTCCAGGAACCGATCCCTCCTAATAACATGTCCAAAGTATGTGAGATGAAGTCTTACCATCCTGGCTTCCAAGGAGCATTCTGGCTGTATTTCTTCCAAGACAGATTTGTTTGTTCTTTTGGCAGCCCATGATATACTCAATATTCTTTGCCAACTTCACAACTCAAAGGTGTCAATTCTTCTTTGGTCTTCCTTATTCATCATCCAGCTTTCACGTGCATACGAGGCTATTGAAAACACCATGGCTTGGGTCAAGGGTACCTTAATCCTCAAAGTGACATCTTATAATATATAGTTTCCTTATTATTTGTATTTACATACATATTATTGACCAATAAACTATATAAATTGCATGACATGCAATGCAAGTATTTCAAATAGATGTCCCATAAAAATTATCCAAGTATAAATTACAAATTAAAGATTCCAAAACCAAATAAACCAAACCCATTGCCATTGAGTCCATTTCTACTCATAGCAGGCCTAAAGGACAGAGTAGAACTGCCCCATGGGGTTTCCAAGGAGTGGCTGGTGGATTTGAACTGCCGACCCATTGGCTAGCAGTCGAGGTTTTAACAACTGTGCCAGCAGAAATTAGTAGTTGATAAAACTAAATATTAAAAAGAAAAATATGTATCATGGGATTCCTGGCCATATGCATTTCTTCCTTTTTTAAAACATGCCATTAAGCAAGCATCCTGTCCTTCACATTATAATGAAAACGCTGGTAGTTAAGATGTGCAAGGATACTTTTCATTTTACAAAATTCAATTACTGTCATAATTCTGTCTGTACATTGTTTTCAATTTATGTACATTTTCTTTCATATATATATATATATTTTCCTTTTAATCTGTGTCATCATGGATTATGATTTATTGAGCCCACTTAGCAACAGCAAAATAACCTTGAAAATTACACATATTCAGACTAGTTTCTCCGTATCTTCATGTTATGGTACATTTTATTGATTTTTTTCATTATGATAAAATTTTGTGATAAAAATTATTTTTTGTATAAAAATTATTTATGAAAGCAATGTGGTTTTCTCTTCACAAAGGTCAGATGTGCCTTAAGTTAATACTGAAATTTAATTACTTATATATCTTTTTTCCGTATTATTGTATTCACTCATGCAATCAGTGAATCTACATTATGGATCATCTACTATGTTCCATGAATGTTTTACCACCAGCAGCTGCTGGTGGTAAAACTTTGGACAATATTGACAAGTCTCTTGATATCATGGAAATTATTGTCTTGTGGGCAAGGCTGATAATAATCAAGTAAGCAAATTTGTTATTGTTGTTAGGTGTTGTTGAGTCAGTTCCCGCCCAGGTACTGCGCCATACTCACAAATGTTTTTATGCTTGAGCCCATTTTTGCAGCCATTGTGTCAATCCACCTTGTTGAGAGTCTTTCTCTTTTTGGCTGAACCTCTAGTTTACCAAGCATGATGTCCTTCTCCAGGAATTGATTCCTCCTGGTAACGTGTCAAAAATACGTGAGACATAGTCTCACCATCCTTGCTTCTAAGGAGCATTCTGGTTGTACTTCTTCCAAGACAGATTTGCTTGTTCTCTTGGCAGTCGATGGTATATTCAGTATTCTTCACCAATATTCAAAGATGTCAGTTCTTCTTTGGTCTTCCTTATTAATTGTCCAGGTTTCCAGTGCATATGAGGTGACTGAAAACACCATGGCTTGGGTCAGGCACACCTTAGTCTTTAAGGCCACATCTTTGTTTTTGACACTCCAAAGAGATCTTTTGCAGCAGATTTGCCTAATGCAATGCATCTTTTGATTTCTTGACTGTTGCTTTCCTGGGTGCTGATTGTGGATCCAAGTAAAATGAAATCCTTGACTTCACTCTTTTCTCCATTTATAATAATGTTGTTAATTGGTCCAGTTGTGAGGTTTTTTGTTTTCTTTATGTTGAGGTATAATCCCTACTGAAAGTTGTAGTCTTCGATCTTCATCAGTAAGTGCTTCAAGTCCTCTACAATATTGTGAACTGAACAAAGATCAAGAATAATGGTGTGTGGAAGACAGACAAATTTACATATACACACATATGAGAATATGTGCACATGTTATTTCTCATACGTACTATGAGAAGTAAACTCATCTTTTGATGAGGAGATATCTTTTTTGGAAGTTCCTTTGCATGTGTTCAACACTTAAAGATAACAAATCTAAGAGAAAATGTTTTCTTTACTAAATAGAAATTTAAATATTTCCTGAGATTATCATTGATGGAACTTTTCAACCTATTTATCTGATTTGTAAAAAGAGAGAGAAAAGAACTTGATAATGATCTAGAAGAATACTGCAATTTCAATAAACACCATCTGCATTGTGCTGAATACTCACAAAATGATTAATGGACATTGTATGAGTGACTTTTATTCAATATCACAATTAAGATATAAAAAGTTATTGAAAGCACATATATTAAAAATGATTATTGTATTGAATTTAAAATATTTTGAAGAAATTTTAAATGCTTAAAATTGAGAAACATATAGTTTGCATTATATTAGTAGCCTCTTCTTCTTAAAATGTGAATGTGACTACTTAGCTTTTAAAATTACAGATTAGAAATTAAGCCAAATCATAAAGCATAATTTTATTATGCTTTATGATTTGGCTTAATTTTTCATTCTTAGAACACATTTTACTAGAGGCGAGACTCATTGCATAATTTTGTCATGGCTTTTAGGTTTTCTATATGGCAAGATACTATCAAGAATATTGATATTTCCTTTCTTTGCGTATAATTAACATTACAATTGAACTGGTCATTAAAAAAAACTCTTGCTCTGTTGCCTGTTTTTGGATTTCAAGGGAGAATAAATTTTTTTTTAAACTGTACTGCTATTTTACTATTCCTGTAGATTGCATACTTTGCTGAGATACCAAATTTGCAATATAAGCTATATAATTAGCATATGAGAAGCAATGTTTCCTGAAAATAGACTTAATTGCAAGTTTTTGTCTTCATGGCTTAATATTTTCTCACTTTAAATGTTTTTCAAAATGTAGACAAAAAAAGGAAAACCATGGAATTATGAAAATAAAAATTGAATGTAAGCTCTTGCTCACAGAGAGAACTCTTGAGAGAGTACAGTATAGGTGGAAAGTATAGGCTCAAGAGTCAGAAAGAGCTCAGTTCAAATCACTCTGTTCCAAATTCTTGGGCAAGTTTCTTCACCTCTTTACTCCTCATTCCCCTCATATGTAAAATGGGGAAAATATTATCTACCTCATAGCATCATTGTTATTATATCACTCAAAAGAATGCCTGGTACTCTTTACACCAGGCTGTAAACACTACATTCATGTTAGCTATTATTATTTTTAACATAGCTGCTTAGAATATCCTACCTTGATTAAAATTATATAAAAAAAAGATGTGGTCTTAGAGAATGTAGGTTGAATAGATGTTTGACAAAGCACACATTTTTTGTAGGGTAGTATAACTCGATCCTTAAAATATATTCAAATGTAAAACCACATTGGATGTCCAAATTTGAGTTTTTTAAGGTTTCAAAAGCATTTAGGGACTTTTTTCAGCTTGGGGGAGGTATCATTGTGAATATCTACTACCATTTAATTGCAGGTATATTAAAGTGAATGTCAGTAAACTAAAATTTGCTAGACTATGAAAGATGTAGCATACCCTTTGTGTGACTTGAAGTGAACAAAAGGTGAATAATAAAATAAAATTAACATAGTGGATCCCACTGAGGTCATTGTAAATCATTTCTTGGTATGCTATTTCTCAAAAGAATTTAATATATGAAATTATTATAAGAAGTTTATCTTTCTTTTTTTTATTAACTATTATTGAGCTTCAAGTGAACGTTTACAAATCAAGTCAAACTGTCGCATATAAGTTTATATACACATTACTCCGTACTCCCACTTATTCTCCCCCTAATGAGTCAGCCCTTCCAGTCTCTCCTTTCGTGACAATTTTGCCAGCTTCCAACTCTCTCTATCCTCCCATCCCTCCTCCAGACAGGAGATGCCAACACAGTCTCAAGTGTCCACCTGATACAAATAGCTCACTCCTCATCAGCATCTCTCTCCTACTCACTGTCCAGTTCCTTTCATGTCTGATGAGTTGTCTTCAGGAATGGTTCCTGTCCTGGGCCAACAGAAGGTTTGGGGACCATGAACGCCGGGATTCCTCTAGTCTCAGTCAGACCATTAACTATGGTCTTTTTGTGAGAATTTGGGGTCTGCATCCCACTAATCTCTTGCTCCCTCAGGGGTTCTCTGTTGTGCTCCCTGTCAGGGCAGTCATCGGTTGTGGCCGGGCACCAACTAATTCTTCTGGTCTCAGGATGATGTAGGTCTCTGGTTCATGTGGCCCTTTCTGTCTCTTGGGCTCTTAGTTATCGTGTGACCTTGGTGTTCTTCATTTTCCTTTGCTCCAGGTGGGTTGAGACCAATTGATGCATCTTAGATGGCCGCTTGTTAGCATTTAAGACGCCAGATGCCACATTTCAAAGTGTGATGCAGAATGTCTTCATAGTAGAATTATTTCGCCAATTGACTTAGAAGTCCCCTTAAACCATGGTCCCCAAACCCCCGCCCTTGCTCCGCTGACCTTTGAAGCATTCATTTTATCCTGGAAGCTTCTTTGCTTTTGGTCCAGTCCAGTTGAGCTGACCTTCCATGTATTGAGTATTGTCCTTCCCTTCACCTAAAGCAGTTCTTATCTACTAACTAATCAGTAAAAAACCCTCTCCCACGCTCCCTCCCTCCCCGCCTCGTAACCACAAAAGTATGTGTTCTTCTCAGTTTATACTATTTCTCAAGATCTTATAATAGTGGTCTTATACAATATTTGTCCTTTTGCCTCTGACTCATTTCGCTCAGCATAATGCCTTCCAGATTCCTCCATGTTATGAAATGTTTCAGAGATTCGTCACTGTTCTTTATCGATGCATAGTATTCCATCATGTGAATATACCACAATTTATTTAACCATTCATCCGTTGATGGGCACCTTGGTTGCTGCAATAAACGCGGGTGTGCATATATCTGCTTGTGTGAAGGCTCTTATTTCTGTACGGTATATTCCAAGGAGTGGGATTTCTGGGTTGTATGGTAGTTCTATTTCTAACTTTTTAAGAAAACGCCAGATAGATTTCCAAAGTGGTTGTACCATTTTACATTCCCACCAGCAGTGTATAAGAGTTCCAATCTCTCTGCAGCCCCTCCAACATTTATTATTTTGTATTTTTTGGATTAATGCCAGCCTTGTTGGAGTGAGGTGGAATCTCATCCTGGTTTTAATTTGCATTTCTCTAATGGCTAATGATCGAGAGCATTTTCTCATGTATCTGTTAGCTGCCTGAATATCTTCTTTAGTGAAGTGTGTGTTCGTATCCTTTGCCCACTTCTTGATTGGGTTGTTTGTCTTTTTGTGATTGAGTTTTGACAGAATCATATAGATTTTAGAGATCAGGCGCTAGTCAGAGATGTCATAGCTGAAAATTCTCTCCCAGTCTGTAGGTGGTCTTTTTACTCTTTTGGTGAAGTCTTTAGATGAGCATAGGTGTTTGATTTTTAGGAGCTCCCAGTTATCTGGTTTCTCTTTGTCATTTTTGGTAATGTTTTGTATTCTGTTTATGCCTTGTATTAGGGCTCCTAAGGTTGTCCCTATTTTTTCTTCCATGATCCTTATCGTTTTAGTCTTTATGTTTAGGTCTTTGATCCACTTGGAGTTAGTTTTTGTGCTTGGTGTGAGGTATGGGTCCTGTTTCATTTTTTTGCAAATGGATATCCAGTTATGCCAGCACCATTTGTTAAAAAGACTATCTTTTCCCCAATTAACTGACACTGGTCCTTTGTCAAATATCAGCTGCTCATATGTGGATGGATTTATATCCGGGTTCTCAATTCTGTTCCACTGGTCTATGTGCCTGTTGTTGTACCAGTACAGGCTGTTTTGACTACTGTGGCTGTATAATAGGTTCTGAAATCAGGTAGAGTGAGGCCTCCCACTTTCTTCTTCTTTTTCAGTAATGCTTTACTTATCCGAGGCTTCTTTCCCTTCCATATGAAGTTGGTGATTTGTTTCTCCATCTCCTTAAAAAATGACATTGGAATTTGGATCGGAAGTGCATTGTATGT
The DNA here is from genome assembly GCF_030014295.1 of Loxodonta africana. Taxonomy (NCBI): domain Eukaryota; kingdom Metazoa; phylum Chordata; class Mammalia; order Proboscidea; family Elephantidae; genus Loxodonta; species Loxodonta africana. The sequence continues at coordinate 73,400,370 of NC_087346.1, read as the reverse complement.
ATAAATGACTTTTGGTAGAATAGACATTTTTACTCTGTTAAGTCTTCCTATCCATGAGCAAGGTATGTTTTTCCACTTAAGTAAGTCCTTTTGAATTTCTTGTAGTAGTACTTTGTAGTTTTCTTTGTATAGGTCTTTTACATCCTTGGTAAGATTTATTCCTAAGTATTTTATCTTCTTGGTGGCTACTGTGAATGGTATTGATTTGGTTATTTCCTCTTCGATGTTCTTTTTGTTGATGTAGAGGAATCCAACTGATTTTTGTATTTTTATCTTATAAGTTGAGACTCTGCCAAACTCTTCTATTAGTTTCAGTAGTTTTCTGGAGGGTTCCTTAGGGTTTTCTGTGTATAAGATCATGTCATCTGCAAATAGAGATAATTTGACTTCCTCCTTGCCAATCCGGATGCCCTTTATTTCTTTGTCTAGCCTAATTGCTCTGGCTAGGACCTCTAGCACAATGTTGAATAAGAGCGGTGATAACTTTTTTTTTTGTCTAGTTCCCGTTCTCAAGGGAAATGCTTTCAGGCTCTCTCCATTTAGAGTGATGTTGGCTGTTGGCTTTGTATAGATGCCCTTTATTATGTTGAGGAATTTTCCTTCAATTCCTATTTTGCTGAGAGTTTTTATCATAAATGGGTGTTGGACTTTGTCAAATGCCTTTTCTGCATCAATTGATAAGATCATGTGGTTTTTGTCTTTTGTTTTATTTATATGGTGGATTACATTAATGGTTTTTCTAATATTGAACCAGCCTTGCATACCTGGTATAAATCCCACTCGGTCATGATGGAATAATTTTTTGATATGTTGTTGAATTCTATTGGCTAGAATTTTGTTCATGAGAGATATAGGTCTGTAATTTTCTTTTTCTGTGATATCTTTACCTGGTTTTGGTATCAGGGAGATGGTGGCTTCATAGAATGAGTTAGGTAGTATTCCGTCATTTTCTATGCTTTGAAATACCTTTAGTAGTAGTGATGTTAACTCTTCTCTGAAATTTTGGTAGAACTCTGCAGTAAAGCTATCCGGGCCAGGCCTTTTTTTTGTTGGGGGTTTTTGATTACAGTTTCAATCTCTTTTTTTGTTATGGGTCTATTTAGTTGTTCTACTTCTGAATGTGTTAGTTTAGGTAGGTAGTGTTTTTCCAAGAATTTATCCATTTCTTCTAGGTTTTCAAATTTGTTAGAGTACAATTTTTCATAGTAATCTGAAATGATTCTTTTAATTTCATTTGGTTCTGTTGTGATGTGGTCCTTCTCGTTTCTTACTCGGGTTATTTGTTTCCTTTCCTGTATTTCTTTAGTCAGTCTGGCCAATGGTTTATCAATTTTGTTAATTTTTTCAAAGGACCAGCTTTTGGCTTTGTTAATTCTTTCAATTGTTTTTCTGTTCTCTAATTCATTTAGTTCAGCTCTAATTTTTATTATTTGTTTTCTTCTGGTGCCTGATGGATTCTTTTGCTGCTCACTTTCTATTTGTTCAAGTTGTAGGGACAGTTCTCTGATTTTGGCTCTTTCTTCTTTTTGTATGTGTGCATTTATCGATATAAATTGACCTCTGAGCACTGCTTTTGCTGTGTCCCAGAGGTTTTGATAGGAAGTATTTTTATTCTCGGTGCATTCTATGAATTTCCTTATTCCCTCCTTAATGTCTTCTATAACCCAGTCTTTTTTCAGGAGGGTATTGTTCAGTTTCCAAGTATTTGATTTCTTTTCCCTAATTTTTCTGTTATTGATTTCTACTTTTATGGCCTTGTGGTCTGAGAAGATGGTTTGTAATATTTCGATGTTTTGGATTCTGCAAAGGTTTGTTTTATGACCTAATATGTGGTCTAGTCTAGAGAATGTTCCATATGTGCCAGAAAAAAAGGTATACTTTGCAGCAGTTGAGTGGAGAGTTCTGTATAAGTCAATGAGGTCAAGTTGGTTGATTGTTGTAAGTAGGTCTTCCGTGTCTCTATTGAGCTTCTTACTGAATGTCCTGTCCTTCTCCAAAAGTGGTGTGTTGAAGTCTCCTACTATAATTGTGGAGGTGTCTATCTCACTTTTCAGTTCTGTTAAAATTTGATTTATGTATCTTGCAGCCCTGTCATTGGGTGCGTAAATATTTAATATGGTTATATCTTCCTGGCCAATTGTCCCTTTTATCATTATGTAGTGTCCTTCTTTATCTTTTGTGGCGGATTTAAGTCTAAAGTCTATTTTGTCAGAAATTAATATTGCTACTCCTCTTCTTTTTTGCTTATTGTTTGCTTGATATATTTTTTTCCATCCTTTGAGTTTTAGTTTGTTTGTGTCTCTAAGTCTAAGGTGTGTCTCTTGTAGGCAGCATATAGACGGATCGTGTTTCTTTATCCAGTCCGAGACTCTCTGTCTCTTTATTGGTGCATTTAGTCTATTTACATTCAGCGTAATTATAGGTAAGTATGTGTTTAGTGTTGTCATTTTGATGCCTTTTTCTGTGTGTTGTTGACAATTTGAATTTTCCACTTACTTTTTTGTGCTGTGACATTTTTCTTAGTAAATTTTGTGTTCCTCATTTTCATAGTATTTGACTTTATGTTTGCTGAGTTGTTATGTTTTTCTTGGTTTTTATTTTGAGTTATGGAGTTGTTATACCTCTTTGTGGATACCTTAATATTTACCCCTATTTTTCTAAGTAAAAACCTAACTTGTATTGTCCTATATCGCCTTGTATCCCTCTCCATATGGCAGTTGTATGCCACCTGTATTTAGTCCCTCTTTTTGATTATTGTGATCTTTTACATGTTGACTTCAATGATTCCCTGTTTTGAGTATTTTTTTCTTTTAATTAATCTTAATCTGTTTTTATGATTTCCCTATTTGAGTTGATATCAGGATGCTCTGTTCTGTGACCTTGTGTTGTGCTGGTATCTGATATTACTGGTTTTCTGACCAAACAATTTCCTTTAGTATTTCTTGTAGCTTTGGTTTGGTTTTTGCAAATTCTCTAAGCTTGTGTTTATCTGTAAATATCTTAATTTCGCCTTCATATTTCAGAGAGAGTTTTGCTGGATATATGACCCTTAGCTGGAGTTTTTCTGCTTCAGTGCTCTGTATATGTCATCCCATTGCCTTCTTGCCTGCATGGTTTCCGCTGAGTAGTCTGAACTTATTCTTATTGATTCTCCCTTGTAGGAGATCTTTCTTATATCCCTGGCTGCTTTTAAAATTTTCTCTTTATCTTTGGTTTTGGCAGGTTTGATGATAATATGTCTTGGTGTTTTTCTTTTTGGATCAGTCTTGAATGGGGTTCGATGAGCATCTTGGATAGATATCCTTTCGTCTTTTATGATGTCAGGGAAGTTTTCTGTCAGCAGATCTTCAACTATTCTCTCTGTGTTTTCTGTCCTCCCTCCCTGTTCTGGGACTCCAATTACACGCAAGTTATCCTTCTTGATAGAGTCCCACATGATTCTTAGGGTTTCTTCATTTTTTTTAATTCTTTTACCTGATTTTTTTGAGCTGTGTTGGTGTTAATTCCCTGGTCCTCCAGATTTCCCACTCTGCATTCTAATTGCTCAAGTCTGCTCCTCTGACTTCCTATTGTGTTGTCTAATTCTGTAATTTTATTGTTAATCTTTTGGATTTCTGGATGCTGTCTCTCTATGGATTCTTGCAACTTACTAATTTTCCACTATGTTCTTGAATAATCTTTTTGAGTTCTTCAACTGTTTTATCAGTGTGTTCCTTGGCTTTTTCTGCAGATTGCCTTATTTCATTTCTGAGGTTATCCCTGATGTCTTGAAGCATTCTGTAAATTCGTTTTTTATATTCTGTATCTGATAATTCCAGGATTGTATCTTCATTTGGGAAAGATTTTTATTCTTTTGTTTGGGGGGTTGTAGAAGCAGTCATGGTCTGCTTCTTTATGTGGTTTGATATCGACTGCTGTCTCTGAGCCATCACTAAGATATTGTAGTGATTTATTCTATATTTGCTCACAGAGTCTTATCTTGTTTTGCCTTCTTTCAGTATACGTGAATGGGCTACTAGATTGTGCTGTCTTGATTGTTGTAGCCCTTGTCTTACTTATGACCTATTACTAGCTGGTTTGGGCTGTTACCAGATATATATGCCTGAGTCCATTCACTATTGTTGAGTAGAATCTGATTTTGGGTCATCAAGTGTGTGATGCACCCTATCACCTATCCATCTTGAGAAGTAGTGGTGATAGTTGTGTGCACCAGATTCTAGTAGCAGCTGGGGTTCACACTCCAGGGCGGCAGGATGCTGACAGGCTTCCCCCAAGTGTCAGTGAGGTAGGTGTGTCTCTATTCCTAAAGCACCTTGGTGGGTGGGCTCTGCAGGTATACCTTAGGCCCCCAATGCAAGTGCCTCTACAGATTGGTGGGTGCCACCCTCCTTAGACCCCTAAGGCAGGAGGCTAGGTGGCCTGGGGGGAGCTTCAGCCCTCAGTTCCCTATCGTGGGTCAGTGAGGGCTCTGTTGAATACGCAGAGATATCAGACCCGGGAAACTTGTCTTTCCAGTAAATCCGCTAAAAAAAAAAATGCAATCAGATCCCTATCAGGAATGCCTTTGCATTATAATAGCCACCTTGTTCCCCGTAGGGTTGAAAGCTGGAGACTGTGGATCACATATGCTTGGCTGGAGCTGGTTCTGTATTTTCAGTCCCATTAGGGAAGGATTTTTGGTCCCTGGGTTTTTTGTGGTTGCTTCTCTCAGGCCGGAAGAATGGGTTAGGAAAAGACCAAAAAAAAGGGAAAAGAAAAGCCGCGGAGCCGGAGCCGTTCTCCCTCTGGCTCAGGAAATTCCAATGTTAATGAAGCCGCCTGGGAAGGGGAGGGGAGGGTTCAGAAAAATAGGAGAGAGTAGCACCCCGGAATATGGACAAAGTTACTTATCTTGCTTGGGCTATTTTATCTGAGATTCCCGAGGGGCGTGTCACTTATGTGTGTTGGCTGGGTAGAGATTGCCCCCGAGGGTCAGGCCCACGGAAGCCGTGGTCAGTTCCTCCACTGCCAGTCCAAAGCCCCGCATCGAGGTTCCGCGGCCGGGACGCTGTACTCCCGGCTCCAAAAACAGTCGCTGCCTCCCGGGGACTTCTCCTCCTGCCAGCCACGTCGCCGCGCCGCCCGCGCGGACCAGCTGGGCCCCCTCCCGGGGTCAGTTCAGGGGTGTAGGGCTGCGCCCCATGTTTGCACCGTCACAAGATGTGGTGCTCAGCTCCCCTGTGCCTAGTCCAAAGCCCTGTGCCAAGGTTCCCCGGCTGGGACGCTGCACTCCCGGCTCCAAAAACAGTTGCTGCCTCCCAGGGACTTCTCCTCCCGCCAGCTGCCTCGCCACGCAGCCTGTGCTGACTGGCTGGGCCCCCTCCCGAGGTCATTTCAGGGGGTAGGGCTGCGCCCCATGTTTGCACCGTCACAGGATGTTGTGTTCAGCTATCCTGAGCCCAGTCCTAAGCCCGGCACCAAGGTTACCTGACTGGGACGCTGGCTCTAGGCTCCGAAAACAGTCTCTGCTTCCCCGTGGTTGTTCGTTCTCCGTCTCTGTCACTCAGGTCAACTCTTTAAATCTGTGTTTTTTGGTCAGGGTTCGTAGATTGTCATGTATGTGATCGATTCACTTGTTTTTCCAAGTCTTTGTTGCAAGAGGGATCCGAGGTAGCATCTACCTAGTCAGCCATCTTGGCGGGAACCCCCATCTTTCTTAATATAGGTATCTTTAGAGTTAGCTAGCTTTATAAGATTCCGTAATTGAATTATATAGTAGGAAATTAATTTAATGCATGTTACGGAAAATTTCCTTTATGACAGTTTTAGATCTTAGGTCCAGCTCATCTTGAGTTTAATATTACTAGACTTAAGCTGAGAATAGCTGAAATAGTGATAGTCTTATGCAGCTTTCTCTACAGGAAATGTATGTCATGAGACAGGATACCCCACAGAATGTTGACTCTGAAATGAAATCTCCCTGCTATAAGTTAAAGATCTAGGATCTGCTTTTCCCTTCTCCATTTTCCTTCTCCCTGCTACTAACAGCTATCCTATAACTGACACAGCCACTTTCATGCTCACTTTCTATACTTCTGTTGTTGCTAGGTGCCTTTGAGCCGATTCCCAAGCATAACGGTCCTGCTTACAACAGAACAAAATACTGACTGGTTCTGCACCATCCTCACAATCGTTGCTAGGTTCGAGGCCACTGTTGCAGACACTGTGTCAGTCCATCTCATTGAGGATTTTCCTCTGACCCTCTACTTTGCCAAGCATGATGTACTTCTCCAGGGAAAGGTCCTTCCTGAAAACTTGTCCAAAATATAAAAGACAAACACTCGTCATCCTCACTTCCAAGGAACATTCTGGATGTACTTTTTCCAAGACAGATTTGTTCGTTCTTCTGGCAGTTCATGGTATGTTTAATATTCTTTGACAACACTGTAATTCAAATGCATGGACTCTTCTTCAGTCTTCCTTATTTATTGTCCAGCTTTCACATGCGTATGAGGTGATTGAAAATACCAAGGGTTGGGTCAGGAACACAAAGTTAGTCCTCAAAGCCGCATCTTTGCTTTTTAACACTTTAAAGAGGTCTTTTGCAGCAGATTTGCCCAGTGCAATACATTGTTTGAATTCTTGACTGTTGCTACCATGGACCTTGATCGTGGTTCCAAGTAAAATGAAATTCTTGAAAACTTCAGCATTTTCTCCGTTTATAATGATGTTGCTTATTGGTCCAGTTGTGAGGATTTTTGTTTTCTTTATGTTGAGGTGTAATCCATACTGAAGGCTGTAGTCTTTGTTCTTCATCAGTAAGTGCTTCAAGTCCTCTTCACTTTCAGTAAGTGAGGTTGCGCCATTTGCATATTGCAGGTTGTTCTTGAGTCTTCTTACAATCCTGATGCCATGCTCTTCTTCATATAGTCCAGCTTTTTGGATTATTTGCTCAGCATAAAGATTGAATGGTGAAAGGATACAACCCTGACACACACCTTTTAAACTTAAACCCAAGAATTATCCCTTGTTTTGTTTGAACGACTGCCTCTTGTTCTATGTACAGGTTATGCATGAGCACAATTAAGTGTTCTGGAATTCCCATTCTTCTCAATGGACCTACAACTTGTTATTATCCACACAGTCAAATGCCTTTGCATAATCAATAAAACAAAGGTAAATATCTTTCTGGTATTCTTTGCTTTCAGCCAAGATCCATCTGACATCAGCAATGATATCCCTCTTTCCATATCCTCTTCTGAATCCAGCTTGAATTTCTGGAAGTTCTTTGTGGATGTACCACTACAACCGTTTTTGAATTATCTTCAGCATAATTTCACTTGCGTGTGATATCCATAATAATGTTTGATAACTTCAGCATTCTGTTGGATCACCTTTCTTTGGAATGGACACAAATATGGATCTCTTCCAGTCTGTTGACCAGATTGTTGTCTTCCTGGTGCCTTGTTTCTTGACAATGCCTTCAGTGCAGCTTGAACTTCTTCCTTCAATACCATGAGTTCTTGATCATATGCTATCTCTTGAAATGGTTGAATATCCATTAATTATTTTTGGTACAGTGACTGTGTGCATTCCTCAAATCTTTTTTTGGTGCTTACTGGGTCGTTCAATATTTTGCACGTAGAATCCTTCATATTGCAACTCAAAGCTTGAATTTTTTTCTTCACTTCCTTCAGCTTGAGAAATGCTGAACATGTTCTTCCCTTTCAGTTTTCTAACTCCAGGTCTTTGTACATTTCATTATAAAACTTTACTTTGTCTTCTTGAGCCACCCTTTGAAATCTTCTGTTCATGTCTTTTATTTCATTATGTCTTCCATTTTCTTTAGCTACTTGAAGTTCAAGAGCAAGTTTCAGAGTCTCTTCTGATGTCCATGTTGGTTTTTTCTTTCTTTCCTTTCTTTAGTGGCCTTTTCTTTCTGCATGTTTGATGTCCTTAATGTCATCCCACAACTTGCCTGGTCTTCAGTCATTAGTGTTCAATACATCGAGTCTATTCTTGAAATTGTCCCTAAATTTGGATGGGATATACTTAATATTGTACTTTGGTCTAATTTTAATTTTCTTCAGATTTGACTTGTACTTGCATATGAGCAACTGATGGTCTGTGCTTCAGTCAGACCTTAGTCTTGTTCTGACTAATGATATTGAGTTTTCTATCATCTCTTTCCACACATGTTTTCAATTTGACTCCTGTGTATTCTGTCTGGTGAGGTCCATGTGAAGTGTCGCTGAATATGTTGTTGAAAAAAAAGTATTTCCAGTGAATGGGTCTTGGCCTTGCAAACTTCTGTCATGTGATCTCCAGTGTTGTTTCTATCACCGAGGTCATATTTTCCACCTACTGATCCTTCTTCTTTGTTTTCCAACTTTTGCATTACAATCATCAGTAATTATCAATGCATCTAGATTGCATTTTTCATCAATTTCAGATTGCAGAAGCTGGTAAAAATATTCAGTTTCTTCATATTTGGCATTAGTGGTTGGTGGGTAAATTTGAATAGTAGTCGTATTAACTGGTCTTCCTTGTAGGCGTATACATATTATCACTGATGGCATTGTACTTCAGGATAGATCCAGATCTTGTTTTTGACAATGAATGTGACGTTGTTCCTCTTCAATTTGCCATTCCTAGCATAGTAGGCCATTTGATTGTCTTATTTAAAATGGCCAATACCAGTCCATTTCAGTGCATAAATGCCTAGGATATCAATCTTCAAGTGTTTGATTTCATTTTTGGTAACTTCCAATTTTCCTAGATTCATATTTTGTACATTCCACATTCTAATTATTAATGTATGTTTGGAGCTGTTTCTTCTCATTTTGAGTTGTGTCACATTAGCAAATGTGAAAGCTTTATTCTATCCACTACTCTACTTTGAGGAGGCAGCTCTTCTCCAGTTGTATTTTGAGTTCCTTCTAACCTGAGGATCTTATTTTCTGGCACTATACTCCTAACCGCAGTAAATAATATTCAAAGCTAATACATTTAAGAATTTAAATTTTGTTTAAAAATACAGCATTTTGCAAATGGGAATCTAATTTACTGTATAAACTTTCACCAAAAACACAATATATATTATTTAAAAAAATACAGCATTAACCAAGGATGTAAGAGACCAATACAAATAAAACTACAAAACACTACTACAAGAAATCAAATGAGACCTACATAAATGGAAAAAACATACCATGCTCATGGATAGGAAGATTCAGTGTTGTGAAAATGTTGTTTCTACCCAAACCCAACTTCAAACACAATGCAATCTTGATCCAAATACCAACAGCATTGTTTCACCAGATAGAAAAGCTAATTACTAATTTTATATGGCATGGAGAGGGGCTCCATATAATCAAAACATCACTGAAGAAAAAGAACAAAGTAGGAGGCCTCACAGTACCAGACCTCAGAACCTACACATAGATCAATGAAACAGAATCAAGAACTCAAATGTAAATCTATCTACCTATGGTCACCTGATCTGTGATGAAGGACCAAAGTCCATGAAATGGGGAAAAACATTCTTTTTAACAAATGATGCTGGCAAAACTGGATGTCTGTAAAAAAAAGTGAAACAGAGCCGATACCTCACACCACACACAAAAACTAACTCGAAAAGGATCAAAGACCTAAATATAAAACTTAAAACAATCAAAATCATGGAAGAAAAAGTAGGAATACTGTTAGGGGTCCCAATACATGGCATAAATAGAATAAAAACCATAACTAGCAATGCACAAATGATAGATAATTGGGAGCTCCTAAAAAGTAAACACTTATGCTTATCAAAAGACTTCACCAAAAGAGTAAAAAGACAACCCACAGACTGGGAAAAAAAATGTTGGTTCTGATAAACCTGACAAGGGACTAATGTCTAAAATCTGTAAAATACGTCAACATCTCAATAACAAAAAGACAAACAACCCTGTTAAAAAATGGGCAAAGGATATGGACATTTCACCAAAGAAGGCATTCAGGGGGCTACAAACACATGAGGAAATGTTCTCAATAATTAGACATTTGAGAAATGCAGATCAAAACTACAATGAGACACCATCTTACCCTGACATTACTGGCACTAATCAAAAAACATGAAAATAGCAAATGTTGGGGAGGTTGTGGGGAAATTGGAACTCTTATGCATTGCTGGTGGGAATGTAAAATGGTACAAGCACTATGAAAAATGATATGGTGCCTCCTTTAAAAGCTAGAAATAGGAATATGAATCAGCAGTCCCACTCCTAGGAATATATCTTAGAGAAATAAGAGCTATCACATGAATAGACATATACACATCCATGTTCATTGCAGCATTATTCACAATAGCAAAAAGATGGAAACAACCTAAGTGCCCATTAACAGATGAATGGATGAACAAATTACAGTATATATGCACAATGGAATACTACACAATAAAGAAAAATGATGAATCATCTCATAGGTGACTCAGGAGGGCATTAGTGAGTGAAATAAGTCAGTTACAAAAGGACAAATATTGTACGACACTACTATTATAAAAACTGTGCTAACTCAGAGAGGAAGCCACTTCTGAAGTCCACCTTTCAAAGATGAGACAGGCCTATCAAACAAATGATAATGCAAGTGAAGAACAAGCTTCTTAGTTCAGTCAAGTATATGAGACCAAATGAGCAACGCCTACCCGAAAGCAAATATTAGATGGCAAGAAAGAACAGGAAAACTGGATGAATGGACACAGAAAATCCGACGTGGTAAGTGAAAGTGGGAGAATGCTAACACATTTTGGGGATTGCAACCAATGTCACCAAACAATTTGTGTATAAATTTTTGAATGAGAATCTAATCTGCACTGTAATCTTTCAGTTAAAGCACGATAAATTAAATAAACAGAAGTTTAAAAAAATACAGTGTTTTGTTAAAATCTAGGATAAATTCTCCAAAGCAAAAGTGATTACAATTTTAGTGTATGTTGGCCACTAATATGCCCTGTTTCTTCCCTGTGACTTTTTGTTGGAATTAAAATTAGCAAGACTTCATCTTATCTGTAAAGCCAAAAGACCAGTTTATTTCATTATTTTACATACTCACTTTTCTTTCCACAGCTGCCCTCAAATTCCTCCTGGATAATACAGGAGTAATTTGCTAGAAAGCAGAATTTTCTGAGCTATGATAGTTTTGAAAGAAGCATTCATTTATCAGTTAGTAGTATTCTGAGAGCCACGGGCCTTGGTTTATTCAAACTTACCTTAGGTAACTGCACAGAATTTGGAGATCTTAGATCTTTTGTTAAATATTGTACACTAATAACTCGACAAGACATCGAAGGAGATGGATTGACACAGTGGCTGCAACAATGGGCTTAGACATAGCAATGATTGTGAGGATGACGCAGGACCGGGCAGCATTTTGTTCTGCTCTACATAGGGAAGCTATGAGCCAGAACCAGCTAGATGACACCTAACAACAACAATAATTAGATATTTTCACATTCTGATAGAATTTGAAATAATGTATTTTCTAGAAGAAACTTTACATAAATTCACTAACACCCAAAGGCCATGTTCCACGAAAAGCAAATTTTAGCAGCAGTTTTGCTCAGTTAATTGGAGTCCCATATTATTACCAAAAGGACAAACTTCCTGAGTACGACCTCAATTGTCACGTAGCCATAGGCAGTAATATAGTTCAGAAGGTTTAAAAAATAAAGGCCCATGTCTTTCCTGAAAGTTCACTTTCTTCTTAGAGGGACAGACAGGCATTAAAAGAGGAGAAAGTGCTTGACAACTCATTTAGTATCAGATACCATAGCCAGATCATCCTCAGACTTCTCAATATTAAAAGTTGAGCTATAGGTGAATGGAGCATTTCACTTATAACTCCTTACCCACCCACTGCCATTAAATCGATTCCTACTTATAGTGACCCCAAAGGGTTTCCAAGGTTGTAAATCTCTACAGAAGCAGACTGCCACATCTTTCTCCTGTGGAGTCACTGGTGGGTTTGAACCACTGACCTTTTGGTTAGCAGTCAATCACATGAACCACTATGTCACCAGGGCCCCTTTATAACTCCTTAGACAGTAGGAATTTCATTGAGTTGATTACAAAAGTTTACTTTCCACAGGAACTCAATAAAAAAAATAATTTTGCTAATGAGAATTTTCAAGATAAAAAAATAACTGCACACAAATTTTAGTATTTAGCTTCTTAGTATTTTTTCCAGGTGTAGCCAAAGTGACAATAGGATATTAGAGTTTGATTAAATTGCCTAGACCAAATCCCTTCAAATTACAGATGAAGAAGCTCAAATAGGTTAAAGAGACATGCCCTAAGTGACGTTGTTGATGGAAAAGTTTGTTTTATATCAAAGTTATCCTGAAATCCTATTTTATGTGTTTCACAACATCCCTTATAGAACAGGATAGAGCAGGAGTTGTAAACTACAGACTGTGGGTCAAACTCAGCTTATGGTCTGTTTTTGTAAATGAAATTTTATTGGACCACTTGATTACTCATTTACATAGTGTTTGTGGCTGTTTTTGCACTGCAATGGGAAAGTGGTGGCAGAAACTGTATGACCCACAAAGCTTATAATGGTTATATAGTTTGCCCACCTATGGGATAGAGAATTAAAATATGGGTACCCTAAAACCAAAACCAAATCCGTTGCCATCTAGTCGATTCTGACTCATAGCTACCCTATAGGACCGAGTAGAACTGCCCCATAGGGTGTCCAAGGGGCAGTTGGTGGATTCGAACTGCCAACTTTTTGGTTAACAGCTAAGCTTTTAACCGCTTAGTAAATAGCAAAATCAGAGTTTTTTTAGTCTTCATCAATGTATTTATCAAAAAATGCTTTGAAACTATACTTTGAATCTCCAAACGAAATAAATACTATGACCATCCAGGGATGATGTAAAGAATGGTTCTGTCATAAATTACTCTTACTCATTTTTTTCAAGATCAAGAGTCTAATACCCATTGTATTATGTTAAATAAAGATAAAGTGTTGTTATGGAAAGTCTATGAAAGAGGTATGGATAATATTCTCTAAATTTTATTCCTACATAATAGAGGGGAAATGAGAAAAGAAATAACACTGTCAGCAAGGCATAGTAGATTTAATATAATGTACAGTAAAAAGCATAGGTGATAGACATGCATTTTCTTTCTTGTGAAACTCCCCTACTTTGAAAGTAAATGGTTGTCAATGCCTGTGCATTTCCTGGGCAGATTATACCATGCTGCACAATGGCAGCATTTGTCTTTGGTCTGTGGATCTAAGATGTTCAGTATTGATGGGACCTTGTTCAGTACAGGTAATAATAAGGTGGTCAGTCATGCAACCAAAAGATCGAGTTTAAAGTTAAAATTAAAGAGGCATTCCCAGCACTATAGCATTTCATTTTATATAAAGCCATCTACCAGCCAGGCTCGTTTACTTGTCACAGGTCCCTAAATGAGAATACAAGGTTGACATGAAAGATACAAACAAGCAAGGTAGACTCATTTCACAGAAAAAGAGGTAGAGACTTCCAGAAATAGAAACACTAGTACAAGCCTATTAGATGACTTAAAATAATAGCAAAAAGAATAATTAACAAAAGTGTATAACCTTTATCATGCCCTTATGTAAGTAACATATCCAAGCAATAGTTCGTCTAGAGGTCATAGCACCTCACTTCCTGGTTTTCACTTGGAGAAGCCAAATTTTAAAAGTCAATACAATGTTTGTGTTTTCTTAGTCAAACTTAGTCGGCCGTTCTAACATATTTAATTTGTAATGTCCTGGTTGATTTCTAGCACTAAGGATTCCTTTTGATTAGCTATTTATTTGTACTTAGTGTTTGGGAGGGAGGGAGAGTGATTGCTGCAGTGAGTTTTGAAGTGTCAAAACATCAAGAAAAGTCACCTAATTAAATTCCCTTATGTTGACGGATGAGGAAACTGAGGCTCAGGAAAGCCTGATGACCAGAGTTAGAGCTAGTAGGGAAATACCTGGTAGACCAGAAGCAAATGACTCCAAGCTTATGTTGAAAGTTATTTGCATAGAAATACTCCGATTCCTGTACTTGGAAAACCTTCATTCAGTATAGGTGTTGGGGTGGAAAATGAAGCTAAGCTCTTCCAAAGGGATCCTATTTGAGGACATTTCCTTCGACATTTAAAGATTATCATACATTTTGCTTATATGTGTATTTGTGATACGCTAAGCTACCTGGCCTGTTGAACTAGAAGAGATCCATATTTGTAACCATTCCAAAGAAAAGTAATCCAACAGAGTGTGTAAATTATCGAACAATATCATTAATATCACGCAGAAGTAAAATTTTCCTGAAGATCATTCAAAAACAGCTGCAGCAGTATATCGATGGGGAACTGCTAGAAATTCAAGCTAGATTCAGAAGAGGACATGGAACAAGGGATATCATTGCTGATGCCAGATATATGTTGGCTGAAAGCAGAGAATACCAGAAATAAGTTTACCTGTGTTTTATTGGCTATGAAAAGGCATATGACTGTGTGGACCATAACAAATTATGGATAACATTATGAAGAATGGAAATTCCAGGACACTTAATTGTGCTCATGCAGAACCTGTACATAGACCAAGAGGCAGTTATTTTAGCATAAAAGGGATACTGTGTAGTTTAAAATCATGAAAGATGTGTGTTAGAGTTGAATCCTTTCATCATACTTATTCAATGCTGAGCAAATTATCCTAGAAACTGTACTACATGAAGAACACAGCATCAGGATTGGAGGGAAGACTCATTAACAACTTGTAATATGCAGATGACACAACCTTGCTTGCTGAGAGTGAAGAGGACCTAAACACTTACTGACGAAGAACAAAGACTACAGCTTTCACTATGGACTATACCTTAAAATAAAGAAAACAAAAATCCTCGCAACTGGACCAATAAGCAACATCATGATAAATGGAGAAAAGGTTGAAGTTATCAAGAATTCCTTTTTACTTAGATCCACAACCAGCACCCATGGAAGCAGCAGTCAAGAAACCAAATGACACATTGCATTGGGCAAATCTGCTACAAAAGATCTCTTTCAAGCATTGAAAAGCAAAGATGTCACTTTAAGGAGTAAGGTACACCTGACCCAAGCCATGATGCTTCCAGTCACCTCATGTGCATGTGAAAGCTGAATAATGAATAAAGAAGACTGAAAAATTGACGCCTTTGAATTATGCTGTTGGTGAAGAACATTGAAGAATTCTGGACCGCCAGAAGAATGAACAAATATGTCTTGGAAGAAGTACAGCTACAATGCTCCTTTGAAAAAAAGATGGCAAGACTTCGTCTCACATACTTTGGACATCTTATCAGGAGGGGCTAGTCCCTAGAGAAGGACATCATGCTTGCTAAAGTAGACAGTCAGTGAAAAAGAGAAATACCCTCAATGTGATGGATTGACAGAGTGGCTGCAACAAGGGGCTCAAGCATGAAAATAGTTGTGAGGATGGCACAAGACCAGGCAGTTTTCATTCTGTTGTACATACGGTGGCTATGAGTGGGAACTGACTTGATGGAACCTAACCACAACAACAAGCTTTGAAGCCCACTTAGCTATCTTTCTTCTGGACAGAAGAGAGGGAGTGTTATGGATTGAATTGTGTCTCCCAAAAATATATGTTGTAAATCCTAACCTCTATGCCTGTGGTTATAATACCATTTGGGAATTGGTTGCCTTTATTCTGTTAATGAGGCAGGATTAATGTACGGTGTGTTTTGAATAAATACCTTTTGAGATATAAAAGATTAAACAAGCAAGCAAGCAGAAGAGAGATGAGGGAAGAGAGACACCAAGTCACATGAAGATCACCCAGGAATAGAAGGTCGGAAGAGACGAGGACCTTCCTCTAGAGCCAACGAAGAAAGAAAGACTTCCCCTAGGGCTGGATCCTTAATATTTGGACTTCTACCCTCTTAAACTGTGAGAAAATATATTTTTTTTCTTAAAGCCACCCATTTTTGATATTTCTGTTATAGCAGCACTAGAACACTAAGACAGAATTTGCTACCAGAAGAGTGTAGTGCTGCTCTAACAGATACCTAAAATGTGGAAATTGTTTTGGAATTGGAAATGATTATGGGCTGAAGAGTTTAAACGTGCCTAATAGTAAAAGCCTGGATTGCCTTGAAGAGACCATTGGTAGAATTATGGACATCAAAGGCAATTCTGCTGAGGGCTTAGAAGGAGGTTAGGAGAGATATAAAGTCTCTATCATCTTAGAGAATATGCATGGTGCCAACAACAGAATGTTGGTGGAGATGTGGCCATTAAATGTGCTCCTGGTGAGGCTTGAAAAGAAAATGATGAACATGTGACTGGACAATGGAGGAAGTGTGATGCTTTTCTTGCAGTTTTAAACAACTTGTCTGAATTATGTTCAAGTGTTTGGTGGAAGGTACAACTTGTAAGTGATGAACTTGGGTATCCGGATGATAAGATTTCTAAGCAAGATCTTAAAGGGGCCATGTGGTTTCTACTTGCTGTTTAGAGTAAAATGCTAGAGGAAAGAGATGGACTTAAAAATAAACCATGCAAAATGAAAACAAAATTTAAAGATTTGGAAAATTCTGTTGTACAGACTAAAGACACATGTCCTAGAATGCTCACTAAGGATATGGCTACATGATCTTTTGTTAAAGAGATGAAGACTGTGAACGATGGATCTAACCAACTACCACAGCAGAAAACCCATCAGCTTAGACTGAAGGAGACAGAGAAAGGACAAAGGCAAAGAATACTGTCTGCCTCTTGGAATTCTACATGCAAGAAACAGGCCAAAGGAGCTACATCTATTGCCCTCCAAGAAAAGAAAAGGACCATCCCTGGAGCAGCTCAGAGATCAGCAGAACTGTTGGAAGGAGCATGGGAAGAAAGGCCTTCTTGGTTTGAAAGGGAGGGGCCATGGTATCCTGGATCTCAAAGGGTAGAGCCACAGACTCCTAGGTTTCAGAATTTGATCTTCACTAACTCTGTTCTGGAGTGTGGGGCTGCCTTTCAGGTATGCCGGGGGATGGGGCTGCTGACCAAAGCTGAGAGGATTGGGCTGCCATGCACAAGGGCCAGAAAAAAGGAGCCTGCTGGGGCCGAGGGGGTGGAGCCACCATTCAGATGGACTAGGAGACTGGGGATGCCCAAAACCTAGAGAGCAGAGTTGCCATCCCAGTGGGCCTGGAAGCAGGACTGAAGCCCAGGGCCTAGTGGCCTCCACCCAGAATCCAGAAAGCATGGGTAACTCCCAGAATCTGGAGGGCAGGGCCTTTGCCTAGATGGTCTCAAAGAACAGAGGATTATTTTCAAGACTTGAGAGCTAATGTAGTTTGTTCTGCAGGGCCTTGAGCTTGTTTGTGCCCATTACCCCTTCTCTCACTGCAATTTCTCCCATTTGTAATGGAAATGTGTAGCTTGTGCCTGTTCCACCATTGTATTTTGGAAACAGATAACTTGTGTTCTAGATTTCACAATTTTACAGATAAAGAGGAATTTTGCCCTAGGGTGCAATATGGCTAAAGTCTCATCCGTATTTGATTTAGATGATTCAGAAGACGGGATTTTGCACTTGGAATTTATTTAAGATTTCTGGGAAGATGTGATGGATGAATGTGTTCTGCATGTAGGAAGGACATGAATTTTGGGGGGCAAAAGGGTAGAATGTTATGGATTGAATTGTGTTTCCCCAAAGTATATGTTGTCTATGCCTGTGGCTATAATCCCATTTGGGAATGGGCTGTCCTTGTTATCTTAATGAGGCATAATTAGTGTAGGGTATATCTTGAGTCAATCTCTTTGGAGATATAAGAGAAATTAAACAAGCAATCAGGCACAGGAGAGTTGGGGGAAGAGAGATGCCAACCCACATGAAGATCACCCCAGAGCAGAAACTCAGAAGAGACAACGACCTTCCTCCAGGGCTGACAGAAAGAGAAAGCCTTCCCCTAGAGCCAGCACCCTGAATTCAAACTTCTGCCCTCCTAAACTGTGAGAAAATAATTTTCTGTTTGTGAAAGACACACATTTGTGGTATTTCTGTTATGGCTGCACTAGATAACTAAGACAGGGAGTTAGTGCTTCCTTGGAAATACAAAGCCTAGGTTATAGTTCACAGTTTCAGTGACTGGTGTCGTTCTCTGATGAGAGTTTATCTCCAAAACTATCGTGTTTCCTGATGAAAAATTTTATTGCTCCCCCTCAGTTCCCGAAGCCCAAAAGTGATGCCAAGGGTGATCCACTATGGGCAGATGTTGCTATTTTTATATTCAGTGAACATTTTAGAATGCTCATTATGCATCAGGTGCTGTACCAGGTGGGAAGAATACAAGGAAACAAAGACACAGGCATTTCCTGTAGCGAGGAGGACAGATATAAAAGCAAAGGATCATAATGCAATATGAAGAGTGCCACTAGTGAACAAGATATATCTGCTCTAAATAGCATTTGTTTTTCATCTTACAGAAGAGATGAAATCTGTATAGACTAAAAAGGACAAGGAGGCATATTTGATATGGAAAAGAGATAGTAACTAATTATCAAAATTTGTAGGAGGACATACTACATAATTTGTGAGGCTCAGTAAAAAATTAAAATGATGGGCTCTTGTTCTAGAATTCTTAAGAATTTGAGGCAACAACAGCAAAGCATTAAACCAGGTGTTGGGCCCTTTCTGTGTTCAGGGCTCTGTGGGACTGCCTAGGGCATGTCCATGAAACTGGCTCTGATTTTCCCCCTAGGGAAATGACAAATCATTAGATCTGGCATAAATACTGGAGGCATGTATGGGTGTATCAGGTCAGGCAGGAGATGAGAGCTGGAACAGTAGACTGAGACCAGGTTGTTTTGACAGACTATGTTACTTACCTACCAAGCAAAGTTACCCATTTTTCTTCATAATAAGCCACCTGTTTTGTTCTGGTATACATCCCTCAGGCATGTTAACCCTACCTCAAGCTCAGAACTTAACTGATTAGCCTATGAATACGGATTAATATTCTGAGTGTTCCTGTTGCCAGTGATTTGTTTAGTAGCAGTCCCAAATTCATCTTTACATATTTCCCTCCATAGAGTACTGGAAACCACATATAATCATGTTTTAGGACTTGACCTGGGAATTTCGTAATTCCCACAAAATAAACTCTAGCAGTGACACTAGATATCACCTGTAGTATACACTATATTTGTTTAAATGTAGTCTGTTTTTCCTCTGTGTCTGTTTTCTAGTGAATTATTGTTTTCCTCCTGTGTGCATATTGCTTGTACTCTGTACCTCAGAGGGTTATTCAATGTTAATTGCTGGTCCCTTGTGTATAAAAAGTGACAACCTCTGTGATTTATCATTGGAGAATGTATCAATTATACTGTTCTCCAAATTCCAGAAGAAAATATTTTACGTTTCAGAATTAATATGATGTGTAAAAAATATGCTATGCCCACTACTTAAATTTGTTTGGGTACTCTTGTCACTATAGATATAAATTGTTAACATCTGCTGAATTCAGCATCAGCTAAATTACATGAATTTCAATGTATTTTATCATATAGAGTAGTATGTTGCAAGATTTTTTTTTTGTTGGATTATCAAAGTATATTTTATAACTGAATCCTTTTATGTATGCAGATATATCATTTATATTTCTAATTCATAAAGTTGTTTCTATAATTAATATATTTATTATAGCATACTTAATTTACATAAAATAGAGTTTCTCTTTTAAATCTTATTTAAAAATGGCATTTCTCTAGAAATTTCACTACAATTTGCCCCATTTATCAACTTAGGTTAATGAAATTGAGCATGTACTATGTTCAAGGTATTGTGCTAGATTCTGTGCAAAATTTAATAGTGAGTAAGAAATCTAAGCACAGCTCAGATTTCATACAAGGTATAAGAATATAAATGATCTTCACAAAAAAAGACTAAATAGGACACGATAATGATGTGAACTCAAAAGGTGTTATACAAAGTAGGGACATATAATAATAAAATTGTCATATTATTAAGCTGAACAGGGAAGTTTTCAGGAAAAAGTGGCATATGAGGTAGGCATACGGGATAGGAAGAATCTGTTTAAGCTGATATTGAGCAAAGTACAATTCAGCAAGTACTCTTTGAAGAAATTATTCCAGGGAAAGCGGAGCCTGTAGAAGCAACGGGAACCTCAGGAAAAAAGGATGGCCCCATTTTGTGGATATTTGTTGTTGTTGGGTGCCGTCAAGTTGATTCCTACTTATAGTGACCCCATGTGACAGAATAGAACTGCCCCATAGAGTTTTCTTGGCTGTAATCTTTATAGAAGCAGGGGAAGCTTTTATTTAGTAGGGCCTTTTTTTTTTTTTGAAGGCTAGTCTGAAGAGTTTGCATTTAATCAATTATTTTTAGGAAGTTAACAACATTTATAAACTTCAGAATATCATGATCACTTCTCTTTTGGGGGAGGCTAATCAGTTAACAACGTGAAGAATGATTTGAGCTACATAAGGAGCAAGGACAAGAGATCAGTTGTTAGCAACTGACTGAATCTGAATGTAAGAAAGATTTTGAATATCCCAGTTGGCCAGGAGGATGAATGGTGGTGTTATCAACAGAACTAGGAAAATCAGAAGAAAAAGTTGGCTTGTGAGAGAAACATATCACCACCATGATTAGTTCTGTTTAAGTAATTTATAAATTAACAGAAACCTTTAGGGTCCACAGTCCAAAATTACTAGTGACTACCTTGATAATGAAAACCCTGGTGGCATAGTGGTTAAGTGCTATGGCTGCTAACCAAAGGGTCAGCAGTTCGAATCGACCAGGTGCTCCTTGGAAACTCTATGGGGCAGTTCTACCCTGTCCTATAGGGTCTCTGAGTCGGAATTGACTCGACGGCACTGGGTTTGGTTTTGGTTTTTTGGACCTTGATAATTAGTGAAAAGTTAATAGTTTTGCATATGCCAGCATACTGTGTAAGTCTATTACCTGGTCTACTACATACTAGACCCTACGGTAAGTAGTAAATAAAAAAGTCAAAAAAAAAAAAAAAAGCTCTTTTGGACCCTACAGTTTAGTGGGAGGAAAAGCAACAAAGGACACTGAGAAGCAGTGGCCAGTGAAATAGGGGAAAACCCAGAGATATGCTAGCTCAGAAAAGCAGTAAAAAAAAAAAAATGTTTAAAGAAAGAGAAAGTGATCAAATGGGCCAAATGGTACTAGTGGATTAAGTGGAAGAGAAACATATGGTCATTAGATTTGGCAGGAAAGAAGTCACTGGTAACTTCATGAAGAACCATTTTGAGAGAGGGTTGAGAATAAAAACCTGATTGGAATGGAATCAAAAAAGGGAAGATAAAATGAAGACAGTGATTATAGACAATTTTAAACTCATTTGAGGAGTTTGCTATGAAGGAGAGCAGAGAAATGGGCCTAAGGCTGGAGGGAAAAGAAGGGTGAAGAGATTGTTTTGAGGCATGTAAAATTGTACCTTATTTATATATTGATAGGAAATATTTCTAAAGAAGGAAAACCGAGATTGGGTAAATAGAGAAAAGAATTTCTAGAGTAATATCTTTGAGTAAATTAGAGGCAATGGCATTCAACATGCAAGTGGGAGGGCTTGATCTTATATAGGGAAAGGGACAGTTTGGAAGGCAGTGTTTCGGATCCAAATACAGGGATTGGGAGATTTGATGATGGGAACATATGGAAGATGAGCTTCCTAGGTTCTTACTGCCTCTGGCCTCCATCTCAGGGAAATTAGAAGTAAGGAAATCAGTTGAGAACGAAGAGAGTTTTGTGTAACTCCCGTAGACAATTGAAAACATGTTATTTTACAATATATTTAAAGGAAAAAAATCATTAAATAATTTCATGCCACATTTTTCTGCAAATAATGCATGCCTTCTACGTTTGCTTGCAAATTGCACCCTCTCCCCATGAGGTATTTTCATAAGTGCAGCAATACCAATTTTTTTCACATGTTGGCATTTATATATATATATATATATATGTATAGTACAGTGCACTTACTAAAATACCTCAAGGGGAGAGAGTGCGATTGGCAAATAAATGTAAAAGATGTGCATTATTTGCATAAAAATACAGTAGTATGCCCTTTTATAGATATTAGCAACATTATACAGTATAAGATGATTTAATGTCTATAAGAGATATTGATTTCTGCCTCATGTGAATTCTAAAATAAATCTTTCAATGCCCCTAATGCCCATCAATATGGAAGTAGTAGAACGCATCATGATACATCCACACTAGGGAATATTATGTAGCTTTTAGAAAAACATTTATGTTTATATCTATTGGACTGAAGGGATTTCCTATATGTCTTTGTCAAGTAGGAATAGTCATTTGCAATGTAATGTGTTTATTGCGATCCAAGATTTTATAAAAACAAATGAAATTATGTGTTGTGCATATTTTTGTGTATCATATTATCAGTATGAAAGGAAAAATGTAAAAGGATACATATCAGGCTATTAGCATTGATTATCTTTTTAGCGTTGAGAATGAAAGGATTATAGAGGAATCAATTGGTTTATTTTTATATATCCTACCACTGTTTCATTGATAAAAAGGAGTACATATTATTGTTGTAATTAAAAACGAATGAGAAAGAGGTGGAGCCAACATGGCACTATAGACTGAAGCATCATGCCATCCCTCCACAGCAAAGACCCAAAAAACTAAATAAAACAGAGACAAACGTCAATCCTGGAATCCTAAGCATCAAACGAAGAGATAAAGAACTCAACCAAGCAGGGAGTGGAATAAGAAACTGACAGAGAACAGAGAGCAAGGAGAGATACACAGTGGAGTTCTCCTATCAGCCAATGCAGCACGGATTCGCCACCTTGGACTCCTGTCAGAGATCAGCGGACAGAGACTTTGGGAAAGCAGCTTCACAGAGTTCCCAGCAGGAGACAGAGCACCCAGTCACCCAGTAACCAGCAATACACACTTTCCCACCCCCACCCTTCTTCCCCCTGCTCGGCCTGTGCCGCTTCCTGGGGGGCTGCAGCCCCTAGGCTTGGGAGGTGCCAGCTTCATGCTGCTTGGATTTACCCTGCCCGTACCAGCAAGCTCCTTCAGTGCCATTTCTTTGTTGCTGTTGGTATTTTCAGCTTCTTTTGGTTTCTTCCCCATCTCTCACCTCCTTCCTTTCCTTTCTCTTTAACACCTGACTCCATGTGTCATCTCTGCTTCTTCTTGACAGGCTGTGAAGCATCACTTGGCTCAGAAATCACTTCCCTGGTCTGCAGCGCCATGCTGGTAGTATCCCTGGGGCCTTTTTTTTTTTCTTTTTTCCTTTTCATTTTTCTTCATTTCTTGGTTTCTCATCTCTCTCTACTTACCTTCTTCTCCTGTCTCCTGAATACCTGGTGCTGTGTGCCATCTCTGTGTCCCTTCTAAACAAGCTGTACCATATGGCTTGGGAGCCACTTCCCCAGTCCTCGGTGGAATCCCTGAGGGCTTACCCCCCTTTTTTTTTTTTTCATTTTCTCTTCTTTTTTCCTTTTTGTTTTTCTTCACTTCTCGGGTTCTCACCTCTCTCTACTTTTCTTCTGCCTCCTGAATACCTGGCACTGTATGCCATCTTGCCCCTTCTAGATGGGCTGTACAGTGCCTAGTGGCTTGGGAGCCACTTTCCTGGTCCATGCTGCCAAGCCAGTGGGCTCTCTTGGGAATTTTTCTTTTTCTTTTCATGATCTCCTGTCTCTCTCTACCATCTTTCCGTTCTTTTCTCCTGTACTTTTGGCACCTTGTGCCATCTCTGCATCTTCTAGACAGGCTCTGCAGTGCTGTGCAGCTGAGGGGCCACTGCCCTTGTCCATGTCAGCACACCAGTGGGCTCCCTCAGGGCACTTTTTTTTTTTTATTTCTCTTCTTTTCATAATTTCTTGTCTCCCTCTACCTTCCTTCCTTACCCTTCTCCTGAACACCTGGCACCGTGTGCCATTTCCACTCCCTCTTACAAGCAGTACAGTGCCACCTGACTGGGGACCTGCTTCCTATGAGCTCCTTTGGGGCATTTTTCTTTTCTTTCTTCTTCTTCTTTTTTTTCTCAGTTTCTTGTCTCTCTCTACTTGCTTTCCATACCCTTCTCCTGAATACCTGGTGCAATGTGCCATCCCTGCTCCTTCTGGATGGGCTGTACAGTGCCCTTTGGGTGGAGACCCACTTCCAATGGGCTCCCTTGGGGGATTTTTTTTTTTTCTTTCCTCTTCCACTTTTTTCTTGGTTTCTTGTCTCTGTCTGCCTCCCTTCCTTTTCTTCCTCCCAGCTACCTGGCATCTTTTTTTCCCCTTCAGTTTCTTGTCTCTCTCTACATTCCTGCTATTCCTTTCCCCCAACCACCTAGCCATGTGTACTTTTCTCTCTCTCCCCCTCTCTCTCTCTTTTTTTTAAATCTAGTTTCTTATTTCTCCTTTCCTTTCCCCCACCCATCTAGCTGTGTATGCCATATCTGTCCCTTCTTGATGGGCTGTGCCTTACCACCTGGCTAGAAAGCCACTGGCACATGGCTTCCCTGGGTCTGTGCCACTCCAATGGCAGGCTTCCTCAGCACTTTTTTTTTTGGCTCCTGTTTCTCTCTCCTATTTCTTTTCTTTCTTTTACCCACTTACCTGCACACATCACAATCTCCGCCTTCCCTCCTGCCTATCTGCACCATGAGCTGAACAGCACACTCCTGAGCAGCACAGGCACAGTCTGTCAGAACCTGCCCTGTACTGACCCCCAGCCTTGCCCTGTTGGCCCCAGTATGTGTCACAAAAAACCCATGCTAGGTCCTTGCCTTCAGCAGGACCTGCCCTGCTGCACCATAGCCGACCGACTGTCCCTGCCCATTGGGCAAGGTGCTGAGAAGTATCATGCCACAGACAAGTGAACAACAAAGGATGCACAGCCCACTGCTCAGACATAACCAAACCAACCAAACAAACAAACAAATAAAAAAGCAGGATGAAACAAATGAATGTACAGTCAGTAAATGAAGAAAATAACTACTGAATATCCAAAGAGCAAACAATATCAAAACATATTAAAAAAAAAAAAAAAAAGACAGGAGGGTTCCAGTAGGGGTCTGAAATAAAACACCAGATGGCTTTCCAGTAGAAGAAAAGGCACTGGAACTACCTGACAGGGAATTCAAATCTCTAATATTCAGAGCTATCCAAGAACTGAAGGAAAAAGCAGACAACAAATGAGGAATAAATAGACAAAATCATGGACAAAGCAGGCAAAAAATGTAATAATTCAGGAATAAAATGTCA
This sequence comes from Loxodonta africana, assembly GCF_030014295.1. Taxonomy (NCBI): domain Eukaryota; kingdom Metazoa; phylum Chordata; class Mammalia; order Proboscidea; family Elephantidae; genus Loxodonta; species Loxodonta africana. The sequence continues at coordinate 73,375,102 of NC_087346.1, read as the reverse complement.
AAATAAATTCACAACTAGAAATCATACAAAAACAGCAATTAGAAATCCAAAAGATAAACAACAATATTTCAGAAATGGGCAGTGTCATATAAGGTCCAAGGAGGAGGTTTGAAAGGATGGAACACAGGATCACTGAAATTGAAGACAAATCCTTAGATATCACTTTGTTTGGGGAAAACTCAGACAAAAGAATGAAGAAACCCTGAGAATGATGTGGAATGCAATCAAAAGCAAGAATTTGTGAGTGATCAGAGTTCCAGAATGGGGGAGAAAACAGAAAACACAGAGAGGATCATTGAAGAATTGCTGACAGAACACTTCCCTAATATCATGAAAGATAAAAAGTTGACCATCCAAGAAGCTCAACAAACCCCATATAGGATCAACCCCAAAAGAAAATCGCCAAGGCATATCATAATCAAACTCACTAAAACCGAAGACAAAGAATCCTGAGAGCAGCTCACATACAGAGGGAAACAATAAGATTTAGCTCTGATTACTTAACAGAAACCATGCAGGGAAGAAGTAAATGGGATGACATATATAAAACCTTAAAAGAAAAAAAATTGCCAACCAATAATAATATATCTTGCAAAACTCTCATTCACATGTGATGGTGAAATTAGGATATTTCCAGATAAATAGAAATTAAGGGAATACGTAAAAACCAAACCAAACTTACAAGAATTATTAAAGGGAGTCCTTTGGTTTGAGAACAAACAACATCAGACAACAGCCTGAATCTAGGACGCAAGACTGCACCAGCCAGATATCAACCTAGGAAATGAATTCTCGAGGATTAATCAAAACTAAAATATTTACAACAGGGAGCCAGAGAGGTTAATCTGTAAATGACAACATCAGAACAATAAAAGGGGGAATAACGGTATAGGTATAGAGCTTTCTAATGGAGAGGAAAGCAAGGCAATACCAAGTAATAAAAGACCTGTTCAGACTTAGGAAGAGAAGGATAAATTTCAAGGTAACCACAAGAAAGTTAACAAGCTACTCATGAAAATAAAGAAGAAAAACATAAAGTCTCAGTGAAAACAAAATCTACAAAAACAACAGAAATTAAAAAAGAAAAAAATCCATAAACAAAAGGAATTCAGCACCGGAGAGTAAGAAGAACAAACAAAACACCAGCACCACACACACAAAAAAAAGCACTATAAAATGACAGCAATAAACTCACACCTATCAATAATTATACTCAGTGTAAATGGCCTAAATGCACCCATAAACAGACAGTGACAGAATGGATGAAAAAAACAGGATCCATCAATATGCTATCTACAAGACACACATCTTAAAAACAAAGAAGTAAACTTATTAAAAATTAAAGGATGGAAAAAATATACCAAGCAAAGAACTATGAAAAAATAGAGCAGGAGTGACAATATTAATCTCAGATAAAATAGACTTTAAAACAAAATCTAACACAAAAGACAAAAAAGGGTCTTATATAATAATTAAAGTAATTAAAGAAGGGCATTATATAATAATTAAAGTGATGATCCATCATGAATACATAACTGTAATAAATATCTATGCATCCAATGACAGGGCTCCCAAAATACATAAAACTAACAGCACTGAAAAGAGAAATTGACAGTTCTGCAATAATAACAGGAGACTTCAACACACCACTCTTGGTAAAGGAGAGAACATCTAGAAAGAAGCTCAACAAAGATACAGATGATCTAAAGGGCACAATCAGCCGACTTACTTGACCTCATATATATATATATATATATATATATATATATATAGAATACCCCACCCAGCAGCTGCAAAATACACATTCTTTTCTAAAGCACATGGAAAGTTCTCCAGAAGAGACCACATCTTAGGCCACAAGGCAACCCTCAACAAAATCTGAAACATTTAGATTATACAAAGTATCTTCTCTTATTCCAATGCCATGAAAGTAGAAATTAACAACAGGAAGAATGAGGGAAAAAAAATCAATCACATGGAAACTGAATAACACCCTGCTTAAAAACCACTGGGTAATAGAAGAAATCAAAGATGGAACAAAAAAATTCCTAGAAACAAACAAGATTGGAAACACATACCAAAACCTTTGGGACACAGCAAAGGCAGTACTCAGAGTCAATTTAAAGCAACAGATGCACATATCAAAAAAGAAGAAAGGGAGAAAATCAGAACATTAGCTATACAACTTGAACAACTAGAGAATAGCAAAGGAAGCCCACAACCACCAGAAGAAAGGAAATAATAAAGATCAGAGCAGAAATAAATGAATGTTGTTGTTGTTGTTAGGTGCCATCGAGTTGGTTCCGACTTGTAGCAACCCTATGCACAACAGAACAAAACACTGCCCAGTCCTGAGCCATCCTTACAATCGTTGTTATGCTTGAGCTCATTGTTGCAGCCACTGTGTCAATCCAACTCGTTGAGGTTCTTCCTCTTTTCCGCTGACCCTGTACTCTACCAAGCATGATGTCCTTCTCCAGGGACTCATCCCTCCTAAAAACATGACCAAAGTATGTAAGATGCAGTCTTGCCATCCTTGCCTCTAAGGAGCATTCTGGTCGCGCTTCTTCCAAGACAGATTTGTTCGTTCTTTTGGCAGTCCATGGTATATTCAATATTCTTCGCCAACACCACAATTCAAAGGCGTCAACTCTTCTTCGGTCTTCCTTATTCATTATCCAGCTTTCACATGCATATGATGCGATTGAAAATACCATGGCTTGGGTCAGGCACACCTTAGTCTTCAGGGTGACATCCTTGCTCTTCAACACTTTGAAGAGGACCTTTGCAGCAGATTTGCCCAATGCAGTGCGTCTTTTGATTTCTTGACTGCTGCTTCCATGGCTGTTGATTGTGGATCCAAGTAAAATGAAATCCTTGACAACTTCAATCTTTTCTCTGTTTATCATGATGTTGCTTACGGGTCCATGTGTGAGAATTTTTGCTTTCTTTATGTTGAGGTGTAATCCATACTGAAGGCTGTGGTCTTTGATCTTCATTAGTAGGTGCTTCAAGTCCTCTTCACTTTCAGCAAACAAAGTTGTATCATCTGCATAACACAGGTTGTTAATGAGTCTTCCTCCAATCCTGATGCCCCGTTCTTCTTCATATAGTCCAACTTCTCGGATTATTTGTTCAGCATACAGATTAAATAGGTATGGTGAAAGAATACAACCCTGACGCACACCTTTCCTGACTTTAAGCCAATCAGTATCCCCTTGTTCTGTCTGAACAACTGCCTCTTGATCTGTGTAAAGTTTCCTCATGAGCACAATTAAGTGTTCTGGAATTCCCATTCTGTGCAGTGTTATCCATAGTTTGTTATGATCCACACAGTTGAATGTCTTTGCATAGTCAATAAAACACAGGTGAACATCCTTCTGGTGTTCTGTTTTCAGCCAGGATCCATTTGACATCAGCAATGATATCCCTGGTTCCACATCCTCTTCTGAAACTGGGCTGAATTTCTGGCAGTTTCCTGTTGATATACTGCTGCAGCCGCTTTTGACTTATCTTCAGCAAAATTTTGCTTGTGTGTGATATTAACGATATTCTACTATAATTTCCACATTTGGTTGGATCACCTTGCTTGGGAATAGGCATAAATATGGATCTCCTCCAATCAATTGGCCAGGAAGCTGTCTTCCATATTTCTTGGCATAGACGAGTGAGCACCTCCAGCGCTGCATCTGTTTGTTGAAACATCTCAGTTGATATTCCATCAATTCCTGGAGCCTTTTTTTTCGCCAATGCCTTCAGAGCAGCTTGGACTTCTTCCTTCAGTACCATCGGTTCCTGATCATATGCCACCTCTTGAAATGGTTGAATATCAACTAGTTCATTTTGGTATAATGACTCTGTGTATTCCTTCCATCTTCTTTTGATGCTTCCTGCGTCATTTAATATTTTCCCCATGGAATCCTTCACTATTGCAACTCGAGGCTTGAATTTTTTCTTCAGTTCTTTCAGCTTGAGAAATGCCTAGCATGTTCTTCCCTTTTGGTTTTCCATCTCCAGCTCTTTGCACATGTCATTGTAATACTTTATTTTGTCTTCTCAAGAGGCCCTTTGAAATCTTCTGTTCAGTTCTTTTACTTCATCAATTCTTCCTTTTGCTTTAGCTGCTTAATGCTCAAGAGCAAGTTTCAGAGTCTCCTCTAAAATCCATCTTGGCCTTTTCTTTCTTTCCTGTCTTTTCAGTGACTTCTTGCTTTCTTCATGGATGATGTCCTTGATGTCATTCCACAACTTGTCTGATCTGCGGTCACTAGTGTTCAGTGCGTCAAATCTGTTTTTTCTTGCTTTCTTCATGGATGATGTCCTTGATATCATTCCACAACTTGTCTGATCTGCAGTCACTAGTGTTCAATGCATCAAATCTATTCTTGAGATGGTCTCTAAATTCAGGTGGGATATACTCAAGGTCATATTTTGGCTCTCGTGGACTTGCTCTGATTTTCTTCAGTTTCAGCTTGAACTTGCATATGAGCAATTGATGGTCTGTTCCACAGTTGGCCCCTGGCCTTGTTCTGACTGATGATATTGAGCTTTTCCATCATCTCTTTCCACAGATGTAGTCAATTTTATTTCTGTGTGTTCCATCTGGCAAGGTCCATGTGTATAAAAAAAAAAATGTGTATAGTCGCCATTTATGTTGGTGAAAGAAGGTATTTGCAATGAAGAAGGTGTTGGTCATGCAGAACTCTATCATTCGGTCTCCGGCATTGTTTCTGTCACCAAGGACATATTTTTCAACTACTGATTCTTCTTCTTTGTTTCCAACTTTTGCATTCCAATCGCCAGTAATTATCAATGCATCTTGATTGCATGTTCGATTAATTTCAGACTGTAGCAGCTGATAAAAATCTTCTATTTCTTCATCTTTGGCCCTAGTGGTTCGTGTGTAAATTTGAATAATAGTCATATTAACTGGTCTTCCTTGTAGGCGTATGGATATTATCCTATCACTTACAGCGTTGTACACTTCAGGATAGATCTTGAAGCGTTCTTTTTGACGGTGAATGCAACACCATTCCTCTTCAAGTTGTCATTCCCAGTAGACTATATGATTGTCTGATTCAAAATGGCCAATACCAGTCCATTTCAGTTCACTAATGCTAGGATATCGATGTTTATGTGTTCCATTTCATTTTTGACAATTTTCCAATTTTCCTAGATTCATACTTCATACATTCCAGGTTCCAATAATTAAAGTATGTTTGTAGCTGTTTCTTCTCAATTTGAGTCGTGCCACATCAGCAAATGAAGGTCCTGGAAGCTTTACTCCATTCACATCATTAAGGCCGACTCTACTTTGAGGAGGCAGCTCTTCCCCACTCATCTTTTGAGTGCCTTCCAACCTGGGGGGCTCATCTTCCAGCACTATATCAGACAGTGTTATGCTGCTATTCATAATGTTTTCACTGGCTAATGCTTTTCAGAAGTAGACTGCCGGGTCCTTTTTCCTAGTCTGTCTTAGTCTGGAAGCTCAGCTGAAACCTGTCCTCCATGGGTGACCCTGCTGGTATCTGAATACCAGTGGCATACCTTCCAGCATCACAGCAACACACAAGCCCCCACAGTATGACAAACTGAGAGACATGTGGGGGGAAATATTTATAGAAATATTTATATAAAATGTTTATAGAATACCATAAAATGCTGTATTAATCTTCAGAGAGGGATTGAACTGGAGTATAAGGCAGAAAATGATACTAGTGAGGAGTGAGCTTCTTGGCTCAAGTAGGCACATGAGACTATGTGGGCATCTCCTATCTGGAGGGGAGATGAGAGGGTGGAGGGGTCAGAAGTTGGCCAAATGGACACGAAAATAGAGAGTGGAGAGAAGGAGTGTGTTGTCTTATTAGGGGGGGAGCAACTAGGTGTATATAGCAAGGTGTATATAAGGTTTTGTATGAGGGACTGACTTGATTTGTAAACTTCCACTTAAAGCACAATAAATTAAAAAAAATGGTATATTAAATTTTTCAGTGTAAACATAGCTTTACTATACATTTTCATTAATTGTAGTGTATTAAGATATTCAGAGGCACAAACAATTTGAACAATTCAAAGAGTTAGATTTGAACCCACAATTGACCAAATTCATCCATCTCTGTGTCAGTTTTTTGCATCTCACATCAGGACTAATAGATATCAGTTCTTATTTGACACATCAAATACTATGAAACATTGAAAAATGTTATGCCTAAATATTTGGAGTCCTCTTATTATTTTTGACTGAGTTGGAACCTGAGATTGTGTTGAGGCCGTCTAGTCAATTACAACTCATAGGGACCCTATAGGACAGAGTAGATCTGCCCCATACGGTTTCCAAGGACAGCCTGGTGGATTCAAACTGCTGACCTTTTGGTTAGCAGTCAAGCTCCTAACCATTATGCCACCAGGGCTCCAGACAGAGGTGGGTGCTGCATAATTTTAAAAAATCATGATCCTCAACTTTTACTCTACAGCACATGCAAGTTTTGACTGAAATAAGGGTGTACATACAAGATCAATATAATCTGAAAAATGACTTGTTACTATTTTGGTTGGCTTTCATTTCTGTTTGTTATGCAGTGGCATAGTGGTTAAGAGCTCCTTAAAAACCTTATGGGGCAGTTCTACTCTGTCCTGTAGGGTTGCCATGAGTAAGAATTAACTCAGTGGCAACTGGTTTTTTTTTTTTTTTTCCAGCTCTGTCTACCCAGTTTCCTTTAGCTTTAGTTTTCTCATTCATAAAATAGAAAAGGTAATATCTACCTCCCGAGTATGCTGTAAGAATTAAAATTTAACTGTAACTTTTTTTTGTTATTGTTAGTTCTTCATCATTGAGCCCCTTTACTTTTGCTTAACTTTCTTTATAGGTTGTTCCTCCTCTTGCTGCTGTAACAAATTTTCACAAATTTAGCAGCTTCAAACAACACAGATGTATTATTTAATAGCTCTGGAAGTCAGAAGTTTGAAATGAATCTAACTAGGATAAAATCAAGAACTTGGTAAGGATGCATTCCTTCTGTAGGATCTAAGGGAGAATCTGTTCCCTTACTTCTAGAGACCACCCACATTCCTTGGCTTATAGCCGCATTCCTCTCATAACATCAGGACAAGTCTTTCTCATGCTGTCATCTCTCTGATTCCTCCACATCTTTCTCTTCCGCTTAATAAGGATCCTTGTGATTACATTGGGCCAACTTGGATAATCCAGAGAAATCTCTCTATCTCAAGGTCAGCTAATTAGCAACCTTAATCCACTTGCAATCTTAATTACCACTTGTCATGTAATTTAAAATAGTCCCAGCTTCAGAGATTAAGACGTAGACATCTTTCGAGGGCCATCAGTCTGTCAACCACACTGGTTCACCCTGGCAAAAGTTAATTATTCTCTCTCTCTCTCTGAATCACACACACACACCACACACACAACACACACACAGCAAAGGGGGTTAGAGTTGAAGTGTTAAATATTTATAAAGTAATTGAAGAGACAGAGTGTGAGATAAGCCATGGTATGTGTGGTTACGGGGTGAGGGATACCTCTTCCATTGATGTGTTCTTAGGTGTTCCAGCCAACCACAGTTGTTTCCTGAGTTTAGAAGAATTTGGAAGCATAGTACGCTAATAGAATAAAATAAATTGCTTGCTGGAGGTCATTTATGCACATTCTTTCCTTACGTCCAGGCTGTTTGTGACAGCGAATCTCCTCAATGCCACATGTGTTCAGTGTGGCGAGAGCCACGCAAACGGGAAGCAGGCTACAGGAGAGTGGTGCTGGATACCAGCCCATTCACTGCCTTTAATAAGTTCCATTTCTTAGGCAAGTTACAACCTATTTTCCCATCAAGAATGTGAAGAATTCTCTTCTGTCTGTAAAACCTGTGATTTTTATGATTGATACAATCCAAGAATCATAATATTAGGACAAATTCCCCTCTGTATTATAGACATAGTCTGACTTCTATTTTCTAGTGAAAAAATTGATGAATGTTGTTTTTACTTGTCTTTGAGTTGATCAGACTCATGATGACCGTCTTAGTCTTCTAGTGCTGCTGTAACAGAAATGCCACAAGAGGATGGCTTTAAGAAAGGGAAATTTATTTTCTCACAGTCTAGTAGGTTACAAGTCCAAATTCAGGGTGTTGGCTCCAAGGGAAGGCTTTCTCTCTCTGTTGGCTCTGGAGAAGATTCTTTGTCCTCAAACTTCCTCCGGTCGAGGAGCTTCTCAGGCACAGGGACCCCATGTCCAAAGGACGCACTCTGCTCCTGGTGCTGCTTTCTTGGTGGTATGAGGTCCCCCACTCTCTGCTTGCTTACCTTTCCTTTTATCTCTTGAGAGATGAAAGGCAGTACAGGCCACACCCCAGGGAAAACCCATTTACATTGAATCAGGGATATGGCCTGAGCAAGAGTGTTACATCCTACTCTAATCCTTTTAAACACAGGCAGAGATTATGGTTTATAACACATAGGCAAATCATAAAATGGAGGAGAAGCACACATGGCCTAACCAAGTTGACACATACTTTTTGGGGACACAATTCAATCCATTACAATGACTTTATGTATAACAGAAAGACATGTTGCCTGGTCCTACATCATCTTCACAATTTCACTATGCTTAAGTTCATTGTTTAAGCCACTGTGTCAATCCATCTCACGGAGGTTCTCTCTCACCTTCGTCAACCCTCTACTTTATGAACCAGGATGTCATTTTCTTGTGACTGGCCTTTCCTATAATAAGTCCAAATAAGCAAACCAAAGTCTCACTATTCTCGCTTCTAAGGAAATTTCTGGTTGTATTTCTTCTAAAACTGATTAGTTAGTTCTTCTAGCAGTTCACAGTATGTTCAGGATCCTTCACTAGCACCACAATTCAAATGCATCAGTTCTTCTGGCTTTCTTTCTCATCGTTCAGCTTTTGTATAAAAACGTAGATGAAGTCGTCTTAAACAGGTGAAGACGTGAATATCAAGAACAGAAGATTTGACTTTACACAATGCAGGTAACTTCCTATATTTATAGGTGATTTAAAGTAAGTAATGTTTTTTAATGTTGTATTTAGAAGTCAAGTTAATTTTCTTATAGATCACTCCTGCTGCAATTCATTGGCGGAATAGCTACAGAATTTGGAAGGTTTATGTTGTATGTCATCTAACTTGTGAGATGTGAAATAACTAAGTAAAAAAGAGGAGCTCACAGTCCTCCAGGTACTAGAAATATCTTTCTATCACCTGGATTATTTTGGAGATTGAAAGATATTTTTGGCTTTTGTCAAGTGGTTCTCTTTCTCAGAATTGATTTATGTTCCAAGGACTTCATGATTTGGAAGGGCAATTGACAGTTGTGTCTTTTCTCCTGAATAAAAGCACATAAAAAATGGGAAAAGTGCTTGGTAAAAATATCTGCAAGGAATTTTTCTTTAGAAACTTTGTTTTCACTGGGGCTAAATTTCACTCCATTTGAATGATTCGAAATTTATCATGATCTCTATTTAGCTTTTAGGATTTAGTTTTAACGCACTAAACCCCCCAAAAACCCATTGTCATCAAGTCAATTCAGACTCATAGTGACCCTCCAGGACAGAGCAGAGCTGCCGTATAGGGTTTCCAAGGCTGTAATCTTTACAAAAGCAGACTGCAACATCTTTCTCCTGCAGAGCTGCTGGTGGGTTTGAACCGTCTACCTTTCAGTTAGCTCTAACCATTGTGCTACCAGGGTTCCTTTTTAACATGTTAAAGTCACCACAAAATCAACATCATTCCCCAAATGTGGTAGCACCTTTGAACCAAGTTAATGAGAATGGATGATTTTGCCTGCCAAACCACAACAATGACTCCAGTGTTTGTAATCTCTCTTTGAGCTGGTGCAGATGCATGTGTGCTACATCTGCATTGGGGAATTTAGCCTTGACATCCCTTCGTTCCATGCAATATTTGTTAAATAAAAGAAAAAGGAGCAGACATGCTTCACCCAGATGTGATATTTAGTCAGCCTGGAAATGCTTTCACTGTGGCTTTACTCCTATTGAGCAGTACTGAACTAGTGCTAGCTTCCTGTGTTCAATTTAAATTGATGATTGCTGATGATTTATTGTCCTAATTTCTAATCAGTTGATTACAATAGATGTATTGTGGAGAACAAGAGTAATGTAATTTATTCCAATAGAAGTGTTAGCCCAGTTTCATGTTTTCAAATTCTGTATTTAAATAGTTAACACTTGTGTGAGACAATTTAATTTTGTTGTTGTTAGGTGCTGTCAAGTGGTTTCCAACTAATAGTGACCCTATGTACCACAGAACAAAACACTGTCCACCACCTGGTCCTGTGCCATACTCACAATTGTTGTTATCCTTGAGCCCATTGAGGTAGCCACTGTGTCAATCCATCTCATTGAGGATCTTTCTCTTTTCCTCTGACCCTGTACTTTACCAAGCGTGTTGTCCATCTCCAGGGACTGATCCCTCCTGATAACATGTCCCAAGTATATGAGATGAAGTCTTGCCATCCTTGCTTCTAAGGAGCATTCTGGCTGTACTTTTTCTAAGACAGATTTTTTCATTCTTTTGGCAGTCCATGGTATACTCAATATTCTTCAACAACACCACAATTCAAAGGTGTCAGTTCTTCCGTCTTCCTTATTCATTGTCCAGCTTTAGAATGCATGTGATGTAAATGAAAGTACCATGGCTTGGGTCAGGTGCATCTTAGTCTTCAAGGTGACATCTTTGCTTTTCAACACTTTAAAGAAGTCTTTTGCAGCAGATTTGCCCAATGCGATCCATCTTTAGATTTCTTGACTGCTGCTTCCATGGTTGTTCATTATGGACCCAAGTAAAATGAAATCCTAGACAACTTCAATCTTTTTTCTGTTTATCATGATGTTGCTTATTGATCCAGTTGTGAGGATTTTTGTTTTCTTTGTGTTGAGGTGTAATCCATACTGAAGACTGTGGTCTTTGATCTTCATCAGTAAGTGCTTCAAGTCTTCTTCACTTTGAGCAAGCAAGGTTGTGTCATCTACATAATGCAGGTTGTTAATGAGTCTTCCTCCAATTCTGATGTCACATTCTTCTTCATATAGTCCAGGTTCTTGGATTATTTGCTCAGCATACAGACTGAATAGGTATGGTGAAAGGATTCAACCCTGATGCATACTTTCCTGACTTTAAACCACACATTCTGTCTGGACAACTGCCTCTTGGACTATGTACAGGTTCCTCATGAGCACAATTAGGTGTTCTGGAATTCCCATTCTTTGAAATGTTATCCTTAATTTGTTATGATCCACACTGTTGAATGCCTTTGCATAGTCAATAAAACACAGGTAGACATCCTTCTTCTGGTATTCTCTGCTTTCATCCAGGATCCATCTGACATCAGCAATGATATCCCTGGTTCCACATCCTCTTCTGAATCCGGGTTGAATTTCTGGCAGTTTCCTGTCAATATACTGCTGCAGCCGCTTTTGACTTATGTTCACCAAAATTTTGCTTGGGTGTGATGTTAATGATATTGTTTCAATAATTTCAGCTTTTAGTTGAATCAACTTTCTTGGGAATAGGCGTAAATATGGATTTCTTGCAGTCCTTTGGCCAGGTAGCTGTCTTCCAGATTTCTTGGTATAGATACGTGAGCTCTTCCCGTGCTGAATTTGTTTGTTGAAACATCTCAATTGGTATTCCATCAAGTCCTGGATCCTTGTTTTTTGCCAATGCTTTCAGTGCAGCTTGATCTTCTTCCTACGGTACCATCGGTTCCTGATCATATGCTACCTCTTGAAATGGTTGAACATCGACTAATTCTTTTTGGTATAATGACTGTGTGTATTCCTTCCATCTTCTTTTGATGCTTCCTGTGTCGTTTAATATTTTCTCCTTAGGATCCTTCACCATTGCAACTCAAGGCTTGAACTTTTTCTTCAGCTCTTTCAGCTTGAGAAATGCCAAGTGTGTTCTTCCTTTTTGGTTTTCTATCTCCAGCTTTTTGTACATGTCATTATAGTACTTTACTTTGTCTTCTCGAGATGTCCTTTGAAATCTTCTGTTCAGTTCTCTTACTTCATCATTTCTTCCTTTTGCTTTAGCTGCTCAATGTTCAAGAGTAAGTTTCAGAGTCTCTTCTGACATCCATCTTGGTCTTTTCTTTCTTTCTGTCTTTTCAGTGACCTCTTGCTTTCTTCATGTATGATGTCCTTGATATCATTCTACAACTCATCTGGTCTTCAGTCATTAGTGCTCAATATGTCAAATCTACTCTTGAGATGGTCTCTAAATTCTGGTAGGATATACTCAAGGTCCTACTTTGGCTCTCCTGGACTTGTTCTAATTTTGTCCAGTTTCAACTTGAACTTGCATATGAGCAGTTGGTGGTCTGTTCCTCAGTCAGCCCCTGCCCTTGTTCTGACTGATGATATTGAGCTTTTCCATTGTTTCTTTCCACAGATGTAGTTGATACGATTCCTGTGTATTCCATCTGGCAAGATCCATGTGTATAGTCGGCGTTTATGTTAGTGACAAAAGGTATTTGTGGTGAAGTCCTTGGTCTTGCAAAATTCTCTCATATGATCTCCCACATCATTTCTTTCACCAAGTCCATATTTTCCAACTACTGATCCTTCTTCTTTGTTTCCAGCTTTCTCATTCTAATCGCTAGTAATTATCAAGGTGTCCTGATTGCATGTTTGATCAATTTTAGACTGCAGAAGCTGATAAAAATCTTCAGTTTTGTCATCTTTGGCCTTATTGGCTGGTAGGTAAATTTGAATAATGGTTGTATTAACTTGTCTTCCTTGTAGGCCAGTGGCAGTGTTGTATTTCAGGATAGATCTTGAAATGTTCTTTTTTGGCAATGAATGCAATGCCATTCCTCTTGAAGTTGTCATTCCTGATATAGTAGACCATACAATTGTCCAATTCAAAATGGCCAATACCAGTCCATTTCAGCTCACTAATGCCTAGGATATTGATGTTTACGTGTTCCATTTCATTTTTGATGATTTCCAATTTTCCTAGATTCATATTTTATACATTCCATGTTCCCATTGTTAATGAATGTTTGCAGCTGTTTGTTCTCATTTTGAGTTTGCTGCATAGCAAATGAAGGTCCTAAAAGCTTTACTCCATCCATGTTATTAAGATCGACTCTGCTTTGAGGAGGTAGCTCTTCCCCAATCATATTATGAGTGCCTTCCAACCTGAGGGGCTCATCTTCTGGCACTATATCAGACAATGTTTCATAAAGTTTTCACTAGCTAATTCTTTTCAGAAGTAGACTGCCGGGTGTTTCTCCCTAGTCTGTCTTAGTCTGGAAGCTCAGCTGAAACCTGTTCTCCATGGGTGACCCTGCTAGTATCTGAATACCGGTGGCATAGCTTCCAGGATCATAACAGCAGGCAAACCCTCACAGTATGACAAACTGACAGACGCATGGGAGACTTTAATTTTAAGGGTCTTTAAAAGCTTAGGAAGAAAGCAAAGCAATCCAAATTATTTCTGAAGTTTTATCAGAAAACGAGGTCATGTGTCACAACTTTATTCTATTCACCTTCTTCTCTCAAATCCTAAAAGTTAGATAACATGCTAGCATCTCCTCTTAAGGCTTTTTGTTTTTCTTTCTGCCTTCTTTTTCTTCCTTCTCTATCCCCCTCCCTTTATTCCTCCTCTTTCCAAACAATAAACCATATTTATTCAGTTGTGTTAATAAGGTGACACAAATCCAGAATGGATTAATAAATGCTTCACTTTTATAATGAATTCTCCTATGTAATAGCATGATTTAGAAGCATGTACATACATACATAGTTTAAAAAGAAAATACATAAATCTAGGTTTGAATTAAATCTGTCTTTCAGTATATAAATTTCCTAAAGCTGTGAAAAAAAGTGCAAAAACAGGGTTTGTTGCTCAAATATATAAACAATTCTCAAGTACATGAACAATTGTCCTTAAAAATACCAATTATTTAATATATATATTATAAAGTGCTTCTGTGCAGGACATGGCACTTGATTATCCAGACTAGAGAGCGGTGGTCTTCAAACCATGTGCTGATGAAAGCTAGGGGTTCACAGAGGCTCTACAAACATTTCTTAAACTATAATTTGGATAAACTCTCATGTGTGTCCTAACACTTTTTACATCTGCCAATTCATTAACTTGAGGACAGGTATATTTGTTTTGGGTATAGACCATGAAATAACTTTCTCTTTCAATCACTGAGCATATGGTTGATCTTATTATTTGTTTAATCAAGTGGATGACTGTATCTTTTCACTGGTCATGATAGAATCACACTTCTTTGCATATCCCCTACGTAAAATTGTGGAGGGAAAAAATAATTTTACCACCTTCAGAATAACAAAATCCAAAATTGAAGTATATGTGTAATATAGAACAATATGAACTATAAAAGCACAGTTGCATATGAATATAATTTGTAAATATGCACATATGTGCATATATACACGTAACCTTATAGCCTTTATAAATATATATAGACTATAGGTATAAATATGTATGGTTATGGATATAGATATGGAACAAAAAGCTTGGACTATCACTTTAGACTATAAATTTAGACTATAAAGTACTTCTTATTGTAAATTATAGTTATAACTTTATTTGTAACTCATAAAATATACTTTTTATTACTTTATGCCCAGAACCTGCACAGTGTCTTTCATGTTTTGGGGCTCAATAAGTATTTATTACTTAACGGATAAGTCTAGCACACTTTCATGAAGCTCAATTAAAGTCAGCGAAGTCTCAGTCATATCTGCATACTTTTGTCATTGTCATCAGTTGAGCAATAGTAAACAATGTTATATATAACAAGTAGTAAGATGATATTATAAAGGAGCCCCTAGGTAGTACAAACAGTTAAGCGTTTTGTCTACTATCCGGAAGTCTGGCAGTTGGAACCCATTGGAAACCCTGGTGGTGTGGTGGTTAAGTGCTATGGCTGCTAACCAAAAGGTTTGAGTCCACTAAGTGCTCCTTGGAAACTCTATTGGGCAGTTCTACTTTGACCTATAGGGTCGCTGTGGTTGGAATCGGCTTGATGGCAATGGGTTTGGTTTCAGTTTAGAGGAACCTAGGAGAACAGATGTGGTGGTCTGCTGCTGAGAGTTCCCTATGGAGAAGTTCCACTTTGCACCAATGGGATCGCCACAAGTCGGAATTGACTCAACAGAACTTAAAACTCCAGGATGTTACTGTAGACAAATTCAATATATTTTAAGTTTTGTCTGTATTTTATATTTATGATTGGAAATCCAAATATTGTTAAATATTTAGTACAAAATAAATCTTCTCAATCTACACTTAGTGACTCACTGGACTATAAAATGATCTATTTCCTCTGGAAAACCCACTGGGTGATACCCACGGTAGGACAGAGTGTTGTAGCTAATGAGATCCTTGCACGCCCATGCGCTCTTGCTTCCACTACACAGGCTGTATGCTGATCAAGAGTCACTTATATTTGTCTCCAAATCTATTTATGCCAGTTGTTCTTGTTATTTAATATTAAATTAAATTTGATATTTAATTGTTCGTGCAACGTGCAATTGAATAGAATGTTACATAAGCAGATGAAGTATGAGAGCAAAAAGAAAAAAATATTCTAAGAAAAGCAAGTTAAATGCTTTAGAAGGTTTTGGTTAAAGTAGCCGCTAAGTTAAGTGTGGAAAAAATAACAAAATTACTCAAAAGCGAATCATATAAGTCTAGATAATTTCCATATGTAAGTTGCTTCAGAAATGTTTTTAAGTTACTGCTACACTTTAAAGAAACTGATACTAGAAATTACAGATGATTATAGAAAATAGATATTATAATATAAACTGTAGAAGTTATAAATTTATAGAAATCTGTGCATTATAGATGAAAATGTAGATGATGCATTGCAGTGTAGTTTGTATACAAAAGACTATAAGGTACTCAGAGAAGCAGCTACTTGCATAGAAAAGGTCTTATTCATATGTTTAAACAATGGTGTCTAAGTAGACATTTGTATATTTTACCTAAAAAATTAAGGTAAGTTTGTTCCTTTGAATGACCCTCTCTTTAACTATTCTTTTGACAAACTGACTAATCACCAGTCCAATTGTTTCAGATTATGTTGTTTTTGTTGTTAGGTGCTGTCGAGTCAGTTCCAACTCACAGCGACCCTATGTACAACAGAACAAAGCACTGCCTGGTCCTGCAGCAGCCTCACAATCCTTGTTTTGCTTGGGCCTGTTGTTGCAGCTATTGTGTCAATCCATCTCATTAAGGGTCTTCCTCTTTTTTCTGACCCTCTACTTTACCAAGCATGATGTCTTTCTCCAAGGACTGATCCCTCCTGATAACATGTCCAAAGTATGTGAGATGTAGTCTCACCATCCTTGCTACTACGGAGCACCCTTGGTTGTACTTTTTCCAAGACAAATTTGTTTGTTCTTTTGGCAGTCCATGGTATATTCAATATCCTTTGCCAATACCAAAATTCAAAGGCGTCAGTTCTTCTTTGGTCTTCTTTATTCATTGTCCAGCTTTCACAGACATATGAGGTGATTAAAAATATCATGGCTTGGGTCAGGTGCACCTTAGTTCTCAACTTAAGTGTTTTGAGAGATTTAATCACAGTACTGATTTTTATCTTCTAGCATAAACGAAGCTTTTCATCTCCCTGGCAAGTCTGTGGTCTGTATTTTCAAACTTGGTTTAAAACCTTAAAGAGGTCTTTTGCAGAAGATTTACCCAATGCAGTACGCTGTTTGATATCTTGACTGCTGCTTCCATGAGCGTTGATTGTGGAGCCAAGTAAAATGAGATCCTTGACAACTTCAGTATGTCGAAAGATTAGCTAACATAAATAAACAAAATAACAGCAAAATAACTTTGTAGTAAAGAAATGTCTTATATAATCATATGGTAAAAGGAAACATGAATACTGTTTATTTATGGAATAATTTTTAAATATGTTATTAAAGTCAATATATGAAAGAATTTGCAGAGTTCACAACATTCGTATATTGAGAGCAACAGTTTTTGTGTATTAGTGCATTTATTTTTAAAATAACAATTTTCAGTTAATATTTTATTATGAAGAAGAAAATGTTAGAATCATCAATGAAAGAAAGAAACAAAAAGCAAACAAACAACAAAAAAAACACTCTTTAGCCTGCCATCCAGAAACCACTTTGTGGTCTATATGTTTTATATATATGTATATAAATTACTCTTTTACATTTTTCTTATAAAAAATTCCAATAATATCATGATTTTATGTCAGTTCTTCATTTAGCATATCCCTATAGCATTTTTTTTAATACTGTAAATCATTTTTCAGGAACATGATATTAATGACTCTGTGAATGTATTGGCATGTCATAGTTTATTTAGTCAGTCATCTGTGGTTGACATTTACACTGTTTATGTTATTTCCAATGTGGCCATGGGGTGAACTGCCTCAGACCTCAATGTCTGTGGCCTTCTCTTAGAAGTAAAATACTTCTAAGTGTGGGATATGGCAGTGACTACTTAAGGCTTTTGATTCATACTGTAAGATTGCTATCCAATTTATATGCTTAACCGTGGTGTATTTGTAATCTGAGTTCTCCAAATCCTCCCGTCTTGGGTAGTATGTTTGTTTTGTTGTTGTTGTTTATTATTATTATTCTTTGTAGTTTTCTACTTAAAAATAACTTTAGATTGACTACTTTTCACACTAATTGGTGATTTGTATCTTTTGGAAATTGCATACTCATGTCCTTTCTGTTGATTTATCTTGTTACCTTTTGTCATTTAGGTTACAAGTATTTTTCTCCTCTTGTCTTTTGTTTTAATATTTTGTTTATGGCATTTTTGAAATGCACATATGTATAATTTCATGAGTCAAATCTACAGATTACATTTTCCAGTCTAGACTGTTAGGCATGTGTGAATGTGTGTGTGTGTGTGGATGTGTGGATGTGTATGGTAGGGGACTGTAGTAAATGAGCACAGAATAGGGGAAGGGATAAATTTTGAAAATTAATCCACTACATATTTTTCAATTTCATTCACTACAATGTCAAATAATCTATGTAAATAGTTCCACATATTTATTATGAGTTTGAGGATTCACTTAAGTCTCAAGGCCTTAGCCTTGAGAATGTCCAGGGGCTAGTGCATTTTCTCTAAAAGAAAGCTATTACTTTTAAAATCAGAAACCAGGATGTACCCTACTTAAAATCAATGAATTTGGGTAGTTTTGAAAATACAGAAGAGAGACTTGCCAGGGAGATGAAAAGCTTGGTTTATGCTAGAAGATAAAAATCAACACTATGATTAAATCTCTCAAAACACTTAAGACAAATTAGGTTGTGATTGTCACAACAAATTTTTATCTGATGAGAACCTGATGCTGACTATATGCCTGCCAATAAATGTTTCCTATTAGGAGTGAAACTGCATTTTAGATGATGAAACATTGTTGTTAATGGCTGTAGAACTTCAGCTGTGCCAAAAATATTTCATCAAGTGGATTCTCTGCATGAGGTAAAATCTCACCAAGTATAAAGTTTTATGAACAATATTTTATAAAATATGCATTTACCTATTTTGGCAAAATCAAGAAATGAAAAACAAATTTCAAGATAGTAGTTACCTTTGGGAGAAAGGGTGGGTGTGATCAGGGAGGGAAACATAGTAGGTACCAGCAATATTGGGACTGTTTTTATTTTTAAACTGGGTGTTGGCCCACAGGTATTTTTTTATATTATTCAGAATATATTGAGAAAAGAGTGAAAATTAAAACTTATAAGTGTTTTTCCTTTCTTTCAGCATATGTTGACATATTGCAGTTTTTGTGTGTCAAGTTAAATGGATTTGCCAATGATAATATCTAATTTTATATAAACTAACCCTCAGAAAATGGGCAAAGAAGTTCAAAAATACTCCTACAGAAAGAAAAGAAGGAAGGAAAAGACAGGGTGTTAAAGAAGGAAAGAAAGCAAGGAGGGGAGGAAGGGACTGAGGAGAGAGGGAGGAAGAAAGGAAGGAATGAAGGAAGAGAGGGAGGGAGAAAGAGAAAGGGCAGAGAAATGGAAGGAGGGAGAGAAATGGAGTGGTAAGGAAAGAAAGAGAGGAAAAAAAAAAAGAAAATCTCCAAATTGAGGATAATTCTAATGATAAAACATAAGTGATAATAGACATGTGGCAGAAGTGACCCTTCTATTCCTGGCACAAACTCATCATCAGTTGCATTTAGAGATAAAAGTAGTAAGAGCTAATTAGAACTGACAAAAAGTTGGCCAAATTAAATTAAAAATCATCAAGAAGTCAACCAGAATTATAAACTCAAAATAATTAACAAATAAATGTTACCCGAAGTGTATACTGAGCCTTCAGATATAAGTAATGAACGTATGACATTCCAGTTATTTGAAAAATATGTACAAATCAAACATCTAGATCATGAAGACACACCTCTTTTTGAAGCAAATTCTTGCTAGCTATGGTTTAGAGCATTTTCAAAACTTACTTGAAAACTTTCTACTAACATTGCCGAAAATAATTTAAGGACAACTGTTAATGATCATCCATGCATTTGAAAGTTTAGAAACAGAATCTTTAAATCTTTTAAAAATGTTAAGGAGGTTTTTGTGACTTTTGGAACCTATTTGCTGAAAAATAAAACTACAACATCTTTTTAATTAACTTGCCAGGAAAAAAGGCAAACTGACCTTAAGTAAGATGGAAATTTTCTAGTTGTAACTATTGCATAATTGATAGATGGAATTAAAAATGAGTGCCATGATTTAGTGGGTGCAGCTGTCAATGCTCTTTTTCTATTTGCAGATAAGCTTCTAAGTTATCTTTTTCAGCTGTGACTGATGATAAAATTTGTGCAGATAATCAAAACTTAGAAACAGATTTTTAAAAAATTATTTTTGCAAAAATATAAAGAACACATCATTTGCCAATTCCACATTTTTCACATGTACAATTCAATAAAACAAATCATATCAATCATGTTTTTCAACCATACCCATATCCATTGCTAAATTTTCCGTCCTCATAAGCAAAATCTCTATGGTACGTAAACAATGATACACCGTTCCGCCATCCCTTCTGACCATGGTAGCACAATTAAACTAGAATCTCTATACCTTTGCTTATTGTAAGAATTTCACATTAGTGAATTTATACAATATTTGCCTTTTCGTGATTGACTAATGAAATATTTCAATAATTTTGCAAGGTCCATCCATATTGTGGCATGTATCAGGTCTTCATTTCTAACAGAGTAGTATTCCATTGTATATATGTACCACATTTTGTTTATCTGTCCATCGGTTGATGGACATGTGAGTTGTTTTCCCATTTTGGCTGTTGTGAAGAGTACAGCAGTGAACACTGGAGTACATATGTCTGTTTGCACTGCTGCTTTTAAGCTTCTTGGGTGTATACCTAAGAGTGGAATTGCTGGGTCATATGGTAGCTTTATTTTTAACTTTTTGGGGAACCTCCATACCATTCTCCAGAGTGGCTGTACCATTTTGCGTTTTCACAAGCAATGGATGAGGGTTCCGATCTCTCCAAATCCTCACCAACATATGCTATTTTCCATTTTTTTAATCTTAGCCATCCTAGTGGGAGTTAAGTGGTATCTCATTGTGATTTTGACCTGCATCTCCCTAATAACGACATCTTTTCATGTGCTTGTTGGCCATTTGTATATTCTCTTTGGTGAAATGTCTATTTAGGTCCTTTGCCATTTTTTGATTGAGTAGTTTATCTTTTCCTTGTTAATTTGTAGGCGTTGTCTATATATTCTAGATATTAGATCCTTAACCGATACATGGGTCCCCAAATTTTTCTTCCATTCTCTCACTTTATTGATGAAGTTTTTTAATGTAAAAAGTTTTAAATTTTGGTGAGATCTCATTGGTCTCTTTTGTTGCTTTTTGTTACTTTTGTTGTGATACTTTTGGTGTCATATCAAAGAATCCATTTTCAGAGACTAGATATGGAAGCATTACCCCTACATTTTCTTCTAAGAAGAAACATGCAAACCTTCTACACTAACTCAAGAAAAAATAGAAGATCTTAACAGACCCTTAACAAGAGGAGAGATCAAAGAAGTAATCAAAAACCTCCCAACAAAGAAAAGTCCAGGACCGAATAGCTTCACTGGAGAATTCCACTAAATATATACAGAAAAAATAACACCCACCCTTCTTAAAATTCTCCAAAAAGTAGAAGAGGTGAGAGTTCTCCCTAACTCCTTCTATGAGGCTAGCATTGCCCTGATACCAAAACCAGAAAAAGACACTGGGAAAAAAAAAAATTAGACAAATATTCCTGATGAATATGGATGCAAATATCTTCAAGAAAATATTAGCAAACTCAATACAGAAGCATATTAAAATGATTATACACCATGATCAAGTGAGATTTATCCCAGGAATGCAAGGGTGTTTCAGCATTAGGAAATTAATCAATGTAATACACATTAATAGAACAAAGGAGAAGAACCACATGATCATCTCAATCAATGCAGAGAAAGCTTTAGACAAAATCCAATACCCCTTCATGATAAAGGTACTTGACAAGATAGGCATAGAAGGGAAATTTCTAAGTTTGATAAAGGGCATTTATGAAAAACCTATAGCTAACGTCATACTTAATGGAGAATATCTTTCCCTTTAAAACTTCCTAAGATCAAAAACACGATAAGCGTACCTATTCTCATCACTTCTATTTAATATTGTGTTGAAAGTTCTAGCTAGAGCAATTAGTCAAGAAAAATAAAGAAAAGTCATCGAAATTAGCAAGGAAGACTTAAAACTATCTCTCTCTGCAGCTCATGTAATCTTATACATAGAAGACACCAAAGAATCCACAAGAAAGCTACTGGAGTTAATAAATCATTCAGCAAAGTGACAGGATAAAAGGTAAACACATAAAAATTAGTAGGATTTTTATATAGTAGCAACAAATACTCTAAAAAGAAAATTAAGGAAACAATACCATTTACTGCAGTATGCAAAAGAATACCCAGGAATTAACCAAACCAGAGAGGTAAAAGACTTGTATACAGAAAAATATAAAACATTACTGAAAGAAATTAAAGATGATGTAAACAAGTGAAAGGAAATTCCATGGTCTTGAACTGGAAGACATAATAGAGTCAACATGTCAATGCTACTGAAAAAAAAAAAAAAAGCAATTATAAATTCAATGCAATCCCTGTGAAAATTCCAACAGCCTTCTTTGTAGAACTAGAAAAGCTAGCCCTCAAATGTATATGGAACTGCAAAGGGCCTCAAATAGCCAAAGCAGTCTAGGAAAAGAAGAACAGAGTAGGAGGGATCTCAAGTCCTGATCTGAAAACATATTTTAAAGCTGCAGTAATCAAAACAATCTAATATTGGTCAAATAATAGACATAATGTAATTGAGTGTCCAGAGTTAAGCTTATGCAATCTATGGTCAGCTAATCTCTGATAAGTGTACTAAATCTATTAAACAGAGAAAGAATAGTTTCTTTAATAAATGATGCTGGAAAAACTGGATATCCATTGCAAAAGATTGGCCTTAAACCCGTACCGTATACCATATACAAAAACTAAATTAAAATGGATCAAAGACCTAGAACCAGATTTTTAAAGTGTTATTTCACACAGTTAGATGTAAATTGCACATTGGGAGGTTAGGAATGTTTATTTTTAAAATATTCTGCATTTCATTTCTAACACGTCCTTTAAAAATATAAATTATTTGTATATTTATATATATTTGTATATATTACATATATATGTTTACAGACGATATTAAAGCAATAAATGTATATAGTAAAACATGATTAACAAGGATATATGCTTACTTTAGTTTTATTTTTTATTATATTTTTACTTGTAAGGAATGTATGATTTTTTTATTATAAAAAGACAGAAAACACATTTGCCAGTTTGACATATTTTGCTTGTACAATTCAATGACACCAATCACATAATTTTAAAAAATGATTGAGGATGCAGTTTGGCAGGATAAAATCAAAAGTTTTAACAATATACAAAGGGTCATTCATAATCCTGACCATCTAGTTAAAATATAGCATGTAATCACTTTCACTGCCTGGTTTCCCAGGCCTCTGAGAAGAAGGTATTTGTGAGATATCAAAGTGTGAAGAGACAGCTGACAGCCTGAGAGCAGAGGAATAGCTAGGAACTCTTTCTTCCTAGTCTGTCTTAGTCTGGATGCTCTGTTTAAGCCTGTGCACAGTTGGTGACCCTGTTGGTATTTGAAATGACAGTGCCATAGCTTCCAGCATCATAGCAGCATGCAAGCCACCACAATAAGACTGAAAAATGGTTGGTGGGGCAGCTAGGTGGTATTTTTCAGCTTTTATTTTAGCCTTTGTTGTTGTTGTGTGCCATTGAGTTGATTGCAGCTCATAGCAACCCTATATGGCAGAGTAGAACTGCCTCATAGGGTTTCGTAGGCTGTAATTTTATGGAAGCATATCCCCAGGGTTTTTTTATCCCATGGAGCAGCTGTTGGGTTCGAACCATCAACCTATTAATTAGCAGCCAAGCGCTTAACTGTTGTGTCACCAGGGCTTCTTTTTCAGCCTTTAGATCACTGTATTTTTTAGGGTTGATTAGTTCACTGTGAAATGTCCTGATGTAAATGAATGATTACCTGAGGATAAATCATCAGTTGAAAATTAAAATAGTCATACAACTATAGGCGGATCTACAAATATGTTGCCTACAATGCACTGATTTATTAATTTATGCAATCCTGCATTCACTTCATTATCTTGCTATTGTTTTTTAAAGAATAATGCACCCATTGCCGTCGAGTCAATTCTGACTTATAGAGACCCTGTAGGATAGAGTAGAACTGTCCCAGAGGATTTCTAAGGAGTGGTTGGTCAATTTGAACTGCAGATGTTTTGGTTAGCAGCTGAGCTCTTAACCAGTATGCCACCAGGGCTTCAAGAATAATAGTTCTATTTAATTAATAAGTATTCTGAGACTTCTGTTTCCTAGTCCCTTTAGGTAAAGCCCTAAAAAGAAATATTTTTATTAACAGTATTAAAGATAAATTCTAGGTTGGTGCCAGCGATTTGAAAACACTGATAGTGTAGTGGTTAAATGCTATGGCTGCTAACCAAATGGTCGGCAGTTCGAATCCACCAGGTGCTCCTTGGAAACTCTATGGGGCAGTTCTACTCTGTCCTATAGGATCACTATGAGTTGGAATCGACTTGATGGCAATGCGTTTGGTTTGGTTTTTTGGCTGGCTATTTAAAAATATTAATTTATTACCTTTATTTAAAAATAATGTCCCAGAAATGTTAGATTCTATACATAATTAATGAAAGATGGCCAAGGTTTTCAAATAAATTTAATTGTGTGGGTTATATTCATTAACTTATTATGTATTTATCATTTCCAGTTACCTGTCTTTTTGCTAACCGGTCTTTCTAGTATGATGGATAGAAAGAAAAGAATTACTATGAAGTAAAGCTAACATTTAAAATACTAGGGCCACTTATCTTCCATTAGTGCCTCATGCAATATTACTATTATTCTAAAGTGGAATATACTCAAACCACAGTAGGAAATATATTTCATTTGTCTTAAACTTGCATGTATAAAAGCTATCTAGGGTTCTGAGAAAACGGAATTGCTATGGTAAGTAGGTTCTGCAGCTGTGTGCTGTGCATGTATTGGTCTTGATGAGAAGAAAAAAATCCCCTCATCTTCCAAGGACATGGAAATTTTTTTTTTCCTTGTTAAGAGTGGTAACAAATATGAATCCCACTTTACGATGGCACTGTTTTTTTTATTTTCTTTAAATATTTGAAAGTCAGTAGACACTTCAGCTTGAAGACACAGCTGTTCATATGATCAGGCACAAAAGCAGCTCAACAATATTCTCAAAGTTAAATCGTAATTATGTAAATGTTAGCTACTGGAATTGTAAACATGGGCCCCCAAGGGGAAAACTGGAAAGCTGCCAAATGCATTTTATAAAAACATTCACATGTATTAAAAAATACATTTTAATTCCCTCCTATTATTGGCATGTAATCCAGCTCTCTGCTCTGTACCACTGGCTTCTTCCATTTGGAGGTGAAAGGTGGCTGCAAATTGTTGCAATGATTTCCTTCATCTCTCTGTAGAGAGCAGCTGCGCTCAGTTCTGTAACATCACCTTCAGTATGCCTACATCAGTGTTCTTCTCACGTTAAAAGAAAAGTGTATCTTCATCTTCTTGTCTGTCTCAGTGTTTGTATGGAATCCTTTTTTTAATATTCCTAATATTAAATATTAATTGCTAGCCTTAGTGTGACACATTTTTTACAAGTGATGAACCCATATTGATACATTATTATACACTGGAGTTCATAGTTTACATTATGGTTCACTTTTTGTGTTGTATGTTCCTCTGGGTTTTGACAAATGGATCATGTCATGTATCCACCACTGCAGTATCTCGCAGAATAGTTTTACTTTCCTAAATGTTCCCCGTCTTTCACCTATTCATCCCTTTTTCTCTGTCCCCTCCCTAGTCCTGTCACAACCACCAGTCTTTTACTATCTCTGTTGTTGTTGATAGCTGCCTTCCAGTTAGCCCCCAGCTCATAGCAACCCTATATACACAACAAAACAGAAAGCTGCCAGGTCCTGCACCATCTCCATGATCCACTGCGATCTACTTCGGAATATTATATAGTTGAAGTCATACAGTATATAGCCTTTCAGACTTCGCTTTTCACCAAGCAATTTAATATTCTCCATGTGTTTTCTTGCCTTGGTAGGTCATTTCTTTTTATTATCAAATAATCTCCATCGCACTGATGTACCACAGTTTTTTATCCATTCATCTAGTGAAGGACACCTTGGTTGCTTTCAACTTTTGGCAATATGATTAAAATTGCTATAAATTTTTATGTGCAGGTTTTTACGTGGATTTACATTTTCAGCTTATTTGGGTAAATGCCCAGGAGTATGATTGCTAGATCGTATGGTAAGCCTATGTTCTGCTTCGAAAGAAGCTGCCAAGTTTTCTTCCAAAGCGACTGTACCGTTTTGCATTCCCACCAGCAATGATAATGTCCCTTTTGCTCCACATCCTCACCATCATTTGGTGGTGTCAGTGTTCTGTATTTTAGTCGTTCTTATAGGTGTGTGAAGGCAGCAGTGGCTTGGTGACAGAATTTTTGCCTTCAGTGCAGGAGACCTGAGTTGGTTCCTGGCCAATGCACATCATGTGCAGCCACCACCCACCTGTCAGTGGAGACTTGGGTGTTGCTGTGATGCAGAACAGGCTTCAGTGGAGCTTCTAGGCTAAGACAGACAAAGAAGAAAGGACTGGTGACTTAGTTCTGAAAATCAGCCAATAAAATCCCTGTGGATCACACGAGTCCAATCTGCAATTGATCATGGGGATGGGATAGGACCAGGCAGTGTTTTGTTCCATGTGCATGGGGTAACTATATGTTGGGGACCTACTCAACTGTCAGTTAATGACAACAACAATAGTCATATAGTGTTATCTGATTATTGTTTTGGTTTGCAATTCCCTAATGACATATGACGGCGTCCCTGGTGATGCAAACCATTAAACATTTGGCTACTAGCCAAAAGGTTGGCGATTCAAATCCACCTAGAGGCCCTCAGAAGAAACACCTGGCATTCTGCTTCCTAAACATCACAGCCATTGAAAATTCTACGTAGCACAGTTCTACACTGACACACATGAGGTCGCCATGAGTCAGAATTGACTCTAGGGCAAGTGTTTTTTTAGTGACATATTGAGCATCTTTTCAAATGCTTATTTGCCTTCTGTATATCTTCTTTGGTGAAGTGTCTGTTCAAATATTTTGTCTACTTTTTAAAATTTCTGTTTATTTGTTTTCTTATTGTTAAGGAGCTCTAGTGGAACAGTGGTTAAAGTGCTTGGCTGCTAACCAAAAGATCTGTGGTTGGAACCTGTCAGGCGCTCCATGGGAGAAAGATGTGACAGTCTGCTTACATAAGGATTTACAGCGTTGGAAACTATAGGGCAGTTCTACTCTGTCCTATAGGGTAGCTATGAGTCGGAATCAGTTCGATGGCAGTGGGTTGGTTGGTTGGTTCTCATTGCTGAGTTGTAAGATCTGTGTGTATTGAACACCAGTCCTCTATCAGATGCATGTTTTGCAAATATTTTCTCTCAGTCTATGGCTTGTGTTTCCATTCTCTTGACAATGCCTTTCACAAAGAAGATTTTTTTTAATTTTAACAAAGTCCAGCTTACCAATTTTTTGTTTCATGGACCGTGCTTTTGACGTTGTATCTAAAAACTCATTGCCAAACCCAAGATCACCTAGATTTTCTCCTATATTATCTTCTAGAAAATTTAGTTTTGTGTTTTAGATTTAAATCTCTCTCTGATCCTTTTTTGTGACAGGTATAATTGTCTAGATTCTTCTTTGTTTTTGTTGTTGTTGTTGCATGTGAAAGTCCAGTTATTCCAGTACCATTTGTTGAAAGGGCTATGCTTTCCCCATTAAATTTCCTTTCTTTCCTCCTTTGTAAAATATCAGTTGGTTATGTTCATGTGAGTCTATTTTTGGGCTCCCTATTCTGTTCCGTTGACTGATTATTGAACTTTTTTTTTTTATTGATGCAGAACAGATTATTGTTGTAGTTTGATGATGACCAATATCACTTTTGTTGTTATTGGAACTTTTGAAATATATTTGGAGTTACTACCTGTACACCTTGGAAAGTCCTAGCAACACTTGACCAAAGCTAGAAAAAAAAATTTCTTTGCCAAGTTTCTAAAATGCTAGTTGGTTTCTTTTCTGACCACTAAAAATTAGTTTTGACTATTCATTACTGTTATTTGATTGTTACAGTTAGATTGTTGATATAATTACTTGTTCTTAATCCATGTGAAAAAAAAAGTGCCACTTTCCATATTTTCCTTCATATTAGAACAATTCTAGCAATCTGTGATTTTTCATTAGTTTTCTCTTTTTTGTTAACTGAGGTTTTTTTTTCTGCATGTGCCCATCCATGTATTTGTTCTATTCTTTAAAAGTTTAAAATTTTGGAAATATTTAATTTTTTCAAATTTTTACTTTTGAACATCTCATTATTACCTTAAACCTTCTCTTAAATTCTAATTTATTTTTATAACTCCATATTTTACATTTAAAAATATCCAAACCAAAAGCAAAATATTTGTGATAATTTTCATTTTCATTTGAAGCCAGCAACATTCGATGGAGATGTCTATCTACTTTCCAGGAGTAATTAATAGATGTGTGGGTATGTGTGTTTATGTGAAAATTATGTTATTTTCCAATAATTAAAGCTTAGATTTTTTTATTTTTTATTTTTCAGGGATACAGCAAAGTAATTTCTCAATCCCTGGTTTATTCTTTTCCTCCCATTTTATGCCCGTGTACATACCTCAAGCAGTAGCGATAATGAAATGTATGGAAAAAAAAACTATATATTTCCCATAAGCTAGCACAAGCTTAAAAAAAAAACCAGTGCCCTCGAGTCGAGATATTCACCGTTTTCTTTTTTCCACTTCAACTGTTATTTTCAAACATAGTGCCTCGGCGGTGGTTGTAAATTCACTGTGATAGCAGGTAGAAGAGTTAGTCATTATCTGAATGTTGTCTCTGTGGGGTTAGTTTAGTTCAATGACTTTGTTCAAAAAAAGTAATTCCATTTTTAAAACTACATTCCAGGCTAAATCTGTGTATGAAGGCTCCGATTATAGTGTGCTGCTAGAAATACAGTTGTAGGAAATCCTTCCTATTCCTTTCTAGCCTTTCTACTGGGGAATTCCCATTGTAGTAGTCACTGAATGAGAAGTTTCTTATTTTTCAGTGTTTGAAATTTGTATTCAGACTAGTAGTAATGCATTTGTTGGTTGTCTGTTTTGCAATTTTTAACTCTTTCACTGTTTCCTTTATAAATTTATTCTCTCATACTTGTGTTTTAAATGCCTCCTCTTCTTCACAAACCTGTCTTTTTCTATCCTAATCAAGTCCTTGAGCTTTCTGTCAACCTTCAGACTGCTGCCTTGCTTTCTCTCTTTATTGGCAAAGAAATACCCATTTACACCTGACTTCACTTTCTCCCTATTGCTTCATTCCTTATATAATAGGGCCTCTAATCTCAGCATTATGCAGTAGGCATTTTCTCAGTCTGCAGCTGGCTTTCTAGTTGCTTAATAAGAGCTTACATTCGTTGAATGCTTGCTTTGTGTCAGAAATAGTGCTATGTTTTATATATAAACATTTTCTCATTTAAATCCTAATGATAAGCTTTTAAGGTAAGTGTTATTATTACCTCTATTTTACCAAGGAAGCATATGAGACACAGAAAAGCTGAGTACATCATCTATGGTCACACAGTGAATGGCTCAGTCAGAATTCAAATCCTGCTGCCATAACCATTCTACAACATTGCCTGTCTCTTAATGGTATTCAGTCTATTACAATGACTGGTTTCATTCTCTTAATCTCTTTGCTACCTCTGTTGCAGTTTGACAACTCTTTTTAAAAAAAAAAAAATACAAAGATATAATTCACATACCAGAAAACCACCCATTTAAAATGTACAATTTTATGTTTTTTGGCATATTCGCAGATACATACAACCGTCACCACAGTCAATTTTAGGACATTTTTATCACCCAGAAAGAAACCCATAACCTTTAGCTATCAAACTCATATTCCCCCTCACCCCCCGAAACCAAAACCAAACCCACTGCTGTGGAGTCGATTCTGACTCATAGTGGCCCAATAGGACAGAATAGAACTGCCCCAGAGGGTTTCCAAGGCCGTGAATCTTTACAGGAGCAAACTGCCTCTTTCTCTAGCAGAGAGGCTGATGGGTTTGACCTGCCGAACTTTTAGTTAGCAGCTGAGCATTTTAACCACTGTCCCACCAGGGATCCTCCCTTACCCTCCAGCAAATACTAATTTATTTTCTGTCTCTATAGATTTGTCAATTATGACCATTTCATATAAATTGAATCATATATGGTTTTTTGTGATTGACTTCATTCACTTAGGGTAATGTTTTCAAGGTTCACCCATGTTGTAGCATGTGTCGATACTTCATTGCTTTTTATGGATGAAAAATATTCCATTGTATAGATATACCATATTGTGTTTATCCTTTATTCTTTCGATGGATATTTGGGTTGTTTTCACCTTTTGATTATTATACATAGTCATTCTTTAAACCATTATGTACAAGTGTTTGTGTTGACATGTTTTCTTTTCTCTAGGGTATATAGCTAGGAAAGGAATTGATGGGTTATATGTCGCTATGTGGCTGCACCATTTTATACTGCCAGTAGCAGTGTATGAGGGTTTTGATTTCTTCACATCCCCATCAACACTTGTTATTATCTGACTTTTTTATTCTAGGCATCCTAGTGGGTATGAAGTGGTATCTTGTTTTTAATAATCATTTTCATTTTATTTTGAAGTTAATTATATATATATATTTTTTTATTTTGGAGCATGTTTCAAAAATCAAACTTAGAGTCTCCTGTGCCTTTCACTGAGATTCCTCCAACAGAAACATCTTAACTAATCGTATTACAATATCTAAAGCAGGAAATTGAAATTTGTACTAAAATCTTAAGTAGGTTTTAGACTTTGTTCAGTTTTTTCATGTTTTCACATGCATGTGAAACTAATGTTGTTTGTGTGTGTGTGTGTGTATGTGTGTGTGCGCAGCTCTATGTAATTTTATTCCATGCACAGGTTTGTATAATGAACACTATAGTCAAGGCACTGAACTTTTCCATCACCACAAAAGAACTTCCTTGTTCAATTCCTTTGTATTTGTCACACATACTTCTCTGGCTCCTCACATCCACTAAACGGTTGTCCATGTCTATTGTTTGAGGACGTTATATAAATAGAATATGCAGTATGTAATCGTTTGAAGTTGGCTTTTTTTCAGAAGCAAAATGTCCTTGAGATTCATCCAGCTTGTTGCATATTTCAGTACTTCATTCCTTTATATTTATGAGAAGTATTACATTGTATAGATGTACAAGCATGGACTTGATGAAGGATATTTGGATTGTTTACAATTTGGGGCTATTACAAATAAGGATGCTATAAACATTCTTGTACAGATTTTAACGTGAAAATAAGTTTCATTTCTTGAGATAAATACATAAGAGTGTAATTACTGAATAGTGTGGTAAGTGTATGTTTAGTTTTTCAGAAACGATAAAACTGTTTTTCATATTAGCTATACCATTTTGGACTGATAAAAAACATTATGATAAATGATGAAGAAATTAAAGTTGTCAAGGATTTCATTCTATCTGAATCAATGTTCAATGTCCATGGAAGCAACAGTCACGAAATCAAACAACATACTGCACTGGGCAAATCTGATGCAAAAGACCTCCTTAAAAAAAAAAAAAAAAAAAAAAGACCTCCTTAAAATGTTAAAAAACAAAGATGTCACTTTGATGACTAAGGTGCACCTGACCCAAGCCATGGTCTATTCAGTCACCTCATATGCATGCAAAAGCTGGACACTGAAAAAGGAAAATTGAAGAAGAATTGATGCATTTGAATTGTGGTGTTGGAGAAGAGTATTGAGTATACCACAGACTGCCAGAAGAATGAACAAATCAGTCTTGGCAGAAGTACAGACAGAATATTCCTTAGAAGGGAGGATGGTGAGACTTCATCTTGCTTACTTGGGGTGCATCATCAGGAAAGACCAATCCCTAGAAAAGGAAATCGTGTTTAGTAAAGTAGAGGGTCAGCAAAAAAGGGGAAAATCTTGAATAAGACGGATTGACACAATAGCTGCAACTGTGGGCTCAGATAGACCAGTGATTGTGAGGATTGTGTAAGACCAGGGAACATTTTGTTCTGTTATGTATGTATAAGGTGGCCACGAGTCAAAGCAACCTCGAGGGCAACTTACAACAACACACCATCTTACATTGCCATCAACAGTGTGTGAGATCCAGTCCCTCTGCATCCTCCTTACCGTTTAATATTACCACTATTTTTAAATTGTGGCTGTCTTGTTTTAGTTGTTAAGTGACTAGTGATATTTCATTGAGGCTTTAATTTACATTCCTCTAATGGCTGGGGTTCACTGAGTTAGAGCTTGGCTGCTAACCAAAAGACTGGAAGTTCAAGTCTACCCAGAAGTGCCTCAGAAAACCTTCATTCTTTTCTTCTTCAACCAAATATATAGTTCTAGACATCCTCCAAAGATCTACCCTGGTGTCTCTTCTCTCCCATTTTTATCTACAGTCTCTTTGCTGTGAGTGTCAGTCAAAGGACAAGACTGTCATTTCCACTTAAATGATTCCTAAATTGGTATTGCCGGCCCAGATCTCAGAGTTTTGTTCTTATGTTTTTAACTCTATATCTTCTACCTAATGGCCCAGTGACACATCAAATTCAATTATTCTGTAATAAGAATAAATCTTGGAAGTTGACAATAAGCTATTTTTTCCCCTCTTTCTGAGTATATAAGGCACCCAACAGCCTCTTTGAGGAAAATGGGTCAATGTAGGATTAGGAAAGAATGAAGAGAGAAAGAGTAACATTCTTGTACTCCATAAGGGGT
Source organism: Loxodonta africana (assembly GCF_030014295.1). Lineage (NCBI taxonomy): Eukaryota > Metazoa > Chordata > Mammalia > Proboscidea > Elephantidae > Loxodonta > Loxodonta africana. The sequence goes on along the minus strand of NC_087346.1, from coordinate 73,342,484 downwards.
TTTTAAAGTAAAAGCTTTAAACCCAAGCTTTGAAGAAAAGAGTTTTCTAAATAATTTCAATTTCTACTTAATATTATGAAGGCATAGGCCTGAGGGGAGGGAAAATTATGCAGTTTCTTTTAGCAGTGATTCAAAGATAAGGTTATTATGTAGAGAAATTAAAAGAAGAGCCTGCTGTCTATATTTCCAGAGGATTGTTGAAGATGAATATTGACAGGAGTAAGAAATGGAGACCTCAGACTGAGGGACCGTATTTTTAGTGCTTTCCTCTACCCTGGATTGTTTCTGAGGAGGAGGTGAGGTAGCTTCAGAAGCATCCCAGCAAATGGAAGAATGCCAAGGGCAGAAGGTTTTTGCCCTGCTCTGGAAGATCGTTCTCCTGTGGGCTATTGCTGTACCAACAGGGACGGTGACATTAAAAAGCATGGTCTTGAGTTTGGTTAGTCAAAGGGCCCCCGTTGTATGGCTTTCTGTACTATTACAAGTTCTCCTTTTGTGTGGAGAGGCTACACACTTGGCCATGCAGCTGGTTAGAGGATAGAGTCAGGTGAGCATCGCAGAGGCTATGCCATGGATCACTGAGGCCCAGAGTCACAGCTAACCTTGGGGCTGGCGATGGGCCGTCTAAAACAAAACCCAACAGGGTCAGGCAGTAGAAAACCCTGTGTCTGTCAGAGGGTCTTTTCTCCCCATTGTCACAAGACCAAGTAACTCCACCTCCACAATACACCTAGAGACCATCTTTAGGAAGAACAGGGGAGGGGACAGAGAACTGCAGTGTTACCCCTCAAAATGGATTAAGTTCTAAGTTTGATTAAAAGTTAATCTATTCCATTCCAATAGATGGCAGCTCATCAGAAAGACTAGAACAGTATTGTCTTAGTTATCTAGTACTGCTATAACAGAAATACTCCAAGTGGGTAGCTTTAACAAACAGAAATTAATTTTATCATAGTTTAGGAGGCTGGAAGTCTGAATTCAATTACTGTGTAATAAGAATAAATCTTGGAAACTGACAATAAGCTATTTTTTCCTGTCTTTCTGAGTATATAAGGCACCCAACAGCCTCTCTGAGGGAAATGGGTCAATGTAGGTTTAGGAAAGAATGAAGAAAGAGTAACATTCTGATACTCCATAAGGGATTTTTAAAGCAAAAGCTTTAAACTCAAGCTTTGAGGAAAAGAGTTTTCTAAATTTTTTCAATTTCCATTTGAAGTCTGAATTCAGGGTGCCAGCTCTAGGGGAAGGCTTTCTTTCTTTCTTTCTTTCTTTCTTTCTCTGTTGGCTCTAGAGGAATGTCTTTGTCTTTTTGAGCTTCTGCTCCTGGGCAATTTTCAAGTGGCGTGGCATCTCTCTTCCCCCATCTCTGCTGCTTTAATCTTCTTGTTGAATCTCTTTTATATCTCAAAAGAGATTGACTCAAGACACACCCTATACTAATTCTGCCTTATTAACATAAAAAAGACAATCTATTCCCAAATGAAATTATAACCACAGTCATAGAGGTTAGGATTTACAACAGATATATATATTTTTTTTTTCAAGGACATAATTGCAGCTATAGGAGCTGCAATTTCACTGCTTATCTGAGTTGGGATCCTCTGTATATATGGCTCTTCCTTTCATTATGTGCCTCTTTTCATTTGTGCCATCATCCTATCTGTGATGATCAACTCCCCCTCCCCTTACCATGTTCCTTTCCAGTCAATTGCTAAATACACTTGATACCACTTCTAAAAAGTCTCCCAGGTACATTACTCTCTAAATAACTGTTTTAGCCCAAACTTGAGTTCTTCTCCCCTTTCACCTGCTCCAAACCACCTAACACTGACCCATCAATCTTTTTGAAGCACATCTTTGATTATTTCCTCTCTTCCTCAAATGATAACGATTCTTTAACTGTTACAAAATTATCACATATGCTCAAAATTATATGATTTTCCTCAAATAATCCCACATAAAATGAGTCCTTGTATCAAGTCCTAGCAAATTCTCTTACAGTATGGTTTCAGTTTCTTGCTTTGAACTTTATAATACTGTTTGGAGAAAGCATTACTAATATAAAATATACTCAGAAAACGTTAAGTTGTAGAGGTAATCTGATGATATTTACTTAAAAATTTTAATTAAATAAAACAACACTTCTGGTCATTATAGCTGGGATTATGCTTTCACAATTACAAATGTTCTATGTTAATTTAAATGATATTTTTAAAGATAATTTGTAATAAGTGGTTCATTTTAGAGATTATGAACAGCACATATGTTCAGGTGCTGCATTAGTCACAGAAAGTGCCATACCATACACACCTCAGGCTGAAGGGGCAAAGATGTCCTCTAGAAAACTTCATTGATGACCCTAAAAGTGACTACTGATGACTAAGATATGAAATATTTTCAATAAAACTATCTCAAGAAATGTGAGTAGACAAAAGCAAAATTTGTAATATAGTGTATTATTTTAAATATATATACATACACACACATACATATATAATATTATATGTTGTTGTTAGGTGCCATTGAGTCGATTCCTACTCATAGCAACCCTGTGTACAACAGAAAGAAACACAGCCCCGTCCTGCACCAACTTCATGATCTTTGTCATGCTTAAACCCATTGTAAGAACTGTGTCAATCAATCTCGTTGAAGGTCTTTCTTGCTGACCGACCCTCTACTTCACCAAGCATGATGTCTTTCTCCAGGGACTGATCTCTCCTGATACAACGTCCAAGGTATGTGAGATATAGCCTCACCATCCTTGCTTCTAAGGAACATTCTGATTGTACTTATTCCAAGAGAAATTTGTTTGTGTTTTGGCAGTCCATGACATACTTAGTATTCTTCCCCAACACCAGAATTCAAAGGCCTCAATTCTTCGGTCTTCCTTATTCATTGCCCAGCTTTTGCATGCATAGGAGGTGGATGAAAATACCATGGCTTGGATCAGGCACACCTTAGTCTCCTCAAGGTGACATCTTTGGTTTTTAAAGCTTTAAAGAGATCTTTTGCAGCAGATTTTCCCAATGCAATGTATCTTTTGATTTCTCGACTGCTGCTTCCATGGGTGTTGATTGTGGATCCAAGTAAAACGAAATCCTTGATGACCTCAAGCTTTTCTCCGTTTATCAGGATGTGGTTTATTGGTCCAGTTTTGAGGATTTTTGTTTTAAGTTGGGGTGCAATCCATACTGAAGGGTGTGGTCTTTGATCTTCATCAGTAAGTGCTTCAAGTCCTCTTCACTTTCAACAAGCAAGACTGTGTAATCTGCTTATCACAGATTGTCTTCCTCCAGTCCTGATGCTGCATTCTTCTTCATATAGTCCAGCTTCTTGGATTATTTGCTCAGCATACAGATTGAATAAAAAAAAACAAACAAAAAAACCCACTACTGTTGAGTCGATTCCGACTCATAGCAACCCTAAAGGACAGAGTAGAACTGCCGCATAGTTTCCAAGGAGCGCCTGCTGGACTTGAACTGCCGACCTTTTGGTTAGCAGCTGTAGCACTTAACCACTATGCCACCAGGGTTTCCATATGAAAGGATACAATCCTGACACACACCTTTGCTGACTTTAAACCACACTTTATCCCTTAGTTCTGTTCAAATGACTGCTTCTTGATCTATGTACAGGTCCCTCATGAGCACAGTTAAATGTTCTGGAATTCCCATTCTTCACAATGTTATCCATAATTTGATATAATCCACACAGTTGAATGTCTTTACATAGTCAATAAAACACAGGTAAACATCTTTCTGGTATTCTCTGCTTTCAGCCAGGATCCATCTGACTTCAGCAATGATATCCCTGGTTCCATATCCTCTTCTGAGTCCAGCCTGAATTTCTGGCAGTTCCCTGTCCATATTCTGCTGCAGCTGCTTTTGAATGATCTTCACCAAATTTTTACTTGCATGTGATATTAATGATGTTGTTCGATGATTTCCGCATTGAATTGGATCACCTTTCTTGGGAACAGGCATAAATAAGGATCTCTTCCAGTTGGTTGGACAGGTAGAAGTTTCTTGGCATAGATGAGCGAGCACTTCCAGCACTGCATCCATTTGTTGAAACATTTCAATTGGTGTTCTGTCAATTCTTCTAAACTTGTTTTTTGCCAATGCCTTCAGTGCAGCTTGGACTTCTTCCTTCAGTACCATCATGTGTTACCTCCTGAAATGATTAAAAGTCGACCAATTAATTGTGGTATAGTGACTGTGTATTCCTTCCATCTTCTGTTGATGCTTCCTATGTCATTCAATATTTTGCCCATAGAATCCTTTAATACTACAACTCGAGGCTTGAATTTTTTTTCAGTTCTTTCAGCTTGAGAAATGCTGATCGTGTTCTTTCCTTTTTGGTTTTCTATCTCTGGTATTTACACATATCATTATAATACCCTACTTTGTCTTCTTGAACCACCTTTTGAAATCTTCTGTTCAGCTTTTTTACTTCATTTCCTTCTTTTGCTTTAGCCACTGGATGCTCAAGAACAAGTTTCAGAGTCTCTTCTAACAACCATTTTGGTGTTTTGTTTTTGTTTTCCCTGTCTTTTTAATGACCTCTTGCTTTCTTCATGTATGATGTCTTTGATGTCACCCCACAACTTATCTGGTCTTCGGTCATTAGTGTTCAGTGCATTAAATCTATTCATGAGATGGTCTCTAAATTCAGTTGGATTATGCTCAAGGTTTCCTTTGCCTCTTGCAGACCTGTTCTATTTTCTTCAGTTTCAACTTGAACTTACATATGAGCAATTGATAGTCTGTTCTGCACTTAGCCTCTGGCCTTGTTCTGACTGACGATACCGAGCTTTTCTGTCCTCTCTACAGATGTAGCCAGTTTGATTCCTGTGTATTCCATCTGGTGAGGTCCACGTGTGTAGTTGCCATTTATGTTGATGAAAAAAGCTATTTGCAATGAAGAAATAATCTAGAAAAATTCTATCATGCAATGTATGGCATCATTTCTATCACCAAGGCTGTATTTTCCAATTACTGATCCTTCTTCCTTGTTTCCAACTTTCACATTCCAATCACCAGTAATTATCAATGCATCCAGATGGCATTTTTGATCAATTTCAAACTTTAGAAGTTGGTAAAAATCTTCAGTTTTTTCCTCTTTGGCCTTAGTGGTTGGTGTGTAAATTTGAATAATAGTCATATTAACTGGTCTTTCTTGTAGGCATGTGGATATTATCCTGACAGCATCGTGCTTCAGGATAGATCTTGAAATGTTCTTTTTGATGATGAATGTGCCACCATTCCTCTTCAAGTTGTCATTCCTGGCATAATAGACTATATGATTATCCAGTTCAAAATGGCCAATACTAGTCCATTTCAGCTCACTAATACCTAGAATATCAATGTTTATGTGTTCCATTTCATTTTCAATGATTTCCAATTTTCTTAGATTCGTACTTTGTACATTCCACGTTCTGATTATTAGTGGATGTTTGCAGCTGTTTCTTATCATTTTGAGTCATGCCACATCAGCAAATAAAGGTCCTGAAAGCTTGCCATTAAGGTTGACTCTACTTTGAAGAGGCAGCTCTTCCCCATTCATCTTTTGAGTGCTTCCCAACCTGAGGGGCTCATCTTCCATCATTATATCAGACAGTGTTCTGTTGGTATTTGTAAGATTTTCACTGGCTAATTCTTTTCAGAAGTAGCTGCTTGGCCCTTCTTCCTAGTCTGCCTTAGTCTCTAAGCTCTGCTGAAACTTTGCTGCCATGGGTGACCCTACTGGTATTTGAATACTGGTGACATAGCTTCCAGCATCACAGCAACAGCAAGCCCCCACAGTAGGACAAATTGACAGATGCATGGGGGATTATATTATATAATACGTAACTAAATTAATAAAATTGGTAAGTATGTACTTATAGTCCATCCATTCTGTGGTAGATACAACTAGTTGGCCACTCAATATCCCCTTCAGCCTTATTAGCAAAATGCTGATTTTGATTCAGGCAGCAAATTACCCTACTAAAAATACTAATCTTTTTTCATATCCCCTTGCAACAAGTCCTTGCCTTATGACTCTACTGTGATCAATAAGATGTAAGTGGAAGTCTTCTATGAATTTATGGACTAGCTTTATATAGAGAAAACACCTTCCTCCTTTCTGCCTCCTCTTACTTCCCCTTCTTTCTTCCCACTTAGTGTTAGGATCAATACCTGAAGTTTAAACAGCCATCTGTGATCTTGAGAATGAAAGTCATAGGCTAATGATAATGAAGCAGAAAGATGATTTAGAAGAGGCTTTGTTCTTGATGACATCCTTGAGCATCTGTACCAGTCCTGGACTGCTAATCTCTGGGCATCTTGCTTTATGAGATAAAATAAACCATATAAGCCCTATTTGTTAAAGCCAGTCATTAATTTTTGTGTCCCTTGCCATTGAACTCTTTCCAAATGAATATAAAATATTATTTTCAAGTTGGTAAAAAGGTTTTTTTTTTTTTAATATTTTCATTGGAGAAATAGAAGGTTGCCTTGAATGTTGGGGAAGCTTCATACTGGGGCTGGAGTCCTGGGTGGTGCAAACGATTAATTTCTTGGCTACTAACAGAAGGTTGATGGCTCATACTCACACAGAAGCACCTTGGAAAAAAGCCCTGGTGATCTGCTTCTGAAAGGTCACAGCCTTGAAAACCCTGTAGAGCACAATTCTACTCTGCAGCACATGGGGTAACCATGAGTCAGAACAGACTAAATGGCAACTCTGTGTGTGTGTGTGTTTTAATACTGGGACATATGTAGTAAATGCAATTTCCTTAGCTCAGCATTCAAAGCTGTTCATGATCCATATTGTGTAATGGAAACAACCCTGGAATCACAATTGAGAGACTCTAGTTCTAACCTCTGACTATGCAGTCATAAGCAAGTTATTCAATCCTTCTGGGCCTCAGTTTTCCTCATCCTTATAATGAGGACACTGACATGGATTATTGCTAGGATGTGTTCCAACTCTAATATTTTATGAAATATACAATCTTTGGCAACTCAGCATGATAGTGTAGTAGTCCCTTCCCATAAATTTTGATTATGAAAAATATGATTATGAAAAATAGCCACTTCTCTGTTGAATATGTGTTGTGTGTAACCCTTCCTGTGAAAAAAGAAATCTCTCTTGTGAATTCTGTTTATACATATGCTTGTTAGTCTTCCATCAATCAGGAGATTGATGAAGTGGAAGTTTAACAAAGGATGAAAGACAAGTTGTACCCAGGTGTGCAGAGAGGAGTGAGTCAGGAAAACAAGAAAAATCACAAGGAGTTAGTTAATGCCAGAGGCAAAATACTTTGAGAAGCCTGTGAAGGAAAGGAGGTGGAAACCCTGGCGAACTGTAAAGTTTGGGACTAGAATCCTGGAAATGTGGGCAGCAGAGGACATTTCCACTTAGGCTTCAGAACCAGAATAGAGCTACCCACTTCTTTAGTTGCTCAGAAAATCTAGAGGTAGAGAGATGGGGGATAAATAGAAATGTTTCTGAAGTGTTGAAAGGGAAGAGGGTGGTAGAGCACAAAACCAAAATGAAATTAGAAAGAGAATGTAATATATCATGTTGTTATTGTTAGGTGCCATCCAGTCGATTTGAACTCATGGAGAACCCCATGTGACAGAGTAGAACTACCTCATAGGTTTTTTTTTAGGCTGTATTCTTTATGAAAGCAGATCTTCAGGTCTTTCTCCCACGGAGTAACAGTTTGGGATTGAATCACCAACGTTTTGGTTAGCGACTGAGCGCTTAACTGTTGCTCCACCAAGGCTCCTTAATATAGCATAGGATTGACCAAAAGTAATTTGACAGATGGCAAAATGTGTAATATAGATAATGTAATCCTGACCAGTGGATACCAAATATTATGTAAAGTTTCCTGAGCTCATAAATACAGTGTGTGAGTAACATCTTGGTGTGTAGAAACTGAAGAAGTGTGGCTAATTTTCATGTCTGCATTCATATATCATAAGTCAGAGGCAGGCCTTGGGATTTCAAGAACCTGGAGAACTTTAGCCCACCAGATATTTCTAGAACTTTCAGGAAGGCCTTGGAAATCTGCACCCTCAGCAGCTGGTGGATAATAGTAATACACAGGTGATACAGGGATGCATATGATAAAGAAAAAAAAAAGCAATTGGCTTGATTAATGGGTTGAATTCAGCGGGTATACAGAAAATGTTAGTTTTCTTTTATTCCCCTAATGTATTTTATTAATGGTAGTTTGTTCCTTTTTTTAAGTTTTATTGTGTTTTAGGTTAAAGTTTACAGCACAAATTGGTTTCTCATTAAAAAATGTATACACAGATTGTTTTGTGACATTGACTGCAATCCCCACAATATGTCATCACTCTCCCTGTTTCCCTTTACACCCCGGTTTCCCCATGTCCATTTGTCCAAGTTTCCTGTCTTTTCCTTCTCATCTTTCCTTTTGGGTGGGTGTTGCCCATTTGGTCACATATACTTCATTGAACTAAGAAGCACATTCCTCACGTGTGTTATTGTTTGTTTTATAGGTGGACTTCAGGAGTGGTTTTAGTTCTGGGTTAGCGGGGTTTCAGGGAGCCATACTTTTGAGGGTTCCTTCAGTGTGTGCCAGACCAGTAAGTCTGGTCTTTTTTTGTGAATTTGAATTTTGTTCTACATTTTTCTCCAGCTCTGTCCAGGACACTCTATTTTGATCCCTGCCAGGGCAGTTGGTGGTGGTAGCTGGGCACTATCTAGTTCTTCTGCGTTCAGTCTGGTGAAGGCTGTGGTTCATGTGGTCCATTAGTCCTTTGGACTGATATTTTCCTTGTGTCTTTGTTTTTTTTCCTTTTCCTTTGCTCCAAATGTAATGGGACCAATAGGTGTATCTCATTTAGCCCTAGCCACTACTCACCAAAGTAGGATGTAGAACATTTTCTTTATGAATTATGTTATGCCGATTGGCCTAAGTGCCCCCTAAGACCATGGTCCCCAGTCCTCAGCCCTAAATATCTCAAAGTATTTGGATATGTCTAGGAAGCTTCTATGGCTTTGCCTTAATCAAGTTGTGCTGACTTCCCCTATATTGTGTGTTGTCTTTCTGTGGGTTTTCTTTTTCTCTGACCACTGCTTTCAAGTTTATTCTCAGGAATCTGTCTTCCCTTTTCCTGAACAACATCACAGGCATAGTTTTCTATTTTCTTAACCCATAAAGATGTGGGTGTTGAGTTGATTCCAACTCATGACCACTGCATGTGTGTCAGAGTAAAACTGTGCTCCATAGGTTTTTCAATGACTGATTTTTTGGGGAGTAGATTGCCGGGGTTTTCTTCTGAGGTGCCTTTGAGTGGATTCGGACAGCCAGCCTTTCAGCTAGCAGCTGAGTGCTTAACCATTTGCACCATAGTTAAATGGTAATTCAAATTCACTTTCAGTATTTAAAAGTGCAATCCCACTGAAATAAAATCTTTGGTCTAATGTACAATTATCAGCTAAGATCTTACATTAGGGGAATCGGGGGGTATGATTTTTTTTTTTTAATCCTTTAAAACTTTCTCTTCCTCTTCTTGGGATTCCTATCCCTGGTTCTTCAGGAGAGTACAGGAAGAGGGGAAAATTGTCTTAGGTGATTGAGGCTATTGTATTCAGCTATCAAGTCCTTTGGTTATAAAAAGTGTCCAAAAACTGATTTCCCTCAGTGAGTATGCCTGTGGGTTCTTTGGCACATCTCACACTCCAACCATTGGAATTCCCATCCTGCAGTGTCCTGACATAGGTGATACAATCCGTTATTGATCTCTTACCAAACACAAAGCTAAAAAAACATGAACCATTAACTAATTCTGTGACATTGGGCAAGTTACTACATATCTAAACCTCCCATTTTTAAACTTGGAATTGTGCATTACAGTTAGATACAATAAAGTGCTTAGAATAGTATAAGGAACTTAGTAGGTAATGTTATGTATTATTATCGTGGCTGGATTCCCTTTGCCTCAGTAAGCAGTCCTCTTACATGAGTGAGGGGAGGAGGCAATCCTCAAACCTTCCACAGTGTCTATGCTTGACCACTAGTACTGATATATTCTTATTTTGCCAAATGGAAAAGTAAAGTTTGTCCCATTACTGACCACCATCTCCTGGCTATACCTTCATGTGCCACTCTAGCCAGCTTCCCACTCCAATGAGAAAAAGAAAGGATGGTGGCTTTCCTTATTGGAATGAGGCAAATAAAATCACTTCACTGAACAATGGAATATTACTCATCCATCAAGAGAAAAGAAGTTCTGATACATGCTATGATGTGGGTGAAGCCTGAAAAATTATGGGAATGAAATAAGTCAGACACAAAAGGACAAATATTGTATGATCTTACTTACATGAAATATCTAGAATAGGCAAATGCTTAGATACAGAAGTAGATTAGTGGCTAGTAGGGGTCGGAAGGGAAAGGAAATTGTAGTTTTTGCTTAAGGGATACTGAGTTTCTGTTTGGGGTGATGAGACACTTTGGGAAATAGTGGTGATAATTGTACAACATGGTGAATGTAATTAGTGTCACTGAACTGTTGCTTAAAAATGATTAAAATCTCACAAATTTTTGTTATATATGTTTTGCCACAAAAAAATTTAAAAAACCAAAAACCTACAGAAGGAAAATAAAATTGATTCACTAGTAATGCAAAAAAAAAAAAAAAAAAGTCATCTATATGAGACCAAATGGTCAACACATACCCTAAAGCAAAGATAAAAGGGTAAGGCAGGGTGGCGGGGAGGTTTGCAGAGAAGCTAGATTAATGGTAATGGAACAACCAGAATGGAAATAATGGGAACATTGACACATCGTGAAAAATGTATCCAATACCACTGAATGATATGTATAAAAATTGTTAAATTGTGTAAACTTTCATCAAAAACATAATAAAATATTATAATAGAAAAGACAATTAAAATGTGGAATAGATTCAATCTCTTGTCAGTAACATATCCAATATGAGTTTTAAGTATTGGAATAAATCATTCCAGTTATCTATCTTGTAGATAGTAAATGTTTAACTTCATCAAATTGCTTTTTTAGATATATATTATCTCATCTATTTCTAGTTTCTTTGTTTTTAAAACCAAAACTTACTGGAAGACATACAAAATATTGTCAAAAGTCTTTGTAGTTCTCTCTCAGTTTGAATTGAGTATTAAGTTAAACAAATACACATTAATGATAACAATAAACTAAACCAGTCTCCACTGAGCTGATTCTGACTCATGGCGACCCCATGTGTGTCAGAGTAGAACTGTGCTCATAGCGTTTTGTTTGAATGGATAATTTTTTTAAAGGCAAGGCCATGGTATCTCCATAGACACACCCAAACTCCCTGAGGGACTGAATTGCTGGGCTGAGAGCTGTGGGGACCATGGTCTCAGGGAACATCTAGCTCAACTGGCATAACAGAGCTTATAGAGAAAATGTTCTGCATTCTATTTGGTGATTACCATCTGGGATTTTAAAAGCCTGTGAGCAGCCATCTAGGATACTACTCTGCTCTCACCCCTTCAAGAGCAAGGAAGAATGAGGAAAACTAAAGACACAAGGGAAAGATTAGTCCAAAGGACTAATGGACCACATCTACCACAGCCTCTACCAGACTGAGCCCAGTATAACTAGATGGTGCCCGGCTACCACCACTGACTGCTCTGACAGGGATTATAATAGAGGGTCCTGGACAGAGCTGGAGAGAATGTAGAACAAAATTCTAACTCAAAAAGAAAGACCAGACTTGCTGGCCTGACAGAGACTGGAGAAACCCTGAGAATATGGCCCCTGGACACCCCTTCAGCTCAGTAATGAGGCCACTCCTGAGGTTCACCCTTCAGCCAAAGATTGAACAGGCCCATGGAGGAGGGGAACAAGACTAAAGGGGTGCACCAGCCCTGGGACAGGGACTGGAAGGTAGGAGGGAACAGGAAAGCTGGTAATAGGGAACCCAGGATTTAGAAGGGAGAGCGTTGACATGTTGTGGGTTTGTTAACCAATGTCATACAACAATGTGTGTACTAACTGTTTGATGAGAAACTAGTTTGTTCTGTAAACCTTCATCGAAAGTTCAATAAAATAAAAAAAGTAAAGTTAGGTATTTCTTTTGAGGTGCCCTTGGGTGGACTCAAACCTCCAGTCTCTTGGTTAATAGCTGAGCGTGTTAACAGTTTGCTTGTATAACAGCTAATATTTATTGAGCATTTCCCGTGAGCCAGATTTGTCCTAAGTCTGCTATTTCCATCTCTTGCATTTTCCCAGCTACGTTATGATTTAAGTATTAATATCGTTCCCGTTTTACAGGTATGAAAATTGAGACACAGGAATCTCAAGTAACATACCCCAAATCATACTGGTAGCCAGTGACAGAATTGATCCTTGTGATTTCAGAGTCCATGTTTTCACTTTCAAAATTGTGCGTAATTCCTTTTTTTTTATTTTTCCTAAATCCGAGACATTACTGGCATTGTACATTATAAATAGTACCCCAGTTTTAAGGTCCATAGGCAGGGCAAATGGTTTGTATTCAACTGCTTAACCTAAATGTTGGTGGTTTAAACCCACCCAGATGCACCAAAGAAGAAAAGGCCTGCTGATCTGCTTCCATTTACAGCCAAGAAGATCCTATAGAGAAGTTCTACTGTGTGACACACGAAGTCACCGTGAGTCTGGATCAATGGCAGTCACCACCACCAACGAATCCAATTTTAATGATTATAAGGGAAGCAGTACATTCTGTTAAATAGTACATGGTATTTGTCATCGTGTTGCATTTGATAGTTTGTCATGGCATAAAAATGAGTTATTTGGCAGATCACAATTATCTTCTATGCGATTTATTAATTATGAGAACAGTAAAAAAAAAAGTAGCTAAGTTTAATTAAGCCCTTATTATATGCTAGCACTGTGCCTTCAATATGCATATTGAATTTATTCTTTGTAAGAGTCTTACTCTTCATCACACAGATGAGAGAACTGAGATTCAGAAGGTTAAATCCCTTTCCCAGTGGTCACGTTGTCACTGCTTTTAGGACAAACCTTCTCCATCCTTTAAGATTCAAAGGCAGCATTTTATACCCATCACTCTTAGATTTCATTTTCAAGTTTTCAGCTTATCATTTTGGCCCATTGAGATCTTTCCAGCCTTGTTTCTATCATCCCACAGAACTCCTTCTCACTTCTTGAAGCCTGCTATGGGGTAGAAGCTTCAATGTCATCATTCCAGTCATTGGTAGGAATGTTGAACAGATCAGTGCCAAGTACAGAGCTCTGAGGTGCTCCCCCAGCTATCTTCTCCTACCCTGCGTCCGATCATTCAACGTTCTGTGAGGGCCGTTGATTTACAGGTTGTGAATTATCTCTCATTTAGCCCATTTTTTCTGCACCTGGTCCACAGACTTTGTCAAATTCTTTCTCCCTCTCTTCTATAACACCTCTTTAACAAAGATAATGTGAGAATGAATTTGCTGCTGTATGGACTGATGTGGTGATGGTGGTGGGAAGGGGAAGGCCCTGTAAAATGCGATATAATATTGAAGGCTTTATAAACAATTATTTACAGATTCACAGGGCTGGAAAATATCTCAAGGGGTGCCCCCAGTGTGTTCACCTCCTACAGATTACTAATTTTATCATTCAGTTTTTACATCACCCTAAGTCTTCATGCTTCTTGATAACAAAATCTACTATCTGATATCTAAATGTTCATAAAGCCAAGTCCTATAGACTTCTCCCTTGATTATTCAATTTAATATTTGCTTATCCCATTATTTCCAAGAGGTGTTTAGTAGATGTGATTGATATTTATTTAAGAACATAAAACTTACAGATATATCTGGGAAGCCTCTACGTTCTTTCAGTAACCTATTATAGGTCTATCAACATTTAGTTTAATGAAATATCTCTGGAATATATTTATATTTTTAATCTAAATTTTAAAGTTGACGAGTTCCATATGTTTACCACTTAACTGCTTAAAGTGTTTGGGAACCTTTTTATAATGTTGGTTTTGGAAAATAGGAATAACACCTGCCTTGGCAACCAGGAACATTATATCATGTTTTAACTGTGTATGTTTTTTGCATTTTTGCAGATATGAGTAGATTTGAGGTAAAACAAAATCTATATGGTATTTACTAAGCACGTACTATTTACATAGTGCCTTGCCCATAGCAGGTGTTCGATAAATATTTGTTTAAAGAGCTTGTATGTTTTCTTGGGTTTCTGGCTCATTTTCTTTTCTGTGTAATAAAACCTCCTTCTTTGCATTTCAAAGAGTGTACATTAGTTCTACTATGTTAATATTAGGCAGATAAGCCCATTCTTACCTTTCTCTAACTTTTGGGATTTCATTGCTATCTATTTTTTAAACTTCACTTTCTGACAATCCAACCATTTCGAATAATCAATTACATGAGTTAAACACTGTTCTTGCTTATTGCAATTGTCCATTTTTGAATCTTTGCCATTTTTTAAATATCTTTTCTGTTCTGTTGTTGTTGTTACATGCCATCAATTTAGTTCTGACTCATTGTGACCATATGTACAACAGAACAAAACACTGTGTACATCCTGTGCCATCCTCACAATCGTTGTTATGTTTGAGACCATTGTTGCAACCACTGTGTCAATCCATCTCGTCCAGGGTCTTCCTCTTTTTTGCTGACCCTCTATTCACCAAGCATGAGGTCCTTCTCCAGGAAATGGTCTCTCCTGATAACATGTCCAAAGTACATGAGATGAAGTCTTGTCGTCCTCGCTTGAGCCAAGGAGTACTCTGGTTGTATTTCTTTCAAGAGGGACTTATTTGTTCTTCTGGCAGTCCGTGGTATATTCAATATTCTTTGCCAACATTATAATTCAAAGACATCAATCCTTCTTCAGCCTTTATTATTCACTGTCCAGTTTTCACATGCATATGAGGCAATTAAAAATATCATGGCTTGGGTCAGGTACACTTTAGTCCTCAAAGTGACATCTTTGCTTTTTAACACTTCAAACAGGGCTTTTGCAGCAGATTTGCACAATGCAATATGTCCTTTGATTTCCTGACTGCTGCTTCCATGAGCATTGATTGTGGATACAAGTAAAATGAAATCTCTGACAATGTCAATCTTTGCTCCATTTATCATGATGTTGCTTATTGGTGTGGTTGTGAGGATTTTTGTTTTCTTTACGTTGAGGTGTAATCCATATTGAAGGCTGTAGTCTTTGATCTTCATCAGTAAGTGCTTCCAGTCATCTTTGCTTTCAGCAAGCAAGGTTGTGTCCTTTGCATATGGCAGGTTCTGCTCTACAACTGATTAATCAGGGTGCAAGCTTCCAGGTATAGGTGACAGCCGTGTAGGGCATCTTAAGACATTTTTGTTTCTGTTATTTACCATGAGATGTCTATTTTTTTTTTTTAACTTTCTACCTATTACACGATGTTTTAATTCTATGGGATCAGGAAATCATTAATATTATCTAAATTGGATCCTTTCTGTTAAAATTGAAAGTCATATTTTTGTTATTGTTCTTTACCCAATAAATAAGGTTTAGCCACTATTTATCCTGAATATTACTTCCTTACATCGTTGTAAACTTTCATTACAATCGTCATCACATTTTTCTTCTTCTTAGTAAATAAACTTACATTTTTTGGTAGATTCTATTATGTCTGTTTACCGTTTTAAAACTTTCTCTGTCCATTGAAATCTAGGCACTTCTACCACAACCCGAAAACAACCAGCTGCATATATATATGTATATATATATATATATGGATATATATATATGTTTGCCTCAATTTAAAACGAAGCAAAATTTAATAATTAGAAATGACCAAACAAGAAAGCTTATTTAAATAATACCGTGATGCTTTATGCATTTTTTGTGTAATAAACTATAATTTAAAACATGTTAGAAAAATTACTTAAGATGTAGATCTGGATGTTGCTTTACCAAGGCAGCAAACAGAAAATTAGATTTTCAAAACCGGAAGCCCTGGTGGCACAGTGGTTAAGAGCTCATCCACTAACCAAAAGGTCAGCAGTTCAAATCCACCAGCCAATCTTTGGAAACCCAATCTGGCAGTTCTACTCTGTTCTATAGGGTTGCTACAAGTCTGAATCGACTTGATGGCAGTGGGTTTTTATGCAATGGTATCATCCTTTAAAAATTTTCAGATAAAAGAGACTCTTGGGCTGTCCTACACATTCACCTAACATTTCTCTGGAGTTTTCATCATTTATTCCAAGAAGCTCTTGTCCAGCGAATAACTTTTCAGAGCATTATTACATTTAGGTTACTAGTTTCTCAGATTTGGTTTGAGATCCCTGAGGAAAAACTTCCAGGGCTTTACTATTAGCTACCCAATTCATAATGTCTGCTTTAAAAACAACGAGCAAGGAAATGTGACCCCGTGCTTGGGAACTGAAATCTTGCCAATTGCACTGAAGTGTTACATTCATTATGTCATACCACACACATCTGATAAGGGAAGACATAATGCTGTTGGATAGGTTCTTGTATACAAGAACTCCATAGGTCAAGTAAAGAGCTGTTTTTCATTTAATAACTGAACTATGCAGGTGCTAATTTGGACCATATGTAGAACAATGCAGAAATATGCTCCTCCACAGTGGAATGGTAGCTTGTATGTGAGTTGGTATTAAGGGGAACTTTTTGATTAATTAAGGTACCTCTGCACTGTTTTTTTTAAACTGCAGAAATCAATTGACATTACTTTCTGAAAATGCAGCTTGCAGAGAACTGTCATAATGCTGAAATTTTTCCTGCTCCTTCTCTTCACACACCCTGACTTTTTGAGGCTCCCTATGGACCAGTTCATTTGAGAAAAACATATTGGACACTGGGAAAGGCCAAATTAGAATTGAGGCAGCAATCGACTCCCTCATTAAATATGCCTGCCGTGGGATCTCCATAGTGTATCTGGCACAAGTAATACTGAATGATTCAGGTTCTTAATATTTTTCATCTTCTTGTGGGAACTAAGGTAGTAAAAGGACCCCAGAGGTAACATGCCAAGAACCATTTTCACACTCTAATTGCAAATTTGCACTAACCAACCAAGTATAGCATGAGTGTGAAGATTAAATAAATGGATGGGAACTTTGATGAAAGTTTTGTTTTAATGCTATTAGAATCAAGCCCTGAGAGAACTTTTTAGATTTTTGCCCAATCTAGTGAAGTACAGGAAACCCTGGTGGTGTAGTGGTTAAGTGCTACGGCTGCTAACCTAAAGGTCAGCAGTTCAAATCCGCCAGGCGCTCCTTGGAAACTCTATGGGGCAGCTCTACTCTGTCCTATAGGGTCGCTATGAGTTGGAATCGACTCGATGGGAATGCGTTTGCTTTGGTTTTTTGTTTAGTGAAGTACACATTTCACAACCTTCTACTCTCTGGTTACTCTTACACCTCTCTAGCTTTTTGTGCTTTTCTTTTATCCCCCGTTTGAGGCTACAGGGTCTCTATGAGTCAGAATCGACGGCAATGGGATTGTTTGTTTGTTTGTTTGTTTTTGGTTATAAAAATGATCTTATTTGTGTTGTAAATATTGTTCTCTTCCTAAGAAACATCATTAGAGCTACACAATTTTTCAGTTGATTATAATCCTAACAGTGTATTTGAAGAATATTTTTTTTTTGTCACTTGACGGGACATTCTATGTTTCTCCAACTTTCACTCTTCTGTGTGTTTTGCTGCTATTGAACACCAATAAGTTCCTCAAGACAAACAAGACGATTTTAATAGAATATGGTTATTGACCATATATTTGGTAATTATCTAGGAGGATGGCTTTTCCTGAGCCCAGATTCTAAACTGACAGATGAAGATATCATGACAGATCATTTACAAAAGATGTTTTAGATATAAAAGTATAAAATATCTGCCCTACAAAACTAGAATATGGGCAGATTTTCTCCAAAGATGTGTGCAAAGCTGACCTCCAAGCTTCAGTGCAATGATTTGGAAACCACGTGCATAATAAAACATTTTGCTTTCTCCCTTTACACTCTCAACTGAAACCACCTGAATGAAGCAACTTATCTACCTGTTCCTATGTACTTATAGCTTTCTACTACTTCCATACATACTGGTCTCATAAGTCTTTATGAAACATACTTTGAAAAATTTACTTTTATTCTTAGAAATATGATAATACCTGAACCTCCTAGCTGGCCAATCTAGTCGTTCCACAGCCTCATCCCACCTACCACTCAACTTTCTCTGCTACTACTACCCTCCAACGTGAGTCTTAACTGGAGCCAAGTTCATCCCATCACTAGACTTCTGATACTATTACACACAATCTTCTTTAATCTGTGCTTACCCAATTCCATTTCCTTGGAATGCACCCCTCCTTTTTATCTGTTTATTAAAGTTCATATTTTACATTCCCACTTCAAACCCCAGCACATGATGTTCAGTCTCAGAACACTTGTAGTTAGTTATTGTAAAATCTCAGAATGTTTTTATACCTAAAAGGAGCTTTGTAAATGATCTCTCTTTGTATCTTCACTTTATAAGTTTATAAAAACTGAGACCCATGAACCCATGAAAAATAAAGTATTAGTTTACTATTGCAAAAAGTTTTAAGGATCCATGAGGGGGTTCGTCTTACTGTTGTAAATTCTTAGAGATGAGAGTTAGACTCTTATGTACATCACCCAAAAAGTATGTAATAGGTGTTTTGTAAATAATTTGATGATGACACCCTAATCAGATCATCATCATAGAATTTGATGACCATTTGTAGCCTTTCTGAAGGCTGGTCACATCATAGAGTATTGTTGTTGGTCATTAGAAACTTTGCAACAATAATTATTTGTAAAATGCATTAATTCAACTCAGTAGGTCATTGTCCTTATGGTTACTGTTAAAGCTAAAGCTAGTCCTTGAGGAAAACAATCCCAGTACTTCTGCCTGTTGTTTACACACACACACACACACACACACAAAATCACTTTCTACTTTGAAAATTATTATAGGTAAAATTTTCACTTTTTTGAACTGGTGTTTCTGCCTCACCACTTAATATTTAAAATACAACAGTTGAATTCTGAAAGTCACACGTGGAGTACATTCTTTGGAATCTTCATTGTTTGGTCATTGCTGAACAACACGCAAATCTTTGTATTTTTTCACCTGAATAAATAGTGCCCTGCGTTTCACCCTTTGAGGTCAATACATACGTCTTGCACGATGGGCATTCTTCAGCTCTTTTCCTGCTGATTCTAATGAAAAGCAAAAAGTTCAGCACCCATGCCACCTGATTGAGAGTGGAGAAGTCTGTGTTTTTTATTCTCATTTAAAAAGGCCAGATGCTGGTCACCAGCAGTTTTATATATGGTAATGTTTTCTCAGTAATAAAGAATAGCATCTATCTACAGTCTGTTCCCAACTTCAATTACCAATGTAGTTTCAAAGCAAATAACTTGCCAAATTCTCTGAATATTTAAATTTCATTGTAATATGTAATAACAGGTGTGTGTAAGAGTTGCCAATATCCACATAGTGTTTGCGAATTCAATTATTATTTCCCACAATATAATGGTATTTAATTGATATTTTGAATTCTAACTTGGCAATAGCTCTTTCAAAAGTTTTGGCTTTTATTGGAAATCATTGTATTTCATTATTCATAAATGCCAATTGTGGATAGAAACCATATTTACTGTTTTTAAGATATCACAGATTATTCACACATGTGTTTGCTTGTTTTGATTGGATCTTGGGTTTGACACCTTTTAAAATAAAATGAAAGAATTATTATGAAGGAGCTGTGCAAAACAAGTGCATTGTAAATTTTAGAGTCCAGAGCAGAAATAAAAGCTTCATTTACACAGCTTGGTGATTCTCTGTAACTTGGTATTTTGGTAGATTAGGGAGCCAGAATTTATGGCTAAAATTGTTCAAGTGGTTACCCATCTTGTTAAAGTTTGGTGACAAAACCCCATCCACCCTGTAGTATTAGAAAGTCTCTTAGTAGTACCACTAAAACAAACTAAGTGTATAAATTTACATGTGATGAAAACCAAGATAGAACAAGTGTGTAGACGGTTTCCTTACTTAGGCACCGAATAGTATTTCTATAGCAAATCCACACCCCATCCTTCATTTAGGGAAAGACTTGATATGTTAACTGATAATCAGTGTAGATTATTTTAGATAATCCTGTATTAAAAAGTCAATTCCATCAACATCTCTACCAAGTAAAGTCAAGTGATTATCTATGACCTGATAGACCCATCTTTTTTTTTTTTTTTTTGGTTCTGTTTTGTATTTTACCACCTATCCTGTTTATCAAAATCTCATATTTCACATTCCCACTTACTTAGCTTATTTTTGGGACAGCTATCTCAATACAGGTCATTCTGAGGTTCATTTGGCATCCTCAGTAGGCACCCCCATAACCCAGATGGGACAAAGCTCTATTCCATCCATTTACCTGTTCTTTTTTAGAATGAGAGTGTGGTTCAAATGAATGAGAGCATCTGTATAAATAGTGTTTGTATTGTTTCTCTGCACAATACCACTAATGATCCTCTCCTTTGTATAACTAGAGCTGACTGCATCAGGAATCGACTGATTTAGATCACAGATGCTTTACTAGGGTAGAAAACAGCTGTGAGTCTGATCTTGATCATTTCAAATGCTACAACAACTTGTTCATAAACAGATAAAAAGCCTCTTATATAGAATTAAGAGGAAAAAAAAAAAAGAACAATTTGACCCACTATATCTTAATATGGAGTTGGCCCAGTGGTTAAAGCACTCAACTGCTAACCAAAGGGTCAGCAGTTCAAATCCACCAGCTGTCCATGGAAGAAAGATATGGCAATCTACTCCCATAAAGATTACATCCTTGGAAACCCTGTGAGGCAGTTCTACTCTGTCCTAAAGTGTTACAATAAGTCAGAATCGACTTGATGGCAATAGATGTGTTTTTTTTTTTGTTTTTTTTTTTTTGGTTTTGGGTAGCACAAATGATTAAAAACTTGAGGTTGGTGATTCCAATCCACTCACATGCTGTTTGGAACAAAGTCCTGATGATCTGCTTCTGAAAGATCACAGCCATCCTACTCTGAAATGCACAAGTTCTCCATGAGTCAGACACCAGACATGTAGGTAAAAAAAAATTAACTTGGTCGTTCCATGTGATAAATGTGAAAGGGAATAAAAACAGGATATGTGATAAAGAGTGAGAGAAAACTTGCAAAAGATGATTATGGAAGGCTCCAGTGGCATTCAAGGTGAGGTCTAAAGGGCCGAAAGAGGAATAGGAAGAACTGAAGAAAGTGTTCCAGGCAGAAGTGTGAAGCTATGAAAAATAGATGAGATTAATGTGTATGAAAAGTAGTGAGAAGTCCAGTGTACTTAGACCATAGTGAGTGCTGGGCAAAATAGTATGAGCGGAGGTTGGGAGATCAGCATGGGAAAATCATATATGGCTTTTATGCATAGACAAGCAACTTGGAATATATTCTATAGTGCCAATGGAAAAGATAAAGTGATGTTGAGTATACTTGAGACCTATGAAAATGAAACCAAACCCACTGCCATCGAGTCCATTCCAACTCGTAGAGACTCTGTGGGACAGAGTAGAAATGCCCCGTAGGGTTTCCAAGGCTGTAATCTTGACAGGAGTCCTGATGATGCTAAGGCAAGTTTGGCGGTTGGAACTCAGCAACCACTCTGGAAGAAAGTGTGGCAGTTCGCTTCTATAAAGATTTACAGCCTTGAAAACCTTATGGGGCAGTCCTACTGTGTCCTATAGGGTTACTATGAGTTGGAATTTGACTTGATGGCAGTGGGTTTGGTTTTTTGGTTTGTGGTAATCTTTACAGAAGCACTCTTTTCCTGAAGAGTGGCTGGTGGGTTAGAACCACCAACATTTCAGTTAGCAACTGAGCACTTAGCCAGTGTACTACCAAGGCTCCTTTTGAGACCTATAAAGGCTTAATATTTTTATAAAGTTTTTAATCAAAGCAGCTCAATCTTTAAAAATAGTCATCCCTTAAAGTAGTTATTTCTAGTTAGCAGAAAAAATTATCTACATAAAACAACCAGAGATCCTGTAAATGAAGTTTTGAAGAGGGTGAATTTCTTTATAGAATAGTACAGGGTTTGGACATAATCTTAGAAGCAAAAATGTTTGTACTATCATTGTTTTTTGGTGTCTTTTTAATCCATGACACTCTTCTAATTGAACCCTTTTGCCTCACCTTTCCCAGTCCCTTCCAACGTTTAACAGAATCTCTAATACCCCATCTCCAAACAACCAAACAAAAAAACAACAGCAGCGGTAAGACAGACTGAAGCAAGAGTAAAGGAGCTTCTGGTCTTTGGCCTTGGTGCTCCGAACCTCCACAATTTTGGCTAAGCCTCAGCAGTGACATTAAGTGATGGTAATGAGGATCAGTCTCTGGGATGGGTCAAGGCCATTTGTTTGTTGTGATGAATAGTGGCTTTGAACCATAGTGAAATATAAGAATGATCATAACAATTGTATTTGCTCACAATGGAAGCAGATAAGAGCAATTTTTATGGCTACTACTACTAGGCTTCACATTGACCCTCCAATTTCACGTGAGACAATGTGGCATGGGGCAATATGTTCCACAGTGTCTTATGCAAGATGACATCCAAGATAATCTAGGATGGTATGAAGATTAATTTTTTATTTTGATAGATATGTATTTATTTTAAAGCATGCTATGGAAAAATAAGTAACTAACAAATCAAATCAAGAGTCTTAGAGACTTTATTGCTCTGGAGAAGTCCAAGTGGGTCTATTTAAACTAAAACCTGATGTGACAAAAAAAAAAGTATCAGCATAATAGCTGAATGATGGAAAATAAGGAAATCCTAGCATTTACTTGGCCAGAAAATAAAATAAAGTAAATAAAAACAGCTACCGTCAAGTAGATTCTGACTTTGGTGACCCTGTGTGTTTCAGGGTAGAACTGCTCAGTAGAGTTTTCAGTGGCTCTGATCTTTTGGAAGCAGGTCACCAGGACTTTCTTAAAAGGCACCTCTGGGTGAATTTGAGCCGCAACCTTTCAGTTAGTAGCCCAGTATTTAAGTATTTGCATCTCCCAGGGACTAAATTGAAATTCTGGCAATGTCACTTCCTAGCTGTGTGACTTTGGCAAATCACTTTAACCTCTGTGGGATTATTTCTTGTAAAATGGGTAAATAATAAATATTCCATCATTATTTTGTAAAAATTAAATGAGATAATTTATTTAAAGATATTAACATAGAGTTTCTCCTATAGAAATTACCCTAATGTAGTGCCATTACTGTTATTATTGTGTCATAGAACAGTGAGCTTCTTGAGGGCAAGAATTCTATTTGCCATTCCATTCCATTCCCAGAATGTAGCTCAGTGCCTATCAGTCAAGGTAATTTTTGAGTAAATAAGAGAATGGATTAACAAAGGAATGTATCTACAGAATTTGGATTTCTTTATAAGTTAAACTAATTTTTTTCTCCTTCATTTTTATTCAGTCTAGTGCAGTAAATATTTTATGTGCCTACTATGTCAGAAGCGTTCTTTTAGATTAGATGATCACTGCCTTCAAAGAGTTCATACCAAATGCTTCAAAATAATTTCAATACAGGTAATAATTAGAGCAGTAATCAGGTCAAGTGTATCTGGCAAATTACTGTTTACTATTCCTAGCATAATCTGAATTTCATCAGTCTCCATAAGCTTCCTGATACTAAAGAAGTCACTTAACAACAATATCCAAATTCTGATGCTTCTTCCTCTTTAGTAATAAATGCTTTTGGCTTCTAGGCTCTCTAGTTGATACACCTCCTGGCAGCCTAGTTGTGTCTGATATTTAACTAATCATTGTCTCAAAAGTGTTTATAAGCTTTAGATTCTGCTCCAAAGAGGTTTTGCATTTGCTTTGTTGGACATGGCAGGCTCGTCTTCTGGTCCTTGGATGGCCTGCCAACATTTCAACCTACACCATTTCATTTGCTGCTCAAACAGACACCATGTTATCTATTGCTACCTTTCCAGTCTCCACATTTACCCATCAGCTGTCAGATTTCTTTCAGATGCAGAAAGCACATTACTCTTCCAACAGACAATACCCAAGGTACTAGGAATCATCATGCCCCAAATGGACAGCAATCAGTGGCGAAATGGTGCAGGGTCAAAGAGCATTCTGTCCTCTAATTCACATTTTATTAGAGAGTTCCAAAAATGTTGTTACTAATATTTAGTTTCCTCAATTTTTACAGCTAGTCAAGCTCTAGAGAACAATTGAAGAGATGCTCATTATGCTGCATTTGGCATAACACTTCATCTTTGATAACGAGGGCTTTGCTACTAGGTTAAGTTCAGTTGTTGAATGCTGCCATCTGTGTTTGCCACTGAATCCTTAAATTCAGCACTTCCAAAATTTAACTCATTATCTTATCATTCAAACTTACCTTGACTCCTGATCTCCAATGTCATTTTTTCACCAGTTCTTAGTTTCCTTGTTTGAATTCTCTCAGAAAGTTCTTAAGCCCCTGACTCAGGGGGCTCTACTAGATATCACACATGCCTGGACTTCAGCTCTGAACACAGCTCAGATTTAGTCTGGGACCCCTATTCTTCTGGAATATTATCTATATCTGGGGAGAAAAGTGACAAGTGTTGGCATTGAAGAGATAGTCAGTGTCCATATCATGAAGCTTAGTTTTTATCCTCAAAGACACTGAGAACCATTGAAGCAGGAAAGTAACTTCTGAGAATTTAGATAGATCGTTTTGACAAGAACCAAACCCATTGCCATCGAGTCAATTCCAACTCACAGTGACCCTATAGGACAGAGTAGAACTGTCCCATAGGGTTTCCAAGGAGCAGCTGGTGGTGAACTGCTGACATTTTGGTCAGCAGCCAATGCTTAACCACTGTGCAACCAGGGCAGGCAAAGTGAGTAGGTAAAGTTACCATCTAGAGAAGGATACATTCAGTGAAACCAGCAAAAGCCAGAACCTGTGTCAGGCAGAAACCTGTCAGAGAAGGAAAACTCAAATATTTTCCACTGAAACAGATGATAGAAAAGGGGAAGACTGCAGCCTGTCAAAGGCAGAAAACTTGCAAGATCTGTAAAAACAAGACAGCCCCATCGAGAGTTCCAGCTCTCACAGGTTTCACTGTAATAATACTGGGGTACTAAGTAGAAACCATTGCATTCAAAAATAAATGAAGTGAGAAGGTGGTGACAAGCTGTTTAGCTTATTTTTAGATGAGAAGGCAGATGGATATGGCAGTAAGCACAGAGAGTTACTGGGTCAAGAAGAACTTAAAAAAAAATAAAAATGGATTAAATTTAATATAGTTACAGACTAAGTTTACAAACCATAAGGAGACAAGGAAAGAAAGATGCTACTAACAAAAGCTACAATGAAAAGTAATATTACTTAGTATTAATATACTAATATAATAAGTATCAATGTACTTGGAATAAGTATAAATGTTAACTATTTAGTAGTAGAAAGACTCACAACTGGGCCAATAAACAGTATCATGATAAATGCAGAAGAAAATGAAGTTGTCAATGATTTCATTTTACTTGGATCAGCAATCAATGTCCATGGAAGCAATGGTAAAGAAATGAAAGGCCTTATTGCATTGGGAAAATCTGATGCAAAAGATCTTTTAAAGTTTTAAAAAGGAAGATGTCACTTTGATGACTAAGGTGCACCTGACCTAAACCACGATCTTTCCAACTGTCTCACATGCATATAAAAAAGGGACAATTAAAAAGGAAAACAGAAAAGAATTTATGCATTCAAATTGTAGTATTGGCAAAAGAATATTAAATACACTGTGGACTGCCAGAAGAACAAACAAATCAGCCTTAGGAGAAAATACAACAAGAATACCACTTAGAAGCTAGGATTATGAGACTTCGTCGTGCTTACTTTGGACATGTCATCAAGAAAGATCAATTGCTAGAGAAGAACATCATGGTTAGTAAAATATAAGATCAGCACAAATGAGAGAAAGCTTCAATGAGATGAATTGACACAATAATCTCAACAATGAACTCAAATATACCAACAATCATGAAGGTGGCTCAGGACTAGGTAACGTTTTGTTCTATTATGCCTAAGGTCACTATGAGTCAGAGCCAACTTGATGGCAGCTAACAACCACAACAACAGTATAGAAAGACATCTTTATTCTGTGATAGGCACTGTTCTAAGCACTTGCATGCATTATCTCACTGGAGCCTCAAAACTAAGCAAGATTGGTATTGTTGTTACCTACATTTTCTAGATGAGAAAGCTTGGACTTTGAGAGGCTAAGCTGTAGAGAGTGACCTTGAACCAAGGCCCGCCTAGAACCCAAATTTGTGCCATTAACCACTGTGCCTTTTTGCCTCCCATACTTGAAATAAAGGGGATAATGGATAATGCTCCTAAAAACAATAGTAAGGTTTAGAATTGAGAACACAAATGGAAAAACCAAGAGTACCAGTTAGATGAGAATATAGTTTTAAAATCTTTGTATTGGTTTAGAAGAGAAGATATTAAATGAGTAAGAGGATCTAGAAAACAAGATTTTTAATAGTTTTGTCCTTGTGAAAATAGAAATGACATTATTCGTATTAAAAAATGTCTAAATTCAAATATTCGGTTCTCAAACATCAATCATCAAATGAGTTTAAGTAATCTATTGCTTTTTCAAGAAGGACTTGCAAGTGATACCTAAAAGTAATAATCTTAGATATGAGTCCACTTATCTACCATGATTTCAAGCAGGAAATGCAGTGAAATTTACTAATGTCTCTATTTTTTTTTTTTTCTCCACAACAGCTCAAGTGTGGTTAATGGGGTAATTGTTAGCAGAAGCCTTTGTATTACAGCAATGTTCACCGGCTTTAAAAACCCTTGCACTTAAATTATCACCCCTTCCCCCTTGTTTTTAGCTATGCATCATTTTCTTGAAAAAAAAAAAAAAATCCCTATTGATTCATACCAGGCTTATAAAACAGAATGTGTGCTTCTACTTTTTATAGGCAAATGAAACAGAGTGATTATAAACAATGAACTTGCCAACGTGATACTGTTAATCAGCTTGTTTAAACAAGCCCCAAGTCCTGTGCCAAATACCTGCCATCTTGCAAAGAAACAGTTTATGTTCTTTGTATGTGGCCAGATTTTATTCCCCAGAGTTTTGATGCTATGAGGCTGGAATTCAATTTGTATGTGGTTAGGAATGATATTAAGTCCTAGACACACTGCCAGGACATATCTTTCCAAACAGGTGGGAAAATGAGGTGGGGTGGAAAAACTCTATAGCGATGCTGAAGAGATTCATAAATGGATTTATTTTTTAAATGTCCTTTCAAAATTACTCTCAGCTTTTTTCAATTACTCAGGTGCATCACAAAACTAGGAAGTGCCCATTATCTACTTGTATTTTTTTCTGTTTAACACAATAGAGAACATATTTCAATGTCTGTAAATATTTTTTCAGAAACAGTTTTCACATGTATCTTATGAATCCATGCTTGGTTTATTCATTTTTCCCTCTGTTAAAAAGACATTTATCACTAAAAGAAACATAGCACAGAAAATTTCTCTTGGAAATGCTGAAGAAAAATTATTTCTCAGCTTTTATGTTTACCACTGAGCCTGTTTCTAAAGTGGAGTGAAGATAAATACCTTACCAAATGTCTGAAACGTTGGCATCAGTGCAGGTTAATCTTTGTGTAAGCTGTGGAGATTAGGTCACTCTAGAAAACTGTGGTCAGATAAGACCATGCACCGACTTTTACTTATCCCTTTTAAAGTTATTATATTTAGATGAATTCTGGAATTTTACTGATTTTTTTTTTCCTGGCCATCTTGCTTCACAGTAAATATTTTACATTCCGTATTTTCAACAGTAAGCATATGGAGACTTAATTACTTAATTAAATCTGTTTATATTAATCATTTTATCCTAAATTAAATGCTAGAGTGGTTTCAAATCTTTCTTGTATCATGTAAGGAGTGAGAGTTATTAAAAGAATTCAAAAATATTTCAGTTGAGTTTGTATTAACATGACACTTTTTAAAGTTTCTCTGAATAGCCTTGGAAAAGGGTGACAGTAGCAGAAAATATGTTTAATTTTCTAGAACGTTATCATGGAAATAAACTATGCTAATGACATCCTTCATAGTTAGATCAGCCTCCAACTAGACATATACTCAGCTGTCTCTTCCCTACTTGAAGAGTTCATATCACCTTCCATGAGCTATCTTGACTTAGTGGGACTGGAGGGGAAATTCCACCTGCCCCTTAAGATAAACATAGCATATGTCCACTTAACAAAGAAGTTAATGTAAAATATTAACCCCAGTTAACATCTATAGTTTTCTTGTTTGTTAAACTGAAAGCATTCTGAACAGCACGCTATGTTTGATTGGACCTGAATCTGCTGATCTACTGCTCTTTTTTACATCTCATTACCTCAGAGGAAATGTCAGTGGCTGAAAGACCTGCTACAAGAACAGTCTAGTTTGCCCAATGTATCTCTTTAAAGACAACCAAATGCTAATGTAGCATATAGATTATTGAAATGATAATGATAATCAGTGTGTCTTAAATTGTTCTGTGCAGAATAATATTGTTGTTGTGACCAAGGATGAAGTGCTGAGTTTAAATTAGGCTCTGTAAAAGTAAAATAGAAATATCAGTAGAATTCTGTAAAAATATGTATAGAATTCTCTGTAGTCTCTACCCTTCTCTATTCTCTCATTCCCCTCACCTCTCATGTCTGTGAAAATACTACAATCCGCACTGCTGCCCATGAGTCTCCCTGTACCCACCCCTAGCTAAATTGTGCCTGTTAAGCACATAAGTAATTTTGGCCTTTCCCTGACATGCAGGGAAAAAAAAAAAAAAAAAATCTAATCTCTGTTTAGTTATCATAGAGCAAAGGTGTCTACTTTCTAATCTAAAAACAAGGTAATCTAGTAACCTAATCCATGCATCTTTTTTTTTTTTTAATTGAGGAAAAGTAGAGCATCTCTTCTCTCTGGTCCCTTCTTCACCTTACATGGTGGTATTTTTGTAAAAACATCTCTTGTCTTTGTTGTGGGCACATGCTAAGTGTTTTTACGGGCTTTAACATTCTTCGGAGAGGTTGTACATACAAGCAGCAACTTTCGGTGCCCAAAGAGAGAGACTAATGGTGTAACAGTAAAAGCATAGACCTGGAACTCAACTGCTTGGGTTCAGATCCTATCTTTTCCACTTATGACCTCTATGGCTTAGCCCAAAGCTCTTCCTTCTTTCACCTTTACCCAAAGCCCTTCACCTATCTTAGTTTAAGGACTCAATAAGTTAATAAATATAAAACATATAGAACAGTGTCTGGTACATGTAAGCAATCAATAAGTGTTAGCTTTCAGTTCCTGTAGATAATTATGCATATGTAAGATCAGCTCATGGACTTCATTTCAGAAGGCACCCAGAACACCACTAGTGTCATCACTCTGTGAACAAGCTGGGAAGGAACAGTGACAGCTATAAAAATTTACCTCCTGAAAGAGAAAGTCTATTTTTAATGCTGAATTAGTAGTTCAGGAAGTCCCCTATAGTCACACCATAGTCACACCCTATAGTCACACCATAGTCACACTCTATAGTCACGGAAAGAATCATATTTCAAGATCTTCCATAAGAGATCTTGGAAGTGATTGTAGGTAGTTATTTCTGAGTCTTTAAACCAGAATATCTTTATTAATGTCTAATCTATGCATTTTTCTTCACTGTCATATTTTACGTGAAATATAACGTGAAAGATTCAGTTAAGATAGTGGCACATAAAGCTGTGAAGTGTGTCATAGTGTGATAAAGATACTGATGATTAGATTTAGTCTAAGGGCAGAAGAGGGTAATAAAGAGAAGCAAGTGACAAGTCATAGCAAAAGACAAGAAAGTGGGGCTTAAAAGAGTAGCTGAGT
The DNA here is from genome assembly GCF_030014295.1 of Loxodonta africana. Classification (NCBI taxonomy): domain Eukaryota; kingdom Metazoa; phylum Chordata; class Mammalia; order Proboscidea; family Elephantidae; genus Loxodonta; species Loxodonta africana. The sequence goes on along the minus strand of NC_087346.1, from coordinate 73,312,508 downwards.
TTCCTCGCTTAGCCATTTTTCTGAATTTATATTCTGCTTACTTTTTGGAGAGCCCTTGTGGTGCAGTGGTTAAGAGCTCGGCTGCTAACCAAAAGATCGGCAGTTTGAATCCACCAATCACTCTTTGGAAACCCTATGGGGCAGTTTTACTCCATCCTATAGAGTTACTATGAGTCGGAATCAACTCAACGACAATGGATTTGTTTGCTTTTCACTTTTTGGTGGCTTTAGAGGTTTGTGAAGTATTTATTTGCTTAGTAGAAACTGCATTGAAACGACTGAATATGTTACATATTTCTTGATATTAAGGCCCTCTACTTTCAGGCATATTCTACTTTTCCAGTCCTTTTCTCCATTCTTCCCCTGCAATTACACAATTCTATGCAAGGCACAAACCTGGTAGTCTACTTCTATAAAGATTAGAGCCAAGAAAACACTATGGGCAGTTCTATTCTGTCATATGAGGTCACTATGAGTCAGAATTTGCTCAGACTCAATAACAACCACCACCACGAAACAAGAACAGGTGTATTTCCCTGCAAACATGTCTTTTCACAGTATCTTGCCCTTGCTGTCCTATTTCTGACTCTTAGCCTATCTTGATCTGACAATATCTAGCCCATTTCTTCCATAAATCTAGATCAAGACAATTTAAGAAACCAGTGACTGGGGAATGAAGGAAGCGAAAACTGTTTTTGAGTTTGTTGTTGAAAAGGAGGAGAAAAATGAAATGATATTGAAAAGCCTTAGAGAGAGTTTTCTTTTCTTTTTTTATTGTTTATCTTAAGGAGGTATAGAAGTTTGTTTCAGACTGATAGAGATAAATTAATAGAGAAGAAGAGACAATTATATGTGCTGGGGGGAAAAAAACTTGTTGGAGAAAATGTGTAGGCAGTGGAAACAAAATGGATCAAGAGTAAATGGATGTGTATCTCAGTCCAGTTGCTGTATAAGGCTTAAAAGGATGAATGAAGAGTTATTCATCTGCTATGGGAAGTAAGGAGAAACATATAGGTGAAGATAAAGAATGGTGAAAGGTGAAGAATTTGAGTGAACTCAGTTAGGATGGCCTTCATCATCTCAGTAACATTAATTGTTGAAAATGAGAAATGCATGATTTGAGGTAGACACTTGAGTAGAAAAGTCCTGGAAGAGCTATCATAGGGAATAGAGTAGGTTGTCAGATGAATTTAAGGAATGCAGGCTTAAACTGAAAACCTATTTGAGATTAGATACACATAGGGATGATTCAAGTTGCACTTAGGAATCCCATATTTTGTTCATTTCTAAGAATAAGACGTGAAACTGTGCAGTTGTATTTATGGCTGGGTTCATGGTAGATATAGCAGATAATGGGTGTAATTATAAGTCAGTGTTACTGTTGGGAAAAGATCAAACATTCCTGAAATTGCAGAAGCAGCATGCCTTTCTTCAAGCCTTTAATTATAATAAAATGGATAAATATGGGTGCCAAAACAATCTAATGTAATACCAGCCCTGACTGTTCTAGATAGAACTAAATATACAGATCTAACAAGCACTGTTAGAAGCTTTCAGTCAACTCTAATTCAATTTGTTTTTTTAAATATTGACATAAGTGGTTTTACATTAAATGAGTTGTCTGTTGAAAAGAATTAAGCCTACAGGATCAAGTGGTCATTTACTATTTTATATGCGATTACAGAAATTGGCTAAGTAAGACTCAGCCAGTTTTGGTTCAGATAGTAGAGCATTGGGCTATTGTCTTTAGGCTTTACTGCATACAAGCTTAAGTAGAAACGAGAGATTGTTATGACAATGAAGTCAGGTGTGGTGGGGACATTTAAGGAACAAGGGTGTTAGCAGTTTTAGAAGAGAGGAAATGCAACCTCCTCTTTGCCTATATCCCCAATTATAGTAAATTGAGTAATACTAACTGCTCTAGCCAATTGATCCCAACATTTGTAATTGCTTAAACAAATAGAAGTTTGTTTTTTGTTCACAAAACAGGCCTGAAAATTCCAGTTTACTGAAAAGTAGGGTGTTGTCTTAGGCTGGGTTCTCTAGAGGAGCAAAACCAGTGAAGTATATATATAAATATAGAGAGAGATTTATTTCAAGGAAATGGCTCACACAATTGTGGAAGCTGGTAAGTCCCAAATCTGTGGGTCAGGAGGCAGGCTGCTGGCTCGTGGGGTTGTGGGAGCTGGAAGATCCAAAATCTGAAGGTCAGGCACCAGGTTGAAGCCTTCTCACCTCCTAAGAACTGGAAGTCAGATGACACGAGATGAATGCAGAATCGAGAGAGAGAGCTTTGCCAGAACAATCGTTTATCTCAGAATGTAGACTACACCCCCAAGGAAACTTCTTCCAACTGATTGGCTGCTCAAATCAGGTTACAAAATGGGAGGTGATTACACAGTGTCTGCCAAACCACTGAAAATCATAACCTAGCCAAACCGACACATAACATTACCCATCACAAGAGTACCCTGTTCCACTTAGGGGCCCAGGCTAATGGAGTCTCTATCATCTTCAACACATGGCTTCCAAAGTTGCTATTGTTGTCTCCTTGCAGTAAGAGAATGGGAAAGATCATGAAAGTTGGCTTATAGGAAGTTTGACGGGCCAACCTCTAAGTGTTGCACACTTCTTATGCTAACGTTCCATTAGCCAGGATTCTGTCACATGGCCAAACCTAATTGCAAAGGAAGTTGAGAGTGGAATCTAGTTGCTTGCCCAGGAAAAGATAAAAATTGGTTTCCAACAACTCCGTGCTGTACTCAGTGCCATACTAACTGCTGAATGAGGGTCCTGGCAATAGCAAGTGATAACATCACTGTAACAGAGAGAGCTATCGCCATCTAACTCCTTTCTCCACTTGACTGGTTTACTTCTTGTCAGTTCTTGTTTGAATACTTCTTTTCTATTAAAAAAATATACAATTAACCTAATTATCCACCAGAAACTTTTGAATATAATTACAATCCACCTATTCAGTGCCACTGTTGTAAATGACCCTTGTATGACAATGGGGCAAAACAAAAAATTCTTGTGACTACTATAGAATGGAGCCCTGCTGGTGCAGTGGTTAAGAGCTACAGCTGTAAACCAAAAAGTCAGCAGTTCAAATCCACCAGCCGCTCCTTGAAAACTTGATGGGGCAGTTCTACTCTGTCCTATAGGGTCACTATGAGTTGGAATCAATTCGATGGCAATGGGTTTTGTTTTGTTTTGTTGGTACTATAGAACACAGAGTTTAATCTCTGATATGATTGCAACTATAAAAATAATGAGTGTATTTTGACTAAGAAGCATGAGAATATTGATTTGCTAAGATAGTGTAATTTTGCATGTTTTTTTCATTAAAATATCTGCTATTGCTACGATATTTTTTGCAACGACTCGTGATTTAAAAAAAATGAGTATTAATTTCTTAAATGTCTTTAAATCTATATGTTGTTGTTAGTTGTCAAATTGGCTCTGACTCATGACGATCTTATGTTTAACAGAGGTCCTGTGCCATCTTCATGTTTGAGTCCATTATTGTGGCTATTGTCAGTCCATCTCATTTAGAGTTTTCCTAGTTTTTGCTTACCCTCTTCTTTACCAAACATGATGTCCTTTTCTAGAGATTGCCCTTGCCTGATGTTGTGTCCAAAGTAAGCAAGATAACGTCTCACCACCCTTGTTTCTAAGGAGTCTTCTGGTTGTATTACTTCTCAAACAGATTTGTTCCTTCTTCTGGATGTTCACAGTATGTTCAGTATTTTTTGCCAACACTATAATCCAAATACATCAATTCTTTTTTTGTCTTCTTTTGTCATTGTCAGGCTTTCACATGCAGTGTGTATGTTAAGCTATGTTAATGTATAGGATGTCTTTAAATGGGTTGCTTTGGAATTTTCAAAATTCAGATTAGACTTCCTTTTTAATCTTAATTTGACTTAAATATAAGCTCTCATAAGCAACTATACCCAGATGCATTCTTTAAAAAATTGTCATCATTATTGGCCTTTGTTGCTATGTGGCCTGTGTTATGTCTTAAGCAACTATTGTTTATTTTTTTCTCATATTTGAGAGTTGGATTTGTGTGAACATATCTTAAAACACTGAAAATTTTAATTAAGACAAATAAGGATATTCCAGAATGCCTGTATTGTCTAAGGGTACAATGAAAAATTGTTTATATGAAGTCTTGGCCTTACCAATTAGCATAAGCTTCAAAGCTTCAAAGAATAACAGTTTGGCCTAGAGGAAAAGATTTGGAGGAGAAACAAAAATTTGAATCAGATTTTAAATTATTACCCTCTTCTTATCTAATACCTTCCCAACATTAACACATATAAACACCTGCTAATCATTGATATTAATATATTATAACTTGAATAATTGTAGGGGAAACATTTTAAAGATTTTATAGATGCATTAAATTGCTTCCTACTGAGGGACATAAGGCTTGTGTGTATGAGTGTGTGTGTGCTTGTGTGTGTGTTGCATGTGTGTTTAGCACACATGTAAGACTGAGTTCCCTGGTTTCCCTTTGTAGCAATTTGTTGGAGTGATATTTCCTGAATGGGTTTATGCCACAGTTTGGACAACATTTTTATACATTATGAGATATACATATGGACTCCTCTGATTTCATGCATGAACATGAAACAGGTTTGATCAAGTATTAAAAAAACAAAAAGCAAAAAAAAAACAAACTCATTGCTGTCAAATCTATTCTGACTCGTAGCAACTCTATAGGACAGAATAGAACTGCCCCATAGGTTTCCAAGGCTGTAGTCTTTATGGAAGCAGACTGCCACATCTTTCTCTGCAAAGCATCTGGTCAGCTTGAACAGTTGACCTTTTGGTTAGCAGCCGAGCACTTAAAGACTGAACCAAGTGATCAAGGATAATACCTACCAAAATATCTCCATCTGAAGGAAACAGTTCTTGAACTATAATTAACTGAATATCATCAAAATGTACATTTCTAATGAAATAAAATGAGGGGAAAGAATCTGCATTTATAATATGTATCCCCCAAAAGTACTCTTATATAATGATCTATAGATCACACATCAAGGAACACTACTTCAAGGAGACCGTAAAGGAATATTCTATGTTGGACTCTTTTATTGTGAATTTTACATAAAAGCTGAAGCAAAATGATGTTGCTGAAATTAATATTTTGTGTCCTTCCAAATAAGTATTAAATCTGAATTCTATAGTGACACATGGAAACCCTGACCAATAACCCATGCCTGCTTTGCCTTTGAGTGTGAAACATCTAAGCTCTAGAACAAGGTGCTGGCAAACTGCAGCCTGTGGGACAACTCTGGCCTGCTGCCTCGTTTTGTAGGACCTCTGAACTGAGAATTTTTTTTTACATTTTTAAAATACCGTTGCTGTTGAGTTGATTCCTACTCATAGTGACCCTATAGAACAGGATAGGACTGCCCCATAGGATTTCCAAGTAACTGCTGGTGGATTTAAACTGCCAACATTTTGGTTAGCAGCTGAGCTCTAATCCACTACACCATCAGGGCTCCACATTTTTAAATGGGTGAAAAAAAATCAAAAGAAGAATAATATTGCATGACATGTGAAAAAAAATATGATATTTACATTTTAGTGCCTATAAATAAAGTTTTATGGACACTGAAATGTGAATATCATATACTTTTCATATGTCATGAAATAAACTGTGTTGAACTATTTATATATTATCTATGGTTACTTATGCACTACAATGGCAAAACTGAGTAGCAGCCCCAGAGACTCTGTGGTACTCTCATCACTTTGTACTGCCGCTCAGCATGCTGCCAGTCACAGGGATGTGGTTATAATTCTACAGCATTTCAAGTGCTACATATATGGTCAAATTATATTGGCAACATATTATATGTTCATTATGCAGTGACATTGTGTTGTTGTTGTTAGGTGCCTTCCAGTCAACTTTGACTCATACAGACCCCACAAAACACAGTAAACTGCCCCATAGTGTTTTCTAGCCTGTAATCATTATGGGAAGGAGCCCTGGTGGCACAGTAGTTAAGCATTTGGCTCTTAACTGAAAGGTCAGCTGTTAGAACCCACCAGCCACTCTGAGAGAGAAAGATGTGGCAGTCTGTCTCCCTAAAGGTTAAAAAAAAAAAAAAAAAAAAAAATTTTTTTTTTTTTGAAACCCTGTGAGGCAGTTCCACTCTGTCCTATATGGTCACTATGAGTCAGAATCAACTTGGTGGCCCTGGGTTTGTTTTTTTGGTTTAATCTTTATGGGAGGGAATTGCCAGGTCTTTCTCCTGTTAAACTGCTGGGTGGGTTCAAACCACCAACTTTTCCAGGGTACCACTAGGGCTTCTTAAGTGACATTACAGCTGTGCATAAGAATACAGTGTGTGTCAACATCAACATCACCAAACTAAGCACTCATCACTATATTCCCAACTCATAAGAAAGCAATCATCAGAAAAATTAGAAAATTTAAAATGGAATATCTCCTCGTAGAAGAATTTCTTAACAAAAGGAAAAAATATAATTAAATAAATAAAATGAAGCTGCAACCAAAGTAAGTTTCTAAGCAGCTCATTCGTTAGCCAAGTGAGGACAGCCATTTACCGATGGCGAGGAAATTAAATCAAATTTGATTGTGGCATCTGAAGAAATCTGTCCAGAGAAAGTAAACTTGTTTATGAATGTTGGATTTTTTTTTTCTGAGAACATTTGTTTGAAGAGTTAACTATTGGAAGTAGCATCAATAAAAAAAAAAGCATCAATAGTCAATTAAAAAAAGGCAAGTAATTTCGAGTGGTTTCTTTGGCTCTTGATGAGCCAACAGATGTTATAAAAAAGATACTGTTAAATTATTGTTATTTATTTGAGGAGTCAATGCTGAGGGTAAGGTGACTGAAGAATTAGCTCCTATGAATAGTTTGTATAGAACTACAGAGAAGAAAAACTTTAAAGAAGTTGAGAAAACACTAATATAGTACAACCTGATATGGGACCTAGAGGATAGTGATATAACATGTATGTTTTGGTGCTTGTTTTTATTATGTCCTATATAATGCTGGCCACAGAGCACCCTCCCCAAGAATGTCTGTAGGATTTCCTCATCTTTCCATATTTCTTTTGACTATTGCTTGTCTATACATCTTTAGCCCTCAGGTTGATAAAGCTTAATTATGAATTTTCTGTCCTGGAAAGTTCAGCATACATAGAATTTCTATTAATCAATCTCATTTTTTTGTTCTTTCCGTTATTTAGATGCAATATAATTGTGTGTATTAGTATTCTGAGCATGTACACATACAAATACACATTCATACATATACACTTGTATATTTAGTATGTTGAACATATGCATGGTTGTATATGCATAAATATATATGTACATGATGTGGGTTATATAATATACCTGAATGTATATGCATATGGATGGCTACTGAATTATTCTGCTAGACAACAATTATACATCAACCACAGTCCAAAAGCCAGAACACATGAGTGGAAAAAAGGTAGTTTACTAGTGAGAGTTTCTATCAATAAACTTTATATCCTCTTTGCAAAAAATTGGGGTTGAAAATGGGACTTGTGTACTTTAGGTATAGTAGTTCTGTGTTATAGCTGAAAGTACCAGCCTAATTTCTCCCTCCAAAAAACTTTGGCATCACAAAATTAAGACATAGCTAACTACCTTTTGATAAAATATATTAAACTACCATTTGTGTATTTCCATTTTGACTTCCATTTTGAGAAGGGTATACTTCATAATTTTCCCGGATGATCTTACTTATTCCCGTGATTTCAATTTCACAACACTGAGAACGCCGGCATCCATTTCTCAATCCTAAACTCTCTCAAGTTTCATATTCCAAGCTCATATGGACAGTCTTGTCAAACTTAACGTGACCAAATTGTACTCATTTCTTCACTCACAGAACAAAACAAAACCAACAAAATGACTCACATCTTCTCTTTGAATTTTTCTTTTTTTTAAAATACTTTATTCCAAAATTTTAGGTGAAGGTTTACATAGCAAATTAGATTCCCATTCAATAAGTCATACACAAATTGCTCTGTGATATTGGTTACAATCCTCAAAATGTGTCAACACTCTCATCCCTTCCACCCTGCCTTCCTCCGTTTTCATCCATCCGGTTTCCCTGCCCCTCCTTGTCTTCTCATCTTTGCTTTTGTGCAGTCTTTTTTCTTTAATTTTTATTGTGCTTTAAGTAAAATTTTACAAATCAAGTCAGTCTCTCACACCAAAATAATTTTTTCCTTCAATTTTTTATATAAGTCATCCCATTGCCTTCTTTTTTTTTTTTAAAATAATTTGTATTGTGCTTTAAGTGAAAGTTTACAAATCAAGTCAGTCTGTCACATATAAGATTATATACACTTTACTACATACTCCCATTTACTCTCTAAGGAGTCAGCCCGCTCCCTCCTTCCAGTCTCTCCTTTTGTAACTGTTTTGCCAGTTTCTAACCCTCTCTACCCTCCCATCTGCCCTCCAGGCAGGAGATGCCAACACAGTCTCAAGTGTCCATCTGATACAAGTAGCTCACTCTTTGTCAGCATCACTCTCCAACCCATTGTCCGGTCCGTTCCATGTCTGATGAGTTCTCTTCGGAAATGGTTCCTATCCTGGGCCAACAGAAGGTTTGGGGACCATGACCGCCAGGATTGTCCTAGTCTCAGTCAGACCATTAAGCCTGGTCTTTTTATGAGAATTTGGGGTCTGTGTCCCACTGTTCTGCTACCTCAGGGGTTATCTATTGTGTTTCTGTCAGGGCAGTCATCGGTTGTGGCCAGGCACCAACTAGTTCTTCTGGTCTCAGGATGATGTAAGTCTCTAGTTCATGTGGCCCTTTCTGTCTCTTGGGCTCAAAATTATCTTGTGAACTTGGTGTTCTTCATTCTCCTTTGATCCAGGTGGGTTGAGACCAATTGATGCATCTTAGATCGCCCCTTGTTAGCATTTAAGACCCCAGACGCCACACTTCAAAGTGGGATGGAGAATGTTTTCTTCATAGAATTTATTTTGCCAATTGACTTAGATGTCCCCTGAAGCCATAATCTCCAAGCCCCTGCCTTTGCTCTGCTGGCCTTCTAAACATTCAGTTTATCCAGGAAACTTCTTTGCTTTTGGTTTAGTCCAGTTGAGCTGACCTTCCCTGTATTTAGTATTGTCCTTCCCTTCACCTAAAATAGTTCTTATCTACTATCTAATCAGTAAATAACCCTCTCCCACCCTCCTTCCCTCCGCCCTCTCCTAACCACAAAAGAATGTGTTCTTCTCAGTTTAAACTATTTCTCAAGATCTTATAATAGTGGTCTTATACAATATTTGTCCTTTTTCATCTGACTAATTTCACTGAGCATAATGCCTTCCAGGTTCCTCCATGTTATGAAATGTTTCACAGATTCATCACTGTTCTTTATCGATGCATAGTATTCCATTGTGTGAATATACCACAATTTATTTACCCATTCATCCATTGATGGACACCTTGGTTGCTTCCAGCTTTTTGCTATTGTAAACAGAGCTGCAATAAACATGGGTATGCATATATCTGTTTGTGTAAAGGCTCTTATTTCTCTAGGATATATTCTGAGGAGTGGGATTTCTGGGTTGTATGGTAGTTCTGTAAACCCTGGTGGCGTAGTGGTTAAGTGCCACGGCTGCTAACCAAGAGGCCAGCAGTTTGAATCCTCCAGGCGCTCCTTGGAAACTCTATGGGTCAGTTCTACTCTGTCCTAAAGGCTCACTATGAGTCGGAATCGACTTGATGGCAGTAGGTTTGGTTTGGTTTTTGGTACGGTAGTTCTATTTCTAACTCTTTAAGGAAACGCCAGATAGATTTCCAAAGTGTTTGTACCATTTGACATTCCCACCAGCAGTGTATAAGAGTTCCAATCTCTCTGCAGCCTCTCCAACATTTATTATTTTGTGTTTTTTGGATTAATGCCAGCCTTGTTGGAGTGAGATGGAATATCAACGTAGTTTTAATTTGCATTTTTCTAATGGCTACTGATCGAGAACATTTTCTCATGTCTCTGTTAGCCACCTGAATATCTTCTTTAGTGAAGTGTGTGTTCATATCCTTTGCCCACTTTTTAATTGGGTTGTTTGTCTTTTTGTGGTTGAGTTTTAACAGAATCATATAGATTTTAGAGATCAGGCGTTGGTTGGAGATGTCATAGCTGAAATATTTTTTCCTAGTCTGCAGGTGGTCTTTTTACTCTTTTGGTGAAGTCTAGATGAGCATAGGTGTTTGATTTTTAGGAGCTCCCAGTTATCTGGTTTCTCTTCCTCATTTTTAGTAATGTTTTGTATTCTGTTTATGCCTTGTATTAGGGTTCCTAACGTTGTCCCTATCTTTTCTTCCATGATCTTTATAGTTTTAGTCTTTATATTTAGGTCTTTGATCCACTTGGAGTTAGTTTTTGTGCATGGTGTGAGGTATGGGTCCTGTTTCATTTTTTTGCAAATGGACATCCAGTTATGCCAGCACCATTTGTTTAAAAGACTATCTTTTCCCCAATTAACTGACACTGGGCCTTTGTCAAATATCAGCTGCTCATATGTGGAAGGATTTATATCTGGGTTCTCAAATCTGTTCCATTGGTCTATGTGCCTGTTGTTGTACCAATACCAGGTTATTTTGACTACTGTGGCTGTATAATATGTTCTAAAATCAGGTAGAGTGAGGCCTCCCACTTTCTTCCTCTTTTTCAGTAATGTTTTATTTTATCCAGGGCTTCTTTCCCTTCCATATGAAGTTGGTGATTTGTTTCTCTATCACGTGAAAAAATGTCCTTGGAATTTGGATCGGAAGTGCATTGTATATATAGATGGCTTTTGGTAGAATAGACATTTTTACTATGTTAAGTCTTCTTATCCATGAGCAAGGTATGTTTTTCCACTTAAGTAGGTCCCTTTTAGTTTCTTGCACTAGTACTTTGTAGTTTTCTTTATATAGGTCTTTTACATCTTTGGTAAGATTTATTCCTAAGTATCTTATCTTCTTGGGGGCTACTGTGAATGGTAGTGATTTGTTTATTTCCTCTTCGGTGTTCTTTTTGTTGATGTAGAGGAATCCAAGTGATTTTGGTATGTTTATCTTGTAACCTGAAACTCTGCCGAACTCTTCTCTTAGTTTCAGTAATTTTCTGTAGGATTCCTTAGGGTTTTCTGTGTATAAGATCATGTCATCTGCAAATAGAGATAATTTGACTTCTTCCTTGCCAATCCGGATGCCCTTTATTTCTTTGTCTAGCCTAATTGCTCTGGCTAGGACCTCTAGCACAATGTTGAATAAGAGCGGTGATAAAGGGCATCCTTGTCTGGTTCCTGTTCTCAAGGAAAATGCTTTCAGGCTCTCTCCATTCAGAATGATGTTGGCTGTTGGCTTTGTATAAAGAAAAAAAATTTTTTTTTTTTAGATGCCCTTTATTATGTTGAGGAATTTTCCTGCAGTTCCTATTTTGCTGAGAGTTTTTATCATGAATGGGTGTTGGACTTTGTCAAATGCCTTTTCTGCATCAGTTGATAAGATCATGCGGTTTTTGTCTTTTGTTTTATTTATATGGTGGATTGCATTAATGGTTTTTCTAATATTGAACCAACCTTGCATACCTGGTATAAATCCCACTTGGTCGTGGTGGATTATTTTTTTGATATGTTCTTGAATTCTATTGGCTAGAATTTTGTTGAGGATTTTTGCATCTATGTTCATGAGGGATATAGGTCTGTAATTTTCTTTTTTTGTGGCGCCTTTACCAGGTTTTGGTGTCAGGGATATGGTGGCTTCATAGAATGAGTTAGGTAGTATTCCATCATTTTCTATGCTTTGAAATAGCTTTAGTAATAGTGGTGTTAACTCTTCTCTGAAAGTTTGGTAGAACTCTGCAGTGAAGCCATCCGGGCCAGGGCTTTTTTTTTGTTGGGAGTTTTTTGACTACCTTTTCAACCTCTCTTTTTGTTATGGGTCTATTTAGTTGTTGTACTTCTGATTGTGTTAGTTTAGGTAGGTAGTGTTTTTCTAGGAATTCGTCCATGTCTTCTAGGTTTGCAAATTTGTTAGAGTACAATTTTTCATAGTAATCTGATATGATTCTTTTAATTTCCGTTGAGTCTGTTGTGATATGGCCCATCTCATCTCTTATTCGGGTTATTTGTTTCCTTTCCTGTATTTCTTTAGTCAGTCTGGCCAATGGCTTGTCAATCTTGTTAATTTTTTCAAAGAACCAGCTTTTGGCTTTGTTAATTCTTTCAATTGTTTTTTTTTGTTCTCTAATTCATTTAGTTCAGCTCTAATTTTTATTATTTGTTTTCTTCTGGTTCCTGATGGATTCTTTTGTTGCTCGCTTTCTATTTGTTCAGGTTGTAGGGACAGTTCTCTGATTTTTGGCTCTTTCTTCTTTTTGTATGTGTGCATTTATCGATATAAATTGACCTCTGAGCACTGCTTTTGCTGTGTCCCGGAGGTTTTGATAGGAGGTGTTTTCATTCTCGTTGCGTTGTATGAATTTCTTTATTCCCTCCTTAATGTCTTCTATAACCCAGTCTGTGTTGAGCAGGGTATTGTTCAGTTTCCAAGTATTGGATTTCTTTTCCCTGATTTTTTCTCTTACTGATTTCTACTTTTATGGCCTTGTGGTCTGAGAAAATGCTTTGTAATATTTCGATGTTTTGGATTCTGCAAAGGTTTGTTTTATGACCTAATATGTGATCTATTCTAGAGAATGTTCCATGTGCACTAGGAAAAAAAAGTATACTTTGCAGCTGTTGGGCGGAGTGTTCTGTATAAGTGTATGAGGTCAAGTTGGTTGATTGTAGCAATTAGGTCTTCCGTGTCTCTACTGAGCTTCTTACTGGAAGTCCTATCCTTTTCCAAAAGTGGTGTGTTGAAATCTCCTACTATAATTGTGGAGGTGTCTGTCTCACTTTTCAGTTCTGTTGAAGTTTGTTTTATGTGTCTTGCATAAATATTTAATATGGTTCTATCTTTCTGGTAAATTGTCCATTTAATTGTTATGTAGTGTCCTTTATCCTTGTGATGGATTTAATTTTAAAGTCTATTTTGTCAGAAATTAATATTGCCACTCCTGCTCTTTTTTGATTGTTGTTTGCTTGATATATATTTTTTCCATCCTTTGAGTTTTAGTTTGTTTATGTCTCTTGTAGGCAGCATATAGACAGATCGTGTTTCTTTATCCAGTCTGAGACTCTCTGTCTCTTTATTGGTGCATTTTGTCCACTTACATTCAGAGTAATAATAGATAAGTATGAATTTACTGCTGTCATTTTGATGCCTTTTTTGTGTGTTGTTGACAATTTCATTTTTCCACGTACTTATTTTGTGCTGAGACATTTTTCTTTGTAAATTGTGTGTTCTTCATTTTCATAGTAGTTGAATTTATGTTTGCTGAGTCATTATGTTTTTCTTCGTTTTTATTTTGAATTATGGAATTGTTAGACCTCTTTGTGGTCACCTTAATATTTACCCCTATTTTTGTACGTAAAAACCTAACGTATCATCGTATATCGTCTTGCTTTCCTCTCCATATGGAAGATCTATGCCTCCTGTATTTAGTCCCTATTTTTGATTATTGTGATCTTTTACATAACGACTTCAATGATTCCCTGTTTTGAGCATTTTTTTCTTTTTAAAATTAATCTTAATTTGTTTTTGTGCTTTCCCTATTTGAGTTGATATCAGGATGTTCTGTTCTGTGACCTTGTATTATGTTGGTATCTGATATTATTGATTTTCTGGCCAAGCAATTTCCTTTATTAATTCTTGTAGCTTTGGTTTGGTTTTTGCAAGTTCTCTAAGCTTGTGTTTATCTGTAAATGTTTTAATTTCACCTTCATATTTGAGAGAGAGTTTTGCTGGATAAATGATCCTTGGCTGGCAGTTTTTCTCCTTCAGTGCTCTATATATGTCATCCCATTGCCTTCTTGCCTGCACGGTTTCTGCCGAGTAGTCCAAGTTTATTCTTATTGGCTCTCCTTTGTAGGTGACTTTTCATTTATCCCTAGCTGCTCTTAAAATTCTCTCTTTATCCTTGGCTTTGGCAAGTTTAATTGTGTTATGTCTTGGTGACTTTCTTTTAACATCCTCCTTATGTGGAGTTCAATGGGCATCTTGGATAGATACCTTCTCATCTTTCAAAATATCAGGGAAGTTTTCTGCCAACAAACCTTCAACAATTCTCTCTATATTTTCTGTTATTTCTCCTGTTCTGGTACTCCAATCACTTGTAGATTTTTATTTCTCTTGATAGAGTCCCACATGATTCTTAAGGTTTCTTCATTTTTTAAAAATTCTTTTATCTGATTTTTCTTCAAATATATTAGTGCCAAGTGCTTTATCTTCAAGTTGAGAAATTCTGCTTTCCACTTGCTCAGTTCTGCTCCTCTGACTTTCAATTGAGTTGTCTACTTCTGTAATTTTATTGTTAGTCTTCTGAATTTCTGATTGCTGTCTGTCTACAGATTTTTCAAGCTTATTAAATTTTTCATTATGTACCTGAATTATTTTTTTTAATTTCTTTAATTGCTTTATCTGTGTGTTCCTTGCCTTGTTCTGAGTATTGCCTCATTTCCTTCCTGATGTCTTTCAGGGTTCTGTATATTAATCTTCTGTATTCTGCCTCTGGTAATTCCAGGAATGCACTTTCATCTAAAAGATCCCTTGATTCTTTGTTTTGAGAGCTTGTTGATGCGATCATGGTCTGTTTCTTTATGTGACTTGATATTGACCGTTGTCTCCGAGCCATCTATAAGTTATTGTATTAGTTTATTTTGTTTGCTTACTGTGTCATAGCTTCTTGCTTTGTTTTGTTTTGATATGCCCAGATGTGTTGCTTGAGTGAGCTAGTTTGATTATTTTTGCCTTTGGAGCTCTGACATCCTGTCCCCAGATGGTTAGAGCTGTTATCAGGTATATCAATCTAGGAGTCCATTCACTTTTCTTGTATGAATTCAGCTCCAGTGTCCAGGTAGCCAATCATCAAATGTGTGGTACAGGCTCTGTCACACAGTCTTAGAGGGGTAGGGGTGATTGGTGTAGGTACCAGTATCTGGTTGCAGCAGGGAGTCACACTCTGAATAAGGCAGGGGGCTGAGAATCATCCCCCATGTGTCTCTGAGGAAAGCATGTCCCAGTTCCCTAGAGCATACAGGTGGGTGGGTTCTGCAGACGGACCTTGGGCACCCATTGTTTTTGGTTGTAAGGACTGGAAGATATCAGTTCTCCTTGGACCCCTGTCACAGGTGACTGGGTGACCTGAATGGAGCTACCAGTCCTTAGGCCCCTGATGTGGGTAGGTGAGGACTGTGTTTAATAGGCAAAGCAATGTCAAACATCAAGCACCCACCTCTCTGCCGCACAGCTGAAAAGGTTGGAGTCTGCCAACAAGGGCCTATTCTCTTGAAACAGGCCCATACAGATCCATGCAGAAGGAAAGGTACTCAAAGCCCACGGACTGTTTATGCCTGGACAGGAGCCGCTTATGTCCTGAGTTCCTGCAGTTAGTGGAGCTGGCAAATTATCTTTTCCCCCAATTGCGAATTTATTCTTTCTCCAAGGCCAGGAGGATGGCTCTAGGCACTCAATAGGGCCTATCTCAGGCCCAGGGAAGTCAGCCACTGAAGCCAGCTTGGGAGTGGGGGAGCGGGCATGGTAGAATATACACAGGTACTTAGCTTTTGCCAAGAGCGCCGTTCTTCTTTGGTTCCGGAGGTGTGAGTAGGCTGTGTGGCTGGCTGCTTCTCCCTGAGAAAACTGCTACTGAATGCTAGTACCAGCCCACTGCCACTGCTCCCAGGAATGATGCCTGAGAGCTCATCACAATTCAGGTCCAGAAGCTCCTCTCCAATTCTGAACTGTCTCTTCTCCCCCTGCCCCTTGGTTAGTTTTCTAAGCTTCCCTTTGATGCTCAGGGCTCCTAGCTTGTCACGAATATACTTGTTCCAGTTGTTTTTTTTTTGGTCTTTGTTGTAAAGAGGGCTCGTGGGAAGCATCTGTCTATTCTGCCATCTTGGCTCCACCTCTGAATTTTTTCTTTTGGTATGGTTTCTCCACCCTCCTTACAGTCTCAATCTTTGCCTTTCTTTTCATTCATTAATTTGGCAAAGATTTATTTAGCACCTAATATGTGCTACACATTTAGTAATTTATGGTGAACGAGACAAATTTAATTTCTGCTTTCATTTGCTTACATTCTAGTTTGGGAAACAGACCAAAAAATACAATAAAATAAAGCAAAATAAAAATACAAATATATGAAATATTTGTAAATTGTAGTTAATACTATTCATTCATTCAAAATGTTTGTTGAATTTCTTTTTCTGAGCCAGGCACTGTTCTAGGCATTGTTGTGGTTCTTAGAGGCTTTCAGATTGGCCCCTGACTCATTGAACCCCATGTGCAACTGGACGAAATGCTACCTGGTCCTGTGCCATCCCAATGATTCAATTGCAGATGGGACTATTGTGATTCCTAGGGTTTTCACTGGCTGATTTTTGAAAGTAGATCACCAAGGCTTTCTTCCTAGTCATTCTATCTCTAGAAGCTCTGCTGAAACCTGGTTAGTATCATAGCAGCACACAAGCCTCCACTGACAGACAGGTGGTGGCCTGTGTTTGAGGTGCTGTGGGGGAAATTGAACCCAGGTCTCCCACATAGAAACCAAGAATTCTAGCACTGAACCACCATCGGCCTCAATTGTAGATGCAGCAGTGAACAAAACAGGAAAGAATATCTTTCCTCATGCAGCTTAGTGGGAAGAAACAAGCAAGGAATTGAAAAAAAAGTAAATGAACAGGGCCTCCATTGTATAGAATGCACTGGGAATCCTTTCTAATGATGGAACGCAGAAGCTGAGACATAAATGACGAGAAGGGCTTTTCATGCAAAAAGAAAGAAAGAAAAAGTGCCCCAATTAAGGGATACAATGTGTACAAAGATTTTGAGGCAGGGCTTCTTTTGTTCACCCTGTGCCTAGTAGGTGTTCCATTTGCTTTTCGTGGTGTTTGGCATAGTGGGTGAAGAAAAGAGTGGAACAAAATGCTGCAGGAAAGAAAAATAAGAGTATTGAGGGCATTGCACACTTCAAAAGAAGATTAGATTTATTCTAAATGTAAAGATAAGCCATTAAAAAGTTTTAGCATGGTATGATATCATATTTGTGTTGAGAAGGTCATTCACCACCTACCATCACTCCACGTGGTTCACTCCTTTACATAGTGGTCTAGCCAAACCATGCTTCTCATCCTCCCCTAAACGTTCCATTCCCCCATTGGAATCTCGTGCCTGTACATATCCTTCTCTCTACCTGGAGCATCCTGACACCCCACTTCCCTCTTCAGTCTTTCTCCATGTTCTTTAACACCCAGCTCCATTATCACCTATTCCATGAGGCCTTTCCTGAATCTCTTGACAAATTTAGTGCTCTTACACAGCAGTATATTACTGGGTACTGTATCACTGCTATCATTGTATTACATTTTATTGCATATTATGTGTTTTTATGCATCTCCAGTGACTAGTACATGAGCCTTCTGAAGACAGGGTCTGTGTTTTATTCATGCTTATATCCCCTACTTCTTTCACTGTGCCTGGCACTTCCCCAAAAAAACCCAATGGCACGTAGTAGGTAGGTATTCAGAAACTGTTGAATGAATTAAAATAAAAAAAGAGAAACAATTTTCTTTCCTGATCCTAAATTTAGCTATTATTATCTTTTAATAGTAACTATGGTTCCCAGGAGACTCTCTGATGGATTTTTAAAAAATTAATCATTTTAACTGTTGGAAGCAGAATACTTTGGATAAGTATATTTGGCTAGGAAAAAAATATTAAGAGTTTTTGGTTCCAATTACTGATTCCAATTCAGATGATCATGTCTGTGGCTCTGCAGTAAATGTAGAAATAATTTCATAAAGGTCACTTACCTTTATATGATAGATATATGATCTACTTATTTTAAGATGAATACACCAGAAAGATAGGTGGTATCATCAGATTAAATTTTGTATCAAAATGAAAATTCTAAGAGTGATGTTCTTGTGAGTTTCTTTAGGCATTCTCGTAACGCACAAATAAATTTTTATCTCTATCTCTATATTTATAAAACAATAACCTATTTCTAACACTCAGCTCTGTTCTTGAAAATAAAAGGAAGTCAACAAATGTTATATAGTTTAATAAAAAGGTGAATGAATCCATCTTCCTCAAATATTTTAATAGCAAACTGATACTTTTTTCTCTTCACCCATCAGTTATTCTCAGAAAGTTCAGTTTTCACATTAATGACAGTTTTAATATCCTGATCTCACAAATTCTCTTCTGCTCAGTTCTTATAATATCCCCTGCCACACTGTGGCAGTTACTCTACATCAAGGCTGTTCCATATGCCGTTTAGAACTGCTTCATCTCTAATATCATCGAGTTTGCAAAACAACAAATTTCTGTATTTTCAATGTCCTACATTCTCACCCATAATTATGGCTGCCTTTTGCCTTCATTGGAAACCCTGGTGGTGTAGTGGTTAAGTGCTACAGCTGCTAAGCAAAAGGTCGGCAGTTTGAATCCGCCAGGCGCTCCTTGGAAACTCTATGGGGCAGTTCTACTTTGTCCTCTAGGGTCGCTATGGGTCAGAATCGACTTGATGGCAGTAGGTTTGGTTTTTGTTTTTGGTTTTTGCCTTTATTGTGGGCTCCAGTTTTTGCTCTCCATTATATTTTGTCTTCAGTTTCATTCTCACCTCTCTTTATTTCTTCTTTTAGCTGCAATGATTAGTCATTTTATCAGCCCTCTCAACTAACACAGCAGATGCCCTTCCTTTGCCAAGTCTTTCTATCCTGAATAGTCTTTATAAACCCCAATAATTTTCTTTCTTCACTTTAACATTTAGATTGCCTCTCCATTAGACCAGAAACCCTGGTAGCATAAGTGCTACAGGTAGTGGTTAAGTGCTACGGTTGCTAACCAAAAGGTTGGTAGTTTGAATCCACCAGGCGCTTCTTGGAAACTCTATGGGGCAGTTCTACTCTGTCCTATAGGGTCATTTTGAGTCAGAATCGGTGACGACAATGGGTTTGGTTTTTTGGTTTTCTTCTTTAGACCATACCCTAACTATCACTTGCTTGGACTATTACAATCGTGTACCTTCTAAGACATACATAGCCTCATCGCTGCAGCTTCTTGTCTCCCCTACACATAACATTTTTTTTTTTTACTTCATAATTTCCATTCTTCATGTCCTCTCCACAGAAGATAAATTCTAGACTCTCAAATGTTTCACTCAACTTTATTTTCACCTCTTATGTGGAGAGTAATCTCATTATTTCCAACTTTGAATATTTAAAAGTTTAACAGGTAAGTCTTATATATGATTAAATTATAATAATCTGTGTAACAGACACACAATTTGAATAAACGAGTGTTCTGTTCAAGATTTTACCAGACCATTGGCCACAACAACTCTGTCTGTGATGAATCAGATTAAGTGATCTTTGAAGGCATGAAAATTCAGGAATCTGATATGTAACTTTATAAAGGTCTGGGAAACACAAATGAGAACATTTCTTCATGAGAAAAAAGTAGGTTAAGCTTGATACTACTGGTTCTAAATCAGAAAATCTAATCCTAGTAATCAATAGCATTAGGAACGTGGTTTTTGTTGTTGTTGTTAGGTGCCATAGAGTCAGTTCCATCTCATAGCAACCCTATGTACAACAGAACAAAACACTGCCCAGTTCTGCGCCATCCTCACAATCATTATGCTTGAGCATTATGCAGCCATTGTGTCAATCCGTCTCAGTGAGGGTCTCCCTCTTTTTCACTTACCCTCTAGTTTAACAAGCATGTTGTTTTTCTCCAGGCACTGATTCCTCCTGACAACATGTCCAAAGTATGTGAAACAGAATCTTGTCATCCTTGCTTCTAAGGAGCAATCGTTCTTTCAAGACAGATTTGTTCACTCTTTTGGCAGTCCCTGGTGTATTCAATATTCTTTGCCAACACTATAATTCAAAGGTGTCAATTCTTCTTTGGGTCTTCCTTATTCATTGTCCAGCTTTCCTATGCATATGAGGCAATTGAAAACACCATGGCTTGGGTCAGGGGCACCTTAATCTTTAAAGTGACATCTTTGCTTTTGAACACTTAGTGAATATGGTAACTTCACTAATATATCCAGGAGGCAGCTGCTCACCAGAAAACCCAGCTTGTGGTAAGTTTTTTCAGTTAAGTTGCTTCATTTGGTATGATTTTCACAATTTGACCATTTCCTGGATGCACAAGGTTTTCCTGTTGGATTTCAATTAGCTAGTAGAAAGTAAAGACTAATCCATCTATAGTTTATGTTTAATTCTCCTTTTAAATTTTCATTGTCTTTGCAGGCACCTAGGTAAGAGTCCAATTCCAGAGACAAACAGGGATTCTTTATCCTTCTGCTCTTTATATGAATGTATTTCAGATCCATTCTTTTTCACTGAACATAAGTAAGGCTGAGTCCAAAATTCCAGATGATGCCTGGCATTTTCTTTATTAGATTCAATGTACTATGTACAGTTCAAATTTTACTCTTCATAGAGAAAGTCAGTTGGGAAAGACTCTCTGATGGCATTTCTTTAATAAGGTATGCTAGGGTCCTATTTTAAACTAGCATTAAAATATTTATGAAAAAAATGTCTAACATGTTTCTAACATACTGAAAATGAGCACATATGGATTTGTCCAAACAACTTTCTTTTTCAATGGTGAAAGTACTTGGGCAATTTCAAAATTGTTTTGCATAAACTCTCTCTGCTTATTTTACACGCATACACACACACACACAGAGAACCCTCAAAATAATGTATTTAAAAACAAATATAATTTAAGGCTGGTATTCTGTGGGAAAAAAAGTCCTTGAATGTAAGCTTTTGCCTACCAAAGTGAAAGCATAGCATGAAATATTAAAATAGATGACTTTAGGCGTTGTTTTCACATGTAAAGAAAATCATATTTAAGATTAATGTAGGGGACCAGGTGTGTTAGTTCTGACCTGTAGAGCATCAGCTTTTAAAACTATCAGTAAAGGTCACACAAGATAAATGTCATCCCTGCTTTTGCTATTATAAATACTACAGTTATTAATACTTCCACTTTTTTTTTTCAATAGCTGGAAAAAGTGTGCTAAGCCAAAAGGAACATAGTAAATGTTATAACTAGGACAAATGTATTCCTAAACAAATTCTTTTACATTTATATATTAGTCAGTAGCTAGAAAAACCCATTTTTCTTCTTAGAACTTAGAAGTTTTGTTCTCCCGTATGTTTTACATTTCTTAAAAATGTGACTCTTTTGAAAGACATTTTGACTTACATCCCCTCTGCTGTATGGGTAAATGAAAGCAAATGATGCTGTTATAAAGGATAAAGGCAAAATAAAACTTTGTCAAGATTTAAAAGAAGTATAAGCCTGTAATACATATAAATAATCTGTATTAAAAGTCAGAATTGTCAGAGGCATCATTACATATTCTCTCCTCATTCATATTTTGGAATAAATCACTACTGGCATGATTGAGAACATTTATTGAGCCACTTTCTTCCCAAGTTTGAACTGACTATTCAACCTGAACAAATCAATATTTCTGATTCAGCAAATATTCATGATGTCCTGTAACCCATAAACTAGATAAAATATAACACAAACACAGACTGGGTCCTTGAGGTCACCAGGCACAGGGTTGAACAGGCTGGATGACAAAAGTTTTGTTTTAAGTCAACATTTTGTACACTGATCCAGATTTCACTCATTGAAGGAGCTTAAGACATTCTTAGTTATCTGAGTGGTATTCTCGTATGGAATGCCGTATTTTCTGATTAGGCTGGAAAAATGAATCGCTACCTTTCTTTAAGATGAGAGTGCTTGAAGATGTGGTCCCTCCAAGCAGGCTTAAGAGGTACTTCTTCAACCAGGCATATATTTACCCAGACAATTTCTATGGATCAATTCTGCTCTCTAAATGAGATTAAAGTGTGCAGTCAGAGTTACTGTCCTAATGTTTAAAATTATATCTTTTGCTTGCATTTTTAAGATGGGGCATTTTCTGAGGTTGAATTTTGGTTTTAGCAATGAGGAGACAATTGTTCGCTGGTTCAAAATGTACAACCAACTGCATGTTTCTCCTCAAAAGTTTAATTAAGCCAAGCTTCTGTTGAATTCAAAACATGATGAGGCTGTGATTATGAGGTAACTGCACTTCGTTAAGACTGAAGGTGCAAGTCCCTGAAAGCATGCCTCATTATGTATTTAAGGCACTTGGTTACTTCCCAACAGCTATACCCTCCTCAGAATCATTCCCTCCCAACATCTGCTCCTTAAGTGATAACTGAATTTTGACTGTTTAGCATACTGAGAAAGAGAAAGAGGAAAGAAAAAATCATACCACTGTAAATATTACAAAGCCAATACAGCTGGGCTAGAGTAGATTACCTTCATTTTTCCCTCACGGATCAACAGAAACTTCAGATAAGTACTAATTCCAGAATTAGGGTTATTTGTGATAGAAAGTATGATGAAGATCAACTAATAGTGGCCAACTTCATTTTTTAGCTGCTAGCTTGAGCTTGTAGTGCTGACTATATAAAAAATCATGTTTTGACTTGAGCAAATTAAATTTGTAAATCAATAATGGTGACTAATTGTATGATCCATACTTAATACTTTTCAATCATATTCTTCATTTAACTGAGTAAAGTCCAAGCTTTCAATTAATAACTATTTATATTATAAATATAAATAATAATATTTATATTGGGCCCAAAGATTTTATCAGATATAGAAATGATTTAATATGGATTGTTCCTCCATAATGACTGCATTAATATGACTAATCGGTGAGCAGTTTCTTCTAAAATGTCATGTTGATCTTTAGGTTTAACAAAAATTGCACTACAAGTTCTTCCATATTTATGTGTATGTACTTTGCTGTTATAGACACATATCATTTTCTCATTAGAAAAGATATTTAAATATGTATATACTTATGTCATACACTTAAATCAAAAAATACTATTCAGAGTGTAGGATATTATTAAACCTTATATTTATAATGTCTTTTAACTTTTTTTTTTTTGATTTAAGTTATTCAGAGTGTAGGATATTATTAAACCTTATATTTATAATGTCTTTTAACTTAGCCTTTTTTGGCATTAACATTAGAAATTTTATCATTCAACATTGTGGTTAATACCATGGGTTTTAGCAACAGACAAATTGGAGGTTGTAAACCAGCCCCACTTCTTACAGACACATGCAATCTGGGGCAAGTTACATAACCTCTCTAAGCCTAAACTGCCTCATCTGTAAAACAGGGACAATAATAGTATCTAATTCATACAACTATCCTACAGGGTAAATAAGATAATGCATCAAAAAAAGGCTTATACGATGTCCATCATTCAAATTATTATTCTGCTTGATCTCAGTAATTCTCCTAATGACATTAAATTGACAGAGAATAAACCTGATTTCTTTAAATATGTATGTAAATATGCGTGTGTGTGTGTATAATCAGTTCTGCTTTAATCTGACATATGTGCTTCTAAAAATCGTTACACTACGTAAAATCATGCAATAAAAACCACAGGGCTAAGGGGAAATAAGGTTAGAAGTACAATACACGAAAACTTTCTTAATGACATATTAAACGGAGAAGATAAGAACCTAATGAAAACAGTAGCACAGTTTTACACATGTTAAACGGTTAAGAAAAACATGCATTCTAAATAAATACGGCATTTTATCCTGAAATAGACATGAAGTTTGCTTGTGGGAGATGTTGGAAGGCTTGAAGCTTATGTTAAACTGTGAAGTCATGGAAGAAGGTTACCTGAAATCAGATGATGAGTTGTAACCCCAGATGTGGCTGAGTGTGACATATTTGTGTGGTGAACTGAGGTAGCTGGTAGATACTTGAGATGAGTTTATGTGTGCACTTTGCACATTCCTCTGCTTCTCTGTTCAGTTTTCTACATTTACCTAGTGTTTCTCATGGGCAAAACTGCACAAAGTAAGCGTAAAATTCAGTTATGCTCAAATTGTTTCCTGATATATCAATTGCATTGATACAAACTTGCATTTCTAAAGCAAGCGTTATAGCAAAAGGGACTGGACATTGGCTTTTGTTTACCATGAGAAAAGAAATCTGTTCTTCACAATCTGATCACTATTGCCATCACTACTTCAAACCTGCAAATGAAAACAAGATCACTAGGCAAAAGATCAGATGTTAGGATCACAGATACCTGAGTTGAATTCTGGCTGTAGCTTGACTTTGGGCAAGCTAGTAACTAACAATAACATCTTTGTGGTTCCATTTCGTCATATCTCTGTTGTGGGCCGTCCTGTCAGAGCAGTATCCTTGTCTCCATTTATTGTTCAAGCACCTACAATGTGCCAAACACTGTGCCGGGTACGAGGGCACAGCGGTGAACCAGCCATTGACTTGTGGGGGCTAGGAGACAGTATAAGAACTGACTATTCAAGGGTATGTAGGAGTTAACCTGATGGAGAGGGCATTCCGGGAGAGCAGAAAGACAGGATGCAAAGGCGGGGAGGCGAGAGACAGCATCATGTGTAAAGGACTATCAGTAGGTTCGTGTAACTGGATCATGGCGTAAAAAGAGGAACAGGAAAAAGAAGAGGCTGGGGAGGTGGGCAAAGCTTTATGACAAGGATCCTGATAACAGGCATGAGCTTCTGCAGGGGGTTGTAAAAGAGTTACAATTAGAACGGTGTAGGCAGCTGTACAACAGGCAGCTGTGTGCAATTTAGAGAATGACCATACTTAAGGGAATAGGCTGACAGGACATGATGATGGTCTCAACTTAGCTATTTTTAGTCCATCTTGCTGCTTATAATTTTTTTTTTGCTGTAATGTGGGAAGATTTAGAGGATATCAGAAGGACCCCACAAAGACATCAGCAGCAGCAACAATGGTAACATGAGTAGCAATTAGAATTTATGGGGCACTTATGGCATAGTAGTTAAGTGCTACGGCTGTTAACCAAGAGGTTGGCAGTTCGAATCCTCCAGGTGCTCCTTGGAAACTCTACGGGGCAGTTCTACTCTGTCCTATAGGGTCACTATGAGTCGGAATTGACTTGACGGCACTGGGTTTGGTTTGGTTTGGGTTTGTAACCGAGTGTATTTAATATATAATTTTAATTTCACATAAAAGAATAAAGTATTGGCCTTTATAGTAATAACTAAATAAATTTGTCCCCTAAGAGAATCAAAGTAAAAGGGCTTTGTGACTGCTTTTGCTCTTGCTTCACAGAGGCATTTAATTTCCAAAGTTTAGTCATTTTGATGTGTGCCTGGGCTCTGGGGGGCAGGGGGGTGCAGACAGTTGGTGTCGACTCCAACTCATGGTGACTCCATGTGTGTCAGAGTAGAATTTTGGTCCTTTGGGTTTTCAATAACTGATTATTCAGAAATAGATCACCAGGCCTTTCTTCTGAGGTACCTCTGGGTATATTCAAACTGCCAAACTTTTGGTTAGCAAATGAGTATGTTAACCATTTGTACCACCCAGGGACTCTGGGATCTAGAAGAGGATGTTGCTAACATACGATTAGAAGTAAGCCACAGAGCGGTCCTTAGTGTACTTAGAATGTAGTGAGATATATCTTCAGTGCTTATCTCTTCACTCTTAATTTTTGTTGACGTTTATCCTTCTCTCTAAGTCATCCATGATCTACTATTGTCTTCCTCACCTCTTAGGACAAGTCATCTAAGAAACTGATTTGAAGAACAATGTTTGTTAGTGACTCAATAGGATACTCCTTCCAGAAGAATTTTTATGTTAAGAATGGACTATAGAGAGTACAGAGTCTCTGGGTGGTACAAACAGTTAACATGCTTGGCTGCTAACAAAAGGTTAGAGGTTTGAGTCTACCCAGATGTTCCCCAGAAGACAGGTGACGATCTACTTCCAGAAAATCAGCCATTGAAACCCCTATGGATATCAGTTCTACTCTGACACACGTAAGGTCGGCATGAGTCATGGTCGACTCTACAGCTGCTGGTTGTAGGGATTATAGGGAGGAAGAGAGAGAGGCTTCAGAAGAACTTGGAAATGGCTACCTGAAGGGACTAGCCTTGGTTTTTAAATAAAGATACCTGGTTATTTTGGTATGTTGAGATTAAACATTCAAATCCCATAGCCAATAACCCTTATTTAAATTTCACTCCTCAAAGCAAACTTCCAATTTTAACTTAACCTCCAGTGCAGTTCAACTGCCTAGAGAAAATGCTCTCACTAGAAGATGGGATACCTGGATACATGGAAAGTTACAGTCCTCAATGTTAATCCTTAAAATAGCATTCTGGTTTGATCTGTTGCTTCTCTATGAGACTTTGGTAATGTGAGTCGATTCTTGAGACACAAATCCACCTCCAGAATGCTCACAAATGAAATTCTAAGTCTGTAATACTGAAAAAAGATCTAGAGTCATTGTGAATCCATCAAAGAAAATGCTCCCTTTTGAGGCCACCTGACAATGATCTAGTTTGTTTTATTAGGTTATACACTTTCCTTGCTTTGTACTCCTTCTTTTTGGGAAGTCTACAAAACCTGTTTAGAGAGTCAAATTGTAACTATCACACGGCCTGGCGAGATAGAATTTTGAGAAAGTAGACTTTCCTATTACTTCCAGACCATACCACGTAAGCAAAGTGCGTCAGTGTATACTAATCATACTTCTGACATTGACTATCTTGCACCTTATTCTAAGGAAAAATATTATTTCAGAAAGCTGACAGTCTATTTTAAACGCATTTAATCAGAGAGTTTATTTTCAAGCTGCCTAGAGTTCTTGCTACATTCCATAGGGCTGATGCTTGGCAAATTTGTGAATATCAATAGTCTTACTAAAGCCTCATAATTTCCTAGGTAGTTTCCATCTTACTCAATAAATCTCATTTTCTTTTCTCAAAAGTTATTAGACTTCCTGGGCATTGCACCAAGCTGGGCAATGTTTTGGAGATTTTTTTTTTTTTTAATAATTTTTATTGTGCTTTAAGTGAAAGTTTACAAATCAAGTCAGTTTGTCACATATAAGCTTATATACACCTTACTACATACTCCCACTTACTCTCCCCCTAATGAGTCAGCCTGCTTCCTCCTTCCAGTCTCTCCTTTGGTGACGATTTTGCCAGTTTCTAACCCTCTCTACCCTCCCATCTCCCTTCCAGACAGGAGATGCCAACACAGTCTCAAGTGTCCACCTGATTCAAGTAGCTCACTCTTCCTCAGCATCTCTCTCCAGCCCATTGTCCAGTCCATTCCATGTCTGATGAGTAGTCTTCGGGAATGGTTCCTGTCCTGGGCCAACAGAACGTTTGGGGACCATGACCGCCGGGATTGTTCTAGTCTCAGTCAGACCATTAAGTCTGGTCTTTTTACGAGAATTTGGGGTCTGCATCTCACTGTTCTCCTGCTCCCTTAGGAGTTCTCTGTTGTGTTCCCTGTCAGGGCAGTCATCGGTTGTGGCCGGGCACCATCTACTTCTTCTGGTCTCAGGATGATGTAAGTCTCTGGTTCATGTGGCCCTTTCTGTCTCGGACTCATAGTTATCGTGTGACATTGTTGTTCTTCATTCTCCTTTGATCCAGATGGGTTGAGACCAATTGATGCATCTTAGATGGCTGCTTGTTAGCATTTAAGGCCCCAGATGCTACACTTCAAAGTGGGATGCAGAATGTTTTCATAATAGAGTTTATTATGCCAATTGACTTAGAAGTCCCCTTAAGCCATAGTCCCCAAACCCCCACCCTTGCTCCGCTGACCTTTGAAGCATTCAGTTTATTCCGGAAACTTCTTTGCTTTTGGTCCAGGCCAGTTGAGCTGACCTTCCCTGTATTGAGTATGGTCCTTCCCTTCACCTAAAGTAGTTCTTAAAAAAAAAAGTCTTATCTACTATCTAATCAGTAAATAACCCTCTCCCACCCTCCCTCTCTCCCCCCTCTCGTAACCACAAAAGAATGTGTTCTTCTCAGTTTATACTATTTCTCAAGAACTTATAATAGTGGTCTTATACAGTATTTGTCCTTTTGCGTCTGACCAATTTCACTCAGCATAATGCCTTCCAGGTTCCTCCATGTTTTGAAATGTTTCACAGAATTGTCACTGTTCTTTATCGATGCATAGTATTCCATTGTGTGAATGTACCATAATTTATTTAACCATTCACCTATTGATGGACACCTTGGTTGCTTCCAGCTTTTTGCTATTGTGAACAGTGCTGCAATAAACATGGGTGTGCATATATCTGTTCACGTAAAGGCTCTTATTTCTCTAGGGTATATCCCAACGAGTAGGATTACTGGGTTGTATGGTAGTTCTATTTCTAACTTTTTAAAAAAACGCCAGATAGATTTCCAAAGTGGTTGTACCATTTTACATTCCCACCAGCAGTGTATAAGAGTTCCAATCTCTCTGCAGCCCCTCCAACATTTATTATTTTGTGTTTTTTGGATTAATGCCAGCCTTGTTGGAGTGAGATGGAATCTCATCGTGGTTTTAATTTGCATTTCTCTAATGGCTAATGATCAAGAGCATTTTCTCATGTATCTGTTAGCCACCTGAATATCTTCTTTAGTGAAGTGTGTGTTCATATCCTTTGCCCACTTTTTGATTGGGTTGTTTGTCTTTTTGTGGTTGAGTTTTAACAGAATCATATAGATTTTAGAGATCAGGCGCTGGTCGGAGATGTCATAGCTGAAAATTTTTTCCCAATCTGTAGGTGGTCTTTTTACTCTTTTGGTGAAGTCTAGATGAGCATAGGTGTTTGATTTTTAGGAGCTCCCAGTTATCTGGTTTCTCTTCCTCATTTTTAGTAATGTTTTGTATTTGTTTATGCCTTGTAAAAAAAAAAAAAAATTTTTTGTATTAGGGCTCCTAACGTTGTCCCTATCGTTTCTTCCATGATCTTTATCGTTTTAGTCTTTATATTTAGGTCTTTGATCCACTTGGAGTTAGTTTTTGTGCATGGTGTGAGGTATAGGTCCTGTTTCATTTTTTTGCAAATGGATATCCAGTTATGCCAGCACCATTTGTTTAAAAGACTATCTTTTCCCCATTTAACTGACACTGGGCCTTTGTCAAATATCAGCTGCTCATATGCGGATGGATTTATATCTGGGTTCTCAATTCTGTTCCATTGGTCTATGTGCCTGTTGTTGTACCAATACCAGGTTGTTTTGACTACTGTGGCTGTATAATATGTTCTAAAATCAGGTAGAGTGAGGCCTCCCACTTTCTTCTTCTTCTTCAGTAATGCTTTACTTTATCCAGGGCTTCTTTCCCTTCCATATGAAGTTGGTGATTTGTTTCTCCATCACATTAAAAAATGTCCTTGGAATTTGGATCGGAAGTGCATTGTATGTATAGATGGCTTTTGGCAGAATAGACATTTTTACTCTGTTAAGTCTTCCTATCCATGAGCAAAGTATGTTTTTCCACTTAAGTAGGTCCCTTTTAGTTTCTTGCACTAGTATTTCGTAGTTTTCTTTGTATGGGTCTTTTATACCTTTCGTAAGATTTATTCCTAAGTATTTTATCTTCATGGGGGCTACTGTGAATGGTATTGATTTGGTGATTTCCTCTTCAATGTTCTTTTTGTTGATGTAGAGGAATCCAAGTGATTTTGGTATGTTTATCTTGTAACCTGAGACTCTGCCGAACTCTTCTATTAGTTTCAGTAGTTTTCTGGAGGA
The DNA here is from genome assembly GCF_030014295.1 of Loxodonta africana. Lineage (NCBI taxonomy): Eukaryota > Metazoa > Chordata > Mammalia > Proboscidea > Elephantidae > Loxodonta > Loxodonta africana. Next base: position 73,282,737 of record NC_087346.1, on the reverse strand, counting down.
GTCTTTAGGGTTTTCTGTGTATAAGATCATGTCATCTGCAAATAGAGACAATTTGACTTCTTCCTTGCCAATCCGTATGCCCTTTATTTTTTGTCTAGCCTAATTGCTCTGGCTAGGACCTCTAGCACAATGTTGAATAAGAGTGGTGATAAAGGGCATCCTTGTCTAGTTCCCGTTCTTAAGGGAAATGCTTTCAGGCTCTCTCCATTTAGGGTGATGTTGGCTGTTGGCTTTGTATAGATGCCCTTTATTATGTTGAGGAATTTTCCTTCAATTCCTATCTTGCTGAGAGTTTTTGTCATGAATGGGTGTTGGACTTTGTCAAATGCCTTTTCTGCATCAATTGATAAGATCATGTGGTTTTTGTCTTTTGTTTTATTTATATGGTGGATTACATTAATGGTTTTTCTAATCTTAAACCAATCTTGCATACCTGGTATAAATCCCACTTGGTCGTGGTGGATTATTTTTTTGATATGTTCTTGAATTCTGTTGGCTAGAATCTTGTTGAGGACTTTTGCGTCTGTGTTCACGAGGGATATAGGTCTGTAATTTTCTTTTTTTGTGGTGTCTTTACCTGGTTTTGGTGTCAGGGATATGGTGGCTTCATAGAATGAGTTAGGTAGTATTCCATCATTTTCTATGCTTTGAAATAGCTTTAGTAATAGTGGTGTTAACTCTTCTCTGAAAGTTTGGTAAAACTCTGCTGTGAAGCCATCCGGGCCAGGGCTTTTTTTTGTTGGGAGTTTTTTGATTACCTTTTCAATCTCTTTTTCTGTTATGGGTCTATTTAGTTGTTCTACTTCTCGTTGTGTTAGTTTAGGTAGGTAGTGTTTTTCTAGGAATTCATCCATTTTTTTCTAGGTTTGCAAATTTGTTAGAGTACAATTTTTTGTAATAATCTGATATGATTCTTTTAATTTCAGCTGGGTCTCTTGTGATATGTCCCATCCCGTCTCTTATTTGGGTTATTTGTTTCCTTTCCTGTATTTCTTTAGTCAGTCTGGCCAGTGGTTTATCAATTTTGTTTATTTTTTCAAAGAACCAGCTTTTGGCTTTGTTAATTCTTTCAATTGTTTTTCTGTTCTCTATTTCATTTAGTTCAGCTCTAATTTTTATTATTTGTTTTCTTCTGGTGCCTGATGGATTGTTTTGTTGCTCACTTTCTATTTGTTCAAGTTGTAGGGACAGTTCTCTGATTTTGGCTCTTTCTTCTTTTTGTATGTGTGTATTTATCGATATAAATTGACCTCTGAGCACTGCTTTTGCTGTGTCCCGGAGGTTTTGATAGAAGGTGTTTTCATTCTCGTTGCATTGTATGAATTTCTTCATTGCCTCCTTAATGTCTTCTATAACCCAGTCTGTTTTGAGCAGGGTGTTTTTCAGTTTCCAAGTATTTGATTTCTTTTCCTGATTTTTCTGTTATTGATTTCCAGTTTTATGGCCTTGTGGTCTGAGAAGATGCTTTGTAATATTTCGATGTTTTGGATTCTGCAAAGTTTTGTTTTATGACCTAATATGTGATCTATTCTAGAGAATGTTCCATGTGCACTAGAAAAAAAGTGTATTTTGCAGGTGTTGGGTGGAGTGTTCTGTATAGGTCTATGAGGTCAAGTTGGTTGATTGTAGCAATTAGGTCTTCCGTGTCTCTATTGAGCTTCTTACTGGAAGTCCTATCCTTTTCCGAAAGTGGTGTGCTGAAGTCTTCTACTATAATTGTGGAGGTGTCTGTCTCATTTTTCAGTTCTGTTAAAGTTTGTTTTATGTATCTTGCAGCCCTGTCATTGGGTGCATAAATATTTAATATGGTTATATCTTCCTGGTCAATTGTCCCTTTAATCATTATGTAGTGTCCTTCTTTATCCTTTGTGGTGGATTTAACTTTGAAGTCTATTTTGTCTGAAATTAATATTGCTACTCCTGCTCTGTTTTGGTAGTTGTTTGCTTGATACATTTTTTTCCATCCTTTGAGTTTTAGTTTGTTTTTGTCTCTAAATATAAAATGTGTCTCTTATAGGCAGCATATAGACAGATCGTGTTTCTTTATCCAGTCTAGACTCTCTGTCTCTTTATTGGTGCATTTAGTCCATTTACATTCAGTGTAATTATAGATAAGGATGTGTTTAGTGCTGTCATTTTGATGCCTTTTTGTGTGCGTTGTTGACATTTCATTTTTCCACTTACTTTTTTGTGCTGAGATATTTTTCTTTGTGTGTTCTCATTTTCATAGTAGTTGAATTTATGTTTGCTGAGTCGTTATGTTTTTCTTGATTTTTATTTTGAGTCATGGAATTGTTATACCTCTTTGTGGTTACCTTAATATTTACCCCTATTTTTCTAAGTAAAAATCTCACTTGTATTGTCCTATATCGCCTTGTTTTCCTCTCCATGTGGCAGTTCTATGCCTCCTGTATTTAGTCCCTCTTTTTGATTATTGTGATCTTTTACGTAATGACTTCAATGATTCCCTGTTTTGAGCATTTTTTCCTTTTTAAAATTAATCTTAATTTGTTTTTGTGATTTCCTTATTTGAGTTGATATCAGGATGTTCTGTTCTGTGTCTATGTGTTGTGTTGTTATCTGATGTTACTGATTTTCTGACCAATTTCCTTTAGTATTTCTTGTAGCTTTGGTTTGGTTTTTGCAAATTCTCTAAGCTTGTGCTTATCTGTAAATGTTTTAATTTCACCTTCATATCTGAGAGAGAGTTTTGCTGTATAAATGATCCTTGGCTCGCAGTTTTTCTCCTTCAGTGCTCTATATATGTCATCCCATTGCCTTCTTGACTGCATGCTTTCTGCTGAGTAGTCTGAACTTATTCTTATTGATTCTCCTTTGTAGGAGACCTTTCTTTTATCCTTGGCTGCTTTTAAAATTTTCTCTTTATCTTTGGTTTTGGCAAGTTTGATGATAATATGTCTTGGTGATTTTCTTTTTGGATCAATCTTATATGGGGTTCGATGAGCATCTTGGATAGATATCCTTTTATCTTTCATGATGTCAGGGAAGTTTTCTGTCAACAGATCTTCAACTATTCTCTGTTATCCCTCCTTGTTCTGGAACTCCAATCACATGCAAGTTATTCTCCTTGATAGAGTCCCACATGATTCTTAGGATTTTTTCAGTTTTTTTTAATTCTTTTATCTGATTTTTCTTCAGCTGTATTGGTGTCAATTGCTTTATCCTCCATCTCCCCCACTCTGCATTCCAATTCCTCGATTCTGCTCCTCTGACTTCCTGTTGAGTCTAATTCTGTAATTTTACTGTTAATCTTTTGGATTTCTGAATGCTGTCTCTCTATGGATTCTTGTAGCTTATTATTTTTTCTGCTATGTTCTTGAATAATCTTTTTGATTTCTTGAACTGCTTTATCAGTGTGTTCCTTGGCTTTTTGTGTAGATTGCCTTCTTTCATTTTTGAGGTCATCCCTGATGTCTTGAAGCATTCTGTAAATTAGTTTGTTATATTCTGCATCTGACAATTCCCAGACTGTATCTTCATTTGGGAGAGATTTTGATTTATTAATTTGGGGAGTTGTAGAAGCAATCATGGTCTGCTTCTTTACGTGGTTTGATATCGACTGTTGCCTCCGAGCCATCTATAAGATATTGTAATGATTTATTTTATATTTGCTCAGAGTCTTATCTTGTTTTGTTTTCTTTCAATATACACAGATGGGCTACTAGATTGTGCTGTCTTGATTGTTGTAGGCTTTGAATCACTTATGTCCTCTTACCAGCTGGTTTGGACTGGTACCAGAAATATAAGCCTAAGAGTCCATTCACTGTTCTTGAGTAGAATCTGATTTTGGGTCACCAAGTGTGTGGGGTAGACTATCACCTATTCGCTTAGAGGAGTAGTGGTGATAGTTGTGTGCACCAGATTCTAGTAGCAGCAGGGGGTCACATTCCAGGGGAGGCAGGATGCTGACAGGCTTCTCCCAAGTGTCAGTGAGGTAGGTGTGTCTCTATTCCTAAAGCACTTTGGTGGGTGGGTTCTGCAGCTGTACCTTAGGCACCCAATGCATGTACCTCTACAGATTGGTAGATGTTGCTATCCTCAGACCCCTATGACAGGAGGTTAGGTGGATTGGGTGGAGCTTCAGCCCTCAGTTCCCCGTTGTGGGTCAGTGAGGGCTCTGTTGAATACGCAGAGATATCAGACCTGGGAAACTTGTCTTTCCAGTAATCCGCTAAAAGAATAACAGTCAGATCAGTATCAGAATTGTCTTTGCATTATAATAGCCACCTTGTTCCCTGTAGGGATGAAAGCCCAAGACTGTGGATCACAAATGCTTGGCTGGAGCTGGTTCTGTATTTTTAGTCCAATTGCAGGAAGTCAGGGAAGGATTCTTGGTCCCCGGGTTTTTTTGTAGCTGCTTCTCTCGGGTCAGGAGAAAGAGTTAGGAAAAGACAAAACAAACATACAAAGAAAAAAAAATGCTGAGCACTTCACTCTCTGGCCCAGGAAATTCCAATGTTAATGAAGCCTCCTGGGAGGGGGAGGGGAGGGATCAGATAGATAGGAGAGGGTACACCCAGGAATATAGACAAAGTTACTTATCTTGCTTGGGATGACTGTTTTATCTGAGATTCCTGAGGGGGCTGTCAACTATGTGCGCTGGCTGGGTAGAGATTGCCCCTGAGGGTCAGGCCCACATCCTGTGCTTGTGCTGTCCCAGAAGCCGTGGTTAGTTCCTCCGCTCCCAGTCCAAAGCCCAGCGCCAAGGTTCCCCGGCTAGGATGCCGCACTCCTGGCTCCAAAATCAGTCGCTGCCTCCTGGTGACTTCTCCTCCTGTCAGCCGCGGTGCCGTGCTGCCTGCGTGCACTGGCTGGGCTTCCCCCAGGGTCACTTCAGGGGGCTAGGGCTGCGTCCCGTGTTTGCGCCGTCTCAGGATGCCATGCTCAGCTCCCCTGCGCCCATTCCAAAGCCCGGCGCCAAGGTTTTCTGACTAGGACGCCGGCTCCAGGCTCCAAAAACAGTCGCCGCTTCCCTGTGGTTGTTCGTTCTCTTGTTAGCCCCATCAGTGTGCAGCCTGCTTGCGCTGGCTGAGTCTGTACGGAGGTTACCCCAGGGGGCTAGGGGTTAGGGCTGTGTCCTGTGCCTACCCCACCTCAGCAAGCCGCAATCAGCCCTGCCACTCGGCACCAGGGAACTGCGGGGGCTCAAGGTTGTGGGGTGGGTTGCGGGTTCCAGAAGTGTTCGCTGGTTCAGGGCGCAGCTTTTTGCTCACCTGTCACTCAGGTCAACTCTTTAGATCTGTGTTCGATGGTCAGGGTTCGTGGATTGTCATGTATGTGATCGATTCACTTGTTTTTCCGAGTCTTTGTTGCAAGAGGGATCTGAGGTAGCATCTGCCTAGTCAGCCATCTTGGCCCCACCTCTTGAAGATGTTTTGATCAATCCAAATTAGGAAATAGGTGTTCAAAGTTTACTATATAAGCTTAATGGTCCAGGAACTTGGCTGTGTGATTTGTGTGAAGTGGGTGGAATGCAGTAAAGAAATACAAAGCATTTTGCTCCCTTTATATGACCCAGCCTTGTTTAAGAGAGAGGAAAAAAAGACAAGTTGGCTTACCTCAGATATTTTGATTTCCCTGCATATTCTGGCAATACTTAGGTCAGTTTACTGTTGATAATAACAGATCAAGCAATACTTTCTACAAAAAAGTTTGTTTTGTGTTTTGAGATGGTATAAATTACCCTTCTTGCTACTGATGTGGAAATAGCAAACCTTTTAATTTAAGTTTGTCATAAATATTGTACTTCTGAAAGACCAAAATGAGGCTACACTTTGTGCTGTCAGAGAAATATGTTTCCTTGCTCATCAATTTAGTCAATATCATGGGAATGCGTTTTTCAGAAATTAAAAAAAAATGTGTTTATATAAAAATAAATTAAAATTGTTTTTAAATATATAAAGTGTACATTTTCCCCTTAAGTGCATGTTTTTTCTTAAAAATTTGCTATGTGAATACCAGATAAACTCTTGAAAATGTTGGTTTTGGAAATTTGATTGAATTTAATATTTTAAAGAATGCTTGACTTATTATTCCCATTTTATTGACGGGAATTTCAGCTGAGTGTCATGATGCTAATAAATGACAGAGCTGTGTCTAGACATCAAGCCTAATTTGTTTCCATCAAAACTTCTTGAATTTGCACCCACTTTAATGGTGACCATGAAAAATCTTCATTGTAAGCAATTATTATTTTTCTAAGAACTTGGTTTTATTTTCATTGTATTAATTTCTGCAAATAATCTTCTTATTTGTGAACTTACTAGGATAATATTGATAAGGCTAAAAGAAGGCAGAGGTAGTTATGTAAAGGTTATAAAACCTCCAACTAAAATAAAGAAGCAAACAAACTTTGCTCAGTGAAAGGAATAGGGTAAGAAAATCAACGTTGATAACTGTGTTAGCAATCCCTTAAAACTTTTAAGTATTATATTAATGCAATGTTATTGATATGAGGGTGTCTTAGTTGTTTCTGCCAATGACCCTGTGAGAGAGACAAGACACTTTGCAGATGAGAAAAAAATGAGATTTACAAAGTTTAATAATCTAATGTCTCACAACAGGGGAATATCAATGAGGATAATTCTGACCCCTAAAATATGTTGAAAACCCTGGTGGCATAGTGATTAAGAGCTATGGCTGCTAACCAAAAGGTAAGCGGTTCAAATCCACCAGGCACTCTTCAGAAACTGTATGGGGCAATTCTATTCTGTCCTGTAGGATTGCTATGAGTTGCGATTGACTTGACGGGAACGGGTTTGGTTTGATTTGGTTTTGGTTTAATATACGCTGTAAGAAAAGGAAAGGAATTAATTCCGGTATCACACTTCAGTTGGATGCATTGATGGTACATGCAGACTGTGCTTCCAACCACAAAGAAATAACTGGAACGCAAACTGCTATGCCTTACCTCAAAACATTCACCACCAATATACAAGCTTACATACTAAGTTTGTATCCTCGTTCTTCTACTAACAAGACTGATGACTTTTTTGTGGTCTATTTTCTTATTTATTATAGAGATGATCATCTTATCCCACTAAAATTTGTGCCCCTGGGTAAAACAGCATGGCAGAGCACGTGGCCATTAGCCGGGTACATAGCTAGTTTTCTACAAACTTTAGTTGAATCTGAACACGTGCATATTCAATATATAGGTAGGAACCTACTCAATGGCAATTAACAACAGCAATGGCTGGTTCTAAAGTAATGCCAGCCCTGAAGGTTCCAGCGGTCTGCAGTGATTATCAGTGATAGAGTGGTTGCCCTGGCATTGCAAGTAATATTTTCACACTCCCTCCAAAATCTTTGGAGGAGTATATTTGCATGTTCTCTGGCATCTGATCCAGGCCCAAATTCTATAACTATCCCTGGCCCTAAATTAAAGTGACACATCTATTAGGGAATTTATTCATTTATCCATTTATTGATCCAATAAATATTTACTGAGTATTCAGCCTTGTGGCAGCCTGTTTGTGCTGGTGCTATGACAATGAACAAGACAGATGTGACTCCTCTTTTTTATTGAGTTTGCAATGTATTGGAAAGAACTACGACTTAAAACGTTGAAAAAGCATGGTGAATATTATTATACGAGAAATTGGAATGGGGCATCTGACCACTTACAAGAGGATCTGACCTAGCCTAAAGGGAATGTCCTTGCTAAGGAAGTGAAGACATTTAAGCAGAAAACTGAAGGATGAGTTGAGTTAAGCTGTTTTTAAATAAGCGAAGAGAACCAGAACGTCTGGCAATGATTTTCTCCTTGTAGTTCCAGCTTCTCCCATGACATTTAAGATATACAAAGTCATATTTGAATGCTTTGTTGTGACCACTGTGTGTTACTGGAAATAAACTCAGGTCAGGAGAAAACACATATGACTACTACTCTTTCTTTCCAACTACTGGTAGACAAAACATCTGAAGCCCTGCATTCCCCCAAAATGTATCCTGGAAAGACTTGTAAGCTAGTCACTTAAAATAAAAAAAAATTAAGTCTATTTTCTTTGTATAAGAGTGTATTAATGATAATAAAACAAGAGCTACCATTTATCCAGTGCCCACTAAGTGTCAGGAAATCTTTTACATTCATTGGTTCTAATCTTGTCAACAACCCCATTAGGTTAGTATGTTTCATCACCATTTTGTACATGTAAAAATTGAGATGAAATTAGCCTAATTATCATTTTATTCTATTAATCATACACTTTTATAAAATAGTAGATGTACAGTTGTGTGCTAGCTGAAACATCTGATTTTCCCCGTTTCAAAAACACCTTTTCATTATTAATCGTTGTAATTTTATGATCATTTTTTAGATTTACCAGTGTAATTGCATATTAATTTTCCTCCATCTATTATTTTCTCTGGTTTCGTCTATAATTTTCCACTTGATAACAGTAATACCCTGTGTAGTATTGAAGCCAGAGTCTTTGTGGCTTAGGGAAAGAAAAGTAAGAGAGACCATGGGAAGGTGGAGATGATACATATTCTTGTTATCAGTGATTGTTAGTATAGTTTTTCTGCACAGGTTCAACACGGGCTATGAGTCAAACTGCATGGCATTAGTAAATCTTTGGAAGGTTATACTTGAATATATGAAGAGAAAAAAAAAATGTGGAATTCTAGCCAAAATCAAGGATGGAAAGATACAGTAGATTACCATGCTTTGTCTGGGGACAGGGACTAAGTTTTCAACCTGGTATCCCTAGTACCCATCTTAATACTCAATAAAATTGTAGTGTCTTGAAGAATAGTCAGGAGGAGGGAAAAGGATCACTTCAATATTTATTATTCTATTATTATTTTCATCAATGTAAACATATGGGTATTTTGTCTCTATATAAATGTTTAGAATAGTGGTCAAGAGGAAGCAATAATTTGTAGGATTCAAATGGAAGTCAAAGACGAGATCTGAAAAGAATTAAAAATGAAGACAAAAAAAGTAGTACTTAGAAACACATTAGTATTGCAAAGATTGATGATATATTAACCAGGTTGCAAATAAAACATCAGTAATTTTTTTTTTTTTTTTTAGGTTTCATGAAATAAAATATTACCAAAAAAACCCTCCAATAACAATGCAATAAAACTAGAAATTATTAGCACAATCAAAAGCAAAAAAAGAAAATGCTGTCACCTGGGAATTGAAAGTAAAATCTTCTATTAACAACTCTCAGATGAAGAGGGAAAAACAAACAAAAATGATAAAAATTATAAGATTTCTAAATTATAATACTAATATCAGGACCAGTGATATCTATTTAAAACAGTAATCAGAGGAAAATCCACAGCACTAAACACATCTATCACTAACAATGAAAGAATAAAAATTAATGAATTAAGTCCTCTGCTGCTGTCATCTTGATGCATAGCTGGAGAGGATGGAGGAGGCACAGGAAAGGAGGCTGTGTACCCTAATGATTTAAAAAGGTAGTGATCCCTGAGAGATGGGAAACAAATGAGGTGAGTGGTATATTTGCCCAGTTTACTGCCTAGAGAAGAGCTCTTGGCTGCAGTGCAGGTAAAGGGAACCTAGACAGAGCCCAGAAGTCTCCCTGAGTTGATGAAACAAAGCTGACCATCTGGAGAGGTCAAGGAACTAATGGTTTCCTGGTCAGGGGGCTAGAAAAGAGCAAGAAAAGTAAACTGCCCAGAGAGAGTGAGAGAGCACTGCAGAATGCCCCCTCAAGAGCTGAGCTAAGATGAGCACATGCATGTGAAAAACTTATCCGAAGTAGGGGAAAGAATTGCCTGAAAGGACAAGATGAAAAAAATCCTCGGAGCCAACACAGAGACTGGAATAATGATCCTCCCAGCTAGACTGGAAAATCTTGTGATTCACAGCCTCAGGTAGAGTACTCAGGGCATGGGGGTTGCCTCAGTAGTGGTGAAAACTAATACTAGACTAAATTTTGCTCTGGTCCTGCCTAACAAAACTTAAATGTAAGACCCTGAATGAAAAAAAGTTGATTCCAAGTAATTTGACCACATCCCAGAAAAAAAATCTTAAGGATACTTAGCACCCCAAAAGTAAAATTCACAAAAATATCTGGCATCTAATTGAAATTACCAGGCATGCGAGGAGAAAGGAAAATACTACCCAAACTGAGGTGATAAATCAATCAGTCAAAACTGACTCAGAATTGAAACAGATGATAGAATTATCAGTCAAGGATATTAAAATAGTTGGTATAACTATATCTCATATATGCAGGAATTTAGAGCAAAGATTGAACATGTTAAGTAGAACAACAACAACGAAAAAAAAAAAACCCAAACTCATTGCCATCGAGTCAATTCCAACTCATAAGGACCCTATAGGACAAAGAAGAACTGCCTGATACGGTTTCCAAGGCTGTAAATCTTTATGCAAGCAGAATGCCACATCTTTCTCCTATACACCGAATGGTGGGTGGGAACCACTGACCTTTCAGTTAGCAACTGAGTAGTTTAACCACTGTGCCACCAGCGCCCTTCTGTGTTAAGTACAGAGTTGGAAGATATTAAAAAATAGACCTAAATAGAACTTTTAGAGATAAATACTGCAATTTTTTACTTTAAGTTGAAAAACACACTGGATGGAATTAATATACTTAATGATAAGAAAATAATCCAATAATAAGGGTAGACAAAAGGTGAATATAGGTACTTTACTAAAGAAAATATATGGATGGCAAGTAAGCACTTGAGAAGATGCTCAACATCACTAGTTATTTGGGAAATGTAAATTAAAACCACGATGAGATATAACTACGTACCCGTTAATACGTCTAAAACAACAAGACTGATCATACTCAATGGTGATAAGCACATGGAGGAACTAGAACTCTCTACACTGCCAAGGAGAATGTAAAATGGTCAAACCACTCTGGAGAACTGTTTAGCAGTTTTTTGTAGTTGTTTCCCTAATGTTTATCACACACCTGCCATTGACCTAGCCATTCTATTCCTAATTACCCAAGGGAAATGAAAACATATATCTATAAAAAGATCTGTGAATGAATGGTCATTGGGGCATTATTTTTCACAGCCTAAAAACTGAAAACAATACAGTGGTATAGACATACAATAGATTATTGTTGTTAGCTGATGTAGAGTCGGTTCTGACTCATAGCGACCTTATTTACAACAGAAGGAAACACTGCCCAGTCCTGCGCCATCCTCACAATCATTGCTGTTTCAGCCCATTGTTGCACCCACTGTGTCAGTCCACCTTATTGAGGGTCTTCCTCTTTTTTGCTGACCCTCTACCAAGCACAATGTCCCTGTCCAGGGACCGGTGCCTCCTGATAACATGTCCAAAGTACATGGGACAAGGTCTCGCCATCCTCTCTTCTAAGGGGCATTCTGGCTGTACTTCTTCCAAGACAGGCTTGTTCATTCTTCTATCTCTGAAAAGCTCACTGGAACATCTCTATACCTGTGGTTGGCCTTTCTCAAAGGTGGGCATCATCATGGGGATATTGAGTGAAGACTCATCTAATTAGTTAGGAGACCCACCCACCCCAAAAATAATAAAAATCAGATTTTTTCTCTTCAGCAGTTAATTTTGCCAGCCAGGAATTCTCTAATCTTCTGCCTGTAATGGGGATGGAAAGGGGACAGGTATAAACCTGATTGTTAGTCTGGGAGCTAAGTGGAAGAATGGGTTTGGATCTCTTTATTCAGAACTTTCAGTTTGTACACTTTCACTTAATAATACTGTTTTCTAGATGGCTTCTGACTCTCATCTTTGACTGGTATCTGAGTTCCAGAGACCCTGGGATTGAACTTTTGTAAACTCTTGGAGTGGTAGGAGTGGTGGGGACACTTTCCTGCTTGTTAGAACTGGGGAGGGCATGGAAGGTGGTTCTAACTAATCTTTACACAGATGATCACAAGTTCTGTGGATTTCAGCCCCACACCCACTGGCGTCTCCATGCATCTGGTGCCTCCAAATGTTTTCTTGCTCTGCAGAGGACACTTGCTTGAGCTTTTTCTGCTGTATTAATCAGCACTCAACAATCTGCTTTATACCTCCTGCAGTTTTGTGGGTTTCTTTCTTCTGCACTCACTTCCTCTCTTGTTCTCATCACCTTTATGGTTATTCCATTTTTATTCCTTTACTGTTAATGAAAAATAGGCTCTTCAGAGGGAGCAGAGCTAAATGGGTGTGCTCAATCTATCATATTTAACCAGAAACCTGGACTTTTTCTCTATGACAGTATTAGAATAATAACATTAAAATTTATATATTGAAATGGCCTATAATTTTCAAGAATTTGTTGTTATTGTTTTTGCCTTTAAAAAAAAAAAGTGGCCTAATTAGATGGTCACTAATATTCTGTAAATTTAACTTGTGTGAGAAAAGAAAATGTGTCTAGAAAAAAAAAAGCTTACACTTATATATATTTTAAATACACTTAAATTAAAAATAAAACAAATGTATTTTTACAACCAGTATTCAAAGTTGAGTAAGTAACCACCAAGTGATGAGAACAGAAAGAAAAGGAAAAATAAAATGTATCAAGACGAGATGAACGCTCTTTTTCCTCCGCACTTCACTGGTGCTTAAACCTCTTATGAGCTGTCTTTCTTTCTAATGTTTTTGGCATTCCTCGTACATAACAGATCAACACCAGCATACGTTCTTCACCTGATTTTCCATTTCTTCACTAACTTAAACATTGTGGGGACTGGCTGTATTACTCACCAGTGGTGGAATAAAGTAGTTGGATTGAAATTGATTTAAATTACATCTGATATTTCAAAGATACAAGTCATGTTTTTACAGTATTACCACAGTGCCCATGAGGTATTATATAATCATTTGGATACAGGTGTGTGTTTATCAACTGGTCTTTTCTCATCTAGGAATATGTTTCATAACTAGTATTGTTTTTCTTTCACTAAATTCAGTAATTCAGTTCAGAAAAAATCTTAGATTTTCTTCTTTCCACACCTCACACCCAGCTTTCCTGCAAAAATATGAGAGAAATGAATAAAAGAAAATAGATCATCATGAGTTGGGGCAATGTCCTACATGTTCCAAGATAACATTTAAGTATTTTAAGAAAAATATTTGCTTTCAATATGAAAGGATGTCTATGTATCCTTTCTAGAAAAAATATTTTTATTTTGGCTCACTAGCAAAATATGACATAGCTCAGAATTCCGGATCATATAATGAAGCTATCTACATGCTCCTATTTCCCTTTCAAACACTTTACTACTATAATATTTTTGAATAGCTACAATATCTTCAGAAAATTATTTAGCTTGTCTGTACTTTACTCCTCCAAAAATATAGACAGGATGAATTATGAATTGTATTGACTCATGGGCTATAATTGCTTATTGCTGCTTTTAGGGCAACAAATGGCTGAAAAACCATCTAGTGGTGGTTAAGAGTATGGACTCTTAAGGCAGCCTGGCTGAGTTTAAATCTTGGTTCTACCATTTACTGTCTTGTGGAATCATGGCCCTTGGTTTCCTCATTTTTAAAAAAGGGCTAATAATGATTCTAGATAGGATTGTTGAGCAGTTTAGAGAAAGTTCACATCAAAAGTTTAACCTAGCATCAGGTATCTTGTGATAACTCAGTAAATGTTATCTATTAATTATCATGACCATCAACTATAATTATAATAGTTATTACTAAAGGAGCTCATTTTATGATGTTGCCCAAGTATATTGTATTGTTACATTTGGGACAGAAGCCCTAAGTCTTGATTTCTGACCCTGGGCTTCTACTGTCAAGCAAAATATTTTCCAGAAAAGAGCCGAGAAAACAAATTGGAGCTCTTTGTTGAAAAATGTTAGACAATTCTTCATACTATAATAACTACATTAATAAATTTATAAACAGAATTTCTTTTAGCAACAATTTTCCATCTAAAGAAAACCTGAATCAATAGTATAATAAATGAATTAATAACCAATAAATAAATAAAAATGATTTCTACACCTAAAAAATGAATTGCAGGGATTTCCTTCAGAACTTATTACAATTTAAAAAGAAATAATAATAAATCATGTCAAACTCGTGCGAAAAGAAACTACCCTCAGGATTTCCATAGTGAAAGCTCAGTTAGTAATTTTCCAATTGACATGCTCTGTTGCACAATAACAATATTCTTTTGCTATCCCCTTATGTTTCAAAAACCTGTAGAATATTCTTTTCCGTAATTTTAGAGCTATTTCTTTCTTTAATTGCAAGCTTATAAAGCTTGGCTTAGCACTTTCCACATATCCCAATGACAAAGAAATAATCAAATAAAAAACACTATAGGAAAACAAAACAGTAGGCTAAAGAAGAGTATTAAGGTTTCCATTTCCTTGTTTTTTTTTTTTTTAATATATTCTTTTTCCTGTAGCACAATTTATTTTAGTTCTCATTACTTCCGACCTTAGTTTTATAAAACTATAGTCATATTCTCCATTTACCCTTTCTTATAATCATTTCTTTCAAAATTTTTCTTCTACTATTTTCCTAAACTGGGAATTAACCTAAGCCCTTCCTTCTTTCATACATTCTGCATTCAATTAAAAACGAAGTACCATGCATTTTGCTTTTTAAAAACTCTCAATTCCATTCTCTCTCATCTTTCTGCCTCTCTCTTAGTTCCAGCACTAGTCCCAAAAATGAAGTCCTGATGAAATGGTTATTTTTGTTTCATACCCCTCCAACCTATTCTCTCTCCACATTGCTGTCGATATGGTCACTATAAAATGTAATCCCCTAGTCAACACTTTCCAGAGGCCACACACTGTCCACAGCATAAATCTAAACTGAGTGTGAGATATGAAGCCTATCTTCCCTGATTCCTGCCTATGTACAGAATGCCTTGCTTTGCCCTTTGTCCCAGTAGTATAATCCGCTTTAAAAAGATGCATTGCTTAAAAGTTCCTTCACCTGCATACAACAAAAAGAAGCCAACTCCTCTCTCTTATGATCAGAGAAAGACTTTGATTAAGTAAGACAATGTTTCTTAGATGGGGGAAAAGATTGCAGGTTGCTGTTGTCAACTTATCCCCTTCAGTGGTGAGGTTAAGTTTATAAACATATAGATGGCAGGTGCAATTTTGTCCTAACAATTTTTGTAGCTCTAGGGACTGCCACAAAGCCTTCACAGATTTCCTAGCCATCTGCAGAATAGAGGTCACTAATTTGCTTTCACAGGCAGAGCAACAGATGAGGTCTTTGTAGATGCTGTGGCTTATACCAGTATCAACTCAATGCTTCTTTAGCTGCTTATCACTCAGCCTCAGCAATGCCATCTTGATCCATGCCTAGAAAAAGATTTCTGTGTTTGTGGTAGGAAGCCTCTAAGGTGGTTTCTAATGATCTCCACTGCCTGATATTCATACACTTATATAATCTCTTTCACTTGAATGACCTGGACTTTGTGATTCACTTCTAACAAATAGAATACAACAGAAGTAATTGTATGTCACTTGAGGTTAGGTTATAAAAGGACTGTGGCTTCCATCTTGGACATTCTTTCTCACTCTCTCTTAGCATTCTCCAACTGCCATATTGTGGGGAAATGTTCACTTGAGTGAGCGTGGAGTTGGATTCTTGAGTCCCGGTTAAGCCTTGAGACAACTGAACCCTTGCCAACAGCTTGATTGCAGCCTAATGAGAGACCTTGAGTCAGAGGCAGCCAGTTACGCCAGGTCTAAATTCTTAACTCACAAAAACTATGAGATAATGAGTATTGTTTTAAATTGCTAAATGTGGAGGTAATTTAGGTACAAGCCATACTAATACATTGTTCTTCACAACCATTGAGACTATGTGATGCATTGGCCATCATTGGCTTAATTATACTGCTAAAATACTGAACTATATGAAAATTCCCATATTCATCATGTAGTTTCATTCCTTCCTGTCTTGGCACCTGCCTTTTCTTCTTTCTGACCAGCCCTTCTATTTGAGCTCTAAAGTCTTCTTCTTAGAAGACTTCCTGACCTGCTACCATAAATAGCAACCCCTCTGTATTACTTTCATGCTTTGTACTTAGTGCTTTTTCTGTGTATCTCGCATTATATTGTGGTTATCTGAGAGATACAATGACTCACAAACATAAAACCTAATTCTGTGTGCTTGTTTTCTTGGTGTTTGTGTTTGTAAAGATGGTGCCTGCTTTCCTCTTGAAAAAATATAGGAAAACCTTTGTGAGGGTAGGTGCCTGGTTTATTGATTTAATTTTTTTAACTTCTGAAAAACTTTAAAACATCAATCAAATCACACATTGAAACTGGCCCAGCGGTGGTTCCACATTGCTAAACTAAATGTTAACTTAGAATATGTGGGTAAACAAAAACAGGCACAGTAAAATCACCAGATCTTCTGCATTTAAAAAATGCCCTGTGGCAATGTTCCTTGAAACCTCCACTGACAATAAAAAGGAAGGCATGCATGCGGAAATGCACAATAATGGCTTGTAGAATGACTTTCAAATTGCAAGAAGTGTTCTGGTTTCTCTCAAGGCCCAGTGGCCATTACCAAGCTTTAAGAGGTGCAGGTGCAGTTGTTTCTTAACATGTTTTTGTTTTCACTTAATCCCGTTATCACTGGCTGTTACCAGTGCCCACTCCATCTGCTTACCCTGATTGTCTCACTCACTGAGCACTGCCAATGGGGGGAAAAATATTACCTGATTTCACCATGATCAAATAGTGAGTGACCTTGTATTTTTAAGTTTATTGGCCTAAAACTATGGAAGCCTGTGGCGGAGTTGATTTTCATCAGCTATTCATGCCTTTTCTCATAGTGCCACAATTGTTACGTGTTCATATCCTAGATACAAAATTCTTAAAGAGCCCTGACTTTTTTTTTTGTCATCAACCCTCAATGTGGTCCTTTGCTGATTTATTTTTATACTTCAGAATTTTTACTTTATCCATGTGTCATGTGTTTGTTACCAGAAATAACTCCTAAGTGCCTCGATAAAAAAAGCTTTCACAACTCTTGTATACTGCTGGTGGGAATGTAAAATGGTACAAGCACTTTGGAAATCTATCTGGCGTTTTCTTAAAAAGTTAGAAATAGAACTACCATACAACCCAGAAATCCCACTCCTCGGAATATACCCTAGAGAAATAAGAGCCTTCACACGAACAGATATATGCACACCCATGTTTATTGCAGCTCTGTTTACAATAGCAAAAAGCCGGAAGCAACCAAGGTGTCCATCAATAGATGAATGGTTAAATGAATTATGGTATATTCACACAATGGAATACTATGCATCGGTAAAGAACAGTGACGAATCTGTGAAACATTTCATAATGTGTAGGAACCTGGAAGGTATTATGCTGAGTGAAATGAGTCAGAGGCAAAAGGACAAATATTGTATAAGACCACTATTATAAGATCTTGAGAAATAGCATAAACTGAGAAGAACACATACTTTTCTGGTTATGGGGGGGGAGGGAGGGAGGGTGGGAGAGGGTTATTTACTGATTAGTTAGTAGATAAGAACTTCTTTAGGTGAAGGGAAGGACAATACTCAATACACGGAGGGTCAGCTCAACTGGACTGGACCAAAAGCAAAGAAGTTTCCTGGATAAACTGAATGCTTCAAAGGTCAGCAGAGCAAGGGCGGGGGTTTGGGGACTATGGCTTGGGGGGACTTCTAAGTCAATTCGCAAAATAATTCTATTATGAAAACATTCTGCATCCCACTTTGAAATGTGGCGTCTGGGGTATTAAATGCTAACAAGCGGCCATCTAAGATGCATCAATTGGTCTCAACCCACCTGGATCAAAGGAGAATGAACACCAAGGTCACACGATAACTATGAGCCCGAGAGACAGAAAGGGCCACATGAACCAGAGACTTACATCATCCTGAGACCAGAAGAACCAGATGGTGCCCGGCCACAAAGGATGACTGCCCTGACAGGGAGCACAACAGAGAACCCCTGAGGGAGCAGGAGATCAGTGGGATGCAGACCCCAAATTCTCATAAAAAGACCAGACTTAATGATCTGACTGAGACTAGAGGAATCCCGGTGGTCATAGTCCCCAAACCTTCTATTGGCCCAGGACAGGAACCATTCCCGAAGACAACTCATCAGACATGGAAAGGACTGGACAATGGGTTGGAGAGAGATGCTGATGAAGAGTGAGCTACTTGTATCAGGTAGATACTTGAGACTGTGTTGGCATCTCCTGTCTGGAGGGGAGATGGGAGGGTAGAGAGGGTTAGAAACTGGCAAAATCGTCACGAAAGGAGAGACTGGAAGGAGGGAGCAGGCTGACTCATTAGGGGGAGAGTAAGTGGGAGTATGGAGTAAGGTGTATACAAGCTTATGTGTGACAGACTGACCTGATTAGTAAATTTTCACTTAAAGCACAATAAAAATTATTTAAAAAAAAGAACTTTCACACTTTTCTCCTTATTCTAGGCTATTTCTTTTTTTAAAATACCATGCAAAGTTTTTTCTGCAATGAAAAAAATCACTCTGTGTGTTTTGAGTATAGGCACTCTAAGCAGGAAAAAGAGCAATCTGATTGGAAATGAGCCAGAAAGGGTGGAATATTTGAAGGAAATGATTCAGTTTCATGGTTTTCCCTCATAAATATTGCTGTTTACTTGGCGGAAAGCCATAGATACTCTGGGAGTTTGCTTTGAAATCACACGCCTTGAACAAGGAGATTACGCTCGCTGGTTCCAGATGCATAATGCTATCTGTCTGTTCTCTCATTACACATTAACTTCAGTGCCTCAGCTTTGCAATAATTAAGAAATTACCTGGATTTCTGACTGAAAAAAAAAAAAAGTGCAATCACATACAAGAGTTAATTAGAAAAACGTATCCAGCTCTTCTTCCACTTAGTCAATACAGGAAAGAAACAGCAAGTAGAGAGAAATTCTTTTTTGAAGCATCATAATCTTTCATTCTTACTGCCCCAATTTGACTTTTAGAAGCAGAGCAGCAATTGTCCCTAATGGTCCTTATTCTTCTCTTCTTTCCCTAAGTCCCCTAGTAACTGCAAGGAAACTCAGGCTCTACCCCTTTTGTAGGGGCCCACACTGAGTACTTATCACATTACGTTGTTATTTTCTGTTTACCTGTCTTTTTCTCTCTGGACTTGGAGCTCATTCCTCTCTGTATTTCTTGTACTAGAAAAGAGTGTGTTATATAATAAGCACTCAGCAAATATTATTGTGGAAGGGAAGCAGGAAGGCAGACCTTCAATATAAATTTTTCATCATCTGCCAAGAGGCATAAAGATAAGTTTAGCATTTTTTCGGACTAACTTTTGGTCAGTCATAAGCCTTATAAAAGTCCTGGGTATGGACAACCATCAAAACTCCCAAATACACATGCATACTACTAAATTGTCATTAATTGTGCCCATACCGGCAATGTGACTATGGTTACTTATCATCTGTAAGTGGATATAATTTTCAGATGATATTATATTCTTCTTATAATAATTTTGTGGGATAAATAAACCTACTAGCCTGAATGAATTATGAATATCTACTAATGTAAATTTAAACTTGTAAAGTCATGCAAAAGAAACTTTTAATAGACTGCAAAATTACTCTTTGAAGTTATGCCAATTATAATGAACTAATATTTTCTAGTTATATTAGAAACATACGACACTAAACAGGGAACTAAATAAGAAGTATCTAGATGGCATTCTTATAAGGAAAATAGAATATTTTCTAATAAAGAGCATTACTGTGGTGCAGTGAATTACTTAATTGATCTTTCTAGCTATAGCGTTTGTAACTCCCATCAAATGACTGTGTGGAACTATGCAAATGAGGTGCTTGTGGCTTGGCTAGCTTGCTAATAATGTAAATAAGGCGCATGGCATCCTTGTGGGGTGGCACCATGCAGATAAGGTGTATAGAACTGTAAAGAGGGGATTGGTCAGTTTTGCCATCCCTCTAGGCTTAAAATAAGCCATTCTAGAAGTGGGAAGGAGGATCTTACTGCCTTCAAGAAAGAAGAGCCAGGAGTGGAGCACATCTTTTGGACTTGGGATCTCTGTGGTGAGAACCTCCTAGATCCAAGAGACAGAGAGAGACAGCTGTAACTGTGGAGATGGCAAGAGATGGTGAGAAGCAACAGCAGCGAAATGGCAGCAGCAGAGGTGGCAGAACCAGGAGACCAGCAGGAGACGGTGTGATAGCCTTCCTGGCCCACAGAGTGAGAAAGCTGAGCACCTTTGGGCAGAAGACTTCCTGGAAGTGTGGAGTGCCTCTGGGCACTTATTGGCAGAACTAAAAGAGCTTTGTAGTACTTGCCAGAGCGGTGCAGATGCCAGGTCGGGAGGCCAAGAGGCCAAGGGGCCAGAAAGAGGCATGTCTGTGGGCATGGCTGAGAAGAGGCTGTCCTGATCGAATAACTGTATTCTGAGTGTTCCTGAACCTGGATTGTAACCTATTACTTCCCTAATAAACCCTGTAATCATGAGTATTGTCTATGAGTTCTATGTGGCCATTACAGCAAATTATCGAACGCAGCAGAGAATAGAGAGTGCTGTGGGAGGGACGGTTGGGGTCAGAATTAGTAGAAAGATTGGAAGGTGGAGGCCTGTGTGACCTCTGCCTCACAGGAATCATCCTTGGGTTGTTGATGCAGATAATGATTCTTCCCCCTAGTGAAGTTTAGAGGAAGTCAGATGCCTCCTTTATGCCATTTTTACAATTACATTCATTTATTTATTCAACAAATAATTATTGAGTTTCTAATAGGTGCCATCTACAATTCTAGTACTGGGCTATAGCAAGGGATCAAACAAATCCCTTGACCTCAGGGAGTTCACCTTCTAATGGTGTAGACAGACCAAAAACAAATACATATAAATAAATAGATGATAGACAGACTAATGGCAGCTTTTGATAACTGCTATGAAGAGAACTGAGGGGTCAGAGAATGAGCGGGTGGGCTATTTTTGTAAGATGGTAAGGGAAGAGCTCAGTATGACAATGATGATAATCAGGAGCTGAAGTTTTTTTCTACAAATAAGGTATTTTTAAGGACTATATGACTTTAGAAAAGAGATATAGTAGATCAACCCTGGATGCCCAGGGAAGCCAAAACAGCTCAAAGGTGAAACGTTAACTCAATTGTCATGTAGACAGCCTCCGTGTCTTGCATCTGAAAGCTCAAAACAATACAAATTAATCTCAAAAACAGAGGCGGGATATATGACTCACCTTGCTAACTCACTTGTCTTAATACTTTATGTAAAAAAATAAAATCCAGACACATGTGTGTATATACACTTAACATATATACAGAATGGACAAGTTTAGGAAAAATAGATAGTAAAAAAAAAAAATTCTCTTAAAAAGTGTGAGTTAAAAAAAACCCATTTCCGTCAAGTCAATTCCAACTCATAGTGACCCTATAAGTCAGAGGAGAACTGCCCCGTAGGGTTTCCAAGTAGCAGCTGGCAGATTTGAGCTGCCAACCTTTTGGTTAGCAGCCTAAAGCATAACCAATGTGCCACCAGGGCTCTAACTATTAAACAGTAACTATTAAATGGTGGTGCAGTGGTTAAGAGCTTGATTGCTAACCAAAAGGTCAACAGTTCAAATCTATAAGCTATTCCTTGGAAATTCTATAGGGCACTTCTACTCAGTCCTATAGGGTCACTACGAGTTTGAATGAACTCGAGGGCAGTGCCTTTTTTGGATTTGTTAAATATGCATTTTAATTCATGAATCCACTTGACTTCAAAGAGCTAATATATTACTGGGTGTGGCTATGAGACAGACTTCACATTAACAATAGTTATTTGATACACATTTCATTGTTGCTAAACAATGGGAAAAAAAAGAGGAAGAGAAGTTTTAAACATCATAACTCAATTCTTTAGAAATGTTTATATTTATACTATTTTACTGGATATTGCAAGCAGTTTGTAGTTGCCTGCTAACTGAAAGCTTGGCAGTTCAAACCTACCCTGTAGCTCCGCAGATAAAAGGCCCAGCAGTCTGCTACCATAAAGATTACGGCCAAGAAAATCCTGTGGAACAGTTCTACTCTGCAACACGTGGGGTCACCGTCAGCTGGGGGCCAACTCAACAGCAGCTAACAACTATATATATTTATATACACATATATATATATATACATATATATGTGTATACCCACTGCCGTTGAGTTGATTCCAACTCATAGCAACCCTATAGGACAGAGTAGAACTACCCCATAGAGTTTCCAAGGAGCGCCTGGTGGATTTGAACTGCAGACCTTTTGGTTAGCAGCCATAGCTCTTAACCACTATGCCACCAGGGTTTATATATGTATATATATGTATGTATAAGAATATGTGTGCACATTCACACTCACAAACTTATCTGACCTTGTTGAGGTCAGCTTTTGGCCTCTAATAAAATAAGAAATACACTTAGTGATAGCCATTAGTGTATGTGAACAAATTGTTATAAATATAAAATCATTTTAAATTGGATTTGAGTCCACAATATGGAATGACTTGATTTTCACAAACTAGTTACTTAGTCTAAAAGTTGTTGTTAGCTGCCATCCTGCTGGTTCTGACTCAAAATAACCCTATGTACAACCAAACGAAACACTGGCCAGTCCTGTGCCATCCTCAGTTGTTGCTTGAGCCCATCATTGTGGCCACTGTGTCAATCCATCTTTGTGTGGGTCTTCCTCTCTTTCCCTGACCCTCTACTTTACCAAGCATGATGTTCTTCTCCAGGGACTGGTCCCTCCTGAGAACATGTCCAAAATATGTGAGACAAAGTCTTGCCATACTCACTTCCAAGGAGCATTCTGGCTGTACTTCTTCCAAGACAGATTTGTTTGTTCTTCTGGCAGTCCATGGGATATTCAATATACTTCACCAACACCTTAATTCAAAGGCATCAATTCCTTTTCAGTCTTCTTTATTCATTGTCCAGCTTTCGCATATATATGAGGCAATTGAAAATACCATGGCTTGGGTCAAGTGCACCTCAGTCCTCAAAGTGTCATTTTTGCTTTTTAACACTTTAAAGAGGTCTTTTGCAGCAGATCTGCGCAATGCAATATGTCGTTTGATTTCTTAGTTGCTGCTTCCATGGGCATTGATTGCGAATTCATGTAAAATGGAATCCTTGACAACTTTGGTGTTTTCTCCATTTATCATGATGTTGCTTATCGATCCACTTTTGAGAATTTTCATTTCCTTTTTGTTGAGGTGCATTTCATATTGAAAACTGTAGTCTTTGATCTTCACCATTAAGTGCTTCAAGTCCTCTTCACTTTCAGCAAGCAAGGTTGTGTCATCTGCATAATGCGGGTTATTAATGAGTCTTCCTCCAATCCTGATGGTTTGTTTTCCTTCATATAGTCCAACTTCTCAGGTTATTTGCTCAGCATACAGATTGAATACATATGGTGAAAGGATGCAACCCTGATGCAAATCTTTCCTGACTTTAAAACACACAATATCCCCTTGTTCTGTTCGAATGACTAACTCTTGGTCTATGTAGATGTTCCTCATGAGCACAAATAAGCTCCCTGGAAATCCCATTCTTCCCAATGTTATCCATAATTTATTATGATCCACACTGTCAAACGCTTTCGCAAAGTCAATACAACACAGGTAAACATCTTTCTGGTATTCTCTGCTTTCAGGCAGCATCCATCTGACATCGGCAATGATATCCCTGGTTTCACATCCTCTTCTGAATCCAGCTTGAACTTCTGGCAGTTCACTGTCAATGTACTTAGCCTAAATAGAGATCTTGAAAAGAAACTATTCAGCTGCTCTGTGGTATTTGAGAATGAGTAGAGTTGAAATCTATAAAATATGACTTAATTTGCCAAGTGTCAGAAGCCATAAAAGCAAATGTATCTAAAGGTCTTTCATGTTTGCATGTACAACACAAGTGGTCTTTTTCATCATTTATAGTAAATATGATTATTGCCAGATTGCAGATATGGACACATGTTGTTCCTTGGGAAATTTAGTTCAAATCTGCTTGAAACTCTTTACAGATGTGAGTTTTTCATAAAGATAATATCTTTGTACTTTGCTACAAACTGTAGATTAGATTATTTCATTTATCTCTTAAAGGGATATAACAATATTTATGTTATACAATTCATGTTAGAAGGATTGTGTATCCATGATTTTCTGTAAAAGAAGATATAGGAGAAAAGAATAGGAAATGAGATGGTAGTTTCTTCACAATGTAAACTTGTCTCATTTTAGAGACAGCAATAAAATGGCCTTACCGGATGTGATGGAGACACTGGGTGGCACAAACAGTTAAGCACTCGATTACTAGATGAAAGCTTGGCAGTTGGAACCCACTCAGAGGTGCCTTGGAAAACAATCTCCTTCCAAAAGATCATAGCCTGAACACCCTATGGAGCAGCTCTACTCTATACATATGGAATTGCCTTGAGTCAGAATCAACTTGATGGCATCTACCAAGAACAACAGCAGACAGCTCCTACAACTACTGCATTTTCATTGTCTGTATGTCCTAGGAAGTATTCAAGGACAGTGTGCCTTCGTCTCAGAATGGAAGGAATGTGAGGTCCTGTTGAAACCCCTGCTGTGTTCTGCATCTTGGTTTGTGGCTCTTCAAATCCGAACAGCCAGTTCAGAAGTGTTTTTCTATGGTTCACAAGAAAAACTGGGCAAAAGATGGCGGTAATAGATTGACAGAAACCTATTTCCACATTTGGAAAAATCAATGTAAATGTTTTTCTAAAACGAGTCATCCTTGACATTTTGCGTGTGAAAGAGCCGCATTTTTTGGCACATGGTCCTGTGCTCTGTGTATGGGTACCTCCTCTTCATTAACTTTCATAGCTTTCTTCTTTTTCCTTTTAAATCTTGTTCACTCTATTAATTTCTATTCATACACGAGATCTACCTAGCATATAAATTATTCCTTGGGAGTCATTTATACAGCTGAGAGTAAGTGCACTTATTTGTTAAGGGTTTGACCACCTTGTATAATTAATGATAAACCAAAACCAAACCCGTTGCTGTTAAGTCAATTCTGACTCATAGCGACCCTATCGAACAGAGTAGAAGTGCCCCATAAGGTTTCAAAGGAGCAGGTGGTGGATTTGAACTGCTAACCTTGAACTGCATGAGCTCTTAATCACTGCATCACCAGGGCTCCTGTAATTAATGATAGGCTTCAAATGTCTCCTCAACTTGGGAGTGAGAATTTTATGATGGAAAAATATCCCACTCAAATATGGATAACTTTTTTAAATAGTGTTATGCAAAATGCTGCTTCACATGAGATACTTTGTATGTGACAATGAATATGTCTGAGGGATAAGAAAAAATTCTGATAGATGTATAAAAACATTCTGAACTAAGGCTCACAGTATCAAAGAGGTTTCCCACTGCAATTTTTGTTTCAATTAAGACAAACTCAACAAGACTCATCTTGTAAAAGGACAGATCACAACTGATTTCCAAATAAAGATCATAAACCTACTACGATGGTTATTTGTATATACCAACTTGGCTAGGCTATGGTGCCCAGTTGTTTGGCCAAACACTAGTCTAGATGCTTCTATGACATATTTATATGTAATTAAAACAGTTGGCCTTAAGTAATGCAGATTACCCTCCATAATGTGGATGGGTCTCATCCAATCAGTTGAAGGTTTTAAGAGTATTCTGTTCCCAGATTATAAATAGACATCTTGCCAGAATTCTTCTCTTCTACTGCCTGACCTATGGATTTAGGGACATAAGACTGTAGTCATATCCAGCCTATCCCCTGAACTAATGATTTTGCATTTTTCAGTCCCCCTCCCTATCCAATCCAGTAAGCAATTCTTCAAAAATAAATCAATCTCTCATATATATATATATATATATATATATATATATATATATATGTTGTTGGGTGCTGTAGAGTCAATTCTGACTTATAGCAAACCTATGCACAACAGAATGAAACACTGCCGGGTTCTGTGCCATCCTCACAATTGTTGCTATGCTTGTGCCCATTATTGCAGCCACTGTGTCAGTCCATCTCGTTGAGGGTCTTCCTCTTTTTCACTGACCTTCTACTTTACCAAGCACGATGTCCTTCTCCAGTGACTGATCCCTCCTGATAACATGCCCAAAGTATGTGAGTTGTAGTCTCGCCGTCCTTGCTTCTAAGGAGCAATCTGGTTGTACTTGTTCCAGGACAGATTTGTTCGTTCTTTTGGCAGTCCATGGTATATTCGATATTCATATATATATATAAAATATATATATATTTGTAACTTACTCATTCTGAGTGTGTGTCTAAGCCAACTCCACACTGTAGGAAGGCACCAAGTCACAACAAACAACATGATCTAGAGGCAGTGAGAGAGCAAATCTTCAGAAATGGTGGCTGCATGTCACTCATGTTGTAACACATCAATGCTCGTCTCATGTTCAGTGATTCATCTGGATGCTATGTACTTTAGCTTGTCTTACAGTGAAATCTCAAAGGGATATTTTTACTCTGCATGCCCTCTGAAAGTTTCATTTAAGGTTACAAGAAGGGAGCAAAATATGATGTTCTGCACTCAAAAATGATGATGATTGAACAGGATAGCAATAAATTTTGAGAGGTTACAGATGTCAAGGTCTTCCGCCAGTCTTAATATCATTATCTAATTTCATCCTAACCTCAAGGCTGTAAATTAGATGTTGTTATCCTCACATTACACATAGGAAAAAAGACTGAAACCCGTTAAGGAGTTTGTGAAAGGTCACGCTTTAATGATAAGCATAGCTCAATGGCATAAGTTGTATGAACAAAATATTACTAAAATTACCAGCAGATCCAAACAGAATATGAACCAAACTTTAATTAAGCTAAGTTGTAGGCTGGAATATTTCACATAGATACGATGCACTAAAGAAAATTGCCTTTCTACCTTCCTAGTAAATCTAAAAGATTGCATTCAGTTTGAGAATTGTGTTTATAGGTTTCATTTAGTAAAAATGAAATGCAGAGTAGCATTTATTTACTTTTTAATATACTTTTAATTTTAGAATAAATTTAGATTTACAGACACATTGTGAAGATAGTATAGAGTTCCCACATAACCCACACCCATTTACACTATTATTAACATCTTACGATAGTGTGATATACTTGTCAAAATTAAAGGAACTGAAACTGATACATTATTATTAACTAAAATCTATGCTTTTTTTCAGGTTTTATTAGCTATTACCTAAGGCCCTCTTTCTCTTTGAGGGGCCCATCCAGGATACCCAATTTCATTTACTGGTCATGCCTCCCTTAGGGTCTTCTTGGCTATCATGATTTCTCAGACTTTTCTAGTTTTGGATGGCCTTGATAGTTTTGAGGCATACCGGTCAGGTATTTTGTAGAATATTCCTTAGTTAGGATTCATCTAATTTTTTTTTTTTTTTTTATAATTAGACTAGGGCTATGGATTTTTGTGAAGAATACCACAAAAGTAAGATGCCATTCTCATCACATCATGTCAAGGGTACATGCTACCAGCATGCTAACCTTAATGACCTGGCCAGGTATTATTTTCAGATTTCTCTACTGTAAAGTTTTTTTTTTCCCTCCTTTCCTTAATCTCCTCTTTAGGGTCAAGTCACTAAATGCAGCCAATTCTCAAAGGTTGGGGAATTAAGCTTCCCCTCCTTGAGGGAGGATACAGCTACATAAATTTGTTTTGGAAATTTTTTTGTATGAGATATTTCTTTCTCCTCTCCAATTTATTTATTAAATTATTTATGGCAGTATGGACTCATGAGTATTTATTTTACACTTTGGATTATAATTAAATGCTACATTATTTTGTTGCTCAAATTGTTCCAGCTTTGGTCATTTGGAACTCTTTCAGGTTGGCCAAGCCATTTCTATACATGAATATGACCAAGAAATCTGCTTACCTTGTCCCACTTCACATCTATACATTTAAAAACTATGTATTTCTGGAATAACTCTAAGAAATATCCCAAATAATTAAAAATGTATCTCAATTTTCTATGGTCTCCTGGGTTTCAACCCGCTCTGAGTTGAAGTGATCCTAGTGCAAAAACCTCGAGGTACAATTTAAAATCTGGGGCTCTTACAGAATAAGCAAAGAATTGGGAATATCATGGAAGACAAAAAGGAGAGATGCTTAAATCTTGGTTCAATCGCTTATATGATTTTTGGACTTGGGCAAATAAGTTAACTTTCTAGAGCCAGTTTACTCAGAGGTAAAAGGGCCACCTCCTACTTCCAAGGGCAGTTAAAGGAAATGAAGTGTAAGTTCCTAGAATAGTGCCTTGGCATAGTAAGCTGTTAATTAGTAGCTTTAAAAAATATTATTAGATACCACATGTAGAGAATTGAGTACAAAATAAGCTTTAATAAAAATCAATAAAAAGGAGTGATTTAAGAAGAAAGTCTACTTAAGTTGTACAAAATATGGGGGGTAACATTTTTACATATGGCTTCTTTAGAAAGATGACATGGCACTTTCCCTGAGTAATAAATCTATTCAGTTTTTAGAGTTATTTTTCCTATTTTGTTGTATGTCGAGTTTAAAGCTTGGTATCAATCAGTTGGTATGCCTTCCTTCAGGAGTAGAAACTGAGTCTGCTACTTAGTGGCTGATCACCCTTGAGTTACTAATGATTAAAATTACATTCATATTCAAACAATAGTTAATTCTACAGTGAAAATACTCTGCTATTGGCACAGACAGCTGCTTTCACAGACTTCTGTCCAAGTGGATAGTAAAAATAGCAAGAGATAGTATATAGTCTTATTTGTAATGCATTTTGCAGTTAGCCTGTGAAAAGTAACTTAAGCCCATTCGAAGCCTGTACACAAATAAGGCCATTAGGAAAACAAATTAGAAACTAAGAAAAGGTCTTCAGAATATGACAAGCTGGATAAGATTGAGGGATCCTGACAATAAGGACTGGCTTTTGAATCCGTGGCTTTAAAGAAGCCAGAGTGGGTTCAGTGGAAATTGGGATCTGAGCCCAAGAAGAATTAGGCAGGGAGCCTAAGAGAAAATTAATGTTCTCTGCTTCTCCTTTCAGTTTTCTATTTAATTTGGTTTGGGAAGAAATCTCTATTTATGAGACAATTTTAAGTTTATCTGAAGAAGGTGGATGATGGATTTAAGTCTTCAGAGATAGAGAAGCAAAGAAAGAGAAAGAAAAAGAGGAGAGGACACCTCTGGTGTATGTCAGAAAGACTGTGGAAATCTTTGTAGATAATATTTGATCCTCTTTTTTTTAATGTACTTTTGCCTAGGTGAGCTGAATGTTTGATTTGTTTCCCTTTGTTTCATAGTTTAGTTAATTTGTTCTGCAATAAAGAATTACAATGATATTCTTTAATTTACTAGACATTTCCACTGAGAACATTCTGCATGTATTCATATAATATATCTAAGTATAAAGACAGTTTATTTCATTTTGCTTTAAGTCCAATATTATTTTTAAGACCAAGAATATAGTGGTCACAGTTATGATCTGTAAAGTCAAATAAGAATAAATATTTATCATTGGGGAGGAGGAGTAACTAATTAATATATAGAATAAGAACAAAATTTTTTTTGCCCTATGCAATGTACAGAAATTTTTTATATGTATAATTTATGACTAAAGTGGTCTTTAAACAGATCATCAAAAAATTAGAAAATCTCGGCTAGGGAAGAGACTTTAAAAGTTAATACACACAGGAAGCAAGACCAAGATGGCAGAATAGTAAGATGCTTCCCTCTTACAACAAAGACCTGAAAAAACAAGTGAATTGATTATATATGACAATCTAGGAACCCTGAACATCAAAGACAAAGTTGAGGAGTCGGACTAAGCAGCAGAGGGAGGGAGAGACAGTTCAGAAGCAGCGAAGAGGTGCCAGGCCTGACCTAGCTGGCATCTTACAGGCTGGATCATTTGGCGCACATGAACTGAAGCAAGAAGTGGTGCTCAGGGTGCTTTTGATACACTGGGAAAAATCAAGCGGCGAACAGTCACACAAGCCTCTGAAGTGAGGCGTAAGCAGCCCTGGATGTGCAGAAATTAAATGCAAGCATCTAACCTATCGCATGGGATCAAAATAATCTCCTCGCTCTGGGAAGTGACTTTCTTCTCTTTATTTGTCCCCTCTCCACTCTGCTCCAGTGCCAGTTCAGCAGTGCCCCGTAGGCCAGAAGTGGGACCCATTGCACCTGAGCCAGTTTCCCAGCTTTGGGGGGGTGGGGGAACAAATAAACAAATGAAAAAACAAAAAAGGAGGCCACTGGCTCCCCTAAACTCAGAGATAACTGTGCCCAAACCAGTCTCATGGGTTTAAATTGCACCATAAATCCTAAACCAGGAACTCAGGGCAGGCACTGCCCCTTTGCCTAGGTATAGGCATAAGGGGTCCACAGACTGCAAATGCCTTTCACCCCTGCTTAGACCTGTGTGGGCCCATTCAACAGTGTAGTCCCTCTTTAGCATAGTACAACAGGGTATATACCTGAAGCCTATTTTCAACTGAAATAGCTAAGGGGGAATGACAGATTTGTGATATTTGACACAGCCTTGCACACTAAACAGGGTCCTCATTCACCCACATCAGGGGTCTGAGGACTGGCAGCTTCACCCAATCCACCTAGCCACCCACAACAGGGGTCTGAGAATAAGTGGTGCCTCCCAGTCCTTACAGCCAATGCACTGGGTACCCAAAGTCTGGCTGCAAAACCCAACCACCTACGTGCTCTAGGGGATGGGGACACACTTTCCACCTAGGTACTCACGGGCAGCCATCAGCCCCCTATCTTGCTCTGCACATAACCTCCTACTGCAGCCAGATATCTGTGTCTGCTCCAATCACCCATACATAGTCCTGCTCATCTAGGACTGTAGGTGAGAGCCTGCCACACACACTTGGTGACTGATGACCTGGAAACCTGAGAACACCAGGAAAGTAAATGGACTCCTGGGCTCACACACCTAGTAGGAGCTCTAACCATATGGTAACAGGATGTGAGAGCTTCAAAAGTGCCAGTAATCAAAGTAGCTCACACAGTCAGCCTATTTGGGCATATCAAAACAAAACAAGACGCTAGGACACAGAAAAATGCAATAAATAAATATAATAACTTTTTAATGGCTTTGAGACAACAGTCAATATCAAATGACATAAAAAGCCAGACCTTGATGGCTCCAGCAAGCAACCAAAACAAAGAACCAGGAAATCTCTCAGAGGAAGATAAGGTCCTGGAATTATCAGAGGTAGAATTCAAAAGATTAATGTACAGAGCTCTTCAAGAGATCAGGAAGGAAATCAGGCAAAATTCAAACCAAGCTAAGGAACACACAAACAAAGCAATAAGGAATTTAGGAAAGCTTTATACAAGAGCAGAATGACATTTTTTTAAAACAAGAGCAGAATGACAAATTTAACCGGCTGCTAAAATCCACAGAGAGACAGCAAACTGAAATCCAAAAGATTAACAATAAAATTTTAGAATTAGGCAACTCAATAGCAAGTCATAACAGCAGAACTGAGGCAATGGAAGTCAAAATTAGTGAGACTGAAGCCAAAGCACTTGACACCAATTTATTTGAGGACAAATCAGACAAAAGAACTTTAAAAAATGAAGAAACCCATAAGAATTATGTGGAACTCTATTAAAAGGAATAAGTTACTAGTGATTGGAGTACCAGAATGGGGGAGGGGAGGAATAACAGAAAATACAGAGAGAATTGTTGAAGATTTGCGGACAGAAAACTTCCCTGATATCATGAAAGATGAGAAGATATCTATCCAAGAAGACATCAAACATCACACAGGGTAGATCCCAAAAGAAAGTCACCAAGACATATTATAACCAAACTTGCCAAAACCAAAGATAAAGAATTTTAAGAGTGGCTAGGGATAAATGAAAAGTCATCTACAAAGGAAAGTCAATAAGACTAAACTCTGACTACTTAGCAGAAACCATGCAGGCAAGAAGGCAATAAGGTGATACATATAAAGCTTTGAAGAAAAAAAAAAATGCCAGCCGAGAATTATATATCCAACAAAACTGTCTCTTAAATATGAAGGCAAAATTAGGACATTTCCAGATAAACAGAAGCTAAGGGAATATGTAAAAACCAAACCAAAATTACAAGAAATACCAAAGGGAGTTCTCCAAATAGAGAGTCAATAACATCAGATAACAATCCAAGACTTGAACACAGGACAGAACAACCAGATATCAACCCAGAAAAGGAAGTCACAGGAATAAGTCAAAGCTAAAACACTGAAAATAGGGAAACAGAAATGTCAATATGAAAAAGATGATGACATTAAAACAAAAGAGAAGGACTAAATAGTGTAGTCATAGAACTTTCATATGGAGAGGAAGCCAAGGTAATATAAAGAAATAAAAAACTGGTTGAAACTTAGAAAAATAGAGGTAAACGTTAAGGTAACCACAAAGAAAACTAACGAATCTACACATCAAAGTAAAAAAAAACAGGAAAAAAAAAGACTCAGTGAATTCAAAATCAACAACAATGAAAAAAATGAAAAGAAAATACATAAAGGAAAACAACTCAGCACAGAAAATTAAGTGGAACAAGTGCCAACAACACACACATGCAAAAAAAAAATCAAAATGACAGCACTAGACTTATACATATCAATAATTACACTGAATGTAAATGGACTAAATGCACCAATAAAGAGACAGAGAGTGGCCGAATGGATAAAAAACATGAGCCACCTATATGCTGCCTACAAGAGACACATCTTAGACTCAAAGACACAAACTAAAACTCAAAGGATTAAAAAAAACATATATAAAGCAAACAGCAATCAAAAAAGAGCAGGAGTAGCAATTTTAATCTCTGACAAAACAGACTTTAAAGCAAAATCCACAACAAAGAATAAGGAAGGACACTATATAATGATAAAGGCTCAATACATGAGGAAGACAACCATAATAAATATTTACACCCCCAATGACAGAACTCCAAAATACATAAAACAAACTTGAACAGCATTGAAAAGAGAAATAGACAGCTCCACAACAGTCGTAGACTTCAACACACCACTTTAAGTGAAGGACAGAAAATCTAGAAAAGCTCAATAAAGACACGAAAGATCTAAATGCAACAATCAACCAACTTGATCTCATAAACATATACAGAACACTCCACCCAACAGCAGCCAAGTATACTTTATTTTCCAATGCATATGGAACATTCTTCAGAAAAGACCACATGTTAGGCCACGAAGCAAGCCTTAACAGAATCCAAAACATCAAAATACTACAAAGCAAAAGCCATAAAAGTAGAATCAATAACAGAAAAAGAAAGGAAAAAAATCAAATACATGGAAACTGAACAACACTTTGCTCAAAAACTACTGGGTTATAGAATAAATCAAGGATGGAATAAAGAAGTTCATAGAATCAAATGAGAATGAAAACACATCCTACCAGAAACTTTGGGTCACAACAAAAGTAGTGCTCAGAGGTCAATTTTTAGAAATAAATGCACATATCTAAAAAGAAGAAAGGACCAAAATCAAAACATTAACCCTAAAACTCAAACAAATAGAAAGAGAGCAGAAAAAGAAGCCCTCAGGCACCAGAAAAAAAGGAAATAATAAAAATTAGAACAGAAATAAATGAAATAGAGAATAGAAAAACAAAAGAGTCAACAAGATCAAATTCTGGTTCTTTGAAAAGATCAACAAAATTGACAAACCGGTAGCCAAACTGACAGAAGAAAAAAGAAGGAAGTAAATAACCTGAATAAGAAATGAGATGGGCAATATCAAAACAGATCCAAATGAAATTAAAATAACCAGAATACTATGAAAAGTTGTTCAACAAACTTGAAAACCTAGATTAAATGGACAAATATCTAGAAATATAGTACTTACCTAAACTAACACAAACAGAGATAGAACAACTAAATAAACCTACAACAAAAGAAGAGATTGAAGAGGTAATTAAAAAGTTCGCAACGAAAAAAGCCCTGACCCTGACGGCTTCACTGGAGAACTCCACCAAACTTTCAGAGAAGAGTTAGCAGCAGCACTGCTAAAGGAATTTCAGAGCATAGAAAAGGATAGAATACTCTCAAACTCATTCTATGAAGCCAGCATAACCCTGGTACAAAAGCCAGGTAGACACCACCAGAAATGAAAATTACAGAACAATATCCCTCATGAACATACACAAACCCTCAACAAATTTCTAGCCAATAGAATTAAATGACATACGAAAAAACTAATTCAGCCTGACCAAGTGGGATTCATACCAGGTATGCAGGGATGGTTCAACATTAGAAAAACAATCTATGTTAAATCCATTACATAAAACAAAAGATAAGAACCACATGATGTTATCTATCGATGCAGAAAAAGCATTTGATAAAGTCCAAAACTCATTCACAATAAAAACTCTCAGCAAAACAGAAATGGAAGAGAAATTCCGCAACATAAAAAACAACACTTGTACAAAGCCAACAACCAACATCATCCTAAATGGAGAGAATCTGAAAGCATTTCCCATGAGAATGGGAACCAGACAAGGAAGCCCTTTATCAGCCCTTTTATTCAGTATTGTGCTGGAGGTC
This sequence comes from Loxodonta africana, assembly GCF_030014295.1. Classification (NCBI taxonomy): domain Eukaryota; kingdom Metazoa; phylum Chordata; class Mammalia; order Proboscidea; family Elephantidae; genus Loxodonta; species Loxodonta africana. The sequence continues at coordinate 73,248,158 of NC_087346.1, read as the reverse complement.
CTAACCTGAGCAATAAGGCAAGAAAAAGAAATAAAGGGCATCTAAATTGGTAAGGAAAAAGTAAAAGTATCTCTTTTTGCAGATGATATGATCTCAGACACAGAAAACCCCAAAGAATCCACAAGAAAACTGCTGGAACTAATAGAAGATTTCAGCATGGTATCAGAATACAAGATACACATACAAAAATCAGTTGGATTCCTCTATACCAACAAAGATAACTTTGAGGAGGAAATCACCAGATCAATACCATTTACAATAGCCCCCACGAAGATAAAATACTTAGGAATAAATCTAACCAGAGACATAAAAGACCTATACAGAGAAAACTAAAAGACACTACTGCAAGAAACCAAAAGAGACCTATGTAAGTGGAAAAACATACCTTGCTCATGGATAGACTCAACATTGTAAAAACATCAATTCTACTCAAAGCAATCCAAATTTCAATGACATTTTTTAATGACATGGAAAAGCAAATCAACAACTTCATATGGAAAGGGAAGAGGCCCTGGGTAGGTAACGCATTACTGAAGAAGAAGAACAAAGTTGGAAGCCTCGCACTACCTGATTTTAGAACCTATTATACCACCATGGTAGTCAAAACTTCCTGGTACTTGTACAACAACAGATACATAGACCAATGGAACAGAATTGAGAGTCCGGTTGTAAATCTGTCCACCTATGAGCAGCTGATATTTGACAAAGGCCCAAAGCCCATTAAATGTGAGAAAAAACAGTCTTTTTAACAAATGATGCTGGCATAATTGGATATCTATCTGCCAAAAAGAAAAAAAAAAAAAATGAAACAAGACCCATACCTCACACCATGCACAAACTCAGAATGGATCAAAGACCTAAATATAAAATAATAAAAATCATGGAAAAAAAAATAGGGGAAATGCTTAAGGAGCCCGAATACATGGCATAAACAGAATACAAAATATAACTAATGATGTACAAGTGCCAGAAGACAAACTAGATAACTGGGAGCTCCTAAAAATCGAACGCTTATGCTCATCCAAAGACTTCACCAGAAGAGTAAAAAGACAACCTACAGACTGGGAAAAAAAAAAATTTTTTTTTGCTATGACAAATGCAATCAGCATCTAATTTCTAAAATCTACAAGATACTGTAAAACCTCAACAACAAAAAGACAAATAACCCAATTTGAAAACTGGGCAAAAGATATGAACAGGCACTTCACCGAGGAAGACATTCAGGTGGCTGACAGATACATGAGGGAATGTTCAGGATCATTAACCATTAGAGAAATGCAAATCAAAACTACAATGAAAGATGGCAGAATAGACAGACGCTTCCTTCGAGCCCTCTTTACAAGAAAAACCCGAAAAAACAAGCGAAACGAGTGTATTTGTGACAAGCTGGGAGCCCTGAGCATCAAAGGCAAGCTTAGACAAAGAGCTGAGGGGCAGGGGGAGGAAGAGGCCATTCAGAAGTGGAGAGGAATTACCGGATCTGAATTGCGGAGACCCCTCAGGCACCATTCCCGGAGTGGTGGCGGTGGCGGCAGTGGTGGCAGCGGGCTGGTATTAGCGTTTGGCTGCAGTTTCCTCAGGGAGAAGCAGCCCACTCACACCTCCAGAACCTGAGGGGAACGGCCTTCTCAGCAAAAGCTAAGTACTTGAGTATATTCTACTGCCCCCACCCCCCGCCCCCCAGCCCCAAGCCGGCTTCAGCAGCTGAATCCATGGGCGTAAAATAGACCCTGGTGAGCACCTAGAGCCGTCCTCCTGGACTTGAGAAAGGGAAAAAATTTGCAACTGGGGGGAAAAGATAATTTGCTAGCTCCATTAACCAGGTGATCTCAGGACAGAAGCGGCTCCTATCTAGGCATAAACCATCCGTGGACCTTGAACACCTTTCCCTTCTGCATGGACCTGTGTAGGCCTATTTCAGGAGAATAGGCCCTTGTTGGCAAACTCCAGCTATTTCCGCTGTGCGGTGGAGAGGTGGGTGTTTGACATTTGATATTGTTTTGCCTATTAAACCAGGTCCTCACCTACCCACAATAGGGACCTAAGGACTGGTAGCTCCACTCAGGTCACCCAACCTCCCATGACAGGGGTCCAAAGATAACTGGTACCTTACAGTCCTTACAACAAAAACTTTGGGTGCCCATGGTCCCTCTGCAGAACCCACCCACCAGCACGCTCTAGGGAACAGAGACGTGTTTTCCTCAGAGACACTTGGGGATTGGTTCTCAGCCCCCTGCCTTGTTCAAAGAGTGACCCCCTGCTTAAATCAGATACCAGTATATACGCCAATCACCCCTACCCCTCTAAGACTGTAGGACAGAGCCTGTACCACACGCTTATTATCAGCTACCTGGAAACCTGGGGCTGAATTCATACAAGAAAACTGAATGGCCTCCTAGACTGATATACCTGATAAGAGCTCTAGCCAGCTGGGGACAGGACACCAGAGCTCCAAAGGTGAAAATAATCAAGCTAGCTCACTCAAGCAACCCATAGGGGTATACCAAAACAAAACAAAGCAAGGAGCTACGACACAGTAAGCAAGCATAAACTAATACAATAACTTATAGATGGCTTGGAGACAACAGTCAATACCGAGTCACGCAAAGAAACAGGCCATGATCACCTCAACAGGCTCTCAAAACAAAGAATCAAGGGATCTTTTAGATGAAAGTGCGTTCCTGGAATTACCAGATGCAGAATACAAAAGTTTAATATACAGAGCCCTTCAAGACATTGGGAAGGAAATGAGGCAATATGCAGAACAAGCCAAGGAACACACAGATAAAGCAACTGAAGAAATTAGAAAGATTTTTCAGGAACATAATGAAAAGTTTAATAAGCTGGAAAAATCCATAGACAGACAGCCATCAGAAATTCCGAAGATTAACAATAAAATTTCAGAATTAGGTAACTCAATAGAAAGTCAGAGGAGCAGAATTGAGCAAGTAGAAGCTAGAATTTCTGCATTTGAAGATAAATCACTTGGCACTAATATATTTGAAGAAAAATCAGATAAAATAATTTAAAAAAAATGAAGAAACCTTAAGAATCGTATGGGACTCTATCAAGAGAAATAACCTACAAGTGATTGGAGTACCAGAACAGGGAGGGATAATAGAAAATACAGAGAAAATTGTTGAGGATTTGTTGGCAGAAAACTTCCCTGATATTTTGAAAGATGAGAAGATATCTATCCAAGATGCTCATCAAACTTCACATAAGGTAGATCTTAAAAGAAAGTCACCAAGACATATTATAATCAAGCTTGCCAAAACCAAAGATAAAGAGAGAATTATAAGAGCAGTGAGGGATAAACGAAAAGTCACCTATAAAGCAGAGCCAATAAGAATAAGCTCAGACTACTCGGCAGAAACCATGCAGGCAAGAAGGCAATGGGATGACATATTTAAATTATTGAAGGAAAAAAATTGCCTGCCAAGAATCATATATCCATCAAAACTGTCTCTTAAATGTGAAGGTGAAATTAAGACATTTCCAGACAAACACAAGTTGAGGGAATTCTTCAAAACCAAACCAAAACTACAAGAAATACTAAGGGAGTTCTTTGGTTAGAAAATCAATAATACCAGGTATCAACCCAAGACTAGAACACTGGGCAGAGCAACCAGAAGTCAACCCAGGCAGGGAAATCCAAAAAAACAAAGCAAGATTAAAAAAAGGAAAAAAAAAAAAGCTCAACACAGGGTAACAGCGATGTTATTATATAAAAGAAGGCAACATTAAAACATTAAAATAATAAAGAGGGACTAAGAAATGTAATCATACACCTTCCATATGGAGAGGAAGGTACGGCAATACAAAGAAATAAAAGTTAGTTTTAAATTTAGAAAAATGGGGTAAAAAATAAGGTAACCACAAAGGAGACAAACTATCTTACTCATCAAAATAAAATTCAAGGGAAAAATACAGACTCAGCAGAAACAAAATCAACGACAACAAATATGAGGAAAGGACAATATATAAAGAAAATCTACTCAGCACATAAAATCAAGTGGGAAAAAGAAACTGTCAACACACAAAAAAGGACATCAAAATGATAGCACTAAATTCATACCTATCCATAATTACCCTGAATGTAAACGGACTAAATGCACCAATAGAGAGACAGAAAGTGGCAGAATGGATTAAAAAACAAGATCCATCTATATGCTGCCTACAAGAGACACACCTTAGACTTAGAGACACAAACAAACTAAAACTCAAAGAATGGAAAAATATATATCAAGCAAACAGCAATCAAAAAAAAAACAGGAGTGGCAATATTAATTTCTGACAAAATAGACTTTAAAGTTAAATCTATGAGAAAAGATAAGGAAGGACACACTAATGATTAAAGGGACAATACACCAAGAAGATATAACCATATTAAATATTTTTGCACCCAATGGCAGGGCTGCAAGATACATAAAACAAACTCTATTAGCATTGAAAATGAGATAGACAGCTCCACAATAATAGTAGGAGGCTTCGACACACCACTTTCGGTGAAGGACAGGACATCCAGAAAGAAGCTCAATAAAGACACGGAAGATCTAAATGCCACAATGAGCCAACTTGACCTCGTAGACATATACAGAACACTCTATCCAACAGCAACCAACTATACTTTCTTTTCTAGGGCACATGGAACATTCTCTAGAATAGACCACATATTAGGTCATAAAGCAAGCCTTAGCAGAATCCAAAACATTGAAATATTATAAAGCATCTTCTCTGACTATAAGTCCATAAAAGTGGAAATTAATAACAGGAAAAGCAGGGAAAATAAATCAAACACTTGGAAACTGAACAATACCCTGCTCAAAAAGAGATTGGATTATAGAAAACGTTAAGGATGGAATAAAGAAATTCATAGATTCCAATGAGAATGAAACACTTCCTATCAGAACCTTTGGGACACAGCAAAAGCAGTGCTCAGAGGCCAATTTATATCAATAAATGCACACATCCAAAAAGAAGAAAGGGCCAAAATCAAAGAATTACCCCTACAACTTGAACAAATAGAAAGAGAGCAACAAAAGAAACCCACAGGCACCAGAAGAAAATACATAATAAAAATTAGAGCTGAACTAAATGAAATAGAAAACAGAAAATTGAAATTGAAAGAATTCAATTGAAAGAATTAACAAGACCAAAAGCTATTTTTCTGAAAAAAATCAACAAAATTGATAAACCACTGGCCAAACTGAAAAAAGAAAAACAGGAGAGGAAGCAAATAACCCGAATAAGAAATAAGATGGGCGATATTACAGCAGACCCAACTGAAATTAAAAGAATCATATCAGATTACTATGAAAAACTATACTCAAACAAATTGGAAAACCTAGAAGAAATGGATGAATTCCTAGAAACACACTACCTACCTAAGCTAACACAAACAGAGGTAGAACAACTAAATAGACCCATAACAAAAAAAGAGATTGAAAAGGTAATCAAAAATTCCCAACAAAAAAAAGCCCTGGTCCAGAGGGCTTCACTGAAGAGTTCTACCAAACTTTCAGAGAAGAGTTAACATCACTACTACTAAAGGTATTTCAGAGCATAGAAAATGATGGAATACTACCAAACTCATTCTATGAAGCCACCATACCCCTGATACCAAAGCCAGGTAAAGACACCACAAGAAAAGAAAATTATAGACCTATATCCTGCATGAATGTAGATGCAAAAATCCTCAACAAAATTCTAGCCAATAGACTTCAACAACATATCAAAAAAATGATTCACCATGACCAAGTGGGATACCAGGTATGCAGAGATGGTTCAACATTAGAAAAACAATTAATGTAATCCACCACATATAATAAAACAAAAGACAAGAATCACATGATTTTATCAATTGATGCAGAAAAGACATTTGACAAAGTTCAACACTCATTCATGATAAAAACTCTCAGCAAAATAGGAATACAAGGAAAATTTCTCAGCATAATAAAGGGCATTTATACAAAGCCAGCAGCCTACATCACCCTAAAAGGAGAAAGCCTGAAAACATTCCCTTTGAGATCAGGAACCAGACAAGGATGCCCTTTATCACCGCTCTTATTCAACAGTGTGCTGGAATTCCTTGCCAGAGCAATTAGGCTAGATAAAGAAATAAAGAGCATTCAGATTGGCAAGGAAGATGTAAAGGTATCTCTATTTGCAGATGACAAGATCTTATACACAGAAAACCCTAAGGAATCGTCCTGAAAACTGAGCGAAATTAGTCAGAGGCAAAAGGACAAATATTGTATAAGACCACTATTGTAAGATCCTGAGAAATAGTATAAACTGAGAAGAACACATACTTTTTTGGTTACGAGGAGGGGAGGGAGGGAGGGTGGGAGAGGGTTTTTTACTGATTAATTAGTAGATAAGAACTGCTTTAGGTGAAGGGAAGGACAATACTCAATACATGGAAGGTCAGCTCAACTGGACTGGACCAAAAGCAAAGAAGTTTCCTGGATAAACTGAATGCTTCAAAGGTCAGCGGAGCAAGGGCGGGGGTTTGGGGACTATGGCTTAAGGGGACTTCTAAGTCAATTGGCAAAATAATTCTATTATGAAAACATTCTGCATCCCACTTTGAAATGTGACTTCTGGGGTCTTAAATGCTAACAAGCGGCCATCTAAGATGCATCAGTTGATCTCAACCCACCTGGATCAAAGGAGAATGAAGAACACCAAGGTCACACGATAACTATGAGCCCGAGAGACAGAAAGGGCCACATGAACCAGAGACTTACATCATCCTGAGACCAGAAGAACCAGATGGTGCCCGGCCACAAAGGATGACTGCCCTGACAGGGAGCACAACAGAGAACCCCTGAGGGAGCAGGAGAACAGTGGGATGCAGACCCCAAATTCTCTTAAAAAGACCAGACTTAATGGTCTGACTGAGACTAGAAGGACCTTGGTGGTCATGGTCCCCAAACCTTCTGTTAGCCCAGGACAGGAACCGTTCCCGAAGACAACTCATCAGACATGGAAAGGACTGGACAATGGGTTGGAGAGAGATGCTGATGAAGAGTGAGCTACTTGTATCAGGTGGACACTTGAGACTGTGTTGGCATCTCCTGTCTGGAGGGGAGATGGGAGGGTAGAGAGGGTTAGAAACTGGCAAAATCATCACGAAGGAGAGACTGGAAGGAGGGAGCGCGCTGACTCATTAGGGGGAGAGTAAGTGGGAGTATGGAGTAAGGTATATATAAGCTTATATGTGACACACTGACTTGATTTGTAAACTTTCACTTAAAGCACAATAAAAATTATTTAAAAAATTGTCCATTCTACCAAGAGTGATCTAAACATTTAATGCAATTCCGATCCAAATCCCAAGGACATTCTTTAATGAGATGGAGAAACAAATCACCAACTTCATATGGAAGAGAAAGAGGCCCCGGATAAATAAGGCATTACTGAAAAAGAAGAACAAAGTGGGAGGCCTTACTCTACCTGATTCCAGAACCTATTATACTGCCACAGTAGTCAAAACAGCCTGGTACTGGTACAACAGATTCATGGACCACCTGAACAGAATTGAGAATCCAGAGATAAATCCATCCACATAAGAGCAGTTGATATTTGACAAAGGCCCCAAAACAGTTAAATGGGGAAAAGACAGTCTTTTTAACAAATGGTGCTGGCATAACTGGATATCCATCTGCAAAAAAATGAAACAAGACCCATACCTCACTCCATGCACAAAAATGAGCTCAAAATGGATAAAAGACCTTAATATAAAATCTGAAACGATAAAGATCATGAAAGAAAAAATAGGGACAACGTTAGGAGCCCTAATACATGGCATAAACGGTATACAAAACATTACTAAGAATGCAGAAGAAAAACTAGATAACTGGGAGCTCCTTAAAATCAAACACCTATGCTTATCCAAAGACTTCACCAAAAGAGTAAAAAGACTACCTACAGACTGGGAAAAAGTTTTTAGCTATGACATTTCTGATCAGCACCTGATCTCTAAAACGTACATGATACTGAAAAAACTCAACTGCAAAAAGACAAATAACCCAATTTAAAAAATGGGCAAAAGATATGAATAGACACTTCACTAAAGAAGACATTCAGGTAGCTAACAGATATATGAGGAAATGTTCACGATCATTAGCCATTAGAGAAACGCAGATCAAAACTAAAATGAGATTTCATCTCACTCCATCAAGGCTGGCATTAATCCAAAAAACACAAAAGAATAAATGTTGGAGAGGCTGTGGAGAGATTGGAACACTTATACACTGCTGGTGGGAATGTCAAATGGTACAACCACTTTGGAAATCGATTTGGCGCTTCCTTAAAAAGCTAGAAATAGAACTACCATACGATCCAGCAATCCCACTCCTAGCAATTTCTCCTAGAGAAATAAGAGCCTTTACACGAACAGATATGTGTACCTCCATGTTTATTGCAGCACTGTTTACAATAGCAAAAAGATGGAAACGACCAAGGTGCCCATCAACAGATGAATGGATAAATAAATTATGGTATATTCATACAATGGAATACTACGCATTGATAAAGAACAGTGAGGAATCTGTGAAACATTTCATAACATGGAGGAACCTAGAAGGCATTATTCTGAGTGAAATTAGTCAGTTGCAAAAGGACAAATATTGTGTAAGACCACTATTATAAGAACTTGAGAAATAGTTTAAACTGAGAAGAAAACATTCTTTCGTGGTTACGAGATGGGGGAGGGAGGGAGGGTGGGAGAGGGACACTCACTAATTAGATAGTAGATGAGAACTACTTTAGGTGATGGGAAAGACAGCACACAATACAGAGGAGGTCAGCACAATTGGACTAAACCAAAAGCAAAGAAATTTCCTGAATAAATTGAACGCTTCGATGTCCAGCATACAGGGGCAGGGGCCTGGACCATGGTTTCAGCGGACATCTAAGTCAATTGGCATAATAAAATCTATTAAGAAAACATTCTGCATCCCACTTTGAAGAGTGGCATCTGAGGTCTTAAACCCTAGCAAGCAGCCATCTAAGATGCATCAATTGGTCTCAACCCACCTGGATCAAAGGAGAATGAAAAACAACAAGGACACAAGGTAATTACGAGGCCAAGAGACAGAAAGAGCCACATGAACCAGAGACTACATCATCCTGAGACCAAAAGAACTAGATGGTGCTCGGCTACCACCAATGACTGCCCTGACGGGGAATACAACAGAGAACCCCTGAGGGAGCAGGAGAGCAGTGGGATGCAGACCCCAAATTCTCTTAAAAAGACCAGACTTAATGGTCTGACTGAGACTAGAAGGACCTTGGTGGTTATGGCCCCCAGACCTTCTGTTGGCCCAGGACAGGAACCATTCCCGAAGCCAACTCTTCAGACAGGGATTGGACTGGACAATGGGTTGGAGAGGGATGGTGGTGAGGAGTGAGCTTCTTGGATCAGGTGGACACTTGAGACTATGTTGGCATCTCCTGCCTGGAGGGGAGATGAGAGGGTGGAGGGCGTTAGAAGCTGGCGAAATGGACACGACAAGAGAGAGTGGAAGGAGAGAGCGGGCTGTCTCATTAGGGAGAGAGTAATTGGGAGTGTGTAGCAAGGTGTATATGGGCTTTTGTGTGAGACTGACTTGATTTGTAAACTTTCACTTAAAGCACAATAAAAATTATGAAAAAAACAAACAACTACAATGAAATACCATCTCACCCCACAAGGCTGGCACTAATCCAAAAAACACAAAATAATAAATGTTAGAGAGGTTGTGGAGAGACTGGAACACTTATGCACCACTGGTGGAAATGTAAAATGGTACAACCACTTTGGAAATCCATTTGGCGCTTCCTTTAAAAGCTAGAAATGGAAGTACTGTATGATCAAGTAATCCCACTCCTTGAAATATATCCTAGAGAAATAAGAGCCATCACACCAATAGATGTAAGCACACCCATGTTCATTGCAGCACTGTTCACAGTAGCAAAAAGATGGAAACAAGCTAGGTGCCCATCAACAGACAAATGGATAAACAAATTGTGGTTCATGCAACTAAAGAACAATGATGCATCCTCGAAACATCTCACAACATGGTGGTACCTGGAAGGCATTATGCTGAGTGAAATTAGTCAGTTGCAAAAAGGCAAATATTGTATGAGACCACTATTATAAAAACTCAAGAAAAGATTTAAAGAAGAAAACATTCTTTGATGGTTATAAGGGTGTGAAGAGAGAGAGGGGGGAATTCACTAACTAGATAGAGAAGAATCATTTTTGGTGAAGGGAAGGACAACACACAATACAGGGGAAGTCAGCACAGCCGGACTAAACCAAAAACTAAGAAGTTCCCTGAACGCAACCAAACACTTTGAGGGACAGTGTAGCTGGAGCTGAGCTCTGGGGACCATGGTTTAGGAGACACCTAGGTCAATTGACATAACAAATTTTATTAAGAAAATGTTCTGTGTCCCACTTTGATGAATGACATCCATGGTCTTTAAAGCTTGTGAGTGGCCGTCTAAGATATTTCAATTAGTCCCAACCCACTTGGAGCAAAGGAGAATGAAGAACACCAAAGACACAAGGAAAATATTAGCCCAAGAGACAAAACGGCCACATAAACCGGAGATCCCATCAACCTGAGACCAGAAGAACCAGATGGTGCCTGGCTAGCACCAGTGACCTCCCTGACAGGGAAAACAACAGATTTTCCCTGACAGAGTGGGAGAAAAGTGTGAAGCAGAGCTCAAACTCACATAAAAAGACGAGACTTCAATGGTCTGACTGCGACTGAGGGAACCTCCAAAGCCATGGCACGGAGACACTCTGTTACCCCAGAATTAAAACCATTCCTGAAGCCCACTCTTCAAAGAATGGACTGGACTCTAAAACAGAAGAGTGTGCTTCTTGGTTCAAACAGATACAGGAGACCAAATGGGCAGCTCCTGTCCAGTGGCAGGATGAGAAGGCAGGAGGGGACAGGAGCTGGTTAGATGGACATGGGAAACCCATGATGGAAAGGGGGAGTGTGCTGTCACATTATAGGGATTGCAGCTACTGTCACATAACAATATGTGCATAAATTTTTGTAAGAGAAGTTAACTTGACCTGTAAACTTTTACATGAAGCACATTTTTAAAAAAATAACAAATAAGATTAGTAATTTAAAAAAATACGCACAGATAATATCACTAAGAAATCTGCACATGAACCTACTTCAATTACGCAAAAATATAAAAACTAGCTTGATAATGATTTTATTTTTATTAAATTTTTTGAAATTTTATTTTAATGAAAAGAACATAACAATTATCACAGCAATCCCAGATGCCAAAGTCTAAGACATGACTCAGAGGTAAATTAATTAAAACCATTGGCAAAAAATCTCATTTCAACAATTAATGAAATTTTTGAATAAATTATAAGTAGATAACGCAACAACATAATTCCTTTTCAGCTTCTGAGACTGGGGTTGCCATTTTTTGAGTACAGAATAAGAGAAAACAAAACTTAAGAAAATATGCAACTAATAAACTGAATAATCAAGTGATGTTAAGGTGATGCTTCTTATATTTTAATAATTTGATTGTATTATTAAACTCTAAAGAATGCAGTTGGGCACATTAAGAATATTGCTATTAAGTATAAAATAAAAATTAAAAACAGGAAAAACAAAGCACTTTTAGACCAAAATCCTGGGTTCTAGCCAGATTTCTTGCTTATAATCTATATTATTTTGACCAAACAAATTTGATGTCTGAATCACATATAAGATAGAAATGTTTTATTTGTAAGTAATATTTTTGTGAAGATTAATTGAATTACTGTAGGTTCCAAAGTGAAAATACATTGAAAATTATAAAATGTTATGAAAAGCAACATGTTATTAATGTGTCTGTTAAAAGAAGGTGCTTCTCTCAAGTTAAGAAATTTTAACTGAGCCTTGAACTTGAATATATTTCTAGGCTATATAATTACAGGAAAGACATTGTTTGGTGGCCTCACTGTTTACTGTCTGGCAAGAAAAAAAATCACCGAAATTAACAAATTTTGAGGCTCTTATTATAGTTAATATCCCTAAACACATTCTCCAAAAGTGCAAAAAAGACAGAATGTCTATGCATATAAAAGTGAAATATTCTTGGATCCAAACTTCCATTATATTGAGGAGAAGGTATATGGAACTGGAAAACCTCCACAAAATTAATCAATGAGCAAAAACATGGTAATCTTGTCTTTAGAGCAGAGCTCAACTGGCTGACAGATCAGTCTGTTTTCTTTTCTACCCTAGATGCCATGACATCAGCCCATCTATGAACAACATCCCAGGCATCCAGCTCTGTTTCCCTAAAGCAGCTTCTGTGATGCATACATTGCCAAGGCAGTATCTCTGAACAGAGTCTATGACTTCACTACTAATCTAATTACATTGACAAGGAGTAATAAATAAATAAATAAATGAAAATTGTGTTGAGACTGCTGGCACTGAACCACACATTGTGGTGTATACCTTCATTGCTATGCAATTGTTACCTGAGCGCTTTCTAAATCCGTCTATTGTAATTATCAGTGGCTCTTTTACTCTCTTAACAGAGCCGACCTTTAGCACTCAGCAGACAAAAAAAACGGCAGGTGTTTAATACAGATTTGTCACCTTGAATGGAATTGTTGGCAGAACCAATCTCCCAAGAAAAGCCTTATGTCTATGGTGTTCTTTCACTTTTTCCTCATTTCACATCTCCTTGATTCACTCTTGCTTGTGACACTCTCCAGATTTCCACAGGCTTCAGTCCCGTAGTTTGTCTCAGAATAACAAGAGGCAGCTATTAGCCAACTGGTAATGATTTTGTTCTATATGTGTATTGATTAAGAGATGCCTACTACACCTTGACATAATTTTACATACTTAGAAATATTTCTCATTTGGGTGTCAGTGAGCTATATCTGATGCATATTAGAGGTGATATAGTTCTTGTCTTAGAAGAAGTACAACCAGAATGCTCCTTAGAAGCAAGGATTGCATGACTGCGTCTTACCTACTTTGGACATGTTGTCAGAAGGGGTCAGTCCCTGGAGAAGGACATCATGCTTGCTCAAGTACAGGGACAGTGGAAAAGAGGAAGACCCTCAACGAGGTGGATTGACACAGTGGCTGCAATAGTGGGCTCAGGGGTAACAATGACTGTAAGGATGGTGCAGGACCGTGCAGTGTTTCGTTCTGTTGTGCATAGGGTCGCTGTGAGTCAGAACTGACTTGACGGCACCTAACAACAACAACAACAACGTAATTCTTATATGATTTAAAACTGGACAGAACTTTGTAGGAGAAAGTTTAGAATGGTGATAAGGTAAAGAGGCAGGCAAACAGTAGACATTGAGTTGTTTCCAGTTACTATTAGGAGTAATGCTTCTATAAACAGTCTTTTATAGAGGACTAAGGTCCACCTGGCCCAAACCATGGTGTTTTCAATTGCTTCATATGCATGCAAAAGCTGGACAATGAATAAGGAAGACCAAAGAAGAATCGATGCCTTTGAATTGTGTTGTTGGTGAAGAATATTGACTGTACCATGGACTGCCAAAAGAAAAAACAAATCTGTTTTGGAAGAAGTACAACCAGAATGCTCCTTAGAAGCAAGGGCGGTGAGACTATGTCTCGCATACTTTGGACATGTTATCAGGAAGGATCAGTCCCTGGAGAAAGGCATCATGCTTGGTAAAGTGGAGGGTCAGCAAAAAAGAGGAAGATCCTCAACGAGATGGACGGACACAGTGGCTGCAACAATGGGCTCAAGCACAGTAACAATTGTGAGGATGGCGCAGGACCAGGCAGTGTTTCGTTCTGTTGTGCATAGGGCGACTATGACTCGGAACTGACTTGATGGCACCTAACAACAACAATAGTGCGTACATTACTCTAGGGCATATAGCTAGAAATGAAATTGATGGGCCATAAGTTGTTGTTAGCCTCACCTTTAGTAGAAAATATTAAGAGTTCTTTACAGTAGTTATAAGTTTATATGCCCATCAAAAGTGTGTGAGAATTTCAGTTGCTCAATAACCTCACCAGAAATTGGGCTTATCAGTTTCAATCTTAGCAATTCTGTGCAGTTACCTCATCATTATATTAATGTCTATTTTCCTCATTTCTAATACACTTTAACATTTTTTCAAATGTTTATTGGTCACTTAGATATCCTTTTGTAAAGCTGTGTTTAAGTGACTGCGCATATTTTTTTTTTATTGGATTGCCTTTTTTCTTGTTGATTTGTGATAGTTCTATATATATAGTTAGTATTTGAGCCCTCTGTCAGTTATATATGGGTTGCGATTATCATCTCGTACTAGATTGCATGCCCTTTCATTCTTTTAATAGTGTAATTGTGAACAGAAACTCCCAATATGAATGTAGTCCAATATATCCATCTTCTCCCTGTGGTTAATGCCATGCTTATGAACTGTTTCTCGATCCTAAGGACATGGGATATTCTATGTTATCTTGTTTTACTCTTCATATTTAAATCTACCATCCACCTAGAATGGATTTTTGCATATAATATAAGGTAGGGAGGTTGGGTTTTTATTTCTTTGTATGGAAATTCCATCAACTTAAAACCACTTATTACAAAAAAAAAAAAAAAAACTGCCCTTTTCTTTCTGCACTGAGTAAGTTCTTCAGTTGCTGATGAGATGGGTCTATAGTGTAGACCTGTTACTCTGTTTTCTTTTCCCACTGTTCTATTGATCTATTTGTCTGTTGAGGTGTCTGCATAACTATACTCTGTCTGAATTAGGTTTATAACAAGTTTTGAGTAAAGCCTCCCACGTTGTTGTGCTTCAAGATTGTCTTTGCTGCTTGGCCTTTGCATGACCATAACTGTTATGCATAACTGTTACAGAATCAGTTGCCAAATTTCACAAAAATGTATGATGGATTTTTTTAAATATTTTATTTTGTTGCTAAGAATAGACATAGCAAAAATATAGACCAAGTTTCTACAAGTACAATTAAGTGACATTGATTACATTCTTCAAGTTGTGCAACCATTCTCACTCCCCTTTTCTGAGTTGTTCCTCCTCCATTAACAAACTCACTGCCCACTAAGTTTCCCATCTAATTTTTCAAGTTGCTGTTTTCAATTTGATCCCATATATACAGATCTTAAAAGAGTATAATGCTCAAGGCAGGCATTCTTTTTTTTTTTTTTTTTACATTTTTTTCTTTTTTTATTGTGCTTTAAGTAAAACTTAACAATTCAAGTCAGTTTCTCATACAAAAAGTTACATACACATTGTTATGTGACCCTAATTGCTCTCCCTACAATGTGACAGCACACTCCTCCTCTCCACCCTGTATTTCTCATGTCCATTCAACCAGCTCCTGTACCCATCTGCCTTCTCTTCTTGCCTCTGGACAGGAGCTGCCCACACAGTCTCACGTGTCTACCTGAGCTAAGAAGGACACACTTTTCACCACTATCATTTCATTATAGTCCAGTCTAATCTTCGTCTGAAGAGTTAGCTTTGGGAATGGTTTTAGTTTTGGGTTAACAGAGGGTCCGGGGGCCATGTCCTCTGGTGTTCCCCCAGTCTCAGTCAGACCATTAAGCCTGGTCTTTTTACTAGAATTTGAGCTCTGCATCCCACTTTCTTCATGCTCCATCAGGGATTCTCTGTTGTGTTCTGTCAAGGCTGTCATTGGTGGTAGCCAGGCACCGTCTAGTTCTTCCCGTCTCAGGCTGATGGAATCTCTGATTTATGTGGCCCTTTCTGGCTCTTCGGCTCATATTTTCCTTGTGTCTTTGGTGTTTTTCATTCTCCTTTGCACCAGGTGGGTTGAGACCAGTCGATGCATCTTAGATGGTTGCTTGCTAGCTTCATTTTAAAGGCTTTCGATGCTCTCTGCCATTTTCCTTTCCAGAACTGTTCTAATACACATTTCTTATAGGTAGCGGATAAATAAGGGTGCCAGTTAGTTGTATCTTTTTTTATATATATAATTTTTATTATGCTTTAAGTGAAAGTTTACAAATCGAGTCAGTCTCTCACATAAAAACTTATATACACCTTGCTGCATACTCCCAATTACTCTCCCCCCTTTTTTTTTTAATGAGACAGCCCGCTCTCTCCCTCCACTCTCTCTTTTTGTGTCCACTTCACCAGCTTCTAACGCCCTCTACCCTCTCATCTCCCCTCCAGGAAGGAGTTGCCAACATAGTCTCAAGTGTCCATCTGATCCAAGAAGCTCACTCCTCACCACCATCCCTCTCCAACCCATTGTCCAGTCCAATCCCTGTCTGAAGAGTTGGCTTCGGGAATGGTTCCTGTCCTGGGCCAACAGAAGGTCTGGGGGCCATAACCACCAAGGTCCTTCTAGTCTCAGTCAGACCGTTAAGTCTGGTCTTTTTAAGAGAATTTGGGGTCTGCATCCCACTGCTCTCCTGCTCCCTCAGGGGTTCTCTGTTGTATTCCCCGTCAGGGCAGTCATTGGTGGTAGCCGAGCACCATCTAGTTCTTTTGGTCTCAGGATGATGTAGTCTCTGGTTCATGTGGCCCTTTCTGTCTCTTGGCCTCGTAATTACCTTGTGTCCTTGTTGTTTTTCATTCTCCTTTGATCCAGGTGGGTTGAGACCAATTGATGCATCTTAGATGGCTGCTTGCTAGTATTTAAGACCCCCGATGCCACTCTTCAAAGTGGGACGCAGAATATTTTCTTAATAGATTTTATTATGCCAATTGACTTAGATGTCCCCTGAAACCATGGTCTCCAAACCCCTGCCCCTGCTATACTGGCCTTCGAAGCATTCAGTTTATTCAGGAAACTTCTTTACTTTTGGTTTAGTCCAGTTGTGCTGACCTCCTCTGTATTGTGTGTTGTCTTTCCCTTTACCTAAAGTAGTTGTTATCTACTATGTAATTAGTGAATGCTGCCCCCCACCCTCCCTCCCTCCCCCTTCTCGTAACCCCAAAAGAGTATTTTCTTCTCATTTTAAACTATTTCTTAAGCTCTTATAATGGTGGTCTTATACAATATTTGTCCTTTTGCACCTAACTTCACTGAGCATAATGCCTTCCAGGTTCCTCCATGTTATGAAATGTTTCACAGATTCCTCACTGTTCTTTATCAATGCGTAGTATTCCATTGTGTGAATATACCATAATTTATTTATCCATTCATCTGTTGACAGGCACCTTGGTTGCTTCCAGCTTTTTGCTATTGTAAACAGTGCTGCAATTAACATGGGTGTACATATATCTGTTTGTGTAAAGACTCTTATTTCTCTAGGATATATTCCAAGGAGTGGGATTGCTGGATCCTATGGTAATTCTATTTCTATCTTTTTAAGGAAGCACCAAATCGATTTCCAAATTGGTTGTACCATTTGACATTCCCACCAGCAGTGTATAAGTGTTCCAATCTCTCCACAGCCTCTCCAACATTTATTCTTTTTGTGTTTTTTGGATTAATGCCAGCCTTGCTAGAGTGAGATGAAATCTCATTGTAGTTTTGATCTGCATTTCTCTAATGGCTAATGATTGTGAACATTTCCTCATGTATCTGTTAGCTACCTGAATGCCTTCTTTAGTGAAGTGTCTATTCATATCTTTTGCCCATTTTTTAATTGGGTTATTTGTCTTTTTGTAGTTCAGTTTTTTTCAGTATCATATAGATTTTAGAGATCAGGTGCTGATCGAAAATGTCATAGCTAAAAACTTTTTCCCTGTCTGTAGATAGTCTTTTTACTCTTTTGGTGAAGTCTTTGGATGAGCATAGGTGTTTGATTTTTAGGAGCTCCCAGTTATCTAGTTTTTCTTCTGCATTCTTAGTAATGTTTTATATACTGTTTATGCCATGTATTAGGGCTCCTAACGTTGTCCCTATGTTTTCTTCCATGATCTTTATCATTTTAGTTTTTATATTTAGGTTTTCGATCCATTTTGAGCTCGTTTTTGTGCATGGAGTGAGATATGGGTTTTGTTTCATTTTTTTGCAGATGGGTATCCAGTTATGCCAGCACCACTTGTTAAAAAGACTGTCTTTTCTCCATTTAACTTTTTGGGGGCCTTTGTCAAATATCAACTGCTCATATGTGGATGGATTTATGTCTGGATTCTCAATTCTGTTCCATTGGTCTATGTATCTGTTGTTGTACCAGTACCAGGCTGTTTTGACTACTGTGGCGATATAATAGGTTCTAAAATCAGGTAAAGTAAGGCCTCCCACTTTGTTCTTCTTTTTCAGTAATGCCTTATTTATCTGGGGCCTCTTTCCCTTCCATATGAAGTTGGTGATTTGTTTCTCCATCTCATTAAAGAATGTTGTTGGGATTTGGATCGGAATTGCATTAAATATATATATCACTTTTGGTAGATAGAATAGACATTTTGTATAATGTTAAGTCTTCCTATCCATGGGCAAGGTATGTTTTTCCACTTATGTAAGTCTCTTTTGGTTTCTTGCAGAAGTATACTGCAGTTTTCTTTGTATAAGTCTTTTACATCTCTGGTAAGATTTATTCCTAAGTATTTTGTCTTCTTGGGGGCTACTGTAAATGGCATTGATTTGGTGATTTCCTCTTCAATGTTCTTTTTGTTGGTGTAGAGGAATCCAACTGATTTTTGTATGTTCATCTTGTATCCCGATACTCTGCTGAACTCTTCTATTAGTTTCATTTGTTTTCTTGAGGATTCTTTAGGGTTTTCTGAAGGCAGGCATTCTTTATTAGTTAAGCTAAACTACTGTTTGGTTTTAAGAATATTTTAGGGGACATTTTTGATTAAAGTTGTAAAGATTATCTCAGGGCAGTAGTTTCCATGGTTCCAGAAAGGCTGGATACCACAAGAAGTTAAAATTCTTTTCTAAATTTTTCTCCCTTTTGATCAGGATTCTTCTATAGAATGTGGTGCTTATTCTATATTCTATATTCTTCTATAAAATACACTCTTCTATAGTTCAGTAATGATAGCCAGGCACCATACAATTCTTTTTGTCTCATGACAAATGAAAAAAAAAATTTTTTTATGACAAAGGAGGCAGTTATTCATAGAGGTAGGTTTTTTTTTTTTTTTTTTTTTAGAGAATTGACACTGTTTAAAAAAAATCTCTGGATGTGGCATTTCTCTCCATTTATGTAGGAAGCATTTAACTTCTCAAAATAAAGTTTTCATGTTTTTATTAGATTTATTTCTCAGTATTTTATGTTGCTGTTATTTTTAAATGTTTTTATTGTAATAACTTTTAAAAGTTATTTTCTCAACTTTTTTTTAATATGACTTTCTATGAAGCCAAATGGCTAAATTCACTTATTATTAAAAATTTAATATTTATTTTCCTTTTCTGTATACATAATCACATCATGTATTAATAATTAGACTATTATTTCTCCTATCCAATACTTCCAGCATTTCTTTATCTTGCACTTTATATTTCTTTCACTGGTGATGGTCTCCTAAAGTCTGAATAAAGGTTGTGATAGTGGATATACATAGTTTGTTCCTTGTATCAGAAGGAAACATTGTAGTAGTTTACCATTAAATACGCAATTTGCTTTGAGTTTTTTATAGATCTCCTTTATCAGTTTAAGAATATTCCCTCCTGATCTTAATTTTAAGGAGCCCTGGTGGCACAGCAGTTAAAGCACTCAACTGCTAACCGAAAGATCAGCGGTCAGGACCCACCAGGTGCTCCATGGAAGAATGATGTGGCAGTCTGTTTCTGTAAGGGTTTGTAGCCTTAGAAAACCTATGGGACACTTATACTCTGTCCAACAGGGCCTCTCTCTATGAGTTGGAATCGACTCAATGGCAGTGATTTGGTTAATCTTAATTTTGCTGATTTTTTTATCACTAATTTACATATGCTTTGTTCTGAATCTTATTTCAGGTAATTGTTTGATATTTTCCTCCTTTATCCTGTCAATTATGACTTTTTAAATGTTAATGAGCCTAACTTTGTAATAGCATATTATCCTTTTATATAATACAAGAGTCTGTTTGCCAGTATTTTTGTCATAGATGTTTGTAGCTTTGTCCATGAACAAGACTGGCGTACAACATTTTTAGCCATAATGTCTTTTTCAGGTTTTGATATCGAGATTATGTTTGCTTCAAAAAACAAGTTTGTATGTGTGTCTTTCTTGCCCATACTCTGGAAGAGTTTGTGCAAGACTGACATTTCTTCCTTTAGTAATTAGTAAAATTTGTTGGTGGATATATCTGGTCCAGGTTTTATTTGTAGAAAGACTCTAAATTACAGATCTAATTTCTTTAGTAAAATTATTTTTGTCCTATGTAAATTTAGATAATATGTTTTTCTAGAAATTTGTAGAATTTCACAAATTTTAGAATTATTGGCATAAACCTGTTTGTAATATCCTCTTGTGGCTGTTTCAATAGCTTTAGGATTGAAGTTAATGCTCTTTTTTACATGACCTGGTGTTTGCCTCTCTACCTTTTCACTACCCTAAATTTTCTCTTGCAAAGCTCTGCTCAGTTTCTAAGGGAACAACTGTATATAAAAAGCAGTTTTCTCAGACATAGCGTTCTTCAAAGACAAGTCCATGGAGAAGTAAAGCTGACTGAGATTTCACTAACCTTGAAGTCACATCGTATTACTCTTCTCCTTAAATTTCTCCAATGGCTTCAAACAGCCTTAGAATAAAATGTACAAACTTCACCATGGCCTTCAAGCCTGTAGCTGACATGGTCCCTATTTATTCTCTGACTTCTTCTTCCTTATTCACTACTCTCTAGTCACATAGTGTTTTGTATCACCTCTCTGTTTAAAGAGGTGCCTAAAATGGAGTTTCCCTAACTTAGGAACTCTGCACCAGTCTGGGTTACTCTTCTTCCAAATATTCAAATAGTTTCTTCCTAAAATTCTGTCAGAAAGTTACATCAGTAAGGCCTTTGACCATTTAATCTAAACCCCATCTTCATCGTTCTCTAATCACAGCACTCACTACTGTTTTTGTTTGTTTATTTTGTTTAGTTGTCCATCTTACATGACTTGAATATAAGTACTATGAGAGCAGGGCCTCAATCTCTCCACTCCAGAATTATTAAATAAGTGAATGAGTTTTTTTTATTATTATAAAAACATAGATGATAACTTCACATTTGCCAATTTAATGTATTTTACATATATGATATACAGTTCAGTGAGATCAATTACATAAGTCATGTTGTGCAACCATCACCAATGTCAAGTTTTTCATCCCCATAAATAAAAACTCAATTGTTTCCTAAACGATCATTTCCCCCATTGCCCTTCTTTCCCACCCCTGATAACCACTATTAAACTCTGGTCTCAATATATTTTACCTATTCTACATACTTCATATTAGTGAGATCTGAATGGGTATGTTTTAATGTACAGATTAATTATAACATGTGCTCAGTTTATTATCTCAATAAAAATATACAGTTTAGTCTAGGGCACAAATAAACTCTGTGAATAATAGAACATCATAAGAAAACACATTATAAATACAGGAAAATGGGGATTCACATCTAGACTATGGGGGAAAAAAAAGCATTATTTTCTGGTTATACAGAACATTCCATTCCTCCCTTTTTCCTAAAGTACTTTTGAGCAATTGTAACTTCCTTTCATAAAATATATTACTTTCATTCAGGAGCTTTAACTCTGTGTCTTTCAGACCTTGTCACTACGTTTTCTGACTTGGTAGATTGGCTTGGGGCTCAGAATCACCTCTTGACTTCTCTGAGCATTTCTGCATTAAATATAGCTTTTTTTCATGGAGTGCTCACCCAAATGTCTTGCAATGTCTTAATCTCTAATAGTTCTTCATGTACACCTCATGGATAACTATTCCCATTAATATGTATGATTACATATTTATAACATGTTATTGTGTTAAGAATACAGAAACAACTTAAAAATTTGGGGCCACATGGTTAGAGAATTGAATCCATGTATAGAAATAGGCTTTTTTTTTTTTTCCAAGTAGAAAACCTGTCAGTTTTTCCAAGGTAATTTTCTACATCTTTCAAAGTCTGGAATGCTTATTCCTTTCCAGTAACTGGCAACTAAATTTCCAGATGTGATAATAACGTAGTTTACTAGTTGTTTTCAGGTTAAAGCACCTCTGTACACAAACCTGAAATTGAGTTCTTTTATCCATTACAATTCCTATATTTTTTTTACAAATGTGAGGCCACATTGGACTGTCTTAGTTATCTAGTGCTGCTATAACAGAAATACCACAGATGGATGGCTTTAACAAAGAAAAATTTATTCTGCCACAGTCTAGTAGGCTAGAAGTCCAAATTGAGGGTGCCAACTGTAGTTGAAGACTTTCACTGTTTGTTGGCTCTGGAGGAAGGTCCTTGCCATCAGTCTTCCCTGGTCAAGGAGCTTCTCAGTACAGAGACCCTGGGTCCAAAGGACACGCTATTCTTCTGGCTCTTGTTTCTTGGTGGTATGAGGTTCTCCTGTCTCTCTGCTCACTTCTCTCTTTTATATCTCAAAAGAGATTGGCTTAGATTTAGATTAGTTTCATAGATTAAGTTTACATAACTGCCACTGATCCCATCTCATCAACATCACAGAGATAGGATTTACAACGCATAGGGAAGTCACATCAGATGACAAAATGGTGGACAATCATACTATACTGGGAATCATGACCTAACCAAGCTGACAGTCATTTTGGGGGGACACAATTCAGTTCATGACAAGGACCAAACTGATCTATCAA
The DNA here is from genome assembly GCF_030014295.1 of Loxodonta africana. NCBI lineage: Eukaryota > Metazoa > Chordata > Mammalia > Proboscidea > Elephantidae > Loxodonta > Loxodonta africana. The sequence continues at coordinate 73,225,457 of NC_087346.1, read as the reverse complement.
ACATATCACAGATCTTAAAGGAAGCATTAACTAACATTTTAAATAATATACTTAGCAATTATTACAGTGATTTATTATAGGTAGTCAGCTAATTTGTTTTTATCTTATGAGATCATGTTTTGGCTAAAAATAGTCAAATTTGTTTGTTTCTTTTCCAAAAATTCATGATTACAATCTCAGGAATCCCTCTACCTAGACCAATTACATAAAAAAAAAAAAAATTACATAGGTACTGGTTTATAAACAGATCTTTAAAAAAAGGAAAACATTCCTCTAAATATATGAAAAATAAAATATTTGTACCCTATTCGTACAATCTTTATCAAAAAGTTGCATTATATAAGGTACCCATAAAAAAAAAACCAGTGCCGTCGATTCAATTCTGACTCATAGCGACCCTACAGGACAGGGTAGAACTGCCCCACAGAGTTTCCATATAAGGTACACATAATATTAATTGCTTAGGACATATAGATTTCTTTCGTTTAGGTAATATATACTTCAGTAAGCCAATTAACAAAGTTATGATAAAGGTTGAATTAATATTTCATCCTGAGGGGAAGATAACTTAGTTTATCATGTTTCACTAATATTAATAGAAGTTGGAAACATTCTCACTCTAAATCTGTAAACTGGAATTCAATGAGGGACACAGTAAACCTAAAGCCTTTGAATAGAAATTGTTGTAGAATCAAGTAACTCACTAAAGTAGAATTTTCTCATCTCAAAATCTTGTGTTTTAGAGTGACATCATGGAAAACAGCAGGGTAGGAAGCCCCAGGAACCAGTCCCTCCACGAAAATAATGACTCGGTTGTCAAGATCCATTCAGAATCAACTATTTTAGAACTCTGCAGTCCAGTAGAACACTTGCAGCATCCAGGAGAGTGCCTAATAAAGAAAATAAATAAAGAAGCTGGTAAATTTCAGTGTATTTGGGTGTTTCCGTAGCAACTAAGATCCCCCATACTCTACCTCTGAAACAGATAGCCTTGGGGACGGCAGCTTGTGTTTTTGGTGCAGTTTGTTGGTGCCATGTTGGGCAATAGGGACTTTGTCCTCCAAGGATGGGGTAGTGAGTTTAGATCTGCCTGGTGGTTTACTGAGGGACTGGCACTGAGGGTAGTAACTGCGTCAACATTGCCTCCCCACACAGGCTGAAGCAGCTTCCCACATGCTGTCTCTCAAAGAATTCAGAGGGAAAGAACACCTTTCTACCTACCCCCCCCCCGCTTAGTTATTGGATCCAGGCATTCAAGGAAATCTCTGCCAGGTCTGGCAGACCACAGAGATAATGGAACAGTGACTTGGTGAAAAGTCACTAAACAAATGAATAAATGCACCTGTCAACAAGCAACATTAGCAGTCCTTGGAAACGGGAAAGAATCTGATTTCCAGAGTTATGACATTACAATGTACAAATGATCCAGGTCTCGCAAAAATTTACAAAACATAAAAAAAAAAAAGCAAGAAAGCACAGCACATTCACAGAAAAAAAAAAAAAAAATCAATCAACAGAAAACATTGCTGAGGTACCCCAAACATTAGACATACTAGATACAGATTTTAAATTAACTGCCTTAAATTTTTTGCCTTAAATATGCTTAGAGAGCTGAAGGAAACCTTTTTGATGCCCTTGTCCTTTGCTTATTTTTGTGTCTTCTTTTTTTTTTTTTTTGCCTTCTTTGGTTTTAATTGGACATTTTGTATAATTCAATTTTTCTCTCCTCTATTACCATATCATCTACACTCCTATAAAAAAAATTAGTGGTTCCTCTAGAGCTTGCCGCATACGTTTACAACTAATGTAAACCACTTTCAAATAATACTATACTGCTTCATAGGTGGCACAGGTACCTTACAGAGTATTCCTGATTGCTTCTTCCCATTCCTTATAACATTGCTATCATACATTTCACTTATCCATAAACTATAATCATCTAGTCTGTTGTTCTATTATTATTTTAAGCAAACTCTTGTCTGTTAGTTAAGAATAAGAAAGATATTTTATTTTCCTTCATTTAACCCTCTTCAAATGCTCTTCCTGTTTTTATGTAAATTTGAGTTTATGAGTTATATATAGTTTTCTTTCTGTCTGAAGAACTTCTTTTAACAAGTCTTAAAGGTTGGTCTAGTGGTGACAAATTCAGTCAATTTTTGTTTGTTTGAGAAAGTATTTCTTACTTTTGAAGGATATTTTCATGGGGTACAGAATTCTAGGTTGGTAGATTTTTTGTTCAACACTTCAAATATTTCATTCCACTCTCTTCTTATTTGCATGGTTACTGAAGATAAGTCTGATTTAATTCTTACCCACGTCACTTTGTAAGTGAGGTTTTTCTCTGTCTTCTGAAAGTGTCCCCTGGTATCTTTGGAATTTTTCTCTTTGTATTTGATTTTCTGCAATTTGAATGTGATATATCTAGGGGTAGACTATTTTGATGTTCATCCTGCTTTGTTTATCCTGCTTTCTGTTGTACTTAGGGTCGCTATGAGCCAGAACCGGCTGTATGGCACCTAACAACAACAACATTCTGCTTTTTATTCTCCGATTTTCCTGAATTTATGGTTTGATATCTACCAAGAAGTCTGGAAAATGTTCAGCCATTCTTACTTCAAATATTTCTTCTGTTTCATTCTTCTCCTTTCAGTATTCCCCATTATGTGTATGTTATACCTTTTGTAACTATCCTACTGTTCTTTGATATTATGCCACCATTTTTTTCAGTCTTTTTTTAATTTGCTTTTCAGCTTGGGAAATTTCTATCGACATATCTTCAAGCTTACTGGTTCTTTCCCCAACTGTGTCCAGTCTACTTATGAGCCCATCATAGGCATTCTTCATTTCTGTTTCAATGTTGTTTTGTTTTTTATTTCTAGCATTCCTTTTTAGTCTTTTTTAGGGTTTTCATCTCTCTGCTTACATTGCCCATCTGATCCAGCAGGTTGTCCACTTTTTCCACTAGAGCCCTTAGCATGTTAATTGGAGTTATTTTAAATTCCCAGTCTGATAATTCTAAAATCACTGCTATATCTGAGTCTGACCTGATGTTACCCAATCTCTTAAGACTGTGTTTTTTGTCTTTTAGTATGACTTGTGATATTTTGTTGAAAGTTGTATATGATGTATAAAAGAAAATGATTTTTTTTTTTTTCAGATGTAATCCCCTGTAAATTCCTGTTGATGTTGGTGTGGTAGTAAGGTGTAGGGTGAGGGAAAGCATCCAAAATCTTAGGACTATTCTTAGTCTTTAGTGAGCCTATACCCTTACGTTTTGACCTCAGATTTTCTTTTCATCCTTTAGGTGAAATCGGAAAGCTAGAGGGATCAGAGTGTGTTATTTCCTTTCCCTCATGTTCAAGGCTAGAGTGGCTGGAGCTGAATATTTACCTTCCTTCACAGTGGTTAGGCTCTTAGGCTCTGATAGGACTCATGTTTGTTCAGATCTGATAAAGTAGTTTTCCTTGAAGGCAGGTCTTTTTTCTTTTTTTAAGTAAAACAGAATTCACTTTAATATTTAACCCATTCTATGCAAAATTTTATTTTAATATGTAATCAATATAAATGAGTTTTTTTACATTTTTTGTGCCAGCTGTTCAAAATTCAGTGTATACATTTACAACACTGTACATTTCAAACACTACATTGCCATCGGAAGTATTTGATCTATATTTAGATTTTTTTAATTTCTTTTTTTATTGTATATTACACAAAATTTTACAGAACAAGCTAGTTTCTCATTAAACAGTTAGTACACATATTGTTTTATGACATTGGTTAACAACCCCATGACATGTCAACACTCTCCATTCTCAACCTTGGGTCCCCTATTACCAGCTTTCCTATTCCCTCCTGCCTCCTAGTGCTTGCCCCAGGGCTGGTGTGCTACTTTAGTCTCGTTTTGTTTTATGGGCCTGTCTAACCTTTGGCTGAATGGTCAACCTCAGGAGTGACTTCATTGCTGAGCTGAAAGGGTGTCTGGGGGCCATACTCTCAGGGTTTCTCCAGTCTGTGTCAGGCCAGCAAGTCCGGTCTTTCTTTTTGAGTTAGAATTTTGTTCTATATTTTTCTCCAGCTCTGTCGGGGCCCTCTATTGTGTGATTCCTGTCAGAGCAGTTAGTGGTGGTACCAGACACCATCTAGTTGTATTGGACTCAGTCTGGTTGAGGCTGTGGTAGATGTGGTCCATTAGTCCTTTGGACTAATCTTTCCCTTGTATCTTTATTTTTCTTCATTCTTCCTAGCTCCCAAAGGGATGAGACCAGTAGAGTGTCCTAGATGGCCGCTCGCAGGCTTTTAAGAACCCAGACGCTACTCACCAAAGTTGAATGTAGAACATTTTCTTTATAAAGAAAGCAGGTCATTTTTAAGAAGAACAGAGCACTATATCAAAAAGGTTACTGTTAAAGATTGAATTGTGTTCCCTCCAAAAAATATGTTGAAGTCATAATCCCTATACCTGTGAATGTAGCCCTGTTTAGAAATAGGGTCTTTGAAAATGTTTTCAGTTATGTTAGCATGAGGTCATATTGCAGTAGTGTGAGTTCTAATCTAATGTGACTGATGTCCTTATAAAAGAAGAGAAGATACGTAGAGACAGGGAGATAGAGGAAGGATGTCATGTGATACTGTGCTGCAATCCAAGGAACACTTAGAACTCCCAGAAGCTAGCATAGAGTCATGGAGGAGTTTCTCTCTCAGAGCCTCAAAAGGAATCAACATAGCCAATACATTTATTTGGACTTACTGTCTCCATAACTGTGAGATAATAAATTCTAGTTGTTTAAAGCTACCATTTTGTGGTATTTTGTTATGGCAGTCTTAGGAAACTAATATAGGTATTTTTTTTTACCTCTCTTGCCAGAAGCAGAGGGAATTTTTCTTAAGCTTCACAGTGAGAATCCGTTGGGGATCCTGGAGGTAAAAATCATGAAAATGTGGTGGACCCTTAAAGCGGGGTCTCCAGGAGATTTTATCTCTCAATCTACTGCATGCTCAGTCTCCATAAATTGATTACCCTCAAGTATTTCTTCCTGAAACTGGGTCCAGCAGTGGTGTTTTTTTCTCCTATTAAGTGGTGAGTCTCTGTATTGGCTTGTTTGCTTCTCCAGTATTCATGGTGGTAGTTTTCCTTGTAACATTAATTTTCTGATAGATCTAAGAAGAGTTATTGATTTTCAGTTTTTCTCTTGTTGTGAGAACAGGAGTGATGACTTCCAAACTTAACATGCTGTACCAGAAACTGGAAGTCCCTTACTTTTTTGATTTTAGATGTTTATTGTCAATGTCATTTAAGAATTTATTCAAATTCATTGTAAGTACAATCTTTTTTTGTTGTGTGTTTAAGGAGATCTCATCTCATCAATTGTCTAAAAATTTTTACTGCTATTTGCTTATAGCCCTAGGACTGGCTTTTCCCTCTCAGGAGGAGTCTATGTTTTGATCATTTGTCCATGTGTTCAGCCTGTGTATTATTCACTACAGTGAAAAAATACACAAGGTTATTTCCTTGTTTTGGCAAAAAGTTCTGGGGTCCAGAATTAAAAATAAAGTTCTGTCCTTACACAGAGTACAGCATTATGAACACTATAATACCACCTATTTAGCTGCTCTTTTAAACATCCTTTTTCTCTTTGAAATGATAGGTTTTACTCTTAGCCATCTCACTCTCACTATTTTACAGGCAACATTTATGTAGGCACATATGTTTGAGATCTATTGTATATGTATTTAAATAGCAAGAGACTATCCATCCATTTGTCTAAAAATATTTATTGAATAGTTAGAGAATCGTTAACACCTGGGACGCAGTACTGAGTAATACGTACAGGTTTTAGAATCTACATCTTGGATTCGAATCTTCATTTCACCACTTAATAGCTGTTTAGCTACTTGACCTTTTTTGCCTTGGTTTCCTTGTGTATAACATAGAAATAAATAATATTTCATCTTATAAGGCTGTTGTAAAGATTAAAAAAGAGAATTTATCAAACTACCTGATATTTGGTAAGTGATTAATAAATCTCAGCAATTACTAAAGTAAAACTTAGGAAGATAAATTTTTCATTTGAAATTATTGCTTGTGTTTTAAGTACACTTTAAAATACGACACATGGGAATACTTTATTTTCTAATGTATAATGTCTAATATTACATACATAGGTTATACAAATATGTGGTAAAGAAATCATTTAAACTGTACAGACTATATAAACTGTAAATACTATAATCAAAAGCCCTTCCACTAAACCTGTAGACTTATATTTGAATATGAAAAACATTTAAAAATAAAAAGTAGCATCTAAAATATTTGTGGAGCTCTGCTAGTGGTTAAGATCTCACGCTGCTAACCAAAAGGTTGGCAGTTTGAATCTACCAGCTGCTCCTTGGAAACCCTATAGGGCAGTTCTATTCTGTCCTTTAGGGTTGCTATGAGAAAATATTCATAAGTTATATTTTGCATATCTATATCATAAATTGCTAAGTGCTTTGCATACTTAAATGGGAAAAGATTTTACCTTTACTACTCAAGTGATTGTTAGATCCTATAACATTCTGATATATTTCATTAAAATTACTGGATTTACAAGTGGAATAATGCTATCATCACGCTCACTGAATCCTTTGTAACAATGAAATCTGTGAATGAGAATCACAAATCTTGTGTAATAGGAATTCACCTGTGACTTTCTTGAAACTCAACCATAATTTTTGATACCAGTGAAAGTGAACCTGGTCTCAGATACAGAAAACATAGTAGTCATTAATTACATTACTTAATTCATTATCTTCTGGGCTTTGAACCGTGAGTGTTTTTAAAGAATATACTTTACGTGTGATTTCAGTCTTGCTGAAAACTGCAGTCCGCAAGTGAATTACGCAGGCAATACCATGGTTTGATCATGTAGTGAAGACATCACGTGCTTTGGTTTATGTGAGGCTCTGCTAAAACTATTATTTTTAAAAAGACATAATTATAAATACTGTTGCAAGTCAACAACATGTTGAGCGTTTCAGGACTTGGTGCACCTTTTTCTTGTCAACTTATAATAGAAGGCTGAGAAAGGAGAAGAAAAGACACAAGGGTTCTCAGGCATCATGATAAACTTTCAAACACAAAGTCTATCAAGCAGCATGCCATTGGTGTTTGGAAAGTTTAAATAGGTAAGGGAGTCTATTCAAAATAGAATTGTTGTTCTAAAATCTTACCTCTTAAAATGCATTAATTGAAAAATTTAGTTTAGTATGTATGACTTGCATCTTTCCTAAAGTTACTGCATTATTTTCTGTACCTTCTCTAAATATCAAGAGTTGCTAGTCACACAGTTTCTTTGTTAAAGTACGTATTGAGAGATAAACAGAGACTGTGGGGAAAGAGGAAGAAGAGAATGGAGAAGACAGAGGAGAGGAAAAAGTAAAAAGGAAGAGGAAGGAAAGGAAGAGATTTTTCCTCTTCGGCGGTTTATATTCTGGTGCTTGAAACTTCCATGTGGCACTATCTCTACACTAACTCAAGACAATGAGTTATGTACTAAAATACAAGTTTGAGCAAATTACAATACAAATGGAGAGAGTGGAACAATCAAATCCAACCAGAGAAATTTGGGAGAGGTTCATAGCAGTGGGAATAGATACTCTTATATTCATCTACATGGCATCATATGAAATAAATCATTGCATGTTTAAATTTTAGGCCTTCAAGCAATTTAAATAAACACTTAATATATTAAATATAACAATATCATATAGATGAATAAAATTAATTTTTCAGGAACCAGCTAAGTACTATGTCCTTAGCTGCTATTTATACAGAAGTTATGTTGAAATATGCCAAGCCCTCTCTATTAACATTCAAATCAAATAAATATTCACTACATAAAGATTGATTTACTTATAAGTTTATATACATGGGCTGTTTCTGAAAATTGTTTCCATATGTATGTGCCTTAATATGTTTCCCTGTACCTTTACCACTTTGAAATAACAATTTAAAATACAAAGGCATTAGGTAGGCTTAGGATAAAAGAAAAAAAAGTCAGGTTTTTGTTTTGTTTTTAATTTTTTTTTTTTTTAAGTAACTGTAAACTGGGTAGTAAAAAGTATAAAGGTATGCAGTTATCTGAACTTATATCCTCATTTTAAAAAATCTAGTTTTAAAAAGGGAATACTGTTATATTCCTGTAAAGCTTAATCAAACTCGTTAAAGTTCAGCCTATATTTCTGTAGATTGCAACTCTTTCTACACTAAAGAAATGAAGCATGCTATTTGTAAACTTTTTAACTATTTTCCTACATATTAATTTAACATGTTTCTGTAAAATTGGATGCCAAGAACAATTTCAAGATATGCATCTGTCAACAGGAAATATAGAAAGTTATTTCAAGCATTTGAAATAAAAAAAACCTTAATAGATAAATTAATTAATAGATAAAATCTAATATGTTTTTTAAATAGTATAGATGGTAGTTTTCTGCAGTGCCTTTAATTAAGAGCATGAAGTAATTACAGTTTTATGATGATAATGAAGAAGGTGAAGCTGAGGACAAGGTTGATAATAATGGTGATGCTGCAGTTTCATTAACCAAAATAATGAAGTAGCTGAAAATTACTTTTGCTGCTTCTTTATCCCTTCTGATCCCCAGAGGAACCAGGTAACTCAAAGCCTTCTAGTAGTGCATTAGCTCTAGTACCTGGTTTTCCAACATCTGTACTTTCTCCTCTATACAAATGTACTTATCTATCTCTCAATTTTGTTACCTTTCCAAGGTAAGAATTTTAGCCCTATTAAAATGAACATATCATTAAAAAGAACTACTTAAGTGTGATCCTAAAGTTAATTTTAGGCAAAATGACAGGCTAGCAGGCTAAATGTTTTTTAGCAGGCTAAATGTATCTAAATTACACCTATGTCTAAAATTGGTCTTTAATTCCACAGAGTTTATTTAGGGAGAGTATATACACACATATACACATATATACTATTATATATATGTATACATATACATACATATATACTACATGTGTGTACTATATGCAATATATAAGTGTATATATGTATGTATACACTTAGCTTAAATCTGAAATATTACATCTGCTGTAATAGAAATAAGGAAATGATGGATGGATAGCTTTGATAGTGTGTGATCATTAAGGTTTTGTTTAATATGTGTTAATTTTTTTAATATTTATTTAAATGTTCTATTATATATAGAAATGTGCAGAAATCACAAGTGCATATCTCAAAGTATTATCACAAAGAACACACCCACATAAATACCACCAAGGTCAATAAATAGAACACTGCCAGCATCCTAGAAGCACTTCTTGTATCCTCTTGATCATCAACACCATATTCCTTTTTCCCAAAGCAAACTGGTATCCTGATTTCTCACTTCATAGATTAGTCATTCCTGGTATTGAAGTTTATATAAATGAAACCACACAGTACGCATTTTTTTGTGTCTGGCTTCCTTTGTCCAATATGGTAATTGTGGTGTTGATTCATGTTGTGCGTAGCAATAGTTTTTGATTATTGCCGTTCCCCAGAGGCAAACCTTGAGACAAGGATGTTTGTGGAAATGCTTTAATTATTCCTAATCAAACACAGGGGAAATGGTAGGTAAGCGTGGGAGTGGGCCTAGGAAGGTTGGAGGCCAAGCAAGTGTCTTAGTTTCTTAGTGCCGCTGTAACAGATATACCACAAGTGGGTGGATGTAAAGAACAGAAGCTTATTTTCTCACAGTTCAGGAGGCTAAAAGTCCAAATTCAAGTTACTGGCTGTAGAGGAAGACTTTTTCTTTGTTGGCTCTGGGGGAAGACCCTTTTCTCAACTCCTGAAATCCCAGGGTTCCATGGTTCCTTGGCGATTGTCACATGTGCTTCTGTCTTCCCCAGTTTGTGCGCCCTTGTATCTCTGCTTAATTTTCTCTTTTTACATTTCAAAAGCGATTAGCTTAAGACACATCTTACACTGATATGGCTTCATTAATATAACAAAAAAAACCCATTCCCAAAAGGGATTATTCCCACAGGTATAGAGGTTATGATTCCAACGCATATTTTGGGGGGACACAATTAAATCCCTAACACAGGAGTACAATAGAAAGTAAATTTCCTAAGAGGGGTAGTGTCCCTATCTCACAGGGGAACTCTGGAGAAAGTATAAATTGCACTTCAGCATTGTCTGGACCAGGGTTAGAGGAGTTTGAAAATTTATGCTTTTATACCTGTCACTCACTGGTTAAGGGCTGCCCATAAACAGAACAAAACCAAACAAACAAAAAAACATTGCCGTCGAGTCAATTCTGACTCATATCGACCCTATAGGACAGAGTAGAACTGCCTGGTAGGGTTTCTGAGGAGTGGCTGGTGGATTTGAACTGCTGACCTTTCTTGATTAGCAGCCGAGGCCTTAACCACTGTGCCAGCAGGACTCCATAAAAAGGGAACATAAATTCCAAGACAATTTTGGCTCCCTGGGCGGAAAGCAAAGTAGAGTTCAGCAGTCTAAAGACAGCCATCTAATCAAGAGATGCAAGTACTGGCTGTTGAAAATGAAAGTACACCCATGAAGATGGCAGATAGATCCCAGGGGATATGGGTGGAGTAATGAAAGATCTGTTACAAATAATATACCATTGTATAAATACACCACAATCTATTTATTCATTATACTGTTGACAGGCATTTGTGTTGTGTCCCACTTTTGATTATTATGAATAATGCTGCTATGAATTGTTTGATTTGAACATCAATGCTGCTATGAACATTGTCTGACTTGTCTTTTGGTAGGGTTGTGCACATATATCTATAGGAAATATACCCAGCAGTGGAATTGGTTCCCATTTAGTAGAAAATACTGACAGTTCTCCGTAACAGCTTTAATGGTTTATACACCCACCCTCAGTGTGCGAGACTTCCAGTTGCTCAATAACCTCATCAAAACTTGAGATTATCAATCTGTTTTTTAATCCATTTTGTTAAATTAGTCGAGGCGTCTCACTGTGGTAGTAATTTACATTTCCCTGATTTCTAATGGGGTGGAGTATTTTTTTTTCATTCTTATTAGCCATTTTAATTTCTTATTTTGTGTGTTTAAGAGATTGCTCTTTCTCTCTCTATATATATATACTTGGGGGGGGATTGTCTTTTTCTTAATGCTTTGTAAGAGTTCTTTATATAGTTTGGATTTGAGCCCTCTGTCAGTTAGGTGGTGTTATGTGCTGTAAATTTTCTAACCCCATACATGTAATCCCATCTGAGAATTTGTTATGTTATTGAGGCCATACCAGTATAGGGTGTATATTTAACCAGTCACTTTTGAGATATAAAAGAAATAGATTTGGCACAGAAGGAATCCAGGACAAATGGGGATACTACATGGAGATCTCCAAGGAACAGCAAGAAGAACATCAGAGGACCTGAGACAGGGTTTTCTCCCAGAGCTGATAAAGAGAGATTTCCCCTAGAGCTGGCACCCTGTCTTTGCACTTTTAGCCTCCTAAACTGTGAGAAAACGAATGTCTGTTTGCTAAGGCCAGCCACTTGTGGTATTTTTCTTATAACAGCACTAAGAAATTAAGACACCTGGTGTAATAGGCTACATAATGCCCCCCTGAAGATATCGGGAATATAAGAAGACTAAAGAAGAATTGATGCTTTATTGCAATACACAGAGCAAGGAGCCAGAGGCAGTTCCTCAGATCTGACTCCTTGACCTATGGGGAAGCAGGGCTTACATGTGATTTAGGCAGCAAGATGGCAGCCACCCTGGGATACTGGGGAGGGAAAATTTTAGAAGGCCGCCAGGAAACAGGAGGTGACATGGTTCTTTTCAGACTTCTCGCTTCGGAATAGGGTCTGGGTGACGATTTTCCTTCTGATTCATTCTGCCTGTTGCTGTGACCTCTTGTGAGGTCAATTAGTGCTCATAGCTGGCCCTTCTGTGCATTAGGGGCAGGCCAAATCTGGCTTGGGCTAATTTAAAAACTAATGGAATTTTACTGACATTCTGAGGGTCAGGTTACAAATTCAGGAATGGCCCTGTCCTTTTCAAGGACTCAAACACTTCAGTGAGACCCACCCACATAATCTCCATATGATTAACTCAAAGTTAGCTTGTTAATAACCAAAACATTAAAAAAATAATAAAATAAAAACACCCCACTGCCTTCGAGTTGATTCCAACTCAGAGACCCCGTAGGATAGAGTAGAACTGCCCGTAGGGTTTCTAAGGAACAGCTGGTGGATTTGAACTGCCAGCATTTTAGTTAGCAGCCTGAGCTCTTAACCACTCTGCCACCAGGGCTGCAACCAAATCATAGGGGCACTATTCCATCACATTCTCAGGTTCTGTATACATTCAAGGGAGAGGATTATACAGGGCAGGCATAATAGGGGGTGGGACTCTTGAGAGCCATTTTAGAATTCTGCCAACCACAATGAATGGCACAGTTATAATCCAAGTCCAGATCTGTTTTACCCTAAAACATCTGTTTTCAATGTTATGCTATACCACCATCACCTAGAATTATTTTGAAGCACATTTTTAATGAAATATGTTAAAACTAGCACAGATGTACACGATTTTTCAAAGAATCAAGCACAAGCAAAATTTATTTCCCTCCAACCAATACAAAGAAAAAGCCATACGTTCCCAGAAATATAGATACTTAATACAGAAATATTTTATATCACATACATAAACATAAATTATAAACTGAACCAAATCCAAACCAGTTGCCTTCCTGTTGGTTCTGACTCATGATGACTCCACAAGCTTTTCAATGGCTGAGTTTTAAAAGTAGATCACTAGGCCTTTCCTCCAAGATGCCTCTGGGTAGTCTCCAATCTCCAACCTTTCAGTTAGCAGCGCAGCGTGTTAACCATTTGCACCACCCAGGGACACCTGGTACATGATAAGTATACGAGCAACATTGAAAGTTCAGCAACAATACCTGTAGGTCAGAATGATGGAGGAGGATTTGGTCCTTCCCACCACTATCTCATTACATGTCTCAGGGTTGGATATGAGGGCAGGAAATCTAATATTCATTGGTTGTAAAGCTAAAATAGTTAATTTTTTTCTCCTATCCAGTCAATTCAGTTGAATAAAGTGTATTATGCATTCTCAACCAATGAAAGCAAGTTTACCATATTTCTGTGTATCTTCTCAGCTTATATTTTTAGTTAGAAGTCTGCTCAGCTAGTAATGAATGGTAAAATGCTACTGGATTAAACAATATAGACTTTATTCTCCTCTCAAGTAACAGGCTGACTATCAAGTGTCTAGGTCTGGTAATAGTGGCTCAATGGTGTTGAAGACGCAGTTTCCTTCTAGAGCAAGTTGAAAACATTGCATCCTCTCATGTCTTATTTTTTACAAAGCCTAGTCAAATGACTATTCCTAGCTGCAAAGGAATCTAAGAAATTTCATCCTTGCTAAACAATGGCAGATATAGGAGCAGTAGTGGTTCAGTGGAAAAATTTTCGCCTTCCATAAATGAGAATCAGGTTTGCTTCTAGGCCAATGCACCTCAAGTGCAGCCACCACCTGTCTATCAGTGGTAGATTTCATGTTGATATGAGCTGCCCTTCTGGTGAGCCAGGAGATCAGGGCCACTGCCCTTAGTACAGAGGGTAGGGCCATCACCCAGACTGATACAGTGCAGGGTGTCACTTAGGCGGGCCCAGGGGGCAGGGCCACTGCTCAGGTGGGCCTAAAGGACAGAGGATCATTATCAAACCTTGAAGCATAATGAGTTTTCCTTGTTGGGTTTTGGGCATATTTAGGTCCTGTAGTCCCTTTTTTCCCTCCAATTTCTCCCTTTGGAAACAGAAATGTCTGTCCTATGCTTGATGCACCATTATATTTTGGAAGCAGATAATTTGTTTTCTAGGTTCACAAGTTAACAAATGGAGAGGAATTTTGCCTCAGGATGAACTACATCCAGAGTCTCACCAATACCTGATTTGGATGATTTAGAAGGTGAGATTTTGGACTTAGAGTTGATGCTAGAATGGGTTAAGAATTTTTGCAGTGCTGGGATGAGGTCAATATATTTTACATCTGGGAAGGGCATGGATTTGGGGAGGCTAAACAGTGGACTGTTATGGGTTGAACTGTGTCTCCTAAAAAGCTATGATGAAATCCTAAACTCTTTACCTGTGCATGTGGCCATGTTTAGAAATAGGGCCTTTGAATATGTAATCAGTTAGTTTAACTTGAGGTCATACTGGAATAAAACAAAACAAAAAACCCAAACCCGTTGCAGTCGAGTCAATTCCAAATCATGGCGACCCTAGGACAGAGAACTCCCTTGTAGGGTTTCCAAAGAGCAGCTGGTGGATTAGAACTGTAGACCTTTTGGTTAGCAGCCATAGCTCTTAACCACTGCACCACCAGGGCTCCCTAAAAAGCCCTCGGTGTCTCTAATGTCTCAGTTTAATACCATGGGGTTACTAACGTTATTTGAGTACTCTGAAAAAATGTAACTAGTAGTAATTGGGTTACTTCAAAGGAAAAAATAAATATATTAAATTTATACATGAGATGTAGTTGAAAATGTCTGAAGGAATTTAATTAACTTTATAAATGGTACCTAGAAGGTAGAGACTAAGAAATTTCAGTTTGTTTTTGTTAAGCTGATTACATGTTAATCAGAAGTTCTCTGGAAAGCAATTGCTAAAATTTACCCAATTTATGAAAAGAATAATGAGGAAAAAATAAGATAACTTAAAAGTTGAACTTAAAACCTTAAGTAAAGTAGGTCTGTGGAATTGTAACTTTATTAAATTTAATATTAAATGAAAGAACACAAGTAACTGTAATTTTTTTTTTTTTCCCAAGCACAAAAGTTACCCTCAGGGACACCAAATCGTACACAGACAAATACTTTTTAAGAGGGAACTTTCTACTACTTTATTCATTTTTAGGAACAAAAGTAATACCCATTTAAACAAAATAAACATATGTATATATAAACTAAATGATCTTTCTGTATTTCCAAACATCTCCTCTAGAAGCATGTACTCTTTCACACTTTTCCCCTACACACACACACACACCACATGCACACATGTACACACGTGCACACGCATACACACACCCCTACACGCACACATGCACACACGTGCACACACACATATTTAGGCTTATTTTATCCTGTTAAAAACCCATTTCTTTGACAAAGATCCTTAATAACCGATTCACAAAAGAATTACAAATGACCAATAAATATTCTAACTGACCGTCGGTCATATATTTAAATAAATGTATATTAAAATAACTAGATGATAATTTTTACATTTTACTTTGGCAAGGGTTTGATAAACACCGCTCGCAAAATTAATGATATGAAATCAGCTCTCACATATATTGATAATACCACTGAAAACTGGCAAGCTGTCAGAGAATTTGATGATATGTGTCAAACAACGTATAATATCTACATTCTTCGATCTAGAACTTCTAATTTATATTGATTCTAAGAACTTATATATTTATGGGCAAAGCCATATTTATAATAATGAAAAATTCAGATAAAATAAATGCCCAAAGAAACAGACTGATTAAAAAACAGTGCTTAAATTTGGTGAATTATGATTCAGCCATTAAAAATCATATTTTCAAAGAGTAATGACATAGGGATATATTTATTAAAAACTAAGATATCATTATATAACATTATTCCAACACAAATATCTAATATAGAGATATTTTATAAGATTTAAAAGAAGACAGGAAAGTAATACATGTTTTAATATCTCAGAATATTAAGTATTATAAAAATATTAAATATTTTTCCTTATGTTTCTCTGTATATCTGCATTTTTTCCAATGAGCATACATTATCTTAACATTTATAAATAATAAATATTTTTAAAATTCATTATGTGAATAGTGGATATTTTATTTATTGCACTTATTAGTTTGTAACTAGATCTCTTCCATATATATAATTCGCTGTACTTGTTTTCTTGCTGGTTGTTTCCTGTTACCCAATGTACTTCAAGATCATATATTTAATTAGCTCGCAGAATGAGATGAGAACATACTCTTCTAAGTTCCAGCTAAGTATTCTTTGTCTTTGACTACTCCTAAAACAAGAAATTATTTTAAAATTAACCAAAAAAAAAAAAGACATCAAGACACTAAAAGTGAAAAAATACCAGTGCAAATATGTTTGTACAAAAACTTAAAAATTTGGAGAGTATTTTTGAAAAACTGACCATTCAAATACAACATGTTTGTCTGGGATGCAAATTCGTAAACAAAACAGTTGTATGAAGTGAGAAAGGCATGAGCCTTTGTTTGCTTCCATATTATTTTTAACACTGAAATATTCCAGTCAGTGATTTGAATTGCAATTTAGGAACCAACTGAGTCAACAAAATAAATATGACATTTTGATGCCATTTGAGGATATTGGCATTTTCTAAAAGAAATTGTCTCGGAGGGTAGATGGTGTTTCTGGCTCAGCTTGCATCTCTTTTTCTCCTTTTTTCCCCTGGATGCCGATCATTGCCACCAGGTTCAAAGCACTCTCTTGCCAACCCTAACACTACGGCAATCATTTAAAAAGTGAAGTGGATGAAATACTTCAAGGTAATTAAGGCCTTTACAACTGTTCCGGATACATGGAAATACTTGTATAGGTGACGAAGAGAGGGAACATTCTGATACATCGTGATAACTTGCCAATTTTCACAAAAGTTTAGAGCCATCACTAAAAGTTCATCAATCCAAGCTTTTATTTTCTCTATATTATCGTGTCCCTAGGTAGCTATCCAGCTTCCATTTTAATACATTTCTCACTATGAGTCAGAATCAACTCGAAGGCAGTGGGGCAGTGAGTAGCACAAAAGAACTCTCAACCTCACAGAGGTTCTTAAACTGGGGTCACAGACGTCATTGGAATACCTAAATAAGCTTCAGGAATCAGATAACATTCTGAAATTAAATGCAAATTTCTTTGGATGTGGTAACATTCTTTGGGATTTTTTTTTTAAAGCCCTGACTCTTAGGTACATACACTGGACCATATACGGATAAATGATGTGATACCTACTATTTCTTGTAAAATAGTTCATTGAAAGTGTGGTTATATGTATGAATGAAGCAAGAATTGCCATGCTGATCATTTTTGAGGCTGATTTTTGAGTACAGGGAAATCATTTATCTCTACTTTTGTATATTAGAACATTTGTATAATAAATAATATTAATTAAATATTAATAAAAACTTGTTTATAATGGTTTAATTTGAAAAAATATGCAGTTGAAAAAAATAAGCTTAGAATTTAATCAAAAAAGGCATTTTGTGCAATTATTTTATTATTAAAAAGTCCCTGATGTTTCCTCAGGAACATGAAAAGTCCCATGTACCCTTTATGCAGTTTACCTCAATGATAAAACTATAATACAATATCACCCAATCATTCCCCAATCATGCTAATAATCCTATACTATATCACAGTTGATACTGACTTTGATACAATTGTTCAATCTTACTCAGATTCCATCAGTTTTAGTTATGCTTGTCTGTGTGTGTGTTCATAATCTATATAATTTAATCATATATATATACACATATATATACATATATACATGTATATACATATACACACACACACACACACACATATATATATATAGTTAGGTGCTGTCGAGTTGATTCCAACTCATAGCAACCCTACAGGACAGAGTAGAATTGCCCCATAGGGCTTCCAAGGAGCAGCTGGTGGATCTACAGCTATACCTTAACCCACACATTTTGAATGTGTGATTTTGTGCAGATATTATGTCTTAACGGAACTATTACATAAATAAAACCTAATATTTACATATTATTTAATGTATGTCCAACATGCTGTAAGCAGTTTACATAAATTACTCAATATTCAGCACAAACTTAAGAGGTAGGCAGCATTTTTATATCAATTTTAAGTATGAAAAACTGAGGTAAAGAGAGATTAAGTACCTCACCCTTGGTTCCCATAGCAAGTGAGGAGCAAGTCTGAGACTTGCACTAGGCGGCCTGGTCCAGTGTTTGTGCTTTAATCTCTACACTGTACTCCCTGAAAAACGAGTTTATTTCTCAACTGTTCCATATCTTCTAAAAGGGCACCAGATGAGACTTTTTGTGTCAACACATATATTCAATATGTTTCGTAGTTCAGTCATTAAAAAGTAATTTTTTTGTGATGCTAAATTCAGGTCACAACCTCTCCAGTCACTAGTTAGTTATGTGTCATATTTTGTGGAGTGATGTAAGGATTAAAAGAGACCATTCAAGTCAACTGTCTGTGCCGTGCTGAAGAGATAATAATAAGAGTTATTTGCCTTCTCTTCTCCCTGACTTTATTATTTTTTCTGCATTTCAACAAAAGCAGTTCCAAACCCTGTGACCACACGACTGGATTCCTACACGGTAATAAATTCAACTATTCAGACACTGTTCACATACATACTGCAAACACACTGTGGCCTTTGTTCCTTTCTCTAGTCTCGTCCATCTGTGACCCTGCTCTCAATCCCCCAGTGATACTTATTTTCCTCATCTAACTGGCATACTGCTTCATAAATCTTACCTTGTCAATCCTCTACTCAGCACTGTACTATCTCCTACTCAATTTCCGCATATTTTATTTCCCAAAATTCCAAGAGTGGTTATTGATTTCAATTGCACTTGCAGAACATTGTATTATTTTTATTCTTTCAAATGTATTTTTTAATGACCTAGCATACGGTCTATTCTGAAGAATGTTTCATGTGCACTTGAGAACAATATATACTCAGCTATTGTTGGATGGAGTGTTCTATAAATAGTTGTTAGGTCTCGTTGATTTATAGTGTTGTTCAAGTCTCCTGTTTCCTTGCTGATCTTCTGCTTGGTTGTTCTACCCACTATTAAAACTGGAACACTGACGTCTTCAACTGTTGTTTAACTGCCTATTTCTCCATTTCTGTCAGTTTTTGTTTCATGCATTTAATGTTCTGTTACTTGGGACATATATGTTTATAATTATTATATCTGGATGAATTTACACTTTTATCATTATAAAATGTCCCACCTCATCTCTAGTAACATTTTTGTTTTAAAATCTATTATACCTAATGTCAGTGTAGTTGCTCCTGCTTTCTTATGGTTGCTCTTTTTATAATATTCTCCATTCTTTTACTTTGAATCTGTTTGTGTCTTTGGATTTTATGTGTGTCTCTGGTAGATAGTATATTGTTGAATATTACTTTTTATCCAGTCTGACAATCTCTGTTCTTTGATTGGATTTTAGTCCATCTACACTTAATGTTATAATTGAGATATTTGAATTTATACTTGCCATATATTTTAATGGTGACTCTAGAGCTTACCACATGCTTCTTAATTTATCGGAATAAGCTTTGGGTTCGTACTAGTTTAATTCCAGTGAGATATAGAAATGGTTTTCCTGTATAGCTCTATTCCCTTTTTGTTCTTTTTGTGACTTTATTGTTATATATAATACACATATTAATATTACAAATCCAATGATAGATTGTTATAATTATTACTTTACCAACTGTCACCATTTCCAAGCCTATTACAGTTTTGCTCCCACCCACCTACTTTGTGCTGTTATTGGCAAATATATTACATTTCTATATGTTTATATGTTAGGCCCAACAACACAGTGTATGCATATTAATTTATGTATTTGCCTTTTAAATGAGTTAAGAGAATAAAGGAAAAAATATGCATTTATATTGTCTTTTATAATTACATAATTAACTTTACCAGTGTTGTTTATCCTGTGTGTGAGTGTGTTTGTGTATATATTCAAATTACTATCTGTTGTCACTTGCTTTCAGCCTGAAGAACTTCCTTTAGTATTTCTTGTAAGGTAAGTCTTCTAGCAACAAATTACTTCAGGTTTTTTGTTTTTGTTTTGTTTTGTTTATCTTATCTAGGAGTGTCTTTATTTTACTGTCATTTTTAAAAGTTAGCTTTTCCAGATATAGGATTCATGGTTGACAGTTTTTTTCTTTAGACACTTTCAATATATTACCCCGCTTCCTTCTTACCTCCATTGTGTTTGTTGAGAAGTTAGCTGTTAATCTTACTGGTGTTCACTTTTAAGTGATGAGTCATTTTTCTCTTGATGCTTTCAAGATTTTCCCCTTATCTTTGACTTTCAGAATTTTTACCATGATGTGGCTGTAGATCTCTTTGTGTTTATCCAACTTGGAGTTTTATGAGATTCCCGGATTTTTAGATTAATATTTTTATTATATTTGTGACATTTTCATCCATTATTTCTTCAAATATTTTTTCAGCTCCTTTCTTTCCTCCCATTCTGGTACTCCCATTATGCATATGTTGGTGTACTTAATGGTGTCACTTTTCTCTGAAGCTCTGTTCTTTTTTTTTTTTAATCTTTGCCCTTCAGCTTGCAGAATCTCTATCAGACTATCTTCAATTGTTCTTAATTCTTTCTCTTATTAGCTCATATTACTGTTGAGTCCCTCTAGTGAATTTTTCATTTCAGTTATTGTACTTTTCAATTCCAAACTCAATAGTAACTAACAGCAACAACAATAGCAACTCCAGAATTTCCATTTAGTTCATTTTTTATATTATCTAATTGATATGAAAATGACCTAATACCTTCCTTACGTCTTTAATTGTAAACTCCTTTAGTTTTTTGAACATATGTATAATGGATATTTTGAAGTTTAAAATTTTTTTTTCTGTTAAATCTGATGCCTGGTTGCTGTTTCCCCCAGTTACACTTTCATTTCTTTTTATGTCTCATAATTTTTTGTTGGAAACTGGACATTTTAGATAATATATTATACCCAACCCAGTTATAACAACACTAAATACTGCTCCCTCTTCTCTGGTTGTTGTTGTTTGTTGTTGTTAGGTGCCATCGAGTGGGTTCCAACTCATAACAACCCTATGCACATCACAATCATTGTTATTCTTGAGCTCATTGTTGCAACCATTGTGTCAATCCACCTCATTGAGGGTCTTCCTCTTTTCCGCTGACCCTGTACCCTGCAAAGCATGATGTCCTTCTCCAGGGACTGATCCCTCCTGACAACATGTCCAAAGTATGTAAGATGCAGTCTCGCCATCCTTGCCTCTAAGGAGCATTCTGGCCACACTTCTTCCAAGATAGATTTGTTAGTTCTTTTGGCAGTCCATGGTATATTCAATATTCTTCTCCAACACCACAATTCAAAGGTATCAATCCTTTTTTGGTCTTCCTTATTCATTGTCCAGCTTTCACATGCATATGCTGTGATTGAAATACCATGGCTTGGGTCAGGTGCACCTTAGTCTTCAGGGTGACATCTTTGCCCTTCAACACTTTGAAGAGGTCCTTTGCAGCAGATTTGCCCAATGCAATGCGTCTTTTGATTTCTTGACTGCTGCTTCCATGGCTGTTGATTGTGGATCCAAGTAAAATTAACTCCTGACAACTTCAATCTTTTCTCCGTTTATCATCATGTTGCTTTTGGTCCAGTTGTGAGGACTTTTGCTTTCTTTATGTTGAGGTGTAATCCATACTGAAGGCTGCAGTCTTTGATCTTCATTAGTAAGTGGTTCAAGTCCTCTTCACTTTCAGCAAGCAAGGTTGTGTCATCTACATAACGCAGGTTGTTAATGAGTCTTCCTCCAATCCTGATGCCTCGTTCTTCTTCATATAGTCCAGCTTCTCGTATTATTTGTTCAGCATACAGATTAAATAACCCAGTGCTGTCAAGTTGATTCCAACTTATAGCGACCCTATAGGACAGAGTAGAACTGCCCCATAGAGTTTCCAAGGAGTGCTTGCCGCATTCGAACTGCAGACCCTTTGGTTGGCAGCCATAGCACTTAACCACTACGCCACCAGGGTTTCCACAGATTAAATAGGTATGGTGAAAGAATACAACCCTGACACACACTTTTCCTGACTTTAAACCAATCAGTATCCCCTTGTTCTATCCGAACAACTGCCTCTTGATCTACGTAAAGTTTCCTCGTGAGCACAATTAAGTGTTCTGGAATTCCCATTCATCACATGCAAGCAAAATTTTGCTGAAGATCATTCAAAAATGGCTGCAGCAGTATACCAACAGGGAGCTGCCAGAAATTCAGGCCAGTTTCAGAAAGAGGACTTGGAACCAGGCTGATGTCAGATGGATCCTGGCTGAAAGCAGAGAATACCAGAAGGATGTTTACCTGTGTTTTATTGACTATGCAAAGGCATTTGACTGTGTGGATCATAACAAACTATGGATAACACTGTGAAGAATGGGAATTTCTCTCTGGTACTCCTTATTTTTATATATATATATACACATATATATATATTTAGTATATATGTGTATATATAAAAAAAATTTTATATATGTATATATATATATACACATATATGCTAAAATATATTTTAGGCATATATATACACACACATATATATGCTTAGTGACTGTCTGGACAAAGTGATACTATGAGAATTTTTCTGGGACTATTAGCAGAGAGAGCATTTTCTTACCCACCATACTGGAACTTAGGTGAATATAGGGCTGAAGGTGCCATCATGCTGAAGAAACTTGAAAACTAAAATAAGATGGAAGAGAGCAAAGTCCAAAGAAAGGGAGAGAACTGAGGGATATTTTATTAGCCCCTCAGTCTAGAAGTTTGTGAAACTACCTATACTTTATGTTTTAGTTACTTTAACCAACATGTTGCTTTTTTGTTTGTTTGGCTTAAGTCAATTTGAGTTAGGTCAACGGACACTTTTGACAGAAAGTGTTCTAACTAGTTAAAATTTAATTGAGATAACGTATATATTTTATCACAATTCCTGAAACATATTGTGCTCAGTAACAATATCTAATACTTCTTGTGTGTTCAATATATTTTAGATTCCATTCTATTGGCTTGACATAAGTATCATATTTAATCCTTACAGCTATATCAGACAGGGTATATTAGTTATATAATGATGCATAATGAATTATTCCAAAATTTAGCATCTTAAAGCAACCTTTATGAATTCATATTTTCTGTATGTTAGGAATTTGGGAGAAGCTTAGCAGAGTGGTTCTGGCCTGGTGTCTATTGTGAGGCTTCATTTAAAATGTCACCTGGGGCTGTGGACATCTGAAGGCTTGACTGGGACTGGAGGATCCACTTCCAATGAGGCAGAGTGAGTGATTTGAGAGAGCAAGACACAGCTGCAATGTCTTTTATGACCCAGCATTAGAAGTGACAGTCTTTTATTTCCACAGCATCCTCTTGATTACACAAGTCAGCTCTATTCAGTATGGGAGTAAACTACTGACGGCATGAATACCAAGAGGGAGGGACCACTGGTGGACATTTTGGAGCCTGGCTACCACACAGGATGTATGGTTACCTCCATCATATAGATGAGAGAATTAAGGCTTAGAAATTTTAAGTAATTTTTTTCAAGATCATGTAGCTCGTCAGTAATGGAACAAGGCTTGGGACCTAGACAGTCTTATTCCAGAACCTGCTCTGTGAACTGCAACTGAATATTTTTAGTTAACTGCCTTAATAAAAGGTATCCATTATTATTTATGTGTTTAGCAAGTCATTTTCCATCATAAATGGATGCAGATCTACAGAATATAAAACTTATTCACTGTCTCTATCATTTTCTATCAATACTGAAATGTATCTTTGTTAAAAATATAACCAAGATTAATAAGGCTAAAAGCAATATATCCTTGCAAAATATGATTTCTAACAGCTATACATATATTGTGGCATTTGGAATGATATCTCTGGTACCTCCATTGGACAAACCCAATCAGAAGCTAGCCAATAAGGGAACCGTAGGAATGCACTTCTCATGGTCAGCCGTCAGAGAATGAAGCCAGGCAGAAAAGGACAAAGCAGTTTTGTGGGGTAAACGGAATACCAGTTCAATACGCCTACATCTGTAATTTGTAAATAACTTACTTGGAAAAAAGAAAAGTATAAATACTGTGAAAAGTAACTCTATGTAGAGCAAAATTCTGAAGGATCTTCTAAAATTTTTTTTTTAGTTCACTAAAATATTTCTGAATGATTAATATTTCCTCCTTGTTCCTTTTTGCTCCTTTCTTTAAATAATCCATCTTGCTCATCCTTTCATATTGATTCCTTTTGAATAACAGTATATTTAAAAGGCTTAACTCATTCACAAAATCAAGAGTTTAATAACTATTTTGATGTCTTTGTGCTCTGCTATCCACATAGCATGTTCCATGTTACAGAACAGGTAAATGCTCTGTGACTGATAAAGAAGACAAATTGTTAAATTATTGGGGCCCTGGTGGTGCAATGTATAAGAGCTATGGCGCTGCACTACGATGCACTATGGCTGCAACCCAAAAGGGCGGCAGTTTGAATCCACTAGTTGCTCCTTAGAAACTCTATAGGCAGCTCTACTCTGTCCTATAGGGTCGCTATGAGCTGGAATCAACTTGACAGCAATGGCATGGACGGACTGTTAAATTATTATATTAAAGAGAAAAAAAACTACTATAGCAGAATCAGGTTCACTTTTACATCCTTCCAAAGCTTAATTTCATATCTTAGTGAGAACGTCTGAAACTGTGGCTACCCTGATGACAAAAAGAAAAATCTTTTAAATGTGTTCTTTGTTATTGTGGCTTTAACATTTCATGTTTGCCTGTCATCTGTGATTTCTTTTTGCTTTAACCTAAGATTATTATTTTACATGTGTTAAAAGTTTCCTGCTGAAAACATAAGGTTATAATTTTATGGATATATTTTTGGCATCCTAATTTCCTACCAAAACCGATGTCAGAAGAGACTCTGAAATATGCTCTTTTTTGTTGTTGTTTTTGTTGTTATATGTTTGTTTTGGAAAGCCAGTTTAATTTATATGAGTCTCTACCCTCATTTATAAAATTAGGATAATAACAAGATTGTTGTGAGTATGAGTGAATCGATTACCCAGTAAGTGCTCAGTAAATACTCCCCCAAGGAATAGTGAATCAATCCAAAGAAAATTGGAAATGGGGAGAAAAAGAAAAATATTAATAAGAACACAAAAGCAAGGTAGAGGAAATAAATACAAAGGATAATAAATTCATTGATTAAATGACAAATTGGAGTAAAAAACAAGCTATTTACAAGAGACATACCTGAAGAAGAGGTAAGAGTTCCCTGTTCACTTCACTTGTCCTTCCAAACCCAAGGGGTTGACTGTGGCCCTTACCATCCACACTGCAAATAACCACTTCTGGACCAGTCTTCTTGCTATTCATCAGCACTTGACTATAACCCCTTGCTCATGCCAGACATTGATAACAGTGGATTATCTATATGGTAAAGGCTCAAAACCCTTGAGGCATCAAAATTTTTATTAACCCACCTTCCTGCTCTCCTTCAACATGTTATAAACCAAATTAACTTCCTTTTGACCCAGGATTGTGATAGGAACCAGCATATTACAAAGTGGTTGCAGACTTACACCTGCTTTTACATTATTCTGGCCCCTCTTAACCTCTGGCCATCAGAGGGCACCTCAAAAAGACAAAGTGGAAATATTATGATGACATGTGCAAAGACCTGGAGTTAGAAAATGAAAGGGAAAAACATGCTCGGAATTTCTCAAACTGAAAAAACTGAAGAAAAAATTGAATGTTGATTTGCGATATTCAAGCATTCTCTGGGCAAAATATTGAGCCATGCAGGAATCATAAACAGAAGAGGGAAGGAATACACAGAGTTACTGTACCAAAAAGAATTTGTCGATGTTCAACCATTTCAAAAAGGAGCATGTGATCAAAAGCTGATGATAATGAAGGAAGAAGTCCAAGGGGCACAGAAGGCATTGGTAAAAAAAGACTCCAGGAGTTGACCGAATGCCAACTGAGATACTTCAATAAACAGGTACAAAGCTGGAAGTGCTCACTTGTCTATGCCAAGAAATTTGAAAGACAGCTACCTGGTCAACTGACTGGAAGAGATCCATATTTATGCCTATTCCAAAGAAAGGTGATCCAGCCAAATGTGGGAATTATTGGACAATATCATTAATATCACACACAAGTAAAATTTTGCTGAAATCATTCAAAAGTGGCTGCATCAGTACATCGAGGAGCACTGCCAGACATTCAAGCCAGATTCAGAATAGGACATAGAACCAGAGACATCACTGATATTGTCAGCTGGATCCTGACTGAAAGCAGAGAATAACAGAAAGTTGTTTACCTGTGTTTTATTGACTATGCAAAGGCATTCGACTGTGTGGGTCATAACGAATTCTGGAGAACACTGGGAAGAACGTGAATTCCAGAACACTTAATTGTGCTTATGAGGAACATGTACGTAGATCAAGAGGCAGTCTTTTGAACAGAACAACGGGATACTGGGTGGTTTAAAGTCAGGAGAGGTGTGTGTCAGAGTTATATCCTTTCACCATACTTATTCAATCTGTATGCTGAGCAAATAATCTGAGAAGCTGGACTATATGAAGAAGAATGGGGCATCAGCATTGGCGGAAGACTCATTAACAACCTGCGTTATGCAGATGACACAACCTTGCTTGTAGAAAGTGAAGAGGACTTGAAGCACTTACTGATGAAGATGAAAGACCACAGCCTTTAGTATAGATTACACTTTGACACAGAGAAAACAAAAGTCCTCACAACTGAACCAATAAGCAAAGTCATGATAAACAGAGAAAAGACTGAAGTTGTCAAAGATTTCGTTTTACTTGGATCCACAATCAATGCCCATGGAAGTAGCAGTCAAGAAATCGGAATAGGCATTGCATTGGGCAAATCTGCTGCAATAGACCTCCTTAAAGTGTTAAAGAGCCAAGCTGTGCCTTGAAGACTAAGGTGTGCCTGACCTAAGCCATGGTGTTTTCAATCACCTCATATGCATTTGAAAGCTGGGTAATGAATAAAGAAGACTGAGGAAGAATTGACACCTTTGAATTATGGAGTTGGTAAAGAATATTGAATATACCATGGACTGCCAAAGAATGAACAAATCTGTCTTGGAAGAAGTACAACCAGAATGCTCCTTAGAAGTAAGGATGGTGTCACTATGTCTCACATACTTTGGACATGTTATCAGGAGAGATCAGTCTCTGGAGAGGGAAATCATGCTTGGTAAAGTAGAGGGTCAGCAAAATATAGGAAGACCTGCGATGGGATGGATTGACACAGTGGCTGCAACAATGGGCTCAAGCACAACAGGGATTATGAAAATGGTGCAGGATTGGGCAGTGTTTTATTCTGTTGTACATAGGGTTGCTATGAGTTGGAACCTATCCTTAACAGTCTATCCATTTACCTTGGTTCTTGGGCTAGGGTGTTCTTTTATCCCTCAAGTCTAAAATTAACCTTAAAGCATCTCTAGGATCTGCCATTTAATCTGCATTTCCATAAGTAAAATTTCAGTCAACATTCTAGTCACCTCTGACAATTAGTTAGGCTTATCCATTAGATACCCCGAACATTTTTTTTTTTTTTAACTAGAAATTTTGAAAATTTGGAGTTATGGGCTCTAATGTAGACAAACTTATTTTAAATTTGAATGAAATGGCAATGTTCTATAGATAGTAAGAAGTATTACTATCTATAGATAGAGGGCAAGAGGTTAAAACAGAAGTTCTGATCTATAAGGCATAATTATAAAGCAGGTTATTGAAGCCATGTGAGTGGGTACTTTTTTCCTAGTAATTACTGGAGTTGATATTTTCCAGAGTGTAACTTTTTTTTTAATTGAAAAATCCAAAATTGGTTTCATTAGTATAGGAAATAGACTTGCTTCAAAAAATAAAGTAATTCAGTGCAGTAAAATATTATTTGAAGTATCCTCCTTCTTGGGTCTGGCAATAAAACTCAATATTTAGAGCAAAGCAGAACAGAATAATGAAGAGAATTAAAAAATAATAATAAATTTTAAGTTTTTTGTTTTATTTTGTTTTTAGTGTCAGAAAAGACCTCCATGTATCTTCTAGAAATCTTGCAGTTTGGAATTGGTATTGTCTTTAGGCCTAATTTAAGCAGTAAATTAGACATCTTGAATTCAAGCACACTTGTGATAGACGAGTGGCTAGTGAAATAGACCCCTTTCTGGGCTATAGTTTCTGCAGAAAGAATTGTGGTAGTCCAGGCTATTTTAATGTCATGGTTTTAAAAAGGTAACCCTAGCGCAGTTAAGTGACAGTCTGGGGTGGAATGGGTGTTGGGAAGAAGATGTTAAAACCAATGTAAACACTTCTGACCAGACTGCTCTGGCTATTGGAGGTAGCAGATACAGCAGATTTAAAAGTGGTGATTTGCAACACTGTGTATATACTACAGTCCAAGAGTTTTGACTTTCAGATTAATGAAGCTGTAAAGATAAACTGCCACCTACATGCTTGCTTACTTTTCAAATATGAAATACTTTAAAAACTAAAGTATAATTATGGACTATGGTCCTCCCATGAACATTAATAAAAGTTTGACCAAACCTAAATTATGCTTTCCACAACCTTTTTAAAGTCAAATGAAAAAAACAAACCTCAACCAATTATAGTAACAGTGCTGTGTAGGAGGTTTGCAAATGTATGATACATTTTGACAGCTGTTTTTTACTGGAATGCTATCAAGACAATCACTAAAAAATTTTGGAATGCTTAAAATGAGGGAATGCTAAATTTGTAGCTGTGCCTCAACCACTGGAGGCCCCAGAGTTGCTGTAGTGCCACCAATTCTTAAAGTTTGCCACATTCTATAACCCAATTTCCTCAGTGATTAGTACAAAACACTTAATTTAAATGCAATTCCTCACCATTCAAAATGTCTATACTATTTGTGCAAGGAAGTGTATTCTTCTAACACCTTTGATCAATAAATTGGAGAAAATGGGGTTCAGAAATTGTCCTCAATGATTATAAAATAATACTCCTAAACTTGTAAAAAAGGAGACCTGGTGGTGCAGGGGTTAAAGCACTCATCTGCGAACTGAAAGGTCAGCAGTTCGAACCCAACAGCCACTCCTTCCATGGGAGAAAGACATGGCAGTCTGCTTCTGTAAGGAGTTACAGCCTTTGAAACCCTATGAGGCAGTTCTACTCAATTTGATGGCAATGGGTCCCTGCATGGAGGGACCCGGGGTCCCTGCACAGAGAAGCTCCTAGTCTTGGGGAAGATTGATGAGAAGGCCATCAGAGAGAGAAAGCCTTCACCTGGAGCTGATGCCCTGAATTTGGACTTTTAGCCTACTTTACTGTGAGGAAATAAATTTCTCTTTGTTAAAGCCATCCACTTGTATTTCTGTTATAGCAGTGGTAAATGACTAAGACAGTTGTTACTACTTTGTTGTTGTTGTGTGTGCTTTGGTTAGGATAAACTTAAACTGAATTTTAGTTAAAATCACCTTTTCCCATTCTTCTACCCCTATCCTTTAGTCTCCCCACTTCACCTCAATAACCTGTCTAATTTCTCACAGATCAGATGGGTCCCAGAGCTTCTGTGTCTATCTAGAGGCCCCTCAGCCTGAGGCTTCCTTCTTCTGATTCTCTCATTCTCTGCCAGCATTCCCTTCTTGATCAATAAACCATTTCCCTCAAACTACCTAAGGTCATCCTGAGGAAGCTCAAGGGAATCATGGTCAGTAACAGCTATGTGGCCAACAGGAAATTCACATTTTACAGAAACATCAATTCCAGGCCCTTTTCAAGATAAGTCCCTGTAGTTGTTTATTAGTGTCCCTATGCCAAGCACTATCTGAGACAAGGCCTAAAATATTTAAGGCATACACAGAGATTCTGGCCACAGTCTAATTCCAGTTTGTCTATTTCCTCCCCTCTCTTTGCTAATCCATGTTGATCACATGATTTATACTGGTCAGCTTCTACCAGTGAGTGCAGAGGAAGTAGAAATAGGAAAAAAAGCCATTGTATGGAGGATAAAAGGACACATAATAGGCCCCTGAAACATGATTTTCTGTGGTAACTGGAAAGTCATTGTTTATTAAAAGTGGCTTAGGATTAATCAATGTGTTCTTGGATTTTCAAAGCTTTGGTTTTCATCAAAATGGGTAGCCTTTAAATTAAGTGTGGTTGGCTTAACATAAACATTTAATACGTTCTTCATCTCCTATATCTGCCTTGGTACATTGCCTAGACTTGTGAGGGTTGCTGAAATACAGTCCTTGAATAATGATTAACATATATTATAAGACTATTTTTCCATCTGAAGATTTTACATATGTGCAAACTAAAATGCTCAGGGATTTCGATTATGAAAACATCTCAATTCAAGGAAATATAGGTGACTAACTATTTATCTGTGTAGAAATGCACAGTGGGCTCTGTGATAACCAATATTGGACAGAAAGGTGCTTCACTCTGCCTGGTCTTTAGGATATCACTGAAGCTATCCCTACCATGGCAATCCTGAAAACTGAATGCCTTTTTAAACATCTCACACCTATGCTGGAGTGACAAGCACCAAGAAGAAAGTGACTTTTTAGTGTATTTGGATAGGGGTTTGGGAGAACAACAGCATGAAGTTTTAGAAAGAATTATTGCTTAGAAAGTAACCGGCTCTACCTACTTCAGGAAACCTCATTAACTTGGACAAAAGTTAATTCTGGCAAAAAGTTACATGATATAGAATAACTAGAAGATGATTTTGTTAATACTCTGATAAAATTCTTCTGTCCTAACATGGACACTTGGTTACTTTCCCACATGTGAATAAAAAAGCAGACATTATTTAGCAGCTACTATGTTTCAGGCCTTTGACATACATTTATTTTTCACAGGACTTATTTTTATGATTACATTAGAGATGAGTAAACAGAAGCTCAGAATAATAGAGATTTGCTCAAGAAAATAACTCTTAGTAAACAACTTGGACCAACTCCTGAGCTGATTACATTTCAGAGAATTGCTTCTCACCAAGCATGGGAATTGATCACCTATTGCTATATTTTAAAACTGCATTAACTTTTTTAGTATGTTAGTCATTTAATTATTTTGCCAGCATAGACCATTCATCTAAGGGTTAATTTCCTTTTGAAAAATGAAAATTGTGTCTTTGACCCTTAAGTGTTTCAACATGTAACAGGCAGATAAAGAAAAGTACTGATAAATCTACTTTTCTTTTATTTATTTAGTAGGAATCCCACCCACTGCCATTGAGTCAATTTTGACTCATAGCGACCCTACAGGACAGAGTAGAACTGCCCCACAGGGTTTCCAAGGAGCGCCTGGTGGATTCGAACTGCTGACCTTTTGGTTAGCAGCTGTAGCACTTAACCTCTCTGTCACTATATATTTGCCCCCAAATCTCTTTGCCCCTCCATATTAATTGCTGTTTCATTCTTTTGTGCATAAAGATAAAATGTTATCACCCTTTTCCAAACCTTCTTATAATTTACTGTTTAACATTTTGAAAACCACCCATTTCTATAAATTAAATGCACAGACTTCCTTAAAATATGAAATTTCCTGTGGCAAAATATATACAACTTCTCTATTGTCTTCTAGTTCACAGCAATACCTTGAAATATCATAGCATATTCACAATAAATATAAACTCTAGGTTTTTAGGTTTTACAAACTCGACAAGGTTTGAAAGTCCTTGTGACAGTGATCACAGCATGATGTTTTTTTTCACAGACCCTGGAACCATTTGAATCACAATAAGTAGAATATCCATGATGTGCTAAGGGTATGTATTTGCTAGGTACCATAACTATTACAAGTGAGCAAAGAAGATTGATTTAATGATGAGACTAGAAATATTCCATCCCAAATTCTGAATAGCAGAAATGGTTCCCATGTTAGAATTCGAATGGAGTCACTTATTTTTGAGTATGTATAAACAGTGGAATATATAACTAAGGCTCTGCAATTTTCTGATTATATAACTTCAAACACTCATTTCCAAATAAATAAATAAATAAAATGAAACAAAACCAACACAAACACTCACATGTTTAACGGCTAGGTCTTAACTGGCTTAGAATAAACATGAAAATAGTTTTAAGTTGTATTTTCTGACAGGTTATAGATTTCATTATTATTCTAGACAAAGGAAATGTGTTACTTAATGAGTCTCCTTTATTTCATGAAATAAAACATGAAATTTCCTTATTATGGTTTGGAGTTTCAGGGAGGAAAATCGATTAAGCTTGTGGGGTTTAAAGTCAGACAGACTAGATCCAAATTCTAGCTCTCTTATTTCCTAGCTGGGTAAATTTGGACCAGCTACGAAAGAATTAACAACCTCAGTCCATCAACTCTCAGTTAAGGGGGATATTACTGGGATAGTGATACCTATTTTTAAAAGTAATAGTGATTATTAAATGAAATAATCCATATAAAAGACATTGAACCATTTCTACACACAGTAGACCCTCAATATGTATTATTAACAATTAATGAGATAGAGTATGATATCCTTGATGTCATTCTACAACTCTTCTGGTCTTCAGTCATTAGTGTTCAATGAGTCAAGTCTATTCTTGAGATGGTCTCTAAATTCAAGTGGTATATACTCAAAGTATATGGCTTTCATGGACTTGTTCTAATTTTCTTCAGTTTCAACTTGAACTTGCATATGAGTAATTGATGGTCTGATCTGCAGTTGGCCCCTGGCCTTTTTCTGATGATATTGTGCTTTTCCATTGTCTCTTTCCATGGATGTGGTCGATTTGATTCCTGTGTATTCCATCTGGTAAGGCCCATGTGTATAGTCGCCATTTACGTTGGTGAAAAAAGGTATTTGTGATGAAGAAGTCGTTGGTCTTGCAAAATTCTATCATGCGATCTCGGGCATCATTTCTGTCATCAAGGCCATATTTTCCAACCACTGACCCTTCTTCTTTGTTTTCAACTTTTGCATTCCAATCACCAGTAATTATCAATGCATCCTGATTGCATGTTCAATCTGTTTCAAACTGCAGAAGTTGGTAAAAATCTTCAATTTCTTCACCTTTGGCTTCAGTGGTTGGTGTGTAAATTTGAATAATAGTTGTATTAACTGGTCTTCCTTGTAGGTGTATGGATATTATCCTACGACTGACAGCATTGTACTTCAAGATAGATCTTGAAGTGTTCTTTTTGACGATAAAAGCAAGGCCATTCCTCTTCAAGTTGTCAGTCCTAGCAGAGTAGACCATAAGATTGTCAGATTCAAAATGGCCAACACTAGTCCATTTATTTCAGCTCACTAATGCCTAGGATATCAATCTTTATGTGTTCCATTTCATTTTTGACAATTTCCAATTTTCCTAGATTCATACTTCGTACATTCTAGGTTCCGATGATTAATGGATGTTTTCAGCTGTTTCTTCTTATTTTGAGTTGTGCCACATCAGCAAATGAAGGTCCTGAAAGCTTGACTCCATCCACATTGGCTCTACTTTGAGGAGGCAGCTCTTCCCAATTGTCTTTTGAGTGCCTTCCAACCTGGGGGCTCATCTTCCAGCACTATATCAGACAGTGTCCCACTGCTGTTTGTAAGGTTTTCACTGGCTAATTCTTTTCAGAAGTAGACTGCCATGTCCTTCTTTCTAGTCTGTCTTAGTCTGGAAGCTCAGCTGAAACCTGTCCACCACGTGTGACCCTGCTGGTATCTGAATACTGGTGGCATAGCTTCCAGCATCACGACAGCATGCAAGCCCCCACAGTAAGACAAACTGACAGACCCACGGGGGATGGGTTTTCTAGGCTGTAATTTTTATGAGAGCAGATCACCAGGCCTTTCTTCTGTGGAGTGGCTGAGTGGGTTTGAACCATTGACCTTTCACTCAGCAGCTCAGTGCTTAGCTGTTTACGATAGTGGTTATAACTTTTAAGCCTACTTTTTAAAAAATGTTATTTTTGCTGTTTGAGAGGAAAAAGTCAAAGGCTGTCATCGAGTTGATTTCAACTCATAGGGACCCCATGTGTGCAATGTAGAACTGCACTCGATAGGGTTTTCAAGTCCATGATGTTTTGGAAGTAGATCACTGAACTTTTCTTCAGAGGTGCCACTGGGTGGATTTGAACTGCCAACTCTTCAGTTGGTAATCAAATGCTTAACTGATTGTACCACCCAGGGACTCCTGGAAATAAAAGCAGTATTTTAAAGTTGTTTTTTTTTCCTAAATCAGTATTATGAATTATTTTACTAGAATCCATAGACTTTTCTGATTGATAGGGAGTATCAATCACACTCCATTTATTGTTTGGGGATTGTCTGCAGATTCCTCTTTAGGCCTGTGATTATGGCATCAACTGGGAAGAAGGACACAGGAGAACTAAATAGACTGTCCATCAAATTAGAATAGGCAAATCCTCTAACTTTCCTAAGAATGGGTTAAATGAAATCCCAAACCCATTTACCCAAAGGGCTCTGCTTGCACATTCAAGCTCCTGTGTAGTTCAGTAGAAATGCAATCCTTATGTTCCTGATTTATTTTCAACCAATTCAGTACAACCATGTTTTGCAAGCACTTTTTGATGTTAGAAAAACATGTTGTGTTGTCTCTGTAAAGCCATTTTTTGTTGAAACAGGAAGTCGCAAATTAGCATAAAGAATAAAACACTCCATATTTTTCAAAACATGATTTAAACTTTCAAAGAATTTAACCTAAATAATGTCTAAATATATTTGTTTTATTGCTCATTTTTAATTAAAATATTTGAAAATATTGTTAGCTCAAACACCTGGCTTACTTTACAAAGAATAAGTAGACACAACCGTTGCAGGTATGGGGGAAAAAAAAAAAATGGGAAGAAAGAGTAAATAATCTATTTTAAATATATTTTTTAATGCAATGGGGCAGGGGTTTTACAATGCTTAGGCTCACCCATTTTGAGGTCTGGCTTTACTCAAAAGATATGTTTTTAGAAGTGGTAAGTGCTTTGAGTTGTGGTATATATGATCATGGTATTATTTATGTTTTACCTCTTATTCTCATTCTATCATATTTCATTTTAAAAGAATAATAGAATTATGGGCTCTCTAATACATATGGGTTTCATTATTAGCTGCTATGATGGTGGTTCATTAGTTGTCATCTGTGAGCACTTGAGGAGCCCTGGTGGTGCAGTGGTTAAGCCTGTGGTTCGAATCCACCAGCTGCTTTGTGGGAGAAAGAGGTGGCAGTCTGTTTCTGTAAACATTTACAGTCTTGGAAACCCTATGGGGCAGTTATACTCTGTCCTATCCTATAAGGTCACTATGAGCCAGAATAGACTCGAAGACAATGGGTTTGGGTTTGGTTTTTATGAATACTTCAGACTTTCCTGACACCATTTTAGAAGTCCCAGATGTACTGCACACTTTCTACTACCACAAATAGACTTTGATATTTGAAACCTGGAGTGTTTGGAAGAAATTCTAGAAAAATTTATCAGTATTTGAAATGAGCCTCACCATGCCCCCTTTTCATTTCTTTCCAACTCCCTCACTAAGTATAATTTGAAAAGGTTATCCTTTCACATGGTCTTCTGTAGTATAACATTTAGTATTCATTTAATTATAATGAATTTTTTAAGTTTATAAAAATTGCATTTATTAAAAGAAAAATAATATGTAAGAAGTTGCCATTCAAATTATAGCACTTGCATTTTTAATTTTTGCAAATTTTAATAGCTCCTTTATACTGAAATCTCCTGTGAGCCTTAAACCAAAGCTTTGGGAAGGTTTAATATGGGAAGATCTGTCCCTTACTGACAAAAAGTTAAATACCAAGAAAGCTTATTTAAAGAAAATATTTAAAAAATGACCTCCCAATAGTATGTGATAGAATCATAAATACAGATTCAGCCCAACCTCTTGTATAGTCTGCATTTTTAAGCTTAAATAAAATATTAAAATTTAAGCAACTAATCAATGAAAGGGACATAATTCAGACCAAACCCGTTTGGCTCCAAATTCCATTAATGTTTATTTATTCAGCAAATAGTTACTAAGTGAATTTTGTGTGGAATATTATGGATTGAATTATGGCTCTCCAAAAGATATGTTAAAGTCCTAACTTCATGTACCTATGAATGTGAACTTGTTTGAAAGTAAGGTCTTTGAAAATATTATTAGTTAAAATGAAGTCATACTGAAGTAGAACGAGTCTTAATCAAAATCTGAGTGGTGAAGCAGGCATACGGCCATGTGAAGACTGAGGCAGACTGGAGTGATGCACCTACAAGCCAAGGAATGCCAAGGATTCCAGGAACCACCAGAAGCTAGGAACAGGGGAGGATCTTCCTTTAAAACCTTCAGAGACAACATGGCCCTGCTGACACCTTGATTTGGGGCTTTTAGCATCCACAACTGTGAAACAATAAGTTTTTATTGTTTGGAGCCACCCTATTTGTTATGCTTTGTTACAGCAGCCCTAGAAACCTAATATAGACTCGTTCACAAAGCATCAAGAATGTCAACTGAGAGATGCTGGTTTACAGATATAAAGCTGCACCAAGAACTTCTTATCTTAGACACTAATTATCTAACTGAAGCAACAGCGTTCTGCACTTTAAAGAAAGGATTTTCTTTTCTTCAAATGTATAAACTTATTTGGGAAAGAAGAGTAGTTGTGATGAGGATGAGAAATATAATACACCTTGGCACTACATTCCACCTATGGCTAAAGCTAAATATTTTCAATAAAACTTATTTTAAAAATGAAACACATATAATTTATGCCATAAGTGTATAACCGTCTCATGAATCACAATGTAGGGACACATGATTTTTTGAGACATTTTAGTTTAGATTCAAATTTATCCATACATCTGCCAGCTGTGAAGATATTAACAGATATCGTACTATGACAGCCCATGTACATTTTAAGTGGATTGTGCTCATTTATCACAAAGAAGTACCAGAGAAAACCAGAATCTATTCAAGGGCATTTATTTAATGCTTTAAAAAATTTAATGACTCAAGAGGGCGGGGCCAAGATGGCGGACTAGGTGGATGCTACCGCGGATCCCTCTTGCAACAAAGACTCGGAAAAACAAGTGAATCGATCACATACATAACAATCTACGAACTCTGAACAACAAACACAGATTTAGAGATGGAGAACGAACAAATATGGGGAGACAGCGATTGTTTTCAGAGCCAGGAGCCAGCGTACCAGCCAGCGGATTTTCTGGAAAAACTAGTTTCCCAGTGATGGCTCGGAGACAGCAGTCCATATCAAACCACATAAAGAAGCAGACCATGACAGCTTGTCCAACCCCCCAAACAAAAGAATCAAAATCTTTCCCAAATGAAGATACAATCCTAGAATTATCAGATACAGAATATAAAAAACTAATTTACAGAATGCTTAAAGACATCACAAATGAAATTAGGCTAACTGCAGAAAAAGCCAAGGAACACACTGATAAAACTGTTAAAGAACTCAAAAAGATTATTCAAGAACATAGTGGAAAAATTAATAAGTTGCAAGAATCCATAGAGAGACAACATGTAGAAATCCAAAAGATTAACAATAAAATTACAGAATTAGATAACGCAATAGGAAGTTAGAGGAGCAGACTCAAGCAATTAGAATGTGGACTGGGACATCTGGAGGACCAGGGAATCAACACCAACATAGCTGAAAAAAAATCAGATAAAAGAATTTAAAAAAATGAAGAAACCCTAAGAATCATGTGGGACTCTATCAAGAAGGATAACTTGCGAGTGATTGGAGTCCCAGAACAGGGAGGGGGGACAGAAAACACAGAGAAAATAGTTGAAGAACTCCTGACAGAAAACTTCCCTGACATCATGAAAGACGAAAGGATATCTATCCAAGATGCTCATCGAACCCCATTTAAGATTGATCCAAAAAGAAAAACACCAAGACATATTATCATCAAAGTTGCCAAAACCAAAGGTAAACAGAAAATTTTAAAAGCAGCCAGGGAGAAAAGAAAGGTTTCCTTCAAGGGAGAATCAATAAGAATAAATTCAGACTACTCAGCAGAAACCATGCAGGCAAGAAGGGAATGGGAGGACGTATACAAAGCACTGAAGGAGAAAAACTGCCAACCAAGGATCATATATCCAGCAAAACTCTCTCTGAAATATGAAGGAGAAATTAAGATATTTACAGATAAACACAAGTTTAGAGAATTCGCAAAAACCAAACCAAGGCTACAAGAAATGCTAAAGGAGATTGTTTGGTCAGATGACCAATAATATCAGGTACCAGCACAATACAAGGTCACAAAACAGAACATCCTGATATCAACTCAAATAGGGAAAGCACAAAAACAAACAAATTAAGATTAATTCTAAAAAATAAATAAATAAATAAAATAATACACGTAACAGGGAATCATGGAAGTCAATAGGTAAAAGATCACAATAATCAAAAAGAGGGACTAAATACAGGAGGCATTGAACTGCCAGATGGAGAGTGATACAAGGCGATATAGAACGATATAGAACGATGCAAGTTAGGTTTTTACTTAGAAAATAGGGGGAAATAATTAGGTAACCACAAAAAGGAATATCAACTCCATAACTCAAGAAAAAAGCCAAGAAAAACGTAACGACTCAACTAACATAAAGTTAAACATTATGAAAATGAGGATCTCACAATTTACTAAGAAAAACGTCTCAGCACAAAAAAGTATGTGGAAAAATGAAATGGCCAACAACACACATGAAAAGGCATCAAAATGACAGCACTAAAAACTTATTTATCTGAATGTAAATGGACTAAACGCACCAATAAAGAGACAGAGAGTCACGGACTGGATAAAGAAACATGATCCATCTATATGCTGCCTACAAGAGACACACCTTAGACTTAGAGACACAAACAAACTAAAACTCAAAGGACGGAAAAAAATATATCAAGCAAACAATAAGCAAAAAAGAAGAGGAGTAGCAATATTAATTTCTGACAAAATAGACTTTAGACTTAAATCCACCACAAAGGATAAAGAAGGACACTATATAATGATAAAAGGGACAATTGATCAGGAAGACATAACCATATTAAATATTTATGCACCCAATGACAGGGCTGCAAGATACATAAATCAAATTTTAACAGAATTGAAAAGTGAGATAGACACCTCCACATTTATAGTAGGAGACTTCAACACACCACTTTCGGAGAAGGACAGGACATCCAGTAAGAAGCTCAATAGAGACACGGAAGACCTACTTACAACAGTCAACCAACTTGACCTCATTGACTTATACAGAACTCTCCACCCAACTGCTGCAAAATATACTTTTTTTTCTAGTGCACATGGAACATTCTCTAGAATAGACCACATATTAGGTCATAAAACAAATCTTTGCAGAGTCCAAAACATCGAAATATTACAAAGCATCTTCTCAGACCACAAGGCAATGAAACTAGAAATCAATAAGAGAAAAACTAGGGAAAAGAAATCAAATACTTGGAAAATGAACAATACCCTCCTGAAAAAAGACTGGGTTATAGAAGACATCAAGGAGGGAATAAGGACATTCATAGAATGCAACGAGAATAAAAATACTTCCTATCAAAACCTCTGGGACACAGCAAAAGCAGTGCTCAGAGGTCAATTTATATCGATAAATGCACACATACAAAAAGAAGAAAGAGCCAAAATCAGAGAACTGTCCCTACAACTTGAACAAATAGAAAGTGAGCAGCAAAAGAATCCATCAGGCACCAGAAGAAAACAAATAATAAAAATTAGAGCTGAACTAAATGAATTAGAGAACAGAAAAACAATTGAAAGAATTAACAAAGCCAAAAGCTGGTTCTTTGAAAAAATTAACAAAATTGATAAACCATTGGCTAGACTGACTAAAGAAATACAGGAAAGGAAACAAATAACCCGAGTAAGAAACGAGAAGGACCGCATCACAACAGAACCAAATGAAATTAAAAGAATCATTTCAGATTACTATGAAAAATTGTACTCTAACAAATTTGAAAACCTAGAAGAAATGGATAAATTCTTGGAAAAACACTACCTACCTAAACTAACACATTCAGAAGTAGAACAACTAAATAGACCCATAACAAAAAAAAAGAGACTGAAACGGTAATCAAAAAACTTCCAACAAAAAAAAAGTCCTGGCCTGGACGGCTTCACTGCAGAGTTCTACCAAACCTTCAGAGAAGACTTAACACCACTACTACTGAAGGTATTTCAAAGCATAGAAAAAGACGGAATACTACCCAACTCATTCTATGAAGCTACCATCTCCCTGCTACCAAAACCAGGTAAAGACATTACAAAAAAAGAAAATTTTAGACCTATATCCCTCATGAACATAGATGCAAAAATCCTCAACAAAATTCTAGCCAATAGAATCCAACAACACATCAAAAAAATAATTCACCCTGATCAAGTGGGATTTATACCAAGTATGCAAGGCTGGTTTAATATCAGAAAAACCATTAATGTAATCCATCACATAAATAAAACAAAAGATAAAAACCACATGATCTTATCAATTGATGCAGAAAAGGCATTTGACAAAGTTCAACACCCATTTATGATCAAAACTCTTACCAAAATAGGAATTGAAGGAAAATTCCTCAACATAATAAAGGGCATCTATGCAAAGCCAACAGCCAATATCACTCTAAATGGAGAGAACCTGAAAGCATTTCCCTTGAGAACGGGAACCAGACAAGGATGCCCTTTATCACCGCTCTTATTCAACATCGTACTTGAAGTCCTATCCAGGGCAATTAGGCTAGACAAAGAAATAAAGGGTATCCAGATTGGCAAGGAGGAAGTAAAGCTATCACTGTTTGCAGATGACACGATCGTATACACAGAAAACCCTAAGGAAGCCTCCAGAAAACTACTGAAACTAATAGAAGAGTTTGGCAGAGTCTCAGGTTATAAAATAAACATACAAAAATCACTTGGATTCCTCTACATCAACAAAAAGAACACCGAAGAGGAAATAACCAAATCAATACCATTCACAGTAGCCCCCAAGAAGATAAAATACTTAGGAATAAATCTTACCAAGGATGTAAAAGACCTATACAAAGAAAACTACAAAGCTCTACAACAAGAAATTCAAAAGGACATACTTAAGTGGAAAAACATACCCTGCTCATGGATAGGAAGATTTAACATAGTAAAAATGTCTATTCTACCAAAAGCCATCTATACATATAACGCACTTCCAATCCGAACACCAATGTCATATTTTAAGGGGATAGAGAAACAAATAACCAATTTCATATGGAAGGGAAAGAACCCCCGGATAAGCAAAGCATTACTGAAAAAGAAGAAAGTGGGAGGCCTCACTCTACCTGATTTCAGAACCTATTATATAGCCACAGTAGTCAAAACAGCCTGGTACTGGTACAACAACAGGCACATAGACCAATGGAACAGAATTGAGAAGCCAGATATAAATCCATCCATGTATGAGCAGCTGATATTTGACAAAGGACCAGTGTCAGTTAATTGGGGAAAAGATAGTCTTTTCAACAAATAGTGCTGGCATAACTGGATATCCATTTGCAAAAAAATGAAACAGGACCCATACCTCACACCATGCACAAAAACTAACTCCAAGTGGATCAAAGACCTAAACATAAAGACTAAAACGATAAAGATCATGGAAGAAAAAATAGGGACAACCCTAGGAGCCCTAATACAGGGCATAAACAGAATACAAAACATTACCAAAAATGATGAAGAGTAACCAGATAACTGGGAGCTCCTAAAAATCAAACACCTATGCTCATCTAAAGACTTCACCAAAAGAGTAAAAAGACCACCTACACACTGGGAAAGAATTTTCAGCTATGACATCTCAGACCAGCGCCTGATCTCTAAAATCTACATGATTCTGTCAAAACTCAACCACAAAAAGACAAACAACCCAATCAAGAAGTGGGCAAAGGATATGAACACACATTTCACTAAAGAAGATATTCAGGCAGCCAACAGATACATGAGAAAATGCTCTCGATCATTAGCCATTAGAGAAATGCAAATTAAAACTACGATGAGATTCCATCTCACACCAGCAAGGCTGGCATTAATCCAAAAAATACAAAATAATAAATGTTGGAGAGGCTGCGGAGAGATTGGAAATCTTATACACTGCTGGTGGGAATGTAAAATGGTACAACCACATTGGAAATCCATCTGGCGCTATCTTAAACAGTTAGAAATAGAACTACCATACAACCCAGAAATCCCACTCCTGGGAATATACCCTAGAGATACAAGAGCCTTCACACAAACAGACATATGCACACCCATGTTTATTGCAGCTCTGTTTACAATAGCAAAAAGCTGGAAGCAACCAAGATGTCCGTCAACGGATGAATGGGTAAATAAATTGTGGTATATTCACACAATGGAATACTACGCATCGATAAAGAACAGTGACGAATCTCTGAAACATTTCATAACATGGAGGAGTCTGGAAGGCATTATGCTGAGCGAAATGAGTCAGAGGCAAAAGGACAAATATTGTATAAGACCACTATTATAAGATCTTGAGAAATAGAAAAAACTGAGAAGAACACATACTTTTGTGGTTACGAAGTGGGGAGGGAGGGAGGGAGGGAGGGAGAGGGTTTTTTATTGATCAATCAGTAGATAAGAACTGCTTTGGGTGAAGGGAAAGACAACACTCAATACAAGGAAGGTCAGCCCAATTGGACTGGACTAAAAGCAAAGTGGTTTCCGGGATAAAATGAATGCTTCAAAGGTCAGCGGAGCAGGGGCGGGGGTCTGGGGAACATGGTTTGCGGGGACTTCTAAGTCAATTGGCAAAATAATTCCATTATGAAATCATTCTGCATCCCACTTTGAAATGTGGCGTCTGGGGTCCTAAATGCTAACAAGCGGCCATCTAAGAGGCATCAATTGGTCTCAACCCACCTGGAGCAAAGGAAAATGAAGAACACCATGGTCACACGACAACTAAGAACCCAAGAGACAGAAAGGGCCACATGAACCAGAGACCTACATCATCCTGAGACCAGAAGAACTAGTTGGTGCCCGGCCACAATCGATGACTGCCCTGTCAGGGAGCACAACAGAGAACTCCTGAGGGAGCAGGAGATCAGTGGGATACAGACCCCAAATTCTCATAAAAAGACCATACTTAATGGTCTGACTGCGACTAGAGGAATCCCGGCGGCCATGCTCCCCAGACCTTCTGTTGGCACAGGACAGGAACCATCCCCGAAGACAACTCATCAGACATGAAAGGGACTGGGTCAGCGGGGGGGAGAGAGATGCTGATGAAGAGTGAGCTAATTAAATCAGGTGGACACTGGAGAGTGTGTTGGCAACTCTTGACTGGAGGGGTGATGGGAAGATAGAGAGAGAGGGAAGATGGCAAAATTGGCACGAAACGAGAGACTGAAAGGGCTGACTCAATAGGGGGAGAGCAAGTGGGAGAAGGGAGTAAGATGTATGCAAACTTACATGTGACAGACTGATTGGATTTGTAAATGTTCACTTGAAGCTTAATAAAAGTTAATTAAAAAAAAATTTAATGACTCAAATACAATATATAAAATGTGCCAAATAGTAATAAATAGGCTTTAGTAGGAAAGCACACTCTTAAAGCCTGACTTTTAATAAAGATCCCTGAGTAACATCATTAGATCATGACACAGTGTACTGAAAGGATGCTGTTCTTTTGATACAACTGGTTTAAAGAAGGGCTTTCATGTGCAGAAAACATAATAAAGAACATTCGTTCAAATATATCAGCATTTTGATAGCAGTTTATTGTATTCTCTGGCTGATGACATTTGTCATACATTCAAAACTTACAAGCTAGGAATCCTCTGTTCAGTAATGATGTATCTTGTAGTTAAAATAATACCAAACACAACCCATTTCAAGATGTAACATAATAAAAGGTCAGAGGTGAGGAAATCTCATTGATTAAATGGCCCTGTTTCTAAAATTTTTAAAGTAAGTCTCCATATTACAAAGAAAAAGCCAAGATAAGAGTATTACCATACGCTGTGAATAATTTAAACCTTGTCAGTAGGGAGCAACCACCACCCCATCTGTCAGTTTGTAGTACTATTTTAGTTTCTGTGTTGCTGTGATGCTGGAAGCTATGCCATCAGTACTTCAAATATCAGCAGGGTCACCCAAGGTTAGCTTCCAGACTAACACAGACTAGGAAGGTCTAATAATTTACTTCTGCAAATTAGCCTAGGAAAACGTTATGGATCAAAACAGAACATTGCCTGAGTTGCTTGCTATGGACACGTCATCAAGGGAGGTTAATCCCTAGAGGAGGACATCATGTTTAGTGAAGTAGAGGGCCAATGAGGTCATAGGAGAATCTTGGTGAGACGGATTGGCACAATAGCTGCAATGATGAGGTTGAACATGCGGGTAATTGTAAGGATGACACAGGACCAGGCAAAGTTTTGTTCTGTCGTACTTAGGGTCTTCATGAGTCAGTCTACTCAATAGCAGCTAACAACATCAACGGTGAGGAGCAAAGAACACAAAAGGCCAACAACAACCAAAAAATATGTGTTTGTTTACACAAATATGTATATTGGCATATAAATATATGAGTAGGAATATGTGAGTGAGTATAAGTACACAGATACAAGTATAGCCATATGTACATACAGGCATGTGTGTGCATGCATATAGACCAATACATGTAATAAATCAGATAGGGTACACAGTTACGGATACTTCTTAGACATGACCAAACACCTTTGTGAAATTGGTTTTCTGGGTTTGAAGGCTTAGGACCATTGTCTCATAGGACAACTCAGTTAATTGGCATAATATAGTTTATAAAATACATGTTCTACATCCCAATGTGGTGAGTAGAATCTGGAGTGTTAAAAGCTTGTGAGCAGCCATCTAAGATACAACTATTGACCTCTACTCACCCAAAACAATTAGAAAGAAGGAAACCAAAGACTCAGAGAAAAAAGGAGTCTATAGGACTAATAGTCTACGTGAACCATGGCCTCATCTACCCTGAGGCCAGAAGAACTAGATGGTGCCCACCTACCACTAAAGACTGTACTGATCAGGAAC
The DNA here is from genome assembly GCF_030014295.1 of Loxodonta africana. NCBI lineage: Eukaryota > Metazoa > Chordata > Mammalia > Proboscidea > Elephantidae > Loxodonta > Loxodonta africana. Next base: position 73,180,469 of record NC_087346.1, on the reverse strand, counting down.
ACAGAAGATAGATCCTGATAGAACGTGAGAAGAATGTGGAACAGAACTCAAGTTCTTGAAAAGTCCAGGCCTACTGAAACAGTTGAGACTAGAGGATGCCCTGAGAATATCACCCTGAGATACTCTTTAAATCTTAAACTGAAATTATACCTTGAGGTTACCATTTAGCTAAATAACAGATAGGCTCATAAAAAGGAATAACACCCATGAGTAACGACTGTCTTTAAAAAATTATTTATCGTAATTAAAAAGTCAAAAATTACTCTAAAGAGGAGATGAGAAGGGTGGGGAAACTGGAGTATTGGAAATGGTACAACCAGAACAAAATGAATGAGAAAGATGACAAATTGTGAAAAATGGAACCAATATCACTAAGTAATTTGTGCAGAAATTGTCAAATGGAAATCTACTTTGCTGTGTAAACTTTCACTTTAAACACAATAAAATATTTTTTTAAAAATTTTTTATCGTGCTTTATGTGAAAGTTTATAAATCAAGTCGGTCTCTCACATATAAACTTAAATACACCTTACTACATACTCCCATTTACTCTCCCCCAATGAGTCAGCCTGCTCCCTCCTTCCAGTCTCCTTTTGCGACCATTTTGCAAGTTTCTAACCCCAGGAGATGCCAACATAGTCTCAAGTGTCCACATGGTGCAAGTAGCTCACTCCTCATCAGCATCTCTCTCCAACCCATTGTCCAGTCCATTCCGTATCTGACGAGTTGGCTTTGGGAATGGCTCCTGTCCTGGGCCAACAGAAGGTTTGGGGACCCTGACCACCGTGGTCCTTCTAGTCTCAGTCAGACCATTAAGTCTGGTGTTTTTATGAGAATTTGGGGTCTGCATCCCACTGTTCTCCTGCTCCCTCAGGGATTCTCTGTTGTGTTCCCTGTCAGGGCAGTCATTGGTTGTGGCCAGGCACCATCTAGTTCTTCTGGTCTCAGGATGATGTAGTCTCTGGTTCATGTAGCCCTTTCTGTCTCTTGGGCTCATAATTACCTTGTGAGCTTGGTGTTCTTCACCCTCCTTTGATCCAGGTGGGTTGAGACTCATTGATGCATCTTAGATGGCCACTTGCTAGTGTTTAAGACCCCAGACGCCACACTTAAAAGTGGGATGCAGAATGTTTTCTTAATAGATTTTATTTTGCCAAATGTCTTAGATGTCCCCTGAAGCCATAGTCCCCAAACTCCTGCCCCTGCTTTGCTGACCTTCAAAGCATTCAGTTTATTCAGGAAACTGCTTTTGGTTTAGTCCAGTTGTGTTGACCTCCCCTGCATTGAGTGTTGTCCTTCCCTTCACCTAAAGTAGTTCCTATCTACTATCTAATCAGTAAATAACCCTCTCCCAACAATAATTCTCTGTTTATCTCTGGTTTTGGCAAGACTAATTATAATATGTCTTGGTGACTTTCATTTCAGATCTACCTCATGGTGGATTATTTTTTTGATATGTTGTTGAATTCTATTGGCTAGAATTTTGTTGAGGATTTTTGCATCTACGTTCATGAGGGATATAGGTCTATAATTTTCTTTTCTTGTGGTGTCTTTACCTGGTTTTGGTATCAGGGATATGGTGGCTTCATAGAATGAGTTTGGTAGTATTCTGTCCTTTTCTATGCTCTGAAATACCTTTAGTAGTAGTGGTGTTAACTCTTCTCTGAAAGGTTGGTAGAACTCTGCAGTGAAGCCGTCTGGGCCAGGGCTTTTTTTTTTTTGTTGGCAGTTTTTTGATTACCTTTTCAATCTCTTTTTTTTGTTATGTGTCTATTTAGTTGTTCTACTTCTGATTGTGTTAGTTTAGGTAGGTAGTGTGTTTCTAGGAATTCATCCATTTCTTCTAGGTTTTCAAATTTGTTAGAGTACAATTTTTCGTAGTAATCTGATATGATTCTTTTAATTTTATTTGGGTCAGTTGTGATATGGCCCATCTCATTTCTTATTCGGGTTATTTGTTTCCATTCCTGTATTTCTTTAGTCAGTCTGGCCAATGGTACATCAATTTTGTTAATTTTTTCACCAAAGAACCAGCTTTTGGCTTTGTTAATTCTTTCAATTGTTTTTCTGTTCTCTAATTCATTTAATTCTGCTCTAATTTTTATTATGTGTTTTCTTCTGGTGCCTGATAGATTCTTTTGTTGCTCGCTTTCTCTTTGTTCAAGTTGTTGAGACAGTTCTCTGATTTTGGCTCTTTCTTCTTTATGTATGAGTGCATTTATCGGTATAAATTGACCTCTGAGCACTGCTTTCTCTGTGTCCCAGAGGTTTTGATAGGAAGTGTTTTCAGTCTCGTTACATTCTGTGAATTTCTTTATTCCCTCCTTAATGTCTTCTTTAACCCAGTCTTTTTTAAGCAGGGTATTGTTCAGTTTCCAAGTATTTGATTTCTTTTCCATGATTTTTCTGTTATTGATTTCTACTTTTTTGGCCTTATGGTATGAGAAGATGCTTTGTAATATTTCAATGTTTTGGATTCTGCAAAGGTTTGTTTTATGACCTAATATGTGATCTATTCTAGAGAATGTTCCATGTGTACTAGAAAAAAAAGTATACTTTGCAGCTGTTGGGTGGAGTGTTCTGTATAAGTCTATGAGGTCAAGACGGCTGATTGTAGCAATTAGATCTTCCATGTCTCTATTGAGCTTCCCACTGGAAGTCCTACCCTTCACCGAAAGTGGTGTGTTGAATTCTCCTACTGTATTTGTGGAGGTGTCTATCTCATGTTTCAATCCTGTTAATGTTTGTTTTATGTATCTTGCAGTCCTGTCATTGGGTGCATAAATATTTAATATGGTTATATCTTCCTGGTCAATTGTCCCTTTAATCATTATGTAGTGTCCTTCATTATCCTTTGTGGTGGATTTAACTTTAAAGTCTATTTTGTCAGAACTTAATATTGCAAATCCTGCTCTTTTTTGATTGTTGTTTGCTTGATATGTTTTTTCCATCCTTTGAATTTTAGTCTATTTGTGTCTCTAAGTCTAAGGTGTTTTTCTTGTAGGCAGCATATAAACGGATTGTGTTTTTTAATCCAGCCTGAGACTCTCTGTCTCTTTTTTGATGCATTTAGTCCTTTTACATTCAGTGTAATTACAGATAAGTATGAATTTAGTGCTGTCATTTTGATGGCTTTTTTTGTGTGTTGTTGACAATTTCATTTTTCCACTTACTTTTTTATGCTGGGAAGTTTTTGTTTGTAAATTGTGTGTTCCTCATTTTCGTAGTAGTTGACTTTATGTTTGCTGAGTCGTTATGTTTATCTTGGTTTTTATTTTGAAATATGGAATTGTTAGACCTCTTTGTGGTTATCTTAATATTTACCTCTATTTTTCTAAGTAAAAACCTAACTTGTATCATCCTATATTGCCTTGTTTTCCTCTCCATAGGGAAGATCTATGCCTCCTGTTTTTAGTCCCTCTTTTTTGATTATTGTAATCTTTAACATAATGACTTCAATGATTCCCTGTTTTGAGGATTTTTTTCTGTTTAAATTAATCTTATTTTGTTTTTGTGATTTTCTTATTTGAGTTGATATCAGGATGTTCTGTCCTGTGACCTTGTGTTATGTTGGTATCTGATAGTATTGATTTTCTGACCAAGCAATTTCCTTTATTAATTCTTGTAGCTTTGGTTCGTTTTTTGAAAATTCTCTAAGCTTATGTTTATCTGTAAATGTCTTAATTTCACCTTCATATTTGAGAGAGAGTTTTGCTGGATTTATGATTCTTGGCTGGCAGTTTTTCTCCTTCAGTGCTCTATATATGTCATCCCATTGCCTTCTTGCCTGCATTGTTTCTGCTGAGTAGTTTGAGCTTATTCTTGAATCTCCTTTGTAGGTGGCTTTTCATTTATCCCTGGCTGCTTTTAAAATTTTCTCTTTATTATTTATTTATTTATTTTTGGGCAACTTTGATGACAATAGGCCTTGGTGATATTCTTTTGGGATCTGTCTTGTATGGTGTTCAGTGAGTATCTTGGAAAGATGTCCTTTCATCTTTCATGATTCCAGGGAAGTTTTCTGCCAACAGATCTTCAACTATTCTCTCTGTATTTTCTGTTATCCCACCCTGTTCTGGAACTCCAATCACATGCAAGTTATTCTTCTTGATAGAGTCCCACATGATTCTCAGGGTTTCTTCATTTTTTTTTAATTCTTTTGTCTGATTTGATTTTTCTTCAACTATATTAGTGTCAATTGCCTCATCCTCTAACTCCCCCACTTGGTATTCCAGTTCCTCGATTCTGCTCCTCTGATTTCCTATCGAGTTGTGTAATTCTGTAATTTTATAGTTAATCTTTTGGATTTCTGAATGCTGTCTCTCTATGGATTCTTGGAGCTTATTGATTTTTTCACTATGTTCTTGAATAATCTTTTTGATTTCTTCAACTGCTTTATCCTTGTGTTCCTTGGCTTTTTCTGTAGATCGCCTTATTTCATTTCTGAGGTCATCCTTGATGTCTTGAAGCATCCTGTATATTAGTTTTTTATATTCTACATCTGGCAATTCCAGGATTGTATCTTCATTTGGGAAAGATTTTGATTCTTTAATTTGGGCATATGTAGAAGCAATCAGGATCTGCTTCTTTATGTGATTTGATATCGACTGCTGTCTCCGAGCCATCTATAAGATATTGTTATGATTTGTTTTATATTTGCTCACTGAGTCTTATCTTCTTGTTTTCTTTCAATATACCCAGATGGGCTACTAGATTGCACTATCTTGATTGTTGTAGCCTTTGAATCACTTATGTCCTATTACCAGCTGGTTTGATCCATTACCAGATATATGAGCCTATGACTCTATTCACTATTCTTGAATAGAATCAGCTTAGGTGTGCTGATTGATTTTGGGTCACCTAGTATGTGGTGTAGGTTGTCACTTATTAGAGGAGTAGTGGTGAAGGTTTTATGCACCAGATTCTAGTAGCAGCAGGGGATCACACTCCGAGGAGGGCAGGATGTTAACAACCTTCCCCCTTGTGCCAGTGAGGTAGGAGTGTCTGTTTTCCCAAAGCGCTTTGGTGGGTGGGCTTTGCTGCTGTACCTTAGGCACCCAATGCTTGTACCTCTAAAGATTGGTAGGCGTCACTATCCTCAGACCCCTTTAACAGGTGGCTAGTTGGTGTGGGTGGAGCTTTAGCCCTCAATTCCCTGCTGCGGATCAGTAAAAAAAAAAAAAAAAAAGCTCTGTTTAATAGGTAGAGAGGTATCAAACCTCCAAAACTTGTCTTTCCACTGCTTTGCTAAAACAATTATAGTCAGATCTCTATCAGGATTGCCTTTGCATTATAACAGCCATCTGGTTCCCTGTAGGGATGAAAGCCAGAGACTGTAGATCTCTTTTGCTTGGCTGGAGCTGGTTGTGTATTATTATTCCAGTTTAGGGAAGTCAGGGAAGGATTCTCCTCTTTCAGGATTGTTAATTGCTGCTTCTCTTAGGCCAGGAGAATGGGTTAGAAAAAAAAAAACAAAAAAACCCACAGAGCACTTCACTCCCTGGTCCAGGAAATTCCAATGTTAATGAAGCTGCCTGGGGCAGGGAGGGGAGGGATCAGATAGATAGGAGAGAGTAGCATGGCAATATAGACAAAGTTACTTATCTTGTTTGGTTATGACTGTTTTATCTGAGATTCCAGAGGGGCGTGTAGCCTGTGTGCACTGGCTTGGTCGAGATTGCCCCCAAGGGTCAGGCCTGCATCCTGTGCTTGCGCCATCTCAGAAAGCCATGATCAGCTCCTCCATTCATAGTCCAAAGCCCAGCGCCAAGGTTTTCTGGCTGAGACACTGCACTCCAGGCTCCAAAATCAGCTGCTGCTTTCCCATGATTTCTCCTTCTCCTGTCTGCCACGTCGGTGTGCGGCCTGTGAGCGCTGGCTGGGTTTCCTGCAGAGGTTACTGCAGGGGGTTAGAGCTGCGTCCTGTCCTTGTGCCATCTCAGGAAACCATGATCTGCTCCTCTGTGCTTAGTCTGAAGCCCAGCACCAAGGTTTTCTGACTGGGACGCTGGCTCCAGGCTCCGAAAACAGTCACTGCTTCCCCATGGGTTCTCATTCTCCTGTCAGCCACATCAGTGTGCAGCCTGCTTGTGCTGGTTGAGTCTCTCCCAAGGTTACTCCAGAGGGTTAGGGGATAGGGCTGCTTCCTGTGCTTGCCCCGTCTCAGTAAGTTGTGATCAGCCCAAACACTGTGGAACCAGGGAACTGCGAGGGCTCAAGGCTGTGGCGGGGGATGCTGGTTCCAGAAGCAGTCGCTGCTTTACCGCCTGGCTTTTCACTCCCCTATCACTCAGGTCAACTCCTTAGTTCTGTGTTTGATGGTCAGAGTTCATAGATTGTCACGTATGTGATCGATCACTTGTTTTTCCAAGTCTTTGTTGCAAGAGGGATCCGTGGTAGCATCTACCTAGTCAGCCATCTTGGCCCCACCTCTTCAAAATATTTTTTATAAAAGGACACAAAGGGGAAAATAAGCATTTTATTGTATAATATTGAGTTTTTTAAAGTTTTACATAGTTAAAACATTTTACATATCAATATTCAAAAATCCATAAAATTACATCTCAATTTTTCCATTTTGATACTTAAATATTGTATTAAACTAATTAATTTGGCCGTTAAATATTTCTAAGATACATGTGTTGACCTTTATGCCCCAAATCATATTTATCTGATTAGTATCTTTTGGATACTAATTAGAATTTTATTAGAAGAAGGAATTTGGCATTCATAGATCATAACATGCTGCGAACTATAGGACCTTTTTTTTTTAAAGTATTTGCATGCTCAAGGGTGGAAGCGTTAGTTTAATCTGAAACACCAAACATGGTGATGTGTTGTCAATTCTGTATTTTAAGTTCTTTTCTAATAGAATAGCACCATAATTTTGCAAAGAACTATTGAACTTAAATGTGAATTCAAATGTGTGCTCCAAACTGCTCTAAAATACATTCTGTAATTTGGATGTGCATGGAATTTATTGGATTCTGTGAAGTCGAAGTCTGTAATATCAGTGAGTATTACATGTTGTTGCATGCCGTCAAGTTGATTCCAACTCATAGCGACTCTGTATGACAGAGCAGAACTGCTCCATAAGGTTCTAGGCTGTATATTGCAAAGTCTTTTCTCCCACAGAGTGGCTGTTGGTTTCGAACTGTCGAACTTTCAATTAGCAGCTGAATGCTAAATGATTTCACCACCAGGCCTCCTTGTATATCAGTCAGCTATCATGCCTTTGCACAGAGTATACAATGGTATTTTCTGTCTTTACATAAAATAAGCATTTCAAAAGCTGATAACCTGCCACTCCCTGTGTTGCACATGTTAGACATTAACTAATGTGATCTTTTCAAGCATCTCTTACATGTGACACATACAGAACTAAATAGTTGTGAGAGTCTTGATTCTGAAAGTCACAATTATAGGTTAGATCCCATTCTTCCTTTTTATTTGTGGCTAAGTTTTAATGTGGTCGTGGTACATAGTCTTGTGATTTACTATCAGATGAATTAAGCACTGACTTATGCCTCACATAAGCATTATAAATTCATACCCATACCTTCCAGATGCAGGGAAAATGCAGAGATGTTTTCATAATGGCTTATTCAGACCATTCTGACTGGCAAGAAGCCAGTCCATAGCAAAAACAGCTTTTACATATGGCATCCGTAGCTGTAATATTATTTTGCAGAAAGTACTCAGATGAAGCAAAGATGTCCTTGACAAAGACACACACACACACAGAGGGAAATACTATTTATAGCTAGAGCCATCAAATTTAGATTAAACCTTTTGCCTCTGACCGCATTTACTGCAAAATTCTTCTGGCTAATTGCAGGCTACTTCTGCTTTGCATACAGACATCTGCACTGTGGCACACCCTGTAATTATAGGGGAAGGGATCACTCATGATTCTGTTGATAGTGTATTATAGCTAAATTCTTTGCATAGGAATGAGAAGATTGCACTGCTTCGATCTAGGAAACAAAAAGTGAAACTTCTAAGGAAGTAGTATTGTCCACAGGATAAATCATTCAAGTGTTCCTTGGTAACTTTTTGTACTTTTTCTCACTGCTTAGAAAGATCCTTTAAATGCTGTGAGAGAGAGCAAGATCTCCACAGCCGGGATTATTTCTTCCAGCACATGGTTGAAATGAGTCATAATTGCCACCACCTTAGTTCAGGTTCTTATCATCTTTTGACTACTTATTGCAAAAGCTTCTTAGTGCAAACGCCTCCTAACCAGGCTGCATCGAAGCTCCCCATTCCTCAGTCTGTTCTGAACTCTAACAGTTGCAGAAATCCTCCCAAATCCCTTTTTCTGTCATTGTCTTAGTTATCTAGTGCTGCTGTAACAGAAATACCACAAGTGGATGGCTTTAACAAAGAGAATTTTATTTTCTCTCAGTCTAGTAGGTTACATGTCCAAATTCAGGGTGTCGGCTCCAGGGGAATGTTTTCTCTCTCTGTTGGCTCTGGAGGAAGGTCCTTGTCCTCAATCTTTCCCTGGTCAAGGAGCTTCTCAGGCACAGGGACCCCATGTGCAAAGGATGCTTTCTGCTCCTGGTGCCTCTTTCTTGATGGTATGAGGTCCCCACCTCTCTGCTTGCTTACCTTTCCTTTTATCTCTTGAGAGATAAAAGGTGGTGCAGGCCCCACCCCAGGGAAATGCCGTTTACCTTGGATCAGGGAGGCAACCTGAGTAAGGATGGTGTTACAATCCCACCCTAATCCTCTCAACATAAAATTACAATCACAAAATGGAGGATGACCACACAAGACTGGGAGTCATGGCCTAACCAACTTGACACGTATTTTGGGGGGACATGATTCCACCCATGACAATCATGTTACGCATTCTCTCAGAAACTTCAATAAACTACCATTCCCAAATCAAACAGAGGCCAGGTCCCATTACCTGCCTTCCAAAGCCTCTAAAGCTGCTCCCAAACTTCGTTTCTAGTCTTACTCCTTCCTACAGTGTTACATCAATCTATTGGAAAAAAAAATACACACACTCACTCACATGCACACATCAGAGTGCTGTAGATTCGATTCCAGCTCATGGCAACCTCATGTGTGTGTCAAAGTAGAACTGTGCTGCATGGGGTTTTCAATGGCTAATTTTTCAGAAGTGAATCGCCAGGCCTGTCTTCCAAGCCACTCTGGGTGAACTCAAACCTCCAGCATTTCAGGTAGCAACCTAGAGTATCAGCTGTTTATACCACTCAGGGCCACATCAATATAGTATTTAAAATTCCTGTGGATTCAAGTACTCAGATCATTCCGATTTGAGATCCAGTTACATGGCTTACCAGCTATGTGACCAGAAGCAAGTAAGCTAAAAACTCCATAACTCAATACCATCGTCTATATAGTGAGTCTAATAATGGTCCCTACATTTTAGGGTTTGTGTGTGTGTGTGTGTGTGTGTGTGTGTGTGTGTGTGTGTGTGAAAATTTAATGTATTAATAATACACATAAAACAGTTGGAACAGTGTTTGGCACATAGTAAAAAAAAAGCACTCAAAAATTGATAGTTTTTGCACCATCATTTTTTATCAGAGGATACCCATTGGGTATTCTCTGGCTGAATATTTCACCCAGGAGTGTATTGTCCATAAAACCATGTTTTAATTATTTTTTGGATTTTCATAATTTTTGGACTGATCTTGCTGTTTAATATCTACTCTTCACAATTTTTAATGTTACCCTACTCAGCCCTTGAGGAACCTCAGAATCCCCTGCCTCTGTGAGTATTTTCCTACCCATCTTTCAAGTCTCAGTTCAGTCCCCACCCATGTGGTGAGATCCCCACTGGTCAGATCACTGCAGCCTGACACAAAGGCTCCCTGTTCTGAACCTTCATGAAAACTTGCCATCTTTCTGGGTCTTTTGATTCCCATCCTGTTGTCTGACCTTGCTATTTTTGCATGTAAATATGCCTTGACTCTAAAGCAGGGCTGTAAGGTTTATAAGAAGGAAAACTGAACCCCATACATTTTTGTACTCCTTACAATAACTTGAAATTGTAGGTTATATGAAGCGTTAATTGACTGATCCAGATCACTCCTAAAACTTTATGAATACTGTGGTTTTCTATAGCTATAGAAAAATCAGTCTTGAAAAAATTATTTAAATTGCGATAATCTTTTGCCAAAATATTGTTTGTATACAGATTGTATATTTAAAATGACAATACCTTTTCAGTGATATCATGTTATACTGATACCGATAAGTGTATGTATCCAACATTTGTTACAAAAAATAATGTATTCCCAAAACAAACACATGAATTATATATGATACGTGGGCATCATAGTTTAGCTATTCTTTGAAAAATGTTTTAATTTTATAAATTGTGATCAACTATGGTAATAATGTATTTCCTATATATATACATGGAAACCCTGGTGGCATAGTGGTTGACTCGACAGCACTGGGTTTTTTGGATATATATATAAAATTTTAAATTCAAAACCTCTTATTATTAGCTGAAAATGTTTGCAGATTTGAAAACATGTAACTTGAATTTACCACCTAGTTATTATGATGAGCATATTAGTGACTGATTCTCTGAGTTGTTGGTAATTAGTGCTGTGAGAACCATGCCCAATGTCTTGGGTTTAAGCTCCTTGTGACCTGGTTGGTTTTGCAGCTCCAGACTGTCCTCTTTCCCACAGCTGGCTCACTCACAAATCTGTGGTCACTCCGAGGAGTGACCCTCTGACAGTGGGTCAGTTGTGTCCACTTTGCCTTCAAAGGTATTTGTGGAGAGTCAATTGCAAAGGACTTCAAAGCCTAAAGATAAGGTATCTGGCACTTAAGACTTAAGAGGTTAATCTTGGTGTAAACTGAAGGAAGACCCCTAGCCAGAAATGGATGAAAAGGAGAGCAGATGTGAAAGAACACTGGAACAAGATGGGAGACATTTGGAGAGAATCGAGGAATTGATCAAATCTGGAATAAAACGGGAATATTATAAGAGGAAATATATAAAAAAGCAGTATATAAAATTATATAAACTTGAGAAAGGATTTTGAAAGAAAGGAAGCTAAAGAACAAAAGAGTCAGGATATAGGAGATTGTAACAGCAATTACAAGTTTCAAGAGTGAGAGAAGTCTATTTCTAAGGAAATGGGGAATAATCACATATTTAATCCAAAAATTAAGTTTATAATAATGTTGAATAATATGTGTCTATGATCTGTATCTGTTAAGATAAGTTGTCCAATGAGTCTTAGCTGGAATGAACTGATCTCCAATCTCCTTGAATCTTTTGCTTCAGCAGTTAGTGAGCACCACCTATATGCCAGACATTTCTCTGGAAGACATGGTTGCTGCCTTCCCTAAGACTGCAGGGATGTGTTGGGCACAGAAGCACTGACACTAGTAAAGTACAGGGTGAAAAGTGTTTTCATAGAGTTGCACACATGAGAGCCCCCTCCCTTATCCTGGGATTATGAAAAGCATCTCAGATGAGATGATACTTAAACTGAAGAATGAAATTTAGTGAATGTGGCTCTAAAATCAGGACAAATAGCTCATTTACTTCACAAATCCACTTAATTACTTAATAGGTATTTACTTAGCCTGGGATTATGAAAAGCATCTCAGATGAGATGATACTTAAACTGAAGAATGAAATTTAGTGAATGTGGCTCTAAAATCAGGACAAATAGCTCATTTACTTCACAAATCCACTTAATTACTTAATAGGTATTTACTTAGCCACATATTTTCAGGGCACTATGGAGGGTCTAGAGACCTGGTGGTGCAGTGATTAAGAGCTATGGAGAGCTAAGGCTGCTAACCAAAATGTCGGCAATTCAAATCCACCAGCTGCTCCTTGGAAACCCTGTGGGAAGTTCTACTCTGTCCTACAGGGTTGCCATCAGTCGGAATTGACTCAACAGCAATGGGTTTATGCAGGTCTGAAGGAGCCCTGGTGACTCAGTGGTGAAAGCACTTGGCTGCTAACCCAAAAGCCAGCAGTTCAAATCCAGCAGCCACTCTGCTGGAGAAAGATGCAGCAATCTGCTTCTGTAAAGATTAAAAAAAAAAAAAAAAAAACCCTTGGAAACCCTGGATGGTTCTACTCTGTCTCCATGAGTAAGAATTGACTCCACTGTAATGTGTTTCTGAGTTTAGGAGGGCCTGAGGTTGGGTGACACCAATAGTTTACATTCCACTTTTTTTGTTTTTTACAGTCTTAGTGGAGATCAGGTGGTATAGTGGTTAGGAGCTGTGGCTGCTAACCAAAAGGTCAGTAGTTTGAATCTATCAGATGCTCCTTGGAAACTCTAGGAGGCAGTTCTATTCTGTCCTATAGGGTTGCTCTGAGTCGGAATCGACTCGATGGCAAAGGGTTTGGTTTCTGGTTTTACTGTCTTAGTTATCTGGTGCTGCTATAAAAGAAATACCACAAGTGGATGGCTATAACAAACAAATCTATTGTCTCACAGTTTAGGAAGCTAGAAGTTCGAATTGAGGGCGCCAGCTCAAGAGGAAGGATTTCTCTCTGTGTCAGCTCTGGGCAGAAGGTCCTTATTCCTTGGCTCCTTGGTGATCTTCCTGTGGCATGGTGTCTATCTTCTCCCACCTGCTCACTTAATCTACTCCTTTTATGTCTTAAAAGAGATTTGCTTAAAACACAACTTACACTAATACTGCCTCAAAACCGTAACAAAGAAAATCCACTCCTAAGTGAGATTATAATCACAAGTACAGGGTTTAGAATTTACAACGCATATTTTTTTTAATAAGTTTTATTAAGCTTCAAGTGAACGTTTACAAATTCAATCAGTCTGTCACATATAAGTTTACATACATCTCACTCCCTACTCCCACTTGCTCTCCCCCTCTTGAGTCAGCCCTTTCAGTCTCTCCTTTCTTGACAATTTTGCCAGCTTCCCTCTCTCTCTATCCTCCCATCCCCCCTCCAGACAAGAGTTGCCAACACAATCTCAAGTGTCCACCTGATATAATTAGCTCACTCTTCATCAGCGTCTCTCTCCCACCCGCTGACCAGTCCCTTTCATTTCTGATGAGTTGTCTTTGGGGATGGTTCCTGTCCTGTGTCAACTGAAGGTCTGGGGAGCATGGCCGCCGGGATTCCTCCAGTCTCAGTCAGACCATTAAGTTTGGTCTTTTTATGATAATTTGGGGTCTGTATCCCACTGATCTCCTGCTCCCTCAGGGGTCCTCTGCTGTGCTCCCTGTCAGGGCAGTCATCGATTGTGGCCGGGCACCAACTAGTTCTTCTGGTCTCAGGATGATGTAGGTCTCTGGTTCATGTGGCCCTTTCTGTCTCTTGGGCTCTTAGTTGTCGTGTGGCCTTGGTGTTCTTCATTTTCCTTTGCTCCAGGTGGATTGAGACCAATTGATGCATCTTAGATGGCTGCTTGTTAGCATTTAAGACCCCAGATGCCACATTTCAAAGTGGGATGCAGAATGATTTCATAATAGAATTATTTTGCCAATTGACTTAGAAGTCCCCACAAACCATGTTCCCCAGACCCCTGCACTTGCTCCGCTGACCTTTGAAGCATTCAGTTTATCCCGGAAACTTCTTTGCTTTTGGTCCAGTCCAATTGAGCTGACCTTCCATGTATTGAGTGTTGTCTTTCCCTTCACCTAAAGCAGTTCTTATCTACTGATTAATCAATAAAAAACCCTCTCCCACCCTCCCTCCCTCCCCGCCTCGTAACCACAAAAGTATGTGTTCTTCTCAGGTTTACTATTTCTCAAGATCTTATAATAGTGGTCTTATACAATATTTGTCCTTTTGCCTCTGACTCATTTCGCTCAGCATAATGCCTTCCAGGTTCCTCCATGTTATGAAATGTTTCAGAGATTCGTCACTGTTCTTTATCGATGCGTAGTATTCCATTGTGTGAATATACCACAATTTATTTACCCATTCATCCGTTGATGGACACCTTGGTTGCTTCCAACTTTTTGCTATTGTAAACAGAGCTGCAATAAACATGGGTGTGCATGTATCTGTTTGTATGAAGGCTCTTGTATCTCTAGGGTATATTCCGAGGAGTGGGATTTCTGGGTTGTATGGTAGTTCTATTTTTAACTGTTTAAGATAACACCAGATGGATTTCCAAAGTGGTTGTACCATTTTACATTCCCACCAGCAGTGTATAAGAGTTCCGATCTCTCTGCAGCCTCTCCAACATTTATTATTTTGTGTTTTTTGGATTAATGCCAGCCTTGCTGGTGTGAGATGGAATCTCATCGTAGTTTTAATTTGCATTTCTCTAATGGCTAATGATCGAGAGCATTTTCTCATGTATCTGTTGGCTGCCTGAATATCTTCTTTAATGAAATGTGTGTTCATATCCTTTGCCCACTTCTTGATTGGGTTGTTTGTCTTTTTGTGGTTGAGTTTTGACAGAATCATATAGATTTTAGAGATCAGGAGCTGGTCGGAGATGTCATAGCTGAAAATTCTTTCCCAGTCTGTAGGTGGTCTTTTTACTCTTTTGGAGAAGTCTTTAGATGAGCATAGGTGTTTGATTTTTAGGAGCTCCCAGTTATCGGGTTTCTCTTCATCATTTTTGGTAATGTTTTGTATTCTGTTTATACCTTGTATTAGGGCTCCTAGGGTTGTCCCAATTTTTTCTTCCATGATCTTTATCGTTTTAGTCTTTATGTTTAGGTCTTTGATCCACTTGGAGTTAGTTTTTGTGCATGGTGTGAGGTATGGGTCCTGTTTCATTTTTTGTAAATGGATATCCAGTTATGCCAGCACCATTTGTTAAAAAGGCTATCTTTTCCCCAGTTAATTAACACTGGTCCTTTGTCAAATATCAGCTGCTCATACGTGGATGGATCTATGTCTGGGTTCTCAATTCTGTTCCATTGGTCTATGTGTCTGTTGTTGTACCAATACCAGGCTGTTTTGACTACTGTGGCTGTATAATAGGTTCTGAAGTCAGGTAAGGTGAGGCCTCCCACTTTCTTCTTCTTTTTCAGTAGTGCTTTGCTTATCCGGGGGTTCTTTCCCTTCCATATGAAATTGGTGATTTACAACGCATATTTTTAAGGAACACAATTCAGTTTATAACAATTACTAATGTAAAGGTTGGTGGTCTGAATTCATTGCCAGGGGCACTGCAGAAGGAAGGCAGGGCGATATCCTCCCACAAAGATTACAGCTAAGAAAACCCTAGGAAGCAGTGCACTCTATAACACATGGGGTCACCATGAGTAAGAATTGACTCTGTGGCAGTAAAATGCTTTTGGTTTTGATGGAGGATCTAAGAGTCCCTGGATGGGTGGCAGAAATGGTTAAGCTCAACCAAAAGACTGGCGATTCAAATGCGCAAGTTGTTGTGCCTTCAAATCGGTTCCAACTCATAGCAGCCCTGTGCAAAACAGAACGAAACACTGCCCAGTTCTGAGCCATCCTTACAATCGTTGTTATGCTTGAGCTCGCTGTTGTAGCCACTGTGTCAATCCACCTCGTTGAGGGTCTTTCTCTTTTCCGCTGACCCTGTACTCTGCCAAGCAGGATGTCCTTCTCCAGGGACTGATCCCTCCTGACAACATGTCCAAAGTACATAAGACGCAGCCTCACCATCCTTGCTTCTAAGGAGCATTCTGGGTGTACTTCTTCTAAGACAGATTTGATCATTCTTTTGGCAGTCCATGGTATATTCAACATTCTTTGCCAACACCACAATTCAAAGGCGTCAATTCTTCTTTGGTCTTCCTTATTCATTGTCCAGCTTTCACATGCATATGATGCGATTGAAAATATCATAGCTTGGGTCAGGCACACCTTAGTCTTCATGGTGAAATCTCTGCTCTTCAACACTTTAAAGAGGTCCTTTGCAGCAGATTTACCCAATGCAATGAGTCTTTTGATTTCTTGACTGCTGCTTCCATGGCTGTTGATTGTAGATCCAAGTAAAATGGAATCCTTGACAACTTCAATCTTTTCTCCATTTATCATGATGTTGCTCGTTGGACCAGTTGTGAGGATTTTTGTTTTCTTTATATTGAGGTGCAATCCATATGAAGGCTGTGATCTTTGATCTTCATTAGTAAGTGCTTCAAGTCCTCTTCACTTCCAGCAAGGAAGGTTGTGTCATCTGCATAACGCAGGTTGTTAATGAGTCTTCCTCCAAACCTGATGCCCCGTTCTTCTTCATATAGTCCAGCTTCTCATATTATTTGCTCAGCATACAGATTAAATAGGTATGGTGAAAGAATACAACCCTGACACACACCTTTCCTGACTTTAAACCAATTAGTATCCCCTTGTTCTGGCCAAACAACTGCCTCTTGATCTATGTAAAGTTTCCTCATGAGCACAATTAAGTGTCCTGGAATTCCCATTCTTTGCAATGTTATCCACAATTTGTTATGATCCACACAGCTGAATGCCTTTGCATAGTCAATAAAACACAGGTAAACAGAGGTAAACATCCTTCTGGTATTCTCTGCTTTCAGCCAGAATCCATCTGACATCAGCAATGATATCCCTGGTTCCACATCCTCTTCTGAAACCAGCCTGAATTTCTGGCAGTTCCCTGTTGAAATACTGCTGCAGCCGTTTTTGAAGAATATTCAGCAAAATTTTGCTTGCGTGTGATATTAATGATATTGTTCCATAATTTCCACATTTGGTTGGATCACCTTTCTTGGGAATAGGCATAAATATGGATCTCTTCCAGTCAGTTGGCCAGGAAGCTGTCTTCCATATTTCTTGGCATAGACGAATGAGCACCTCCAGCGATGCAACTGTCTGTTGAAACATCTCAATTGATATTCCATCCATTCCTGGAGCCTTGTTTTTCGCCAATGCCTTCAGAGCGGCTTGGACTTCTTCCTTGAGTACGATCAGTTCCTGATCATATGCCACCTCTTGAAATGGTTGAACATCGACTAATTCTTTTTGGTATAATCACTCTGTGTATTCCTTCCATCTTTTGATGCTTCCTGCGTAGTTTAATATTTTCCCCATAGAACCCTTCAGTATTGCAGCTTGAGGCTTGAATTTTTTCTTCAGTTCTTTCAGCTTGAGAAATGCTGAGCATGTTCTTCTGTTTTGGTTTTCCATCTCCAGCTCATTGCACATGTCGTTATAATACTCTGTCTTCTCAAGCCACCCTTTGAAATCTTCTGTTCAGTTCTTTTACCTCATCAATTCTCCCTTTTGCTTTAGCTGCTCGACATTCGAGAGCAAGTTTCAGAGTCTCCTCTGACATCCATCTTGGTCTTTCCTTTCTTTCCTGTCTTTTCAATGCTTTCTTCATGTATAATATCTTTGATGCCATTCCACAACTCGTCTGGTCTTCGGTCACTAGTGTTCAATGCATCAAATCTATTCTTGAGATGGTCTCTAGATTCGGGTGGGATATACTCAAGGTCATGTTTTGGCTCTCATGGACTTGCTCTGATTTTCTTCAGTTTCAGCTTGACCTTGCATATGAGCAGTTGATGGTCTATTCCACAGTGGGCCCCTGGCCTTGTTCTGACCGATGATATTGAGCTTTTCCATCATCTCTTTCCACAGATGTAGTCAATTTGATTTCTGCATGTTCCATCTGGTGAGGTCCATGTGCACAGTCGCCGTTTATGTTGGTGAAAGAAGGTATTTGCAATGAAGAAGTTGTTGGTCTTGCAAAATTCTATCATTCGATTTCCGGCATTGTTTCCATCACCAAGGCCATATTTTCCAGCTACTGATCCTTCTTCTTTGTTTCCAGCTTTCACATTCCAATCACCAGTAATTATCAATGCATCTTGATTGCATGTTCGGTCAATTTCAGATTGTAGCAGCTGATAAAAATCTTCTATGTCTTCATCTTTGGCCTTAGTGTTTGGTGTGTTAATTTGAATAATAGTCGTATTAACTGGTTTTCCTTGTAGGCGTGTGGATATTATCCTATTACTGACAGCGTTGTACTTCAGGATAGATTTTGAAACGTCCTTTTTGATGATGAATGCAATGTCATTCCTCTTCGAGTTGTCATTCCCAGCATAGTAGACTATATGATTGTCCTATTCAAAATGTCCAATACCAGTCCATTTCAACTCACTAATGCCTAGGATATTGATGTTTATGTGTCCCATTTCATTTTTGACAATTTCCAGTTTTCCTAGATTCATACTTTGTACTTTGTACAATCCAGGTTCCAATTATTAATGGATATTCGCAGCTGTTTCTTCTCATTTGAGTTGTGCCACATCAGCAAATGAAGGTCCTGAAAGCTTTACTCCACCCACGTCATTAAGGTCACAAAAATCAAGTGAAGTTGCATATAGGGTATTAATCAGTGGGGCAAAATAGTTCTCCATACTTATTCACAGATAGGATGTCTTTTCCTGCCGATTCTAATCTGTTTTTTGCAGGTAGGTATCTTGTTCAAATGGGAGTCCCTAGGTGGCACGGATGGTTAAGCACTTGACCTCTAACCAAAAAGTTGGCACTTCAAGCCCACTTAAAGGCACCTTTTAAGAATGACCTGAAGATCTGCTTCGTTTTGAAAGGTCATAGCCTTGAAAATCCAATGGAGCACAGCTCTGCTCTGGCATACACAGGACAATTATGAGCTGGAATTCACTGGAGAGCAATGGGTATCTTGTTCAAATAGTAAGCTTCCTAGGCTTGTAAATAAAAGTAATGGCTTATCAGCTATATCTGCATCCAGGAGGTAGATCTTAAATGAATGAAGTCATTGATCAAATTTACATAGAATTCGGAAGTTTAAGAAGCTGTAATTCACTTAAACATCTATTTTGGGGGGGAGGGGGAATAGATATGTGAGTAGCCACAACAGGTATTATAAAACAAACAAAACAAATAAAAATAACACAATTGACAGAAGTGTAAGCATAGATTTGAAGCCAAAGTCCATAGTATGATGCCCAGTGGACCCAAAAATTTGGTATAATTTATTACCCAAAGCAGGAAAAAAAAAAAAAAAAAAAATCTCAGCAAACTTTGAAAGAGTATTTAAAAAGCTCTTAGCTTGTGAAATTAGTTTGATCAGTTTGTCTGAATGGTGTACTGCTAAATAAAGACAAGTTACATTTGATCTTACTTTTTTTCTTCTTGAATTAATAAATTATGTTTTAAAAAGTTACCGTACCTTATTCCATGCATTCCAACCTACTCTTATTGCTTATATGTTAACTAGAAAGGACAGGAAAGTTTTATTCAACACAATGATGTTTCTTTTTATTTCTTCTGTAATTGCTCTATCTCCAAATTCTAAGAAGTAGAATACAACTTCTTAAAGCTTTGTAAAGTGTGTGAACAGGCTAAACTGTATTACACTCATCACTTCCCTTAAACCAGTGAGCTAATGATGTCCTTTCCTTTTAAAATGTTTATTGAGACATTCACACATGTTGCTCAGCAACCTCCCAAACTTGTTAAAACACGCATCTATCGTCATGCTCTAGAAGTGTACTTGATGCTGGTGCTTGGTACCAAACAGGTGGACATGACTACCGTCATGTCTTCAGGAAACCCAAAAGAGATGCATTTTTTCTCATGTTTATAGTGGATTTTGGAGGCCTTTAGATAGTTCCAATGGAAGGGGAATACTTGAGCCAGAACACACATTCCATAGAAAAATATGCAAGAAATCAACTCCCCAGTGAGTTTTGTATTCATATGATTCTTTTTTCTAAGAATCTTTGTAATTTGGGTGTAATTTTAATGTCTCCAACTGGTTTAAACTCTGAGTATGTGACTGAAAATACTTTCTTAAAGTATTTAGAAAAATCAGTTGTTTTTACTTAGTCTAAGCTATTAATTTAAAATAAAGGTTTTTTTTTTTTTTTTAAAAAAAGCCTTGTATACCTTTCTTAACAAATTAAACACTTTGAGAGAAATTCCCAAAAGACTGTTGGGGCTAGAAAAATAATCAGGGAAAAGCCTGAAGTAACCTCTTATCTCAATAAGCACATTGAGGGAGAAAAAGAGAAATAAGAAGCAAAATATGCTGTCCGAAGAGTCTGCATTGGGCATTCTGACCCAAATATCAGAGTAGTGTCCCAAGAGATTTAAATCCAGAAGACACAACCACCCACATCAAATGGATACATATTCTACCCCTCCTCTGCAGCCACAAGAAGCTGGCCCATACATCCACCAAAGACAAACTGGAGTTAAGTACAAATATGAACAAATAAATTCAAATTGCCAAACATGTGATGAAAACAAAGAGCCAGAAGAAGTGCCAAACTCAACAAATGGAAGAATTAACAATGAAAAAGTGTTAATAGTGAAACAGATAAAAATTAAAAAATTGGTGTTTAACGTGTTTAAGAGTTGAGGGGATATTGCATTTATTTAAAAAAAAAATTCAGCTGCTATGAAAAAAAAAGACATTGTAAAAAATTTAAAATACGGTGTGGGAAATGCTACTGATTGACATTCTCAATTCTATTCCAACCCCTTGGTAGCATACCCTAATGTATCTAGAGACTGTAAAGCAGAAGTTTGCATTTCTGAAACTCCTTGGGTTCTGTGTGGGACCTAGCTAGCTTCTTCAAAAAAGACAGTGTCTGAGATTTGGAAGAAAGAAGTGGACATGCTGAGGTGGAGGCCACACATTAGATGCCTTTTTGTGTCTGCTGGCAAGGAGGCATTTGGCTTTTTGGGGCAGTTCTAGTGGAGGTCCAAGTGCCTGTTCTCTGGCTTCGTGGGCATTCAAAAGCAGCATGTGATGTCTGTTTACTGGTGCATGTCAGGGAGGCAGCGGCATGATGTTGTAACCAGCAGATGATATCGTGGCACCTTAACCGCGGATTGTGGTTGAGGCATTTTGGACCTGGAGCCAGCAATCCTGGTGGTAGACTTCTCATCATGGCAGAAGCAGCAAACTCCTTGCCTGCCCAGTTCTATCATGTTGTTGTGGGAGTTGTTCCTGGACTTTTCCAATTACAGCCCACTCATGGTGACATTTCCAGGATTTTTGAAAAAAATCTAATTCCCTTCATTAATTTTTTTTCTTCTCAGACTAACAGGCCAACTGAACCCTCATTGATATATGTGGCCATCTAAATAATATAACTTCATATACATGGGCTGAAGACCAAAATGTGAAGGTTAAATTAATGAGCTGAAAGATGAAACTAAAATAATCTCTAAAATGTAATACAAAAAGACCTGTAGATGGAAAATATGAAAGAAAAGCTGAAGCACAAAAGATAAACTATCTCAAAATAAATAAGATAAATCCTCAAAAGTAAGATCAAATGAAGTGTTCTACCATTTGTCTAATAGGGGTTCTAGAAAGATACAAAAAAAAAAAAAAAAAAAACCTGTTGCCGTCGAGTGGATCCCAACTCATAGCAACCCTATAGGACAGAGTAGAACTGCCCCATAGAGCTTCCAATGAGCACTTGGTTGATTTGAACTCCCAACTTTTGGTTAGCGGCCGAGCTCTTAACTACTATGTCACTAGGGTTTCCTTCTAGAAGGATAAAAAAAAAAAAAAATTTTTTTTTGGATAGAGCAGAGAAAATGCAGAGGAAGAAATAAATTCCCAAAGTCGAAACAAGAATGTTTGGTTTGAAAGAGTCTACAATGAGCTCTTTCAAACCAAACATATGTACTGCATTTTTATGTAAATAAAATATGCCATCTACGTTTGTTTGCCAACTATGCCCCCTCGTGAGATATTTTCATAAGCCCTGCTATACCAGTTTTTTTTTTTTTTTTTACATTTTACACACATATGAAAATACCTTGGGGGTGGGGTGTGCAGTTGGCAAGCCAAAATAGAAAGCACATGTTATTTGCTTAAAAATAGGGTATATATTTGTTGTTGTGTGCTGTTGAGTTGATTTCGACTCATAGCAACCCCATGCGAGAGAGTAGAACTGTCCCATAGGGTTATCTTGGCTGAAATCTGTACAGGAACAGCCAGGTCTTTCTCCATGGAGTCACTGAATGGGTTCAAATAGCCAACCTTTCAGTTAGCAGCTGAGTGCTTAACCATTTGTGCTACCAAGGCTCATAATTCAGGTATGTATATACATGTGTATGTGCATGTGTATGTGTTCTCCTGCTATTCATAAGGTTTTCAGTGGTCAATTTTTTTCTTAGAAATAGATTGCCAGGTCCTTCTTTCTAGTTCGTCTTAGTCTGGAAGCACCACTGAAACTATTCTCCATAGGTGAACTTGCTGGTATTTGAAATACCCGTGGCATAGCTTCCAATATCACAACAACTTTGGAAATTTATTGTCTTTTATATCTTTGCTTATTTCTTCCCCTGGATTTTTTTTCTCTGTCCTATCCTTCTAGATCTCCTATTAAAAAAAATGGTAGAACACATGAGGATTTGTCTTATTTATTTTGAGAGAATTTATCTTTCATGCTCCAACTTTTCTTTCATAATTTCCATCTACAGGTCTTTTTTATCATTAATATCACACACAAATAAAATCCTGTGGACTTCTATTTTGAGTACCTTCCAACCTGAACGGCCTATCTTTGGCACTGTATCAGGCAATGTTCCACTGCTATTCATAAGGTTTTTACTAGCCAGTTTTTTAGAAGTAGTTCACCAGGTCCTTCTTCTTAGTTTTTCTTAGTCTGGAAGCACCACTGAAACCTGTCCACAGAGGGTGACCCTGCTGATATTTGAAATACCCATGACATAGCTTTCAGAGACACAGCAACATACAAGCCACCACAGTGTGACAAACTGACAGACGAGTGGTGATGGTGGACATAGTACCTATTTTTAATAGATAAATTGTTCAATTCACATTTGATTATCGACATGTTTGCTAGCTTACTTTTCCTCCCCTCTTACTAATTTTTAAACTCATGCCTAATCACTCAATACTACTTGATTATAAGTATATCTACTTTCTATTCATCACTGTTTATTTTATTTGATGTCTTCCTCTTTCTTGGGTTATTTCATGTTGCTGGTATACAAACTTTTTTATTATAAGAATAATAAGTAAATTTGATAGAAGGGCCTGTAGTTAGTGACTTTCTGAGATTTAAAATTTGCCTCTTTTAACTCATACTTGAGTGTTAGTTTAGCTAAGTCTAGAATTGTTTCAAAATTATGGTCCTTGGAACACAGGATGTAGTTGCCCTGTTATCATCTAACACCTAATGCTATTTCTGAGAAGACTGCTAACCAATTTTACCATTGTTTATTTATATATAACCTAAAAAATACATATATATATATATATACACACACATATATATAGTTGTTAGGTGCTGTTGAGTTGGTTCTGACTTGTAGGAACCCTGTGTACTACAGAATGAAACCCTGCCTGATACTGGGCTGTCCTCACAATCATTGTTAGGTTTGAGCCCATTGTTGCAGCCACTGTGTCAATCCTTCTCATCACGGGTCTTCCTCTTTTCTGCTGACTCTCTACCAGGCATGATGTCCTTCTCCAGGGACTGGTCCTTCCTGATAACGTGTCCAAAGTACGTGTCACAATAAGTCTCGCCATCCTTGCTTCCAAGGAGCACTCTGGCTATATTTCTTCCAAAGAAAGTGTTGTTCATTCTTCTGGCAGTCCATGATATATTCAATATTCTTTGGCAACACCATAATCTAAAGGCATTGATTCTTCTTTGGTCTTCCTTATTCATTGTCCAGCTTTCACATGCATATGAGGCAATTGAAAATATCATGGCTTGGGTCAGGTGCACCTTAGTCCTCAAAGTGACATCTTTGCATTAGAATATTTTAGAGAGGTCTTTTGCAGCATATTCACCCAATGCAATATGTCATTTAATTACTTGACTGCTGCTTCCATGGGTGTTGATTGTAGATCCAAGTAAAATGAAATCCTTGAAAACGTCAATCATTTCTCCATTTATCATGATGTTGCTTATTGGTCCAGTTGTGACTCTACTTTGAGGCAGCTCTTCCCCAGTTGTATTTTGAGTGCCTTCCAACCTGAGGGGCTCATCTTCCAGCATATCAGACAATGTTCTGCTGCTATTCATAAGGTTTTCACTGGCCAGTTTTTTCAGAAGTAGACTACCAGGTCATTCTTCCTAGTCTGTCTTAGTCTAAAACCTTAGTCTGAAACCTGCCCACCAAGGGTGACCCTGTTATGACTCTATGTATTCCTTCCATCTTCTTTTGATGCTTCCTGCATTGTTCAATATTTTGCTCAAAGAATCCTTAAGTATTGCAACTTGAGGTTTGAATTTTTTCTTCAGCTCTTTCAGCTTGAGAAATGCCTAGTGTGTCTTTCTCTTTTGGTTTTCTAACTCTTATCACATTTCATTGTAATACTTTATTTTGTCTTCTAAAGCCGCCCTTTGAAATCTTCTGTTCAGTTCTTTACTTCATAATGTTTTCCATTTGCTTTCACTACTCTACATTCAAAAGCAAGTTTCAGAGTCTCTCATGATGTCTGTTTTGGTCTTTTATTTCTTTCTTGTCTTTTTAATGACCTTTTGCTTTCTTCATGTATGTCTTTGCATCACACCACTTGTCTGATCTTTGGTCATAAGTGTTCAAAGCATTAAACATATTCCTGAGATGGTTCCCAAATTCAGGTGGGATATACTCAAAGTTGTATTTTGGCTTTCATGGACTTGTTTTCTGACAGTCCCCACAGAAGGACATCATGTTTGTAAAGTAGACGGTCAACAAAATAGAGGAAGTCCCTCAGTGAGATAGACTGACACAATTGCTGCAATAATGAAAACATAGCAATGATTGTGAGGATGGTGCAGGACGGGGCAATGTTTCATTCTGTTGTACATAGGGTCACTGTGAGTTGGGACTGCTTCATGGGCGGAGGGAGAGGCTGGCAAATGAATGCAGAAGGTGCGCGTTGTGTAAAATATGGTATGCAATGGTTGTGTACTGAAAATAAATATTTTGTAACTTTCCAAAGAGGGGATTTTATCAATTAAAAAAAGTTTTGAACTCATAAGAGAAAATTTATTACATAGGTAATCATAAATGTCCTAATAGAGAAACCACTTCTACAAAGAAAGTTTTATATGGAATAAATGGATTGGTAGAATAAATCAGAATTTAAAACTGAGGTTAAAAAAAAAAACCCTCTTTTGTATAGTAATTCATATAATATACATGCAAATTTCTTCCAAATCCCAATAATACTCTGGCAAATTACGGTGGTAGAGAATAATCTCCCAAATCTAGAATGAACATGTAAACTATAACAAAGGTAAATAAAATGTGAAATCTCCATTAAGCCTGAAAAAAGAATTAAGGAATAAGAATTTATTGGCGTATCTTCAACAGTAAGGGAAAATGAATCTCTCTAATATAAAAATGGTATACTGGGACCATCACAATTTGAAAGCATCTTTTAATACAATTCCCTTTTTCTGACTCAATACACACCAGGCAACTTCTGGTATCAATTTTGTTTGACAGGTTTTTCCAACTTAGTAGAGAATGTACTACTTAGCCAAGATAAATGTTGTAGTCCTCATGTCAGCTGCATTTCTCAGTGGAAATTAATAAGTCAGAATTTGGTGTCTATATCACTCCCTTGTGAATTGTAACAATGCGAATCCATTTCCCTTACTCTCATCAGCGAGAGATAAATTGATAAGTTCAAGATGAGAATAAGACTCTGGATACTTGACGACTCTGTCCAGATACCATATAATTCTAAACCTACAACCTTCCTGTAGCAGATGCAATGGTGCTATACCTAGACAACTTTCAGGTCAGAGGCCTTCACTGTGAGCAGCTGAGTCCCTCCCAAGCAATTGTCCTTAACCAAAAGTTGTTTTGCAGAAGGTTAGGGCCCATTTCTTGCAGCAGCCTATATGCAATGACTGCTGATGTTGGAGGAGGGAGAGGTACAAAGGCCCATCCTCTTTACCTCAACTGGGATATCTGTGAAGACCATCCCAGCTCCAGAGCTCCCCAGAGGATTACTTGAGGCATCTGTTAAAACTACTTTACAGTTCAACTTCTCCTTCTGCTCAGTCCTGTTTCCCTAGCCCTACACCTGTACTGATCCCTAGAACACACCCTAAAAACCTCCTCCATACAAATATTCATCTCAGAATCTGCTTACTAGGGAACACGACCTAAGGGAATCAAATTTCCTAATGCGTCCTAAGTTTAGTAGTGTTCAGTTGACTATTCAGTTTTCTTTCTTTGTATAAATATTCTTTTCATTTAAAGGTAACTTTTTTATGCAAGTAGTAAATCTTCATTATAAAAAGAAAAAATACATAAAAGAAAAGCAAAAAGATAGTAATTTTAAAATAAATCAGTAAACTTGTTTATATACTAAATTATGTTATATGTACTTATGTCTGACTTGATCCCATTGCTCTATCTGACATCTTTACTAGTAGCAAAGTATTAAAGTTATTGTAGTTTTATAATATTCTTTATACCTTGTCAGTTATTCTTCTTTTAACATTTCATTAGACAACAGGCTTATGTTCTTTCAGTGGAATCATTTTATCAAAACTCCTTCCCTACCAAGAAAAAAAAAAAAATCTAGATGTAAGGTAATGTGTTGAAATTAGAAAAAAAAAAAAAAAAACAGATTAAAAAGAGCTATCAAAACAGAAATTTGGAAAGCTTAGGTGACAGTTCGACAGAAGGAACTAGAAATAGTGAGTTGTTACATTAAAATTACACCTAGGACCATGGAAATGTACAGAAAGTCCTCTGAACAGTATCTAAGCATGCCTAGAATCGAAAACAGATAAATTACCATATTTGACCTAATTACTGATGTACATTGAAGGAAGATAAGCTGAGAGGTTACCTCTCACAGGAAATGGCCTGTGAAGAGAAGGAAAATACGTCAGCTTCGAAGTGTCCTAAATTGGTTACGGACGGTGTGTACATGTGACACAGAGTGAGACAGGTGACTTTTTGTAAGGATTGATGGGCATATGTAATGTAAGGAGAAGTGGAAGAATGTGATTTTCTTTGATTAAGGTATATTAGGAAATCATTGTATATAAAACAGGTTTAATGTGTGGTAGGCAAATGCTGAAAGTGATACCATTTGAGCAATCAAACTTCAGCTAAGAGAAGAAATTATATAGGATGTATGAGACTTTCAAATATGGATGACAAACTGTCAGAGACAATATAAAATTCAGAGAATGAAAATAAACTCAAAAGAGTCAGGGGAAGTTTTTAGAATAATCTTGGTATAAAAATATTTGTTAAAGGCCAAGCCTAGATAGGGGGGTAAAGACAATCTAGGAGTTTTGGTTAGAAGTATAAGGGTGTGTTAACTGAAAGATATCAAACCAACTGATAGATTTTTAGAAATTGCTAACTGCCCTGGACTTGCCCGCTCCCGGCCGGCGCCGCTCTCCTGGCAACCGCGGCAGCTACAAGGAGGCCGGAGCCGAAGGGCCTGGTGACAGCTCCCAGAGTGCACCGCGCTCGCGGCCACGCCGGCGTCGACGTTGACCGCCCTAGATCTCCGCCCCCAGCCGGCTCCTCGCCTCCCAACTGTCGCCACAGCGCCCTCTACCTGCCATTTCGGGTAAGCGACTTATCGTCATGAACCGCAGAAAACCCAACCCCATAGCAAAAGCTAAACTAATGTGTTAACCATGCCCAGAAGAAATACTTAAGTTGTCCGATAAAGATCATGGAAGAAAAAATAGGGACAATGCTAGGAGCCCTAATATATGGCATAAACAGTACACAAAACATTACTAACAATGCAGAAGAGAAACTAGATAACTGGGAGCTCCTAAAAATCAAACACCTATGCTCATCCAAAGACTTCATCAAAAGAGTAAAAAAATTACCTACAGACTGGGAAAAAGATTTTAGCTATGACATTTCTGATCAACATCTGACCTCTAAAATCTACATGATACTGCAAAAACTCAACTACAAAAAGACAAATAACCCAATTAAAAAATGGGCAAAGGATATGAACAGGCACTTCTCTAAAGAACACATTCAGGTAGCTAACAGATACATGAGGAAATGCTCACGATCATCAGCCATTAGAGAAATGCATATCAAAACTACAACGAGATTCCATCTCACTCCAACAAGACTAATATTAATCCAAAAAACACAAAAGAATAAGTGTTGGAGAGGTTTTGGAGAGACTGGCACGCTTATACACTGCTGGTGGAAATGTTAAATGGTACAACCACTTTAGAAATCGACTTGGCACTTCCTTAAAAACCTAGAGATAGATCCAGCAATCCCACACCTTGGAATATATCCTAGAGAAATAAGAGCCTTTATACGAACAGATATATGCACACCATGTTCATTGCAGCACTGTTTACAAGAGCAAACAGATAGAAGCAACCAAGGTGCCCAACAACAGATAAATGGGTAAATAAATTATGGTATATTCACACAATGGAATACTATGGATCAATAAAGAACAATGATGAGTCCATGAAACATTTCATAATGTGGAGAAATCTGGAAGGCATTATGCTGAGTGAAATTAGTCAGTTGGAAAAGGACAAATATTGTATAAGTCCACTATTATAATAACTGGAGAAAAAGTTTAAACACAGAAGAAAATATTCTCTGACAGTTATGAGAGGGCGGAGGGATGGAGTAAGAGAGAGGGGTTTTCAATAGTTAGGTAGTAGATAAGAATTATTTTTGGGTGAAGGGAAAGATAACACAGTACAGGCGAGATCAGCACAACTGGACTAAATTAAAAGCAAAGAAGTTTCCTGAATAAACTGAACACTTCAAAGGCCAGGGTAGCAGAGGCGGGGGGTTTGGGGACCATGGTTTCAGGGAACATCTGAGTCAATGGCACAATAAAATCTATTAAGAAAACATTCTGCATCCCACTTTGGAGAGTGGCTTCTGGGGTCTTAAACACTAGGAAGCATCCATCTAAGATGCATCAATGGGTCTCAACCCACCTGGATGAAAGGAGAATGAAGAACATCAAAGATACAAGGTGATTATGAGCCCAAGAGACAGAAAGGGCCACATGAACCAGAGACTACATCAGCCTGACACCAGAAGAACTAGATGGTGCCTGGCTGCAACTGATGACTGCCCTGACAGGGAACACAACAGAGAACCCCTGAGGGAGCAGGAGAGCAGTGGGTTGCAGACCCCAAATTCTAGTAAAAAGACCAGACTTAATGGTCTGACTGAGACTAGAAGGACCCCGGAGGTCATGGTTCTCAGACATTCTGTTAGCCCAAGACAAGATCTATTCCCAAAGCCAACTCTTCAGACAGGGATTGGACTGCACAATGGGACAGAAAATGATACTGGTGAAGAGTGAGCTTCTTGGATCAAGTAGACACCTGAGACTATGCTGGCATCTCCTGTCTGGAAGGGAGATGAGAGGGTAGGGGGGTCAGAAGCTGGCTGAGTGGACATGCAAATAGAGAGGGAAGGAGTGTGCTGTCTCATTAGGGGGAGAGAAATTAGGAATATATAGCAAGGTGTATATAAATTTTTGTATGAGAGACTGACTCGATTTGTAAACTTTCACTTAAAGCACAATTAAAATTTTGTTAAAAAAGAAATACTTAAATTTTCAAGTCAAGTAAGCCAGATAAGTGGTCAAAATTAAACTGATTTCTAGGCAAGTGAAAACAGAAAAAAAAAAAAGCTAACTTGTGTGGAAGAGGAAATTGTATAATTTATGATCTTAAAAAAAAGAGAGAGAAGCAATAGAAGTGTTCTTTTCTAGACTACAATAACTTTCTCTATAAAACTGACTTTAATCATTTCTATTTACCTAAACTGAAAAGATCTATGGGGAAACATCCTAATTCATTAAAAAAAAAAAACAACTTTTAGTGTAAGTACTCTGAGAGTCTTGATAGAAAACTGACAAAAACAAATAGAACAATGTTGTCAACATCATGCTCCTATCCTTTTAGTGACCTTTAAAAAAGATTCCATTTTCATGGATAGTAAAAGCCTCAGGAACACTTTCAATAAGATTGTCTCCAATTTTCTAGCCAAAGATCTTAAGAACCAGCTGAATATTTTTGGAACACTGAGAGCTCCATTTTTGGGGGGTGGAATGAGGTCTTAAGACAATTTGAGAAGTGAAAGTGATAAAGAGAATTACAGACGAAAGTAACTATATTACAGTGGCAAAAAAAAAAAAAAAAACATTAATAGAATAAGAAATCTTGAAACAAATGTTTCTTTCCTTGACTTCTAAATACATCTTTAACACCATGCATTTACATTTTAATAAATTTACATTTTAGAAAATATAGACAGGTATATGATTACTGATGCAAATGATTAATGTACTTGGCTGCCAACTGAAAGGTTAGTGGTTGGAGGCACCTCAGAAAAAAGCCTAGAAATCTACTTCTGAAAAAATCAGCCATTGAAAATCCTATGGACACGGTTTTACTGTATAGGTATTGTCACCACGAGTCAGGATTAACTTGACGGCAACTGGTTTTATGATTACTACAGCATCTCATACCAAATACTATAATGACTAATGGTGATATATTATAATTATTTATTTACATATCTCTCTTTCTAATTTGACTAAAGACTATGTCTTTATGCATTCATTCATTCAACAAATGTATGTTGAATTTCTACTCTATGAAGGACTGTTTTAGACACAGGCTATACAAGAGAGAAAAACTAAACAACAAAAAGCTCTGCCCTCAGAAAACATAAACAAGAAATCAGACAAAAGCTAGAGGTGAATGAGAACAGAATCAGATCAGGAGGGACGGAGAGATACATATAATAAATGTGCAACTACAGTTTGTAGAACAGGAGTTGGTGTGTTTGGGAGATAGCAAGAAGGCCAGTTGCTGGAGCAGAGTTAGCCGGTGAGGGTAGGGTAGGACACGAGAGTACTGAGAACCCAGATAGATCAGAGAAAGCCATACAGGTAATGGTAGCAGTTGTGAGCAGAGGAGCAACATATGACTCAGATTTTAGAAAGGATCTCTGGTTGCAGGTCCGTGTAAACAGTAAGCAGAACAGGAGTTGAAAGGGCAGAAGCATTCTGTTTGTGTTCCATTGCCTGGCCTGGCACACTGCTGGCAGACATCAGTGGTTCAAGCAGTACACACTGAGAAAATGAACGAAGATGTGTATGACTGATTACAGAGCTTATGAATATAATAAACAACTACTGAAATGACAAAAGCTTTCAAACAAGGACATTTTGAATAACATAGGTCATTATTCAAAGAGGAATTTTTTTAAGCAGTGAGAACTGGTTAAAAGTTTCCCAGATTTACAATTATGATCCACTTTTGCCTTTACCACATCCCTTTAAATGCAGTGAATAGGGCCCAGAATATTATTAGTGTAGTTATAGGAGAAGATGGCAAAGACTATCACAGAGCTGATTTTTTGGAAAACAATTGTGCTAAGTAGCTTCTATAGAAGGTAATTCCTTCAGCAGGGATTGCTTTTTAATATTGTATTTAAAGTGTTAAATCTGATCCATCTTCCCTTGAGTGAGCCCACTAAGAACAGCAGTGACCTTCCCGTATATTATTGAGTGGTATTTGAAAATCCACCATAGAGCAATCTTGCTAAGAAAGCTCCATTCTTATTCTTGGGTCACGGTAAATGGAAGTCAAGGAGGAGAAGGTTTCAAATGTTGAATTTTTTTTTTTTCATTTGACTATGAGTAACAGATTTTAAAATGAAACAGTTCAAAATCATTTGCATGGTTCCTAACTCCTATAATAGTATCCCGCCTCCCTCGTCTTTGGAAACCAGATTATACAAACAAGCTTCTAAAGAAGAGAAACGCCTCAGAACCAAGTAGGGGATGTGTTCTTCTGGTAAAAGTTAAAATGAAAAAGCGCACACCTGCTTCCAGCTGGCTCCCCCTGCCCCCCACATATCTCACAGGGCCTCACCATGTGAAGTCTTGTCCAAGTCAAACAAGTAGCAATTTTTAAGTAGCACCTAAAGAGGAACTAGGGCAGCATTTGCCAGCAAAACTCCAGACCCTAAAAGTTCCTGCTGCACAGGCTTTATTTTCATTTCCTTGACCCATTTGCAGAGAGTTGTTACTGATGGCCCGCTTGGCCTCCCTGTACACAGCACACCAATAATAAACAGAGGCCAGCTGACACCCCGAGACACCTGCAGAACACTCACAGTGCAGGATTGTTCATCCAAGGGGAAGGTTTTGACGAGGGGTGGATGGGTAGCCATCCACTGGCTCAGAATGCACACGCACACACACACACACATACACACACACACACATACACAGACGCACCTGAAAGAAGTTTACCGAGGACCCTCCTGAGGGCCTGCAGGACTGCCAAGAGAGCTAATAGAAAAGAACCGCTGACTGTGGGGAGCAATGTGTGAAAAGACCTCTGTATGCAGTCATCCCCTTGTATCCCAAGCACTTGGACTGGCTGAAATTAATTTTGCAAAAGTTTAGTAGAAACTACATGCAAGCTTTTGCACAAAGACTTTAAGGCATTGGCTTTATTATTCCAGTTGCTCGGGATCCAACTTCTTATTTATTCATAAATTATACAACTGCCAATGAAAATACTTTGTTGAAGGTCTGACCAAGCAGGTGCATTCAAGTAACCTGAAAAGCCTTCACTAAGCTTTGAAAACTTTTGAGAACTGGGTTTCTTGGAATTGACAAGAAAGGTGTTTTTTTTATTTCATGAATTCAAGTTTGAAATCCTTTTCTAAATAATTTGGAAAATATGATTTAAGTTGTTAATGGATCAGTTGGAATATATATATAACATTCATTATGTTATGAAAGTAACAATTCAAATATATTCAAATACAATAATTAACGTCATTAAAGAGTCAGCTCAGGATTTAAAATATTCTGAACATTTGGTGTTTTTGATTAATGCTTATTCATGACAGGGAAAGAAGAGAAAAACTAATTTTATAACTGCAACTTCAAAGACCTAAGATCCAATTCACCTCTCATAATATTTTTGAACAGGATAAGATCTATATGGAAGCATGCGAATAGAAAAATATCAAAACCAAAGATGTAACATGTCATAACCAAGGGACATGGAAGATAGAAACAGAATCAGTGTGGAAGCTAGACCTAGAACTCTTAATACGTTACTCTTTTAGAACGTCATGCAGCCTATCTTGTAGTGGACGCTTTTTTTTGTGAATATGTTTCTGGTAATCTTCTGCAAGAAAACTGAGGAATTGACCCACACTGGACACTCTCCTTAAAATTGTGGTTTAGAGATTTTAGCATATTGAAATCTTTTGTTTTTGTCTCATTTGTTTCTCATTAGTAAAATGCATCTTTCTATTAGTCTTTAAAACCACTTAGTTTTAGGAATAGTCCAAACCATTCTTGGACAAGAGAGCAAACCAGCTGTGGATTAAGCAGCAATGCAGCTGTAGAAAGGTTGTGAACGAGACCTAAAACTGGAGAGAAGCCAGCTTACCTTAAAGAATTCCACCTGGGCCTACTTAGCACCTCCTCCCTTGCTTTGGCTCTAAACACATGCCCTTGAACTCCTCAGGGACAGGAATGGAACCTGGAGAGAGTAAGAGTCCAAAGACTTAATATGTGTTGAAGAAATTGTGCCAAGGCCATTTTATTTCTTTCTTCACCCCGTTTGACTCTTCATCTGCCTCCTCTATTTCTTCCCTTTGTTCCAACAGACAATTGAAACTCAGGGCCAGTAGTCACTGCTATACATTAATAAATCAGGAATACAGCATTCCCTCCATATTATCTTTTTATTGTTTTTATGAAAGAAATCCTAGGGATATACTGGAGGCCTTATTTTATTGCATATAACCAGAACAGTTTAAATAATAAATGCCTGAGCTGACATACTAGTTCGGCTACTAAGAAATAATTTCTAGGTATGTTCTTCCATAGACTTGTTATATAGAGATACCATCCAGCAGCTGAAAGCTAGATATTAAATTTCCCTTAGAAGCATCTTTAGAAAATTCATTAGGCCTTCATTCATTCATTCAGCAAATGGTAATTACTATAGCTTACATTGACTGAATACCTATCTTGTGCCTGATACTGGGTTAAGTACTCTGCATGGATTATGTCATTGAAATTTTACAGCAGTGTATAAGGTAAATATTATTATCATCCCCCTTTTCTAGATAAGGGAACTGAGGTTCAGGGGAGTTAAGTAACTTCCCAAGGTCACTAGGCTAAGAAGATAACTGAATAGGGCCTCTAGCATAATGTTAATTATAAAATCTGGGTACTCAGTGTGTGTGTTCACTGTATAATTATTTCAACTTTTCTGTATGTCTGTAAACTTCCCTAAAGATTTACAGCCTTGGAAACCCTATGGGGCAGTTATATGTCCTACTGGGTCACTATGAGTCAGACTTGACTTGATGGCATTGGGTTTGGTTTTATAAGAATTTTTAACATCTATGTATACCTGGAATTTTACCACAGTGGATCTAATTCAGTAGATATATAGATAGGCATCTTTATTTTTTTAAACTCCTTGCGAGATGCCAGGACTATGGGTCACTATAATATACAATTTATCACAGTGTTTCTTAAAATGGGAAGTCAGAACCACTGGTGTTAGGACTCTGGGTGTGCTTATTAAAACGTAGATTCAGTCCTGAGTTTGGAGCAAGATGGCAAAGGGAGAGGGTGCTCCAATCCACTTCCCCAGCAACTAATTTATTGAACAATGAATTCTTACTTTATTTTTATAGATAGTCATCTTTTATATACATATATATAATATTTCTAGAATGTCCAGTTGTCAAATAATGTGTGTCAGAGCCATCCAGTTCCCCATATCCCAGGATGAAAAGCACACAAATGGACAAAGAAGTAATCAAAATAAGTTGTGATATGTATTGTGATAAGGATAGAATGCTGTGTGTGTCTGTAGAAAAATGATCAAACCCAGTCAAGTGAATGGATAACTTTCCAGAGGAAGTGAAGGATGACAAGATGTTAGTCAGGTAAAGGATATGAGGAGAGATGGGTATGTGTTCTAGGCAGAGGATATATGTACCAGGGCCCAAAAGCAAGAGAGAGTCCAGGACATTCTAGGAATGAAAGGTTTTCAGTATGACTGGAAATTGAGGTTGGATTGGAAGCGTAGCACAAGAGACAAGATTGGAAGTTTGGACAGGGACCAGAATGAAAAGAGTCTTGTAAGTCACATTAGGAAGTTCAGACTTTATCCCAAGGGTAGAGGTCAACCATGGGCGAGGTTGAGCAGGGGATTGACATGTTAGATCACTCTGGCTTCAGCTAGAAACAAGGGAACCCAGCTCATTGTAGTAGCCCAGACAACAGGTGATGGTGGCTGTACTATGGCAGTGGAAATAAGAATGGATACAAGTGGATAGTACTACAGTTAGTTAACAGGTTGAAGGGTCAGAAACTGGTGACAGCAAATGAGAAGAGCAAGGAGTAAAAGATATTAATAGTAGCTGACTCTTTTTAAAAGGCTCATCATGGTCCAAGGACTGCATTAAGCACTTTACATATGTCATCTCATTTAATTCTCACAATAACCTACAAGGTGTGCATTATTTAGGATACACTGGGTCACATGTCCAGTGTTGCATGGATAGGATATGGCAGAAGTGGGGCTGCAATCAAGACCTGTTAACTTCCAAACCCATGCTCACAGCTACTACCTGCTTGTTCAGGTTTGCTGGTGAGGGAAAGACAAAAAGAGCCCTTAACCTTCACCACAGTAAAGTCAATCCCCACTACTCACATCAGTGGATGCATCCAGCAAAGTACCTTCTCCTGCATATGCATATTAAATTCTAGAGAAAGAGTATCTAGATCTCCTGAACCAACACAGGGAAGAAAAAAAAAACACAAAAAAACCTAAAGATAAGAGTTCCACATAGTGCTTCTCAGAAGAACATACCAAACCTGCTATGTAGAGTCATTCTAACTAACAATGAACCTGCGGGGATGCCACAGTATTGGTGGGAGCAGTCTGCCATATCTTTCTCTTGTGGAGCAGCTGGTGAGTGCAGGCCCTGGCCTTTTGGTTGACAGCCAGATGATTAGCCACTATACCACCAAGGCACTCAAGCAGAAAATTATCCCACAATAAGCAGAAAAAAAATTTTAGAAAAGATAACAAAACAGCTCAAGCTCAACAAAAGAGAGAAAAACATACAAAAGCAGAAGAGATGTAGGGACAATCAAAAGCAAAACTTGAAGAAGATGAAATCTCTCCTATGGAGGCCAGAATAATGCAAAGAATTAGTAATTTTCAGACTATGGTACTAACTATGTTTAAAAAAAAAACACAGAAAACGAACTAGCAGAGTTCAGGATGCAAATGGAGAAACAAAATGAGAGCCTTAACAAGGAAATTGAAAACATTAAAAAAAAAAAAAAAAAGCAAGAGAACTACTGGAACTGAAGAATAAAGCTTCTGAATTAGAAGTAGCAAGAGAAACATTCAACAACAGAGTTGAGCAATCAGAAGATAGAATAAGTGAACTAAAGGACAAAATAACTGAACTTATCAAGTCTCAAGAGAAAAGAAGAAATGCAAACAAATCCAAAAGAAAATGTGGGATTCAATTAAGAAATCTAACATTAGAATTATTGGAATCCCAGAGCACCATGACAACAATAAAAACACAGAAACAATTTTTCAAGATATGAAACTAAACCAAACCCATTGCTGTTGAAATGATTCTGATTCATAGCAACCCTATATTTCTAAGATATAATCAAGAAAATCAAACCTGTTGCTATCAAGTCAATTCCAACTCATAACAACCCTGTAGGACAGAATAGAACACCCCCATGTGGTTTCCAGGGAGTGGCTGGTGGATTTGAACTGCTGACCTTTTGCTTAGCAGCCAAGCTCTTAACCACTACACCACGAGGACTTCAAGATATAATCAGAGGTGATTTCCCAGACCAGAGCAGAGAATCAAGCCTGCAAATACAGGAAGTTACAGGTACCCCAATCAGAAGAGATACAAAAATATAAACTCTGTGACATATCCTAATAAAATTTTTGAAAACCAAGGATAAGTAGAGAATTCTGAAAGCATCAAGCAAAAAATGAAGTTTAACATAACAAGGATCTTTCATAAAAATCAGTAAAGATTTCTCCTGAGAAACCTTAGAGGCCAGAAGACAATGGAGCGACATATATAAAAAACTGAACCAAAAAAATTGACAACTAAGAATTCTTTACCCTGCAAAGTTGTCATTAAAAAATGAGGGGGTAACCGAGACATTCCCAAACAAACAGAAGCCCTGGGAATCTGCCATCACCAGTCCAGTTTTGTAAATATTACTCAAGGGTGTACTCAAGGGTATCAGATACAGTATATATATTGATGTTAATGGTGACACACCAACAGAAATGGGGGAGACAGGAGCATATTAGGAATAGATTTATTATGTTAAGGTTGTATGTTAACAGTTATTCATACGCTAAATGTTGTAGTAATTGCAAGTCATGTAATATCATATATATGGTAACCACTAAGAAATGACCAAGAAGAGACATTCAGAAGAAAAGAATGAGGTTAACAAAAAGGCTCACCACAACAAAGCACCTAAATACAAACAAAAACAAAAAATCAGTATAATAAAACAAAGAAGACACAAAACACCCAAAATACGAATAGCAAAATAAGCGAGATAAACATTTCATTTTCGGTAATAACTTTAAATACAAATGGCCTAAACACCCCATGCAAAAGGCAGAGAGTGGCAAAATGGATAAAAAACGACTCATCCTTTTGCTGTCTACAAGAAACACACATTGGACACAGGGGCATGAGCAGACTGAAAATAAAAGGATGGACAAAAGCATTCCATGCAACCAGTAAACAAAATAAAGCAGGGGTAGCCATACTGATATCAAGTAAAATAGACTTTAAATCGAAATCTATTACAAGAGATAAAGAAGGATATTACATAATAATAAAGTGTCACTTCAACAAGAAGACATAACAATTATAAATATATATGCACATAACCGCAATGCTCCAAAATACATGAAAAAATACTGACCAATATGAAAGGAGAAATAGACAACTCCACAATAACAGTAAGGGATTTCAACACACTATTTTCAATTATAGACAGAACATCTAAAAAGAAAATCACTAAAGACATTGAGAACTTAAAAACACCATAAACCAATTGGACCTAATGGACATATGTAGAACACTCCACCCAATATCAGAACAACAAACATTCTTCTTCAGTTCACATGGGTCATTTTCCAGAATAGACCACATTTTCCTGAATAGGTCACAAAACAAATCTCAATAAATTTAAAAAGACTAAAATCATACAAAGCATCTTTTGAGGCCATAATGGTATGAAGCTAGAAATCAACAACAGGTTAAATAAGGAAAAAATAAATAAATACATGCAAACTAAATAATAACCCCAGTGCCGTCGATTCGATTCCAAATACACTACTGAAAAATGTTGGATCAGAGAAGTAAAAAATGAAATTTAAAAAATTCATAGCTTCATAGACACAACCAAACTCCCTGAGGTACTGAAGTACTGGACTGAGGGCTCGAACCGTGTCTGGGGGGTCATCTAGCTCAACTGGCATAACATAATTTATAAAGAAATTTTTCTACATCCTACTTTGGTGAGTAGCCTCTTGGGTCTTAAAAGTTTGTGAGCAGCCATCTAAGGTACTCTGCTGGTCCCACAGGAGTATCCACTGGTCCCACCCCATCTGGAGCAAGGGAGAATGAAGAAAACTAAAGACACAAAGGAAAGATTAGTCCAAAGGACTGATAGGCCACAACTACCACAGCCTTTACCAGACTGAAGGCGGCACAACTAGATGGTGCCTGGCTACCGCCACCAACTGCTCTGACAGGGATCACAATAGGTGATCCTATACAGAATTGGAGAAAAATGTAGAACAAAATTCTAACTCACAAAAAAAACCAGTCTTACTGGTCTGACAGAAACTGGAGAAACCCTGAGAGTATGGCCCAAGGATACCCTTTTAACTCAGTACTGAAGTCACTCCTGAGGTTCACACCTCAACTAAAGATTAGACACACTCATAAAACAAAACAAGACTAACTGAGTGCACCAGCCCATATTCAAGGACTAGAAGGCAGGAAGGCACAGGAAAGCTTGTGATGGGGAACCCAAATTCAAAAAAGGGAGAGTTGACGTGTTGTGGGCTTGGCAAACCTTGTCACAAAGCAATATGTATATTAATTGCTTAATGAAAAATTAATTTGCTCTGTAGACTTTCATCTAAAGTACAATTAAAAAAATTCCTAGAGTCAAATGAAAATTAAACCACAACATATTAAAACCTTTGGGACACAGCAAAAGTAGCACTCAGAGGAAATTTTATAGCAATAAATGCCTACATTAAAAAGAAAGATCCAAAATCATTAATTTAAACTGAAAACTTAAACAAATAGAAAAGGAAGAGCAAAAGAAGTCAAGAGCAACTAAAAAAAAATAATAAAGGGCAGAAATAAATGAAATTGAAAATAGAAAAACAAAACAATTAACAGAATTATCAAAACCAGAAGTTGATTCTCTGAAAGGGTCAATAAAATTTACAAACCACTGGCTAGATTGCCAAAAAAAAAAAAGAAAAGAAGAAGAAGAAGAGGCAAATAACCAACTTAAGAAATGAAATTGGTGGCATTACAACTGATCCATCAGAGATGAGGATCATGAACTGATTACTATGAAAAATTATACTCCAACAATTTTGAAAACCTAGATGAAATGGACAAATTCCACATTACTTATCCAAACTAACACAGACAGAGGTAGAAAACTTAAACAGACCCATCACAAAAGAAGAAATTAAAGATGTAATCAAAAATTACCAACAAGAAAAGCTCCAGGATCAGATGGCTACACTGGAGAAATCTACGAAATATTCAGAGAAGAGTTGACACCAAACCTACTCAATTTCTTAAAAAACATACAAGAAGAAGGAACACTACTGAACTCCTATGAAGCCAGCATAATCCTGATACCTAAATCAGGCAAAGACATCACACACACACACAAATTACAGAATATCCTTTAGGAACATAGATGCAAAAATTTTCAACAAAATTCTGGCAGCAATGTATCCAAAAAAATCATACACCATGATCAAGTGGGATTCATACCAGGATTACTACGGTGGTTCAGCATCAGAAAATAAATAAGTGTAATCCACCACATAAATAAAATAAAGGAAAAGAACCATATATCATATCAATTGATGCAGTGAAGACATTCGATAAAATTCAATGCCCTTTCCTGATAAGAACTCTCAGCAAAATAGGTATAGAAGGGAAATTCTTCAACATAATTAAAGCTTATATTCAAAACCAACAGCCAACATTGTACTCAATGGAAATGGCTGAGAGCCCATCATCAATAAAGGATGCCAATTATCACCACTCTTATTTGACACTGTAGTAGAAGTTCTAGCCAGAGCAAAAAGACAAGAAAGAAATAAAAGGTATCCAAAGCAGAAAAGAAGTAAAATTATCTCTATTTGCAGATGACATGATCGTATACCTAGAAGACTCTAAAGATTCCACAAGAAAAATTCTGAAACTAATAGAAGAATTTAACAACATTGTAGGTACAAGATCAACACACAAATATCATTTGGGTTCCTCTACACCAAAAAAAGAAAGCAAGAAAACAATACCATTTACAATGTTCCCAAATCAGTGAAATACCTGGGAATTAAACTAACCAAGGACATAAAAAACTTATACAATAAGAATTATAAAACACTGTGACAAGAGACTAAAAGAGGCCTACAAAAATGGAAAGACATCCTGTTCTCATGGGTTGGAATGCTTAACATAGTGAAAACGTCAATACTACCTAAAGTGATCTACAGATACAACACAATCTCAACACAAATCCCAACAACATTGTTGACTGCAATGGAAAAGCCAATGACCAACTTCATATGGAAAGGAAAGAAACCCTGAATAGCCAAAGCAATATTGAAGAAAAAGAACAAAACAGGAGGCCTCAAACTCCCTAATATCAAAACATACTACACAGCCAAGGTACTCAAAACAGCCTTGTACTGGTTCAATGACAGACCCATAGAACCAGTGGAATAGAGCTGAGGATTCAGAACTAAACCCAAATATCTGTGAATAACTGATTTTCAACAAGGGATCAAAGTCTATTCAGTGGGGCAGAGACAGTCACTTTAACAAATGGTGCTGGCAAAACTGGATATCCACTGCAGAAAGTTGGAACAGGATCTATACCACACACTAAACACAAAAACTAACGCAAAATGGATTGAACACCTAAATATTAAACCTAAGGCCATAAAATTCCAGGGAGAAAACTATGGGACTTAATCTTTTGTAAAAAATAGAATAACAAATATTAAAATGAATGAATAAGAGACAAAATAGATAAATGAGATTTCATAAAAATTAAAAACTTCTCATCAAAAAACGTTATCAACAGAGTAAAAAGAGAACTTACAGACTGGAAAAAAAAACTACAGAAATGACATATCAGATAAGGCTCTAATCTCCAAAATTTATTTAAAAAAACTTCAGCAACTCAACAACAAAAAGACAAACAACAAATTATAAAACATGTAAAGGACATGAACAGAACTTTCACCAAAGAAGATATCCAAGCAGCCAACAAATACATGAAAAGATGTTCATGATCTTTAGCCATTAACCAAAAAACCAAACCCATTGCCATCGAGTCGATTCCAACTCATAACGACTCTATAGGACAGAGTAGAACTGCCCTATAGAATTTCCAAGGAGCGCCTGGTAGATTCGAACTTCTGACCTTTTAGTTAGCAGCCATAGCAGTTAACCACTTAACCAGTGTTTCTGATTAGCCATTAGAAGGATGCAAATCTAAACTGCAATGAGATACCATCTCCTATTAAAATGGCACTGATAAAAAAAAAAAAAAGAAAGAAAAAAAACATAAAGCAACAAACGCTGGCAAGGCAGTGGGGAGAATGGAACCCTTATGCACTGCTGGTGGGACTGTAAAATGGTACAACCACTATGTAAAATGGTGTGGTGCTTCCTCAAAAAACTAGAAATAGAGCTACCTTATGATTCAGCAACCCCACTCCTAGGAAACAAGGAAAAATAAATAAATCCATAAAAACTAAATAATATACCACTAGAAAACTATTGGGTCATAGAAGAAATCAAAAGTGAAATTAAAAAATTCCTAGAGTCAAATAAAAATGAAAACACAATATATCAAAACCTTTGGGACACAACAAAAGCAGTATCCTGGAATACAACCTAGAGACCTAAAAGTATTGACATGAACAGGTGTATACATTCCTATATTCAATTTCAGGTTTATTTATAATTGCAAAACAATCCAAGTGTCCATCAACAGATGAATGGATAAGCAAAATTGTAATATATATATATACACACACACACACACAATGGAATACTCTGCGACCATAAAAAAACAGTCTTGAGTCTGTGAAACATATTATAACATGGATGGACCTGGAAGGCATAATGCTAAGTGAAATAAGTCAAGCATATAAGGACAAATATTATATGATCTCTCTTTCATAAGAAGATAAGAACGAATAAACAAAGAGAAATTAATGTTCATTGGTGGTTACCAGGGGAGGACACTTTAGAATGTAGAGATTTGTTACATTTGGTGACAGGGAAAGTGACACTGAATGTGGAAGTAGTGAACACAGCACAACCATAGTAAAGACTAGTGTTTGAGCATGAACAGAAGGGAATAGACACAAAGAGAATGCTGACAAATTATGATGAATGTAACTAATGTACCATCCTCACAATCATCGTTATACTTAAGCCCATTTTTGCAGCCATTGTGTCAATCCATCTCTTTGAGAGTCTTCCTCTTTTTCACTGGCCCTCTACTTTACCAAGCGTGATGTCCTTCTCCAGTGACTGGTCCTTCCTGATAAAATGTCCAAAGTGCATGAGATGAAGTCTCACCGTCCTCACTTCCAAGGAGCATTCTGGCTGTATTTCTTCCAAGAGAGCCTTGTTCATTCTTCAGGCAGTCCACGGTATATTCAGTATTTTTCACCAACACCATAATTCAAAGGCATCATTTTTTTCTTTGGTTTTCCTTATTCCGGTTTTCGCATGCATCTTGAGGTGACTGAAAATATTGTCTTGGGTCAGGTGCACCTTAGTCCTGCAAGTGCTTTAAAGAGGACTTTTGCAGCAGATTTGCCCAATTCAATATGCCATTTGATTTCCTGATTGCTGCTTCTGTGGACATTGATTGTGGATCCAAGTAAAATGAAATTGTTAACAATATCAATCCTTTCTCTGTTTATTATGATGTTTCTTACTGGTCCAGTTGTGAGGATTTTTGTATTCTTTATGTTTAGGTATAATCTATACTGAAAGCTGTAGTCTTTGATCTTCATCAGTAAGTGCTTGCTTTCGGCAAGCATGGTTGTATCATCTGCATATTACAGGTTGTCAGTGAGTCTTCCACTAATCCTGATGCCACGTTCTTCTTCATATAGTCCAGTTTCTCGGATTATTTGCTCAGCATACAGATTAAATAGGTGTGGTGAAAGGTACAACCCTGATGCAGTGATGCACACCTTTCTTGATTTTCAACCATGCAGTATCCCTTTGTTCAATGTCATTTGAACAGAGCAAGGGGATAAAGTGTATAGTTACAAAGATAGATATGTGTGCATATATGTATATACGGGAAGGCATGTATGAATATATTGATGTGCATGTATAGATGTATCTGTAGGCATATGTATATACATGTTTATGTGTGCTGTGTACATATTCAAATATAAAATAAAGCACATTGAGGCACAGTTATGGATACTTCATAGGTATAACCAAACACCTCACAGGATTGTTTTACTGGGTTTGAGGGTTTAGGACCATAGTCTTATAGGGCAACTTGGTCAATTGGTACAATATAGTCCATAAAGACAATGTTCTACATTCTAGTTTGGTGAGTAGTGTCTGGGCTCTTAAAAGCTTGTGAGTGACCATCCAGGCTGCAATTACTGGTTGTATCTTGCCCGGAATGAAAGAGAAAGAAGGAAACCAAAGACTTGAAGAAGAAAGTGGTCTATAGAACTAATAGTATATGCAAACAATGGCTTCACCTACCTTGAGACCAGAAGAACTAGGTGATGCTCAGCTACCACTTCCAACTGTCCTGATCAGTCACTCAATAGATGGTCCTGTATAGAGCTGGAAAAAATGTAGAACAAAACTCAAATTCCTAAAAAGAGGCCAGATTTACTGGACCAATAGAAACCAGGTAAATCCCAAGATTATCGCCCTGGGATACCATTTAAACTTGCAACTCAAAACACTCCCAGAGGTAACCTTTCAGCCAAATGAACTATTGGCCCATAAAATAAATAGTATCTCTGTGAATACTGTGCTCCTCTAAATAATCATCTAAATGAAACCAAGCGTAAGTATTTACTCTATATCAAAGATGAGAAGGTAAGGGAGGGGCACGGAAGTTAGATTAACGGAAATAGAACAACCAAAATGGAAATAATGAAAATGCTGATATATTGTGGGAAATGTAAACAATGTCACTGAATAATATATATAAAATTCGGACCTAATTTGCTGTGTAAACTTTCACCA
Organism: Loxodonta africana; assembly: GCF_030014295.1. NCBI lineage: Eukaryota > Metazoa > Chordata > Mammalia > Proboscidea > Elephantidae > Loxodonta > Loxodonta africana. Next base: position 73,135,933 of record NC_087346.1, on the reverse strand, counting down.
AAAGCACAATAAAATATATATATATTTAATTCAGATAAAGCCTCTTTCTGCATTTCTAAATAAGAATCTCTGGGAATGGGGCCCAGAAACCACATTTTAACTGGTTTTCCAAGTGATGATTATATACAAAAAACTTTGACAACTATTGACATGTATTTGTCTATCTGCATTCATGTTATAGGAATATTTCTGTAATAAAAGCTATAACATTGGCCTTCCAAATGTGTAATGATGATATTACCTAATAATTTTAGAATGTAATAATTGTACGTTCATCTTTGTTAACTGTTTAAAAAACAAAACTTCACACCCGTCACTGTTGTGTGAAATAGAGAACATGGATCCTTAAATCAGCAGGAACTGGTACTTGTCAATGGTCTTCCAAACAATTTTGCATATCTGAACTATACTACGTCCATTCATAATAAATCTAGGCAATGGCAAGTTTACAGGAAATCTTTTCAAACAAGGCTTCCATTGAAAACATGTGTCAGATATGTTTTTCCATGTCAAAACAATGAGCAAAATATGGGTAGATTTATACTCCTCTGATGCTCAGAAATATTTACTGTTTTATTGCTTAAAAATTTTAAGTCTTTCCGGAGCTGACCTCCTATGTATCCAGGAGGTCTGCCATTTACAACTCTTCAGACTAGGTACTGGGCAACTCCAGGGGTTGCCACCTACATTTGCAGTCTATGATGTGCAACTTGGTGCCATAGCTCAGAGATAATAACCCCCAAGGGACTTTCTCAATTCTAAAATTAAGCCATGTTTTACTATTTCCTATTGCAGTTGTTGGAAAACATGTCCATTACTTGAAATGCTATGTGAGAATTTGTTGACTAAAATGACTTCAAAAGTACATTGGTAAATAAAATTAAGAACGCATTCACCAAAGATAACATTAATCTTTCTATTCAGAAGGAAAAAAAAAAAAAAAGATAAAGACTTTGGAAATTGGTCAAAAAAATATTTATACAATTGTGAAAAATATTAAATTTAAATCAAATATAAAAGCTACAGTTTCTACTTAGTTTGGCTTTAATTTAAAATGTAAAAGTTTAATGTCATTTATTTTAATCTTGAATATTTACGTATATTTGAGTCAATATTTCATTTTCAGAGCAGGAGCATTTGTTATTACGAAAGCTCAGGTCCACTTAGAGAATATTTTTTTCTATTACAGAAATATCTGTTTTGATAATTATTGATTCGGTAAATGGTTTTCCAAGCTAAGAGATTTCACTATAAAAATTGCCATTTTACATATACACTGGAAGCAAGAAAATAGCATTTCTCAAGTGTTTCAAGAAATTCCCCTAATTTTTACCATTTGGAGATATCCAGGGGTTATGAATTGAATTGTGTCCCCCCCCAAAAGGTATATTGAAGCCCCAATCCCTGGTACCTATGAACGTGACATTGTTAGAAAATGTCTTTGAAGATATTATTGATTAAGTTAACATGAGGTCATACTGGAGTAGAGAGGGTCCTAATCCAATCTGACAGATGACCTTATGAAAGAGACAGAAAAAGGAAGGCAGGCCATGTGGAGAGACATCTACCCTATCTATAAGCCAAGGAGCACCAGGGTCTATCAGAAGCTAGAAGAGACAAGAAAGCATCCTCCCCTAGAGACTTCAAAGGGAGCACTGCCCAGGCTAGATGTGGATTTGGACTTCTAGTCACCAGAACTATGAGATGATTAATTTCTGTTGTTTAAAGCCACCCACTTTGTGGTATTTTGTTATGACAAACTAATATGCCAGGTTAAGAAATTTCTCATTCTTAAAAAAAAAAAAGAGCAGGTACTTCTTTTTTTTGTTTGTTTTTGACTTGTTTTTCCTTTTTAACCTTCTAAATCTATGTATAGAGTGTAAATGTGACATACTCATAACTGGAAGAGAGTATTACATGTTAACTTTGAGAGTTTCTAGTAATTATATCTTGATCATATATTTTAACAATATTTTATTTTAATCAGTTAACATGTGATTTTGCAAAACATATTTTGCAATATTTACTGAACATAGTAACCAAAAGTGGATTAACTTTTCTCAGATATTAAAAGGCACAATTTATAAGTCCATAAATCTATTTTATGAAGTAGTATCATTTTAAGTTCAAAATGTTTTAGTGAAGAAATATATATTAATGCTTTCGAACCTGAAAATATATCACATATTGATAATTAGCCTTAATGCTTGCTTATTTGAGAACTGAGAACCCACAAGTTTCCTTTAACACTTGTCTTCTTCATCCTAGCTACCTACCTTATTGTTACCTTACAGAGTTATCGGCAGTTATGTGATGTGGACGAGAAATATTAGGTACTGGGCCTACTCTGTGCCACACAATGAGTTAGACATGTACTTAAATAAAATCAGGAGGGGAAGCATAAGAGTCAAAACATAGATGAGACAATTTTGTTACCACTCAGGAGCTCTAATAAGATTAATAAGGAAATTATGTTAAAAAAATGCTTGGACGATCTACACTTTTAATGCAATTCCGATCCAAATCCCAACGACATTCTTTAATGAGATGGAGAAACAAATCACCAACTTCATATGGAAGGGAAAGAGGCCCCGGATAAATAAGACATTGCTGAAAAAGAAGAACAAAGTGGGAGGCCTTACTTTACCTGATTTTAGAACCTATTATACCAGCACAGTAGTCAAAACAGCCTGGTACTGGTACAACAACAGATACATACACCAATGGAAAAGAATTGAGAATCCAGACATAAATCGATCCACATATAAGCAGTTGATATTTGACAAAGGCCCCAAAACAGTTAAACAGGGGAAAGACAGTCTTTTTAACAAATGGTGCTGGCATAACTGGATATCCATCTGCAAAAAAATGAAACAAGACCCATACCTCACTCCATGCACAAAAACAAGCTCAAAATGGATCGAAGACCTAAATATAAAAACTAAAACGATAAAGATCATGGAAGAAAAAATAGGGACGTTAGGAGCCCTAATACATGGCATAAACAGTATACAAAACATTATTAAGAATGCAGAAGAAAAACTGGATAACTGGGAGCTCCTAAAAATCAAACACCTATGCTCATCCAAAGACTTCACCAAAAGAGTAAAGAGACTGGGAAAAAGTTTTTAGCTATGACATTTCTGATCAGCTTCTGATCTCTAAAATCTACACGATATTACAAAAAGTCAACTACAAAAAGACAAATAATCCAATTAAAAAATGGGCAAAAGATATGAATAGACACTTCACTAAAGAAGGCATTCAGGTAGCTAACAGATACATGAGGAAATGTTCACAATCATTAGCCATTAGAGAAATGCAGATCAAAACTACAATGAGATTTCACCTCACTCCAACAAACCAAACCCCACTCCAACAAGGCTGGCATTAATCAAAAAAACACAAAAGAATAAATGTTGGAGAGGCTGTGGAGAGATTGGAACACTTCTACACTGCTGGTGGGAATGTCAAATGGTACAACCACTTTGGAAATCAATTTGGCGCTCCTTAAAAAGCTAGAAATAGAACTACCTTATGATCCAGCTATCCCACTCCTTGGAATATATCCTAGAGAAATAAGAGCCTTTACAAGAACAGATATATGCACACCCATGTTTATTGCAGCACTGTTTACAACAGCAAAAAGATGGAAACAACCAAGGTGCCCATCAACGGATGAATGGATAAATAAAATGTGGTATATTCACATGATGGAATAGTACGCATAAATAAAGAACAGTGATGAATCTGTGAAACATTTCATAACATGGAGGAACCTGGAAGGCATTATGCTGAGTGAAATTAGTTGCAAAAGGGCAAATATTGTATAAGACCACTATGATAAGAACTTGAGAAATAGTTTAAACTGAGAAGAAAACATTCTTTTGTGGTTACGAGAGGAGGGAGGGTTGGAGGGTAGGAGAGGGGTATTCACTAATTAGTTGGTAGATAAGAACTACTTTAGGTGAAAGGAAAGACAACACACAATACTGGGGCGTTCAGCACAACTGGACTAAACCAAAAGTAAAGAAGTTTCCTGAATAAACTGAATGCTTCGAAGGCCAGTATAGCAAGGGTGGGGTTTGGGGACCATGGTTTCAGGGGACATCTAAGTCAGTTGGCATAATAAAATCTATTAAGAAAACATTCTGCATCCCACTTTGAAGAGTGGTGTCTGGGGTCTTAAACGCTAGCAAGCAGCCATCTAAGATGCATCAATTGGTCTCAACCCATCTGGATCAAAGGAGAATGAAGAACACCAAGGACATAAGGTAATTATGAGCCTAAGAGACAGAAAGGGCCACATGAACCAGAGACTACATCATCCTGAGACCAGAAGAACTAGATGGTGCTTGGCTACAACCCATGACTGCCCTGACAGGGAACACAACAGAGAACCCCTGAGGGAGCAGAAGAGCAGTGGGATGCAGACCCCAAATTCTCATAAAAAGGCAAGACTTAATGGTCTGACTGAGACTGGAAGGACCCTGGTGATCGTGGCCTCCACACCTTCTGCTGGCCCAGGACAGGAACCATTCCTGAAGCCAAATCTTCAGACATGGATTGGACTGGACAATGGGTAGGAGAGGGATGCTGGTGAAGAGTGAGCTTCTTGGATCAGGTGGACACTTGAGACTATATTGGCATCTCCTGCCTGGAGGGGAGATGTGAGGGTAGAGGGGGTTAGAAGCTGGCGAAATGGACACGAAAAGACAGAGTGGAGGGAGAGAGAGGGCTGTCTCATTAGGGGGAGAGTAACCGTGAGTATGTAGCAAGGTGTATATAAGTTTTTATGTGAGAGATTGACTTGATTTATAAACCAGCACTTAAAGCACAATAAAAAAAATAAATAACAAAAAAAAAATACGCTTGGAGATTTTTCTCTGCATTTCATCCATCTGTTTTGATTCTCCCCCAAATAGGTATGACTGGTTGATTATTGGAGATATTTTAAAGAAAAGGGAATTTCAAATGAAAGCAAATTGTATCATCCAGTAGAACCTCCTCTGTGTGGAAAACTGTCTACTACAGCATGTCTATTCTAACACAGGAAAAAGCTTCCTTTGAGAATGTGAAATAAGATTTGGTTTCTTTAGCATTGACGTTAGTTCTAAGCCATTTCAATGCCATTTCAACCTTCTCAATGAAGTCCCAGAATTAATTTTTGGCCCAAAGCAGAGTAAGGAATGGAAGGTGGCAGAGACTATCCTAAATCAATGGCATATCGGATTGTAGAGGCAGTGATATATTCACACCTTAGGTTCACTGAGGTAAAATGGTAAAGCACCTTGAGGTATTTCAGACAGGAAGTAGTTCCTGGTTGCTACTGTATGTCCACATAAAGAAGCGGAATCCTCAGTTTTTGTTTGTTTTGTTTTTGTCATTGCATTTTCTCAAAGTAGATATGTATTCATAGTTTGTTCACAATATCTAGCACTGATTAAACATTTATTGAATGGATACACTTACGAATATATTCCTAAGACTCACTTTTGATTAAAAGGCACTGGATGATATGTGCAGAGTGGGCTAGATGAGTCCTGGGAGGAAGACTTGACTATGGGCCAAGTATGTGAGGGAAGCCTTAGTCTCCTCATCTGTACATGAGGCCTAGTAAAGTGCCTTCCTCCATCTTGGGTTGTTATGAGGGTTATTTGAGACCATAAAGCTCTTTAGGAGAGAATGCCTGGCACAGAATAAACCCTTGATGGTAACTAGTATCATGATTGCTATTATCAGTGTGACAACATCTACTATTTAATGTGAGGCCAAAGAATTTTGAAAGCTCTGAATTTTAAGAATAAAAGAGAGATATGATGAAAACATAAATCTGGTAAATTTTTGGAACATAAATCTGGTACAACATGAAGAATAAATGGAACTGGAGAAACACCGTGCAGGTAAACTTATAAAAGCCTTATGGCAGTGGTCCAGAGGCAGAGTTATGGAAATACCAGTCAGCCTAGAAAGTGAAGAATCGCTGTGAAGAATCTTGTGAAAGGGAGAGAAAGATCAAATTCTGGGGTTTTAAGCCTGGGTGGTGCAAACAGTTAAGTGCTCGACTACTAGCCCAAAGATTGGTGGTTCGAACCCACGCAGAGGCACCTCAGAGCACAGGCATGGCAATCTGCTTCTGAAAGGTCACAGCTTTTAACAGCCTAAGAAGTTATATTCTGCATACATGGGGTCCCGAGAGTCGAAATCAACTCAATGGCAACTGACAACAACAACAAACCTGGAAAGAAGTCCCTGAGTGGTGCAAAGAGTTAACGCACTTGACTGCCAACTGAAAGGCTGGAGGTTCGAATCTACCCAGAGGTGCCCCAGAAGAGAAGCCTGGCAATCTACTTCTGAAAAATCAGCCATTGAAAACACTATAGAGCACACTTCTACTCTGACACACATGAGGCCACCATGAGTCAGAGTCAACTCGACCACAACTGAGTGAGATAATTTGGCAGCATTAATCATAGATAAGCTCATGAACTTATCTGTAAATGGGTTTCACTGGAGGCAGTAATTAATGTGGTGGATAAAAGAGTGGAACTGTAAGGTAATATATTTGAAAACTTCCTCCAATTTATTGACAAATGGTTGGTTGGCCTTAAACTTGTCACTTAACACTGTGTGAGCCTTAATTGTTTTTTACTGACCTCACCAGATATGGGAAGTTAGAATAAGACAACTGATAAAGACAGTTTAAATGTTCAAAGCCCAATATAATAAGTTTCATTGCAATTATTGAATGGAAATGTTTTAAGAGTTGAGCAGCATTATACAGAGAGGCCACTTATGTCTTCACCACTCTGTTAGACCCATTCAACTCAGCAGTCTTAACTGAAATTATCCTTTGAGTCCCTCCAATTGAGATAACCACATTGAATTATGCCAGAGGTGGCTCTTTAATTTAGGATTATATAATGAAAACAAAAAACATGGAAAGCAACTTAACCTCACTAGAGAACTCACAATTGTTTACTGAGCAATTTGTACAATAAGCCACAGATAATAAGCAATGTGGTTCTTACATTAAAATTCCTTGTTATGTAATTGGTAAATCTTCAGTCAGATGTGGCAAAGGGAAGTGAGTGCCTTTGTCCCGATCCTATTCTTCTTTCTGTCACTTGGCTCTACATTGTCTACTGACCTCCCTTGCTCCCCATGCCACATAATGTTCCACAAATTATAGTGGCAGGAAAAGTTGCTTCTTTCTATTAGGGTCTATATACTAACTCTAAAGAAAATTTCCAGGTTGTCTGTGTGAAGTATCTCAAGATTTATATTCTAAGTACAGAGGTTCAGTCAGATACTTATGTGACTTTGGTGGTTCCTATTCCTATATCAGTGACCTCAGACTTACCTGAAGCACAGTTCTGAAGTAGAAGATGATTTGTTCTCCTTTGCACCTTAGTTTCTATCATCACCACTACTTCCATCCAATTAGGCACCAAACCCTGACAATTCCACTTGCTAAATAGCTCTAGAGCAATGCTTCTCAAATGTCAATGTGCATACAAATCATCTTGGGGTCTGCTAAATTGCAGATTCTGATTCAGTAATTCAGAGGTAGGTCTGAGATTCCGTATTTCCAACAAGCTTCTAGGTGAAGGCATTGCTGCTGGTCCTCAGATCATTTTTAGAACCACATGCTCTAGGATTCTTCTACTTCCTCCTTCTAGCCTCCTCATTTACCTTTTCAGGCCATTGGTATTTCTTGTCTGGATTACTGCCCGCTAAATTGGATGCTTTAAGTCAAATTATTACTAATCTTGGTAGTCATGATTTACAAAGACATTCTTACCGCATGACACATATAGCAGGAACCAAACTTTGTGGACCATTTCGGATGAGCCTGGTACTTGTCATCAGTGCTTGGATGAAGGAGTGATGGGTGCCTCTTTCCAATGGGCAGCAATCTAGAGCAAATAATTTCAGGGACTCATTGACATACTGACTCATACTATGCCATTTTCTTCTTGTCCTAGGAATTTTATCATTATCATTAGAACTTAAGATCTATGCTTTATTTAGCTTAGAACTTTACTAATTTAAAACAGAAATATTTTATTAAACATAAATTGCTGCCTTCCCTTTTACTGCTTACTTTCCTTCACTACCAGATCCAATCACTTACCAAGTCCTTACAATGTCACCTTCTAAATATTTTTAGAGTTCTTCTCAAATTTTAACATACACATAAGGCACCTAAGAATCTTGTTAAAATGCAGACACATTTCATAAGTGTACAATTGAAGACAACTAGATATATCATTAAGATTAAAAGTAAAAAAAAGATTATTACCAGCACTCTAGAAACCAGTTATATGGGCTGAATGGTGGCATTCAAAGGTATTAGGTCCTAATCCTTGGAACCTGTGAATTTACACCATAAATTTCTTGCAAATATGATTAAATTAAGGATATTGAAATGAGATTATCCTGGATTATCCAGGTGGGCTCTAAATGCCTTCACATTTGTTATTATACGAGAGAGAGGAAGATCAGACATACACAGAGAAGAAGTCCATGTGAAGATGGAGCCAGAGATTGGAGGGATGCTGCTGCAAGCCAAGGAATACTGGCAACAGCTAGAATCTGGGAGAGGCAAGGAACAGATTTTCCCATACACTGTCAGAGGAAGTGCAGCTCTGCACTTAATTTCAGACTTTTGTCCTCCAGAAATGTGAGAAAATAAATTCCTGTTATTTTAAGCAACCAAATTTGTGGTAATTTGCTACAGTGGCAGTAGGAGTAGGAAAGCTTCATTGCTTCTGCACAAAGGCTATGCACTATTAATTATAGCATTTAACTCTCCTAAATAATTTCTTAAAAAGTCGTGGCTGCACCTAGCTGCTACCAAAAGGTTGATGGTTCCAACCCACCAGCTACTACACAAGAGAAAGATGTGGCAGTGTGCTTTTGCAAAGATTACAGCCTTGGAAACCCTATGGAGTGGTTCTACTCTATCCTACAGGGTCGCTATGAGTCTCAATAGGCACCACAGTGAGTTTTTTTTTTTTCTTTTTTTAATAATTCCTAGTTGTAATTAATATTTGAATACCCTTTCTAATATACAAAAAAAAGTAAATATTCTGAATTTCTTAGTGTATTGTTTTCTAAATTTCTTATAACAAATTACCACAAACATAGTGGCTTTAAACAATTCCATTTATTATCTAACAGTTCTGTAGGTCAGAAATCTGACATGAGTGTTACCAGGCTAAAATCAATGTGTATGGTGTCTGGATGCTCTTGGGGAAAATCTGTTTTCTTGCCTCTTCCATCTTCTAGAGGCTGCACACATTTGTCGGCTTAGGGCTCCCTTCCTACTTCTCCAAAGCCTTCTCTCTCTCTGGCCTTCTCCGACCACAGCTGGGATAGAATCTCCTTTTTTATAGACCCTTGTGATTACATTGGGCTCACCCAATTAATCCAGAGATTACCTCCCTTAATCTCAGTCACATCTTCTATGTCCATCTTGCTATGCAGCATGCCATATTGACAGGATCTAGGTATTAGGACATGGACATCTTTGGGGGCCTATTTTTCTTTCTGCCACACTTGTTATGGCCTTTCTAGAGCTGCAACTTAATTTTGGTAATCTAGGAGGTTTTAATAATTCATATTATTCCAAGAAAAAAAAAAACTTAAAAAAAGTTTTACCTACCTTTATTTTCTTAAGTCACTTGCATAAAAGAAATAAAAGTTCTCACTTAAAGTATTACTCCTAAGTATTTTTTTTTTCTTTGTATAATACTGCTAATTAACATTCTAGGCTTTTCAACCATTTTGAGATTCTTAATAGTTTGGGTAGGCTTTACATGGGAATTTTTGCTTTTCCTGAATTAGGGATACACAAAAAATTTTAATAGCAGAATTTAAATATATATTGTTTAGTAACTTGTTAGGTGATCTCTTTTGAAGTGACAAAAAAAAATTGCTCTTATTTTTATAAATTGATAAGCTTAAATCAAGAGAAATTGGTTTTACCAGTACCTATCAAATTTATCAAAAGGAAAAAAGTAATAAATAAATAAGTCATAAGTATTTTACCTATAATCCTTCCTATGTTGTTATGTGAGGTAGAGTAGATTTCGACTCGTACAAATACCATGTGACAGAGTAGAACTGCCTCATCGGATTTTCTAAGCTATAATCTTTACGGGAGCAGACCACCAGAACTTCTACCCACAGAGCAGCTGGCTAGGTTCAAACAGCCAACCTCTGAGTTAGCAGTCGAGCACTTAACGGTTGTGTCACCAAACCCATCAAACCTGTTGCCCTTGAGTTGATTGTGACTCTTAATGACCCCATAAGATAGAATAGAACTGCTCCATAGGGTTTGCAAAGCTGTAATCTTTACAGGAGAAGATTGCCACATCTTCCTCACACAGTGAGACTGGTAGGTTGAAACCACTGATCTTTTGGTTCGCACCTGAGCGTTTAGCCACTGTGCAACCAGTGCACCATGGCACCTTAATTCTTCCTATAGTTATTTAAATTCCATTGTCACCAAGTTACTGACTCATTGCATTTTTTAACATACTGACTGGATGTTTTGCCTAAATATGGTGAAAATTAGCTAACTCTTATCTGCTGCCTTGGAAACCCTGGTGGTGTAGCAGTTAAGTGCTACGGCTGCTAACCAAAGGGTCAGCAGTTTGAATCCGATAGGTGCTCCTTGGAAACTCTATGGGGCAGTTCTACTGTGTCCTATAGGGTCACTGTGAGTCAGAATTGACTCGACGGCACTGGATATGGTTTTGGTTTTTATCTGCTGACTCATTGCATTTTTTAACATATTGATTGGATGTTTTGCCTAACTATGTTGAAAATTAGCTAAATCTTATCTGCTGATTTTTTAGATGTGTAGACACTTCTGTCTCAAATCCATAACATCATCAAAGCCTACTTCTATTCCCTTTTTCCAGTGACCTGTCCAGATCATCCCGGCTTCAGTGGTTATGGTGCTTCTTCCAATGACTTAAGCAGCTTATCTGGACTATTGAACATTTGGTGCATAAAAACTGCCTTCAATTTTTCATTGTTTTTTATGTGGATAGACTTTTTTTTTCTCAAAAGAATTGTGAACTATTCGATGGCAAATAATACACTTTATGTATTTTTAATTCCTTTTTTGCTTATCATATTGTCTGCCCATTGTAGACAATCATGGTGTATTTGTTGGATAATCAATGGTATCACATCCTCATTCTCATCATCTTTATCATCATTGCCAGTGAGCATTTACTGAGCAAATGATAAATGTGTGTCTAGAACAACAGAGAATGTCCTCGAAAATGCTCAATGCATTTTGTTTTTCTTATATCGTATCAGGGGCCCTGGCGGCACACTGGTTAACAGCTCATGCTGCTAAGCAAAAGGTCAGCAATTCAAATCCACCAGCCACTCCTATGCCGAGTGGAAATCCTATGGGGCAGTTCTACTCTGTCCTACAGGGTTGTTATGATTCAGAATTAACTCAATGGCAATGGGTTTGGCTTTTTTTTTTTTTTAATAGCATATCAAGGAAAGAAAACACTGTCTCATGCTCTGTCTCATGGTCAAGTTATGGCCTATTTCATGAGCACAAAAAGGTTGTGTGACCTAATGGAAATTCCAAAGGACTGAAAATGTCAGGAGATCTGCTCCCCACTACCTCACGCCTTCACTAACAGCCTAAATCTAGACAAACCCTATAATCTCAATCACTGCTCAATCTTAAATCTGTGAAATGCCTATAGCAATAGCAGTTCCTGCCGTATAGACCCAACTGGAACATACCATGGCTAAAATGAAAAAGTAGTATATAACTCACATTAAAAAGGCAAATTTTATATAAAAATCAGATTATGATTCATAGTCAGTTTAAAACCACATTCCCAGATAAGAATCCCCAAGGAGATAAATGGTTTTTAAATGATAGTCCTTGTGGAATTCTCATTTAGAAAAAAAAAAAAAGTCAAAATCTTCCTGAATGTGTTCAGAAGATAATAAAAGCTAATGCTCTGCTTTGAAGAGTTACACAAGAGAAATCCTTAACCTGCCTTGATTCAGAGACCTTGAAGTACCAGGGAAACTTCTCATCCAAAAATGACAATAGATAAGTGGTAACTTTGGTGAAGGGTAAGCTGGGGAAGCCAGCACAACTTGTCCAAGGCAAGGTCGTGGAAGCTCCATAGATACTTCAAAACTCCCTGAGGGACCAAATTACTGGGCTAAGGGCTATGGGGACCATGGTCTCAGGGAACATCTAGCTCAACTGGCATAACACAGTTTATAAAGAAAACATTCTACATTCTATTTTGGTGAGTAGCGTCTGGAATTTTAAAAGCTTCTGAGTGGCCATCTAAGATATTCCACTGATCTCACCCCATCTGGAGCAAGAGAGAATGAAGAACACCAAAGACATAGGGAAAGATTAGTCCAAATGACTGATGGACCACAAGTACTACAGCCTCCATCAAACAGTCCAGCACAAATAGATGGTGCCAGCTACCACCACTGACTGCTCTGACAGGGATCACAACAGAGGGTTCCAGACAGAGCTGGAGAAAAATGTAGAAAAAAAATTCTAACTCATTAAAAAAAAAAAAAAAAGACCAGACTTACTGGTCTGATAGAGACTGGAGAAACTCCTATAGTAAGACCCCCGGACACCCTTTTAGCTCAGTGATGAAGTCACTCTTGAGGTTCACCCTTCATCCAAAGATTAGACAGGCCCATAAACAAAATGAGACTAAAGGGGCACACCAGCCCAAGAGCAAGGACTAGAAGGCAGAAGGGGACAGGAAGCTGGCAATAGGAAACCCAAGTTTGAGAAGGGGAGAGTATTGACATGTCATGGGGTTGTTAACTAATGATATGGAAAATATGTGTACTAATTGTTTAATGAGGTGCTAGTTTGTTTTGTAAACCTTCATCTAAAGTACAATAAGTACAAAAAAAAAGATCAAGGTCCTAGCAGGGAAAAATCATGCCCATTCTGAAGTCTAATATCTCTGAACTGTTACTGTTATCCACACTTTAAGATGAAAATAAAAAAAGCCTTACGGCATTGTTGTGAGTTGCAGATAGGATAAATTTTTGTGAAAACCCTTATGTGGTTATTGTTGTATGCCATCAAGTCTATTTCAACTTATAGCAACCCTATAGGATAGAGTAGAACTACCCTACAGGGTTTCTTATGCAGCAATCTTTACAAGAGGAGATTGCCAGGTCTTTTTTCCCGTGAAGCAGTTGGTGGGTTCGAATTGCCAACCTTTTGGTTAGCAGCGGAACACTTAACCATGAGTCTGATGCTGTAGCTTTGAGTATTCTAAATTCAAACTAACTTCACCCATAATCAAAATATGTAAATTGAACTAAGTCATATATCTTTTGCTTGAAACTTCATTAATTATTAATCAAGCATAGCATTTAGCTACTTTTGTGGATATGTCCAAGAACAAAAAAATTTACCATTTCTGCAGGCTTGATTAAAATAAGTAAACAAATAATACAGGCAGCAAGGACTTGGATGATTTTATATTTTAGTCTGATGCCAACAAAAGTAGGCATCAAAAGTTGGTGTTTTGTTTTAAGGCTACATGCCACTGGGTTACTTTGACTTAATTATCATGGTTAAGACCAAAAGTATTGTAAGTAGACAGATAACAAGATAAACATACATTTAATTTTTTTTTTTTTTTATCTTGAGATCACAATTTTGTATTTGCACATTGCCCTTAAACCACATCCTGCATGTTTTGAATTTTGGAGAGTTTAGGATTAAGGGAAGTTCTTTTTATCTGATCCATAGTCTCAGGGTTTGTTTTGATTTTTTTCCCCCCTAGCATGATAGATAAGAATTTTGAGCTCATTAAAGCTCCTTCTGGAATTATGAGCAAAGGAAGGAGAGGATTAAGATAATCTTATTTTTATTTAATATTTATTAAGCCTACAGGTTATTCCAGAAGTTTTAGAAAACGTCAGACTAGAATAGCCTCAAAAGATTTGCTTTGCCATTCATTTTTAGAACATTCAAATGTCTAATAGATCCACCCACCATCTTTTACAGATGAGGAAATTAAGTCACAAAGATCTTAAGTTATTTGTATCTGGCCATAGAGCTGGCTAATGGCAGAACTGAGTAGAATCCTAGTGTTTTTACTCTCACCCAGTTCAACTCTCTCCACTATACCTGCCATTCACTACAACAAATGTTTCCAAGAAGACTACATATGTAATTATATACCAGAATGTAAGCATGGTGAGGGCAGGGATGGTGTCTTGTTCATCCATACATCTAGCTCAAAATTTCAATAAACACTTTTTAATATATGATGAATACTGACGTCCTGACAAGCCCTTGATTCAGTATAACACACAGCATAAGGAATCTGTGCATCATCTTTGACTGAGGTAAGCATCTTCATTGAAGGCCTACTGTTCAATGAGCTTATAGTCTATGGCCTAACTGGCAATAAAGTCACAAACTGCTTCTATCTAGGAGGAACTAACAACCTCTGATCTCCAAAATCCTAAAGTTCAAGTTGACCATACAAAGGTTCCTGTGAAAATATCTTTTTACAATCCCCAAACTGATGTTCCAAGACAGGCTCTGACTATATTAATATGGTGCCCAGATGAGCAGTTAAGTCCACACAGGTTCGGCAATTTATATCTCAATAGGTTTTTTTTTAAAAAAATAAGATTTTTGGGAACAAAATAAGTGATTGAAAATTACAAAATCACTTTGGTTAATATATATTATACCTGAGGTGTTATTAAGATATATTTGATCCCAAACTGGATCCCCAGAAAACTAAAATCTGTCTGACAGCAATCTTTCCCAATAGGCCGCTAAAACAACAAACATCACAGGAAAATACCTTTTTTCAAAATGAGGCTTTTGACCCAAATCCCTGAATAGACCTGTGATGAACTAAGCTAAGCTATACTAGATGTTGTTCTAAGTGACTTAAGGCACTCATAATAGATTGAGGTCTTCTTGTCTCATTTTCCCTGAAGCCCTTTTCTAAATCTTCATTTACTAGTCTAATAACAAAAATGTCTTGGCAAGAAAACAAGCCAGGGTTTGTGTCTAAAGCCAAGGAAAACCTGGATGAATCTACTCACTTCAGTCTTTCTCAGTGGATGATCAAGAAAAAGAGACTGAATTCCCCTAGCACCTCTGTTTAATATGCATCCTGGAATGTGACTCTTTACTCCTCCTCCTTGGGGATAGAATGAGGGAGATAGCTGGTAGAAGTGGAAGAGGTAAGGTCTTCCTTATAAAGAAACAACAAATTACATAGAAATAAGAACAGTCTCAGCATAATTTTTGGACAATATCTATAGGTTACAAATCCTGGCTCTACCACCTACTAGATGAGTGAACTTGACCAAGCTATTTACCAGTTCTACCCCAGACGTTGGGGAATAGTTGGCCCCTCCTTTTCCATCTCAATGGCTGATCTTCATTGCCAGGTAGGTAGAGTAGCAGTTGAGTATAAAGGTGAAGAAAATGAGCTCAGAAATCAGACAAACTTGGCTTCTAACTGCAGTTCTCTCACATATAGCTGTATCTTGGGAAAGTTACTTAGCTTCTCTTTAAGTCACAGTTTTCTGATCAGTAAAATAGGTATGATAGGTGTGCCTACTTAGTAAGTTTACTGTGTTAAATAAAATAATGCATGTAATATAGCCCAGTACATGACCCATTTAGACATTCCATAAATACTAGATTTTAATAATAATGGCCAAGGCTTAGGAGTGAACTTAAATGGGATGTAGGAAGAGGAAGACTTTCAGCCAGCTTTAATCTTAGACTCGAGGTCAACTCTGGCACTTAAATAAGTGCTGTGCTATCACATGGTTCAGCTTATGATGTCAGGAATTGCGAACAAAAGCCTGAAAGTAATAGTGAATATTCACTTGCCTGAAGTTTTCATTTCCTTCAAACTCTTTGTATGTATGGGTTGAGGATAAGATTTGAGGGTTTGGGATACTCTGGCTAAATTGAGTCTTAATACCATCCCTTTAACCGTAATGTAAGTAAGTGCCAACACATAATGCCTGAAACATGAATAAATAGAATTTATTTCTTTCAAGCACCATTGCTTATTTTCGGGTGAGGGAAGGAAAGGAAAGCTACTTATTGGTTGTGGAAGTCCTGTAACCATGAAGGGTTAGGGCAAAATCTTCACTCTATGCCTACACCTTAGCGATCTCTTCTGTTCTATCCTTCATCTTTATCAATAGCATCATCTTCTCAAGCCTCACACTGTCTTCTCCAGGAGGCCTTTCAATTTATTCAGTGATGTCATTAAATAAAAAAAAAGATATCCATAACATCATGTGGCACAAAACTGCTCACTGTTATTAAAATTACTGCTCAATGACTGTAATCATATTAAAAACCATTCTTAGACTATCTGTATGGGATCAAATTGACAACAGCAACTGAAAAGATGAGATAGGAAATTTAGTATTAGATAGGAACTTAGGGGGCAGTGAGATCATATTAATGGGGGAAGAACAACTCAAAAAAGGAGGGTGAGAATGGTTGCACAACCAGAAGAATGTAATCAGTGCCACTGTGTTGTAGAAGCTGTTGAATTGGTGTATGTTTTGCTGTATGTATTCTGAACAACAACAAATATAAATAAAATTTAAAAAAAAAATCATGCTTAGAGCCTACTTGGTCTACAAAATTTGGCTCCTATCTAATCTTCAAATTTTTCTCATGTCATTCTATCCCTATTCCCTTCTCTGTTCTCACTATTCTCCAGCTATACTGACCTTCTATGGATTTCCTGACTATGGCCCATTATACTTGCTATTCCTTCTTTCTGGAATCCCCTTCCCTCAGATCTTCCCGTGCCTGTCTCATTATTCAAGATTCAATTAAACCATTTTCTTCTCAGGGAGGCCCAACCCAATCACCCTAACTAAAGTAGCCATCCCCCTCCCAAGCATTCTCAACTTTATTGTTTTCACACCACTGTATCTTTACTTGCAATTATTCATGTACATATGCACTACCCTTCTCTCTCCAATGAAAAACAGCTTATTGAGAGAAGGGACCTTGTCTTATTTACCATTTATCAACAGTGTCTAGAATAGTGCCTGGCACATGGACTATCAATAAATATTCATTAAATATAAGAATTAAAGAATGGTCTGAAATTCTCCGTTAGTAATACGTTGGTCTCAGGAGCTAACCACTTTTCTCTGAAATGTATTCAGCACTAAAAAATAATGTTTAGAGTTTTACTATCTTTATTGCAGTTGTTTCTCTTTCACACTACCCCTTTGATTTAACTCTCTACGTGGTCACCCTGCATTTTATTTTCCAGGTAATACTGCATAGTCTTCCCTTGTTTGTGCCAACTCTAATTGCTGAGTGGGGCACCATTGCTTCTTTTGGGGTGAGGGAAGGAGAGGAAAGCTACTTATTAAACCCTCCAATAAACCCTAGAGTTTGCACGAGAAGGCACTCATTTCCAGGTAGTGTTATTTGAAGATATCTGGTCATGGAAAATAGAAACACCTCTCTAAATTTTTTGAACTTCTCTTGTACCCTTTAAGAAATTCCAGATTATTTTTTTTCATACCCGCTTCTTTAGTACATTGTTTATGTATTTATTCACTCAACAAATATCATTGAATGCCTAGTATGTCCCAATAGTCCCTGGACTGTGCAAACGGTTACCATACTCAGTGCTAACCCAAAGGCTGGAGGTTGGAGTCCACCCACAGTGCCTCAGAAGAAAGGCTTTATGGTCTATTTCTGAAAAATCAGCCATTAAAACCCTATGGGGCATAATTCTATTCTGACACACATGGGGCTGCCGTGAGTTGAAATCAGCTCTATGGCAACTGGTTGGTGGCTAACACTGACTGTATCTCAAAAACATTAAGGTTTTCCCGGTGTGCCTGGTCCCTACCCCCAGCCAACCACACATTATTTGTAAATTCAGATGTATTGGCATCATTTAAAAGTCTGTTCCCTAAACCTATGATTTAGGGCCATGAGAAAACAGTTACTCCCTCTGATCCTTAACCTAATTAGATCACAGTGTTTTGAAAGTTCAGTGCATCAACTAAATAAAGGAAATTGTTAGTCATTCTATGGGTTAAGGAAGAAAAGTCATTTTGAACCCCAAATGGGAGCCCAAGTGGATTAACCAGGGAAAATGGACTAAGAATTTCAGTTATTCCTTTAGACCACACACAGTCTTATACAGAAGGCTCAGTATCAGTATGTTCTTATTTTATACACAGGGTTGAAGACATTTTCACAATGACTTTGCTCATTGTCATAGCAGCAACTGATTATAAGTCATTTCAAGACTTTCTTCTATGCTTGCTGGAATGCAGAAGTGTATCTTGGAGTGGGCAAAGATTTAGAGTTAGTAAACATTGATTCAAAGCTTCAACTTTACTACTTACAGGCCATGGGTTCTTGGATAAGTAATGTTTTCCTTATGTGGTTAAAAGTGGAAATAGATATGCACCTAACTTACTTAGTGGGAATGCAAGAAAATCATAGTGGATTGTCAATAATTGTGACTGTTTTTATTTCTTAGCATTAAAAAAAGCATTAAGCATGCAAATAAGTTCCTCTTTTGGGGGTTAATATATGAGAATTGAAGAAAGATATTTGCCTACTCCCGTTTCTTTTGTTCCTTTATGCATTTAATCAATGAACAGTATTATGTGTCTTCTCTGTGCTGGGCATGATACTTGACTATGGAGACTCTGGGAGCACTGAGATAATATAACAAGTTCTCTGAGCACACACATCTCACAGTCTAGTAGGGAGGGACAAAGCAGTCACAAAAAATCAATAAGATACAGTATAATAATGTTAAGAAAGAGCTAAGAAATGGGTTCTGCAGAGACTTGGCAGGGGGAGGGTTGCTCCACAATATCCTCCCAGAAAATGGGTTTTGAAGGATAAGAGAAAATGTCCAGATGATAAGGAAGAGGAAGCTCATTCCAGATTTCCAGAAAGAGAAGTTCTCTGTCTTCTTCACTAGACTATTCTTAGTTTGCTCAATATTCTATCTCCATCACCTAGGACAACATCTGGTACACAATGACAAAATACAAGCCAGTTGCTGATGAGTTGATTACAACTCAGCGATCCCACTTGTGTCAGAGTAGAACTGTAATCCATATCGTTTTTAATGGCTTAATTTTTGGAAGTAGATCTCCAGGTCATTCTTCTGAGGCATCTCTAGGTAGACTTGAACTACCAACCTTTTGGTTAGCACCAATCATGTTAACAGTTTGGACCACCCAGAGACTCTGTGGTACACAATAGTCTCTCATAATATGTTTTTGAATGTGCCCCTTTAAGGTATAGTGATCTATTCTTTTCAGATGTTTATACTGAAAGATCTAATTTTTTTTTTAACTCAGAATTTTATGAAGGCAATAAAAAGATTTTCTGAGGCTGACAGACCCAGAGTTTATAGTAAGAACTGTAAATAATTTACTACATATTCATATTCAGTGAATTATAAAGACTATCATCTAGTGGGTTCAGGCATCAATTTATAGCTTCCTCTCACTAAGGAAGTGGTTTTAACCCACAATTAGTTTTGTTAATGGATGAGATTCTATTCTGGCTTGGTTATATCCTCTGTTGTATGTCTCAAGATATTTTTATCCCACTGAACTGGCCACATTTCTTTCAGCTTCTTTTATTTCTGATGTCTTAGTCTTTGCTTGTGCCTGAAACCCATTGATTCAATTCAAACCACTCTGCAGAATGTTCACTGCCCGTCTGTCTGCTACTGAGAATGTTTGTGCGATGTTTCAGTCCTCTGTCCGTTAGGTTCCAAGGCTACCTCTTATTCTCGTTAGCAATTGTATTCTCCCTGCAAGATCAATGTCCTGCCAATATTGATGTTGTAAAGGAAGTAAAAATCTCTCGTCAGAAGAATTATTTTGGAGTCTGAGCTTAAAATAGAACTTCCCTTCCTGCCTGCCACCCCACAAGCGTAGCATCGTCGTAACAGTACAGGCTTCATAACAGATGCTTGGGTATAAAATCTCAGCTCTATCACTATCTAGCTGTCCCTAATACCTTTGGTTTGCTACTTCAGTACCTTTTGAACCCTTCCTCACCCTACTCTCTGCCCAGGGAGGCTGCTTAAGTAGGAATATATGCATGGCTTCAGGGCTTTGGCCTCAGTTAGATTTGGCTGGTGTGAAACCCCTGCAGGGAGGAATTTATTTCCCTGATCCTTCTCCTGTGGTGATACCACAGCTGTCTATGACCCTGGACAGAGGTCTTTGCTCTTCTCCAGGATGCTGAATATACACAACTCTTTCTCCTTTTTGGGTTTTGGTAAACTCTTTCTTCTGGAGGGTGGGGATGGCAGTGGCAGGGATGGTGCCCACTTCATTAGTGGTAGCCCTGGGTTCATGCAGTATTCTTTGTGGTGACCCCACATTCCATCCATTAGTCTGTTTGTAGATAAGCAAATGTGCAATTTGTTTCCTGTTGGAACTCTCAATGACACATAAACCACTTGAGCATTGGCCAGTTTCTTAACCTCTTCACGTTTCTGTTTTCTCATCTGTAAATCAGGGCTAATAATGGTATCTACATTATAGACGTGTCGTTAGGATTAAACAGAGATAAAATTCTAAAGAACATATCACAGTGCTGGCCCATCATAAGCAGTTATTAATAAACATTACGTTGTGTGGCTACTACTATTCTGTTGCACAGTGATACAGTCTGTGTAGCACCATTAAATAAATAGCACCCTAGCATTTTTATTTTTATTTCTTGAACTTTGTTTAATCACCTCAAACCCAAAACCATTTGGGTTAAACACCTACCATGGACCAGACACTAGGAGATATGTTAAGGCTACACGAGGATACCAAAGCATACCTGTCCAGAAAGGGTCTCAAAAATCACAATATAATGTAGCAAGTGCAGAAATAGATATATTCACAACTATTATAGAATCTCAAGTGAGAAATAGAGGAAATTCTCAAGCTGATGGTGGAAGGCATTCCCAAAGTAACAGTTAGTTCTGGTAGAAGCCTAGAAAGAACCAAGTACAAGCAAAAGAAGACAATGAATTCCCAAGGGTGCATCCCCCTAAAAAAATAATAAATAAATAAAAATTGATAAACTATGAATGCGCTAAGAAGATTGTTTAGTTCTGCTGGAAATTTTGGATTGGATTAGTGATAAGTATATAAAAAATGGGGGGGGAGGTTACAACACAACCTAATGAAAAATGAAAAAGTTTTGAAGGAAAACAAAACCTGTTGCTCGCTGAGTCGATTCTGACTCATAAGGACCTTACAGGACAGAGTAGAACTGTCCCGTAGGGTTTCCAAGGAGGGCCTGGTGGATTCGAACTGCTGATCTTTTGGATAACAGCTGTAGCTCTTAACCACTATGCCACCAGTGTTTCCTTTTGGAGAAAGGAAATGTAATCATAGCTGGGGGAATAAATACTTTGACTTTTCTGGTTCTATGGGTCAGCTGTTGTTAATGTTAAAATGGTACTAAAATTGTAAACACAATAATCGCTTAACCTAAAGTTATGATATTACTCTATTGAGAAGATCGGGGGAGGAAAATTTTAGGAGTGAGTTGAGAGGAGGGAAGAAACAGGTAATAGTGATAAATCAGTATCTTCCACAGTAGGAAGTAGAAACAAAAAGAAAAAAAAAATCAAGAAATTTCCATATTAATAAGTGACTTAAAAAAAAACCAAACCCATTGCCGTCGAGTTGATTTCGACTCATAGTGACCCTATAGGACAGAGTAGAACTGCACCATAGGGTTTCTAAGAGTGCCCGGTGGATTCGAAATGCCAATCTTTTGGCTAGCAGCCATAGAACTTAACCACTATGATACCAGTTTCCAATAAGTTACTTAGTTTACAATAAGTTACTTTCCCACAAGTTACTTAGAAAGTGCTAAACGAGTTAAATGAGGTTTTTCTGAGAAGCAGATATCAAGCTTAGAGAGGAGTGAGGAAGGTAATAATTTATTATAAACTTTGAAGTAGTATTTGAGTTTTAGGAAGTACATGAATGCAATTTTGGTTAAAAATAATATTAAATTAAAGTTTTGCACAAAAGTGAGTCACGTGAAAGGGAGTGGTGAGCTCGGTCTTGGAATAGAAATTTGGGGTCAGGTTATGAACATGCTAAAATACTAAAAACATTGCACTGCTGAAATCCAAGAGGATAAGAAAACAAAACGTATTCAGATTTCTGTTGTAGAGAGGAAATTCTAGGATAATTTGAAAGAGAGATGGAATGAGGAATGAATGGTATCAGGGGAAGCAGTTATAACAGTCCAGCAGAGAAATAATGAATGTGAAATAAGATGTTGACAATGATCATGGAAAGCGAAGGGATGGTTTGAATTATATCTTAAAGTTAGAGGTAAAAAGAACAAAATTGGGATTGATTAGATGTCAGAGGCTAAAGAGAAATCAACAGTAGTATGAAGGCTTATACCTCTCGTTAAATGGTGAAGCTATTTGCTGTTGCAGAAAATACGAGTAAAAGGAGCAGATTTATAGACAGATATGAATTTGCAAATTGAGAAGCCTGGATTATGTCTGATTAGAGTGATACAGTAGTCGGTAACACATAAAATTTCAAAATTCAGAGGAAACCTGAAGACTGGAGATAAGAATTTGAAAGCTTCTGGCATGTAAACAGTAGCTGAAGGCATTTGCTGGGAAAAAAGTGTGTGGTCAATCTAGAGAACAATAATATTTAAAGATGAAACATTGATGAAGCCTTTAAAATATTTATGAATTTACTCATTAATTTAATCTTTCTTTTAACAAAATGTTTACTAAGCATCTACTATGAGCTAGGCTCTGCCGATATCTTTGTAAAGTTTTATCCAGTTTTCTTATGGTTCTAAGAAAATTCTGTGATTCAGCAGACATTTAAAAAAAAAAGCTCAAAACGTAGGAAAGAGATGCATTTGTAGGTTGTATTATTTCATAATTATGTTCTTTTACATTTATGAATTTTAAAGGAAAATAGATGTTTGGAATAAAGAGTGAAAACACAGGTCAGGAAGAGACATTGCCTGTGTGGGGGCTGAAAGGTATAGAAGAAGAAAGTCTGAGTATATGGGGCAATCCAGTTCAATGAAATTTGGTCCATGGAGAGTAGAATAACAGCACATCAGGTGTTTGGAAGAACCCAGTCAAAGCATCAAAACAACTTAAAAAATCAAGTAAATTGTAGGTTTAGGTAGGAATGATACTTTCACTATGGAAAATATGGAATGGGCTTGGGACCATTTCTAATGATACCTAGGCTTCATTGTTTAGTTCAGCTGATCTATCATTTTGATCTCATACTGATCTTTTGGATCTCATCACTTCAGCACATTGTTGTCTTGGTTACAGTAAACTCAGTGTGGAAATACAGATGAATTGCTTTCATTAAAATTCTGGCAATATGACTTGTCAGGAAGGTTTAGCTGGTATTTATTATAGAACAAATATTGCACTTCTGAAATGTGTGTTGGCATGCAATCAATAAAGACCGATTTGGGCATCTTTTCGCAATGAGGAGAATATCTTAGAAGGTGTCAGATGAGAATCTAATTTTTAATCTTCAGAACTGCCTAGGTATTTCACTCTTTGATTATTGAAATGTTCTGTCCTGTAATTTTAGACTTTTTTTCATGCCTCCACTTCTATTTTCTTCTGTTCTTTCCTTTTATTGTTTCTTGCCCCATTCCAAGCCAGCACTAACCAATAACTGTGGTTCTCAGGGTATGGTGTCCTTGATTAGCAGCCTCAGTATGATCTGAGAACTTGTTAGAAATGCAAATTCAATGCAATTAATCTAATAAAAATGAAAAGTTTTGAAGAAAGGAAATGTAATCACAGCTAGGGGAATAAATACCTTTTACTTTTCTGATTCCATGAGTCAGCTGTGGGTAATGTTAAAAGGGTGCTAAAATTGTGAACACTGGATAATCACTTAGCCTAAAATTATGATATAACTCTATTGAGAAGATCAGGGGAGGAGAAGTTTGGGAGTGGGTTGAGAGGAGAGAAGAAACAAGTAATAGAGATAAATCAGCATCTTCCTTTAAAATGAAGTAAAATTCTTGGGCTCACCCTGACCTACCTAATCAGAAACTCTAAGGATGGGGCCCAGCAATCTGTGTTTTACAAGGCTTTCAGGTAATTCTGATGTACACTAACTTTAGAGGACAACTTAATAAGATAAAATGAAGAAATCAGAGATGAATCAAACAGAGAAATCTGACCATAAAATTATTCTTCTGGTAAACCCAAAATTTGGTTTTCTGCCTTCCAGCAAATCAAACAAAACTAAGGAGGCATGATCAGTTTATATGACACCCTTGGCATCATGTTCCCCTCAAGCTCACGCCTCATTTGTTGCTCTTAGAAAAAATATTTCTCAAGAGTTAATTAAATGAGATACATTGTTTTTGTTTGTTTTTCTAATTCTCCCGTTTTCCAATTCACTTTTCAACCCATCACAGATGGCCTTCCTTATTCACTATCTACTGAAAATGCTCTTAGGCAATATCATTAGTGGAGAGGTTTCTTTCCTCATCTTACCAGAACTTCAGCAACTTACAACATAACTATTTCCTTCCTTTTTGATTCACTTAACACATACGTAAGGAGTCCTGGCGGTTCAATGGTTAAACACTCAGCTGCTAACTGAAAGGTTGATGGTTTAAACCCACCCAGCTACTCCATGGAAGAAAGAATTAGGGATCTGTTTCCATAAAGATTATAGCCTGGAAAACCCAATGGTACAATTCTCCTATCATACGGGATCACCAGCTGCTCCTTGGAAACCCTATGGGGCAGTTCTACTGTGTCCTATAGGGTCGCTATGAGTTGGAATGGATTTGACGGCAACGTGTTTGGCTTGTTTTCTTGGTGTTACTCAAAGATAAGCAAGTTTGGTCAAGGGGGTGAGGCAAGAAACCAAGGGTTCAGTTTGAGATGTATCTCAGACATCTAAGAAGAAAGGAAAAATTATATATATATGTGTGTGAAGTTTGTGAAAGAGTAAGAATTGGTACTCAAAGCCATGGGATTGGAATAAAAGGAAAGTTGGGTTGAAACAGTGTTGGAATTTTTTCAGTGAGTATGACATAGGGCGGGGGCTGTGGTGGTTCAGTGGTGAAATCGTCACCTTCCATGCAGGAGGCCAGGGCTCAGTTCCCAGCAGTGCACCTCAAAAGCAAGCACCACCTGTCTGTCAGTGGAGGCTTGCAAGTTGCTATGATACTGAACAGGTTTCAGCAGAGATTCCAGACTAAGACAGGCTAGAAGGAAAGCTCCGGTGATCTGCTTCCCAAAAATCAACCAGTGAAAACCCTACCGATCAGAACAGTCTGCTCATTGTGTGTGGAGTTGCCACGAGTCAGGAGCCAAGGCGACAGCGGCTAACAGATGCAACCCAAAATACAGGGATATGTGGAAGACTGTGAAGGGGTGGGCATGTGAACAATTATGGTGCTGGAACATGGAATCTAGGATGGATAAAAAGGAAAGTGAGTACATAGAGTAATGAATAACGAAAAGTGGTATTTTAATGGATTAAAGCCTTCAAAAAGTTGAAAGAATTATTGGACTGGGGCTTCTAGAGTATGTGAACTGGAAAAACATGAGATGTAGATCAGAGAGTAGTACGCTTGCAGACAAGACTTTATAACTAGTATAGTTAAAGAAAGAGTGTGTATTCATTGACGAAAATTTGGAAAATACTAAAAATATTACTCTATAGAAAAAAAATACTACATGTACATGCACATTTATGTGTATGATGTGTTTCTGGAGCTTTTATTATTTTCCATTGATCTACCAATTTATTACTATGCCAGGGACATAAAATTATTATAGCTTAATTTC
Source organism: Loxodonta africana (assembly GCF_030014295.1). Classification (NCBI taxonomy): domain Eukaryota; kingdom Metazoa; phylum Chordata; class Mammalia; order Proboscidea; family Elephantidae; genus Loxodonta; species Loxodonta africana. Next base: position 73,110,017 of record NC_087346.1, on the reverse strand, counting down.
TGTGATTAGTTTTCCTTTTCAAAATATAAATGGTATTCTCAACCACTTATTCTTCAAGGTACAATTTTAAATAATCAAAAAATATTCCATTGGTATTTTGCTTACAATTTTAATACATTTGTTTTACAATAGTAACTCTTATTCATCCATGTACTCTTTTCATTTAGTTATTTATATTTAGTTTGGGGGAATGTCATAACTTTAAGTAAGAGCACGATACAAATAAAGATAGCATACATGTCGCTAGTGTAAAATCAAGATATTATTTTTTGTATAGATAGTCTGTAGTGGTTCAATTTACTGAGCTGCCATAAAAGATTTTCAAGTAATTATCTTGGATTTCCCAGGTAAATTTTCAGTTTACATACAAATATGATAATTTTGTTTTCTCCTTTCCAGTATTTAGAGCTTGTAATTATTTTTTAAATAATTTATGCACTCACTAAAACTTCCATATATTTTGGATACTAATGTTGAGGCCAGAGATTCTTAAACTATCTCTTACCTCACTAATAAAAGGAGCTCTGGTGGCACAGTAGTTAAGCCAGCTGGACTGCTAACCAAAAAGTCGGCGGTTCAAACCCACCAGCCACTCTCTGGAAGAAATATGTGGCATTCTGAGAGAATGATATTGCAGTCTGCTTTTTGTAAAAATTATAGCCTTGGAAGCCTTATGAGGCATTTCTACCCTGTCCTATGGGGTCACTATGAGTCAGAATCAACTCCAAAACAATGTTTTGTTTAGTTTTTTTTTTTTTTAACTCACCCCCAGTGTCTGTCATTTTGTCATACCGTGGGGGCTTGTGTGTTGCTGTGATGCTGGAAGCTATGGCACCAGTATTCAAATACCAGCAGGGTCAACCATGGCAGACAGGTTTCAGCTGAGCTTCTATACTAAGACCGACTAGGAAGAAGGATTCAGCAGCCTACTTCTGAAAAGAATTAGCCAGTGAAAACCTTATGAATAGCAGTGGAACATTGTCTGATATAGTGCCAGAAGATGAGCCCCTCAGGTACTCAAAAGATGACTGGGAAAGAGCTGCCTCCTCAAAGTAGAGTAACCTTAGTGACACGGACGGAGTCAAGCCTTCGGGACCTGATGTGGCATGACTCAAAATAAGAAGACACAGCTGCAAACATCCATTACTAAATGGAACATGGAATGTACAAAGTATGAATCTAGGAAAACTGGAAATTTTCAGAAATGAAATATATAAAGATCGACAGCCTAGGCACTAGTGAGCTGAAATGGACTGGTATTGATCATTTTGAATTTGACAATCATATGGTCTACTATGCTGGATACAGCAACTTGAAGAGGAATGGCATTGCATTCATCATCAAAAAGAACATTTCAAGATCTATCCTGAAGTATGATGCTGTCAGCAATAGGATAATATCCGTACACCTACAAGGAAGACCAGTTAATAGAACTATTATTCAAATTTATGCACCAACCACTAAGGCCAAAGATGAAGAAATTGAAGATTTTTACCAACTTCTGCAGTCAGGGATTGATCAAACATGCAATCCGGATGCACAGATAATTACTGGTGATAGAAATGCAAAAGTTGGAAACAAAGAAGAATGATCAGTAGTTGGAAAATATGGCCTTGGTGACAGAAACAATGCCAGAGATAGCATGATAGAATTTTGCCAGATCAATGACTTCATTCACCTTTTTTTCAACAGCACAAATGGTGACTATACACATGGACCTTGCCAGATAGAACACATAGGAATCAAATTGACTACATCTGCGGAAAGAGATGACAGAAAAGCTCATTATTATCAGTCAGAACAAGGTTGGGGGCCGACTGTGGAATAGACCATCAATTGCTCAAATGCAAGTTCAAGCTGAAACTGAAGAAAATTAGAACAAGTTGACAAGAGCCAAAGTACGACCTTGAGTATATCCCATCTGAATTTAGACACCGTCTCAAGCTCAGGACTAGATTTGACATGTTGAACACTAATGACTGAATTCCAGACGAGTTGCAGAATGACATCAAGGATATCCTCCATGAAGAAAGTAAGAGGTCATTAAAAAGACAGGGGAGAAAGAAAAGGCCAAAATGGATGTCAGAAGAGATTCTGAAACTTGCTCTTGAAGGCCAAGCAGCTAAAGCAAAATGAAGAAATGATGAAGTAAACGAGCTGAACTGAAGATTTCAAAGGATGGCTTGAGAAGACAAAATAACAAATTTTGATGATGTTTGCAAACACCTGGAGATAGAAAATGAAAAGGGAAGAACACACTCAGCATTTCTCAAGTTGAAAGAACTGAAGAAAAAATTCAAGCCCTGAGTTACAATCCTAAAGGATTCCACAGGGAAAATATTAAACGATGCAGGAAGCATCAAAAGAAGATGGAATGAATACACAGAGTCACTATACCAAAAAGAATTGGTCGATGTTCAACCATTTCAGTAGGTAACATATGATCAGAAACTAATGATACTGAAGGAAGAAGTCCAAGCCTGACTGAAGGCATTGGCAAAAAACAAGGCTAAGGTGGTTGATAGAGTATCAATTGAGATGTTTCAACAAACGGATGCAGCGCTGGAAATGCTCAACTTGGCTATGCCAGGAAATTTGGAAGATGATTACATGGCCAACCAACTGGAAGAGATCCATATTTATGCCTATTCCCAAGAAAAATGATCCAACCAAATGCGGAAATTATTGAACGATATCATTAATATCACAGGTAAGCAAATTTTGCTGAAGATCATTTAAAAGTGGCTGCAGCAGTACATCCACACGGAACTGCCAGAAATTCAAGTCAGATTTAGAAGAAGACACAGAACCAGGAATATTATTGCTGATGTCAGATGGATCCTGGCTATAAGCAGAGGATACCAGAAAGATGTTTACCTGTGTTTTATTGACAATACTAAGGCATTCGACTGTGTGGATCATAACAAATTATGGATAACATTATGGACAGTGGGACTTCTGGGACACTTAATTGTGCTTATAAGGAATCTGTACGTGGATCAAAAGGCTGTCATTCAAACAGAACAAGTGGATACTGCACGGTTTAAAGTCAGGAAAGGTGTACATAAGGGTTGTATCCTTTCACCATACTTATTCAGCCTGTATGCTGAGCAAATAACCTGAGAAGCTGGACTATATGAACAATAGGTCATCAGGATAGGAGGAAGGCTCATTAACAACCTGTGTTATGCAGATGATGTAACCTTGCTTACTGAAAATGAAGAGGTCTTGTAGCACTTACTGATGAAGATCAAAGACCACAGCCTTCAGTATGGATTACACCTCAACATAAAGAAAACAAAAATCCTCACAACTGGACTAATAGGCAACATCATTATAAATGGAGAAAAGATAAAGGTTGCCAAGGATTTCATTTTCCTTGGATCCACAATCAACACCCATGGAAGCAGCAGTCAGGAAATCAAAAGACGCATTGCTTTGGGCAAATGAGCTGCAAAAGACTTATTTAAAGTGTTGAAAATCAAAGGTGCCACCTTGAGGACTAAGGTGCGCCTGACCCAAGCCATCGTGTTTTTAATCACCTCATATGCATGTGAAAGTTGGACAATGAACAAGGAAGACCGAAGCAGAATTGACACTTTTGAATTGTGGTGTTGCCAAAGAATATTGAATATACCATGGACTGCCAAAGAATGAACAAATCTCTTGGAAGAAGTACAACCAGAGTGCTCCTTAGAAGCAAAGATAGTGAGACTACATCTCATTTACGTTAGACGTATTATCAGGAGGGATCAGTCCCTGGAGAAGGACATCATGCTTGGTAAAATAGAGGGTCAGCGAAAAAGAGGAAGATCCTCAAGAAGATGGATTGACACAGTGGCTGTAACAATGGGCTCAAGCATAGCAACAATTGTGAGGACGGCGCAGGGCTGGGCAGTGTTTTGTTCTGTTGTACATAGGATCACTATGAGTTGGAATGAACTGGGTGGCACCTAAGAGCAACAACAACAGAAATGTATAAATCCATTTCAAATATGAGTGTATTTTTTTTAAATTGGAAAAGAAAAAAAAAAGTTATTTCCCTCAGAAATCTAATCTTTAATTTTTTTGTAAAGCCAGCTACATCTAAAATTCTTAGGTTCTTTATGGTAAATAAATGTGGCAAGTTGCAAAAAGGCTATTGTTCTCCACCTTGTTCTTTATCCTTGCCCTTTGCAATGTCACTTTGCAGCTCCTACCAAGAGAAGAATCTAGTCTGGCCTTGTGATCTGCTTTGGCCAACAGGGTTTGGGAGTAAGGCTGAGCTTGTCCTGAGCCTAGGTGTCCAGCAGCAAAGATGAAGAATTGTCTTTAACATAACTTGTGAATTTTGTGAATCGTGAAAATGTGTTATCTAGTTACAGTAAGAGGGTATAGAATTTGAAAGTAAAGAGGTAAGTTTTAAAAGGTTTAGGAAATAACTTGTTTTATAATAATTTATAATGACAGGCCCTTTGAAATCTTAGAAAAAAATTATCATTAGAAGGAGCCCTGGTGATGCAGCACTTAAGTGCTCAGCTGTTAACTGAAAGGTCAGCTGCTGGAACCTGCTCCTCGGGAGGAAGATATGGCAGTTGGCTTCCATAAGGATTGCAGCCTTGGAAACCCTATGGAGAGGTTCTGCTCTGTCCTATAGTGTTGCTATGAGTCAGAATCAACTCGATAGCAATGGGTTTGGGTTTTTGGTGTTTTTTGTTTTTTTTTTTTTTGGTTTGTTATTAGAGGGCTTTGAATCCACTTTGCAAAGTTATTTCTCTTCTGAAAAGAAAAAGAGATTCCCTTAAACTAAAAGATTCATAAAAGCATTCCAGAGTTTTAAAATTGTAGCAGATGAAAATAATTTCTTCATTTGTCTCTGTCAGAGAGCATTCGGACAGTCTCAGAGGGGTAGCACAAGAACTCAGCTTGTTTTCACAGCTCTCCAACTCCCAAAACGAATGTTTCAGTTTTAGCCCAGCAACAGACTGCTTAGTATGCTTTTTTTTTTTTTTAAGTGACTTTGGCTTCACTGTCAATAAAGTCCCATTTCAATGTATCAGGTTTATGTCTCCTCATTAGTGTTTGGCAAGAAAAATCAGGCAACACATGTACTCAACTCATAACGAGTTTATGAATTTGTATTTTAATCCACTTCTGGGAAAAGACAATCAGCCAAAGATCCAAATGATATATTAATGGTCTAAATTTTACATTTATCCATCTTTTCCCAAAACATGAGAAGTAATGAGGACCTTACTGAGTATTTCATGAGTATTTTTAAAGAACATTGGTTCACATTTGAAGTTAGGGACTATCTTAGTAAAATCTCAGATCCCACATGCTCCTTGATGTCTGAGTCTTCACTTTAGTATCAGTACTATTTGTATCTTGATATTTCTGAATTCCAACTCATAGCGACCATACAAGACAGAGTAGAACTTCCCCCACAGAATTTCCAGGGATGTAAATTTTTATAGAAGCAGACTTCCACCCACACGTGTTTCTCCCACGGAGTGGCTGGTAGGTTCAAACCAAAGACCTTTCGGTTCGCAGCTGAGCCAGTAAATATAGATTCATACTCATGGCTTCAAATGAATATCATTCGATTTACTGAAATGCTTTTGTTGGTTTATACCTTGACTCATTCTAGAGGGGATTAAAAGGCCATTTCTAAGGACAATGTACCTTTTGGAAGTTTTTCTTTTATTTTATAAGCATATCATACAGACATAATACATAAAGAGATATAGATATATAAATAGAGATAAATACAATACAGTTTTATGTGTCCTTTGGGAAATTAACTGTGATTAAAATGTTAGAATGTAAAATACTATATATTGTATAATTCCACTTATATGAAAAAATCCAGAAAAGGCACGTTTGTAGAGACAGAAAGTAGATTAGTGGTTGCCTTGGACTGAGAGCGGGAAAAGAGGTGACTGCAAATGGGCACAAAGGATCCCTTTGGGGTGGTGAAGATATTCTAAAACTGAATTGTGATGATGGTTCCACAGTTCTGTAAATTTACTAAAAATTATTTAATTGTATCCTTAAAACTTTAGGGTGAATTTTATGTTATGTAAACTATGCCTAAATAGAGCTTCTATCCAAAAAGAAAAAAAGAAGTGTTTTTGGAAAAACTTAAACGATCATTTAAAATATTTCCAATTCCTCTTAAAGTCGTAGAGGGTTCTGAATACAAAAACTCTGGGTTACTAAAGCATGTTACACTCGGGCTGAAATAAACCTAATCTTCAAGGGACTCTCTTGATCAATTCTGCCCATTTTCAATGCAATATTATCAGTTATGTCCATTCTTTGCTGCGTGTGTATGATAGTATCCGGAAAAATTGTTCAAAATTTTACTTCAAAATACATCCAAAGTTTTAACTGACAATAACTAAATTTAATAAAGAAATTGAGCCATGAACTACAACATAAACATAATTATGCACACCTGTTGTTGTTGTTGTTCGTTGCCATCGAGTCAATTCCGACTCATGCTGACCCCATGTGTGCAGAGTAGAACTGCTCCACAGGAAGCAAATTGCCAGGCCCGTCTTCCAAGTCATCTCTGCGTGGGTTTGAACTGCCAATCTTTTGGCTAGTAGTGGAGTGCTTAACTGTTTAGCTGTTTGTGCCACACAGTGACTCCTAGGCAATGGATTCTGATATGATTATGCCATCTCCTTACCTCTAAGGAGCCCTGGTGGTACAGTGGTAAAGAGCTTGGCTGCTAATCAAAAGGTCTGCAGTTCAAACCCACCAGGCTCTCCTTGGAAGCCCTATGGGTCAGTTCTGCTCTGTCCTATAAGATTGCTATGAGTCAGAACTGACTCAATGGCCCCTAACAACAACAAAGAAAAAATAAAACTCTTAACATAGTATAGGAGCAATAGTTTATATATATATATATATATATATATATATATATTTTTTTTTAAAGTAGAACTGCCCTATAGAGTTTCCAAGGAGTGCCTGGTGGATTCAAACTATGGAACTTTTGGTTAACAGCCATAGCACATAACCACTGAGCCACCACGGTTTCCTTTTAAAGTATGATATTGTTGTTGTTAGGTGCTGCCGAGTTGGTTCCAACTCATAGTGACCCCGCGTACCACAGAGTGAAACACTGCCCAGGTCTGCACCATGCTTACAGTCTTTGTTATGCTTGAGCCCATTGTTGCAGCCACTGTTTCAATCCATCTCGTTGAGGGTCTTCCTCTTGTCCACTGACCCTATATTTTACCAAGCATGTTGTCCTTCTTCAGGGACTGATCCCTCCTGACAACATATCCAAAGTATGTAAGACACAGTCTCCATCCTTGGTTCTAAGGAACGTTCTTGTTGTACTTCTTCCAAGACAAATTTCTTCATTCTTTTGGCAGTCCATGGTATATTCAATATTCTTCTCCAATGCCACAATTCAAAGGCATCAATTCTTCTTTGGTCTTCTTATTCATTGTCCAGCTTTTGCATGCGTATGATGCAATTAAAAATACCATGGTTTGGGTCAGGCACCCCTTAGTTTCAAGGTGATGTCTTTGCTTTCAGTACTTTAAAGATGTCCTTTGCAGCAGATTCCCAATGCAATGTGTCTTTTGATTTCTTCACTGATACTTCCATGGGTGTTGAAAGTATAGATAGTATTTATTCAGTTTTTACTAGGTGCTGCCAGGTATTAAGTGCTTAGCTTAGAAAAAGTCATGTTTAATTCACACAGCAGCACTGAAAGGCAGGTGTTATTATGTTCCTTTTATAAAACTGAATCTTAAAAAGTGTAATTAACTTACAGTATCACACAGTATGTAGGTAATGAAGTCAGCATTTGAATCCAGATATGTCTGACTATTGTGCAACGATGAAAAACATGAGCACCTTGTGAAGCCAACCTGGGAGTGACTGTGGGTGCCTCCATTCTATCTGCATGTCCTCGGGCAAGTTATTCAAACTGTCAGTGCTTTCAGCTTCCACACTTGTAAAATGAGGATTAGAATAATACCTGGTTATTATAGAATTGTGAATGGATTTAATAAGATAATGGATGCAAATCTGTAAATCTTTCTCTCAGAACATAATAGCTTTTTATTAAATGACACCAAGTAGTATTAATAGTAGGAGTCACTAGTATTCACTTTGGAAGAAATGTATACATTTTATAAATTAACACATTAAATTAATTACTCCAGAATGTTGGCTTCATTCTAATTCTTAGACTATCCATATACTGAAAAATAAACTAGAGAGTTTTCTTTGCAACTACGTCTCACTTTTTGTGGTCTATTTTTTTTTTTTTTCCTATAACCTGTAACCCCACAGGGCTATGACTGTCCCTTTATAATGATTTATTTCTAAAGCTTAATGTTGAATTTTAATTTCCTGACAGCTCTCACCAATTTCCATACATCAATAAGCTTTCTAAAAAAATTTTTTAACTGTTTCTTTAGCTATTTTGTTTATTAAAACCAATCCAAAACCCATTCCTGTCGAGTGGATCCTGACTCATAGTGACCCTATAGGACAGAGTAGAACCGCCCCATTTAGTTTCCAGGAAGCGCTTGGCAGATTTGAACTGCAGACCATTTAGTTAGCAGCTCTGGCACTTAACCACTAGGCCACCTGGGTTTCCATTTTGGTCATTAGGAAGGCCAAATTTGCTTTATTTCACTACAAAATTTATTTTTCTAGAAAGTTTTTTTAAAATATACTTTTGCACATATATAACCATATTTAGAACCACATGAATAAAGTAATTTATATTTGTTCTGTACAGATTTGTGTGAAGACAGCTCTTTGGTAGGTCTAAAACTATAGAAAGTTTAGTTGACCTTGCTGTTTCTGTTGAAAATATAAGAAATCACAAATATAATGATTAATCACAAGAATTTCCATTGAGAAAGAGACAGTATTCATATGGGTAATCACAAATCAGTTGCTTAGGGTAGAAGATAAGTTCCTGGCAAGGGCTGAATGTGAACTGAGCTATTCCATGCAAGACAAAAGTATACAGTTGACCCTGGTGGTGCAGTAGTTAAAATGATCAATTGCTAACCAAAAGGTAGGCAGTTTGTAACCACCAGCTGGTCTCTGGGAGAAAAGATGCAGCACCTAGCTTCCATAGAGATTTATAGCCTTGGAAACCCTATGAGGTCACTATGAGTCAGAATCAACCTGACAACACTGGGTTTGGTTTTAGTTTTATAGAGAAGAGGGAGAAACAGGAAGAAGGAAAAGATGCAAGATGGTTGAAAGTTATTGCATTGCAGCATGACCTCTACTTGTGATCCTTTCATCGCAACTCCATTCCAATTCTTGAGTAATCTTATTAAATTAACTAAACTAGCTAAATGCTTGAGTACAAGTAGAATTTTAGTGTTGTTGTCTTATTTATTTACTTATGCAGAAACCTGATGCATTTTGGAGGAGCCTACTTGAGGGTGTAGGGCTTATGAATATAAGAAAGATATTGAGAATTTAAGTAACCTGCTCAAAAACCTACAACTGGAAACTGGAGAGACCTACACTCACATCAAGTTTGGACTCAGTTGAAGTTCACTGGCATCAGAAAACCCCAGGATTCACAAAATTCTCAGAAAAGACAGTTAACTCTCATGGGGCTGAAGAAGTGAAATTTGAAATAAATTTAATTAGATTTCCATGGACAAAGGGACCTAACTTATATACAAGGGGTATAGGTAATGATTTAAAGTTGTGAAATTATGGCCAAAAGATCATTTTAGACTGCCAGTCATTTTACTCATAAGAACATTGAAGGGTAAGGAAGTTAAGGCACTTGCCCCCGGTAAAAACCAAGCATTCAAACTTGTATTTTCAACTCTTTAAAATCTATATTAATGCTGTAATATTTATGTATTTACTCTCTGATCTAGCAAGTAATGAGAGAGATAAATTTGCCACAGTGAGGGTGACTTGCCTATTTATCCTTGTAGTTCTATAAATTTCGCTTTAAATATTTTGAGGCTACTTTTTTAAAGGTGCATTAAATTTTAGAATTGTTGTATCTTTATGTGAACTGAATCTTTTATCATTATTCAGTGACTCTGCATCTCTAGTAATGATTTTTGCCTCAAAGTCATTTCGCCTAATATTAATTTGCTGATATTGACTCTCTCTTGGTTGGAAACATTCATATGTACATTCTTTGACTATTTAACTTTCAACTACTTATAACCCTTATCTTTTATATACATATATTTTTAATCCACTCTGTCTAATAATCTTTGTCTTTTAGATTAAGCATTTGGCTCATTTACCTTTTTGTAATTAGTTAGATGTTTGACTTATTATTATTGTTTTGTATATTTTATTTGTCCTACCTCTGCTATATTTTTCTTCTTCTTTCTTGCCTTCTATTACATCGATTTTACTAGTTTTTTCTCATTTTATTTTTCTCTAATAATTTAAAGATCATGTACACTGTTTCCTATTCTTTACTGGTAATCCTATATCTATGCAGGCATACTCATGAAATTCTACAATTGATCAGTATGCTTTCCCTCATTCAGAAAAATCCAAGGACATATCAATACTTTAATTCTGATTACCCCTTTGAACACAGATGTGTATTTCTGAAATTTTACACTTATCATTCTCAATCTATTCTAGAAGACATGATTGTTTTATACAGCCAATATTTGTTTATGTTTGCCCATATATTTACCAGTTTCTTTGATAATTCTTTCTTGGATCTTTGACCTTTCACCTGGACTCAATCATCATTCTGTTGTCTGAAGTATATCCTTCAGAATTTCTTTGAGTGAGAATCCATTTTTGGCTAAGTCTCTCATTTTATTTTTGTCAGAAAGTATCTGCGTTTTGCTCACTAGAAAGATTTTTTTCTAGGTGTATAATCCTAGGATGGTTTTTATTTTCCCTTGATACGTTGAAAATACTATTTCATAGGGGTAAATATTAAGGTAACCACAAAGAGGTCTAACACTTCCAGAACTCAAAATAAAAACCAAGAAAAACATAACAACTCATCAAACATAAATTCGACTACTATGAAAATGAGGAACACAAAATTTACAAAGAAAAAGTCTCAGCACAAAAAAGTAAGTGGAAAAATGAAATTGTCAACAACACACACAAAAAGGCATCAAAATGACAGCACTAAACACATACTTATCTATAATTACACAGAATGAAAATGGACTAAATGCACCAATAAAGAGACAGAGAGTCTCGGACTGGATAAAGAAACACGATCCGTGTATATGCTGCCTACAAGAGACACACCTTAGACTTAGAGACACAAACAAACTAAAACTCAAAGGATGGAAAAATACATATCAAGCAAACAACAATCAGAAAAGAGCAGGAGTAGCAATATTAATTTCTGGCAAAATAGACTTCAAAGTTAAATCCACCACAAAGGATAAAGAAGGACTCTACATAATGATGAAATGGACAATTGATCAGGAAGACAAAACCATATTAAATATTTATGCACCCCATGACAGGGCTGCAAGATACATAAAACAAACTTTAACAGAACTGAAAAGTGAGATAGACACCTGCACAATTATAGTAGGAGACTTCAACACACCACTTTCAGAGAAGGACAGGACTTCCAGTAAGAAACTCAATAGAGACACGGAAGACCTAATTGCTACAATCAACCAACTTGACCTCATAGACCTATACAGAACACTCCACCCAACAGCAACCAAGTATACTTTTTTTTCTAGCGCACATGGAACATTCTCTAGAATAGACCACATATTAGGTCATAAAACAAACCTTTGCAGAATCCAAAACATCGAAATATTACAAAGCATCTTCTCATACCATAAGGCCGTAAAAGTGGAAATCAATAACAGAAAATTAGGGAAAAGAAATCAAATACTTGGACACTGAACAATACCCTGTTGAAAAAAGACTGGGTTATAGAAGACATTAAGGAGGCAATGAAGAAATTCATATAATGCAACGAGAATGAAAACACTTCCTATCAAAACCTCTGGGACACAGCAAGAGCAGTGCTCAGAGGTCAATTTATATCGATAAATGCACACATACAAAAAGAAGAAAGAGCCAAAATCAGAGAACTGTCCCAACAACTTGAACAAATAGAAACTGAGCAACAAAAGAACCCATCAGGCACCAGAAGAAAACAAATAATAAAAATTAGAGCTGAACTAAATGAAATAGAGAACAGAAAAACAACTGAAAGAATTAACAAAGCCAAAAGCTGTTTCTTTGAAAAAATTAACAAAATTGATAAACCATTGGCCAGACTGACTAAAGAAATAAAGGAAGGGAAACAAATAACCTGAATAAGAGACGAGATGGGCCATATCACAACAGACCCAACTGAAATTAAAAGAATCATATCAGATTATTACAAAAAATTGTACTCTAACAAATTTGCAAACCTAGAAAAAATGGATGAATTCCTAGAAAAACACTACCTACCTAAACTAGCACAATCAAAAGTAGAACAACTAAATAGACCCATAACAAAAAAAGAGATTGAAAAGGTAATCAAAAAACTCCCAACAAAAAAAAGCCCTGGCCCCGACGGCTTCACTGCAGAGTTCTACCAAACTTGCAGAGAACAGTTAACACCACTACTACTACAGGTATTTCAAAGCATAGAAAATGATGGAATACTACCAAACTCATTCTATGAAGCCACCATATCCCTGATACCAAAACCAGGTAAAGACACCACAAAAAAAGAAAATTACAGACCTATACCGCTCATGAACATAGGTGCAAAAATCCTTAACAAAATTCTAGCCAACAGAATTCAACAACATATCAAAAAAATAATCCACCACGACCAAGTGGGATTTACACCAGGTATGCAACGTTGTTTTAATATTAGAAAAACCATTAATGTAATCCACCATATAAATAAAACAAAAGACAAAAACCACATGATCTTATCAATTGACGCAGAAAAGGCATTTGACAAAGTCCAACACCCATTTATGATAAAAACTCTCACCAAAATAGAAATTGAAGGAAAATTCCTCAACATAATAAAGGGCATCTACACAAAGCCAACAGCCAACATCATTCTAAACGCAGAGAGACTGAAAGCATTTCCCTTGAGAATGGGAACCAGACAAGGATGCCCTTTATCACCGCTCTTATTCAACATTGTGCTAGAGGTCCTAGCCAGAGCAATTAGGCTAGACAAAGAAATACAGGGCATCCGGATTGGCAAGGAGGAAGTCAAATTATCTCTATTTGCAGATGACATGATCTTATACTCAGAAAACCCTAAGGAATCCTCCAGAAAACTACTGAAACTAATAGAAGAGTTCGGCAGAGTCTCAGGTTACAAGATAAGCATACAAAAATCACTTGGATTCCTCTACACCAACAAAAAGAGCATCAAAGAGGAAATCACCAAATCAATACCATTCACAGTAGCCCCCAAGAAGATAAAATAAAATTAGGAATAAATCTTACCAAAGATGTAAAAGACCTATACAAAGAAAACTACAAAGCACTAGTGCAAGAAACTAAAAGGGACCTACATAAGTGAAAAAACATACCTTGCTCATGGATAAGAAGACTTAACATAGTAAAAATGTCTATTCTACCAAAAGCCATCTATACATACAATGCACTTCCAATCCAAATTCTAATGACATTTTTTAAAGTGATGGAGAAACAAATCACCAACTTCATATGGAAGGGAAAGAAGCCCCGGATAAGTAAAGCATTACTGAAAAAGAAGAAGAAAGTGGGAGGTCTCACTCTACCTGATTTTAGAACATATTATACAGCTACAGTAGTCAAAACAGCCTGGTATTGGTACAACAACAGGCACATAGACCAATGGACCAGAATTGAGAACCCAGATATAAATCCATCCACATATAAGCAGCTGATATTTGACAAAGGCCCAGTGTCAGTTAATTGGGGAAAAGATAGTCTTTTTAACAAATGGTGCTGGCATAACTGGATATCCATTTACAAAAAATGAAACAGGACCCATACCTCACACCATGCAAAAAAACTAGCTCCAAGTGGATCAAAGACCTAAACATAAAGACTAAAACGATAAAGATCATGGAAGAAAAGATAGGGACAACGTTAGGAGCCCTAATACAAGGCATAAACAGAATACAAAACATTACTAAAAATGACGAAGAGAAACCAGATAACTGGGAGCTCCTAAAAATCAAACACCTATGCTCACCTAAAGACTTCACCGAAAGAGTATAAAGACCACCTACAGATTGGGAAAAAATTCAGCTACGACACCTCTGACCAGCGCCTGATCTCTAAAATCTATATGATTCTGTTAAAACTCAACCACAAAAGACAAACAACCCAATCAAAAAGTGGGCAAAGGATATGAACACACACTTCACTAAAGAAGATATTCAGGCAGCTAACAGACACATGAGAAAATGCTCTCGATCATTAGCCATTAGAGAAATGCAAATTAAAACTACGATGAGATTCCATCTCACTCCAACAAGGCTGGCATTAATCCAAAAAACGCAAAATAATAAATGTTGGAGAGGCTGCGGAGAGATTGGAACTCTTATACACTGCTGGTGGGAATGTAAAATGGTACAACCACTTTGGAAATCTATTTGGCGTTATCTTAAACAGTTAGAAATAGAACTACCATACAACCCAGAAATCCCACTCCTCGGAATATACCCTAGAGAAATAAGAGCCCCTACACAAACAGATGTATGCACACCCATGTTTATTGCAGCACTGTTTACAATAGCAAAAGGCTGGAAGCAACCAAGGTGTCCATCAATAGATGAATGGTTAAATAAATTATGGTACATTCACACAATGGAATACTACGAATCGAGAAAGAACAGTGACGAATCTGTGAAACATTTCATAACATGGAGGAACCTGGAAGGCATTATGCTGAGTGAAATTAGTCAGACGCAAAAGGACAAATACTGTATAAGACCACTATTATAAGTTCTTGAGAAATAGTATAAACTGAGAAGAACACATTCTTTTGTGGTTATGAGAGGGTGAAGGGAGGGAGGGTGGGAGAGGATTATTTACTGATTAGTTAGTAGATAAGAACTACTTTAGGTGAAGGGAAGAACAATACTCAATACAGGGAAGGTCAGCTCAACTGGACTGGACCAAAAGCAAAGAAGTTTCCGGGATAAACTGAATGCTTCAAAGGTCAGCGGAGCAAGGGCGGGGGCTTGGGGACTATGGCTTAAGGGCACTTTCAAGTCAATTGACATAATAAACTCTATTACGAAAATATTCTGCATCCCACTTTGAACTGTGGTGTCTGGGGTCTTAAATGCTAACAAGCAGCCATCTAAAATGTATCAATTGATCTCAACCCACCTGGATCAAAGGAGAATGAAGAACACCAAGGTCACACGATAACTATGAGCCCAAGACAGAAAGGGCCACATGAACTAGAGACTTACATCATCCTGAGACCAGAAGAACTAGATGGTGCCCAGCCACAACCAATGACTGCCCTGACAGGGAGCATAACAGAAAACTCCTGAGGGAGCAGGAGAACAGTGGGATGCAGACCCCAAATTCTCATTAAAAGACAAGACTTAATGGTCTGACTGAGACTAGAACAATCCCGGTGGTCATGGTCCCCAAACCTTCTGTTGGCCCAGGACAGGAACCATTCCCAAAGACTACTCATCAGACACGGAAGGGACTGGACAATGGGTTGGAGAGAGATGCTGATGAAGAGTGAGCTACTTGTATGAGGTGGACACTTGAGACTGTATTGGCATCTCCTGTCTGGAGGGGAGATGGGAGGGTAGAGAGGGTTAGAAACTGGCAAACCGGTCACGAAAGGAGAGACTGGAAGAAGGGAGCAGGCTGACTCATTAGGGGAAGAGTAAATGGGAGTATGTAGTAAGGTGTATATAATCTTATATGTGACAGACTGACTTGATTTATAAACTGTCACTTAAAAAAAAAAAGCACAATAAAAATTACTTAAAAAATATTATTTCACTGTATTGTGACTTCTTAGCTTTATGCTGAGGTAGTTAGTCCTTTCAGCTTCTTTCCCTGAAAAATTGGGTGTGTGTGCACTGCGGAGGGTGGGGGTGGAGGAGCTTTCCTGTCACTCCTTGCTCTTCAAGGTCAAGAAATCGGAGGTTGTACAAATGTCTTCAGAGCAAAGCTGACTTTAGGGCTCTGCTTTCCTCTTTAGGCTCCTACTTTCACTTAGTTTTAGGACTCTGAGTACTCCTTATTTTCTTGCCAGCACACCAGTGCACCTTACAAGTTGTGTTTTAGATTTTATCCAGCATTTTTATTTGTTTTTAGCACAAAATCAGTCAGAATATCTGGTATGCCATTCTGTTGGGAGAAAAAAAAAAAAAAAAAGGCTGCTATATCCCTCACTTAAAAGAGAAAGAGAGAGAGAAAGAAAGAGGAGAGTTTTTCTGTTATTATAATTCCATTTTGAAAGTAGAGCAACTGTTTTGGACCAGTTGTTCTCTTTTAAGTAAGCATGGCATATTTAACATCAGCAGCGGCCGTGATGATGAAAAGATGGCAAGCACCTTCAGGACTGCATTTGAGATATTGACAATTATATATCATGGCATTAGTTAAGCAGGGTCACCAGTGCTAATTATAGATTTAGTGGTGTGAGAGTCTTGGGATATTCCTTTGAGTTACTAGCCACTTAGAGTTTGTACTGCACAAACTGAAGAATAAGTGACTGAAAGCATAGAGAAACGGGTACTAGTTTACTTTGGAGTTATCTGGGGGAAACGAGAATGATTAAGAGATTGAACACTATAAAAGGATTTAGCTCAGGGCTAATAATAAATGCTAGTCCCTATTGCTACATCTGTGGGCAACATCATTAATCCAATCACAATACACCCTCCCCTGAAACAAGAAGATGCCTCAGGATCCTTCTCAGCACAATGTTTTTGGCCTACAATGTCAAACAACCAGAGCAGGCAGGCAAGATGAAAACTACCAACATAGGGGACAGTTTATGATAAATTTTGCCTCCATTCTTCCATTTTTCAACAGGGAGGTCGTTAGCAACAATAGGTGCAGTGGGGAGAAAGAATGCTTTCAATTTTCTAACTTCAGTCTTTTGGAAGCTCTTTTACCTGTGATCACACCCACATTAATGCTATACAAAGTAATTGTAATTGACTATAGAGAAACCCAACTAATAACAGTGAAAAAGGAAGGTTTATTAACAAACTCTTCAAAAAAATAGAATTTTGCTCTCAAATTCTACACTTTGATCCAGATTTGAAAATAAATGCATTAAGAGGTTTTCAAATTATAGTCGTCTTTTTTTTTTTTGTTGTTCTTCTTTTTATCTACAATGAGAGTAATGTCTATTGACTTGAAGGAAAAAAGATTACAATTCCACCTTTTGGGCCTTTCCTCCACCTATCCCTTTTGCCTATTGGCTTCTGTTCCAGATCTTTCCATGGTTTATTTCTTCTAGTTCTTCAGTTTTTGGTTTAAATGTTACCTCTTCTCTGGTTATCTAAAGTAGTTTTCAACACCAACAATGCATTCTCTAGTCATTTATCCCCTTTATTCAGTTTATGGCAAGTAGTTCTTTTGTTGTTGTTGTTTGTTTAATGATTATTTCCTGTCTCAGAACATAAGTCCTGAGAGGTCAGGACTTTGATTGTCTTGCTTATTATGAATCCTTGGCATCTGCAACAGTACTTAATATAAAGTAGTTACTTAGTGATATTTCTGAAAGAATTTATATGAGTAAGAAATATATTAGAATACTACTTACTGTATAATTTTGACTGATGAAGTTAGTTTTATAAAGGAATTTTTTTGACTCTCATGGTAATGAGATGAAGGGACCACATTTCTCTATAACAGAAAATATTTAGGAGTTTAAGTTAAAAAAAAAAAAATGTGGTGGTTGGGTGAACAGACACATGAGCCTAGGTTTGAATTTCAGTTTTGCCACTTACTAACTGTGAGACCTTGAGAAAGGTACTCAACCTTTCTGTTCCTCAGTTTCCTTACCTGTAAAATGACAATGAAATGCCAGAATTAGAGGAAAAGTAAATAAGTTAATGTGCGAAAACCACTTAAAACGATGTCTGTTGTTCGGAGGCATTCTGTAAAACTTATCTATTTGTGTTGCATATAAAATGACTGTAAAAGTACCTTTTGAGTGTGTCCAGTTAACGTTTTATAACTTTCTTCATCTGGCGGGAGGAAATAAGAATACCTTCCTCAGAAGGATCACTATGAAGATGAGATGTGAAATGTTTAGGATAAGGCCTGGAATATATAATACACTGTAACTATAGCTCTTATTAGACATTTTCCTCAAGTGATTTTTATTTATTCATTTACTGTCTTTATTCTCTATTGTTCTCTGTTCCAGTCTGTGATTTTTATTCGTGACAGAAATTCTCATGGGCAGGAGGTGTCAGGATACATTGACTATGCCCACAGGCTAAAGATTGAAGATTTTGAAGTCTACTTCAGTGGGAAAAAAAGACTTCTTCCAAAGCCCACAGATCTGAGGTAAATTGTACACATTTTCACATACCTTTAATAAGAGAAGACGGTCCTAAGAGGCAAGGATGAAGGATTTTTATTTTATGTTCCATATTCTGCCTAGAATGCTAAAGTATGTATAGTAGGTATGTGACAAGACTGATTATGAGTAAATAAATAAATACATTTTCGAACAAGGAAAGAGCATAGATGCATTTTTACTTTAACAGTCTGAGGAAGGAATCTTTTCAGAGACAAGATATCAAGTAAATTCTCAGCAACATTCCTTTTTAATGATAAGTAAAGCCTATAAACTGCTAACCTTATAAGGCTCTTGCAGCACTTGGGACTCAATCTGACAAGAAATGTCAAAAGCAGTCCATCTAACATTTTCTCCTCCCACTTTTCTTTGGCCACCTGCCAAGGTGCAGGCCTCTGGCCTGCTCACCCTCATTTTCTCTCATCACTGTCCTATTCTGAGATTCCTTCCCACCCATCATTCTTTTTACTGTTGACTCCTCACCCTTTCCTCTGGAACCCTCATCCCATCACGTAGGATCTATTCTATACTACCAATCTATTCGCAGATTGATCCCCATACCCTCTTCTGAAGAGCTCTCAATCTAAAAATTTTTATTCTGATATGTCTCACTTACCATAGAACACAAAAGGAGAGACAACATTCTGCTTTAACTCTCTATTGCTGTCGCCAGATCATGATTTGACACTTGTAACGACACTCTGCTTCTCTGAAATCCCTGCCATCCTCTATCCATCCTCATTATTATCATCTGAAAATTTCCTATCCATCACTTTAGTGGAATCACCATTTTTCCTACTCAACCTAGGCACATGGCATATCATTTAACTTTCTCTGGCAGCAATCCCTACTCTCTGTATCTTCTTGTCTGTAATTATATCTGTCCTGCTAATCCTCTCAAATAGATTGATCCACACATCCTTTTCTCTGCACCTGTAGCTGAATACCTGGGCACTGCTGAAGAAAATTTGAGGAAATTTCACAAAAGTGGTAATGGTTGCTACTAATAGTTTGTGGTTTCCAACCTCAGCTGGGCCCTTTGTGGTCTTTAGCCAGTCTCTTATATGCTATTTCTCAACTTCCACTTCCACCCCTTCTACAAATAATATTTTAAAGCTTTGCCAGTCTCTCACATTCCTTTTTTTTTTTTTCCAACAGTTGCCCTCTCTCAATACATGATTTGCCTCATATTTCAGAGAGTATTCCATCTAAACATGAAAACTACCAACTGATCTGTCTTTCTGTCAATCTTTCTTGTTGGCGAAAGTCTCCCACAGAGTGCCTTTCTGCTTAGTTCCAGTCACAGTTTCATTCTGCCAGCCACTGGCCTCTCAGCGAGCTATCTACACTCAGAACAGTGGTGCTCCTGACAGTAGAACACCACTGACATCTTGTCCTTTATCCCTACTCTCAGAAGGTCATTTTGCTGCAAGCTTGGGCACATTCTTCCAACACGGTAAGGCTCAGGCTTCCCCAAGAACCACAAGGAAATAGGTGACATAGGAGTGACTAACGATTTTCTGGTGATTTTTCTGAAACAAAATAGATCTGATCCAGGTGGTTGCACTCTGTCTTTAGAAACAGCTTTTCCTTGGGAAAAAAAAAAGTTACTTCTTACTAAGTGAATACTCTCTATGAATGCATCTACCAGATTTAGAGCAGAAAGTTTCCTTGTCTCTTTGGTGCTAATTTATCCAAACTTGGTTTTGATGTTTTTCACACCCCTTTCCATTGAAGCCATACTTCATCTGTCGTTTCCTCTTTTTTGTAAACTTTCAAGCTATCATTTTATACTGGCTTCTTTATCTTGTCACACATTTCCTCTAAACATGCTGAAACCGTTTATAGTAAAGAAAGGAAGTCTATTCTATACTCCAGTTATTGCCCTGTCTCTCCTTCACTTTCCAGCTAAACTTTTCAAAATAACAAATGCCTTCAGTTCTCACTTCTCCCTATCTCCCCTTCAGTTTCCAGCTAAGCTCCTCAAAATAACAAGTGTCTTCAATTCTCACTTCTCATGCAGGCTTCAACTCATTATAATTAGACCTCTGATTCCATTATTCAAATCAACCTACTCCTTCTAAAACCACCAATGACTGCCAATTTCAAAATTCTAAGAATTATTTTCAGTTCTCATCTTATTTTTGTACCTCATTTGATTAATTATAATATTGATGAATCCCTTCTTCTGTAAACTATGCAAACACTCTAACCTTTTACCCACAGAATCTATCATTGAACTCTCCACTTGTTTATCTCCTAAGTATTGGTATTCACTAAAGTTCATCTTTGGACTTTTTTCTTACCATATACATTCTCCTAGGTGATTTGATCGTTCTTCTGAAGTTCAGTTGTTTTCACCACGACAAATCCAGCACAGTTCTCTTTGTTATTTCAACTCAATTATGCTACTTTCCCTATAGAGAATCTTCTAGGGGTCCCATTAGCACTTAAAACTTATGTTCATAATTAAATTTATTTAATCCCAAAGCGTACGGTTGCTTCTGTATCCTCTATTTTGGACCACCCTTGCAAACGAAGGCAAAATCCAGATGTTTTTCTAAACGTGTTGCTCTCTAACACCACCTATAACTAGGTTCATTTAAAAACACTAGATATTATTGCCTTCACAGCTTTTTTATGCTAAAGTAAATGTAAGATATGTCTTTTCACCTGTAAACACTTCAGTGAGCATCTTTAAAGATAATAACCATCATGACATTATCATACCTAACAAAATAATTTCTTAATATCATCTAATCTCTAAGTCCTTATTAATATTTTATCTGTTGTCTGAAAGCTATCTTTTTAAAATTAGTTTGTTAAAATAAAAATCTACACAAGATTGTGTTTTGTATTATGTCTCTGGCAACTTCTTTTTTTATAACAGTTCCTCTCTGTTTTTTTGAATCTTCTGTGCTGTTGGTTTTTTAGAGAAACCAAGTCATTTGTGCTAAGAAATGTCTTAAGTTCTTAAATTGATGAATCAATTCCATGATGTTGTTACACTCCATCTGTGATCACCAATTTCTTATAAATTGACTTGATTAAATTGAAAAGTTTTTCTTTTTTTTTTTAGGTAAGAATTTTACTATGTGATACTCTGAAGTACCTATTGCCCCAATTTTAGAAGTTATAAGAAAATGATCAGTGTGTTCAGATGGTGTCAGCCTGATCACTCCATTATAAAGTTCTCGTGAAGTTTCACCCAATGCTTTTAGAATCCATTAATGAAAGTTGCCTAAATATGTTTACTAAGGTTTGCAAAATGGTAATTTTCTAATTCTATTATTCATTTTGCGTGTAATGGCTAGAAGTATTCTGTAGAGAATAAATTTTCTTCATCATTTGATAACGCTGAAATGCAATTCATACAGATAGATGAAATAAATATTTTATTATTTCCCTTAATTTATGAAAAAGAAGTAAAGCCAAAAGACCAAAAGAATATACAAGATAATGCCAAATTGTTTTTCAAAGTGGTCATACCAGTTTATCCATCCATCAGCAGTGGTATATAAATGACCTGTTAGCTGTCATTCTAACAAACATTTGATGTTATCATTTTTTTTTTTTCCTCTCTGGTGAGTATAAATGATACCTCATTGTGGTTTTAATTTTAATTTCCATGAGTTGTAATCAGACGAGGCATTTATTATCTGCTGTTCAAATTTCATTTCTATGAAGTACCTATTTAGACTTTTGCCAGTTTTCTGTATAATTTGTCTTTCCTTGCAGATTGTAGGAATTATTTTTATTTATTTTAGGTATTAATTCTTTATCTATTATGTGTTTTGAAAAATATCACCCACCTTCCAGTGGATCATTCTTTTCTCATTTTCTTTACATTCACTTTTTTTTTTTTTAGGCCTCTGAACTAATGTGTATTTTAACATTACTCATTTAGGACAGGTACCACAAGATTTTTTGGCTTTCATATGGGTTATAATATTCCATAACTTTCAATCAACACAGGTGTCCGCCAGTACTTTCTCTCCTGCCCCTACTTTTCTTTGCCCAAGTCCATTGCTGGCTAAGTTGCTCCTAAGTCTTGGAGTGCAGGGCTCCTCACCCAAGATGGAAGTTCATCCGTCTCTCTGACCCTGTGATATGTTTTGTCATATTCCCCCTGAAGTGACAAAATGCATCCAGCTTCTCACAAAGTTTCTCAGAAAAGCAATGTTTTCATCTTCTGTGAGCACTGGCACAGCTAAACACACATATAGCTACACAAACAAGTAATGGTGTGTAAGCATTTTTTTTTTTTTTAATTACAGTCTAAATGCATTCTTCAAAGAAAATTTCTGTAAAGAAAACCCAGTCGTAAGGGTTTAGTGTGGCAGTTGAGGGTTTTGCTGTGACATGAGACAGACCAGTTTACACTGACATTCAATGATTAAAGTTCTAATTTTAATGCATCTTATTAATATTTTCCTCTGTGATTGGCACTTTTTGTGTTTTGTTTAACACATTCCTGTATTTTCTGAGGTCATAAAGATATTTGCTTATAGATTATTATAGTTTTGCTTTTTATTTTATATATTTAATCTATCTGGAATTGACATTGTTTATGATGGTTAGGTAAAAGTCCACTTTTTATTTTTGCTTTTCCATATGGCTAAGTGTTTGTCCTAGCAACATTCATTGAAAAGTCTGCCATTTCCCCACATTTGCAACACCAAATCTGACATAAATCTATCCCTGTATTTGTGTGGGTTTGTTTCTGGGCTCACTTTTCTATTTTGTTGGTCTTTCCCTGAATAGAATCTGGCTTATTTGTTATATTTTCGTAATAATTATACTTGAAATAAAGAAAAGCAATTCCTTCATCTGGTTTTCTTCTTCAGGAGTGTTTTGACTATGCTTGCCATTTCCTCTTGCATATAAATTTTAGAGTCAACTTGTGAAGTTTCACCAAAAAAAGTGAATTTTAATTGAAATTTCTTTGAAGTTATGATCGTGCATTTAATTGCCATCATCACATTGAGTCTTCCCCTCTATAAACATGTTAATGCTTTCCATTTATTTATACCTTTTTCCAAGACGTACTTTAATAATACTTATATTATTAAAAAGGTTCCTTTTAATGATATTTTATAATTTTCTCAATTAAAATGTTTTATCATCCCCCACCCCCATCCATTGTGAGGATGGTGCAGGACTAGCAGTGTTTCATTCTTTTGTACATAGGTTCGCTGTGAGAACTCGACTGCAACTAACAACAAACTGTAGGTGCCAGGTAATTTCACACCTTTTAAACAAAATTAGCTCTATTCCAATAATTCCATTAGATAATTTTACCACATGAGTCTGCTTTAGACCATCTATCAGAAGCAAACTTCAGACTTTGCACTCAAAAGATTCCATGCTAATAAATGACTTAAACAGTTGTTACTAAGGGAGAAAAATCCCTTATTATACGTAGTTCCATATTTAGTTTGATTCAGAACTAAATCAGGCGGACAAACACTTAATAAGAGATTTCATAAGGCCTCTTTCTATTTACTTACCTTTGGCATGCTATTTTATTCTGAGTGTGTAGGATAAGACATTAGTTTTTTGGTTAGAATCCTGTCTTGAATTTTTACTGTGGAAAATATAAACGTCAACAGAGCTGCAGCTATTATGAAATGCAGCAATGGAAAGGTCTTTGTGAACTTGATTATCTCGTTAGTTCAGGTTCCATCTTGATCATGTCTTTATTTCCAATACCTTCACCAGCATAATTGTGAATTTTACAGTTTACCAAGTTCTTTCACAGTTCCCCACCACAGCTCCATGATGTAGGTATGACCAGCATTATTCTTGCCATCTGAGAAAGGAGGAAACAGAATAAACTACTTGCTTAAAGTTCATAAACTAAATGGTGGTGTGGCGAGAGCATGTTCTTAGGCATTTTGTCGCCCAGTTCACTGCTCACCTCCACAACATTATTCTAGGTTAAAGCTTTGATATCCAAAGGACTTCTGCACAATGTAGAATCCTTGAATTATATTCTGCCCCACATTTAGTTGTTAATATATGCAAGTTTAAGTATTTGTTGAATAAAGACCTAAGGCTGGACTATATAGCTCTAGCCATTGCTCAGATAGGATGATCAGGAGGAAATGAAAAATTTCTCTTCATGTTTCCTTTGGGAGATACCATTAAATATTCATAACCTTTACCAGAGAATGCCTCTAAATATTAAAGCTTTCAGAGGTATTACTGTCAAATTTCTGTCATAATCCTATTATCTGTTTTATTTAAAGTGTTTAAAGTTCAAAACCCTGAACTTAGAATACAATATCTTTCCTATCCTGTGCTTAAGAGTATTCTTATGAAAACATTCCAGTAACATATCACCATATTGGCAGGTTCTATAGTTAAAGCAAAACACATAAAAAGGAGGAAAATGATCACAGTGCTTCTGCAGATGGGTTATAAAATATTGCCTTTTTTTACAGTCATCATTATGTCACATTAAATGTGATAAAGCATTAGAATGTATGTTTAGTCTCTATGAGTGAGAAAGGATGCTGATCCTAAGTGACTTGCCAGAACCCTTTTGTCTCTTACTACTCAAAGTATGGTTCATGGACCAGCAGCACTGATCACCTGGGAGCCTGTTAGAAGTGAAGCATCCATCTCAGGCTCTACCCCAACCACTGAGTCAGAATCTGCAATTTAACATGATCGCAAAAATATCCATATGCATATTAAAGTTTAGAAGCATGCTCTAGACCTGTGCTGTCAAATAGGATAACCACATGTGGCTATTGACCACTTAAAACTTAGCTAATCCACATTAAAATGTGCTGTGAGTATAAAATATATACCTAATTTTGAAGACTTAGCATGAAAAAAGAAAGCTTAAAATATCTTATTAACTAGAAGTCAAAGATCAAATAGAGATCTATAGAACTCTAAATTCTCTGTTTTTTTTTTTTTTTTTTCAAACAATGCATTATTCTACTTAAGACTTTGTATAATTAGGACATTGTCTATTTAGGACTTTGTCTTCATATTAATTGTGTGTTATAAGAATGTGTTAGATATGTGGGATTAAATAAAATACATTATTTAAATGATTCCACTTATTTCTTTTTTGCTTTTTTAATGTGGCTACTGGAAATTTAAACTTACATATGTGGCTTGCTTTTATGGCTTGCATTATGTTTCCATTGGACAGCATTTCTCTGGTCCACTTGGCCCCAACCCAGAGACTCAATCCCACCTGATTTTTAGGACCAATGCATGAAGCCAGAGATCACAAATTAGTAGTTTAGGTTAGGACTGGCTTCAAACATATTTTGTTTGGTCTTTACAAAGTAGAGCCAATGTTAAAAATTGAGCCAATGTTTTAGAAAGAGGGGACTTTACATAAAATATCTGCATTTCCAGATTCTCTGAAGAAATTGAGCCTGCACACTGAGCCTGCATTCCCTCATGACAACCATCATCTAGAATTAAGTGGTAGTCATTCCCTGAGATGGGTTACGTTCTCATCAAATTAACACACAGTCCAGGCATGTGTGCCATTTATCACCCTGTCAGATCCTTCCAGGCATTTGCTTTTGTGACTTCTGGTCTAAATTACTGTCTTAGATTTTAGAAGTCACATTTTGTATTAGTCCAGTCATGGTCTTCTTTGCTCCACCACTATGAGTGGTGCTATGAATTGAATTGTGTCCCCCCAAATTTATGTTGAAGTCCTAACCCCTGTGAATGTGACCTTGTTTAGAAATAGGGTATTGGAAGATGTTATCAGTTAACACGAGGTCATACTAGAGTAGGATGGGTCAGAATTCAACCTGAATGGTGTCCTTATAAAAGCAGAGAAGAGAGGCAAAGAGACAGAGGGAAGATGGCCATGTGACTATGGTGTTATGATACAGCTGCAAGTAAAAATTACCTGGGACTACCAGAAACCAGAAAGACAAGAAAGAATCTTCCTAGAGCATGTGCCAGCCACCACTCTAAATTCGGGCTTTTAGCCTCCAGACCTGTGAGACAATACATTTCTGTTCTTAATAGCCACCCACTTTGTAGTACTTCGCTGCAACAGTACTAGGAAACTACCACAGGTGGTTTTAATTCCAGCTCTTAAATCTCGCTTAGGCTGCTCCATACCCCTGTAGTTAGTAAGACTGGGCAGCATCAGTATCTGAGATGATTACGATGATGATAAAAATTAACTGAACACATATTGTGTGTAAAGCACTGTGCTAAGTAATTTATACACATTATTTCATGTAGCCTTTACAACAACCTCCTAAGTTAGGGGTCATTTTTCACATTTTAACATTTGAAGAACATAAATCACAGAGGTATTTAATGGCTTAACCAAAGTTACACACACACACACAAACTGGAAATCTAGGACCACATAGAGATCTGTGCAACCCAAAATTCCGTGTTTTTTTTTTTTAATCGATACATTATTTTAATTGAAATATTGTCATGCAAATATATCATTTCCCCCTTTGGTGTCATATTCATTGTCAGGTCATATTTTTTTTTACAGATTTGTATCTCACTTGACAATTCCTAATTTGGGATTGCTTTTCAGAGCTTTAAGCACTCTTGCTGTCCACAGTTAAGACTGGGTAATTTTGGCCATCCTGTACCCGCCCTTGCCACTTCCTCCTTGCAATACACTTGGCAAGAAAAAGCCCTTTGTACTTAACCAGACCTTTATTTTCAGTCACTATGAGTAAGAATTATAGTATCCCACAGTTTTGTGTGTGGAAGAGCTTTGGAGAGAACAACAACAAAAAAAAAAAACTAAAAGTGGCCCTTAATTATGGCTTCAGCGTAAAAGTGTTTAAGGAAAAATTGGCTCTGGCTTGTTGAACCTCAGCTATGTCTCAGGATACTCTTAGAATATATTCATTTCCTCTGAACTGTGGTTCATATAATTTTTCTAATATCTATTTGAAACTTTTTTATTAAAAAATTTAATTTTCTAGTACTTGATTCATTTTGTCTTTTCTTTACCCAAATTAAACATTAAGTACTATCTTTCATAGAAGAGTCAAAGATAGAGAAGAGAATTCTCAAAAGCTATATTCAAATGGGCCTCCTCCTAAAAACCTGTCTATAAATCCCAAATACACAGGACTAGTGGTTCCTACAAATTTTTACTGAAATATCTGTCTGCATCATTCAATGACAGAATTTCATCTAGGCCCTGTTAAGCTCATTGCTTTCAAAAAAGTCGGAATCCCATAGCAACCATCTGGTAGTCTCTTTAATTGTCTAGAATGTGCTTCCTTAAAGATTATGTCTTTTGGTGAACCATAATTGAATAATAAGAGATCTGAGACAACCTCTAGTTTATTGACAACACTGCCTGTGGTTAAGGCAAGATTACTCTTTACACAAGATTTTTCCAACTTTTTATTATGAAATTTTCTTAAGTTTCAGAAAAGCTTGAAGAACTGTATGATGAATACCAATATAGTCACGATTTAGATTAAACAATAATTAACATTTTTCCATATTAGCTTCAACTATCTAGCTAGCTAGTTAGCTAGCTATATGTTTGTATGTATAGGTCAATATATTGCTGGTAGATTTAGTTCAAAAATCAAAAAATTCATAACTTGGAGAACAATAGAAAACTAGTGATGATTGAAAATCTAGAAATATAGAGATGCTTGAGTCTAAATCTCACAAATGAGTAGAAGGTTAATTGGCTTGCTTGAGGATAGACAGTAGACAGTAGGGTAGATATAATAGAACTGGGACTAATGCTCAGGTCTCCCAACCCCTAGTCTGCATTCTTTTAACATTCTTGTATGCTGCATGTCTACTTATTATTTGTACATATGACTTATACATTTTATTTTTAAAACAGTATTCATTTAAGCTAGGTGGTAAGCAAAAACTAGTTTTTCTGATTTATAAATATGATTACGCATCAGTTTAGAAATTTTCCCTTGAATATGACTGAGTTAACACATGCAGAGAAAACTTGAGACTAAAACCATGTGGACTAAAACCAAATCCACCTACAGTATTTACTATGGGAAAATTCTGGAGGCATTCTGGAATTGAACTTAAAAGGAAGATTTACTGCTTTCTCCTCACCCTTATTTCCATTCGCCCTGGAAATTCTACACTCCATGTTAGAAAAATCATCTCAAACTTCAGGAGTCTGGGTTAACATTCAGCAACATCAAATTCTGCTTAAAGAAATAAAAAAAAAATTAAGGTTCAAGACAATCAAAACCTTCCATGATTAAATGAAAAGTTGCCTGCAACTTTTCCAGTTCTCTTATGTGCATCAACCCGCCTCTCCACATAACCTAAGCTTCAGTTATAGAGAATGTCTCTGCCCCCCAGATACATTGTGCTCTTCTATGACTCTCTACTAGAAGTGCCTGTACCCACATGTTCCAGGTGGTGAACCCTTTTTTAGGACAAAATGTTTCATTCACATCTTTCCTTCACACGATGTTTTAGTTCCCTAGGGCTACCATAACACAATACCGCAAAGTAGGTAGTTTTAAAGAAAAGAAATTTATTGTCTCATAGCTCTGGTGGCTAAAAGTCTGAATCCAGGGTATTGCAGGGCCATACTCTCTCTGTTAGTTCTAGGAAGATAAGTGTAAAGGAGATTTCCGAATTCCATTTTAAATTGGGTAGTCATGGAAAGCCTCACTGTCAAGTGAATATTTGTACAGATACCTGAAAGAAGTGAGCCAAGAAGACACCCAAGGAGAATAGTATTCTGGGCAGAAGAAACAAGGCAGAAAGCCTGAGACAGTCTGTGTGAGAAAAAGTAAGGAGGCCAGGGTGGCTGCATAGGAGTAGCCAAGGGGAGCATGTTAGGAGATCAGGTCAGAGAGGTGACAGGAGCCAGATCCTGAGGGCCTTACAGGCCTTTGTAAAGACTTAGCTTTTATTCCAAGTATAGTGGGATGCCCTTGGGAAGTTTTCAGATGAGG
This sequence comes from Loxodonta africana, assembly GCF_030014295.1. Taxonomy (NCBI): domain Eukaryota; kingdom Metazoa; phylum Chordata; class Mammalia; order Proboscidea; family Elephantidae; genus Loxodonta; species Loxodonta africana. Next base: position 73,080,590 of record NC_087346.1, on the reverse strand, counting down.
AAGGAGATGATGTGAATTAACTTTTCACGTAACATTTTGTCTACAGAACTGAGAGAAGCCTGTGAAGACTGCAAAGATAAAACTGGAGACTGCTAGAACCAAAGTATCCACTTTCTCAATGGCAGCCCTGGGTTTTCTGATCAAGTTGGTGTGGATTAGTGGTTTTCAGACTAGCAGGCATCATCATCACCTGGAAGAAATGTTAAAACCAGATTGCTGGGTCCCATCCCCAGAGCTTTTAATTAAGTACATTCAGAATGGGGCTGGAGAATTTGCATTCTAACAAGTTCCGGATGGGTAGTGAAGCTGCTGGTCCAGGGACTACACTTTGAGATCTAGTGGTCTAGTAGGATGACTCTTACTTCCTCTTGTCAAATCTAAATACCAGGGCTTCCTGAGGAAAGAGCTGGCTCTACAGAGCTAACTCCAAGGACCCTTCCTCAGCTGCCTCTAGACCTGCAGTGCTATCTCATTAACCAGCTAACTTCTGAACTAAAAATAAAAAAAAAACCAAATCCATTGCCTTCGAGTTGATTCTGACTCATAGGAACCCTATAGGACAGAGTAGAACTTCCCCCATAGGGTTTCCAGGGAAAGCCTGGTGGATTCGAACTGCCGACCTTTTTGTTAGCAGCCGTAGCTCTTAACCACTACACCACCAGGGTTTCCAACTTCTGAAAGCCAAGTGCAAAGGAAAGAAAACCAGATTTCTCTGTGCTGACTTTTCAATGCAGTGAACTTGCCTCTAAGAAATGTAGCCCAAAGCATGTCAGATTATCCTTCCTTCAAATCGATTATCCACCTGACCTGGGGAAATCCTCTCGTGCAAAAATGCTGGAGGAATATGCTTTTCTTTAAAATGTGTCTTATTTATATTTGTAGCCCTGATGCCTACCAAAGACCTATCACCTGTAGGCACTTCCTAAAAATCTATTACACGAATAATTTGAATGAAATGAGTGATTTTTACTGAGGGAAAATTTTACCCAATTTTGGAAGATTTTGTAAATTTAAGTTTTTCTTAAAAAAAAATTTTAGCTTTGAGAGGATAAGGTATTTTGGCATTGTGGAAGACTATCCAAATACAAGAGGAAAGTTGTATATTAATTTTACTCATAGTAGATATTTGTTTTTAGTAATCTTGTATATCTGGCACAACAACCATAAAACTGTAGCTATTAATACTATAACAGTTCCATCAAAGGATTATTATATTTATATTAGAATCTACTGGATGATGACAGGTTTTTCTTTTTAATTTATATCATATTTTAAGTATGGATATTTCCCACTGATTCACAAAATTTGTTTTGCTGGTAGGACTGAGTTTCCACTAGGTTTCAGGCTGTCAGGAAACATTAGAACCTTTTCACAAGTGTTCTCCAGATCAAATTCCATCTCACCACATGAAGTAAAACTTAGAGAATAATTAAAATTTTAGTATAATCATTCTTTCATTATTTCCATACATACCGAAGTGTATAGTACATGACATGAACAGTCTCTGATTTTTCCAGTTTTATTATAGAAATGACTTTTATTTATAAATTAAAATTCCCATTGGGTTCTATTCTGTTTTATAAGAGTATGTTGGGCACGAAGTTGCCACCTCAGAGCTTATGCATAAACATTAGAACTTTAACTGCCAGAATACTTATTAAATTCATTCTGTTTCTGCTAATTTAGGAAATTGAGTGTAAACAATGCACAGTTTCTCCAGACAATATATGAATTCATTTCTGAATATTACAACAAGTTTCTCACATGAAATATTTTTAAAACCTGAACAACCATTAGAAAAAACAAGTTGGTTTTAAAGATTTTGTTGTGAAGAGAACAATCTAAGTATCATTTTTATTTACCTGCACTTACTTTTAGGGGTAAAAGTAAAAAAGTCACCTTAAAAGAGCTAAATAATCCAGCGCATATTTATGACCTTTCAATCTGTGTCCACGGACAAACTTGAGAAGGATGTAGCAAAAACCCTGGTGCAATTACTTCTATGAGTCTACCGTTTGCTTTTGAGTTGACTCTGACTCATAGCAACTCCATGTGCGTCATAGTAGAACTGTAATCCATGAGATTTTCAATGGCTGATTTTTCAGAAGTAGATCACCAGGTGTTTCTTCTGCGGTACCTCTGGGTAGACTCCAACCTTTTGATTAGAGCTGCCAAGCACATTAACGATTTGCACCACCCAGGGACTCCTCAATTATGTCTTACGCTTGTCTATTTCCAGGATCAGATCCAAGAACTTCCAATGTTTTCATATGTAATCACAAGCACCCTCAACTAAAGTAGCTCAGTCTAACTATGGTGCTCCTCTGTATTCGAATTCAGGAGAAAAATGATCAATATAACTCTTTGATTGCCTGACTATTGTACTTTCCCAGAATTATGTGTTATTTAGCTATGGAAATAGCAATATGAGGCATATATTCAAATTCTTACACACACACAAAGATAGTAATGACTTGTTAACACATTAGTGTTCTGGGTCATTTATATTCAATCACCCATAAATCTGAAACCTCCTAACAGAAAGATACCTAACTTTTTAGTGACATGGATCTAAAAATCCTCATCCCAACATTTTTATTCTCTTAACACTCAGAATGTTTACTTGCTGTCAGTATTTCTGATTGATTTTTATTTCATTTTTACATAGTCATTTTGGTTTTTTTAAGAAAGAGTATGAACAAGATAAGCCCTCAAGCTGTTTAATTCTGACTCGTGAATATGCCTTACAATCTGGTAACATGTGCATGTACCTCTGTGCCAAAATTTAATAGAATGAAGAATGGAGTAATAATGGCACTTTCGTAAGGAGATAAGTTTCTTAGTCACATCCCAGAATTCACCCTATCTTGTCCCCCTCTTACCTTCAAATAAAGAAAGCAATAAACAAGTCCAAACATGAAAAGGCAAGTCATTGGGAATCCCAGTGTACCTTATTAGTCCCTCTAATCTCTATTCATTATCATCCATCTGAGTAGAAGTCTGCAAAATCAAACCTCTGGGATTTTTATAATTTATACTATAGGGTACACTGGGCCTGAAAGTCCTTTGCCTGTCATGCACTGCCTAGAAAATTAACCTAAATGAAGAGGATAGAAAGGAAAGGAAGGGAAAAGAAAAGGAGAGCAAAAAGGAAAAGAACAAGGGGATTAGAATCCATTCAAATAGAAAAGAAAGAATATAGCTTGAAGTTTATTGAAATATCTCTAAATTGGAAAGTCTTCTTGAATATTTTCTGTGTGAATTCCTGAAACTGAGTCAGTTAAATAAGACTCATTGCTTTGGTTCTTCAACTGATATTTGTTTAAGTCACTAAATACCCTGTAGAGTTGGTTAATCAACCTTTAGTAGGTAAGAACAGAATTAGAAAAGTTTTCAATGTACTGAAAAGGTCAGTTTCTTTTTTTCCAGAACGTATAACTTTATGCTCTTCATAAATCTAAGTCTTGTCCCCACTGCTTTTCTGTGAATATATATCATTTGAAGGATACAGAGCCAGGTAATGTCTGATGTTCTTCTCTGTTCAAGTTCCCTTGAATACTTTCTCAAAAAATGTGTAGCAATGAGAATTGTCCCAAAGAGATCTGAGCCACTGTTTTTGTGAAAGCCATATAGGAGTAGCGCATAGTTTAAACTTGTCTAAAGATGAAAATGAGCTATTTAACTCATCTGGGAAACAGCTGTGCAGAACTGTGGAAGGCAGTGGTAAGGAAAAACCATCATTAGGTAAACAAAGCAACAGAAAGATGGTAAAAAGGGTAAAGGAATAAGAAATTAGAATCCATTCAAACAAAACTTATTTGGATGAATGAGGAACAAAGTATTTTCCTGCCAACTCAGTAAATGTTTAATCTAGAAAACCATGCTTTCACATCTGGCTTATGTTTAATATTCCAAATATGATAGTTTTCATTTTTTGTTTTGTTTTTAATGTAAATTTCAGTTTATTAATAAAAATAAAATAAAAATCAGTGGAGAAATGTAGGATTCAATACTGTAAATGTTAGCTATTTCAAATAAAATACCACCTGCTCTCTTCCATATATTAACTGAATCCTTTACAGATCATTGTAAATATAGGAAATAATAAACATTTATATAATTGGAATATGAAAAAAAATTTTTTTTTTTTAAGAGCACAAGTGATATATATAAAAAATAAAAATCTTGACCAGATGAGTAGTTGTTTTTGAATGTTTGTACAGGATGATTTTCAAAGTGAGTATAATTCATTTAAGAGAAAGAAGTAAAAGTTATTCATTTATGTTTACTTGTTTGAGGAAGGCATTATAATGTCTGTATACTGAAAGAAACTAGTTATGCACTGAATTATTACTCTATTTTCTGCAGAAGGACTCTGAGGGAGCAGTCTGCCCTTCAAGTCAGTCACACAAACTAACGTGTGGCTTCCTAGGGCTTCCTGACCCTTCTTTCCAGGGCTTAAAAAAAGTCAGATCACATGTAAAGCAAATAACTCCACAAAAAGAAGATAAATAAAATTCATTTCAAGTTTACCTACCTGAGATGAAAAATAAGTAAGTTGAGCATGAATTTTGCTCTGCTTCAAAAAATAAAGATAAAACATTTGTGAGTTTATAACACATTTTCACACTCATTATGTAATTTTAATGTCCGTTCACCCATCCTTTCATTTCACCTAGTAATGATAACACAATGACTTGAAATAATAAAATGTAACCTACTATTCTAAAAATGATAAAATATCTACAAAGTATTACAGAAAAACAAATGCAAGTGTGATTTAGTAATCATTTGGGGGAAAGTATAGGAAAGGCTGTTGCAAGAAAACAAGCTAAAACTAAAAAACCAAACTTGTAGCCATCGATTCGGTTCCAACTTAAAATGACCCTATAGGACAGAGTAGAACTGCCCCATAGTGTTTCCAAGGAGCGCTTGGTGAATTTGAATTACCCACCTTTTGATTAGCAGCCATAGCACTTACCCACTATGCCGCAGGAAAAGTGGGCAGAAGCTACTCTGAACAAGATGATCATGGGGAGTCTCCTTGAAGAGGTGAGATTGAGGCTTATTCCTTAAAGATAAGAAGTGTTTCTTAGCTTCTCTTGTGAAAAAAAAAGAAAAAAAAATTTTCTCATGTGAAGGGTAGGAAAATGATGATCCTAGATAAATAGATCATTCAGAGTCCAGTTAGAGAGCAAGGATTCTGGAGCCAAATCGGGTTAAAAATCGTCTCTGACCCATACTTGCTTTGTGATCTTAGACACATTATTCACATTCTCTTAGTATCTTTAGCTGTGAAATGGGGATAATAGTAATAATACCAACTTAATAAGGCTATTGCGAAGGTTATGAGTTAAGGTACATAGAACCTGGAACAGTGATGTAATATATGTAATATCAAAATTTGCTATTGTTGGTATTTTTTTCCCAATGTTAGCATTGAGTTATCTATGAGATATGTCTAGAGTTTAGCGGTCTGGGGATTCAAATTTGAATCTCTGGGAAGGAATATGATTAGGGAAAGACAGGAAGAGAAGAGATATAATGTGAGAACATAAAATTTTAGATGTTAGGAAGAGGAAAAGAACCCAGTGAACTGAACTGAGAAGGAAGGTACAGTGGCATAGGAGAAAAAATAGAAGACAATTATGCTATGGAATTAAAGAGAAAAAAGTATTTTAAGAGCGAAGAAATGGCGACCTATTGATTAAGATGGGCATTAAAAAATGTACATTGTATCTGGAAACATGGAGAAATAGTTTCAGTCAAGTGGTGGTGGTATTAGGTCAGGGCAAACCATATTGTGGTGGGTTTAAATTTGACTTGGAGGTGGACAAAAAGACAACATCAGTAGAAGATACTCTAGAAATTTGGTAAGAAAAAAATGAAAGTAGAATGTCTGTGGGTGTGTGTTGGTAGGCATAGATAGGAATAGTGGTCCTTCATGAAATAGAGATATAGGAGCTAAGAAATAGTTTTTAGGACAGAAAATAGAAATGCATTCATTTCATCATATAACATTTTAAATCAACTCTTTTATGGTTCTCTCTTATTTTCCTTTATGGCCAGTACGCAGTGAATATAGTAGGGATAGTATTAAAATAGTAATGTCTTTTTCTGGTTAAATATCTTATATTCAAAGAGCCTGGCGTTTGAAATGAATAAAATCTCATTTCTAACTCTGACTCTATCATCTTGGGCAAGGCTATTGACCACTATGACCCTTGGTTTCTACATTTTTATAAAAGTAGATAATAATACCAACATCACTTGGTTATTATAAGAATTAATAAGCCATTGCACGTAATATAACTAGCACTAAAACTGACTCATTGTTGTCATTGTTGTTAGGTGTCGACAAGTCTGTTCCAACTCATAGTGACCTTATGCACAACAGAATGTAACACTGCCTGGTCCTGAACCACCTTCACAATCATTATTATGCGTGAGCTCATTGTTGCAGCCACTGTGTCAAACCAACTCATTTAGGGTCTTAGTCTTTCTCTGTGACCTTCTACTCTACCAAGCACAACATCCTTCTCCAGGGACTGGTTCCTTCTTATAACATGTCCAAAGTATGGAGACGTAATCTCACCATCCTTCCTTCTAAGGAGCAAATTGGTTGTATTTGTTCTAAGACAGATTTGTTCATTTTTCTTGCAGTCTATGGTATATTCAATATTCTTCTCCAACACCATAATTCAAAGGTATCAATTCTTATTCGGTCTTCATTATTCATTGTCCAGCTTTTGCATGCATATGAGGTGACTGAAAATACCATGGTTTGGGTCAGGCACACCATAAGCCTTAAAGTGACATCTTTGCTTTTTAACACTTTAAAGAGATCTTTACAGTAGATTTACCCAATGCAAGGTGTCATTTCGTTTCTTGACTGCTGCTTCCATGGGAGTTGATTCTGGATCCAAGTAAAATGAAATCCTTGATAACTTCAATCTTTTCTCCGTTTATCATGATGTTGCTTAATGGTCCAGCTGTGAGGATTTTTATCGTCTTTAAGTTGAGGTATAATCCATACTGAAGGCTGCAGTCTTTGATCTTCTTTAGTAAATGCTTCAAGTCCTCTTTACTCTCAGCAAGCAAGGTTGTGTCATCTGCATAACACAGGTTGTTAATGAGCCTTCCTCCAATCCTGATGCCCTGTTCTTCTTCACATAGTCCATCTTCTCAGATTATTTGCTCAGTGTACAGATTAAGTATGGTGAAAGGATAAAACCTTAATGCTTATCTTTCCTGACTTTAAACTATGCATTATGCACGTGCTCTGTTCAAACGATTGCCTCTTGGTCTATGTACAGGTTCCTCATGAGCACAATTACCCAACCCACTGCTGTCGAGTCCATTCCAACTCATAGCGACCCTATAGGCCAGAGTAGAACTGCCCCCATAGAGTTTCCAAGGAGTGCCTGGCAGATTTGAACTGCCGATCTCTTGGTTAATTAAGTGTTCTGGATTACCATTCTTTACAATGTTACCCATAATTTGATATAATCCTCACAGTTGAATGTCTTTGCATAGGCAATAAAGCAAACATCTTTCTGATATTCTCTACTTTCAGCCAATATCTATCCAACATCAGCAGTGATACCCCTTGTTCCACATCCTCTTCTAAATCTGGCCTGAATTTCTGGCAGTTCCATGCCGATGTACTGCTACGGCCACTTTTGAATGATCTTCAGCAAGGTTTTTTTTGTGTGTGATACTAACGATATTGTTTGATAATTTCCGCATTCTATTGGACCCCCTGTCTTTGGAGTGAGTACAAATACGCATCTCTTCCAGCCGATTTGCCAGGTAGCTGACTTCCAAATTTCTTGGCATAGACAAGTGTGCACTTCCAGTGCTGCATCCATTTGTTGGAAACATCTCCATTGACACTCCGTCAATTCCTGGACCCTTACTTTTTGCCAGTGTTTTCAGTGTAGCTTGGACCTCTTCCTTCAGTACCGTGGGTTCTTGTTCATATGTTACTTCCTGAAATGGTTGAACATTGACCAATATTTTTGGTATAGTGACTCTGTATTCTTTCTGTCTTCTTTTGACGCTTCCTGCATCATTTAGTATTTTCCCTCTACAATCTTTCAATATTGCATCTCGAGGCTTAACTTTTTTCTTCAGTTTTTTCGGCTTGAGAAATGCCAAGCATGTTCCTTCCTTTGGATTTCTATCTCCAAGTCTTTGACATATCATTATGATACTTTACGTTGACTTCTCAAGCCACCCTTTTGAAATCTTCTGTTCAGCTCTTTTACTTTATCATTTCTTCCTTTTCTTTCAGCTACTCTACATTCCCCATGAGCCTGTCAGTTTGCAGTACTGTAGGGGCTTGGTGTTGCTTGCTAGAAGCAATGCAACCAGTGTTTCAAATACCAGTAGGGTCACCCATGGTAAACAGGTTTCATCTGAGCTTCCAGACAAAGACAGGTTAGGAAGAAGGACCTGATGGGCTACTTATGAAAAAAATTAGCCAGTGAAACTTTATGATAACAGCAGAACATTGTCTGATATAGTGCCAGAAAATGAGCCCCATCAAGTTGGGAGACACTCAAAATACGGCTGGGGAAGAGCTGCCTCCTCAAAGTAGAGTCGACCTTCATGACATGGATGGGGTCGAGCGTTTGGCACCTTCATTTGCTGACGTGGCATGACTCAAAGTGAGAGGAAACAGCTGCAAACATCCATTAATAATCAGAACATGGAATGTATGAAGTATGGATCTAGGAAAATTGGAAACTGTCAAAAATGAAATGGAATGCGTAAACATCAATATTCTAAGAATACGTAAGCTGAAATGGACGGGTATTGGCTATTTCGAATCAGACAATCATAAGGTCTACTATGCCAGGAATGACAGCTTGAAGAGGAATGGCATTGCATTCATCCTCCAGAAGAATATTTCAAGATTTATCCTCGAGTGCAATGCTGTCAGTGATAGGATAATATCCATACACCTACAAAGAAGACCAGTTAATACTACTATTATTCCTTCAAATTTACCCACCAACCACTAAGGCCAAACATGAGGAAATCGAAGATTTTTACCAACCTCTGTAGTATGAAATTGATCAAACGTAATCAAGTTGTGTTGATAATTACTGGCAATTGGAATGGGAAAGTTGGAAACAAAGAAGGATTGGTAGTTGGAAAACAGGGCCTTGGAGATAGAAACAATGCTAGACATATTGCATGACAGAATTTTGCAAGATCAAAGACTTCTTCACTGCAAATACCTTCTTTCAACAACATAAATGGCGACTACTCAGGTGGATCTCACCAGATAGAATACACAGCAATCAAATCGACTACATTTGTGGAAAGAGACAATGGAAAAGCTCAATATCTTCTGTCAGAAATATGCCAGTGGCTGACAGTGGAACAGACCATCAATTGCTCATATGCAAGTTCAAGCCGAAGTTGAAGAAAATTAGAACAAGTCCACGAAAGCCAAAGTACAACCTTGAGTATATCCCACCTGAATTTAGAGACCATCTCAAGAATAGATTGGACGCATTGAACACTAATGATCAGAGGAGTTGTGGAATGACATCAAGGACATCGTACATAAAGATTGCAAGAGGTCATTAAAAAGACGAAAAAGAAAGCAAAGACCAAAATGGATGTCATAAGAGACTCTGAAATTTGCTCTTGAATATCCAGTAGCTGAAGTGAAAGGAAGAAATGATAAAAACTGACTTGTAGTAGATACCTCATGCATTAAGGCATTGTTAATCATTTTAATAAAAATTGAGTATCAACAAATGGTGAAATTGATAAGAATAGGTGGAATAAAAAGAATTTATCAAGGCTAGTGAAAACAATTTCAGGAAAGGTGTACATAAGGGTTGTATCATTTCACCATACCTATTCAACCTGTATGCTGAGCAAATAATCCAAGAAGCTGGACTATATGAAGAAGAACGGGGCGTCAGGATTGGAGGAAGACTCATTAACAACCTGCGTTATGCAGGTGACACAACCTTGCTTGCTGAAAATGAAGAGGATTTGAAGCACTTACTGATGAAGATCAAAGACTGCAGCCTTCAGTATGGATTATACCTCAATATAAAGAAAACAAAAATCCTCACAACTGGACCAATAAGTGACATCATGATAAATGGGGAAAAGACTGAAGTTGTCAAGGATTTCATTTTACTTGGATCCACAATCAATAGCCATGGAAGCAGCAGTCAAGAAATCAAGAGACACATTGCATTGGGCAAATCTGCTGCAAAGGACCTCTTTAAAGTGTTGAAGAGCAAAGATTTCACCTTGAAGACTAAGGTGCACCAGACCCAAGCCACGGTATTTTCAATCACAGCGTATGCATGTGAAAGCTGGACAATGAATAAGGAAGACCAAAGAAGAATTGACGCCTTTGAACTGTGGTGTTGGCAAAGAATATTGAATACACCATGGACTGCCAAAAGAATGAACAAATCTGTCTTAGAAGAAGTACAAGCAGAATGCTCCTTACAAGCAAGGATGACAAGACTGTATCTTACATACTTTGGACATGTTGTCAGGAGGAATCAGTCCCTGGAGAAGGACATCATGCTTGGCAGAGTGCAGGGTCAGCAGAAAAGAGGAAGACCCTCCATGAGGTGGATTGACACAGTGGCTTCAACAATGAGCTCAAGCATAACAACGATTTTAAGGATGGCTCAGGACCGGGCAGTGTTTTGTTTTGTTGTGCATAGGGTCGCTATGAGTCGGAACCAACTCGATGGCACCAAACAACAACAGTGAAAACAAATTATTGTAGGTTAACTATTCTTTTTATCTATAGTGAGCTATACTTCTTTGAGGAAAAAGTATGTATTTGAAGTTCTAGACTTTTGTTCCTGAAACTGGAACATGGACAGCTCTGAACCATATGGGACAATGCAGTGATCAACATAGCAAGCAGCTAAGCACAAATCAGAGGGTAAGGGAGTTTGCTGAGGCAGGACTCTCCCTTAGGGCATGAAGAAAGGTGGAGGGTGGGTGGGGAACAGCAAACAAAATATATCTAGCACAGTATAAAGCATAATTCCAGTTTCAAAAGCTGTCCTTGTAACAACAGAATAGAGCATGCACACACACATATACACACACATTTACATATTGAACAATTTTAATTTTTGAAATCCATTACCTCATGTAAGAGGGAGGTGCCGTGAAGTTGCATTTCTTCTGTTTGAAAAGCTTGAACATTTTTCCTAAGGTAGGAGAAGAACCAGGCCTTGTAGTCAGCCCTTTCTTTCTCTGGGGCCATGGTGGAAATGTGATCTGGCCCCACCATCTGCCTGTCTGGTAAATTTGTGACAGGGATGGCTCCTTTTTGTTAGTGTTGTTATTATTATTTTTTAAATCTAGTTTAGGTACTATCTATTTGGGACTACAGTGTATCAGTCTTTGTTAAAGAAAAATTGTTGGCTTGGTAACCACAGATACTATTTCAAGACAACAGTATTTTTTTGTAAATGCAGGCTTCTTGAAGAAATCTTTAATGAAGCTTATAAGCTAATTTTAACCTCCAAATTGGTTTTATAATTTATAAATGAGAGAATAAATTATTTTAACAGTAAAATAGCATATATAGTTAGTCTTGACATATGTGTGCACGTACTATAAATATATTTTAATAAATATTCTGCTGCAAAGAAATTAAGATTATTTGATTAGTACAATTTCTTATAAATAGGTACAGTACAACCAGGTCATAACAATTTGGTAGATTCTTAGAAATCCTCAAAGATGAGCTTTTTAGATTGATTTGTTGGCATTGGCAAAGTGGAAAAACCTCAGTCTTTGGCGAGATGATGCTGGAAGATTCTCTACCTTTTTGGATAGGGAGACTATAGAATGTTACAAAGCATCTTTTATTTTGACAAAAGTCATTCTACTGTGCCACCCTGACCTCAGAAGCAAAATTAAACATCCATTGACAGTTAGGTCAGGGATAAGAAGCCCTCAGTGTTCTCCATCCTCATATTATTATTTTTCATGAGCCCCCCCCGAGAGATTTTTCCTATTGGCCCATCAGAAAGCCTAAAATTCCAGAGAAATTCAGGAATGGAAAAGGGAGAAGTTTACCTCCATTTGTTATCAAGAAAAGCAAATTTCTAGTTTTATTTCATTTATATAGAAAAAAAGAATTGAAATAACAAATAAGTTTTCATAAGAAATTATTTTTAATATAATAATATTTCTGTCCTAATTATAAGTCACTTTCATTGAAGGCAATATAGAAAATTCAAAAAAGTATAAAGAAAATTAAAATCACTCATGATTTTATCTCCTTGAAATCTTACTATCATTTGCATTTTTCCTTCCAGCATTAATTTACGTGTAGATGTATACATTTAGCAATGTGAAAATTGATAGCAATATAGTTATAAAGTTAGATCTATATAAATAAGTGCAGTATAGTGTAGCTTATACTGTTATAAAAATTCTTTCAGTTGCTCCAAGAAAGTCTTTTTGATCTCTCAGCCAGATATCTGAGAGGTAGCTCTCAGTCAATTTAGTGAAATTAATTAAATAATTTGAGCCCTGGTGACACAGTGGTTAAGAGCGATGGTTGCTGACCAAAAGCTTGGCAATTCGAATCTACCAGCCACTCACTGGAAACTCTATGGGACACTTCTACTCTGTCGTATAGGGACGCTATGAGTCAGAATCGACTCAACCGCAGCAGCTTTGGCTTTTGGTTTTTATACCATATACTTGAATGTGGCATAGTTACTGGTCTCAAGGAATTTTTATTAGTTATTTCATTTATATAGGGACTAATAGAAAAATAAATTTAAGCTTCAATCCATCCTGGATCAGGAGCTTAGAGAAAAGTTCTCTGAGCTTCTTTAAGACATACATATTTAAACAAATCCATCACCATTTATTTGGTGATATACTTCGTAGAGATAACGCTATCTTAAAATAATCCTCATAATGTACTTGCATGTTTAAACCCTATTTAAACAACAAATGTGAGGAGAAATTAGCTGATATCTGTGATTTAAAGTAAAATTGAAAGTTTCCCACTTTCAAATGTATTGTTAGGGAATGTTACTTTCACTGCTCTTTGCTAGGCATTATGCTAAGTGCTATCTGGATTAATCCTCACAATGACCATATTGGACAGATGAGCATTTTTGGTCTGAGGAATACTGGAGGCAAAAAATGCTTCTCAAAAAAAATGGTTCCGGAGTCTAATCAGATTGGGGATAACTTCAACTCTTATAGATTTGAAGTGCATATTAGCATGAGTGAGGCCTCCTGCAATACAGACACCAGCCTCTCCCTACCCTATCCCAAAGTCCTGGTCAGATTGGCAGGTGAGAGCTCCTTGCTTGGGTGCCATGGAGGAACCCTTCTCAAGTAGGTCTAAATTGGATAATTTCACCTTTTTGTTTCATACCCTGGGGAAGGGATGCTCTTTCTCTACTCATCCTCCTTGAAGGGCTTTTCCTTGGGGTTTGACTCACCTCACTATTAGTGTGGTTAGATCTTGAGGAACTGATTTTAGAGTTTGGGTCTAGAAAAAAGTGGACAAGGAAGCTATTCAGCACATATGGTATAAGCCTTATGTCAGCCTGATCAAAGGAAAGGTTTCTTTAGTCGTTTTCATTTAGCCAGCCTCACTGGGAGAATCCACTGGAATTTGGGGCAAAACCCTAATAATAGTAAAAAGCATGCATGCATCTATCTTTGTCAGATTAACTGAATTTTTTGATGTACAGAACAGGTCCCTATTTCTTGAATTAGGAAAAACTGGAAAAGCTTAAATAAATTGATAAAATACTGTTTAGTTGAAATGAAAATCTATGCATTACTTAAGTGCCAGCTTTTACCATTTCAACCATTTGATCATTTCAGCTCTGAGTCAAATTAATAGACAATACATTTAAAACTGGTTCATTAAGTGAAAAAATCCACCAAAAAGGATGTTGTTAGACTACATTTATGGGAATTTTGCCATAAATATGGCCTGCCATCTGGTTCCTAATCCTGAACTGTGGTAATGGGACTTTCTATTGATTAATCATTAAAATATTTGTTAACCAGAAAATATATCCTAAGTGGTGGAGGAAGATTAGAATTCTCAAGACTTCAATGCATGCACCAATAATATTTTTTGTGTTCAAAGAAAAGCTGACAGTATTTTCACTATGAATCTCTCTTACTCAGAATAGTGCCAAAAAAGCATTGAGTCCACCAAGAGAAACCTGCCAGGAAGCTTAAGGGACCCTGCCTCACCTCACCTTGCTGTTGCCATGGAGTAACAGTTCTGTTAGTTCCCATTGGCTCTCAAAGCAAAATTTGGCTGTGGCAAAGATCTCCCCCTGCCATTTTTCATCATGTTTTCACCTTGAGATTAACAGGCAAATGCAAAGTGTTTTCAGACTTTGCTCAGGGAGCCTAAAGTGTCTTGTACATTGGCGTCTGAATTTCTCAACTCTCATAAACTCTCCTGGTGTTCTCCCAATGGTCCAAAATATATGCTAAGTTAGACAGCGTGTAACGAACCGTGGTGTTGCAGTGAGTATACTTTACATCTGTACAAGGTGACAGCTTGACGGCTGGTAGTGGATAAGTCCTGTGGTTTACATTTATCAGAGCTGTAAAAATAGCCACAAAATACAAAATCAAAAATGTTTAATTTATTTTGCTGATAGGATGTCCCATAGAGTTTAAACTTTAAACACGTGTTTTTTTTTGTTTTGTTCTGTTTTGGTTTTTACTTCAGGTTTTGTCTTTGCCCTTCCTTGCTCAATATTTTGAGAATATGGATTTAGCATGACATTCCTACCTGCTTAAGTAACAAGGTTTGCAAAAAATTAGTGGAGAAGTGATCCAAGATAGAGTTGCTCACATGCCAGAATTTTACTCTTCCACTGTGTTGTGCACAGAGGTTGCCTTAAAGGCTGACTCCACATTCCACATAGCCACCAGAATACTGAGATGAGAATTCCACCCAGTGGCACCAACCATTCCACCCATGGGTGTTATGTTCATTTAACCTGATCAAGTAGCAAACATGAGATACCTACACGATGTTGGCAATAGCAAACATCACTTTAATTACTCACAGACGACAGACTGCATACAATAGGAAAAGTTCCATAATGAGAGGACCCTCTTGACTCAAAAGGTGTCCAGAATGAGATGGAAAACTTCTACATGTGGCTTTCATTTTGCACCATGGGGAAAGGACCCAGAGGATCTTCCCCCACCTACTTGTATACTCCAGGGGTTGTGTGTTTCGCTGCACAGAGTTCAATGCAAATTCTCCTGCCTGATCACCAGAAGAAGAGGGTAGCCAGGCATGTGGGCACCAACCTAGAATTGTTTCCCTTTAGCCCTGCTACTTATTGAGGGGGAAGGAAGTAAACATATAGCCTTTTGGGCCATCCAAAGGACTGCCTCCTCTCATCAATGATCTGCTTTGGTGCTGCACCTGCTTCTACACATTAGAGTCACTGGAGCGAAAGTGTTTCCTTTAAATGCTGTTTCTCATTATATTTCCAGATCAAAATTTTCTTTGGAATTAAGGGTGCAAGCCAAATTGCCTCCTTGGTATTGTTCAAATGTCAGTTGATATATTTCCTAAAGATGATTGCAAACTTAATAATGTTATTTTGATGCTAATATTCACCTCTCTCATTACCAACGTACTCTCATGCTTGATCTATACCAAAAACATATCTCTGGATTTAATCCAAGTATTTGAAATGCATTTTAAACACATGCACATGAGCATGTGCTCATGTGTACAAACCACACACACACATACACACACACACATTCTGTCTTAATTATACCTGATTGAACCCTTAGGTAATGAGTTACATGTTTACCCCAAGTGCTAATGCTGACATTATGCCTCCAAACTTCTGGAAAGTCTCATAGTGTGATCCAGGTTTTGTACTCTACAAAGCACATACACAACTTTGTTAATTATCACAATTTTCCCCAATTTTACAAATGCAAAACTTGTAATCACATACTAAAAACAAACATGTATAGTTATAGTTGTGAATTTGTGTTCCGATCTATCTTACCCATTGTCTTTATATTTTTCTACTACTTGGCTACTAACAATTGCCTACTAACTACACATTTAATTACTCACAAATCTTCAGTAAGTGACTTGAATAGTTAGTTATTGCAGTAAAAAAAAGTTCAGTCTTTTCTAGATAAATTTGTTCTAAAATTATAGGCATAGATTTTTTACGAGATTTCGTCTCTGACTTTGGCACTAAATTAAAATTTGCAATTTAATTTTAATAATAATTTAATAATAAATTCATAAATATTCTAAACAGATAAGGGAAATGAATCTATCATTTAATGGTCTAACATCTACAGAGGAACATGTATTAATAACATGTACTTTCTCAGTCCCAAAAATGATTTAAATGATAAACTTGATATGTAATGTATGCCTTGAAGTTCCAAAATTTTTATTCTGAGGAAATTATTTTCATTGTGCTTTTCTTAAACTTCAGGTTGAATAAAAATTTACTGTAATTTTTAAATTCTTCTATTCTCTTTGACAAATTGAACATACTTCAAAATCTCAAAATGATAAACAAAATCTCTTATTATTTTAAAAGGGGTAAATGTTTTATGTAAAATTTAGAAAACAGTGTGCTTTCACTTACCATTTTCCTGAATTGTTTTGCAACAGAGAACAAGGTTTTCAATGCATCAATTTAGTAAAACAATTGAATGTTTTGAGCATCACAAGTGTAACTCAAGCAGTCTTTTATTAACTAGATTTTTAGTAACAAGTGCTTTGAAAGAATTCATGCTTTAAGAAGTCCACAAATTGATTTTTACATCTAAATTCAACATGCATGGGAAAGGTGCAGAACAATTGAATATATGTTTGATCATAAAATGTTCTCTTAGGCTTGCAGATGAGCACATCAAATTTTGCATCTGAAGTCTACCTCAGAATAGACAATTTATTTTGCACAAATGTTAACTTTTTCCTTTTAAATTTGTTTTGATACTATGTATTTTCAGTAATGGAAGGCACAATGAATTAAGAATCTTTCTGAATTTATGTTATGAAATAAGGATTTTGATATATATTTTGTGGGAAACATATGTCCCCAAAAACATGCCAAATCTTGATGCCATGATTTGTTGGATGAGAGTGTCCCTACAATCATGGGAGGCACACTTTATTGCAGGTCCTTTCCATTTGGTTACATTTGGCGTCTCTGGTTTTCCAAATATGACACACTCAAAAAAAAAAAAAAAACCAGGCCCACTGGGGCCCCCTAACTATCACACTCATTAAAAAAAACAGTTGCCATCTAGTTGATTCCAATTCATAGCAACCCTACAGGACAGAGCAGAACTGCTCCATAGAGTTTCCAAGGAGCAGCTGATGGATTCAAACTGCTGACCTCTTGGTTAGCAGCCAAGGCCTTAACCACTACACCACAGGAAACTATAAATATGTGTACGAGGCTTATCTAGATGAACAAAAGCCAAAAGAGGCAAAGGTGTGACCCAATCACACTTCCTGGATTCACTACCTCATATGTAAGCCTTCTGCCTTAATGAATTTTTGCCAAAGAATGTTTCATTTTTTCACAGTTACACAAGCCTCCACTGGAGGGCAGCATATATTTTTAGTGGCACAAGCAGCCTCCCAAGAAACCTGAGAATCCAAACATATTTGTGGGCACATTCTATCCCAAGATTCAATAAATGTTTAAAACAGGTCATTGTCATCACTGGCTACTCTAAACATAGTATACTCTGGGGATTACGATCTCATTGTCCTCTGCAGGTCTGGTGCCCATCCATTTCAGTTCTCAGATTATTGGAAGTGCTTCCAAATAAAAAAAGTCATTTGGATAATTTAATACATGTTTAATAACACTTTATCTTAGTGAACTTCTCCAAACCTTGACTTTCAATTTCTTGATTCATGCCAACTTTATCATTCTATTCTGAGAATAAATATATTTAATGTATTTCAAGTATTTACAATTGATAGTTTAAAATGTTTAAATCACCCAAAAACATAATAAATTGTCCTTTTCTAGTTTCCTATGTCTGTTCTTGTGGTCTGTTTCACTGTTTTATGTCTTATGTTTGTTTTTGTTTAGCTTTTTTAACCATCATATATGTCTACTTTACTCTAATGCAATCACTCTTTTTCCTACCATCTCCTACCTTTTCACACACGCATTCCTCCCATTCTGTTCTGCCAAACTCATTATTATTCTGACGTAAACACAAATCAGCTTACAAGAATTTTCACCTCAAATATAGAAATGAATGTGCTGATTAAAAAACAAAAAGAATCGAAATGTATTTTGGTTCCATTTTACTACGAACAAAGTGTTTTGATACAACTGGAGCTAGGTATATACTACAAATGGCAGATTTTTTTTTTAACCATTTATTTGTCTGTATGCTAAAAGGAAATTTGAATTGAGTGTATTCATCATCCAAATTGATGTCAGGCTTAGGTTGTTAGAAAAAAATCTGGCTGCAATAAGATTCTGGTGAAATCTATAAATCTCATGATGACTTCCATGTCATACTAAAGTATATCACACCAGCCTCTAAAACCACACCACGTACCAGAGAAAGGAAATTAGAATTGTTCTGTCAGGATCAGCATGATGCCATAAGAAATACTTCTAGAGGAAAAATGAATTACAAAAAAAGGAAGAGGCATTTGCTCTAAATTCAAGAAATCTGTATCCATTTACTTGGCCTTTTTTTCCTACATGCAAAAATGATTTAGTCTTTAACATTATAATAGGCTTAGAACTCACTTTCAAATGCAAGATTTTACCAACAGGAAACAAAACAGCAACAAAGAAAGGTACATATTTTTTTATTTGAGGAATGCACTAAGTCGAATTTATTTAATAACCTTCTCTTTTTACCTGTCTTTTTTTTAGTATTTTATTGTGTTTTAGGTGAAAGTGTACACAGGAAATTAGATTCTAATTCAACAGTTCGTACACAAATAGTTCCATGACACTGGCTGCAGTCCCTGTAACGGGTCAGTATTCTCACTATTTCCACTCCACCTGCCCCATTTTCATACATCCAGCTTTTTTCGCCCCTCTGTGCCTTCTCATCTTTGCTTTTGTGGAAATATTGACATCTTGGTCTCTTATAGTTGATTGTTTAAAGAATATACTCCTCGTGGGAGTATATAATAAATAGATAATAAATAATAAATGTTATTACTTATTTTATACTCCTGTCTATTATTTGGCTGAAAGGTGACCTCCAGGAGTGTCTTCATTTCTGGGTTAAAAGAGTATCTTAGGGCAATAGTCCCCAGGGGGGTCCTCTAGTCTCTATCAGTCCAGTAAGTCTGATCTTTTTTTCAAATTTGAGTTTTTTTGTACGCTTTTCCCCCCTACTAACTAGGACCTTCTATTGTGTCCCTGATCAGAATAGTCAGTAGTGGTAGCTGGGCACATCTGGCCTCAGGCAAGAAGAGGCTGTGGTTGGGTAGGCCATTAATCCTGTGGGCTGATTTCTTTCTTGAGTCTTTGGTTTCTCTCATTCTCCTTTGCTGCAGATGGGAAAAGACCAATAGTTGTATCTTAGATGGCCACTCACAAGTTTTAAGACCGTAGACAATACTCACAAAACTAGGATGCAGAACATTATCTTTATGAACTAAGTTATACCAATTGACTTGTTGTCCCATGAGACTACGGTCCATAGCATTCGAACCCAGTAAATTAATCCCACAAGGTGTTTGGGTATGCCTAGGAAGTATCTACAACTGTGCCCTCTATGTACTTTATTTATATACGAATATATATGCAGCACAAACATGTATATACATATGCCCTCAAATATACCTATATATGCACACATATGTACTCCCACACCCATATAACACAAATATCTACCTATGTAACTACTCACAAATTTTTGGTTGTTATTACTATTGTTGCAAAATTTTATGTTATAGCATTTTCTGTAGCTGTCCTTTATTCTTGCATACATCTCAGTGTCTTCATTTACCTTGGTCAAGTTGTGCTGACTTTTCCCATATTGTGTACTGCCTTTCCCTATCTCCAGAATTAACATGTTTTTTTTTTTTTTATTATCTAGTGAGTAATTCCTGCTCCCACCTCCACCCATCCCTGGTAATCATCAAAAAAGTTGCTTTTTTTGTGTATACCTATTCTTGACTTTTTATAAAAGCTGTTGTCGTTAGGTGCCATCGGGTTGGTTCTGACTCACAGTGACCCTGTGTACCACAGAACGAAACACTGCCTGGTCCTGTGCCATGCTCACAATCATTATGCTTGAGCCCTTGTTTTAGTCACTTTGTCAATCCATCTACTTGAATGGACCTGTACTTTTTCCTCTGACCCTGTACTTTACCAAGCATGATGTCCTTCTCCAGGGACTGATCCCTCCTGATAACATGTTCAAAGTATGTAAGATGCAGTCTTGCAAATCCTTCTAAGGCTTATTCTGGTTGTACTTCTTCCAAGACAGGTTTGTTTGTTCTTTTGGCAATCCACGGTATATTCAATATTCTTCACCAACACCACTATTCAAAGGTGTCAACTCTTCTTCAGTCTTCCTTATTCATTGTCCAGCTTTTGTATGCATATGATGTGATTGAAAATACCATGGCTTGGGTCAGGCACACCTCAGTCTTCAAGGTGACAACTTTGCTTTTCAACACTTTGAAGAGGTCCTTTACTGCAGCTTTGCCCAATGCAATACATCTTTTGATTCCTTGACTGCTGCTTCCGTGGGCATTGATTGTGGATCCAAGTAAAATGAAATCCCTGACAAATTCAATCCTTTGTCCATGTATTGTGATGTTGCTTATTGGTCCAGTTGGGAGGATTTTTGTCTTCTTTACGTTGAGGTGTAATCCACACTGAAAGCTGTGGTCTTTGATCTTCATCAGTAAGTGCTTCAAAGCCCCTTCACTTTCAGCAAGCAAGGTTGTGTCATCTGCATAACGCAGGTTGTTAATGAATCTTCCTCCAATCTTGACGCCCTGTACTTCTTCATATACTTCAGCTTCTTAGATTATTTGCTCAGCATACAGATTGAATAGGTATGGTGAAAGGATACAACCATGATGCACACCTTTCCTGACTTTAAACCATGAATTGTCCCCTTTTTCTGTCCGAACAACTGCCTCTTGGTCTATGTACAGGTTCTTCATGAGCTAAATTAAGTGTTCAGGAATTCCCATTCTTCACAATGTTATCCATAGTTTGTTATGATCCACACAGTCGAATGTCTTTGCATAGTCAATAAAACACAGGTAAACATCCTTCTGGTATTCTCTGCTTTCAGCCAGGATCCATCTGACATCAGCAATGATATCCCTGGTTCCATGTCCTCTTCTGAATCCAGGCTGAATATCTGGCAGTTCCCTGCAGATATACTGCTGCAGCCAATTTTGAATGATCTTCAGCAAAATTTTGTTTGTGTGTGATATTAATGATATTGTTTGATAATGTCCACATTGGGTTGGATCACCTTTCTTGGGAATAAGCATACATATGGGTCTCTTGCAGTTGGTTGGCCAGGTAGCTATCTTCCAAATTTCTTGGCATAGGCAAGTGAGCGCTTCCAGTGCTGCATCCATTTGCTGAAACATCTCAATTGGTATTCGGTTAATTCCTGGAGCCTAGTTTTTCGCCACTGCCTTCAGTGCAGCTTGGACTTCTTCCTTCTGTACCGTTGGTTCCTGATCATATGTTACCTTCTAAAATGGTTGAATGTCCACCAATTGTTTCTGGTATAGTGACACTGTGTATTACTTCCATCTTCTTTTGATGCGTCCTGTGTCTTTAAATATTTTCCCCATAGAATCCTTCACTATTGCAACTCAAGACATTTTTCTTCAGCTCTTTCAGCTTGAGAAATGCTGAGCAAGTTCTTCCCTTTTGATTTTCTATCTCTGGGTCTTTGCACACATCATTATAATACTTTACTTTGTCTTCTCTTGCTGCCCTTTGAAATCTTCTGTTCAATTCTTTTACTTCATCATTTCTTCCTTTTGCTTTAGCTACTCGACGTTCAAGAACAAGTTTCAGAGTCTCTTGTGACATCCATTTTAGTCTTTTTTTTCTTTCCTGTCTTTTTAATGACCTCTTGCTTTCTTCATGTAGGATGTCCATGATGTCCACAACTCATCTGGTCTTCCGTCATTAGCGTTCAACACGTCAAATCTATTCTTGAGATAGTGTCTAAATTCAGGTCGGTTATACTCAAGGTCCCACTTTGGCTCTCATGGACTTGTTCTAATATTCTTCAGTTTCAACTTGAACTTGCATATGAGCAGTTGATGGTCTGTTCACAGTGGGCCCCTTGCCATGTTCTGACTGATGATATTGAGTTTTTCTATCGTCTCTTTCCACAGAAATAGCCTATTTTATTCCTGTGTGTTTCATCTGGGAGGTCTGTGTGTATACTCACTGCTTATGTTGGTGGAAAAACTTATTTGCAATGAAGAAGTCGTTGGTCTTGCAAAATTCTATCATGTGATCTCCAGCATTGTTTCTTTCCCCAAGGCCATATTTTCCAACTTCTGATCCTTCTTCTTTGTTTCCAACTTTTACATTCCCATCAACAGTAATTATCAATGCATCCTGAATGCATATTTGATCAATTTCAGACTGCAACAGCTGGTAAAAATCTTCAATTTCTTCATCTTTGGCCTTAACACTTGGTGCATAAATTTGAATAATAGTCGTATTAACTGGTCTTCCTTGTAGGCGTATGGATATTATTTTATCATTGACAGTGTTATACTTCAGGATAGATCTCGAAGTGTTCTTTTTGACAATGAAAGCAACGTCATTCCTCTTCAAGTTGTCAGTCCCAGCATAGTAGACCATATGATTGATTCAAAATGGCCAGTACCAGTCCATTTCAGCTCACTGATGCCTAGGATATCAATGTTTATGCATTCTATTTCATTTTTGATGATTTCCAATTTTCCTAGATTCATACTTCATACATTCCACATTCTGATTATTAACGGTTGTTTGCAGCTATTTCCTCTCATTTTAAGACATGCCACAGCAGCAAAAGAAGGTCCCAAAATCTTGACTGCATTCACGTCATTAAGGTCAGCTCTACTTTGAGGAGGCAGCTCTTTCCCTGTCATCTTTTGAGCGCCTTCCAACCTGGGGGGCTCATCTTCTGGCACTATATCAGTGTTTCACTGCTATTCTTAAGGTTTTCACTGGCTAATTCTTTTCAGAAGCAGGCTACTGAGTCCTCCCTCCTTGTCTGCCTTGGTCTGGAAGCTCAGCTGAAATCTGTCCTCCACGGGTGACCCTGCTGGTATTTGAATACTGGTAGCACAGCTTCCAACATCATAGCAACACGCAAGCCCCACAGTATGACAAACTGACAGACATGTGGGGGAAATGTTTGTTTACTTGGGCTTTATTTGGCTTTTTACATTTGTAAGAAGCTAAATATATATGTATACATAGTTTGCATATAATTAGGGAAATTTTAGGTCCTTATTTCTTCAGTTATGTTTTTCTCACTATCTCCCTCCCATGCACCTTTTCTTCCCCTTTCATGTTCTGTCCTCTCCTCCCCTCTTTTCTGCTCCCCTCTCCTTCTAGGACTCCAACTGTACATATCTTAGCTCCCTGAGCCTCTATTAATATTTTTTGATAGTTTCTATTACTATGTCTTTAAATTTGCTAATCTTTTTTCCTTCTGTGGTATTCTATCTGCTGTTAGATGTCTAATCTACCAATCAAATGTAATTTTTATTTCAAATATTATACTTTTAGAGTCTGAAATTTCATTTGAATTTTTATGTCTTTCATGTTCTCGCCTCACTGTTTATATTTTTTAGGGTATTTAGAAGATTTATAGTAGCCATTTTATAGTTATTATCTAATTTCAACATCTTTATAGTTTTTGAATCTGTTTCCTTTGAGTGATATTTTCTTCTATTATTTGTTTTATATTCTTGCTTCTGTGTATGCCTAGCAATAGTTATTTAATGCTGGACATTGTAAATTTTACATTGCTGGGTGCTGGACTTTCTTTTATTCCTTTAAAGAATGTTGCACTTTATCCTGAAAAGCAGTTAAATTACTTGGAATCACTTTGATCCTTCTAAGACTTGGTTTTAAGCTATGTTTGGATAGCCTAGAGAAGCCTTCAGTCTAGACCTAGATTGTTCCAGTACTAAGGTGATACAGTTTGGGCAGTCTATTCAGTAACCAATATATTATGAGATGTCTGCACTCTGACTATTGTAACATAAACTATTTCTAGCCCTGTGTGAATTCTGAGGATTCTTTCTTTGATACTTTCAATAATTTCCTGTTTTCTTCCATTTAGCCAATGCAGGTACCTGAAAATTCCTTTCATTTAGTTGATTAAGTTCCAAAAAATTCTAAATTATGGGAATAATAGTTGCTGAGTCTGTATAAATAGAAGAATATCAGGTAAAATGGCATTGAATGTCAGGCCAAAGGACCAAGTGACAACTAGATTCAAGAATAAGAATGGAATTATTACTGATGCTTGAGAAAGTAAGTGATGGCTTATACATAGAATCAGGGATGGATTACAGATACAAACGTGCCAGGATACATCTCAGACTTTTTTATTCTCTACAAGTAATTTCCTAGGATAGCAATCCATTTAATGCTGCTACCCTAAATTAATCATTAGACAAAAGCATAAAATTATAGTACTCAAGGGGAACTTAGAAACCACCTACTCTAGATACTGCATTCTGTAGATGTAGAAATTGCCCGTAAGAGGTAGCAAAGTTATTTACCCAAACTAATACCACCGTTAAAACTACAATTAGATTTCTTAATTTTTGGCTCAGTGCTTCGTGCTGTATCATTAGCCCTGCTTTTTTATGAAAAACTTTTTAAAACCTCTTTAGATAGTAAAATGCCAATCAAGCATGATTTCTTTGATTTATTCACCTTAAATGTCAGTATTTTATGTTGCCCTGGTTTTCCATTACACTCATAAAGCAGCTGGGTAACATCGGGTAATCTCCAGTTGGCCTATATGATTCAGAAGATTTCACAAGCATTTTGCTTATATCATTTTTGTTACTACATGCCTTGACTGTGATTACAAGATAAACTTCTAGTTTCCATGGCTATGAGTAATAAAAAGGAAAATTTTCTCTATTTATAAATGGCGGAAAAATTAACAAAATAATAACTGTGGTTAATTACTAATCGTATCTAGCTTACCTGTGCGGACCCCAACTCACAAATTATTTCTATTACGTAAGTTTATAAGTTAGGTATTGGAAACATTTATTGTATTTTCCCAACAATGTTATGTATAGTTACGGAGGTTAGGTAGGTGGTAGATTCTATGATGTTATTCTATATAGCTATTCTATATATACATATACAGAATAAGGGCAACCTGAGAACTATCCTTTATGTATAATACTGGTTTTGGGTAAAAAATATGTTTCAAATTCTAATATTTGTTGCTAATAATATTTCTCCCCCATCCTTAATAGTGAAAAGAGGACTTTTTTATCCCTGTGCAGGCACAGGCTGCACAATAGCAGCCCTAGCAGAGGAAGAGATTAGAGAAGGAGGGAGAGAGGCTGATGAATTCCCACAGCAACATTTGAGCTATTTCAACGGCCACTGCTAAAGCAGGGGAAGTTCTGGGTTCAGAGAAGTAGTTTCTGAGGATGTAAGTTTTATTTACAGTGTTCAGCTCTAAATAGAATCTAACCAAAAAACAAAAGACCTATAGACTGGTGGTGGCTCAAGTGTCCATCAGCAGCAGGAACCCCTTTGTCAATTGGAAGGGTAAAGAAGAGCCCTACAGGATAGTCTGTGCAACTGTTGGGTTTAAGCTGTACAGCAAAATCCAGGGACTGTCTGTAGTTTTCACAATTTGGCACTGAACTGACAACCCTGAGGACCTGAATTTATTTTCTTTTTACTCTTTCTGTAAATACACATTTAGTTCCTCTAAATACTAGTTCCAAAAGCATGCTACAAGTTGAACAAATTAGAAAACAGAATATTCCTAGTTAGAATGATTTCCAGATTCCACAATTGAGGTTATAATCCAATGTATTATATCAGTATTTTAGCCTCCAAATGTTTTAATAACCGTGTTGAATTACCATGGAACCCTCTAATTTATCTTATTGGACAAATGCAGTACATGAAGTTCAAGAATTTAGCCTCTAGTCACAATCATGTCTAAGGCAGAAATGCAGTCATATGCAGTTCTTAGCACATTATAATTCAAGTGGATAGAATTTTCTATTATAGTTTCAGGCTATTGCAACGTTTTCCATTTTGAACTATTAGTATGAGATCCTCAGGTGAAGTTGAATTAATCATCCCTTAAACTTAAGCAGTTCTTTGGTTTTCTAAGCTAGATAAGAAACTGTTTTTCTTCTGAGTCCATGACTCATAAATTCAATATGTTTGGATCATTTTATTACTACATGGACACCCATTTTCTACTAGTTTTGTCTAAATTTACGTGGTTCACATAGAATCAGGACATTGAGTTCATTTAAGTAAAATTTTTTGAGTGTCTGTTCATTCATTCCAGGCACGATGTTAGATGCTACTATTGCAAAGATCAATGTCCAGATAGAATTAAACAGAGATATAGAGATCAGTCCCTAGAGAAGGACATCATGTTTGGTAAAGAAGAGGGTCAGACAAAAAGGGGAAGACTCTCAGCAAAATGGATTGATACTGTGGCTGCAATGATGGGCTCAAGTATAACAATGATTGTGAGGATGGCAGAGGAATGGGCAGTGCTTTGAGTTGGAAGTGACTCGAAGGCACCTAACAACATAATTCCGTTACATGACTCCAGCTCCCACAGGTGTCAAAAGTTGGATACTTATCCCAGTTCCTTTGCAGAGGCAGGGTCATGATGTGCCCCTGGTATGTATGGTTTGCTTGGGCACTCAACCCAACCCCACAATATAGGCCACAAATGTAACTTCTCTGTTAGAGAAATAGCTGACCTGTTTTAAAAGTTCTTAGTAAAAATTTGGACTTACACAATCTCGTCTATGAAAATGCTACTTTTATATGATGCAGTCCCCTCACCCTTATATCAGTTTCTTGCATTGAGGTTGTATCTACCTTATCTCTCCAAGCTGCTGCTTTCAAATTTATGGCATGAGACAAATAATCCCAGTCAGGACACTTTCCAAACAATTCACAATAAAGACTGACCAGTGTCTATCAGACTAATATGGAGATGGAAAACTAGCCCCTCACTCTGAACCAGACTCACCTATCTTTTATCCACTGAATACATATTAGATCC
Organism: Loxodonta africana; assembly: GCF_030014295.1. Taxonomy (NCBI): domain Eukaryota; kingdom Metazoa; phylum Chordata; class Mammalia; order Proboscidea; family Elephantidae; genus Loxodonta; species Loxodonta africana. Next base: position 73,053,269 of record NC_087346.1, on the reverse strand, counting down.
TATTGGAAATAGAAGCATTCCCAACTGAATCAAATGGAACCAAAGATAAACAAAGGAGGTGGAGTAATGTAGTGTATGGGCCAGATTGGAATGCCAGCATTTGTAACCTGATTCCTCATACCACAGAAGAACAGAGACTCATGACTTAAGTCTTCAGAAGATGTTCACTGTGAATTCTCCATAGGTCTTCAGAGGGTGCACCACATGGATCCTCTCTCATCCCTTTTCCCCTACTTTCCTTTTCCATAGTGTATCTTCCATTTGGAGCCCAGATGGTGCAGTGGTTAAGAGCTCAGTTATTAATCAAAAGGTCAGCTATTTGAATCCACCAGCTGCTCCTTGGAAACCCTTTGGAACAGATCTACTCTGTCTTATAGGGTCACTGTGAGTCATAATCGACTCCACAGCAATGAGCTTGTTTTTTTTTTTTTTTCAGTTATCTTTCATTTAGCTGTTTTTCATGATATTCCTGAACCAACCTGCTCTAAGACTGACAACGTTTCATTACAAAATAATGATGCCTCAACTTCCAGACACCTTTTATCATTTACAGATAACGTTGGCCAGGAGTACTCTGAATGTCAGTGATTTCTTCTCACAGCAGGTAGTGGCAAGCACTGGACTCAGTTTCTACTGACTTTTGGCACACATATGAGAGTTTGGTGGGAAGGGAGAGGTTGAGGTGAGGGTAAGAGTAAAGGTTTTTATTCTGGGATGTGGCATTATTTCACAAAGCAACTGAAATTAAACCCAATTTACCACTAAAAAAAATTATGTTCCTATTAAGGATTACTCAACCTAGTCCCATGGGAAACACACATTTCTCCTATTAACCTGACTTTTAATCCATTCATTATGAAATAAGGGGGCCCTGGTGGCATAGTGGTTAAAAGTTTAGGGTATTAAACAAAAGGTCGACAGTTCAAATCTACCAGCTGCTCCTTGGAAACCTTATGGAGCAGTTCTACTCTATCCTCTAGAGTTGCCATGAGTTGCAATTGATTCAATAGCAATGGGGAAGAGGGAAGGGATTAATGAAAATCCTTTTTCTTATTTGCTGATGAGACGTTTGATCCTTCTAATCTAACTTCTCACCAGTTTCCCCCATGTTAATTGACTCTACTCCTATTCTTAATATCCAGAAGGTTTTATTTATTACTTTACTTTCTAAATTTATGTTACAAGCCTACTATGTGTCAGGCACAATTTTGAGTAATTTTGATAAAAACTGAGTAAGATGTAGTTCCTTCCCTCACGGAATTCACTGTTGAGTAGAAAGTCAGACTTATAGAAACAATTATAAAACAATTTGGAAATACAGTGGTATAAATAGGCCCAGGATATTTTCCAGGAACAGAAGAGAATATAGAAGGAATTAGTGTGGGGAAAAAAAAAAAGGCTTCCTAGAAGAGGTGCTGACAGAGCCCATTCTAAATGCATAGGTGTTTCCAGGCCTGTAAGACAGGGAATAGCATCTAAGCAGGGGGGATAACATGTGCAAGAGCTTAAGAACAGCATGGTATATGAAAGAGAAACGATTAGCAGTTCAGGATTGCAACAGCACAAACCTAAGACTGGAAGCAATAAGACGTGAAGAGCCGTGTAAGCCAAATTAAGAAGCTTGGAATTTATGCTATAGGTGATGGTGAGTCATTGCTAGGAATTTGCACCAGGGAGTAACATGGTTAAATATGTGTGAGAAATACCCCTGGAGGCTGTGCTGAAGATGGATTGAATAGATATAAGACAGAAGGCAAGGAGACAAGTAAACAAGCTGCTTATGAGGGCCTAGATTGGGGCAGTGGTGGAGGCATGATGATCATGGGCCAGATTTGAGAAATGTTTATGGAGGGAAGCTGGTGGGACTTAATTGAATAGAACAGGGTACGAAGAGGGAAGAGTCAAGCAGGATTATCTGATGTAAAACATGGGTGTTCAAACAGATGTACCAGCAAATATAAGGCAGAAATTCAGGGGGATGATGTTTCAGGGGAATGATCAAGGATTCAGTTCTGTACGTGTTGAATTTAAAGTGACTGGAATGTCTAGATTACAGTAGCTAGGTGTGTAAGTCTGAATCTCTGAGATGTCTGGGCAGAGTATAGGGATGTGGGATTCATTTGAATACTAGCACAGGTAATCCCTGATTTAGGATAAGGTTCGGTTCTGATGACTCCGTCGGAGGTCGGCTCTGACATAAATAGAAGAGCTCATTTCAAATAAACAACTGATGCTTCTTGTGCTATGTTCACACTATAGGCCTGGTCCATAATGAAGCCAGCTCAGTGTTGTCAGTGTCATAACAATGAAGTCGGAGTCATAATGGCTGTCGGGCACATAAGCAGTTCAATTGTTTTATGCCCTTAGAGTTCAACATTGTCCAACTTTCTATCCCAACACCGACACCAACTTCATTGTGGGCCAAGCCACAGCCTACTATATGGTGGCGTTTTCAACAGCAAATCTTAAAACTGAACATCTGCTAGTGAACATATGAGAATAAACCAAAAACCAAACCCAGTGCGGTCGAGTCGATTCCGACTCATAGCGACCCTATAAGACAGAGTAGAACTGCCCCATAGAGTTTCTAAGGGGCCCCTGGTGAACTGGAACTGCCAACCTTTTGGTTAGCAGCCGTGGCACTTAACCATTACGCCACCAGGATTTCCCATATGAGAATAACATGAGCAAATTACATGCTGCAACATTGTAAGTAGTACATATTACTAATAAGATGTACCAAAAAAAAAAAAAAAAAAAGCAGACGATCAGAAGTGCAGTTCATCTTAGCTCCAATACGTATTAAGGCAGGGCCTACCTATAATAAAACAATGAGAGAGGACAGAATTACTCAAGGATAGCACAGTCATTCTTTCTACCATTAGCAGTGATTTTATATATTGTGTACATATATACACACACACACACACAGAAGTGAGGCAGCTTTGTTTACTGTTTTTGAAGAATGACTATTGCTATTTTTTACATTTTTGAATTGTGTTTTTGACATGAAGCATTACAGTCAGTAAACACATGCACATTTTTAAGATATATAGTTGGCAAATGTGCTTAAAATTTTCCTTGCAAATTAAAATATAAAAAGGTAAGGGAACAGGTCAATTTTCTTTCATAATTTTATGAAAAACTTGAGGGATAACTTTTTAAAAAAATATTCTTAAAATCAAAATATCAGTTTCATGCTTATAAGTGGATTCCATGTCAGATCTTACTGTCCCAGATAAAAAACCTCAAGGATACTTTGTTTCTCAAAATTATCCCATTTATAGTCGAAGGTTTCCCATATAATCTTGCAATGCATATCATATTCAGACAGATACTCAGAGCCAGAAGAAAACCAAGTATTTTATTTAACTACTTGATATGTATTTTATAAGGAAAGGTTTTTTGTTTCCTCAATTTAAGAAGAAATATTTTGTTCTTTTTGGATTTAAAAGTAATGCATACTCATTATAGAAAACATGTAAACTATAGAAGAGTATAAAGTACAAAACTGAAATCACTCCTTAATTTCCAACTCAAACCATTAAAGTGTCATAAATATTTAAATGCTGTAAATATAAACATAAATGAAAAGTTATAAATGTGAATATTCAAATGTTATAATATAAAATTGTGTATATGTGTATTTATATGTGTATATATATATTTTTTAGAAAGCAAACCAGTTGCAGTTGAGTCATTTCCAACTCATGGAGACGCCTTTTGTTTCCTGCTAGAACTGGACTCCATAGTGTTTTCACTGGCTGTGATCTTTTGGAAATGCATCACTAGGCCTTTCTTTCGAAGCATTTCTCAGTGGATTCAAACCTCCAGTCTTTCAGTCAGTAGCCAATGGCCTAACCATGTGTACCACCCAGGACCACCAGTTACCACTGAGTTGATTCTGACTTATGGTGACCCCATGTGTATCAGAATAGAACTATGTTCCATGGGATTTGCAATGCCTGATATTTTGGAAGTAGATCATCAGACCTTCCTTCTGAGGTGTCGCTGGTGGACTTGAACCATCAAATTTTGGTTAGCAGCTGAGCTTGTTAACCATTTGCACCACACATACATACACACACACATACACATAACACACAGACATGGAGATAGGCTACTTTTGGGCAAAATTGTTCGTTCACCAGTTCAGTGATTGCAGGTCAAATGTATGTTATGTACTCAGCTGCATGCCTGCTACTTGTTAAGCAAAGGCAAGAGCTGGAAAATTTTACATCCCTGGTAGATATCCTGCTCCAAAGAGAGAAAGTTGCTAGCTCGAGGAGAGTTTTCTTCATGGTTGTTATGGGCTTTGCCTTTTAAAAGGTTTCTTCTACTAATTCTACTGGTGCAATAGTTTATTGACAGACAGATAGTGGTGGCAGGGGGATGAGGGAGGTTCTGATAATTTCAGACCTCACCCTATTTTGTGATGTTGGAGTGGAATCCAACTGGGCTCCCAGCTGTGAACCTCTCACCACACCTACCACTATCCCTTCCAATACAACCTTTCACTTGTGCCTTTCGTTATACTCTCTCAGTGTAACAGCCACTCCAAACATCAGTAGGCCAAGATGCAAGAACTTACTTGCCCATTTTCACAGTGCTGTTATATAAAGAAGCAGAAGTTTCTTCACAAGAGACACTGGGTGGCAAGCAATTAACTGTATGTGTAAGTGTGTACATGAATGTATTTATTTGTGATCTTACTGAGGTGTGCCTGACCCAAGCAATGGTATTTTCAATCACCTCATATGCATACATAAGCTGGGCAATGAAAAAGGAAAACCAAAAAAGAATTGATGCATTCAGATTGTGGTGTTGGCAAAGAATACTGAATATAACATGGACTGCCAGAAGAACAGCAAATCTGTCTGGAGGAAGTACAGCCAGAATGCTCCTTAGAAGGAAGGATGGTGAGACTCAGTCTTGCTTACTTTGGAGGGATCAGGTGATGGAGAAGGACATCATGCTTGGGAAAGTAGAGGGTCAATGAAAAAGAGAAAGACCCTCAATGAGAAGGACTAATACACTGGCTGCAGCAATGGGCTCAAACATAACAATGACTGTGAGGATGGCACAGTTTTGTCTATTATACATAAGGGTGCTATGAGTAGGAGCAGACTTGAGGCACGTAAAAACAAACTATATACAAACAACCTGAATCATTATATTTTACGCACTTTTTCTTCTCTCTGTATTGAAAGGCTTTCTCTTCTCTCTGAAGATTCTTCATGAATACCAGTTACAATAGCTGTCAGTGTCTTGTTTTATGGTGCTACTCTTTAGTTAACCAAGTTTCAATTGTTGGACATTATTTCAAAATCATGTCAATACCATCTAGGGCTCCTTGACCTCCATTGCTTGCAGTCTCAGGACTCCTACCAACTATAAACCTTGTTTTGAAACCTGATTTGAACAAACCGTCTATTCAAAAAATGTATGAAATAATTGGGTAATTTTGAATGCTAACGGTGTACTTGATGATATTAAAGAATTATTATAATTTTGAGGTATGATAATAAAACTATGGCTATATTTGTTTTAAAAAAAAATCTCTTAGAGGCCCATACCGAAGTTTTTATTTTTTTTCAGATGAAATGATACGATGCCTGGGATTTCCTCTAAAATACTCTGGTTTGTAGGGAGAGTTTTCAAGGGAGGAGATGAAACTGATAGGCCATTTGTGAGTAATTGTTGAAGCTGGATGATGAGTACACGGGGATTCATTATTCTATTCTCTCTACTTTGTGGTATGCTTAAAATGTTCCACATAATTTTTTTTTAAAAGATGAAGATGGGGTAGCCTGAGTCTCTAAATAAATGTGCTAGATAAATATCTTGGATAAAAAAACTTATAGTGCTCCCCAATATTTTCTTTCATGTTTTAATTGTAACTGTGGCTTACCAAATTGATTTTGAAATAATAATTTTTAAAAAAAGGCCACAATATATACCTTTAAAAACCACTGTTCTCTCCAGTTTCCAAGTCCTGTTCACCCTTTTTCTCTACTAACTCTTCAGCACTACTTCTGATCGCAGACCCAGTTTATATCTGAATTTGGGCCCCCTAATTTTTTTTTTTTAATCACCTACAAAAGAGCCCAGGTGGTACAGTGGTTAAGTACTTGGCTGCTAACTGAAAGGTCCCAGTTTGAAACCCACCAGCAGCTGTGTGGGACTAAGATGTGGAAGTTCACTTCTGTAAAGACTACAGCCTTGGAAACCTTATAGGGAAGTTCTACTCTGTCCTGTAGGGTCACTATGAGTTGAAATTGACTCAATGGCAATGAGTTTTGGTAATTGCCTACAATAAGAGTTTATATCATTGAGGCTAATTCCAAATCAGTATTATAAATCATTCTATGGAGAATTTTTATATACATGTATATATATATATATATATATATATATATATGTATGTGTATATACACCTAAAAACTCAAACCTGTGTCTATCCAGTCAATTCCAACTCATGTGACCATATAGGACAGAGTAGAACCGCCCCATAGGGTTTCCAAGGCTGTAAATCTTTTCAGAAGCCGATTGCCACATCTTTGTCCCACGTATGTATATATATGTATTTTATTTTTTTATTGTGGTAAATGTATTTGTACCAATGCATTTGCCATTTCAACATTCTTTACATATACAATTAGCGTCATTAATTGTATTCATGTTACACAGCTGTTACCATTATCTGCTTCCAACTTTATACACATATATTTTTTACTATAATTCCTAGAAGTGGAATTGCTGGATCAAGGGATATGAATACTTACAAGACTTTTCTGCACATTGCCAAATTGCTTTTCAAAAATATATGACAACTTGCACTCCCATAAGCAATCAATAAGAATGCTTGTCTTCCTGCACCCTAACTCACATGGCGTATTAAACTCTTTCATTATTGCCAATTTTAAAAGACAAAAAACACTTTATATTACTCAAATTTGTTTTGTTACTAGCAGAGCTAGTATGCTCATTTCGATTATTCATTGACTGTATTTTCTGTTCTGCAATCTATTTCCTCTCGTTTAAAATTGGGGCTACTGAAATTTTTCTAAGTATTTTGTAAGAGAAATTTATATTTTCGGGATATATTTTCCCTAGTGGTTGTTTGCCTTTTATGTTTATTTAAATGTTTTGAGAAAAATGTTTTAAATTGTTATCAAGTTAAATTGATCAGTCTTTTCTGTTAGTATTTCTCCCATTGCTTTTAATCCTAGAAAGCCCTTCAGCATGTAAAAAAAAAAAAAAAAATGTGCCAGTCAAATAACTGGTAGCCTGCATCTCTTCATTTTCGTGTCCTCTAAGGTCCTTATATTATTTACTACTCAGTCTTTCTTAATCGCCTTCCTCTATCTTTCCTGAATGAAATATTGCTGATTTACTTTTTCAGGGTTCATCATCACTATTAAGTTTAAATATGTGCCAAAGTCATGTTTTACCAGCTTCTTAAGAGTGAAACAATAGATTTTTAAATGCAGTGTGTTTTACTCAGCTGTAATGACCTCTGCTATTCAACTTCCAGTGGGGTACCTAATACTCCCGTCACACTGGCAAGAGAGTTATCTTTGTACAAACAAAATAGGTTGCTGAGTATGTTAGAGGAAAATCAGGAAGCTGCCTCACCTCCCCCCAAAAGTTGCTGTTGTTGTTGTGTTGTTGTTAGTTACTGTCACGTTGTTTCCAACTCGTGTATAGCAGAACTGAATATTGCCCAGTCCTGTGCCATCCTCCTGATTCTTGGTGTGCTTGAGTACGTTGTAGTGACCACTGTATATTTTGACTGCTTTCCAACCTAGGGGCTTATCTTCCAGCACTGTATTGGAAAATATTCTATTGTGATCCAGGGGCTTTTCATTGACTAATTTTTCAGAAGGAGATCTCCAGGCCTTCTTCCCAGTCTGTATCATCTGGAAGTTCTGCTGAAACCTGTACACCATGGTAACATTGCTGGTATTTGAAATACCGGTGGCATAGTATCATAGTAACACACAAGCCCCCACAGTATAATAAACTGACAGATAGGTAGTGGCATCCAAAAATATCTCCCTTTGAAAGCAACAGAGCTTACAGCTCCACAACTAGTGATAGGGTCAGTATGAGTCAGAATCCACTCAGCAGTAATGGGTTAAAGAGAAATATGGGGTTGAAAATGGATGGTGAGACCAGGAAGGTAGCTTCCAGGTCTTGAGGGGCTTGTTTGCTAAGCTACAGAGTATGTCCAGAAAACTATTGGTATTAGGGAAATATTTTAAGCAGGGATATCATATTGAATGTGATATTTTTAAAGATAATTCTGATTGCAAGGTGATGACAGATAGGAGAGGAAGCAGACAAAAGGAGGGGGAGACTGGTTAGGAAGCTACTGTATTAATTCTGGCAAGAATTGATGCATGACGCAACATTGAAGAGAAGTGCATGGACAGGAGAGATATTAGGAAGATAGGACCTTTAAGACTTGGTGAGAGACAGGATGTAGGGCTGAGGAAGAGAGAAAAGCCTACAGTGACCCACGTTTTTTGTTTGGGTGACTGGGCGGATAGTGGTATCCCTTAGTTACAACTCATATTCAGGAAATTATGACCCATAAACGTGATAAGGAGCTGTGGTGGCAAGTTAAGAGCTCGGCTGCTAACCAAAAGGTCAGCAGTTAGAATCCATCAGCTGAAATCCTATGGGGCAGTTCTACTCTGTCCTATAGGGTCCCTATGGGTTGAAATCAACACAATGGCAGCGGGTAAACATGATAAGGCATTGCTTCTTCCTGTTTCAGTGTAAAGCATGGCAAAAGAAGGTGAAGAAGAATCAGTTTCAAGGAAAAAACTGAATAGTATTGTAGTAAAGAGGAAAGAGTTCTGATTTAGTAATTTATAGACCAAGCATAATGCAATGACCTCATCATACATAAAAACATTGAGTGCTTTCTTTGGACAAAGGTGACTTTCAGAAGGAGTATGTCAGGTGAGAAAGGAAAGCTGGATGAGCAGCTCTAATGCTTTGCACTTGATGTTTTCCTTCCTGGATTCCTGCTGCCACCCCAACAATGGACCCCAACAGAAAGCTGATCCCATTTTAAATTTGGCCTGGAATGAACTAGCACCACTTTCCTTGGTTTATCTCTGGACAATTGAGACAGGCAGGCATTTTTAAAGGTAGTTTTTCATTCATGTACAGAAATACAAAATTGTCCAGTGAAAGGTCAGCCTGTGAAGCTTTTAGTTTCTCTTTTTGCCTCAGATTGTTTTTCCTACTATGTGGATTCTTGCTGCGTCAGGCTATGTTATTTCAGTGTTACTTTTGTTATTTCTCCCTGATTATAGTCTAATAATAACTTGTATCTCAGCTTCCCCAGCCTGAGTATAAAATAAGGTCACATTCTTTTAATGTTTAAAATAAATTCTGATGACACCTACATATTTGAGGAAAAATCAGATAAAAGAATTTAAAAAATGAAGAAACCTTAAGAATCATGTGGGACTATCAAAAGAAATAATCTATGACTGATTGGAGTACCAGAACAGGGAGAGATAACAGAAAATACAAAGAGAATTGTTGAAGATTTATTGGCAGAAAACTTCCCTGATATCGTGAAAGAAGAGAAGATATTTATCCAAGATGCTTATCTAACCAAATACAAGGTAGATCCCAAAAGAGAGTCACCAAGATATATTATAATCAAACTTGCCAAAATCAAAGATAAAGATAGAATTTTAAGAGCAGCTAAGGATAAACAAAAAGTCACCTACGAAGGAGAGTCAATAATACTAAGCTTGGACTACTCAGCAGAAACTGCAGGCAAGAAGGCAATGGGGTAACATATATAAAGCCTTGAAGGGAAAAAATTGCCAGCCAAGAATTATATATCCAGCAAAACTGTCTCTCAAATATGAAGGTGAAATTAGGACATTTCTAGATAAACAGACATTTAGGGAATTTGCAAAAACCAAACTAAAATTACAAAAAATACTAAAGGGAGTCCTCTGGTTAGAAAATCAATAACATCTGATAATAACCCAAGACTAGAACACAGGGCAGAGCAACCAGATATCAACCCAGATAGGGAAATCACAAAAATAAATCAAAGCTAAAACATTCAAAACAGGGAAATAGAAACTTCATTATGTAAAAGATGACAACATTAAATCAAAAAAGGAGGACTAAAGAATAATGTAGTCAATGATCTTTCATATGGAGAGGAAGTCAAGGTGATATAAAGAGATAGAAGTTTGGCTTAAAATAAATTCTGACCTTCTGGTCCATCCCAGCATCCCAATTTTCCTAAAATATTTATTTCCCCTCAACATGCTCCCTTAAGGTAACTCCAAAGCCCCTAAGATCCCTACTCCATTAGTTTTCTAATGATTCATAACAGATTACCACAAACTTAGTGGCTTAAATTCCATCTCTACGTGCTGCCAGGATGATCTATCCTAACCGTATATCTGGTCATGTCACTTTCCTGCTTATGACCCTCAGATGTTCCACTTGCCAATAGAATAAAGGCTATATTTTTTGATGTGTTAAACAAGAGTTCCTTTGACCTGGTATCTGGGCATATCTCCACTCTCATTTCTCACCCTCTTCTTGCATTTCTCTTTCATTGATACAGAATTGTGTCCTGCCTTGCCCCAACTCCGGCATTCTCCCTTAATTTTCCTATGCTGCCTTCTCTGCCTGGGAAACCTTTTTTTTTTTTTTTTTACTCCTTGCCTCATTCCTTTGCCTGGCTAGTTCTTATTACTCATTTAAAATTCATCTCGGCATTGCACCCGCCAGAAATAATCATTAATTTCTCACCTTCCATCATTCTGGGTGAGGTATCCCTCCTCTGTCTTCCCATTGACTTCTAGGAATATTTGTATTAATTGGGTTATATATTTTCTCCTATTAAACAGTGAATTCATGAGGCAAGAACTGCATTTTACTTCTCATTCTATTCCAAACACATGAAATTTTGCCTGACACATTCTCTCCATTAATGTTTAGCAAAAAAAAAAAAAAAAAAAGAATGAGTAAATGAATTAATGTGACTTCAAGGGCATGTCTCTCAGCTCATTGACTTGCTCTAAGTCATGAGACTTCTCTTGCCTACAGAGAAAATTGGGGGAAAAGACCTTACCTTAAACCCAGAAAAACCCCTAAGGGCCATATTTACTTAAACTCAAGTATTCTCTTTGTCATAAACTCTCAGATGACCTATTTGTGATGGTGGTGGTATGGGGGTAGAGGTGGTGTTTGATTTGAAGAATAGCTCTTTAATCTGACAGTTGCCAAAATTGCCATGCATGGTACTTTGTATTTGGAGACTTTGTAGACCAGATCGCTAGTTCTGCTCACCTCAGAATGCACTATATCTCACTCAAGCCATAACCCTGGTGTTTGCACAAGAAAGCGTTCCTCCAACAGTTTACTAATTATAATATCTATAATGTGTCAATGGTAAGTGCAAGGCAAGAGTGGGCTCTGGAACACAAAATGACTGCACAGATATGGCTAGAAAATCTATGCTGAATTTACACACACACACATACACACAGACACACACACACAGGCCTGGTGAACCCAAGCAAAGCTCAGATATATCCATCCCTGCTGTCCGTGGTGAGTTGACTCATTGCCGTCGAGTTGATTCTGACTCAGTCAGCCTGTACACTTCCTGACATGAAACGAGTCCCTCTTTATAGCTGTTTTCAACTCTGAATGGACAATTTGGCTCAAAAAGTCCCCTAATTGGAGTTTATTCCTTGCCTTCCTTTTGCTATGGTTTGCTTTCATGGAATAGTAGCACTTGTGGCCTAGTTTGAGGAAACTGATATACAGAAATAATTAGCAAGGAATAACAATGGAAAAAATGTTTTGAAATGTTAGAGTAAATGCTGGTTTGCCAGGTAATACCTATAACGTATAGAAGCCTCTATTTTCTTCTCAGTAAAATAATAATAATACCTAAACCCAAACCCATCGCTATCGAGTCGATGCCAAGTAAAACTGCCCTGTAGAATTTCCAGGGAGCACCTGGTAGATTCAAACTGCTGACCTTTTGGTTAGCAGCCATAGCATTTAACCACTACACCACCAGGGTTTCCAATAATAATACATACATATATATCCTGCCTATCTCACAGGGTATTGTAAAGCCTAAACAAGAGAATGAACTTGAAAGCTCTTTGTTAAAGGTAAAGAACTATACTGATGCAAAATGACATTCATAACAGTAGTTTTAATAATGTCAGAATGAAAATGAGATTAAGATAGGGTTTCCTCTTTAGCCTCTTTACCACAGTTGGCCACAAGGCCCATTTTCTATGGGACTACTTAGTGGCATTTTTGCTTGACCTTGAGATTCTCACTTCCTGGTTTGTAGGTGGAAACTACTGCAGGATGTTCATAATATATGCTTGGATTAAAAAATCAAAAAGAGCTTTGTGTAACTCAGAAATCTATCACCATAACCCTAACTAACGAGGGGAGATCTGGTAATGGTATGTCTGTTATTATCACCCACCCCTTTTCCAATGCTGGTGCTAGCATTACAAAGTGGCTAGCGTCCTCAGTGAGGAGGTCAGCTTACAGTTTACGAGTATGGAAGCAGGTACGGAATCCATCCTCAGAACCTCTATGTAAAAAGAATATTGGTCTGAATAAGGAGCCCCTTGGTGGTGACTTAAATCGACTTGTTGAGTTACATTATTCTCTATCCCTGAGAACCTGTTATCATTAGCCAAGTTTCCCAGGTATTCTAGTTCATTCACCTCTCCCTTAGTGCCTTCTACAATCTGTCCATCCATTTAACACCACACTTTAGGTTCGAAGCACATGATATGGTGAACATGCCAAACGGATGCTCATCTCTTACCCTGCCCAAGTGAGAATTTGGAGTGACGGCTAGTTGGCGAGGAACTCACCCTTCTATCTGCCTTAAAGTGATAGAGGAGCCAGCTCCAACAGCTGTCATTGCTTCTTTTGCTCTGAGCCCACTCAAGCCCCAAAGGGTAGGCATGCTCTGTGAAGGTTTCTGTACTTTGGTAAAAGCTCAGAAGCACATTTCACATTTGATTCCCCACCCTTAGCAATTTACTATTGAAATTCTCTCATAATGGTTAACACAGACTTATGTATATTTTCTAGTCATTACCTAACATCTTCTCTCTTACATTAGATATTTCTTCCTATGTATTATGTTTCCCACTGTTCCACCTTAATTCCCATCTACTTTCCTATGTAGTTCTATATTCACACACACTATACCTTTGTCCTATACACTGATGACTTTCAAACTTGTTTCCAGCTCAAGCCTCTCTCTTGATCTTGACTCTTCCATATATAACTGCCTACTAAACCACTCAAGCTTGCTGATTCATAGGTACCTCATAACCAATATGTCAATAACTGAAATCAGTACTTTCATTCTCAAATTTGCTATTCTTCTTGTGTTTCCTGTTGGTGAATGAGACTAAGTCCTCCCATTTGCTTAAGGACCAAACATGGGAGTTATTCTCACTCTTTCCTCTCCTTTCCCACCCATAACCAACCAACCACCAAGTTCTGTTGATAACAGCTCCTAAAACTCTCGCATTTGTCCTTTCCTTTCCATTTCTCACTATCTTTAGTTTACTCCACCTTCATCTCTTATCTGGATTATTGAAATAATCTTAACTGATTGTACTCCCACCAACCTCACCTCTTTCAAGTTAATTCTTCATACTACTTCCAAAAATGTATTTCTAAAAAACAAATTGGATCATGTCAATTGCCTACTTAGGATCCTAAATGACTTCCTTGTCAGTTTCAGGATAAAAATCCAAAATCTTCTGTATGCTCCCTACCACACGAACTTCATTGCTCATAACTCTTACACACACACACACACACACACACACACACACAACCTTTTGCTTTAAATGGTGTGGCAGTCCTTCCATTTCTCTGAGCACTCCTACTCTGTCTCTCTTCTCTCTCTCTCTCACCTCTCTGCCTTTAAATGTACTGTTCTTTGTCTACAGAATACATGGCCCTGCTGGTTCCCATCAGGAGAATTCTGTTAGAAAGAAAAAATAGAAGACATATGATTTTTACCCCTGTGAACCAAAAATACCTTACAGAAGTGTCTATTGTATGTATTTTCACACTGTATTATACTTCTCTGTTTGCATTGTTTCCTATAGACTATGAGTTCCTTGAAGACAAGAACTATTTCTTGTCATCATCATATACCTAGGACGATTCCTGGCACAGAAGAGAAGCTCGAAATTGTGTTGAATTCAATTAAATGACCTTTTTGACTCTCTGTCACTAGAGCTTTTAATATCCACAATTATTTTTCTAATAGTTACAGTGGGCTTTTCAGTAGTTATCTACGCTTTCCCAATTGGCATATGCATTTATGAAATGTTGTTAGGTGCCATTGAGTCGGTTCTGACTCATAGCAACCCCATGTACAACAGAATGAAACACTGCCCAGCATGCACCATGCCCACAGTGGTTTCTATGCTCGAGCCCATTGTTGCAGTCACTGTGTCAATGCATTTCGTTGAGGCTCTTGCTCTTTTTCATTGACCCTGTACTCTACCAAGCATGATGTTCTTCTCCAGGGACTGATCTTTCCTGACAACAAGTCCAAAGTATATAAAAGTAGTCTCGCCATCCTTGCTTCTAAGGAGCATTCTGGTTGTACTTCTTCCAAGAAAGATTTATTGTTTTATGAAATAGCTGATTGAAATTAGAGATACCATATGTAGTGGTAAGTAGGAGCCAAGTTAACTAACTTACAGAAACACTAAATTTAGGTTTCATATTCTTAGCAACTCAAATAACTGATCAAACATGTACCTTTACAAGGAACATGATATTTTAGAAAATTAGTTTGTTATAGGATGTTTTACTGCTTTGATATTATTTTAAAAATAGTAAAAAAAAAAGAACAGGAATATTTATTCTTCTAGATTAAATTTCATGTCTCTATACCATAAATGCAATTCCATGTAATATAATTGTTTTTATACCATGAATGCAATTCCATGTAATATAAATTCTCTACAGCAATAAAATAAAATGAAAATGATCAGCCAAAAGAAAACATGTTTTAGCATTGTTTAAACATGTTTATCATACTTTTTGGCAAACCTATGACAAAACTTTGGAAACATTTTACACAAACATTGGCTAAATCAACTCTAAAACATGGATGTTTAAATGACTTGTAGGTGTGGAGAACACACATCCCAGTTTGGCCAGTATAGTTCTGGATTTCTCTTGTTGTCTTGGCACCATTATTAGTAGTGGCCTTGTTCTTTCTGAAAAGGACCCCAGTTTGGACAATAAATTATAAAGCCATTCTACTTACAGGCTATGTATAGAGCAGTAACAAGGAGATAATAATATTTATCACTTAAATATCTCCATGACTGCCTGACTTGATTTGTAAACGTTCACTTGAAGCTCAATAAAAGTTAATAAAAAAAAAGAAAAGAAAACGGAAATGACATGGCCTTACTACACTCCTGATTTCCCAGGGCTCTGGATGTCACACCATTCAATCCTCAGTTGTTATTGAGGGGTTCATCTCAGGTGTCAACCAGCGTCTACCCGTTCTTCTAGATGTACTCTGTGCTATTTTATTCCTAAATACCATGTTCAGCACTGAGTTTTAATTTGTAAGTTGTTTGAATTCTACTTGAATTGGGTTGAGCGTAAATCTTAAGTAGAACCAAGAAGAAAAAAAGGACTGAAGAGACAGAAATGGCCACATAAACCAGAAACACTTTTTTTTTTTCTTTACATCAGCCTGAGACCAGAAGAACTAGATGGTACCCGGCTACAACCGATGACTGCCCTCACAGGGAACACAACAGAGAACCCCTGAGGGAGCAGGACAGCAGGGGGATGCAGACCCCAAATTCTCATCAAAAGACCAGACTTAATGGTCTGACTGAGACTACAAGAACCCTGTTGGTCATGGCCCCCAGACCTTCTGTTAGCCCAGAAGGAACCATTCCCAAAGTCAACTCTTCAGGCAGGGACTGGACTGGACAATGGGATAGAAAAAGATGCTGGTGAAGAATGAGCTTCTTGGATCAAGTAGACACTTGAGACTATGTTGGCATCTCCTATCTGGAGGGGAGATGAGAGGGCAGAGGGGTTTAGAAGCTGACAGAATGGACACGAAAAGAGAGAGTGGAGGGAAGGAGTGTGCTGTCTCATTAGGGGGAGAGCCATTAGGAGTATATAGCAAGGTGTGTATAAATTTTTGTATGAGAGACTGACTTGATTTGTAAACTTTCACTTAAACCACAATAAAAATTTTTTAAAAAAGAAAAAAAAATCTCCATGACTGCTATAAAATCTCCTGATTTTTCACTTTTCAATAAAATCATTTGAATTCACACTTTTTTTTAGTTTATTTCTGTCTTTACAAATTTTCTTTAAACATGAATATCTTTTCTATCATAAAGTTATATCTTCTAAATGGTATTTTCAGTTGCTGTATATGTGTATGAAAGTTGGACAGTGATAAAGGAAAACTGCAGTAGGAGTGACACATTTAAATTATGGCATTGGTGAAGAATATTGAATATACCATGGATTTCCAGAAGAATGAACAAATCTGTCCAGGAGGAAGTACAGCTAGAATGCTGCTTAGAAGTGAGGATGACCAGACTTTATCTCGCTTACTTTGGACATGATATCAGCAGGGACCAGTCCCTGGAGAAGGACATCATGCTTGGCAAACTAGAAGGTCAGCAAAAGAGAGGAAGACCCTCAACAACCTTGACTGACACAGTGGCTGCAACAACGGGCTCAAACATAGCAATGATTGTGAGAATGGTGCAGGACCTGGCAATATTTCATTCTGTTAAATTTAAGGTCACTCTGAGTTGGAATCAACTAAATTACACCTAACAACAACTACAACAACAAAAATATGCCTTATTTCTTTTTCTTTCAAAGAGAATGCTTTGTTTTAGCTTTATAATACAAGGCAAGTCTTAGGTACCATAAGCACCTACTGGTACAACTGTATGAAACCCAAAAAGATTCAACTACTGCTGAAGACTAAACAAAAACCTCTTCTTAATTATTATAAACTGTTGGCTATATTCATGGGTAAAATCTCAGACAATAATAGGTTTGATTTCAGTGATGTGTTCTGTGTGATGTCCAATGTCAAATGTCATGTTTGTGTGTTTTATATCAATTATGTGCTGGAGACTGGAGTTATTGTAATCATTATCCCTAAGACCTACATTCATCCCTAAGACCTTAAAGTGCCTTTAAATGTATTTTTAGATACAAATTTTACTTGATCTTTGATAAGACTCTCAATTTTGTGTTTTCATAATTTCCATGAATATGTCCTTCCCACCCCATTTAAAGGGCAATATTGAGCAAAATTAGATCAAACAAGGCATTCTAGAGACAATGGCTTTGGAATTTACTCCCTCTGGTGGTCCAAAGTTCTGTTGCCCTATGATGTTATCAAACATTTTTTCCTGGTGTCAGTAATTACCATGCAAAACACATGACAAACAAGTAATGGTTTCCAAGAACATACATGAGATCTCCTTATTACTCAATGAACAGATTTTCTAGATATTCGAGTCTTGCTAATGAACTTATTATGCCAACCTACTTGTATACACTCATCCATCCAGAAAACATTCAGTTCCTAGATGGTTTATCATAGGGAGCCAATGAAGAAAATGTTCTTTTATTACAAAAACTTCAAATTATTTCAAATAAATTATCTCTTAAGTTAATCTATTTGAATTTTTCTACAAGTATTTTAAAGATTTGAACCCTGCAACATAAATCAAAATAATATGGAAGAACTCATTGAGTCAAAGGAGGCTCTTATAATCATAGAATACTGGCATTTTAAAGAGCCTCGGTGATAAGCACTTTTAACTTCTGGACGTTAGACAAAAAAAAAAAAAATGAAACCATTGCATTACAGTTTAAAATTCCTAAGTCCCAAATCAATGTTCTAGATCAATTCTATTAATTTTGTTTTAAAATAATTTATTCTGCTACTGTATTTTAATTCTGTAACAATTGAAAATAGTATAATCAATTGGATCATAAAGAATAGCACTGTAGAAAAGCATATACCATTCATACAATCAACAAACATGAAGTATCAACGCTTATTGATGTAGAGGTTATAGCAAGGATAAATAGGTTTGGAAGGTGGAAAGAAAAATTTAGTTTCTGATATGTTTTCAATGAGGAGTCAATGATTCATCTGGATAAGTACAATTGAGCAAGTGATTTAGATCAGGATCTCAAGTAAGAGAATTCAGATGAAGCAGTGGGGAGGATGAGTAGACATATGGAGAAAGGTTTAACTGGAAATGTGTTACGAGAAAAATTTGACACCCTGAAAAGAATCAGATTCAGGAAAGTCCTTTTTTCCCCTCATCTTCTATTTTCTCTTCTTCTCTTCCTTTTCCACCTCCTCTTTTTCTCACTTTCTCCTGTTTTTTCTTCCTTTCTTTCTTTCTTTTTTATTTCCTTCCTTCCTTTTGTCTCCTTTCTTTTTATTATTTGTTTACTTTGGATTACTTGTATACATTTGTTAGTTCCAGGGAAAAAGCTTATAGTGACATGAGTTTGGTTATTTATATGAAAGAAAGGTTGAATAATTATTTGAAGTAGCTAAAGAGGCAATAAGGCTTGAGGTTAAGTACACAAATGGAGGTGATTTTTATCTTAGACAGGAGGAAGAGCACCTAGTCCTGAGTCGAAGAGAAGGAGGTAGCAAATACTGTTAATATAAATATATTTGTTAGGGATGTGATGAGAGGTTGAACATGTTTCATTAAACAGCCTCTATTTTTCTTATTTCCTTATTGAAGTTAGTGGTGAAGCCATCTTCTGGGAGGAAAGAGGAAAGAGAAGGTGTAGGAGAAGGGTCACTATGAGTTGGAATCGACTCAATGGCACTGGTACTGGGTTAGGAGACATGAGCAAGATAACAAGTGATAGAGAAAGATGACTAGACACATTTAAAACAATTACTCTGGATGTCTAAAATCCAGCTGGGTTAGAGACTATGAATTTAAAATTATATCATATGGGTAGTTGTGCTATTTTCAGCAAGAGTTGTCAGAAGACCACATATAGGAACAGAGAAGGCACATGTGTGAATTGATTTAGAGCTAGTGTTTTTGAGTCTGAAAAGGATCAGTGGAGCAAGAGTGCTAAATTTATTGGTGTTTTCTGGTTCATGGATAAGTAAAAAAAGTAACGAAATAATCTGGTTCAAAATTAGGCCAAAAACAATGGGTCAAGGAACCCAAGCCTCAATGATGTGAAGGCAGTAGGTAGATGAACTAACAAAAAAAATACCATTACAAAAAAAATACCATTAGACAGTAAAAATTCAAATACAAACCCTGGTGGTATAGTGGTTAAAAAGCTACAGCTGCTAACCAAAATGTGGGCAGTTCAAATCCACCAGGTGCTTCTCAGAAACCTTAGGGGGCAGTTCTACCCTGTCCTATAGTCTCTCTGAGTCAGAATCAACATGATGGCAATGAGTTTTTTTTTTAATGAGTTATGATAATGTCTGCAGAGTGTATATAGATATATTGGGCTGAAAAACATTAGGATTAAAGATTGAGATATATATATATAACCTGACCATCCTCAGATTTATCAAAATGTCCTGATTTGGAAAATTACTTTGCCACTTAAAATAACCACCAAAATAACACATAAAAGGAATCAAAGACTAACAGATAAATCAACAGATAGCATATATTTTAGAATCTATACTCTGGAGTTGAAACTTTGTTCTAACACTTACTAGATACATGATCTTGAATACATTAATTAACTCTCTCAGCTTCCATTCCTTCATATATAATGTTGTTGCTGTTGTTGGGTGCCATCCAGTCAGTTCTGACTCATAGCGACCCTATGCACAACAGAATGTAACACTGCCCGGTCCTGCGCCATCATTACAATCCTTGTTATGCTTGAGCTCATTGTTGCAGCCACTATGTCAATCCACCTCGTTGAAGGTCTTCCTCTTTTCCACTGAC
The DNA here is from genome assembly GCF_030014295.1 of Loxodonta africana. Classification (NCBI taxonomy): domain Eukaryota; kingdom Metazoa; phylum Chordata; class Mammalia; order Proboscidea; family Elephantidae; genus Loxodonta; species Loxodonta africana. Next base: position 73,033,212 of record NC_087346.1, on the reverse strand, counting down.
CCTGTACTCTGCCAAGCATTATGTCCTTCTCCAGGAACTGATCCCTCGTGACAACATGTCCAAAGTATGTAAAACGCAGTCTCGCCATCCTTGCCTCTAAGGAGCTTTCTGGCTGCACTTCCTCCAAGACAGATTTGGCGTTCTTTTGGCAGTCCATGGTGTATTCAATATTCTTCGCCAACACCACAATTCAAAGGCGTCAACTCTTCTTCAGTCTTCCTTATTCATTGTCCAGCTTTCACATGCATATCATGTGATTGAAAATGGCTTGGGACAGGCACACCTTAGTCTTCAGGGTGATATCTTCGCTCTTCAACACTTTGAAGAGGACCTTTGCAGCAGATTTGCCCAATGCAATGCGTCTTTTGATTTCTTGACTGCTGCTTCCATGGCTGTTGATTGTGGATCCAAGTAAAATGAAATCCTTGACAACTTCAATCTTTTCTCCATTTATCATGATGTTGCTCATTGGTCCACTTGTGACGATTTTGTTTTCTTTATGTTCAGGTGTAATCCATACTGAAGGCTGTGGTCTTTGATCCTCATCAGTAAGTGCTTCAAGTCCTCTTCACTTTCAGCAAACAAGGTTGTGTCATCCGCATAACGCAGGTTGTTAATGAGTCTTCCTCCAATCCTGATGCCCCGTTCTTCTTCATATAGTCCAGCTTCTCGTACTGCTTGTTCAGCATACAGATTAAACAGGTATGGTGAAAGAATACAACCCTGACACACACCTTTCCTGACTTTAAGCCAATCAGTATCCCCTTGTTCTGTCCAAACAACTGCCTCTTGATCTATGTAAAGGTTCCTCACGAGCACAATTAAGTGTTCTGGAATTCCCATTCTGTGCAGTGTTATCCATAGTTTGTTATGATCCACACAGTCAAATGCCTTTGCATAGCCAATAAAACACAGGTAAACATCCTTCTGGTATTCTCTGCTTTCAGGATCCATCTGACGTCAGCAATGATATCGCTGGTTCCACATCCTCTTCTGAAACCAGCCTGAATTTCTGGCAGTTCCCTGTCGATATACTGCTGCAGCCATTTTTGAATGATCTTCAGCAGAATTTTGCTTGCGTGTGATATTAATGATATTGTTCTATAATTTCCACATTCGGTTGGATCACCTTTCTTGGGAATAGGCATAAATATGGATCTCTTCCAGTCAGTTGGCCAGGAAGCTGTCTTCCATATTTCTTGGCGTAGATAAGTGAGCACCTCCAGCACTGTATCTGTTTGTGGAAACATCTCAATTGATATTCCATCAATTCCTGGAACCTTGTTTTTCGCCAATGCCTTCAGAGCAGCTTGGAGTTCTTCCTTCAGTACCATCAGTTCCTGATCATATGCCACCTCTTGAAATGGTTGAATATCAACTAATTCTTTTTGGTATAATGACTGTGTGTATTCCTTCCATCTTCTTTTGATGCTTCCTGCATCATTTAATATTTTCCCCATGGAATCCTTCACTATTGCAACTCAAGGCTTGAATTTTTTCTTCAGTTCTTTCAGCTTGAGAAATGCTCTCGTGGACTTGCTCTGATTTTCTTTGGTTTCAGCTTGAACTTGCAGATGAGCAATTGATGGTCCGTTCCACAATTGGCCTCTGGCCTTGTTCTGACTGATGATATTGAGCTTTTCCATCATCTCTTTGCACAGATGTAGTCGATTTGATTTCTGTGTGCTCCATCTGGCAAGGTACATGTGTATAGTCGCCGTTTATGTTGGTGAAAGAAGGTATTTGCAACAAAGAAGTCGTTGGTCTTGCAAAATTCCATCATTCGATCTCTGGCATTGTTTCTATCACCAAGGCCATGTTTTCCAACTACTGAACCTTCTTCTTGTTTCCAACTTTCACGCTCCAATCGCCAGTAATTATCAATGCATCTTGATTTCAGACTGCAACCGCTGATAAAAATCTTCTATTTCTTCATCTTTGGCCCTAGTGGTTGGTGTGTAAATTTGAATAATAGTCGTATTAACTGGTCTTCCTTGTAGGCGTATGGATATTATCCTATCACTGACAGCATTGTACTTCAGGATAGATCTTAAAATGTTCTTTTTGACGATGAATACAACACCATTCCTCTTCAAGTTGTCATTCCCAGCATAGTAGACTATATGATTGTCTGATTCAAAATGGCCAATACCAGTCCATTTCAACTCACTAATGCCTAGGATATCGATGTTTAAGCATTCCATTTCATTTTTGATGATTTCCAATTTTCCTAGATTCATACTTCATACATTCCAGGTTCCGATTATTAATGGATGTTTGCAGCTGTTTCTTCTCCTTTTGAGTAGTGCCACATCAGCAAATGAACGTCCTGGAAGCTTTACTCCATCCATGTCACTAAGGTCGACTCTACTTTGAGGAGGTAGCTCTTCCCCAGTCATCTTTTGAGTGCCTTCCAACCTGGGGGGCTCATCTTCCAGCACTATATCAGACAATGTTCTGCTGCTATTCATGAGGTTTTCACTGACTAATGCTTTTCAGAAGTAGACTGCCGGGTCCTTCTTCCTAGCCTGTCTTAGTCTGGAAGCTCAGCTGAAACCTGTCCTCCATGGGTGACCCTGCTGGTATCTGAATACCGATAGCATAGCTTCCAGCATCACAGCAACACACAAGCCCCCACAGTATGACAAACTGACAGACACATGGGGGTCATATATAATAGGAAGAGTAATAAATCATATGCAATTGTTTTTGTTAGGTGCCATTGAGTCGATTTCAACTCATAGTGACCCTATGTACCATGGAACAAAACACTGCCCTGTCCTGCGCCATGCTCACAATCTTTATTATGCTTGAGCCCGTTGATGCAGCCACTGTGTCAGTCTATCTCATTGAGGGTCTTCCTCTTTTCCACTGACCCTCTAGTTTACCAAGAGTAATGTCCTTCTCCAGGGACCGGTCCCTCCTGACAACATGTTCAAAGTATGTAAGACACAGCTTGCCATCCTTGTTTCTAAGGAGCATTCTGCTTGTACTTCTTCCAAGACAGAATTGTTTGTTCTTTTGGCAGTCCGTGCCATATTCAGTATTCTTCTCCAACACCATAGTTTAAAAGCGTCCATTCTTCTTCAGTATTCTTTATTCATTGTCTAGCTCTCACATGCATATTATGTGGTTGAAAATACAGTGGTTTGGGTCAGGCACACCTTGTTCTTCAAGGTGACAGCTTTGCTTTTCAACACTTTAAAGAGTTCCTTTGCAGCAGATTTGCCCAATGCAATGTGTGTTTTGTTTTCTTGACTGCTGCTTCCATGGGTGTTGATTGTGGCTCCAAGTAAAATGAAATCCTTGACAACTTCAATCTTTTCTCTGTTCATCACAATGCTGCTCATTGGTCCAGTTTGAGGATTTTTGTTTTCTTTACGTTGAGGTGCAATCCATACTGGAGGCTGTGGTCTTTGATCTTCATCAGTAAGTGCTTCAAGTCCTCCTCACTTTCAGTAAGCAAGATTGTGTCATCTGCATGACCCAGGTTGTTAATGATTCTTCCTGCAATCCTGATGCCTCGTTCTTCTTCATGTAGTCGTTTCTCAAATTATTTGCTCGGCATACAGATTGAATAGGTATGGTGAAAGGATACAACCCTGACACACACCTTTCCTGAATTTAAATCAATCAGTATCCCCTTGTTCTATCTGAACAACTGCCTCTTGATCTATGTAAAGGTTCCTTATGAGCACAATTAAGTGTTCTGGAATTCCCATTCTTCACAATGTTATCCATAATTTGTTATGATCCACACAGTCGAATGCCTTTGCATAGTCAATAAAACACAGGTAAACAAAAAACATCCTTCTGGTATTCTCTGCTTTCAGCCAGGAACCATCTGACATCAGCAACGATATCCTTCGTTCCACGTCCTCTTCTGAATTCATCCTGAATTTTTGGTAGTTCCCTGTCGATATACTGCTGCAGCTGCTTTTGAATGATCTTCACCAAATTTTGTTTGTAGGTGATATTAACGATATTGTTCAATAGTTTTCCCATTCAATGCGATCACCTTTCTTGGGAATAGGCATAAATATGGATGGATCTCTTCCAGTCAGTTGGCCAGGTAGCTGTCTTCCAAATTTCTTTGCAGAGATGAGTGAGCACTTCCAGCACTGCATCCATTTGTTGAAACATTTCAACTGATAGTCTATCAGTTCCTGGAGTCTTGTTTTTTGACAATGCCTTCAGTGCAACTTGGATTGCTTCCTTCAGCACCATTCGTTCCTGATCATATGCTACCTCGTGAAATAGTTGAATGTCAACCAATTCTTTTTGGTATAATGACTGTGTTTTCCTTCCATCTTCTTTTGATGCTCCCTGCGTCATTTAATATTTTCCCCCATAGAATCCTTCACTATTGCAACTCAAGTCTTGAATTTTTTTCTTCAGTTCTTTCAACTTGAAAAATGCCAAGCTTGCTCTGCCATTTTGTTTTTCTATCTCCAGCTCTTTGCACATGTGATTATAATACTTTACTTTGTCTTCTCTAGCCGCCCTTTGAAATCTTCTGTTCAGTTCTTTTACTTCATCATTTCTTCCTTTTGCTTTAACTGCTCAGCATTCAAGAACAAGTTTCAGAGTCTCTTCTGATATCCATGTTGGTCTTTTCTTTCTTGTCTTTTTGATGACCTCTTGCTTTCTTCACATATGATGTTCTCGAAGTCATTCCACAATTCATCTGGTCTTCAGTTATTAGTGTTCAACATGTGAAAATTATTCTTGAGATAGTGCCTAAATTCAGGTGGGATATACTCAAGGTCGTACTTTGTTCTAATTTTCTTCAGTTTCCGACTTGTTCTAATTTTCTTCAGTTTCAATGTGAACTTGCATATGAGCAATTGCTAGTTTGTTCCACAGTGGGCCCCTGGATGTGTTCTGACTGATGATATTGAGCTTTTCCATCGTTTCTTTCGGCAGATGTAGTCGATTTGATTCCTGTGTATTCTATCTGTGAAGGTCCGTGTGTATAAACCAAACTAACCCGCTGCTGTTGAGTCAATTCTGACTCATAGCGACCCTATAGGGCAGAGTAGAACTGTCCCATAGAGTTTCCAAGGAGCATCTAGCGGATTCAAAGTGCTGACCTTTTGGTTAGCAGCCGTAGCACTTAACCACTACGCCACTGGGGTTTCCGCCCATGTGTATAGTCACCATTTATGTTTGTGAAAAAAGGTATTTGCAACGAAGAAGTTGTTGGTTTTGCAAAATTCTATCATGCAATCTCTGGCATTGTTTCTATCCCCAAGGCCATATTTTCCAACTACCTATCCTTCTTCTTTGTTTCCAAATTTTCACTTTCCAATCATCAGTAATTATCAATGCATCCAGATTACACGTTCGATCAATTTCAGACTGCAGAAGCTGGTAAAAATCTTCAATTTCTTCCTCTTCGGCTGTAGTGGTTGGTGTGTAAATTTGAATAATAGTCGTATTAACTGGTCTTCCTTGTAGGAGTATAGATATTATCCTATCACTGACAGTGTCGTACTTCAGTATACATCCTGAGACGTTATTTTTGACGATGAATGCAATGCTGTTCATCTTCAAGTTGTCAGTCCCAGCATAGTAGACCATATAATTGTGCCATTCAGAATGGCCAATACCAGTCCATTTCAGCTCACTAATACCTAGAATATCTATGTTTATGTGTTCCATTTCATTTTTTGACAATTTCCAATTTTCCTAGGGACGTACTTTATACATTCCATTTTCCAATTATTAATGAATGTTTGAAACTGTTTCTTCTCATTTTGAGTCGTGCCACATCAGCAAATGAAGGTCTTGAAAGCTTGACTCCATCCATGTCGTTAATGTCAACTCTACTTGGAGGAGGCAGCTTTTCCCCAGTCATATTTTGAGTGCCTTCCACCCTGGAGGACTCATCTTCCGGCACTATATCAGACTATGTTCCACTGCTATTCATAAGGTTTTCACTGGTTAATTCTTTTCAGAAGTAGACTGCTGGGTCCTTTCTCCTAGTCTGTCTTAGTCTGGAAGCTCAGCTGAAACCTGTTGGCCATGAGAGACCCTGCTGGTATCTGAATACCGGTGGCGTAGTTTTCAGCATCACAGCAACACAAAAGTCCCCACATTACGACAAACAGACAGACACATGCATTACGACAAACAGACAGACATGTGCAATGGTCTTATTTAAATAAAATTAGCATACACCTATAAAGGACTAATAGTGGTGATGCATATTAGGTACATCTTCTCACATATAATTTTTATGACAGTGTCTTTATTACATCTCTTGTCTCTTTAGGATCCTGTTTTCTCTTCTTCTTCTTCATACCATGGAAATATACCCAAAAATGTTCCATCTTAAAAAACAAAAAACTGTCCCTTAATTCTTTGTCCCTTTCTAATGCTGTCCTTGTTTTCTTGCTCCTTCACAACTAAGTTTCTTAAAATAATTATTTTTACTCAGTAAGCTTTTCTCTTCTTCCTTTCAATTCTTTATAATCTGATTTTTCTTCCCAACCACCTCACTGCAACTGCTGTCATAATAACATCTTTCCAAATGCCTGTTTTCATGGAGTTTTCTAATATTTGATGTATGAAGTATTGGACCCTATTGTCTTTCCTAAAATGTTATTTCTTCATACATAGTTTTTGTGACAAAAGAGCTCTCCCCGGTTCTTTCTGATGTTGCAGCTCACTATGTTTTATTTTTTTGCTGATTACTGTTCATTCCCTCTAAAGCTGGTGTTCCTGAGATATGTTCTTCTTTAGCCATCTCAGCCACCCTATTGAATTTAAGTACCACTGATACGCTGAGTTGGAATCGACTCGGCAATGAGTTTGATACTTCCAGATCTATTTCTTTATCTTAGGAAATTCTCTAAAGCTTCAGAAATTCATCCAATATCTATGCATTCAATTACTGTGTTTTCAGCATCTACTACGTGTCACGCACAGGCCGATTGGAGGTGTTGAAAATAGGGCAGTGAACAACACAAATCTTTGTCCTTGCCCTCATTTTCTTAGATGATTCATAGATGTTCCACACCCAACATGTCAAAAGCTGAACCCTGCCCACTCCTACATCCTACTATCTATTCCGTGTCTTGTGTTTTATATCCTAGTAAATAATTCCATCAACTCAGGAATCTAAATCAAAATTCTGAGAGTAATCCATACCTTTCTCTATTCCTTATCTCTGTCATAACCATGAAGCCCATACATTTCATAAGTTCATATCTCTTCAAATCCAGTCCTTCTTTTCCATCCACAAGTACACTTCAGGATCACCAAAAAATATATATATATTGCTGTCAAGTCGATTACAATTCATAATGACCATATAGGGAGTAGAAGAACTGCTCCATAGAGCTTCCAAGGAGGGCTGGTCGATTCAAACTGCTGACCTTTTGGTTAGCAGTCATAGCTCTTAACTCCTTCACCACCAGGGCTCCTCAGGGTCACCAGGGCTACTTCAAGTTTTGCTTTACCTCGAAATAGTACTCCACACTGCTTCTGAATTTATATTTCTAAAATATAGATTTTTATCCTACTACTCCACTGCTAAAACTTTTTTTTTAATGGCTTCCAATCTCCTAGAAGCAATCTTTGGGTTGAGCCAATTATTAACATACTCAGCTGCTCACTAAAACGTTAGAGGTTTGAGCTCACCCAGAAGTACCTCAGAAGAAAGGCCTGGCAATCTACTTTCAAAAAATTAGTGCTTGAAAACCCTGTCGAGCATAGTTCTAATCTAATGCACATGGATCATTGTGAGTTGTAATTGACCTGACAGAAAATTTTTTATCTTCTGGGAAAATATCCAAGTACTTTCCCATTTTATTTAAGGTCCATTGTTTTGCCAAAAGCTCAACAGTCCAAATCCACCAGCCACTCCCATGGGGCACTTCTACTCTGTCCTTATAGGGTCACTATGAGTTGGAATCGACTGAACGGCAATTTTTTTTTCCTGTCTTTTTGTTTATTTGTTTTTACCATAGGCCTCACTTTCCTTGCAAAGCATTCTCTGCCCCTGCCTTTAGGCTCCAACAGTATTTGCTACCATATGTTCTTTAAATAGAAATCTTATGCTTTTAACATACGTTTTGTGTCATTTCATGCTGAGCAAGGACTCTGTCTCATTATTTTCCACTCTTCCTTTCATCTATTCCTAGTTTATACTGCCCTTTGTTTGATTTGACACTAGACCCTAGAGTAATCAAGGAGTGAGATTTTAGAAGGCTGAACTTAATTGTAAGTCTAAAAGTTCTGCTTAAACATTGTGCTTAATCACAAAACAGATAAAGGGTCTAATCTAATTCAGAAATGCAGAATACTCATAAGACTACGTAAATAATGTGCCCTAATCAACTGAAAGCCAAATAAATGCCTTTAACTGGGCCCTAAAGGCATGCACACAAACAGGCACTGAAATGGTATGGCTATGTAGTTAGTTGTAATGTAGTCACCAGTTGATTCAGAATACATTTATACTGTTTATCAGAATGCTCAGAGAGACCCCACATACTCCCAGGTAAGTTCTCTGGATCTTAATTTGAGGGACACTGTGCTAGAACACTGTACCCAAAGAACACATTTTATTCAAGAAGACACATGACTATAGAACCTGTTGTTGTTGTTGTTGTTGTCGTTGTTGTTAGGTGCCGTCAAGTCAGTTCTCACTATAGCTAACCTATAGGACAGAGTAGAAGTGCCCCATAGGGTTTCCAACTAGCAGCTGGTGGATTTGAAAGGCCAGCCTTTTTGCTTAGCAGCTGAGTTCTTAACCATTATACCACCGGGGCTCCCTATAGGACCTAGCTGGAATATATTAGGTATTAAATGTTTGTTTAATTGAAATTCAATGGATCCTGAAAACCTGGGAGCTACCCTTGATTTCTTCATGTCCTTCATTTTCAGCATCCAGTTAATCACTCCCTTATCCCTTCTCTACCCAAAATAAAGCAAGATATGTGATACCAAATGCCTAAAATGAGAGATTTTTTAATATGTCTCATACAACATATTATTAAAACAAGAGAACTTAAATTGGCAATACAGAAAAAAGTGACATTTAAGCTGTAGTGATAAGAATAAACCTAACAAGTTTTTAAAAAGTGCTTTTTAATTGAAATTCTCTCAAAAATCTATGAAATAAGATAATCAATAAAACTTGAAAAAGCACTCAGTAAAATTCAATACCTTATTCTTACTTTTTGTCTTAAACTCTTACTTTTTAATCCATAATGACTCAATTTTCTAGTTTACTACTCAGAAATATAAGATATAAAAATTTGGGGAGATCCATTGTGGAAATGATGAAACCATATTATTACTCTTATCAATATAACTGATGCCAGATGGATCCTGACTGAAAACAGAGAAGGCCAGAAAGATGTTTACCTGTGTTTTATTGACTATGCAAAGACATTTGACTCTGTGGATCATAACAAATTATGGAGAACATTGTGAAGCATGGGAATTCCAGAACACTTAATTGTGCTCATGAGGAACCAGTACGTAGATCAAGAGACAGTTGTTCGAACAAAACACAGGGACACTGCATGGTTTAAAGTCAGGAAAGTTGTGGGTCAAGGTTGTATGTATCCTTTCACTATACTTATTCAGGGATCAGTGCCTGGAAAAGGACATCTTGTTAGGTAAAGTACAGGGCCAGCAAAAACGAAGAAAATCCTCAAGGAGATGAAGTGGCACAGTGGCTGCAATAATTAGTTCAAGCATGTCAACGATTCTGAGGATGGCGCAGGACTGGGCAGTGTTTTGTTCTGTTGTACATAGGGTTGCTATCAGTCAGAACTGACTCTATGGCACCTAACAACAACAACAAACCAATATAACTATTATTATTGATTTAATAAGTGAGTACTTAGAAAACTAAAGAGGTTTAGCTGAAACAAAATAAAGAAAGACTAATGAGAGTATTATCTTAAAATGTCCAGATGCAAAATAATTGTTTAAAAGAAAAAAAAAATACATTTCTTAAATAACAGAAAATATCATTTAGAAAACATAATAAACTTCATTAATAATAATAATCGATAGTATAAAATACCTACAAATAATCTGAATAAAATTTCAATTCCTTCAAAATTAATTAATTAATCCAACATATATTTGTTGATTGTCTACTATGGCAAGTACTATTCTAGGCATTGAATTAGTTAATAGGTTTAATATTTGAAAATAAATATTCCAATGATTTGGGGGGGGATTACAAACTGATTCTAAAATTCATCAGAATAAAATAAGCAAATGAGGCTAGATAGTTTTTTTTTTTTTTCAAAATAAGATTCATAATGTACATTTTACGTGCCAAATATTAAATATTCTGCAAAGCTAGAATAAGTAAATATGTTTGGCACTGTTACAAATATGAATGGTACAGGAAAGAAAGGCTAAAAACAGACACTATTATGTTTTTGATAGCGCATAATAAAAGAAGCACTACAAAATATTGCATGAAGAATTAGTTAACAAATAGTTCTGTGACAATTAATTACCACATTTATGTTGTAGCCCTAGAGCTTGTATGTGTAATTTATTTCTTCCTTTTTCAAACAACTTAGTTGTCACAGTAAGTCACTTAAATTAGTGTCTTCTCGGTGGCCTCAATCGGTTGTTCTCATGTTTCGCAAAACTTCAAATATCAACACATGGCTTACAAGTTTTTCATCTCCGTTCCAATTGGCTGGATGCAGTAAAGAACACAGAAGATTTTTATGGGCCTGAGCTACAAGTGGTATATATTACTTCTGATCATATTCCATTGGCTAAAACTCTGCCACAGAGCTACACTGCAAGGGAGACTTTGAGCTGTAGTTCTAAGGTATGCTAAGAATAAGTAGAAAACTTGCATTATACTGAGCATCCAGCATTATTGCCATAATGCTTCAGGCAGCCACCACCAACAGCATGTGGGGAAAAGTAGGGCATATGTGTTTGATTGAGCAGGCTCTGGAGTCAGACTGCTCATGTGAGATTCCAACTGATGTCATTTCCCAGTCAGGTCGGCATGTGTAAAACAGGATAATTTTATACCTACTTTATGGAGTTGGTGATAAGATTATATGAGATGATAGATTCATTAGGTTCACAAAAGAATCTGGTACATGGTAACAATTAAATAAATGTTAGTTATCTTTATCAACAATAATTATTATTACCTATCAGAATTGTGAAATGAAGTCTGGTTCCCATCCCTGACTAGGAGGGAAAAAGTACTGACAAACAACCTAAATTGCTTCATGAAAAATACCATGGGCCATGGAAATTAACCTTTTAAAAAAAAAAAATAAAGAATATATATATATTCATATATAGAATATATATTTCAATAGAGCTTTTAATTTGAGGTCTGAACAACAAGATAGGAATGTGTGATATAAATAATTCTACTTCAGGCATACCTATGACTCAAACAATTTACTGGGATTATCTATATCTATTCATCTCATGCATAATTGCTTAGATATATATGTAAGGTTAATAATCACACCCATGTCCCCCATTCCAATTTGGCAATCTTCAAACAATCAGGAAGGTGGAAGTCAAGTAATCTTCACTACTGTGGATTAAACTAAATTGGAGAACCCAGCTTGCATGCATAGTCAAATTGGTTCCTAATACTGTCGCCACTGAATTGAGTTTATCAACAGTGCTATAGACTGCTCCCATGCTAGCTCTAGAGACTGAGTCTGTCATGATAAACTTTACTTCTGAAGTCCAGCTAAAGAGAGGACATATAATAGTCCATGAATGCTCAGCTCCTCTTCTCAGTTCTTTTTTTTTTTCACATCACATAGATGTTTTATTTTATATAAAGCATTAGACTCTAAATCACAACAGCATACCATGCTAGCATCCAGATGCACATTGGCCTATGCTGATTTGCATACGTACGGTGAATATGCTAATATGTAAGTATCCCCTATTCTTTTTTTTATAATTTTTATTGTGCTTTAAGTGAAAGTTTACAAATCAAGTCAGTCTTTCACACAAAAACCCATACACACCTTGCTACACACTCCCAATTACTCTCCACCTAATGAGACAGCCGGCTCTATCCCTCTACTCTCTCTTTTCGTGTCCATTTTGCCAGCTTCTAACCCCCTCCACCCTCTCATCTTCCCTCCAGGCAGGAGATGCCAACATAGTCTCAAGTGTCCACCCTCTCCAAGAAGCTCACTCTTCACCAGCATCCCTCTCCAAACCATTCTCCAGTCCAATCCATGTCTGAAGAGTTGGCTTTGGGAATGGTTCCTGTCCTGGGCCAACAGGAGGTCTGGGGGCCATGACAACCAGGGTCCTTCCAGTCTCAGTCAGACCATTAAGTCTGGCCTTTTAATGAGAATTTGGGGTCTGCATCCCACTGCTCTCCTGCTCCCTCAGGAGTTCTCTGTTGTGTTCCCTGTCAGGGCAGTCATCGGTTATAGCCAGGCACCATCTAGTTCTTCTGATCTCAGGATGATGTAGTCTCTGGTTCATGTGGCCCATTCTGTCTCTTGGGCTCGTAATTACCTTGTGTCCTTGGTGTTCTTCAATCTCCTTTGATCCAGGTGGGTTTAGACCAATTGATGCATCTTAGACGGCTGCTTGCTAGCATTTAAGACCTCAGATGCCACTCTTCAAAGTGGGATACAGAATGTTTTCTTAATAGATTTTATTATGCCAATTGACTTAGATGTCCCCTGAAACCATGGTCCCCAAACCCCTCCCCCTAGTATGCTGGCTTTCGAAGCATTCAGTTTATTCAGGAAACTTCTTTGCTTTTGGTTTAGTCCAATTGTGCTGACCTTCCCTGTATTGCGTGCTGTCTTTCCCCTCACCTACGGTAGTTCTTATCTACTATCTAATTAGTGAATGCCCATCTCCCACCCTCCCTCCCTCCCCCCCTTGTAACCACAAAAGAATGTTTTCTTCTCAGTTTAAACTATTTCTCAAGTTATTATAATGGTGGTCTTATACAATATTTGTCCTTTTGCAACTGACTAATTTCACTCAGCATAATGCCTTCCAGGTTCCATGTTATGAAATGTTTCACAGATTGCTCATTGTTCTTTATAGATGTGTAGTAATTCCATTGTGTGAATATACCATAATTTATTTATTCATTCATCTGTGATGGGCACCTTTGTTGCTTCCATCTGTTTGCTATTTAAACAGTGCTGCAGTAAACATGGGTGTGCATATATCTATTCATGTAAAGGCTCTTATTTCTCTAACATATATTCCAAGGAGTGGGATTGCTGGATCATAAGGTAGTTCTTTTTCTAGCTTTTTAAGGAGACGCCAAATTGATTTCCAAAGTGGTTGTACCATTTTACATTCCCACCAGCAGTGTATAAGTGTTCCAATCTCTCCACAGCCTCTCCAACATTTATTCTTTTGTGTTTTTTGAATTAATGCCAGCCTTGTTGGAGTGAGATGAAATCTCATTGTAGTTTTGACCTGCATTTCTCTAATGGCTAATGATCAAGAGCATTTCCTCACGTATCTGTTAGCTACCTGAATGTCTTCTTTAGTGAAGTGTGTATTCATATCTTTGGCCCATTTTTTAATTGGGTTATTTGTCTTTTTGTAGTTGAGTTTTTGCAGTATCATGTAGATTTTAGAGATCAGGCGCTGGTCAGAAATGTCTTACCTAAAAACTTTTTCCAAATCTGTAGGTAGTCTTTTTACTCTTTTGCTGACGTCTTTGGATGAGCATAGGTGTTTGATTTTTAGGAGCTCCCAGTTATCTAGTTTTTCTTCTACATTCTTTATAATGTTTTGTATACTGTTTATGCCACATATTAGGGCTCCTAACATTGTCCCTATTTTTTCTTCCATGGTCTTTATCATTTTAGATTTTATATTTAGGTCTTTGATCCATTTTGAGTTAGTTCTTGTGCATGGAGTGAGGTATGGGTCTTGTTTCATTTTTTTGCAGGTGGAAATCCGGTTATGCCAGCACCATTTGTTAAAAAGACTGTCTTTTCCCCTGTTTAACTGTTTTCAGGCCTTTGTCAAATATCAACTTCTCATATGTGGATGGATTTATGCCTGGATTCTCAATTCTGTTCCATTGGTCCATGTATCTGTTGTTGTACCAGTACCAGGCTGTTTTGACTACTGTGGCAGTATAATAGGTTCTAAAATCAGGTAAAGTAAGGCCTCCACTTTGTTCTTCTTTTTCAGTAATGCCTTATTTATCTGGGGCTCCTGTCCCTTCCATATGAAGTTGGTGATTTGTTTCTCCATCTCATTAAAAATGCCATTGGGATTTGAATCAGAATTGCATTAAATGTATAGATCACTTTTGGTAGATAGAATAGACATTTTTATAATGTTAAGTCTTCCTATCCATGAGCAAGGTATGTTCTTCTACTTATGTAAGTCTCTTTTGGTTTCTTGAAGAAGGGTACTGTAGTTTTCTTTGTACAAGTCTTTTACATCTCTGGTAAGATGTATTCCTAAGTATTTTATCTTCATGGGGGCTACTGTAAATGGCATTGATTTGGTGATTTCCTCTTCGATGTTCTTTTTGTTGGTGTAGAGGAATCCAACTGATTTTTGTGTGTTCATCTTGTATCCTGATACTCTGCTGAACTCTTCTATTAGTTTCAGTAGTTTTCTGGAGGATTTCTTAGGGTTTTCTGTGTATAAGATCATGCCGTCTGCAAATATAGATACTTTTACTTGTTCCTTGCCAATCTGGATGCCTTTTGTTTCTTTATCTAGCCTAATTGCTTTGGCTAGGACTTCCAGCATAATGTTGAATAAGAGTAGTGATAAAGGGCATCCTTGTCTGGTTCCTGATCTCAGTGGGAATGTTTTCAGGCTCTCTCCATTTAGGGTGATGTTAGCTCTTGGCTTTGTATAAATGCCTTTTATTATGCTGAGGAATTTTCCTTCTATCCCTATTTTGCTGAGAGCTTTTATCATGAATGCGTGTTGAACTTTGTCAAATGACTTTTCTGCATCAATTGATAAAATCGTGCAATTGTTGTCTTTTGTTTTATTTATGTGGTGGATTACATTAATTATTTTTCTAATGTTGAACCATCCCTGCATAAAAAAAATATGAATCCCACTTGGTCATGGTGAATTATTTTTTTGGTATGTTCTTGAATTCTATTGGCTAGAATTTTGTTGAGGATTTTTGCATCTACAATCATGAGGGTTAAAAAAAAATATGAGGGTTACAGGTCTATAATTTTCTTTTCTTGTGGTGTCTTTAGCTGGTTTTGGTACCAGGGATATGCTGGCTTCCTAGAATGAGTTTGGTAGTATTCCGTCCTTTTCTATGCTCTGAAATACCTTTAGTAGTAGTGGTGTTAACTCTTCTCGGAAAGTTTGGTAAAACTCTGCAGTGAAGCCATCCAGACCAGGGCTTTTTTTTTCGGGAGTTTTTTGATTACCTTTTCAATCTCTTCTTTTGTTATGGGTCTGTTTAGTTGTTCTACCTCAGTTTGTGTTAGTTTAGGTAGGTAGTGTGTTTCTAGGAATTCATCCATTTCTTCTAGGTTTTCTAATTTGTTTGAGTATAGTTTTTCATAGTAATCTGGTAGGATTTTTTTAATTTCAGTTGGGTCTGTTGTAATATCGCCCATCTCATTTCTTATTCAGGTTATTTGCTTCCTCTTCTGCTTTTCTTTTGTCAGTTTGGCCAGTGATTTATGAATTTTGTTGATTTTTTTCAAAGAACCAGCTTTTGGTCTTGTTAATTCTTTCAATTGTTTTTCTGTTTTCTATTTCATTTAGTTTAGCTCTAATTTTTATTATTTGTTTTCTTCTGGTGCCTGTGGGTTTCTTTTGTTGCTCTTTTTCTGTTTGTTCAAGTTGTAGGGATAATTCTTTGATTTTGGCCCTTTCTTCTTTTTGGATGTGTGCATTTATTGATATAAACTGGCCTCTAAGCATCGCTTTTACTGTGTCCCAGAGGTTCTGATAGGAAGTGTTTTCATTCTTATTGGATTCTCTGAATTTCTTTATTCCATCCTTAATGTCTTCTATAATCCAGTCTTTTTTGAGTAGGATATTGTTCAGTTTCCAAGTGTTGGATTTCTTTTCCCTGCTTTTTCTGTTATTGATCGCCATTTTTATGGCCTTATGGTCAGAGAAAATGCTTTATAATATTTCAGTGTTTTGGATTCTGCTAAGGCTTGCTTTGTGACCTAATATGTGGTCTATTCTAGAGAATGTTCCATGTGCACTAGAAAAGAAAGTATACTTAGTTGCTGTTGGGTGGAGTGTTCTATATATGTCTACGAGGTCAAGTTGGTTGGTTGTGGCATTTAGATATTCCGTGTCTTTATTGAGCTTCTTTCTGGATGTCCTATCCTTCTCCAAAAGTGGTGTGTTGAAGTCTCCTACTATTATTGTGGAGCTATCTATCTCACTTTCCAATGCTGTTAGAGTTTCTTTTATGTATCTTGCATCCCTGTCACTGGGTGCACAAATATTTAATATGGTTATATCTTCTTGGTGTATTGTCCCTTTAATCATTATATAGTGTCCTTCTTTATGCTTTGTAATGGATTTAATTTTAAGTCTATTTTGTCAGAAATTAATATTGCCACTCCTGCTCTTTTTTGATTGTTGTTTGCTTGATATATTTTTTTCCATCCTTTGAGTTTTAGTTTGTATCTCTAAGTCTAAGGTGTGTCTCTTGTAGGCAGTATATAGACAGATCTTGTTTTTTAATCCATTCTGCCACTCTCTGTCTCTTTATTGGGGCATTTAGTCCATTTACATTCAGGGTAATCACAGATAGGTATGAATTTAGTGCTATCATTTTGATGTCTTTTTTTGTGTGTTGTTGACAGTTTCTTTTTCCCACTTGATTTTATGTGCTGAGTAGATTTTCTTTATGTATTATCCTTTCCTCATATTTGTTGTTGTTGATTTTGTTTCTGCTGAGTCTGTATTTTTCCCTTGTATTTTATTTTGATGAGTAGGGTAGTTTTTCTCCTTTGTGGTTACCTTATTATTTCCCGTATTTTTCTAGATTTAAAACTAACTTTTATTTCTTTGTATCCCCTTATCTTCCTCTCCATATGGAAGGTGTATGATTACATTTCTTTGTCTCTCTTTATTATTTTAATGTTGTCTTCTTTTATATAATAACATACCCGTTACCCTGTTTCGCGCATTTTTTTTTTTTTTAATCTTGCTTCGTTTTTTTGGATTTCCCTGCCTGGCTTGACTTCTGGTTGCTCTGCCCAGTGTTCTAGTCTTGGGTTGATACCTGATATTATTGATTTTCTAACCAAAGAACTCCCTTTAGTAGTTCTTGTAGTTTTGGTTTGGTTTTTACAAATTTCCTAAACTTCTGTTTATCTGGAAATGTCTAAATTTCGCCTTCATATTTAAGAGACAGTTTTGCTGGGTATATGATTCTTGGCAGGCAATTTTTTTCCCTCAATTTTTTAAATATGTCATCCCATTGCCTTCTTGCCTGCATGGTTTCTGCTGAGTATTCCGAGCTTATTCTTATTGGCTCTCCATTGTAGGTGACTTTTTGTTTATTCCTCGCTGCTCTTATAATTCTCTCTTTATCTTTGGTTTTGGCAAGTTTGATTATAGTATGTCTTGGTGCCTTTCTTTTCAGAACCACCTTATGTGGAATTCAATGAGCATCTTGGATAGATATCTTCTCATCTTTCACAATATCAGGGAAGTTTTCTGCCAACAAATCTTCAACAATTCTCTGTATTTTCTGTTGTCCCTCCCTGTTCTGGTACTCCAATCACTCATAGGTTACTACTCTTGATAGAGTCCCACATGATTCTTAACGTTCCTTCATTTTTTTTAATTCTTTTATCTGGTTTTTCTTCAAATATATTAGTGCCAAGTGCTTTTTCTTTGAGTTCATAAATTCTGGCTTCTACTTGTTCAATTCTGCTCCTCTGACTTTCTATTGAGTTGTCTAATTCTGTAATTTTATTGTTAATCTTCTGAATTTCTGATTGGTGTCTGTCTATGGATTTTTCCAGCTTGTTAAGCTTTTCATTATGTTCCTGAATAATCTTTCTAATTTCTTCAGTTGCTTTATCTGTGTGTTCCTTGGCTTGTTCTGCGTATTGCCTCATTTCCTTCCTGATGTCCTGAAGGGTTCTGTATGTTAAAGTTTTGTATTCTCCGTCTGGTAATTCCAGGAATGCACTTTCATCTAGAAGATCCCTGGCTTCTTTGTTTTGAGAGCCTGTTGAGGTGATCATAGTCTGTTTCTTTGTGTGACTTGATATTGACTGTTGTCTCCAAGCCATCTATAAGTTATTGTATTAGTTTATGCTTGCTTACTGTGTCGTAGCTGTTTGCTTTGTTTCGTTTTGTTATACCCCTATGGGTTGCTTGAGTGAGCTAGCTTGATTATTTTCACCTTTGGAGCTCTGGTGTCCTGTCCCCAGCTGGCTAGAGCTGTTATCAGGTATATCAGTCTAGGAGTCTATTCAGTTTTCTTGTATGAATTCAGCTCAGGTTTCCAGGTGGCTGATCATCAAGTGTGTGGTACAGGCTCTTTCCTACAGTCTTAGAGGGGCAGGAGTGATTAGCATATATACCAGTATCTGATTGCAGCAGGGGGTTATGCTCTGAACAGGGCAGGGGGCTGAGAACCAACCCCCAAGTGTCTCTGAGGAAAACACGTCTCTGTTCCCTAGAGTGTGCTGGTGGGTGGGTTCTGCAGAGGGACCATGGGCACCCAAAGTTTTTGATTGTAAGGACTGGGAGGTACCAGTTATCTTTGGACCCCTGCTGTGGGTGGCTGGGTGACCTGAGTGGAGCCACCAGTCCTTAAGTCACTGATGTGGGTAGGTGAGGACCTTGTTTAATAGGCAAAGAAATGTCAAATATCAAACACCCACTTCTCCACCGCACAGCTGAAATGGTTGGAGTTTTCCAACAAGGGCATATTCTCCTGAAATAGGCCCACACAGGTCCATGCAGAAGGGAAAGGTGCTCAAGGTCCATGGACGGTTTATGCCTGGACAGGAACCACTTCAGTCCTGAGCTCCCCTGGTTAATGGAGATAGCAAATTTTCTTTTCCCCCCAGATGCAATTTTTTTCCTTTCCCAAGGCCAGGAGGATGGCTCTAGGGGCTCACCAGGTCTATCTCAGGCTCAGGGATCCAGCTACTGAAGCCGGCTTGGGGGTGTGTGGGGGGCACGGTAGAATATTCGCAAATACTTAGCTTTTGCAGAGTGGGCTGTTCTCCTCAGGTTCCAGAGGTGTGAGTAGACTGTGTGGCTGGCTGCTTCTCCCTGAGGAAACTGCAGCCAAATGCTAGTACCAGCCTGCTGCCGCCACTGCTGCTCCAGGAATGGTGCATGAGGGCTCCCCACAATTCAGGTCCAGTAACTCCTCTCCACTTCTGAATGGTCTCTTCCTTCCCCTGCCCCTCAGTTCGTTGTCTAAGCTTGTCTTTGATGCTCAGGGTCCCAGCTTGTCACAAATATACTCATTTCACTTGTTTTTTCAGGTCTTTGTTGTAAAGAGGGCTCGCCGGAAGTGTCTGTCTATTCCGCCATCTTGGCTCCGCCTCCCTCTTCTCAGTTCTTGAAGTAGACTGACTATATAAGCAGAGATGGTTGAGAAACCACTTTTTCTAACTCTGTGCCTCAGAAAGGGCAGACATTCTTGTGTTGTAGCCATAGAAATATGGTAATGGGAGAGAGGGAACTGTTCTTATTTTTATTTCCCTGACCCAGTAATACATGATATACATAACCAGTTTTTCTGAGAAATAAAAAATTGGAGGTTAAACATACTACATTTTTAGATAATTGCAATAAATGTGGTAATACTGATGCCTCAGAAAACATTAATAAAATTCAGAAAGAGTATAGTCTTACTCTTTCAAAAGGAGTAAGTAGATAAATAGAGAACCAAACAGATATATGATGAGGGGAAACTAACTTAAATAAATACAGGTACTCTTTGACTTCAAGATCTATCCTGAAGTACAATGCTGTTGGTTATAAGATAATCTCCATATGCCTACAAGGAAGACCATTTAACATGACTATTATTCAAATTTACACACAAACCACTAATGCCAAAGAGGAAGAAATTGAAGACTCGACGGCACTGTGTGTACCAACATCTGTAGTCTGAAACTGATCAAACATGCACTCAGGATGCATTGATAATTATTGGTGACTGGAATGGGAAAGCTGGACACAAAGAAGAAGGATCTGTAGTTAAAAATATGGCCTTGGTGATAGAAACAACGTGGGAGATCACATGATAGAACTTTGCAAGACCAATGATTTATTCACTGCGAATACCTTTTTTCAACAGTGACTGTACATGTGGACCTCATCAGATGAAATACACAGGAATCAAATCTACTACATCTGTGGAAAGAGCTTATTGAGAAGCTCAATATCATTAGTCAGAACAAGGCCAGAGGCTGATTGTGGAACAGATCATCAGTTGCTCATAAGCAAGTCCAAATTGAAGCTGAAGAAAATTAAGACAAGCCCATGAGAGCCAAAGTATGACCTTGAGTATATCCTACCTGAATTTAGAGGCCATCTCAAGAACAGATTTGATGCATTGAGGACTAACGAGCAAAGACTAGAATTGTGGAATGACATCAAGGATATCACATATGAAGAAAGCAGAAGGTCATTAAAATGACAGGAAAGAGAGAAAAGACGAAAATTGGTGTCAGAAGAGAATCTGAAACTTGCTCTTGAAAGTAAAGTAGCTAAAGTGAATGGAAGTAAAATGAAGTAAAATAGTTGAACAGAGTTCAATGGAAGGCTCAAGAAGACAAAGTAAATTATTATAAGGAAATGTGCAAAGACCTGGAGTTAGAAAACCAAAAGGGAAGAACATCCTTGGCATTCCCGAGCTGAATGATCTGAAGAAAAAAATTCAAGTTTTGAGTTGCAATATTGAAGGATTCTATGCATACAAAATATTGAATGACATAGGAAGCATCAAAAGAAGATGGAAGAAATACAGAGTCACTTTACAAAAAAAAAAAAAAAATTTATCAGTGTTTAACCATTTCAAGAGATAGCATGTGATCAAGAACTGATGATGGTATTGAAGGAAGAAATGCAAGCTTCACTGAAAGGATTGGCAAAAAACAAGACTATAGGAATTGACAGCATACCAATTGAGACATTTCAACAAATGGATGCAACACTGTAAGTGCCCACTCATCTAAGCCAAGACATTTGGAAAATAGTTACCTAACCAACCAGCTAGAAAAGATCCGTGTATGTGCCTATTACAAAGACAGGTGATCCAACAGAATGCAGCAATTATCAAAAAATATCATTAATATCACATGCAAGTAAAATTTTGCTGAAGATAATTTTAAAAAGAGTTTCAGCAGTACATCAACAGGGAACTGCCAGAAACTCAACCTGGATTCAGAAAAGGATGGGGAACAAGGGATATCTTTGCTGATGTCAGGTGGATCTTGGCTGAAAGCAGAGAATATCAGAAGGATATTTACCAGTGTTTTATTGACTACGCAAAGGCATTCGACTATGTGGATCATAAAAAGTTATGGATGACCCTGTAAGGAATGGGAATTCCAGAACACTTAATTGTGCTGATGCAGAATCTGTACATAGACAAAAAGGCAGTCATTCAGACAGAACAAGGGGACACTGGGTGGTTTAAAATTAGGAAAGGTGTGTGCCAGCATTGTATCTTTTCACCATACTTATTCAGTCTGTATGCTGAGCAAATAATCTGAGAAGCTGGACTATATGAAGAAGAACGGGGCATCACCATTGGAGGAAGACTTATTAACAACCGGTGATAAGCAGATGACATAACCTTGCTTGCTGAAAGTGAAGAGCACTTGAAGCACTTGCTGATGAAGATCAAAGACCACAGCCTTCAGTATGGATTATACCTCAACATGAAGAAAACTAAAATCTTCACAACTGGACCAATAAGCAACATCATGATTAACAGAGAAAACACTGAAGTTGTCATGGATTTCATTTTGCTTGGATCCACAATCAACATCCATGGAAGCATCAGTCAAGAAGTCAAACGATATACTTCATTGGGCAAATCTGCTGAAAAAGACCTCTTTAAAGTACAAAAAACTAAAAACATCACCTTGAGGACTAAGGTGCACCTGACCCAAGCCATGGTATTTTCAGCCACCTCATATGCTTGCAAAAGGTGGACAATTGAATAAGGAAGACCAAAGAAGAATTGATACCTTTGAATTATGGTCTTGGTGAAGAATATTGAATATATTATTGTCTTAGGCTGGGTTCTCTAGAGGAGCAAAACTAGTAAAGTGCATAAATAGATAGAGAGGGAGATTTATATCAAGGAAATGTCTCACATGGTTGTAGAAAGTCCCAAGTCCCTGGGTCAGCCTGGAGGCTTCTCCTGATTCACATAGTTGCAAGGACTGGTGAACCCAAGATTAACAGGTCAGACAGCAGCACTCTGACTCATAGGCTGCAGAGACTGACAAATCCCAATATCGGCAGGCAATGTGGCAGGTACACTGCTAGCTGAATTTCCAAGAACTGGAGATCAAGCGAACAGGAGCCAGCTGCAGGATCCAGAGCAAGCAAAAGTCCATGAGCCTTGTCAGAAAATCCACTTCTATTGGATGCAGGCCACGTTCCCAAGGAAACACTCTTACAATTGATTAGCTACTCACAGCAGATCCCATCATGGAGGTGATCACATTATATCAGATCTCATCATAGAGGTGATTACATCATTATATGACTGCTAAACTACACTGTAACTGCCAAACTACTGAGAATCATGGCTCAGCCAAGTTGACACACAACCTTAATGATTACAAGAATGGACTGCCAGAAGAACAAAAAAATCCTTCTTAGAAGTACAGCCAGAATGCTTCTTAGAAGTGAGGATGGAGAGAATTTGCCTTATGTTCTTTGGACATGTTATCAAAAGGAACCAGTCCCTGGAGAAGGATATCATGCTTGGTAAAGTAGAGGGTCACTGAAAAAGAGGAACCCTCAATGAGATGTATTTACACGGTTGCTGAGTCAGAATCGACTCGACAGCACTGGGTCTGGGTGGGTTTGTAACAATGGACTCAAACATACCAAAGATTGTGAGGATGGTACAAGACATGGCAGTTCTGTCGTACATAGGGTTGCTATGTACATCTTATAATTAGAAATATGCACTGCAAAAAATGTTGCAGAGCATAATTTGATTATGTCATCTTTCTGAGATGTCACTAGTAGATGTTCAAGGATTGAATTTATAAAGATACTGATAATCAAAGGAAATAATAATGACAACTGAAAAAAAAAGAGGTGTTCAACTTAGGTCAGAATTGATTTACACTATTCTACACAAAGTGATCTATAGATACAATGCAATTCCGATCCAAATACTGGTGACATTTTTTAAGGAGTTGGAGAAAAAGCCACCAACTTCATATGGAAGAGAAAGAGGCCCTGGGTAAATAAAGCATTACTGAAAAAGAAGAACAAAGTGGAGGCCTCACACTACCTGACTTTAGAACATGTTATACCGCCACAGTAGTCATAACAGCCTGGCACTTGTACAACAACAGATACATAGAACAATGGAACAGAATTGAGAATCCAGATATAAATCCATCCACGTATGAACAGCTGATATTTGACAAAGGCCTAAAGTCCATTAAATGGGGAAAAGACAGCCTCTTTAACAAATGGCACTGGCATAACTGGATATCGGTCTGCAAAAAATGAAACAAGACCTATACCTTACACCATGCACAAAAACTAACTCAAAATGGATCACATACCTATATATAAAATCTAAAATGATAAAGATCATGGAAGAAAAAATACGGACAATGCTAGGAGCCCTAATACATGGCAGAAACAGTATACAAAATATTACTAACAATGTACAAACACCAGAAGAGAAATTAGATAACTGTGAGCTCCTAAAAGTCAAACACCTATGCTCATGCAAAGACTTCACCAAAAGAGTAAAAAGATTACCTACAGATTGGGAAAATTTTTTTAGCTATGACATTTCTGATTAGCACCTGATCTCTAAAATCTACATGATGCTGCAAAAACTCAAGAATAAAAAGGCAAATAACCCAATTAAAAAATGGGCAAAGTGTATGAACAGGCACTTTACCAAAGAAGACATTCGGGCTGCTAAAAGATAAATGGGGAAATGCTCCCGATCATTAGCTATTAGAGAAATGCAAATCAAAACTACAATGAGATTCCATCTCACCCCAAAAATGCTGGCATTAATCCAAAAAACACAAAATAATAAATGTTGGAGAAGCTGTAGGGAGATGGGAACACTTATACACTGCTGGTGAGAATGTAGAATGGTACATACAACCACTTTGGAAATCGGTTTGGCACTGCCTTAAAAAGCTGGAAATAGAACTACCATATAACCCAGCAATTCCACTCCTTGGAATATACACTAGAGAAATAAGAGCCTTCACATAAACAGATATATGCAGACTCATGTTTATTGCAGCAGTGTTTGCAATAGCAAAAAGATGGAAGCAACCAAGGTGCCCATCAACAGATGAATGGATAAATAAATTATGGTATATTCACACAATGGAATACTACGCAACAATTAAGAACAGCGATGAACCTGTGAAACATTTCATAACATGGAGGAACCTGGAAGGCATTATGCTGAGTGAAATTCGTCAGTTGCAAAAGGACAAATATTGTATAAGACCACTATTATAAGAACTCTAGATAAAGTTTAAATGCAGAAGAAAATATTCCTTCATGGTTATGAGGGTGGGGAGAGAAGGAGAGGGTCTTTCACTTACTAAATAGTAGACATAAATTTTTTTAGGTGAAGGGAAGGGCAAAAACACACAACACAGGGATAGTTAATACAACAGACTAAACCAAAAGTAAAGGAGTTTCCTGAATAGAACCAAATGCTTCAAAGGCCAGAGTAGCAGGGACGCTGGTCTGGGGACCATGGTTTCAGGGAACATCTAGGTAAACTGGCATAACAAAATGTATTAAGAAAACGTTCTGCATGCCACTTTGGTGACAGGCGTCTGGGGTCTTAAACGTTAGCAAGCGACCGTCTAAGATGCATAAAATTGGTCTCAACCTACCCGGAGCAAGGGAGAATGAAGAACACCAAAGACATATGGTAAAGATGAGCCCAAGAGACAGAATGGGCCACATGAACCAGAGACTCCATCAGCCTGAGACCAGAAGAACTACATGGTGCTCAGCTACCACCATTCACTACCCTGACAAGGAACACAACAGAGAAACCCTGACGGAGCAGGAGAACAATGGGATGCAGATCTCAAATTATTGTAAAAAGACCAGGCTTAATGGTCTGACTGAAACCTTTGTTAGGCCAAGATTGGAACCATTCCCGAAACCAACTCTACAGACAGGGATTTGCCTGGACTATAAGATAGACAATGATACTGGTGAGGAGTGAGCTTCCTGGCTCAGGCAGACACTTCAGACTATGTGGGCAACTCCTGTCCGGTGGCGAGATGATAAGGCACAGGGGGACAGGAGCTGGTTGAATGGACACAGGGAATAAGGCGTGGAGAGGAGGAATGTGCTGTCTTATTGAGAGCAGCTAGGAGTATACAGCAAGGCGTGCATAACTTCTTGTATGAGAGACTGACTTAATTTGTAAACCTTCACCTAAAGCACAATTAAAAAAAAAGATCTCCCCCCCTCCGCAAAAAAAAAAAAGCATAAAAAACAAAAAGAATTGACTTACAATGGAGTTGTTGGAACAGAACCCTGTCCTAAGTTGGAGACTACCTGTATTACAAAAATTTGAGATGCATACTGCATCATAAGCTATTTATGCATCATCTCTTTTACTGCTTTTTAAAAAGCAAACATAATATTAGAAATGTATTAACAGGAATAAGATATAAAATAATAACAATATTGAGGATACTTCAAACTCATATGACAGCATTATATTCAGTTTTGACAAAAACCAAAAACCAACCCCAGTGCTGTTGAGTCAATTCCGACTCATATTGACCCCATAGGACAGAGTGGAACTGCCCCATAGAGTTTCCAAGGAGTGCCTGGCGGATTCGAGCTGCTGACCCTTTGGTTAGCAGCCGTAGCACTTAACCACTACACCACCAGAGTTTCCAGTTTTGACAAGCAGGTGTAAAATAAACCAAAAGCCAGTTTTGGCAGAGTTGATTCCAACACATGGTGACCGCAGAGTAGAACCGTGCTCCATAGGGTTTTCAATGGCTGTGATCTTTTGGAAGCAGACTGCCAGGTCTTTCTTCCAAGGTACCTATGGGTGAGTTTTGATTAGTATCTGAGTGCTTAACCATTTGCACCACCCAGGGACTCAAGATTAAAATAGGACATGGAAAAAATAGAAAGTTTCCGTAGAAGATCAACCAAAGGTATATAAAATATAAGGAGGGAACGTGAAAGACTATAACAGCATGCATTCACTTTGAAGCAACTAGATCAGGGTTTAAACCTTAGTTGTAGGACTTTTTAGTTGCAGGACCTTAGCCGAGCTAGTAACCTTGTCTGAGAAATGAGAGCACCTTCATTTGGTGGTTGTGATAGAATACATCACATCAAGCCTGGTCTATGTTAACCACTCAAACACAAATCGTTTCTTTTCTCTCTAGGAAGTATATTCCTGAAAAATAGAGCCTGCAAGAAAGGAATTAACTCAAAATTGTTTTGAATGAAAAGAGGTTATGTAGCCTGCCCTTCCTTCCAGTGCACAGTTACTCTTAATACCCTGAAGAGTCTCAGCAGGAACAAATAGCCTTAAATTGCATCAATTTTCTTCATCACTTCCTGGGAATATAATACAAGAATAGGCCGTAGGTCCTGGAGTGTCCATACCAAGGAATTAGGCAAAACAAGAAGTATGTATGTAAATGATGTGAGAATAACCTAGCTTGATCTCTTCTGCTGAAATTTTAATCTCAGATGCATTCTACATGGTCATGACGACTGTGTCGTTACCCATTTGTTTTGAGACTGAACTTACCCAAATATTTTCTGAAATGTATTTGTAAATTTAGGGCATTATACTCGTTAATTATTTATAAATATTCATTTTATAGCTTTTACAACTGGGAGAGTCATATTGCTGTTTGGAATTCAAGTCCCAATTACCAAGTGGTTGCTGATAATCCAGAAGGCTTACTCTTCAAATACAAAAGAGACAGAAAAATTCTCAATGTGGACCCCAAGGTAAGTTTTCTTTTTCACTTATAAATTCTTCAACAAAGTATTGTATTTCTACCATTATGCAAAAATCTATGAAATATTTGAAACCCTTAATTTTTTTTTTAATTTAGGGAAAAAAAAGTTTTGAAATTTTGAGCATTTACTATCTTAAAAATTCTAAATCTTAATAACTTATCAGGAATCAATAAGGAAGAGTTTTGGGGGAATTTAAACAGAATTCATAAGTAGAAACACTTCTCCATGCCTCGCAGCAGACTTAGAGCAGGGATTTAGTTGGTAACATCTGTTTGCTGTGATTTTGTAAAGGTCTCAGTCACTTTTTGCTCTGAATGGGGAAGTGAACTATTTAGAGGAAGAGTACTCTGACTTTAAAACACATTTTATTTAAATATTTTAAAGAGATGTCCCATGATATTTCAATTGTTTTTTTTAGGACAAATATTTACATCTTACATATTTTTAAGACTGCATTTGTGTATGTTGATTGATTGTAATCATAGCTTTTCAGGTCTGGGGATAAAAGTTGAAACTTTATTTAAAGTCATTATGGTATAGAGTTCTTTAGATTTCTTTTATTTTAAGTCTTGAAAAATCTGTTGTGCATATGAGAGTATCAGTCTAAAATCCAAAGCAAAAAAAAAAGAAAAATTTTATAGTGAAAGAAATAAGAATTGTATGATACACCTGGGGTAAGGGCAGGGACAGACCAAAGGAAAAAAGGAGTCAGGCTCTAAAATTTTCCTACTGAAGTAATTTCTTCTATATTCATTTAGTATAGCTTCTTGCTCATAGAATGCTCAATAACTATGTGTTCCAAAAATGAATGAATGAAATTCCATAGCAGGAAATGGATTATCTCTGCAATCAGATTCAGCTGCAGATATTAGAAACCCCAAGATACTGGCTTAAACAGGATAGAAGCTTCTTCCTCTTCTACATGTGAGTCTTGATATTAGCAGTCTTAAGTTGGTATGCCAGCTCCACAGTCTACTGGGTCCAGATGAACCTCATCATCATGAGCCAAACTGGATCTTCAATCAAAACAACCACATTGCAAACGAAATGCAGAGTGGAGTAAAAAGGCACAAAGAATATGACCTCTTTAGGTCAGGAAGCCAGTTGGTAATACATTCTTTGTACTTTTAATGATGGTTCCCAAAATCTACCATACAAATATTTGCTTAAGCCCCATTTTGAGAACTTAGTCACATGGTCACATCTAGCTGTATGGAAGGCTGGATAATGCAGTCTTTCAGTTCAAGTGGCCATGTGTCCAGCTAAAAATGGGGGTTCCTGGAAAAAGAGAAAATAGGTTGGGTAGACAACTAGCAGTTTCTGACACAATGCTACCTCCTTCAACAGAACACTAAATTCTCAGGTTCTTACTAGAAAAAATGAGGGGGAAAGACCAGAAAATCTTTATGGCCATATGTTTTATGTATCTAGGAATACCAGAGAAGTTTATCAGTACACCTTCTCCCTAGTGGTGGCTCCTTACTTATCGTAAATGGGTGTCAACGTGTGATCAGTTGAGGCAAAATACAGAAAGCTGAATAAGAGGCATTCACAGACTCTTCCTTTTAGAAAGCTAAATTATATTCATGAAAAATGTATAAAATTATTAATAGCTTCATTAAGATGTGCAAACCAGTTTATAAATGACATCACTCTTTGACTATTTTAGAGCTCTGTTTTAACTAATGACATGTACATACTACAATAATGCATGTCATGAAGTTTAGATTTTACAGTCTTTGGGGAATCATTATTGAATATAAACTGTTACTTGAACATGGTTCAAACAACTTTAAGTAAAACCTTCAGTTCAAAAATAATCAGTCATGACATTTCAAGGACTTAGTCAACAATATATTAAAATGTAATATTTCCCTCTTTTTTTTCCTGGAAGATTTTTATTATAATTTAAAAGAGTCATGACGGAATTTGAAGGAGAGGTTCTTTCAAATCTTGGAAAAAGAATAAGGACCAAGTTAATAAGTCATAAAGTAAGAAATTATTGGATGAAACACCTGATGATATTTGAAAACTTATATTTCTTTAAATCTTACTTTAATTTTACCTTTTTGAAGACAAAAATTAAAATCATCCTCACTGGAAAACATGTGGTTCTCAGTATCAGTAAACAAGTTTCTAGACCTTGCTTTACTGCTTGCATGTACTTGAGAAATTCACTTATTTTCCTTGGACTTTAATGTCCGCAATTGGAAGATTATGTCTTTTGTTCTTTATTTCTGACCTCTAAAAAAAGGGTCCCTCTAAATTCTCAGTTCCAATTCACAGAGATTCTGATTCATCTGGGCCCAGAAATACATATTTTTAATGAGCAACTAGTGTGACTCTGTACAGATTGTCCTTAAACCACATTTTGAGAAACTTTCTCTATAAAAGACAAAAACCTCTGCCATTTCATCCTCAAACATAAATGGAATAACAGTCATATTTCATGGACTGGATATATAATTAGCATGTTTATCTCCTACATACTTCTTAACTCATTCACCCTCTTCAAAGATCCATGGCCCTTTTATTTTTCATACATCCAACATAATGATTCTTTGACATTCATAAGAATCAAGAAATAAGTTCCAAGTGTATATTTTGAAATCCACAAATGTACATTGATAAGAATTAGATTTTATACTGAATATTTTTTCTTAATAAAATTTCTTGAAATTCCTTCTAAGATGAACACCATCAGATAACTCCACTTTTAAGATTCTATAAAGTATTGTAAAAACAATACAATTCAACTCTATTTTTTCCTTTCCTTTAAACACTGCCTTTGAAATCTTTGGTGCTTAAGAGGTCAAGATAAATAAAAGGTGGAAACAGTGATAAACAGGAGGTGTTTTCTTTGCACCACACAGATGTAGACTCATAAATTCTAAAGCATGGTTCCCATGAAACACAGTTGTTTGTGAATGGTAACAGTGGAAAAAAAAGAAAATCATGCAGGTCTTAGAACAAGTAATATGAGTTCATTAGTTAAGAAATTCCAAATGCAATAAGAGTTTGGTTGCATTGAAAACAGGGCCACTGGCTTTAACTTCTCTGCAGCTGTATAACATCTGGAACAAATAAGGAAAGTTTCTATTTTTGAGTGAAGAATGCTTGTCTGAGTGATTCACACCCACCAAAATGTTTCCAGTGTATTATCTTTAGAAGGATTGAGTGGAAGCACTTTGCACTCACTCCCCTACATTATCTGGACAAAGGGAAAAAAAAAAATAGGCATTTTTCTTTTACTTTTAGGAAACATTAACCATGGGAGAGCTTGCTCTGAGTCTTACCATAACATAGGTGGTCTAAAATCTCCACAGTCTACTAATACTGCAAAAGAGAGAGAGAGAGACTGAGTAGAATAGTTAAAACAAGGAAACTATTTCTTAATTATGCCAATTTTTCTCCCTTTCCCTCTTCAATTCACCAAAAGGTCTGTGAGAGCCCATCACCTGGAAAAAATGCCTGGTTTGAAGGTACTCAACAAATATTCATTGAATAAATGATGAATTACTCCCTACAAACACACACAATGCTACACTAATTAGAAGTTGAGCAATAGATTGTGCCACTGATACTTGATGCAGCAGGGATGGCAAGAATGTCTAAGCCACCTCTACTCTATATTAATACAAATAAGTCAGAAAGATATTGTAGCAATTTACCATGTGGAAGCAGCTAGCAGGTCTTATTTTTAGGTTTTGTAGGGGTCATTCAGACATCTTTCTTTTGGTCTGTGTTCTCAAATGAGCCTGTGCAGTCTCAGGAATATGTAATTTAAGCTACCTCAAATTATGAATGGTGAATTAGAACATATTTTTGACTCACGTAAAAACTGATGCAAATAGGTTAAATTACTTTCTCAAGGTCAAGAGTTAATGATTAGTAGAATCAAGCAATGGTGCTTAAACTCAACTATTAAGAGAGAGCATGAGGGACGTAAAGAGAAGCAAGACTTCAATCACCTTGCCCTGTAAATGCTTATAGTATATGTAGGGAAATCAGGCATGTAAAAAATAGAACTGTAATACAAGGCAGAAAGTGATACGTGGCAAAAGAAAGATATGTTTGGAAATTCAGTGGAAGAAGAGATTACTTTTGATCTGGGGACAGGAGCCAGTGGAGGCAGGATGGGAGAAGAAACACAGGGGGGATAATGTTAGCTGATAATGAGGAGGTCCTGTTTTAGCTGGAACATGAAAGATTAAGAATTGAACTCCTAGAGAGGGAGCAGTGGATAACATCAAGAAGGTAATGCATTATCAAAGATAAGATTCACAAGTGTGGAGCAGGCAGCAAACAACATAAATAGTTCCATTTGTCTGCTGCATTGGCTTGGAGATGCAGTGGAGTGGAAATTAAGCTTGGACAGGTCATAGAGCCTTGAATTCAGGACTGATAATCATCTTGGACCAGACTTCATAGGAAATGAGGGAATATCCAAAGCTCTTGTGCAGGTAAATAACAGGATGAAAGTTATGCCGAGTATTGTTATTGTTGTTAGATGCCATTGAGGCAGTTCCAACTCATAGCCACCCTATGTACAACAGAATGAAACATTGCCCAGTCCTGCACCATCCTCACAATCTTTGCTATGCTCGAGCCCATCATTGCAGCCACTGTGTAAATCCATCTCATTTAGGGTCTTCCTCTCTTTTGCTGATCCTCTACTTTACCAAGCATGACAAACTGACAGACAAGTGATAGCATGCTGAGTAGGACAGAATAAAGAGAAAAACTGCAGCAGATGAGAGCCTAATAATAATACAGGTGAAGAGCAAAGGAGCCTAGCATTTGGGGCCCAGCTGTAGTAAACACATTTCTGAGTAGGCTTTTAATACTGCAACAACCTGATCATCTGGGTAAAGAGATTGCATATCTATCTAAAAAGAGTAGCTAAGAGATCTTCTCACTCACAGGGTCACTGTGAGTTGGAATTGACTCAATGGCACACAACAACAACAATGTGTGAGACAGAGAGACAGGGGTGGGGGGAAGTGAGAGAGAGATGCTACTGTAGGACGAGTAAAGAAAAAAAGATGAACTAGACTGATGGCCTCTAAGTCTGTTACTCCTTCATTCTTCTTTCTATTCTCCTCTTCCTCATGTGATGTTTAATGAGCACCTGCTGGGCACTGTGAAATAGAATAGGTGCATCACAAAGGCGGTGTTCTTACCCTAAAAAGCTTACAGGTTAATTGGTGGGTGGATGGGGAAATATTTCTGCAGAAATGACAAGCTAGAAAGTGACTTGAAGATACAGAAAAAGCTCTCCAAGAATTCAGGGGAGGAAAAATTTACCTTGAACATAAGGAATTCAAAGATGAATTAATAGAAGAGATGCCCTCTGAACTGTACCTTGAAGGATGGGTATTGTCTGAGGTTTTCTTTATAGAAGCAACACCAGGAAAGCATAAGTATGTGCGTGCATGCGTGCGTGTGTGTGTGTGTGTGTATTTTAAAGACAGAAAGAGAAATTTGTATCAAGGAAATGGCTCAGCAGTTGTAGAGGCTGGAAAGTCCCAAGTCCGTGGGTCAGGCATCAAGCTGGAGGCTTCTCCTGACTCACGTGGTTGCAGGGACTGAGGAATGCAAGATTGACATATCTGACGGCAGGCTACTGGCTCACAGGATGTGAAGGCTGATGGATCCAAGACTGGCAGGCCAGATGGCAGGATGCTGGCTCAAGTCCCAAGAACCAGAGTTCAGATGATGACAAGCCAAATGCAGGATCCACAGCAGAGTAAAAGCCAGCAAGCTTTGCCAGAAAGCCCGTATGTGTTGGATACAGGAGATAACCCCAAGGAAACTCCATTTTGACTGATTGGCTTCTCACAGCAGATCTCATCATAGAGGTGATTACATTATATCAGATCTTATCATGGAGGTGATTGCATCATTACATATCTGCCAAATTACATCATAACTGCCAAACCACTGAAACTCATGGCCCAGCCAAGGTGACGCACAACCTTAGCCATCACAGTCTACGTCTGCTTAACTTGGCACCTGTACACATCTTCATAAACCATACTCGTAAAAAAAAACCTAACTCATTGCTGTCGAGTCAATTTTGATTCATATTGACCCTATAGAACAGAGTAGAGCTGCCCCATTTCGGTTCCCAAGGGATGGCTGGTGGATTCCAACTGCCGAACTTTTGGTTAGCAGCTGTAGTATTTAACCACTACACCTCCAGGGTTCCCTTAAACCATACATAATCTCTAAATAAAGACAATTATAAAGTCATACTTTTGCCTAACATGATACAACTAACACACATACAACCGAAAAAGCATTAGGCTTTTTTACATCTTATATTTTATAAGTGAAGAAAATAAAAATGTTCGATGCACACATACAAGGAAGAAATACTCATAACAACTACAGTTCTCCTTTCTGTAACTGGTCACAAGTCATAGCAGGTATTTAGAGCTACCTTCTTCTACCGACCATTCCGTATTCCCTTCACCTTCAGCAAGCACCTCAGCTGGTCGTGTTTTGTTCCTGGTGGGGTGATCAAACCTTCATTCCTGAAGGCTGTGGGTCATTAGCAGTCATGTTAGAATTGGATTGCTGTAGTTTTCCATTGGCTTTAATCACAGGGTATGGTAGTATAAGACATGCCCTAAGGGATTTCTTTCTTGCATTCCAAACATACTCTTCTTAACTTTCATTATGTAATATCAATCTGATTTCCTCTTGGTAATCAGAATCAATCACACTAGTCAATACGGTAACTCCCTTCTTTGCCTGTTGATCCAGAGGCATGAGGAGCCTGAAGTGGCCAGGTGGCATTCTTAACTTCTAGTTCAATGGAGTCAGCGATATGTCTGTAGGTAGGAGCATTCCTCCCTTTGGAACTAAGGCCTCTAGGCCCATAGAGCATAGGGTCACGGGGACAGGAAGCAAAAATTTTGAGAGTGGATCACTAGGGGTTATAGTAAGTAGGGTCACTTCCATTTCAACTCCTTGATTCCTGGAACCATGAAGCCTGGCTACAGGAGAAAAAGCACTACATATTGGATGCTGGTTTAAAGCATATACTACCTCCTGGAGAATACTGCCCCAACCCTGCAAGGTATTGCTACCTAGCTGGTACTGTAATTGTGTCTTTAGAAGGTCATTTCATCACTCTATCAAGCCAGCTGCTTCAGGATAGTGGCGAACACGATAAGACCAGTGAATTTCATAAGCATGGGCCCAATGCCTCACTTCATTTGCTGTGAAGTGAGTCCCTTGACCTGAAGCGATGCTGTGATATAACATGACGGTGGATAAGGCGTTCTGCAAGTCCACAGATGATAATTTTTGCAGGAGCATTGTATGCAGGGAAGGCAAGTCTGTATTCCAGTAAGAACAAAATGCTGCCCTTTCCATGATGGAAACTGTTTAATGTAATCAACCTGCCACTAGGTTGCTGGCTGATCACCTCAAGGAATGGTACCTTATCAGGGAATCAGTGTTGGTCTTTGCTGCTAGCAGATTGGGCACTCAGCAGTGGTTGTAGCCAAGTCGGCCTTGGTGAGTGGAAGTCCATGTTACTGAACCCGTGCATAACCTCCATCCCTGCCATCATAGCCACTTTGTTCATAAGCTCATTGGGCAATGATAAGAGTGGCTAGCGAAAGAGGATGACTGATTTTCACAGAATCTGTCATCCTATCCACTTTACTGTTAAAATCCTCCTTTGCTGAGGTCACCGTTTGGTGAGCATTCACATGAAACACAAATATCTTCACTTCTTTGGCCCATTCGGAGAGGTCTATCCACATTCCTCTTCCCCATACATCCTTGTCACCAGTTTTCCAATCACATTCCTTCCAAAACCCTGACCATCCAGACAAACCATTGTCGTGTTTTTGTTGTTGTTGTTGTTAGGTGCCGTTGAGGCGGTTCCGACTCATAGCGACCCTATGCACAACAGAAACGAAACATTGCCCGGTCCTGCGCCATCCTTATAATCCTTGTTATGCTTGAGCTCATTGTTGCAGCCACTGTGTCAATCTACCTCGTTGAGGGTCCTCCTCTTTACCGCTGACCCTATAATCTGCCAAACGTGATGTCCTTCTCCAGGGACTGATCCCTCCTGACAACATGTCCAAAGTATGTAAGATGCAGTCGCACCATCCTTGCTTCTAAGGAGCATTCTGGTTGTACTTCTTCTGAGATAGATTTGTTCGTTCTTTTGGCAGTCCATGGTATATTCAATATTCTTCACCAACACCACAATTAAAAGGCGTCAACTCTTCTTCAGTCTTCCTTATTCATTGTCCAGCTTTCACAAGCATATGACGTGATTGAAAATACTATGGCTTGGGTCAGGTGCACCTTAGTCTTCAAGGTGACATCTTTGCTCTTCAACACTTTGAAGAGGTCCTTTGCAGCAGATTTGCCCAATGCAATGCGTCTTTTGATTTCTTGACTGCTGCTTCCATGGCTATTGATTGTGGATCCAAGTAAAATGAAATCCTTGACAACTTCAATCTTTTCTCCATTTATCATGATGTTGCTCATTGGTCCACTTGTGGGGATTTTTGTTTTCTTTATGTTCAGGTGTAATCCATACTGAAGGCTGTGGTATTTGATCTTCATTAGTAAGTGCTTCAAGTCCTCTTCACTTTCAGAAGCAAGGTTGTGTCATCTGCATAACGCAGGTTGTTAATGAGTCTTCCTCCGATCCTGATGCCCCGTTCTTCTTCATATAGTCCAGCTTCTAGTATTATTTGCTCAGCATACAGATTAAATAGGTATGGTCAAAGAATACAACCTTGACGCACACCTTTCCTGACTTTAAACCATGCAGTATCCCCTTGTTCTGTCCGAATAACTGCCTCTTGATCTATGTGAAAGTTCCTCATGAGCACAGTTAAGTGTTCTGGAATTCCCATTCTGTGCAGTGTTATCCATAGTTTGTTATGATCCACACAGTCAAATGCCTTTGCATAGTCAATAAAACACAGGTAAACATCCTTCTGGCATTCTCTCCTTTCAGGATCCATCTGACGTCAGCAATGATATCGCTGGTTCCACATCCTCTTCTGAAACCAGCCTGAATTTCTGGCAGTTCCCTGTCGATATATTGCTGCAGCCATTTTTGAATGATCTTCAGCAGAATTTTGCTTGTGTGTGATATTAATGATATTGTTCTATAATTTCCACATTCAGTTGGAGCAACTTTCTTGGGAATAGGCATAAATATGGATCTCTTCCAATCAGTTGACCAAGAAGCTGTTTTCCATATTTCTTGGCATAGATGAGTGAGCACCTCCAGCACTGCATCTGTTTGTGGAAACATCTCAATTGATATTCCATCAATTCCTGGAGCCTTGTTTTTTGCCAATGCCTTCAGAGCAGCTTGGAGCTCTTACTTCAGCACCATCAGTTCCTGATCATATGCCACCTCTTGAAATGGTTGATCATCACGTAATTCTTTTTGGTATAATGACTCTGTGTATTCCCTCCATTTTCTTTTGATGCTTCCTGCATCATTTAATATTTTCCCCATGGAATGCTTCACTATTACAACTCAAGGGTTGAATTTTTTCTTCAGTTCTTTCAGCTTGAGAAATGCCAAGTGTGTTCTTCCCTTTTGGTTTTCCATCTCCAGCTCTTTGCACATGTCATTATAATACTTTGTCTTCTCGAGAGGCCCTTTGAAATCTTCTGTTCAGTTCTTTTACTTCATCAATTCTTCCTTTTGCTTTAGCTGCTTGTCGCTCAAGAGCAAGTTTCAGAGTCTCCTCTGACACCCATCTTGGTCTTTTCTTTCTTTCCTGCCTTTTCAGTGACCTCTTGCTTTCTTCATGGATGATGTCCTTGATGTCATTCCACAACTCGTCTGGTCTTCGGTCACTAGTGTTCAATGTGTCAAATCTATTCTTCAGATGGTATCTAAATTCAGATGGGATATACTCAAGGTCATATTTTGGCTCTCGTGAACTTGCTCTGATTTTCTTCAGTTTCAGCTTGAACTTGCATATGAGCAATTGATGATCTGTTCCACAGTCGATCCCTGGCCTTGTTCTGACTGATGATATTGAGCTTTTCCATTGTCTCTTTCCACAGATGTAGTCAATTTGATTTCTGTGTGTTCCATCTGGAGAAGTCCATGTGTATAGTCACCGTTTAAGTTGGTGAAAGAAGGTATTTGCAACAAAGAAGTCGTTGGTCTTGCAAAATTCTATCATTCGATCTCCGGCATTGTTTCTATCACCAAGGCCATGTTTTCCAACTACTGATCCTTCTTCTTTGTTTCCAACTTTCGCATTCGAATCGCCAGTAATTATCAATGCACCTTGATTGCATGTTTGATCAATTTCGGACTGCAGCAGCTGATAAAAATCTTCTATTTCTTCATCTTTGGCCCTAGTGGTTGGTGTGTAAATTTGAATAATAGTCGTATTAACCTGTCTTCCTTGTAGGTGTATGGATATTATCCTATCACTGACAGCGTTGTACTTCAGGATAGATCTTGAAACTTTCTTTTTGACGATGAATGTAACACCATTCCTCTTCAAGTTGTCATTTCCAGCATAGTAGAATATATGATTGTCCAATTCAAAATGGCCAATGCCAGTCCATTTCAGCTTACTAATGCCTAGGATATCGATGTTTATGCATTCCGTTTCATTTTTGATGATTTCCAATTTTCCTAGATTCACACTTCATACATTCCATGTTCTGATTATTAACGGATGTTTGCAGCTGTTTCTTCTCATTTTGAATCGTGTCACATCAGCAAATAATGGTCCCGGAAGCTTTACTATAACCCCGTCATTAAGTTCAACTCTACTTTGAGGAGGCAGCTCTTACCCAGTCATCTTTTGAGTGCCTTCCAACCTGGGGGGGCTCACCTTCCAACAGTATATCAGACAATGTTCTGCTGCTATTCACAAGGTTTTCACTGGGTAGTGCTTTTCAGAAGTAGACTGCCGGTTCCTTCTTCCTAGTCTGTCTTAGTCTGGAAGCTCAGCTGAAACCTGTCCTCCATGGGTGACCCTGCTGGTATCTGAATACCGGTAACATAGCTTCCAGCATCACAGCAACACACAAGCCCCCATAGTATGACAAACTGACAGACACATTGTAGACAACATAGACATTGTCTACAGCCCAAGAATGAGTATAAAATCATGCATCTGGCCATTTCTCCTTCTAAGTGAATAACCAGATGTACTTCTCGAGGTTCTGCCCGTTGGGAGGATTCCCCTTCACCACTGTCCTTCAGGGAGGTCCCAGAAAGGGGCTATAGTACTGCCACTGTCCACTTTCAAGTAGTGCCTGCATATCATGCAGAACAGTCTGTAAACCAAGCATCAGTTTTCTCTTTCTCAGTCAACTAATCATAAAGAACTCCCCATAAGGCCATAGGTGCATATGGAAAGATGAAAGGTAAAGTGACAGGAGTTGAGGCCATGGACTTTTGGACCACTTCCTCATGCAACTTGTTTGTGCCTTCAGGTCCTACTCAGTCCAAATCTTTTATACCACATCCATTTAGTGATGGAATTTTACTGTGCACGTCCGAATTTATAGCTCTGTGAGTCAGACAACACCAAGTTCATGATGGGCGGGTCAGGCTGCATGGTGATTTCGCGTCCCATGGTTAACTGTTCAGCCTCTACTAAGGCCCAGTAACAACCCAAAAGCTCTTTCTCAAAACAGTAGTAGTTATCTGCAGAGGATGACAGGGCTTTGCTCCAAAATCCTAAGGGTCTGCACTGTGATTCATGAGTAAGGGCCTGCCTAAGATTCCAAACAGCATCTCTATCTGCTACTGAAACTTCAAGCACCATTGGATCAGCCGGATCTTATGGCCCAAATGGCAGAGCAGCTTGCACGGGAACAAGAACCTGTTGCAGAGCCTCCTCTTGTTCAGGGCCCCATCCAAAACTTGCAGCTTTTCAAGTCACTTGATAAATAGCCCACAGTATCATATCCAAATGACAGATATGTTGCCTCCAAAATCCAAAGAGGCCCACCAGGTGTTGTGCTTCCTTTTTAGTTGTGGGAAGGGTCAGATGCAATAACTTATCCTTCACTTTAGAAAGAATATCTCAACATGTTCTACACCACTGGACCCCTAGAAATTTCACTGAGGCAAAAAGTGTCTGAATTTCTGTAAAATTAATTCCCCATCCTCTAGCAGGCAAATGTTTTACCGATAAGTTCAGAGTCATTGACACTTCTTCTCTACTAGGTTCAATCAGTATTATGTCATTAATGTAATGGACCAGTGTGACATCTTGTGGAAAGAAAAGCCAATCAAGTTCTCTTTGGGCTAAATTATGACATAGGGTTAGAGAGTTGATATACCTCTGAGGTAGTACAGTGAAGGTATATTTCTGGCCTTCCACAGCAGAAAGCAAACTGCTTCTGGTGGTCCTGTGAAGCAGATATGGAGAAAAAGGCAGTACCCAGATCAAAAGCTGCATACCTTGTACAAGGGGATGTATTAATTTTCTTAAGCAATGAAACCATATCTGAAACAGCAGCTGCAATTGTAGTCACCACGTGGTTAAGTTTTTGATAATTCACTGTCATTCTCCAGGATCCATCTGTTTTTTGCACAGGCCAAATAGGCAACTTGAATGGGGTTGTGATGGGAATCACCACCCCTGTATCCTTCAAGTCCTTGATAGTGTCAGTGATTTCTTCAATCCCTCCAGGAATGCAGTATTGCTTTTGGTTTACTGTTTTCATAGGTATGGACAGTTCTAATGGTTTCCATTTAGCCTTTCCTAACATAATAGCCCTTATTCTACATGTCAGGCATACAATGAGTCGGTTCTGCCAGTTCCTGAGTATGTCTATTCCAATTATGCATTCTGGAACTAGGGAAATCACTACAAAATGGATTCAGGGACCCACTGGGCCCACTATAAGGTAGATAAGACCTAACACTTCATTAATAACTTGACCTCCATATGCCTCCCACTCTGACTGGTGGGTCACAGTGATGTTTTATGTCTTCTAGAATTAGTGTCAGTTCAGGGACAGTATCCTTTAATCCCCTAAAAGTCTGATTATTTCCTTTTCCCCAATGAAGAGTTACTCTCATAAAAGGCTGTAGATTCCTTTGGAGAAGACTAGAAGAATGATTAACAGTGTAAATTTTTGGCAGTGTAGTGGAGTCCTTCCTCAAGGGGATCCTGGCTCCCCTTTACTCAAGGGAACGGGGGCCTGTAAACTCATTCAAGTCTGGGAATTAATTAACTAATTAACTGTGACTCTCTATTCTGGCTATTCAAGTTAGATTGCCATCCACTTGTACTAGAATTCTTCCACTTGTACAGATCTAGTAAATATTTAGTAGATTTCTCATGTATTTTACTCCTAAGGACACCACAACTAAGTAGCCAATGCCTTAAATCCATATGAGTCAGACTATTCTGATTACTGCTTTGACTCCACTGTCCCTCAGTAACCACACCCACCTTGTCTTTGTCGACTGAGTGCTGTCACTTGGCCCCTACCACCACAGGGCCCAATCAGCCCCATTGTATTTATGTGTCTTAATTCAGTTAGTGCAGCTCCCACTCTCAAATCTGACTTACGTAAAATAGCAATCACAGCAGTCTTTAAGTATGCTGGTGCTCCCTACATGAATTTGTTCTTTACCATTGTGGTAAAAGATATGTTCTATGGGTACTCCGTGCGTGGGTTTGGGGGCCTAACCTGATAAATCCACTCTAACATACCAGTTTCCCTAAGCATTTGGATACCTTTTCTATGGTATATCAAGGAAGTTCTGATACTTCAACCTGATTTGGTGTAGGCCACCACATAACTCATGCTTCAGGGACCCATCCAAATAAACTACTAGATCCTTTCCTAACCTCTCAAGCTGAAACATTGAATGAAGAATCTGTGCTTAGTGGCCCATATCAGTAAACTCAGACTGATCTAACTTTATGTTCCCTGCACTATTATTCCACACCCTTAATATCCATTCCCACACATACTCCCCAGGTTTCTGTTTGTACATATTAGAAAAGTCGAGCAGTTCTTTTGGGATGTAGCGTACCTCCTCCTGGGTCACACTTTATACTTTACCTTTTCAGGTTTGCTAGAACTTAAGTTTAGTTATAGACCTAGAAGCAAAAATGGATGATGGGGATGTGTTTTGAGAACATTCAGCAATGTCTTGTAAGGCATCTGCCTCAGGTGATGCCCCAGGTGATGACTCAGACACTGCCCCAGGTAATACCTCAGACAAAGGCTCT
This sequence comes from Loxodonta africana, assembly GCF_030014295.1. Classification (NCBI taxonomy): domain Eukaryota; kingdom Metazoa; phylum Chordata; class Mammalia; order Proboscidea; family Elephantidae; genus Loxodonta; species Loxodonta africana. The sequence goes on along the minus strand of NC_087346.1, from coordinate 72,991,792 downwards.
GGAGACACAGGTAGGTTACTCTCATCGGATGAGCAGGGAGGAGCTAATGGCTTTGTTGGCAGGGGCAATTTAATAGAAATTAGGGGCTCAGTGTCCCTTATCTTCCTGATTATCTGCCCATATGTCCCCATCCCAAGTTTCAGGATCCCATTTCTTCTAATCGATGCCCTCATATTAACCTCAGAAACCATTCAAGATTGGGAATTCAATTGACATTGTAGTTCAGCCACCCATATGATGAGACTCTGAGTTTGGTTTTTGGCAATAACAGCTCTTTTACTACAAGAAATAAGCTTTCTTTCAGGGCACAAGTGGCAACTTCAAGGCCATTTGTGTGCTGCTCGAGCTTTGACTCTGAAGCCCTGAACTCATCTCTTTCTTTCACCACTTTGTCTAGTGAAAGTAGGACCTGGTTAGTTGGTTCCCTATACTTCTTATTCTGAGAAAATTGTAGAAAAGAATCAAACATTCAATTAACCGGAGCTTCACGTCCCACCACTACTTAATCTATTAGTGGTGATATTTTGCATATTTCTATTGCCATCTCACACCATGGATTAACAGCGTCCTTTTTACTAGTGGACTCAGAATCATCAACATTTTTAAGGCTAACCACACTTGAGAACCAATTTAGAAAACTCATTCTTACAATTTTTTTTCTCTAGAACCACTCACTTTTGGTACCAAATGTCTTAGGCTGGATTATCTACAGAAACAAAACCAGTGAAGCTTATACATACGTATATATATACTACATATATACATATATGTAGTATATATGTATTTATATATATGTAGTATATATGTACATACAAAGAGAGATTTATATCAAGGAAATGGCTCATGCAGTGGTAGAGGCTGGAAAGTCTCAAGTTCTTGGCTATAGTTGCTTGATAAATGGCCAACCAAAAAAAATATTAAAAGATCATTGAGAACTATAGGTTCTATTAGATGTAGGAAACTGATGAAACAAAAGACACTGTACAGAGTAAGCATTTCTGGATCCATTCTGAGAGTCACAGAGCTCAGAAGGTATGTGCAGTACAGATTGTGCATTGATTTAGCAGGATGTGTTTCTTTTCTCTTTCATATTATATTGGAGGACAAAACCAAAAACCAAACCCTTTCTGGTGGAGGTGATTCCGACTCATGGTGAGCCCATGCATTACAGAGTAGAACTGCTCCATAAGGATTTCTTGGCTGTGATCTTTATGGAAGAAGATCACCATGCCTTTCTTCCACTGTGTTTATCAATAGGTTCAAACTGCCAACCTTTTGGTTAGTAGTTGGGTGCAAACTGTCTGCACCACCCAGGGTCCTTTATTAGAAGACAAGAGTCCTCTAATTTAGACTCCACTTCTTGAAAATCACAGTTGTTCAAACATAAAAATGATCTACTTTGGAATGCATGCTGTTTTCATGAGAGCTCTTTATCAGCATCTATCCCACCATGGTTTGATGAGGAGCAATTTCTGTCAATTCTGCAAAGCATTTCTTCTTCCCCTCTACTTCTCACACTAATCAATCATGAGAATCTCAGACTCCATCCCTAGCAATTCAAAATGAATCAGTCTGTGTTACAACCCAGGTGTCTGTATTTTTAAAAGTCTCACCAGGTGATTCTAAAGATTACCTGGATCTGATACTCACTGCTTTATACAGTAATATTTTATTAGCTGTTGCTTCGCCTTGCTATATGTGCATATAGTAATAAAACTTCATTCCTTTAAAAACAGATTTTAATTCAACAGTCCTAATTTAAAGTAGTTTATCAAAAGAAGATGGAAGGAATACACACAGTCATTATACCAAAAAGAATTAGTCAATGATCAACCATTTCAAAAAGTGGCATATGATCAGGAACCGATGGTACTGAAGGAAGAAGTCTAAGCTGCTCTGAAGGCATTGGTGAAAAACAAGGCTCTAGGAATTGATGGAATATTAATTGAGATGTTTCCACAAACAGATGCAGTGCTGGACGTGCTCACTTATCTATGCCAAGAAATATGGAAGACAGCTTCCTGGCCAACTGACTGGAAGAGATCCATATTTATGCCTATTCCCAAGAAAGGTGATCCAACCAAATGTGGAAATTATAGAACAATATCATTAATATCACACACAAGCAAAATTTTGCTGAAGATCATTCAAAAACAGTTGCAGCAGTATATTGACAGGGAACTGCCAGAAACTCAGGCCAGTTTCAGAAGAGGATGTGGAACCAGGGATATCACTGCTGCGGTCAGATGGATCCTGGCTGAAAGCAGAGAATACCAGGAGGATGTTTACCTGTGTTTTATTGACTATGCAAAGGCATTCGACTGTGTGGATCATAACAACTTATGGATAACATTGCGAAGAATGGGAATTCCAGAACACTTAATTGTGCTCATGGGGAACCTGTACATAGATCAAGAAGCAGTTGTTTGGACAGAACAAGGGGATACTGATTGGTTTAAAGTCAGGAAAGGTGCATGTCAGGGTTGTATTCTTTTACCATACCTATTCAATCTGTATGCTGAGCAAATAATCGGAGAAGTTGGACGATATGAAGAAGAATGGGGCATCAGCATTGAAGGAAGACTCATTAATAACCTGATTTATGCAGATGACACAGCCTTGCTTGCTGAAAGTGAAGAGGACTTGAAGCACTTACTGATGAAGATCAAAGACCACAGCCTTCAGTATGGATTGCACCTCAACATAAGGAAAACAAAAATCCTCACAACTGGACCAATGAGCAACATCATGACAAACAGAGAAAATATTGAAGTTTTCAAGGATTTCATTTTACTTGGGTCCACAATCAACAGCCATGGAAGCAGCAGTCAAGAAATCAAAAGACGCATTGCATTGGGCAAATCTGCTGCAAAGGACCTCTTCAAAGTGTTGAAGAGAAAAGATGTCACCTTGAAGACTAAGGTGCACCTGACCCAAGCCATGTTATTTTCAATCTCATCATATGCATGTGAAAACTGAACAATGAATAAGGAAGACTGAAGAAGAATTGTGGTGTTGGTGAAGAATATTGAATATACCATGGACTGCCCAAAGAACGAACAAACCTGTCTTAGAAGAGGTACAAGCAGAATGCTCCTTAGAAGCAAGGATAGCGAGACTGCGTCTTACATACTTTGGACATGTTGTCAGGAGGGATCAGTCCCTGGAGAAGGACATCATGCTTGGCAGAGTACAGGGTCAGCAGAAAAGAGGAAGATCCTGAACGAGGTAGGTTGACACAGTGGCTGGCAACAATGAGCTCAAGCATAACAACAACTGTAAGGATACCTCAGGACCGGGCAGTGTTTCGTTCTGTTGTGCATAGGGTCACTACGAGTCATAACCAACTCGACTGAACCTAACAACAACAACAACATATTATATATCCCTGGGACTGCACAGTAGACTAAAAAGTACAGACCCAAAACCAAAGACTTTTGAAAAGCCTTCATAGAAATATGACCATACTAGGTGCTTCTGCTGAATTGTGTCCCTCAAGAATTTGTCTTCTAAATCCTAACCCCTATTCGTATGGTTATAATCCCATTTAGGAATGGGTTTTTCTTCGTGATGTTAAGAGGCCATATCAGTATGAGGCGTGTTTTAAGCCAATCAAATTTGAGATATAAAAAAAGCAGCAGATTAGGACAGAGAAGCTATCAGAGATGGGAGAAGATAGACATCATGCCACAGGAAGGTCACCAAGGAGCCAAGGAATAGAAGCTGAAAAGACAAGGATCTTCCCCCAGAGCTGACAGAGAAAGCCTTCCCTGAGAGCTAGTGCCCTGATTTTGGACTTCCAGCCCTGTAAACTGTAAGAAAATAAATTTCTGTTCGTTAAAACCACCCACATGTGGTATTTCTCTTATAGCAGAACTAAATAACTAAGACAGGGTGATAGTACCCATTCTTGCTATCACTCTCACATTAAGAACTGCCTTTTGGGATAAGTTTGTCCAGAGGCTTAAATGAGACAATATACATGATAGAAGCTTGTAAAGCATACACTGTGAGATGTGGGCCAGGAACCATTGATGGTCGTGTTTCCTGTTGTGTCGCCAATGTTTTAGTGCACATGGTAAAATATCTGTGGCATGCAGTAGTCAAATATTATTTACTAAAGAAATGAAAGTTATTGTTAGGTGCCTTCAAGTCAGTTCTGACTCATAGCAACCTTATAGGACAGAATAGGACTGCCTCATAGAATTTCTAAGGAGGGGCTGGTGGATTCGAACTGCCAACCTCTTGGTTAGCAGTCATAGCTTTTAACCACTGCACCACCAGGGCTCCTAAAGAAATGATAGTGGGGCCAGAAATAATCATAAAACTTTTGTGGTTAACTTTAAAATATTTTAGGATCTGAGGCACTTGAAACATATGTAGAGTCAAAGCTATTTTTAGTTGAAACAAGGTAATTTGCTCTGGTGGCATTCTTTCCTTGGTAGGTGAGTTAACCCTCAGGGTTCTTTGCTGGATGTTGGTGTGCTGGCCCTGGGCAGTGCTGGGAATGTATCTAGGGCAATGGTGATGGCCCGTGGGTGAATGAGAGAAGCAATTTAATTTTTTTTAAATAAATATGTAGCCATTATTGTACATAATACAGATCCTAAAAACAAATATGTCCAATTCTACCTTCCTTTTCTATGAGCAAAAGAATGGGGAAAGAGGGAAATGTTTGTCTAGCTAATATTAAATTTTTGTTTATGAGATGGTAAATATGGCAATGAATAATGGAGATGGTTGCACAACACGATTGACGTAACTTATTTCAATGAATCGTACAAGTGACAGACGATAAATTGGCAAATGTTGTGTTGACTACATTTCTTATAACAATTAAAAAATATGTATATCTACATGAACAAGATTTGAAATTAAAAATAAATTCTACCAACAAAGATGCTTGTTTTTGTTTGTTTTAATGTAGAGGAAGATTACAGCAGCACCTTCCCACATCTCTTCTCTGTCCTCTCAAGTGACTCTCCTCTCAAGTGACTCTTCACCCAAGAAGTACTTGCTACTATTAGTAGAAAAGGTGTTAATTGCCTCCTTAATGAGGTCTTCTAAATTCAGTGACTGCTCTTAATTTCCCTTGCCGCCCCAGCCTTAAAATCCCATCCTGCCACAGGCTTGAAATTTTTCCTCTCAAAATGGAGGTCTCTAACATTCCAACATCCTTTGGACATATGGCTTGAATTTAATTTCTTGGAGACCTTCCTGCCCAGTGAAGGTCCTCAGTTTTATAATCTGCTTCTTATAGCACCCAGGTGTATTTTCTTTGGACATAAAAAAAAAAAATACTGAATAGAATAAGTTTAAGCAAGGCTATATGGTTTCTTCAAAATCTTCAAAAATGTTCCCTCAAACTCCAAGGCAAAATTGAATTAATGCTGGACCAGTGGATCATGGGACACCTACTGAATCACCAACATCACTTTTTTGGCTCCTGAGTTTTCCTTGGAGGCCCCTTTTAAATGTTGTTTTAACCTTGGCAAGATCATAGTTATTTAGTTGAGGCCTTGCCAACTTTCTGGGTTTGCTGCCCAAATTACTGAATGTTTGGTTGATTATAGCCCTAAAACACCCACATATTTCGTAGCTTTTAAACATTTTTTCCCCTGAGCAATCACCTGGTACACCTGAACTGAAAGTCTACCACATGTAAATTAAGTACTCACTCAACTAACTGCTGCTGAGATCAGCGGGCTTGAGGAATGCATTAAAAGTTACATAACAGACCTTGGTTTTTATGAATTAAAACTCCTAAAGCTTAAATGAAATGGCTGCCTCTTGACCTGGAAAACTGATTTTAATTTTATATGCAGTATTTATGGAATAATCCCTAAAGTAAGGACATTGTTGTTTATTGCCCAGTGTATGAACATCTATATGAAGTGTAGCACAGGAAAGGTGAGCTGGAGGAAAGGAAAAAACTTTAATGTTGGGTTATTATATGTATATTGATGTTTACTAATAAGAGAGTGTAAATTATAACTCTTCAATTTCCAAGTTAAATATCCACAGAGGAAAGGAAAGTATATATATCCAAAAAAAAATTCATGACAAAACAATTACTATTTTCAGATTTCTAATACAACGGCCAGCTAATCAAACAGGATGAAAAGGTAAGAGAGACCAATATGGCCTAGGGAAATGGGGGATGGAGAAATTTGAGGAGAGTTTTAGCACGATTTCATGCTCACTTTTTCACAAAATGTATTGTCATAAATGAGAACAAGGAATATAGGAAAGAGTGACAAGTGTGTTTCATGGCCAAATGAAATGCTTTAAGACCTGGTTAAAAAAAACTATTGCCATCGAGTCAATTACAACTCACACTGACCCTATAGGACAGAGTAGAACTTCCCCATAGGGCTTCCAAGGAGCACCTGGCGGATTCAAACTGCTGACCTTTTGGTTAGCAGCCAAACTCTTAACCACTACGCCACCAGGCTTTCCAAGGACCTGGTAGCTAACGACACAGAAGCAGTCATTGCAGATGCATGACCACAGTTGTTTCTGTTTGAAAGAGCCTGGTTTCTTCTGGGTCTCAACAATTTAGCAAGTAGTCAACTCCCGTGACTCCTTCTCAGTCACTTACCACCCTCACATTTTCTTACAATTTCTGAGGCATTAAAATTCCAAAGCAGGGTGAGGGATGTCGAAGTATATTGGAATATGGAATACAACAGACCGACTGAACAGTGGTAGAGACCACTAGCAAGAGAAAAAAACCTCATGTTGACAACTTGCAAGTGGTTACTACTGCGTGAGGTATCTTCAGCGTAAACATGGTGGCCTCAATAATGTATATTGCCTCAAATAGCTGACACAAGAGTGAAAAACAAAATAAAACAAAAAAACGGCTGCCCCAATTTGGTAGCTCAGAAGACAGCTTCACAAGAACATGAAGCTTCTCTATAAGATAGGTTCTTAACCTTTTGGGGAACACAAACCACTTTAAAATCTGATAAACATTAGGGATTTGTTCTTTAAAAAAAAAAATGCCCACATGCACAGAGTATTAGTGTCAGTAGATGATACTATTTTAGGATATTTAAAGACCCTCCAAAAGCCCTTAATGAATCCCACATAAGACTTTAGACCTAAGAACTCCCAAAAATAACTGGAAGCAATTGAAAAGGGTTGGAAGAACTACAGGACAAATCTGAATGGGTTGGGGAATAGCCAGGAGGACTTGGGCAGGAAAAAGCTGTTTAAGAGGGACAAATATGTTACCTAGATCTTATCAGTTTGTGATTAAGACAAATTACTTAACCTTTTTGAGTACTTCTCCATCTGTTTTCTCATCTGTAAAATGGGGAAGATAATACCTCTACTTTGTAAAAGTTTGTTAAATGAGACAGTGTATTTAAAATGCTTGCCACTGAGTAGGTGCTCAGTGAACCAATATTGCTTCCTGGTGGCCTATTACCTTAGAAACAATGGATGTTCTCAAAAGGATAACCATTTTCCACTGTCATAATTAAAAACTGGAAATAACCTAGATGTTCATGCCTGGGCAGCAGTTAAACAAATTATGATATAACAGGCAGCAGTTTAAAAGTGTGTTAAAACTGCAGTTATTTACTGATATCGGTGTACTAGTGTGAATGGATGTCCAAGATACACAGTTAAGTAGAAATAGCAAGTTGTAAAACAAGGTAGATAATTTGCCATACTATGAAGGAGTAATAGTTTACACAGGAATTTCCCATTGATGAACATTCAGATTGCTTTATGTTTGCTCCCAAGTTTAAACAACTGCTTGCTACAACCAAATTTCTGATTCCCACCCCCCACAACCCCTGCCTTAGAATGGATTCCTAAAATGGAAATTACTTTGTAAAGGCTTTAGAGAGGTATTGTCAAATTGCTTTGCAATTAGACCATATCAATTTACAGTTATACACACATATTTTAAAACTGTCAATTCACCATGCCCTATTCATTTGACGTATTTTTGTCAATCTTTGCTAATTTTACAGTCCAAATTTATCTGGGGTTATTTTAATTTGCATTTTTTATTATTAGTGAGGATGGGCATCTCTTTCATATGCAGGTTAATATATTGTATTTCTATTATAATTGTTAATGTCCTCTACACACTTTTCTCGAGTTTTATTGGGGTTATATTTCCATTATTTTTTAAGAATTCTCTATATATAAAAGGTAGAAAACCCTTGGTTGTCATATTTTATAGGGTAGGTATCAGTCAGAACCGACTCGACAGCAACGAGTATCATATTTTTAGTGACTTATAACAATTTAGGTATTTCTCTTTTAATATTTATAATGGTTTTTTCATGCAAGATTTTTAAATTTTCATGTAGCAGAGATCATTGATTTTCTCTTTCTGATTTCTCCCATTGTTACCATGTTTAAGAAGATTTCCATACTAAGATTACACATTTGCCTATACTTCCTTCTAACTTCTTTTTATTGTTTTCTTCATACATCTAAATCTGTAATTCCTCAAAGATTTAATGAATGGAATAAGGTTAGGTCTAATTTTACTTTGTTCCATCAATTATTATTTTTCAATAATTTGTTATTACTTGTGATCTTATCCCAATATCTTATTTCACCTATTTCTTTTTCATCATTGTTTATGTTTGATTGGAGTCCCATCTCTCCTGGGGCTTAGTAATGATTTTAGGCAGAAGTCTTTTTGCAGGTTCTTATTTTTTTTATAGTGCTATAAATTTGAAGTGAGAGTTTTCTAAATACTGAGTTTTCTCAACTAGTGACATTCATTGTTGTTGCCGTGATTGTCATTATTGTTGTGCGTGATTATTTTTAGCCCCCCTCTTAACTATTGATAAAGAACAAATTTTTAACGAAAGCAGAAACATGATTCTCATACAGATACAAAATTAACATCCGTCAAAGATTTTATTTAACTCATCAATTAATGAAAAGGTGTGAATTAGAGTTGTAGCCTTTCACCATTCTTATTCTATCTGTATGCTGAGCAAAACACCTGAGAAGCTGGAATATATGAACAGCGCAGCATCAGGATTGGAAGAAGACTTGTTAAAAAATTGATATGTGGAGATGACAAAATCTTGCTTGTTGAAAGTGAAGATGACTTGAACCACTCATTGATGAAGATCAAAGATTACAGCCTTCAGTATGAATTACACCTCAACATAAATAAAGCAAAAATACAACTGGACCAATAAGCAACATCATGATATATGGAGAGAACACTGAAGTTGTCAAGGATTTCATTTCACTTGGATCAAGAATCAATGCCCATGAAGTCAGCAGTCAGGAAATCAAATGATGTATTGCATTGGGAATATCTGCTGCAAAAGACCTTTATAAAATCTTAAACATCAAAGATGTCACTTTAATGACTAAGGTGCACTTGACCCAAGCTATGGCATTTTCAATAGCCTCATATGCATGCAAAAGCTGGGTAATGGAAAAAGGAAGACTGAAGAAAAATTGACACATTTGAATTATGGTGCTGGTAAGGAATATTGACTATACCATGGAATGCCAGAAGAAGGAAGTACAGCCAGAACGTTCCTTAGAAACTAGGATAGCAAGACTTCATCTTGCTTACTTTGGACATATCATGAGGAGAGACCTATCACTGGGAAGAATATCATGCTTGGTAAAGTAGAGGGTCAGTGAAAAGAGAAAGATTCTCAACAAGATGGACTGACACAATGGCCGCAGCAATGGGCTCAAACATAGCTAGTATTGTGAGAATGGAGCAGGACCATATACATAATGTTGCTATGAGTTGTAGCTGGTTCAACGGCACTTAACAACTAAATGTTAGAAGTCCCTAGGTTGCACTAATGGTTAAAACTAGGCAACTGGCCCGAATGTTGGCAATTTGATCCCACCCAAGAGCTCCTAGAAGAAAGGCCTGGTGATCCGTTTCTGAAAGATCACAGCCATGAAAACCCTATAGAACAGAGTTCTACTCTGATGCACATGGGGTGGTCATAAGTCCGAATTGAATCCAGGGCAATTAGTTCGTTTTTTTAAATTTTTTTGTAAGATGTTACACCTAATTTAAAGGAGAACTAAAGACCAGAGACATAAAAAAGGAATGAGAAATTCTGAAATGAATTTAAAATAGATGTAAAACAGATTTATCCACAGGTCAAAAATCAGTTGCAGTCCACTGAATACATTTACTTTGCATTTGTATAGATAAGAATTACTTGTATTCTTATCAGTTTTCTACAACTTACAAACTTATGATATAGCTCAAAATTGAGGACATCTAGATGAGTGAGCTAGATAAGATGTACACTGTTTTATTTTTGCCCATCTCAAAGTCTCTCACAGTCTTTCCTTCCCCCTTTTTATCATAATTTCAAAGAAAGATTATTTTTTAACATAAAATAAGTCTAGTCTCATTGGATTTGCCTGATTTATAGAGGTGCAGGAAGAATACTGTTATACCACTAAGGACTCTTAAAGTTTGCTTTGTGAACTCTAATGCCCTACAGTTTTGAACAAATACGAAATTAAATTCTGTCTGGAAGATTTCATGTTGTTGTTGTTAGATCCCATCGAGTTGGTTCCGATTCAGTGACCTTACGTACAGCAAATGAAACAGTCGGGCCCTGTGCCATCCTAACAGTGATTGCTATGTTTGAGCGCATTGTAGTAGCCACTGTGTCAATCCATCTCATTGAGGATCTTCCTCTTTTTTGATGACCCTTTACTTTGCCAAGCATGATGTCCTTCTCCAGGGACTGGTCCTTTCCGATAACATGTCCAAAGTACGTGAGACTAAGTCTCGACATCCTTGCCTCTAAGGAGCATTCTGGCTATACTCCTTCCAAGACAATTTGTTTGTTCTTTTGGCAGTCCATGGTATATTCAATATTCTACACCAACACCATAATTCAAATGCATCAGTTCTTCTTCAGTCTTCCTTATTCATTGTTCAGCTTTCACATGCATATGAGGCCATTAAAAATACCATGACTTGGGTCAGGTGCACCTTAGTCCACCAAGTGACATCTTTGCTTTTCAACATTTTAAAGTGGAATCTTTTGCAGCAGATCTGCCCAATGCCATACATCATTTGATTTCTTGACTGTTGCTTCCATGGTCATTGATTGTGGATCCAAGTAAAATGAAATCCTTGACAACTTCAATTTTCTCTCCATTTATCATGATGGCCCAGTTGTGAGGACTTTTTTTCTTTATGTCGAGGTGTAGTTTATACTGAAGGCTGTAGTCTTTGATCTTCATCAGTAAGTGCTTCAAGTCCTCTTCATTTTCAGCAAGCAAGGTTGTGTCATCTGCATATCACAAGTTGTTAATGAGTTTTCCTCCAACCTTGGTGCTTCCAATCCTGAAGTCACCACAGTGTGACAAACTGACAGATGAGGGAAGTTTTCATAGGGAATCTCAAATTGGACTTTTAAAATGCTCTATTATGCTTTATGGAGCTCTGGTGGCACAGTAGTTAATAGCTTGGCTGCTAGCCAAAAGGTCAGCAGTTTGTATCCACCAGCCACTCCTTGGAATCTGTATGGTACAGTTCTACTGTGTCCTATAAGGTTGCTATGAGTCAGAATCAACTTGATGGCAATGGGTTTGTTTTATTTTGGTTTTATTATATGTTATCCTGAGGCTAGGAAATCTAGCCCAAGAAACTCTTTCCACCAGATTTTACCTGCAATACCTAAAAATTTGGATAAATTCATCTCTTCTCAAGGTCCCCAATTATTCTAAGGTTATTTATAAGTAGTATATTAATTCTGGGAACCTTACCAGGAATTAGGTCAGTTTTTCTGGAATGGCTTTCTAGGAATTGCCTCCATAAGTAAAGTCAAACTTAATTCTTTTTCAGTGGCTGATCTTAACTGATTAAATGAGCATCGTTTTCCAATATGACATTCCAAGAAAGACCTTGGTTTTACAACTTGTACAATTATATGCTGGTTAAAGGGAATCAACAAACCAGCCAGTTACCATCAAGTCAATTCCAATTCATGGTAACCTCATTTGTGTCAGAGTAGAACTATGCTCCACAGCGTTTTCAGCGGCTGATTTTTTGGAAGTATGTTGCCAGCCCTTACTTCAGGGATGCCTCAGGGTGAACTCTGTAAACTTTCCAGTTATCACCAAAGTGTGTTAACCCTTTGCACCACCGTAAATCAAAACCAAACTAGTTGCTGTTGAGCTGACACTGACTCATGGCAACCGATGTGTGTCAGAGTAGAACTGTGCTCCATAGGGTTTTCAATGGTTATGATCTTTTTCAAGTAGATTTGTAGGCCTTTCTTTCTAGGTGCTTCTTGGTGAATTTGAACCGCTAACCTTTCAGCTAAAAGCTGAGTGCTTAACCATTTGTACTACCAAGGGATAGTAAAAGGAAGACTTTTTTTTTTTTTAATCTATACAAGTAATTAAGTTATCATGAAAAGTACTATATATAAATGATTTAAAAAAAAAAAAACCCGCTGCCATCAAGTCAATTCTGATGCATAGCAACCCTATAGGACAGAGTAGAACTGCCCCATAGGGTTTCCAAGGCTATAAATCTTTATGAAAGCAGACTGCCACCATCTTGCTCCCACGGAGCAGCTGGTGGGTTTGAAGTGCTGACCTTTCTGTTGGCAGCTCAGCATTTAACCACTGCACTCCTTTTCTGGCAATGATAGGTACTTAAAATGACTGTAATTAATGTATTATTGATAATTTTCAAAAGTGAATGGTCTGATGGGGGTTCATAATAAGAATAATGCAACAGACAAAAGAATGTATTGTTTCTGTGGCATGCAACACAAAGATAATGAATCTATTCTAAAAAAATTAGACAAAATATCTCTAAGGATAATGATCAAATTTATTTTAAAATATATCAGTGAATGCTACATCTAATTAAAAATAGATAAAAATATTTTATAAAGGAAAAATTTGTGATTTATGACATAAAATAATCCCGAAGCATGATTCCTTATATTAAGAAAATCAAGGAAACAAATTTCGTACATCTACAGGACGACCTAGACAGTTGTGTTTTCTAAAACTCCATTGTTAAGTCTCAATGCTTATCCATTAAGAAACCCTGGCCTAGAAGATGCTGGATTCAAATTAAAGAAGAAAGTTAATGGCCAATAGACGTTTTAAATAAGAGCTAAAGTTATGACTGATAACACTATACTATTGTTGTCTAATATCATCAGGCAAAATGCTGTCAGTACTCTGATAAATATAGGAAAACCTGATAGAAGTATTTCCTAAGAGTTACAATCACTGTTTGCCCTGAGGGTAAAAACATTATTAGACAGTAATTCCAGGGACTACACAAATTTGACCTAGATAAGGCTGAACCTCTCTTCTGATTTGGCAACATTTCCAATGGAATTCTACAAACAAATCTAACTATTTCCAGCACCTCTTTTCAAAAGTGAAGGAATACATAGTTGTCATTTTCCAGGGCCATCTGGGAAATCTCAAAGATAGTTTCTGGTGTAGACCATACCTTGAAAAATTCATTTAATTTTTCTCTATATTTAAGATAATATTATGGAAAGGCAAAAATCAAAAATGTCTGCAGAGGATATTTAGAAACTTGATTAAGATGAGATCATGGTGCCAGAGAAATAATACTTATTTAACTACTTAAATGATCACTGATTTAATTAAACATTTAAAAATAAGCATAAATGATTGTAAAGACCCTTAGCTCTTTTATTAGTGAAGAATCTTTGTTCTTTGCTTTCTTTTGTGGTTTTCTTATTCTTTAAATAATCATGGATATAATAAATCAACATAAAGCTCCAAAAATTATTCTTGTAAGAGACAGATTCCAAAATCTAGGCAGATTACACAGAAGGTTTAAAAAATTTCCTTTCGTGTAATAAGCAAAGGAATTTATCAGTAAACCAACAAATCAAGCTCATCAATATTGGGCAAACATTACTAACGTCTTAGCACATTTCATAGCTTTCTTTCAGACTCAAGCACTACAAACCAAGGCAGATGAATTTCCCTTCCAAATTTTGTCCTTCATTTTACTTCTTCACATCACAGTAGTACTCAGAGATCCATGAGATCAAAACAATTGTCATATTAATACGAAGGTGTTATTTCTGTTAACATGCAATGCATTAATCATTACTATGGTCCAATGAATCAATAAGTAGCTATTTTTAAATTTCTCAGTGTCAACTTGCAATATGGTAATTATTGATAGTTATAACCCACATACACAAAAATCATTTGGGATCCTCAATAAGTCCCAAGGCTGTACAGTGGCCCTGAGATGAAAAAATAAAAAAACTGAAAACCACTACTTTCTTCTTGAAACACAAAAATACGTACACAGTGACATTGTTCCGTCTCTACTGTTCCAAGTGTAGTTTCACCATACATATTAATGATAAATTTTAACTAGTTTCTATTTCATAGAGAAAACTGGAGATAGATAATTGAGAACTATCTTTCATTTTAAAAGACTAGTAAAGCTTAAAATGCAACAACCACATACATTCCCTTTATACTTTTTAAAGAGACAAAATGAACACATTCATTAATATGACCCAAAGATGTAAGCCGAAGTACTTAAAATTATGCCTAATAATCAATTAAACCCATTGCTGTCAAGTAGATTCAGACTCATAGTTCTAATCATGAAAGAGTAGAACTGCTCCATATGGTTAGCAGCTCTTAACCACTGGGCCACCAGGGCTCCTATAAGCAATTAAACATCAAATTTCAGTATTCTATCCTAGTAAAAAGTTATCTACATATCAAATGAGTATATTATATAACTAAGTTTAATATCAGAGCCCTGATGGCCCGGTGGTTAAGAGTTTGGCTGCTAACCAAAAGGTCGGCAGTTCCAATCCACCAGCACTCCTTGGAAACCCTATGGGGCATTTCTACTCTGTCCTATGGGGTTGCTGAGTCAGGATCCACTCCATCTATGGTAGTGTTTGTTTTGTTTTTCTGGTTAAGGCACATCATACCTTTACACTTAGGAACCCTTGGATAGCAGCACTTTAGTACTACACTTGAAGGCCATTTTAAATAGCAAAATCACTAGCAAAAAACACAGGTATGAGAAAAACGTGGCAAAAAGAACACTTGTTTATACAATGAGAGCAAAAACAAGAATACTGAGCTTCACCTTGTTCAACCTCAGCTGGAAACTTGTTCATCCGGAGATTTAAATATTTTACTGCTTTGTACTTGTCTGCAAAGGCCTCAAAAACTGGGTTACAAATAAATTTTACAAATAGACAAGTTCATAAATATGGAATCTGTAAATAATGAGAACAGGCCATATTTTCCAATCATAGATGTTTTCTAACACTTTTAGCATCTTTTGTTTTTTTGTCTTCTCTGTTTGAGAATTGTTGTTGTTGGGTGCAGGTTAGTCAATTCCTACCAATAGCAATGCCATATGGCAGAGTAGAAATGCCCCATAGGGTTTTCTTGGCTATAATCTTTGCCGGAGCAGATCACTAGGTCTTTCTCCCATGGGGCCACTCGGTGTGTTCGAACCACCAACCTTTTGGTCAGCAGCCCAGTGCTTAAAAGTTGTGCGGCAAAGCTTCTGTTTTCTCTCCTTATCTGCACCTCATTAGCAAATCATTGCTCCCATAGGCACCCCCTAAAAAGATATATATATGAGAGACTATTCTGAATAAATGTAAAAAGACCAAATCCCTTTGTATAGATTATAATTTGGAAGAGAAAAAACAGAACAAATAGCTTTGAAACTGGTAAAAAGTTTTTCACGAAGCCCTTCATGAACAGATGGGAACTTACATTAACCTGACCCAATTCCAAACTTGAGAGAAATTTCTATTTGACAAATTTGAAATCAAGATAGAATTCTTCACCTAGAGTATAGACCCCGGACATCTTTTCAGCTCAGTAATGAAGTCATTCCTGAGGTTCACCCTCAGCCAAAGATTAGACAGGCCGATAAAACAGAACAAGACTGAAGGGATACAACAGCGCAGAGGCAATAGCTAGAAGGCAGGAGGGGACAGGAAAGCTGGTAACAGGGAAGCCAAGGTCAATAAGGGAGAGTGTTGACATGTCGTGGGATTGTTAACCAATGTGTACTAACAATATGTATACTAACTGTTTAATGAGAAACTAGTTTGTTCTGTAAATCTTTGTCTAATGAACAATAAAAAAATAAGTAAAAGAAAAAAAAACTCTTTTTTACTTCTTACCGTGTAATCACATGTATTTGCAAAGCCTTTTACTGGGGTTCTGCAGAGTTAGTGACTCATGTGGTTTAGTAGAGTCTTGACAAGCAATGAGCCCAGGCACTGCTTTTATCCTAGATATTTTCAGTCACGCCACCACCCAGGGCCTAAAAGCTCCTAATCAGAATCATTACTGCTTGAGAGAAAAAGGAATTTAGGAGGAAAACTTCCTAACTACCTCCAAGGCTACAGCCTTTTTTGTTGTGTTTCCTACAATATTGAAACAAAAAGAAAATTCATTTAATGTCAATTATTTGCAGGGACTTGTCTGATTAACAATGTAATTTATGTATTTTAGGCTCAACCAGGTGACAGCTCTACTAGAATGTCTATCAAAACAGATCTCTACACGCAAGTTGTGATTTTTGACCACATTTCCAGAAGAAAGATCTAACTATCAACATGTTAGATGGTTCCCTGATTGTTTGTTAAATTTAAGTGAATCCAGCCTCCAGTCACCAGAAGCAAATTAGAAATAATGAATCAGTCCTGTAGCTGGAAGGCTAATTAAAATAATAAATGTTAATAAAAAAAATTAGAAAGAAAACCGTTATCTTGACTGTCTTTTTATTGTACAGATAGCCTCTTAATCTCAGTTGAGGTTTTTCTTTTTTCCAGAACACTGAGGCAGATGGCAACAGTTCACCAGAGAAAAATCATGTTGATACTTCAAAGATACAGTAATTAGTACCATATTCCATAGCTCAGAGTTTCTAAAACAAAAATGTTCCAGGTTCTACTATTGCCAAATCTAGGGGACCAAATCTTACGCCATGGGGCTGCGCTATCTTCTAAAACCGATACCAAAACAGTTGCCATTGAGTCGAGTCCAGCTCATGGTGACTCCATGTGTATGAGTAGAACTGAGTTCCTCAGGGTTTTCAGTGGCTGAAAACTCTGAAGTAGATCACCAGTCCTTTCTTCTGACGTGTCTCTGAGTGGACTTGAACCTCTAACCTTTCAGTTAGCAGAGCTAGTAGCTTAGCGTGTTATCTACTTGTACCACCCAGGAACTCCAATATCATTGATGTTGTTGTTGTTAGGTGCCTTTGAGTTGGTTCTAACCTATAGTAATCCCATGTATAACAGAACAAAACATTGCCTGGTCCTGCACCATCCTCACAATTGTTGCTATGCTTGAGCCCATTGTTGCAGCCACTGTGTCAATCCTACTCACTGGCAATCTTCCTCTCTTTTGCTGACCCTCTACTTCACCAAGCTTGATGTCCTTCTCCAGGGATTGGTCTCTCCTGATAACATGTCCAAAGTAAGCAAGACTAAGTTTCACCATCCTCACTTCTAAGGAATATTCTGGCTGTAAATCAAAGATAAAACCAAAATCAAACCCACTGCTGCCGAGTCGATTCTGACTCATATTAAGGTACCCCAAATTGGAGGACAAGCATAAGGAAATATAAATGCAAGCTTTTCAAAATTTACTAAATGAGTAAATAAATTCTGAAATATCCCATGAGATGATGTATAAAACAAACAAAAATGCTTAATATATGTAAGTGTGTGGACAATATGACAGTAAAGTTGACAGCAAAGTTGAGGACATGAAATCTAAAAGAAACTAAAAGGTTTTAGAGAAGTATATCCCTGCAGGTAGCTTTCGTGCAGAAAAGGGATTATTCAGCGGTGGCTCAATGGTTATGCACTAGGCTGCTACTGAAAGGTTGGCAGTTTGAACTCAGCAGCAATTCAGCAGGAAAAAGACCTGGCAATCTGCTCCCATAAAGATTATACAGCCTAGGAAGCTCTATGGGGCAGTTCCACTCTGTCATTTAAGGTCACTATGAATCAGAATCACCCAACGCATTCAACAACAGAAACAACTTAGCATTTAAAATTATTGTTTGGTTCTTCCTCTTCCTTTTCCCATTCCCTTCTCTTCTCATTCTAAACAATCTGGTATAAAACAATTAGGTGGAGTCAAGCAAGGCAGACATCTGCTCAGTGTGGGCTGCAGGAGAAGCAGAGCCCAAAGAAGGTATCAAAGTTCAAGTGGGGTGGGGAAGGTGTGCTCATGCGGGAGGTGATGGTCTGGCAGCAGTTGTCATAGCCCAAGTAGGCGAGTGGAGTGGTGTTAAATAGGAGTTGGATGCACTGAAGTGGAGTCACAGATTCCGATACATATAAATAGATACAGAACTACAGGTGTTAATGTGTATGTGCACATATATCCCCCCATCTGTCTACTGAGGCAGCCCAGGAGCAACAACACCCAAACAGCAATGAATACTTATAGTACTCAGATCTCTTCCAAATGCTGTTTTTCACCACGAGGAACCAGGGATCCTTGAAGAAATGACAGATTCCAGGTCTGAGGAAGGGAAAATACAAGAGTAAGAGCACCTTTTTGAGCCAGAAACCAAAGAATGATGGTAGTTACATTCTATAAAGTCACCGTGAACATTGAATTAACAAATAAAACCATTGCTTCAAGGGGAAATAGAGGGTTAGGTTCCTGCAAGCCTCCGGTGACAACATTTTCATCAACTGTTCGTTATATAACCTAGTTTGGCTCTGTGTCAAAAATACACAGAATCCAGCTTGAAGGGGTTCCCACTTACAAATCTGGGACAGTTTGGTCAACAAAGTAAATAATGACAATGACAGAAATAAAACAAAAAACCATGAATCCATACTGATGCGTATAAAAGAATAAATTCAAAGTTTGATGAGGAACAGGGTCTTTACATTTATCTCCCTACCAAAAAGCTACTAATTACAGAGGGTACGATGGGGAAACTCAGCAGGTACCATGTCAATAAAAAGCATATGATCAGAAATGAGGCAAACTGAAATAACGCCCTGCCCTAGAAAATGTAACATAGGAACACAGCATCACTTTTCGGATAATCCTGCCAAACTTGTATAACCTGTATCTAATCATGAGAAAACTCAGACAAATGCTGAGCGGAATATTACACAATATAATTCACCTAAAGTCAAAGTCATGAAAGTGAAGGAAAGACTGAGGAACTGTCCCAGACTGAAGGTGACTCAAAAAAAAAAAAAAAACAACCAAACCCATTGCCATAAAGTCGATTCTGACTCCTAGTGACCCTATATTAGGGAGATATAATAACCAAATACTATACATGATTCTGAGTTAGATCCTTACGCTACAAAGGGCATTATGGGGGTGAAAGGTGAAGATGAGATGATAATAATATAAAAAATGTTTATTTCCCCATTTTGGTGGTTATATTGTGGTTATATAAGTGAATGTCCTTGTTTATAGGAAATTACAGTAAGGTATCTGGGAATCAAGGGACATCAGGTTGGAAAATTATTCATAAATATTTCTGGGAAAAAGAAATCGTTGTACTGCCTTGTAACTTTTCTGTACCTCAGAAATTGTTTGGAAATAAAATAAATATTTGATTTATTAAGTTTATAAATTTGAAATCCTAGTTCCACAAACTTTAAAAACAATGTGCACATTTTATTATTCTATCTATAGATTCAACCAAATTTCAGTAATTGCTTTTACAGGCTATTCTACATTTTAATTACTTAAGTCCCTTTAAACATTTTAAATTTCATTTACAAACTTGAACGTATTCAATTTTCTAAATGTCCCAAATTTCCAACTAACGGATAAGCCTTCCCATACATTTAAGTAACTCTTGTTATACTAATAAATTAAATTTATGAACATAGTGACTGTTAAGTTACCTTAAATGTTTCAATGTTTTACAAAATTTTCTTAATAACTTTTAACATAAAACCGTAAGTCTGAATCAATCAATTTCATATATTAAATTTGGAATTGCAAGGCTTATCTGTTAGATTATTTATCTTCTACTGTGCTAGCTTCTCTTGTATAGAATTATTTTACATCTTTTTAGTGCAAATATTTAAAATACTTAGTACATTTATAGATTATTCCTAAAATTAATCTGAAGATTGCCATTTAAGGAATCAATTATATCATCACCGCATTTTTAAATTAGCTTCTGAACTGAATTTACTGATAATAAATACTGACCTGAGATTCCAGTTGGGTTATGGAATGTGGAGCTACAGACATGCAGGACCTTGTTTTCATGATTAGAGGTTCTTGGACAATGTTAAGTCAAGTCTAGGCTCTGAGGCTTCTGAAATCATGTCTTTCAAATGACAGTGGTCTTGCTATCCAAGAGCCCTATACTCAAATTTCATATTACCTAATTTTTTAAATCTGATTTCAGTCTTTTTTGCAATGCACACCCAGGTTGATTGATATTTAATGAATCCACTTACTGTCTCATTCCATTTCCGAATTATTTTCATATTCTTCCTATCAGCAGGGCCATAGCACCTATAAATATCTAAATGACATTTGATTTTATTCAGCATATGTCTCCAATCTTCCCTTGCCCTCTGGTCACAGATCTAAGGCCACACTAATGAAACTATAGGAGGTTGGAGGTTCCCTTCATGGAAGCTCAGGAAGGTGACTTTCACCCTATAAAAAAGGAGAGAGCGATTAGTCAGAGAAGTGTCATGTCTGAGACCAGGGTACATGAAGAGAATAATTCTCTCCTGAAGACAACAGTTCAATGCAGGGCCAAGAAAAGAAAGGACTCTGCCCCTTCAAGGGCTAAAAAGGGGCTATGTGACTCAGCAAAAACAACAGTGGGCCAAAGAGACAGGACCAAAGAATCAGCTAGCCAACAGAAAGGAAATGAAACAAGAGATCGGGCAATGCAATAAAGAGTATAGAGCATTAAGAACCAGCCTCTTTGGCAAGCTGAAGTTCGTGATTAGCCAAATTACTTTATCTCTCCAGATTTTGGCTCTTGAAAGATCCCTTCCAAGTTGAAAAATCTATGATTTCTCCTTACAGTTTTTCTAATCTATTTATAGACTCCTTCATCTAAGAAAATAGCTGTGTAATTTAAGTGTAATTTTCTGCAATTGTTTGATATTTTAGGTGTATTATTCAGGACTGGTTGCAAGCGACATAAATCCAATTTGAACTTTTATTAAGAAAACATGGGGGCACCTCACAGAACTCAAAGAAAGGAATATGTATACATCTCAGGAATAATCATAATCAAAGACTTGAACTCTCTGTTTACTCATGTCTGTGTTGCTTGTTCCTCTCTGTACAGCATTTTCTCTTTCTGCAAAACAGCCCCACTGCTTCTCCAGTATCTCTTCTTGATCTTTCTGCTCTCATTTTCTCTCTCCCCTAAGTCTAGAATCACTGAGAAGGGACTCAGCTTAACTTTAATCAGGGGCCCAGCCTTCTTCACCAAAATCTAAAGTAGCCGGACTGGGCAGAATTCTGTTGCCCCAAATTACAGCAACTGCCAGAACGTTGGGGACCGATGAGAAGTCTCAGAAAAGTGAGTGATTCTGTGACAAAACAATTCAACCAATTCAATGGAGCAGAGAAGGGGATATCAGAGAGTAGAAGGAGAAAAGTTTGGGGTGCTCAGTCATTGGAGTAGCAATTCATTCTTGCTGTTTTTACCAGTGATAAAAACAGAAAGAAAAGCAACAGTGGCAAAGGGACTAGAGGAACCTTCTCTTTGTGTACTTCCTGTTTTATAATAGAATTTGCTACAGATAAGCAATCATGTAGTCAAAAATCCCAAGCTATCTGATCAGCCTTTTCAATTTTACTGTATTGTATTTATTGAATTTTATTGGTTTACTATATAATTTAGAAGAGTAGACAGCAGCCATTAATTGTTTTAATCTCAAGGCAATTAAAAGGGAATAACTACTCATTCATTTACAAGGGCCCACTGTGAGCCAGATACTCCTCTAGGGACACAATAATGAATAAGTGCTTCCCTCAAGAAGTTCACCAGCTCAAGGAAAGGAGGAGTGTGCTGTCACATTATAGGGAAAGCAGCTAGGGTCACATGAAAATGCACGTATAAATCTTTGTATGAGAAACTAGCTTGAACTGTAAACTTTCACTTAAAGCACAATAATAAAAAAAAAAAAAGTGCTACACTGCTGGCTTCAAAGATGGAGGATGAGACCACAAGCTAAGGAGAGCAGACAGCCTTTAGAAGCTGGAAAAGGCAAGAAAATGGATTCTCTCCCAGAGCCTCCAGAAGAAACACAGTCCTGCCAACCCATTTAGGGCTTCTGACCTCCACATAAGTGTGAGATAATGAATGTATGTTGTCTTAAAACCAACCAAACAAACAAAAGTCACCAGTTCAAAATAAAAAGGAATCTAGAGGGATTCAATGTTTTTATTGTTGCCGTGGCTGTTGCTATGTGAATGAATACCTCCCCCCATTATAGCTACTGATAGATTATTGTAAATACTATACGGTGCTATTGAATTTGACTGTTTATATTTTACCTGTCTTTACTACTAAGCCATTGATCAGAAGCTTTAGATTTTATAAGTACATATTGGGTGCAGATAATGACCATTTGTCGCATCCTTTCTTCTGCTTTTGTCTTATTTTCACTTCTATCTTATTATATTGGCCAAGACTTTTCAGGACCAAATTAAATCCTGATGCTGCTGCTGGATTATTGGGAATGCCAGTAAGGAAGCTTCTCAAAGCATGTTCCGTGATACTTTAGTCCATTAATAGTCTGTGCTGCACTCTCCGCCCCCCATCATGGATTGAACTGTGTCTCCCCAACTTAGCTGGGCCATAAGTGCCAGTATTGTGTGATTGACAACCATTTTATGTGATTTTCCTATATGTTGTAAATCCTATCACTATGATGTAATAAGATGGATTGGTAGCTATATTGATGAGATATACAAGATTAGATAGTGTCTTAAGCCAATCTCTTTGAGATGTAAGAGAGAAAAGTGAGCAGAGGGACAGGGGGACCTCATACCACCAAGAAAGCAGTGCCGGGAGCAGAGCGTGTCCTTTGGACCTGAGGTTCCTGCACTGAGATGCTCCCAGACCAAGGGAAGATCGATGACAAGGATCTTCCTCCAGATCCAACAGAAAGAGAAAGGCTTCCCCTGGAGGTGATGTCCTGAATTTGGACTTGTAGCCTACTAAACTGTAAGAGAACAAATTTCTCTTTGTTAAAGCCATCGCTTGTGGTATTTCTGTTATAGCAGCAGTAGATGACTAAAACATCCCCCTCCACCAAAAAATAAAAGTTTTTGTGATTAAACAAAGTTGTAAATTCTCACACTATGGCTTTCTCCTAGAAACTCACAATGTAACCTATTATTGACTCTGAGATAGTCCAAAATAAAGAGAGCTCTTTAAATTTGTTTAATCTACTTTCCCAAATTGTCCACTGATCAATATCTTCCCACACCCCCATTTTCACCATGAAAGACCTTTTAATGTCTGTGTTACTTGAGTTTTTCTGTTTTTTGTATTGCAAGTCACAAAAAACAAGTCTCACACATTTAAATAGGAGGAAGAATATACTGGAATCCAAGGAGAGTTGACAATGGAGACTCAGGAAAGAAAGAATGCAGAGGAATTCTGGGAGCCTCCCTGTCAAGGACTGCCAGGAATAAGTTGAGCTTCAACTACTTCTTGATATCTGTCTCTCAATTTCAAATTCTTAGGAAAGGAGCCTGACTGGTCACACTAGGGTCAGGTGTATGTTTCTGTTGTCAGAGTCACAAGTTAGAGACATCATACCTGGAGACCCACCCTATGTCTTAAGGTCTATTTCCCAGAAAGAAGAGACTATTATGAGTTTGGCAGATACCCTAAGAAATTTCTAGTATGAAATCACTTGAAACTAGTTATGTGAAACGTATTTGGTTATAAACCATTAAGCATGATATTGATTCTTGACTTAATACTTGTATTTTGTTGGGAAATATACTTCTATTCCTACTTTGTTGGATCTAGTTTTTCTTTTCTTTTCTTTTTTTTTTTTTTTTGAGACTTCACCAGGGATGTTGTTGTTAGGTGCCGTAAAGTCAGTTCTGACTCATAATGACCCTATGTATAACAGAAAGAAACACTGCCAGTCCTTTTTTTTCAAATATAGTACTGCCATCAACTGAAATTATTATTATAAATAAAATTAAATGCATAATGTGTATAAAATTTGAAATATATTCCAAGCAAAAATGGTTCTTGAATGATTCCTTCAATCTACTGTCCAAATTGATATAAAATCCACTGCCCTGGAGTTGAATTGGACTCATAGGGACCCTATAGGACAGAATAGAACTGCCCTATAGAGTTTCCAAGTCTGTAAATCTTTACAAGAATGGTCTGCCACATCTTTCTCCTACAGAGCTGCTGATGGGTTAAACTGCAGACCTTTTGGTTAGTGGTCAAGAACTTTAACCACTGCGCTACCAGGGCTCCTTTCCAAATTGGTTTACTCATACATTTTGGGGAGTTTTTCAACTGTATTTATGAGAGTGCTAGAAACAAAATTTTTTTTATGCTTTTACGGGTTTCTTAAAAAATTAAATTACTTTAACTTGATTAAACAAATGACCTGGGTTTCCATCAATTTTCCATATTCCAGAAAAGTTTTTAAGTAGAATTAGGATTATCTTTTCTAGTTGAAAGTTCGGCATAACTTTCAACAATAAAACTACATGGATGCAAAGCTTTTCAAAGAGAAAAATTTCTGAGAACTTTTTGTTTTGAGAGAAATCTTGGGTAAATGTTGGACATTAATTTTTTTTAATAAAAAATCTAATGCATTGAAATTTTCTCATACATTTACATATAATGGGACATAATTTCTTTCATAATGTATTTCCTCCATATTAAAAATCAAATTCTTATTTTTTAAATTTGTGCTGTACCTTCTGTCTTAATCATGTTTATTAAAAAAAATTGGCTTTAAAGGACTTACCATTTTATTTATTAATTGATTCTGACTCTGTTTTTCTATTAATTTGGTTTCTATTTTTGTTCCTCATCATATCTTTCTTTGTGTCTTTTTTAGGTGTGTTTTGTTGTTTTTTTTCCCCAACTTCTGAGATGTGATTAGTCATTTATTTTTATTCCTGCTGTTTAAAATAATGAAACTATTTAATATAAACTCTTTCCTTTTGAGTACAGTTCTGGCCACAATCAACAAGTTTTGAGAATTAATGTCCTCATTTTCCATATTTTATAAATAGTCCACACTAGTAGATTTACAATTCTCTTTAGTCCAAGATTTTTGTTGGATTTTTGTCCTCTAATTTCAAAGTAATTAGAGTTTTATTTAAACTGGTGACACAATTTCTAGTTTTATTTCAGTGTGGTCAAAGAACCTGGCCTTTACAATGTCTACTTTGAGGATTTTATTGATAATTTCTTTGCAATGTGGTTTAGGATTAGTTTCATTTTTTAACTTAATATTCCACAGATGGTTGGGAAAAGGGCACATTGTTGAAATATGTTAGTTAAACTCTATTAACATTTATCCAGTTTCCTAAATCCTTTGTTGTATGTACATATGTCCGTACGTATGTATATATGTACCTATTTTGACCTGTGGAAGGCTAACAGAGATATGGCCAACTTTTCTACCAAAAAAAAAAAGTGTTTATTTCTCCTCGTAAACCTAACAATTTTGGCTCAATTGACTTTGAAGCTCTACCTTTGCTATTCTGCATGGGTGTTGTCAGAGTGGATTCTAAGTTTACCAAAACTAAAGGATCTTTCCTTTTTTTTTTACTTGAAACCTTTTTCCTGAAATTTAAAATACCATACCTGCTTTATCTCTGTTTCTATTTGTCTAGGAAATCATTAGCCATCTTATTATCAGTCCCAATATTTACTGATAAAATCTAGAGGTACAGACCCAAGTTATTATTTTTTTTATCATGTCTTCACTTTCGATAATACCTATGGAATTTAAAATCTGTTTTGTAACAATATTTATAATGGTTGTGTTTGATTCTGTGTTTAATGTGCTTGAATGTTATGATCACTCCTTTTATACTATGAAATCCCTAATTCTTAAATTCAAGTTTTATTAAGAAGTTTCTTTTTAATTCCAAAATTGTATTTACATTCTCACGCCAAGTAATTCAAACAGAACTGAAAAATGAAAGTAAAGTGCCCTTCCACACAACCTGGGACTAGAGTAAGTTGAGTGAGGCTTAAAGTTAAGGTCACACTCAGTCTCAAGGTGCTTCCTTAAATTCGGCACCCTAAGCATCTTACTCATTTAATCGTTGTTGGCCCTACTTCCCCACACTCATTCCACTCCAGAAAAGGCACCAGTATTAACAGTGTCTTGAATCTCTTTCCAAAAAATTATATCTCTCTATGTGTAGCTCTTACTTATTTTAAAATACTTGGGATCATCTGCTACATGCTTTTTGTCATTGCTCCATTCACTTAGATATCATAAAAATAAGCAATCATGAAAAGAATATGAAACGGTATCTACCATATAGTAAACGGTCAGTAAATTTTAGCATCATCCATTCACTTTTTCAACAAATATTTAAGAGCCTATTCAGTGTCTGCTATCCTGTCATTAAAACAAGATTAACAAAGGCCCAGTCATCACGATGCTTCTGTTTTTAGACATCTTTTTGTACCCGTATACATGATCACATTTCAGTCTCCTAAAGAACTGCATGATATTGTAGTGTGTGCAGGTACCACAATGTTTTAACCAGTCTGGTATTGAGGATGTTTAATTATTTGTTGTTGCAAACTGTACTTTTATATAATGGTCCTTGGAAATCTTTCTATTATCTGTTTGTCTAGTAGGTAAACATTTGTATTCCACCGTAATTTTAAGTGGTATTTCAATTATAAGTGAGTTTGAATCTACTTTCATATATTTACTGAACACCTGATCTGTATACTTTTTTTCTGTCTATTTTCTATTGTGATGTTCTTTTATTTCTGAACTGATTTTGAAGAGTTTGGGATATATTAAGGCAATTATTTTTTTTCTGAAATATGCGATGCAAATATTTTCCTCATTTGGTTTACTGCTCTTTGACTTTCTCTGGTGACTTTAACTGTAAAGAAAATTTAATTTTTAGATCGACATTTATGCTCTTATTCATGGTTTCTGTGTTTCGTGGCAGAAAAGACTTCCTCACAGCAGGATACTGATAATTTCACATTTTTAATTCTGGTACTTTCGTTGTCACTTCTAGATGTACATTTTTGGGCCACTTGTGATTTATTTTTTACATAAGAAATGATGCAGGGATTTAACCAATTTTTCCAGCTATAAGATATTTCAATATCATTTTTCAAAATAATACATCTTTTCTTACTAATTCAAAGTTCCAAATTTACATAATAAATCTCTCCCGTTTTTCAGTTTATTTCTAGTAGCTTAAATTATCCATTTTGGATCCTTGCCAAATGCTTTCATTTCCTTTTGCTTATGATTTCTTTTAATGTCTCTTATCACAAGTTCATTTTCATCCCTTTTTTTAATTTAAATACTTACATAAATAAATACATTGATTTATTACATTATCTTTAATGCTCTTTTTTAAATTCCAAAGAGGATATAATGATTAATAAGCAATTAAGAAAAAGATTTGGAATAGTATCTGCCACATAGTAAAAGTTCAGTAACTTTTAGCTTCGTAAATAAATTAATGATTCTCATACGGAATGAAATTTACCTAGACCTTGTGTCTGTTTCCACAGAAGACGGTGAAATTTCCATTTTCCCCACTCACTGCACTTGGGTGTTGCATAAATTCTACACTCATATCTGTTCCTCAAACACAGCACAATGCATGCAGTATCTACCACCACCTCAACTTTAGAATTAATCATTTATATAATGCAGCTCTCCTGGACTGAGGGAGGACTTTCCCCCATGACCATGACACTAAACACCCACGGATGTCCTCAAAATTATAATTCCCAGCATGCACTTTTACCAAGATTCTTTCTGACTCCACCCAAGGGTCTTGTACCTCACAGGGTGTATTCTCCACTACAATGAGCCCCTCCTCTTCTTGTCCAGTTATTTTAAGAGGACAATGGAATAGTGGTACCCATGCTGGAGGAGTGCTTTTTAAGTTGTCTTCTTCAAAGTCCCTATGGTTCTGTTTAAGAGTCTTATCATAGAGCCTTCTCAAAGGACAAAGGGAGGCACAGCTAGTGGAGCTTCAAGACTCCTGAACATTTGCAGCCAGAGTAGCTCTCCCTTATTTTGGAGATTTCAAGAAATAGTTCATTTGGACAAATGATGACATTGTTTTTCAATAGGGAAAAAGGGGAGGACAAGGAAGTAGAGAGATTCCTTGTCCAGCTTTCTGGTTAGTAGAGACCAGCTTTCTAGGTAGTATAGACCAGCTCTATTGACATTTGGGGCTGGATAATTCTTTGTTGTGTGTATGTGGTGTTGGGGGGGGGGCGGTGTCCTGTGTATCATAAGATGTATGGCAGCATTCCTGGTCTCTACTCACTAGATGTCAGTAACACTCCCTACACAATTGTGACAGCCAAAAATATCTCCAGACACTGTCAAAACCCTGTGGGTGACAAAACTGCTCCCAGATGAGAACCACCGCTATAGCTCATGCTTTCTTGTAGTGAGGTTATACTAGTAGTTGCATGAAGCGTCTCTCAGCTTCCTTCAGTTTGCAAAATTTATTTTGGATAACAAAGCAAGCTATGTTTCTAAATCCACTTTGTCAACCCTTAATTAACAAAAATTTCCTCCAGACTCTGTTAGATTTATAGAGGTTATAGAGTTAGGAAATTGACATCAAATCCTCCTAGTGAGATACCATTTAATAGTAGTCTTTAAACGGTAAGTTTCAGACACAGTCATAAGGGACTTTAAAAAAATAGTTACCATCCAGTTGATTCCAACTCCTGGCGATCCCCTGTGTGTCAGAGTAGAACTGTGCTGCATAGGTTTTCAATGGCTACTTTTTCAGAAGTAGATCGCAAGGTCTTCCTTCCAAGGAGATTCCCAGGGGACTCAAATCTCCAACCTTTTCGTTAGCAGCCAAGCATATTAACCATTTTCACCACCACCACCCAGAGACTTTGCTACCAATTAATGATGATCAGCAAATGAATATAAAACAGTTAAGCTATTTTTTTTCTTATTGGTGGATTTTAGCCTCCAACAGACTATCAAACGTTCCTAAGAAGTGGGCACCTGGTAACTGCAAGGGTAATTTTACTTTTGCTTTACTTTCACTTCTTTCTAGCTGGTCAGTTCAGAGCCTTGATCCTCTAACATTTCATTTGCTCTGTTCCTACACTTCGAAAAACAGATCAAAAGATACTACCATATTTCAAATCTTCCTTTTTGCTCTAACAGCCCTTCTCACTGATGGTTCTTATTTTAGTAATATCTATTTTTAAAGATGACAATTGTCAACCTTTAAGGAAGGATAACATTTAATTCAATTTAAAAATGGCTTATAACTGAGAAAAGGATCAATTTTAGAAAGGTTTCCTCTTCTCAGAAATAATTTCCTTCTTAAGAAAAATGACCATTCACCCAGTAATATGTTGTGGTTACTTCTTTCAGGAAATCAAATCAGTAGATGTTTGCTAATCTTATTATGTAATAAGTAATATTTAAAATTGAAAAATAATTTATGATTTTTCTTGGCGGTTCAATTATTCCATGTCTGGCACATAATAATTAATGCATAGAACATACATTTAATACGCAAGTCATAACCACATGTCAAAGTTAAAAGATCAGTGAAATTTAAATCTAATTTTTAGTATTTAGTTTGCCAATTACACTGAAAATAGTATTTCTTTCAAATTATCACTGTGAAAAGGATTAATGGCTATAATGATGAGAAATTCCAGTGAAATCCAAAAGCATATATCGTAAATAGCTAAGGAAGCTGAAAGTTTAAAAATTCAGACACAAATTAGGCGAAAAAAAAAAAAAAAAAAAATTAAAACACCCAAGAGGACCTTGGAAATGTGAGTGAAAAAACCTGTGATCTTGAATTCATGTACCTAAAGGTGTATTTGCCACATTTCTTCTGCACCTTTCATTGGTAATCATAACTCTGCCCAGCCATAGGCTACAATTCAAAGTCAGAAGGTACTATATGACTCTATTCCCACATTATAGATGCCAACACAAACACATCTCATAGATCTTGACCAGCATTAGCCTCAGAAAACCTGGGTTCAGCTTCTTATCTTTTTATCCCCTGTAATTTACTTGAGGAACTTCTCTAAGTACTCTGGGCCCTCACTTCTTCAGCTATGCAACTGAAACAAAAAAACAGAAAAACCAAAGCCATTGCCGTCAAGTCGATTCTAATTCATAGCAACCTTATAGGACAGAGTAGAACTGCCCTATAGAGTTTCCAGGGAGCAGCTGGTGGATTCAAACTGCTGACCTTTTGGTTAGCAGCCAAGTTCTTAACCACTATGCCACCAGGGCTCCACTATGCAACTCTGGCATGTCATAATTCTTTGACTATCATCAGTTTAGAATACTGTAGAGGGACCTTCTACACATATGCGTTTAGGACTAGTTTGGGAGTATGCCTCCAATTATCCCCTAATGACATTATCTGAAACTCTCCCAGGCCGAGAATCTCATAGAATGACTATTCTGACATTTTGAAATATGTATGCAAAAGGATTCCTGGTTGGTGTAGGTGACTAAGTGCTTGACTATTAACTGAAAGGGTGATGGTTCGAACCCACCCAGAGACATCTTGGGTGAAAGACCTGAAGGTCTACTTTCGAAAAATGAGCCACTGAAAACTCTATGGAGCGCAGTTCTTCTCTTCAGCACGTAGGGTTGCCATGAGTAGAAATCCATTTGATGGCAACAGCTTTTTAATTCATTTGTTTATTATTAGTAAATATGTATTAAGTTCCTACTATTTGCAAGGCATTCTTCTGACTTGGGACTGGAGCAGTAAACAACATAGGAAAAGTTTCTAATTTCAGGGAGTTTTCCAGTAAGGAACACAGACAAAAGACAAACTAGTAAACAAATAGCCAAACATAAAAAAAAAAAAAAAATAGCATTATACTATCTAGACACTATTTTAAAGCCTGCTTCTAAGATTGAGAGACAATGTAATTTTCTATAAATAGAAATTATCTGGACTCAAGAGACCTGGCATTTGTTTGCCAGCTTATTCACATTCTAGATGAATTATTTTAAGTGAATCAAAATTTAATTCTCTGAGCCTCAATTTCCCCACATGGAAAACCAGGGTAATGATACCCATTATTGTTAGAATTACATAATACATGAGACAGTCCCTTGCCTTAAAATATTGAAAAGAGAGAAAAATATGTATAAGGTTATAGTAATTTTCAAACAGTATATTCTTTCTCTAGCATTAATACACCTTCTTCTAACTGTTGTTTTGATTGTTAATAAACACTTCAAAAAACACCCAGTAAAACAGAATTCCAACTATTGCCCAATATAAAACATATCCTGATGTTCTATTAACTTCAGTGGCACATCAATGGCAATGGCAGAACAACACCAGCAAAGAGCCAGGAAAGAGGTGGCTAAGCTGCAAATTAAACACACATGGTTCTGTCTCAAGTATTAGCATTTTTGAGAAGCAAACCGCAATATCCTTATGTTAGACTGAGATAACAACCTCTTGTATTTTGAAAAGTTTCTTTGAAATAAATGTAGCCACTTAAAAAAAAAAGAATGCCAAAGAAATTTACAACACACTGAAATTTAGGGAGAAAATGATTCAATGCCAAGCTATATTTTTACATTTCAATATGAAAGATGACAATATAAAATAACTATACATAATAAATTAGAGTTGGATATGAGGGCTACCAATTTTGCTCCATTAATTGTATTCATTTGACAAGAAAGAATCTGCTTTCTATTTTTATAATGAGCATTATGTAAGGATGTTTTATGTAAGTTGATAAGTTACATAGTCGATAGGGGTATGTCTTAGGCTGGGTTATCTAGAGAAGCAAAACCAGCAGAGCGTATAAATATATAGAGAAAGATTTATATCAAGGAAATGGCTTGTAAGGGTTGTAGAGGCTGAAACATCCCAAGTCCTTAGGTCAGGATAGAGACTTCTCCTGATTCATATAGCTGCAGGGGCTGGCCAAGCCAAGATCTGCAGGTCAGAGAGCTGGGCTCTTGCTCATAGGCTTTGAAGTCGACAAACCCTAAGATCAGCAGGCAAGACAGCAGGTAAGCTGCTAGCTCAAGTCCCAAGAACTGGAGGTCAGACAAACAGGAGGCAGCTACAGGATCCAGAGCAAGCCAAAGCCCATGAGCCTTGCCAGAATGTCCACTTATATTCAATGCAGGCCACACACCCAAGGAAACTCTCTTTCAACTGATTGGCTACTCATAGTAGATCCCATCATGGAGGTGATCACATTATATCAAATCTCATAATGGAAGTGATCTCAACATCATGCAACTACCAAACTACATCACAACTGCCAAACCACTGACAATCATAGCCCAGCCAAGTTGACACACAACCTTAACCATCACAGGGTATATGCAGGCCCCTGACACAGGGGCCTATATCTGTAATATTTCTAGGCCTCCAGTTCTCTCCCAAGGCTTAGATCTCAGTTGCCAATAGCCTGTTGAATTTTTTATGCCTGAATAATTCACCAGCACATCGAGCTCAGTGAATTCAAAATGGAATTCATAATTTTTCTTTCTAAACCTTGTCCTCTTCTATTTCTATTTATATCATTTTTCAATAGACAGCAAGTTCCACTTACTTTCAAAATCTATTAGATCTCCAAAAGCCTCTTGTATTAACCCCTTCTTTACATTCTCACTACCACCATCCTAGCTTGATTGTATCCTGCCCTTTACCTAGACCATATTGAAAGCTACCTAATTAGCTGTTCAAGACAAATATCCTCCTAGCCTTAATCTGTCTACACTATGGAAGGTGAAATAATGGCCCTCAAAAAAAAAAAAGAAGGTGCCTTATCACCCAAACCTGTAAATATGTTACCTTACATGGCAAAAGGGGACTTTGCAGATGCAACTAAGGTTAAGGACTTTGAAATGAGATTAGCCTGAATTATCTAGGTGGGCACAATCTAACCACACAAATTCTTATAACTGGAGAACTGTTCACCTCCTTGATTAGAGAAAAATATGACCAAAGAAGAAGGGTCAGAGAAATACAATGTTGCTGGCTTTGAAGATGGAAGAAAGAGATCATGAGACAAGGAATGTAGGTAGCCTCTAGAAGCTAGAAAAAACAAAGAAACAGATAGTCCTCTAGAGCCTCCTAAGGAATGCAGCCCTACCAGCACCTTGATTTTAGTCTAGGGAGACCCACATCAGACTTCTGACTTGCAGTGCTGTAAGATAATAAAGTTGTGTTTTTAAGCCACTAAGTTTGTGGTAATTTCTTACAGCACCATAGACAATGTACTAATGTCTGATTACTTCAACCCTCCCTACTCCCTTATTCCAACTCAAGATTCTTTGCAGCAATCTTTTGCCTGCCAAATATGATTCTAATGACTCAACCTTCCTCATAAAAGATTTTTATCATTTCACTACAAGCATTTTCCATTCACCATTACACACCTAAGAAATGTCTATACTATTCTCTGAATAGGTCCTTCACTTTCCCACCACTGTGCCTTTGCACATCTTTTGTCTGGAATATAGTTCCTCTTCGTCTCCACTTGCTGAAATTCTACTTGTCATTCCAGGCTGAAAGCCATTGCCACCTCCTCCAAGTGGCCTTCTCTGATTTCTGTAGCTGAAAATGAATTGTTTTGCTCTTCTATGCTTTCCTAATATTTTTATGTGTCTTAATTTTTTTTTTTTAGTTTCTTTTATTCACAGCCCTGGTGGCACAGTGATTAAGAACTCAGCTGTTAACCAAATGGTTGACAGTTTGAATCCACCAGCTGCTCCTTGGAAACCCTATGGGACAGTTCTGCTCTGTCCTATAGGGTCTGTATGAGTTGGAATCAACTGGATGGCAATGGCTTTGGCTTTGGTTTACCTTTTCATGTGGAAATATTGTTTGACCTTGTTAAATTCAAAAGCTTCTCAAGAAGGATATTATTGACTTTCATCTTTGAATTCCTAAAGCAATGAATTCAGGTCATTACACTTAATAAATGCACAAGGATTTTGTTGTTATCGTTGTACAAAACAATAAAATAATAAATAAATATGTGTATAAAATCTGTGTATTTATGACATATTCTGTTAATCAGTCTTTTAGTTACCTAGTGCTGCTATAACAGAAATACCACAGAAATAACAAATTGAAATTTATTTTCTCATAGTTTAGGAGGATAGAAGTTCAAATTCAGGGCTCCAGTTCCAGGGGAAGGCATTCTGTCTCCAATGGCTCTGGGGGATGGTCCTTGTCATCAATCTTCTTCTGGTCTATCAGCTTCTCAGATCAGGGACCCCAGGTCCAAAGGACACACTCTGCTCCTGGTGCTTCTTTCTTGTGACATGAGGTCTGTCTCCTCTCTGTTCACTTCTCTCTTTTATATCTCAAAAGATATTGACTCAAGATGCAACATAATCCCGTAGATTGTGTCCTGCCTCATTAACATCATATAGGTTAGGGTTTACAACACAGAGGATACTACATTAGATCACAAACTGGAAGACAACCATACAGCTAGGAATCATGGCCTAGTCAAGCTGACACGTATTTTTGGGCGCTACAATTCA
Organism: Loxodonta africana; assembly: GCF_030014295.1. Lineage (NCBI taxonomy): Eukaryota > Metazoa > Chordata > Mammalia > Proboscidea > Elephantidae > Loxodonta > Loxodonta africana. The sequence continues at coordinate 72,957,026 of NC_087346.1, read as the reverse complement.
ATCCATGACAATCAGTTTAAAGAAGATCTGGTATAGCATCTGTGATTTGCCTTAAATAGGACAGTTTACATTTTTAATTACTACTTTTATTTAACTACCTTTATGATATTAAAGAGTAAATATCATATTATGGTTTCAGAAGGCAGTCATATGAAAATCTTCTGATAGAACAACATTATCTAAGTTTCTCTGTAATACACAATGCAACACACATTGTGGGTCATCTTTAGACCATCAACATTCTTGTAGTCTGGACAATTTCCCTCTGGTTGATATCGTACTTTAAGGATGTTCCAATGTTTCTTTCTCCATTTGTTGATTTGGTTATTTTTCCGTATTTCAAAAATGACAATTTTGTTTTCTCTAAACAATATCATCCCAGATCCCCAGGCAGACAGAGCATGAGACAAATGTGCCAAACATATGTATGACAGGGGAATGGTTTTCCCAGAAATGATAACCACATTAAAGTTTTCAGAATGTCCTCCTAGGCTTTGGGACATTTTAGTCAAAGAGAAAGCAAATTGTCTGGGCTGGAATGGGAGTTCCCATAAAAAGAAAAGGGATAAGGAAACTGCCTCAATCTTTCTTGGAAAAAGAATCTTCTTCTTCTTAACATGCATCCATTATTCCTATGGGATACTAACTTTACTTCTAAAATAGTACTGTTGAGAAATGATACTTCAATGAAAAAGAAAAGCACTGTTGTAGGAACCAACCAAATTTGGGGACATAGAGGGAGTAGTAATTAAATTCTATTGGAGAGACCAGTTTTGGAATGCCTACACTGCTGAGAGCTAAACTAGGAATTGGGGATAGCAAAGTTCACGCTATAAGGCCTTGCCCTCAAGAAGCTTAAGATGTAGGCCAGTTCATACCAAGGACATAATTGGTTTTCAATGACTTAAGTCGTGATAAACTAATCTGCTTCTGAGAATTTCTGAGAACTGAGAGTATGGTAGCAGTAACAGACAGTTAAATGATTCAATTTAGTGTGATAAACAGTATGATAGAACTACCACTACAAATCGTTCCAACCAGGGACACAATAGATGGTTCTGGATAGAATGGGAGAAAAATATAGAACAAAAATCAAATTCTTAAAAAAGGCCAGGCTTACTGGATCGGTAGAGACCAAAACCCCTGAGACTGTTGCCCTGAGACACCCATTATACTGGAACTGAAATCACTCCCAGAAGTCACCTTTCAGCTACATAACATGTTGGCTCATAAAATAAACAATATCACCCGTGATTATTGTGCTCCTTTAAAAAATAATCTAGATAAGACCAACAGTCAGCATTTACCCTAAAGCAAAGATGAGAAGGTAAGGTAGAGCAGGGAAACTAGATTAATGGAAACGGAACAACCAGAATGGAAATAATGAGAATGCTAACACATTGTGAAAAATGTAACCAACGTCATGGAACAATATGTGTAGAAATTGTTATACGGGAACCTAATTTGCTGTGTAAACTTCCACCAAAAACACAATAAAATATTATTTTTTTTTAAAAAAAAGTATGATAGAGATTTTTCCAAGATTATTTAACACTATAAAGAAGAAACATCACAAGGCTTTGTAGATGAACTGATGCCTACCGTAAGTCCTGAAGAAGGAGAAATTAGCCAGACAAAAGTGGGACATCCATCATAAAAGAAGAAACATAAGCCGAGGCCCAGAGGTGAGAGAAAACAGGGCCTGTGTGAGGAACTGTAAGTGGATTAGGCCTGCTAGAACGAAACGTCTGAGGTACGATGTGAAGGCTGAGACGTGAGGAGGAGAGGTAAGCAAGAACTAGTTATGACAGGTCTTGTGCCCTATACTTCAGCATTTGCATTTCGTTTAAACCAAACTGATTAAATTAAATAGAAAAAGTTGAAATACCAGAAGGATTTAAGTAAAAAGAAAGGGAAAAAAGGGCATTTTAAATATTTAGATTAGATTACCTGATCGTGAAGAGAGAGAGTGATGATCAGTGAGTTTTTGAGCAGCAAAGGGATGTGAATAGAGTGCCCGGTGGACTGGATAAGTTGGCTGGGGGAGAAGAAAGGCAGAGGCATCACTTAGGAGGCAATTGCAGTAACTTGCACAAAAAATAAATAAATAAAAATGTAGTGACAAGAGGCCTAGAAAGAAGGAAACAAATGCAAGAGACATTTTGGATGTAGAATTAACAGGAATAAATAAATAAATAAATAAAATTTCTGTTGAAGGATCCCTTGTGGCACAATGGTCAAGTACTCAGATGCTAACAGAAAGGTTGGCAGTTTGAACCCACCCTGTGGCTCCAAGGGAGAAGGACCTGGCAATCTGCTCCCTGGTGACCTGCTCCCATAAAAATTACAGCCTAGAAAACTTTATGGGGCAGATCTATTCTGTCATATGGGGTCCCTGTGAGTCAAAATTGACTCTGGGGCACCTAATAACAGCAATAAGAGATGCCTTTTGGGTTGGGGGATGGGGCAGATGACGCAATGATTTCTAGAATACTGAACCTAATGAAAGTTCCATGGAGTTAAATGTGGAGGAGGAAGGAGATAAGCTTTTTTTCTCATTTTGTTGAATTTCAGATGTTAGCTGAGCATTTACATGGAGTAGCTTAAATTTATCCAAGAATTAAAACTTTATAACTACGTATGATGTCGTATTTGAAATATTTTCTACAATTTTATCCAAGCATGTAATTAATACGTAAAACAAGAGGCACGGAAGAGGCTTTTGCTCCACTCTTCGAAGCAGTTTCTATACATTTTTACTTGGCGAAAGGAAAAGGCAGTTAAGATCTGGTAAACGCCTACTATGTGCAGGCACTGTTTTCAGGGTCTTTTTGAATACTATGTCCTCAAGTACTCATAAAAGTTGAAGTGTTGCCCAGAAAAGTTCAAGTAACTTAGAGGTAAAGTCAGCTCCGCCTTCATCCATAGCCTAAACCTTAACTCTATAAGTTACTGCTTCTCTGTGCCCAAGGCCACAAACTAGCAAATGTTCCTCATTTCTATCGCAAAGGTAGGCATAGACAGAACAACACTTTATATTTTGAGGACACTCAGCTTTGTAAGTCTTTGGTAAAGTGGTAACCCATTTGGTATTTTGGTGTGTGATAGGTTAAAACTGTAATATATCATTTGGACACCGGATGGCAATATCCTAAATAGGCTAATGTCTTCTTCCCTGTGCTAGGAACCAGCTCACATAGGGTTTGCATAACACAGTTTTCTTTCTGAGATCCTATTCAGTCTCTGGCTTTCTGAGCTCTTGCATGGTGTTTTTGCCCCAAAAAATTGAAAAGGCAATTTGGCTGAACCTGTCAGACGGTCCATCCAAAACACTTGTAATAGGTCAATCATATTATCCTTAATGATGGAAACAATACACATGGTAGATTAACTCCAGGGCTCAATTAAGTTTTCTTATAGAGGAATTAAGAAACTGAACACAATCAAGTGATTCCTGTCCATGTGGGAAATGTGATCATCAATAATTCGGCAGCATCAAACATCTGAGGAACATATTCTGAACTGGATGTGGTCTGGGTGTGAATGAGTTTTACTGTCCCTGATATTGGAGAATCTCTGGAATCTTTTATCGTATGGGTCTATTTGGGTATTTAGTGCAACACAACAGAAGATTAGGAAGTCAAGTGGAAGCAATAAGGGAGGATAACAGAGTCAGCTAACTAGAATCTGGTGTTAGAAGGGGAAGAATTGTGGATGGAAATAAGGGAGACAGAAATTATCTGATTTATCTCTGCATGTGAAAAAACTAGGACTTCCCCTTACCCAAAGAAAGAATATATAGCTGTCCATATTTGGGTTTTTTGTTTGTTTGTGTGTTTACTTGTGTATTTGTTTTGTTTTCAGAAATTTAAGGAAGTGATTTGCAACTAGGTTTGCAGAATTCCAGAAAGTAATTCCGGAGGTCCCTCAGAGGTTATGTGGGCTACACTCTAAGAAAAACTCCTCAACTACTCAAACTTTTTGGAGACAGATCTTTACAATGTATTGGAAATCAAAGCTAACAAATAAATCACTCAAACCAGCCATGTGCCATAAAAGCACAGATCTTGACCATTGTCCTGGGCTCCATCTCAAAATGGAAAGTAAAGCTAAGGACTGTGTTCATCAAAAAGGCCCATTTGAAGTTCAGCTCTCCGGAAGGCTGTCAGAGCTGAGCTGGCTTAAGGAGCAGATAGGTGGGCAGGTCAGAGGGAACTCGTAATTACCTTCTGACTCTCGTGCTAAACTACACTGCTCTTTTTTCTATAGTATAAGTGATATTTTTTAAATGCAGGGAAAAAAATTAACACCTTAAAACAAACAGAACTTGTTCCCCATGAGAAACATGTAAACCTGTATATTCGAGTGTTGTCTTCTGCTTTATAATGTGATTTCTACACGAACTTAGCTGAGATTGCTGTGAATTACAGAAGATTCTAAAATATTAGATCAAAAGCTTCTCACATATTAAAAAGAAAATACGAGAAATCAAACACATTTTATTGGATTTTAATCCCTCTAATTTCTAAAACAGAGGAGGGTTGAGGACAGTTCTGTCTTCTCTGAGTAGCTCATTGTCAGCTCCTGGGTATACATCAAAATAAGGGCAATATGCTAAAGAAAAAGATTATATTTGGAATAATAGAATAATAAACTATGCACTTGTTTGAGCAGTAATGGAAACAAAAAATCATTTTTATGATTAATGTCTATTCCTGTTTGTATTTTCCCTATATGCAATTTCTAAAGACACTAGAAAGTATAGTATTTCTAGGTTGTTTACTGTATTTGTAGCAAGACACTAATGAGGATATTCAGGCAGGTGCTTGTGGAAGGATGATTCCCAGGAGTTATATAAAAATCCAGTAGATCCTAAACTTGGCTCAATATTAGATTCAGTTAGGAAAGTCTTTTACAAATACACATTCCCAAGCTGCACAAGAAAGAAGTTAAAACATTCTATACTCCTAAAAATTCCTTTAGAGAATTGGTCTTTCTAAATTATACTTTTCTTTTTTTTATATGCTGGTGATGAGTTCTGCCAGTTAAAAGACTAGCTTGTTCACCATGTAAAAACAGGGGATGAAATTATTAATTTTCTGTTGAATATGCAGATACTTAATCTCTTACTGTTTTCAACTTTCATCTTCAGCCAATATTCATGAAAAGTCCCTTTTAGCATCCTGTTTCAGAGATATTTAAACTCAATGAGCTAAGTATAATAAAACAACAACAAAAAAAAGCCGAACCCGTTGCCGTCCAGCGGATTTCAGCTCATAGCTACCCTATAGGGCAGAGTAGAGCTGTCCCGTAAGGTTTCCAAGGAGTGACTGATGACTTTGAACTGCTGACCTTCATGGTTAGCAGCCAAGCTCTTCACCACTGCATCACCAGAGCCCCAAGTACATTAAAAAAAAAAAAAAAATCAAGTCGATTCTGACTAACAGTGAGCCCATAGGGCAGAGTGGAGCCTTGGTGGCACAGTGGTGAAGAGCTTGCTGCTAACCAATAGGTCAGCAGTTTGAGTCCATAAGACAGAGTAGAACTGCCTCATAGGGTTTCCAAGGAGTGGCTGGTAGATTTAAACTGCTAACATTTTAGTTAGCAGCTGAGCTCTTAACCACTGCACCACCAGGGTTCCTGTATTGAGGAAAGGAATCCATAAAGCAGAAAAAAACTCTCCCAAAATTTTGTTTCTCAAGTTTCTTCTACTCACTTCTTTATAGCCTTGTGATGGTTGATGGGCCAGTGGAGGCCATGCAAGCTTCACAGCTTCTGCATATGTCCACATATGTTGTTGCTAATTTTCATAGAATCTATTCTGACTCACGGCATCTCCTCTGACCCATGTGTACAGAATATACCATAGGGTATAGACAGCCTATTATCTTGCTTTATGATGTGGGAAGCACTTTGTATCTATTGTATTGTTCTAGGCTTTGGAAGCCTTGGCAGAAACTCTAAAATGAAAAAGTCATATTTGACATCTTATCATGTATGTATAATATACATACATATATATTTACATATACCTGTAAAATGAAGACATTAATTGTATAATCCTTACATAATTATGAAATAATATGTGTTAAAGTGCTTGCAAAATGAAAATGTGATGTAAACATTATTACATTTTGCTTTTATTTTAATTTCCTTAAATTTCAGAACTACACTTTACTTTTTTTATATACTCTGTAACTATTAGCTCAGTACCTGGATAGAAGACTATTGTCTTCTTTTCCTTTACATAAACTCAGAACTTCCAAGATAGCGAATCCAAAAAGAATCTTCATGTGGGGAGAAGTAACTAGGCATTGTAGTCCTGAATTTTGTTACCTTGAAATTAGCCCTCCGTGTGGGAAAATGGCTGTCAATTATGGCTGCTATAACCACAGCGCCCTCAAGGGTTGCTGTTCTCCCTTTTGGTACAGTGACTCTATGTATTCCTTCCATCTTATTTTGATGCTTCCTGTGTCATTCAGTTTTTTGCCCACAGAATCTTTCAATAATGCAACTTGAGATTGGAATTTTTTCTTCAGTTCTTTCAATTCGGTAAACGCTACTCCTATTCTTCCCTTTTGGTTTTCCAACTCCAGGTCTTTGCACATTTTATCATAATATGTTGCCTTGTCTTCTTGAGTATTCCTTTGAAATCTTCTGTTCAGTTCTTTTACTTCCTCATTTCTTCCATTCACTGTAGCTACTCTGCACTTAAGAGCAAGTTTCAGAGTCTCGTCTGACATCCATTTTGTCTTTTCCTTCTTTCCTGTCTTTTTAATGGCCTTTTACGTTCTTCGTGGGTGATGTTCTTGATATCTTTACACAGCTCTTCTGATCTTCAGTCATAAGTGTTCAGTGCATCAAAACTGTTCTTGGGAGGGCCTCTAAATTCAGGCTGGATATACTCAAAGTTGTACTTTGGCTCTTGTGGACTTGCTTTGATTTTCTTTAGCTTCAACTTAAATTTGCACATGACAAGTGATGACTATACATGTGGGCCTTGTTGGATGGATTACAGAGGAATAAAATAGGCTACTTGTGTGAAAGGAGACATTGGAGAAGTTCAATATCATCCGTTAAGATAAAGTGAGGAGCTGACTGAAGAACAAACCATCAACTTGCTCATGTGCAAGTTCAAGTTCTCCAAGTACCCAAAAATATTAACATCCACCATCTGAAGATGCCCACTCAAAGATATTTTCCAACTCAAAATACATTCTCAAAGAATAGGATATACAGTGGCAGAACTTCATTTACCTGCTTAAGACCTAACTTATGAGTTCCAGTTTCTTCTCCTAAGATTTACCTCCTTCTGAATGATTGCACAGAAACTATCCACCATTTCTAGAGGTGGTCCTGCTCCCGTCTAACAGGTAGGTGGCCTTACAGCAGGACCTCATACAATCAGATACAGCATAATAAACATACACATAGAGTAATTTTTTTTTTTTAGAGTAATAGAGATACGATTTCATTATATGGGTGGTCAATAAACATTGGTCATACAAAGGAAAGAAGGAAGGAGGGACAGAAGGGAGGGGGGAAGGAAGGGAGAGAGGGAGGGAGGGAGGTAGAAGGTGATTCCTGATCGGAAAAATCCCTTTCTAGCATTGGCTTTCCTAAACTGTTCTTACTGATGAAAACTTATCCTATTTATTTTTTCTAAACAATCCATGTTCTCTTAATAACACCAAGATATTAATAAAAGCTTGCATGTCATTATAATGAGGAATCCAACTGTTGGGGTAGAGTGGAGGATGTCAACATTTATATATGCCATACATAAGTTAAAGCCACTATACACACCCACACACACCCACGTGCAGCTATCTCTGAACTCAAATTTAGTATAAGACTTATTCGTCAGCTAGGAGCATTTCTGGACCTGCTAAACATAGGCGAACTAGGATTAGTGTTTCAGAAACTCAGAAATTTGAAAGGGATTCTAAGCTTCGGAAAAACAAAACACCCACTTGTTTGATTTTGATGTTCATGACATGAACTATATTATACAATTTAGTAAAATAAATTGATGCATAAAGTAATTTGAATATGCAGGATTTTACCATTTTCTGTCATCTAAAACAAGTCTTTGCCAGCTTGGATAAGATTTAAATGGTAGGGAGAAGGTGAAGCCTTTAAAGAATTTCACTAGGGTTCTGTAAAGTTCAAATACTTCTTAGAAGTTACAATATAAAACTCAATTAAAGAAATTATTTTTGAACCTGGGGAGACTTTCCTGCTCTATTATCTGATTTAATTACCTAATATTTTACTAGAGGTGGTCTTAAAAATCAGGAAGTAAAACAAGATAGAAAAGATGCACAAAGACTTTTGAGGTAGAAATGACCTCAGGCCCAGATCGGAAAATATTAGAGCCATTATTATTACAGGAGAATGAAACGAGCCTTTCCTAATTAAATTAGTGAAGAAGAAATAAACTTTCTACTACCAGATTCATTATTATGAAATAAACCCTCTTTCTAGTACGATGACAGTATGAATCATGTCCAGTTATGTAACTTTCATAACTCCACAGTAAAGAAATAGTAGTATCAGTGATCATTCAGAAAATACAAAATTCAAGTGTCATAATAGAATGTATTATGTCTGTTCATGTAAAACGTTCAAAGTGTGTTAAATTTTTGAATGATAAAAAATATGTAGTCAGTGTAAATTAAGGGCTCAACCATTTTTTATTCATTTTCAAGCAATAATTCCAGCTTCAAGATCCTTTGTGTATAGAATAGAGGCAGGCAAAATACGTTGGTGCCCATGCAGTACAGTCAGGTAGTCCCCAATTTACAACAGGATTCCATTCCGATGACTTCACAGTAAGCCCGTTCTGAGATAAATCGAATACCTCTTTTTTTTTTTTTTTTTTTAGTTTTCAACATTATTGCCTTCTGTTATGAGTACCTTTATAAATTCAGCCTCTATTTGTCTTTGGGGAATGGAAACATCACATGTAAACTTACAGATATATTTTAATACATACCTACTTACAAACATAAAAAAACCCACAAATCACAAAAATTTACCCCGACAATGAAGAAGAGTTGGACAACATTGGCATTTCGTCAGTTTCAGTCATAACTCTACTTTTGTAGGATTTGGGATCATCTGGGTTATCCCTGGGAATGGGGATAGCATTTCTAGTCAGGAAATTAGTGAAAGTTGTCTTATGGTCCTTTTTTTTTTTTTTTTCCTTCATATATTTTGCGGTAACATCTCACTGCTTCCCAAATCTGCCTGTCGACCTTACCAAATCCATCAGTGTTTGGGTCCATGTTTTCCAACAACTGAAGCCCCTGGTTTAGTTTAGAAAAAAACTTTAGCTAAGCCTTTGACTGTAAAAATTTTTAACAGCTTCTCTCCTTCCTCTTCCTCATTATTTCTTTCTTCTTCAGCATTTTTTTCCACTTTTAAATCCATTAAGTCCTAATCTATCAATTCCCCTTCTCTGTGATCCATGAGTAGTTCCACAAACTGTCATAAATGTGGTTTAGCATAACTCGTGTTTGTCATAACTCGGGAACTACCTGTATTTTCTTCTTACATATTAATGCATTCAAAACATATCTGTCGTTAGTTGCTGTCGAATCAGTTCTGACTCATAGATACCGCATGTGTGCAGAGTAGAACAACTCTATAGGGTTTTCAAGGCTGTGACCTTTTGGAAACACATCACCAGGCCAGTCTTCTAAGGAGCCTTTGGGTGAATTCGAATAACCGACCTTTCAGCTACTAGTCAAAGACTACCAGTGCCACCCAGGGACTCCGAAAATACATCTAGTGAGTGCATATTATACAACAGGCTCAGTGGTATGGCAGATACCACCAGCTTTTATGAGACTGAAATAACAGGTAAAATGGTTTGTTAAATAGGTAATCATAACAGAATGGGAGCACTATAATTGGAAAAGTACAGTATGCTACAGAAACACATGATAGAAGCAAAGAAATGTATGGAATCTGTGGGTGTGGAGGGGAGGGGACTCCAAAGAAGCAACATTAAAGGAATGTGGGGCTCCTTCTTTTCCTCCTTCTCCATTTCCTCCTCTGTTTTTCTCTTTTCCCTGTTTCTTGTCTTACTTCAAATATCTTATCTTTTTTTCCTGTCCCAAACTACCACTAAAAGCTGGTATTAGTTGCTTTGCTGTTGCTACTGTTAGTGTTGATAGAAGACTTGAACAAAAACCCTCTTTATAGCTAAAACTTAATTCATATTCAATATCAGTTTCCTAAAACCATAGAAATCTATAATCTTGTGCAATGAATGAGTATTGGTCTTGTAGTCAAAATGTCTGGATTCAAATCTTGGTTTTCCCGAGTAATAATATATGTTCATTACATGTGCTTCTCTTTCAGTTTTATACAGATCTTTTCAACATAGAACGAAAGCTTCTCACCATGTGAATCCCTGGAAGCAAGTTGGCTGGTATTTAAGTATGTCTTTTGGGGAAGCTTCCTTAAGCATAGAATGGAAGTATTTAATTGTCAAAAATACTTAGGCATGAATTTCCACTACTTTTTTTTTTTTAATTACCCACTTTTAAACTTTTATTTACTAGCGAAACACTAATGAACAGTCTACACTTTGCTACCATCTACAGCTACAGGGTCACAAAAGAAACCTAATAATAACTCAAAAGACAAAAGAATAGAACAAGAGGAAATCACTGTGGCATCTCACATATACATACAAAGACCTCAGTCTAGGATCTAGAATGATAATAGACAGTTTTCTAGTAGTATCTCCAGAGAGCGAGTCACTTTTTAACAGAAACTTTTGGAAGAACATATTGCAACCTATAAACATTTTTATGCTTTATAAAACAGTTTTGTCTATTTTATTTTCTTATAAGGTAACTTTAAATTTATATTTTTGGGGGGCAAGACAACATGCAATACAAGCTATATCAGCAAAACGATTCTGCATTAGTAATCTATTCAGGCCCTTTTTGAACAAATATTAATTAAGGAACTGGTATGTGCCCTTTCAAGGTTTATTTTATTTAATTCTCACAACAACTGTGTAAGCTACAAATAATACATACTTAGGGGTAAAGACACTTGAACAAAGTAAAATTCAATCAAAAGCATATGTATACTTTCTGTCACTCATGTATTCATAGAATTAGTTTGCTCTTCTAAGCACATTGGGTGATAAATGTCAAAGCCTGTTTTGAACAGTTCTTCAGTGATGTCCGCTTCATTGTGTCATGGCTGAGAGGCTCAGTTAGATTTTCACATTCTATTGCCAATGCTATGTTAGAACCTGGGAGAGAGGACAGGAGTCACTTTGCTCTTAGCCAGATGATTTGCCCCCTAGTGGTAAGGTTTAGCAAAACTTTTTGGAGTCTATTATGACAACTTCACTTCCTTTAAATTACATTTTTCTGAGCTCTAGATAGGGGTCTCAGGTTTGTCCAGTCACCTCCAATGTTCAGGGCAAACACATTTCATGATGTTAAGTTACTAGGCAGAATTTTTAGGAATGACAAGAAACCTCTTTGGCTCTCCCTTCCTTAAGGAAAGGGTAAAAGTGCACCCCTCAGTCAAATGTTGCTGCCTATAGGGTCGCTATGAGTCAGAATCGACTCAACAGACAGTGGGTTTAGTTTTTTTTTGGTTTTGGGGAAAGGCAGAACACTCTGTCTGAAACAAAACCATGCAGGCATAAGGACAGAGAGGCATTACAAAGAGGGATGGACTGAATTAGGATTCAGGCGCTTATGGATTCCTACATTCTCTTAAGTTTCCCCTCCACCGCCCCCTCCCACCCCCCACCCCCCGCCCCCCACCCCCCACCCCCCACTCTGCTTTCAAAAAAAGTATTAACAAGTACTTTACATCTTGGTTTCCTACAGTTTTAACTTTGAAAATTCAAATTTAAGTCTTTCTCTCCAAGTGACACATATAAAGTGCTTTGGAACTTTCAGAGAAACACTGTTTTTGCTGATACTGAATTTTGCCAACTATTCTGAAATAGAAATCTGAAGAAGTAGGAGACTTTAATTAAATGACCAGACCTGAAGTATATCATTTCTAAGTCATGCATAGGTATATATTTCTTATTTTCCATTACGATGAGATGCTGCCCTGAAACATCCATAATACTCATTTTCGGGGCCAGGGTGAGATTTTATTTTGGGGTGGGAATGAATTGAGCCACTCATTCTCAGACAAAATGCACACAGTCGAGAGCTCCATGACTATCTGTGAGGCAGATGGTAACTCCTGATGCATACCAGGCAACTGTTCTTCTGCAAAGAAAACAAAAACCCAGGTGCAGAATGTATTGGAATTGTGCAGATGGGCCTTCAAGGGTGTCCACTGTTTACAAGAAAAAGGAACGAAGCTCTCCTCGTGGAGTGACCACTCTTCTGGAGGATCTATTTCCCCCAGCTGGTCTGGAGCAGAAACTCCCCCAAAGGCCCAAGCAGCAGCTATCAATGACCTTTGCCCTTTTGAAGGGAGAGGCTGGGTGGCCGCTTTCACCCTGTCAAGATGTGCTAATCGCTTGAATGCTGAGACTCAGAGCCTACACAGTTGAAAGCTATTTCTACAGCCTGTCTGCTCCACACACATTGTCCTTCTCTCGTCCTTATATCTTTTTTTAGGAAAACTATACCTGTTTCTGTGCAGATTACTGTCATCTTTTCCATCCAGTCGTATATTATCAGCTCGTTTTTTTAGTTATAGCTGACACTTGAAGGTCAACTATAGGAAAGGGATTTGGAAGGAGAGGAGGGATCTCTTGATATCTCCCCTCTGCCTGATACACGCCTATTATTTATAGATGTGGCTTCATCTGACCATCCTAAAAACCCCTAGAGAGAGATGTCGTTATTCACAGTGACAAAGAAACTGAGGCTGCGGGAGACTGACTCTCTCTACTGCTCTCCAGTCCCTCCTCTCCCCCAGCTCTTCGTTCACACTGCGGGCAGACTAAACTCCAGTGGCTTTCCTCTGCCTAGCAGACGCGGTAGAAACGCATCTATCTGCCTTGGAAGATGCGGTCTCAGACTGCTCTTCCAACTCTATCGCAAACTCTTCACTGACAAAAATCTCTCCACCTGTACCCTAGGTGTTCCTACCCTTCCGCAACTTGGAGAAGAGAGTTGGATAAGTTGGATAAAATAAGTCTGGAGATTATAATAAGAAATTGAATTTCCAAGTAAAAATTTATCACCATTCCATGTCATGTAGAGGCATGAAGATCAAAGGTTTTCAGGCAATATATTCCATAGGATCGATGAGGTGAAGGTAAATTAACAATGCATCCCTACAATTGATAATATCCTATTTATCATCTCATTTCTTATGTAAACAAGTGCTCTCTGGGGGTGGAGAGGAAGCCTGGATGTGTCGTCTTTGCCAATTTCAATAGTGTAAACATTTCTACTACTACCATCTCAGTTTTAAGCTGCTAAAGTGACATCTCTGATTGTAGAGTTATAAAGAGATGTGCACAACTGGCTGCTAGAGCTGGCATCAGTAAACACCAGCCGCCACTATAAAAGCCAATGATAGTCCCTCTTGCTGTAAACAGATGGGAAAACTAGAAACAAAGAGGTGTTATAACTTGTGAAAGGTCATGTAGTTGATGTTGGTAAAGCTTTGGTTTAAATCAGACATGTAAAGTCATAATGCACTGTCTTTTCTGCTAGAGTACACTGTCTGGACCATGTCAACAAAGTGATTTAATTAAGGAAACAGAACATAGGCACCCCTCAGTCCTCTGATGTTTAGACCAGAGATAGAGAAGCAGAACAGAAAGGAACACTCCCATAATGGGCAGCTCCTCAATAACAGACTTCAACAAGGAAGAAACCTCTGGTAGCATGGATTGATTTTTCTCAGAAAGACAAGAGATGAACAGGAATCAAGCTTTCGCCTTTGCATATGATCCTCCTTCTGCTTAGCCCAGCCCCTCGCTTTCGTAGCAACCCACTACTTTCTTTTAGCCCTCAGCCTAGCCATGCAACGATTTTCTCTGTCATCTGTATTTTTCCCCTCTCTTTTTCCTTCCTTACTCCTCTCTTCCCTTCTGTCCTCCTTTCTTGTTTTTTTTTTTTTTCTTTTCCTTTCTGCCAATGCTATCTTGTTGTTGTTCTTTGATTACGAGGGGACTGAAATAATACATGGTACTGTTTCCCAACATTGCACATCAAACATGATTCATTCTGAATTGTCAGGAAAGTAGTTTGGTCAAATAGGATATAAAAAAGTGCCATAATCTCAGGATCTGTTAGTGAAGATGACAGACGTGCATTGTGAGTATCAAATAGCAGCAAATAAAGTACTCAGTAAAAATCTGAGGAAAAAATTAACTTCAGGGGACACTGAGCTGTATTTTGGATCTTCTCAGTGTTCATAAACCAAAGTTAAGGTCTAATTTGTTATATATATAACTCTCGGAACTTACAGAGAAAAAAGAATACTATAGTACAGTAAGTAACGTAGTCCCTGGGTGACGCAAATGGTTAGGCACTTGGCTACTCACTGAAAGGTTGGCGGTTCAAATCTATCCAGAGGCATCTCAGAAGAAAGGCCTGGTAATCTGCCTCTGAAAAATTACAAACATCAAAAACCTCATGGAGCACAACTCGACTCAGAAACACACGAGGCTGCCATGAGTCGGAATTGACAGCAACTGGTGGTAGTGGTGGTGATAAGTGACGGACAAAGTACACTTCTTCTTATTCTCACAGTGAACTTGCCTAATACATTGTTTAATGTCAAAATTAATATCTAACTAGGCTTTATGATATGAAAATCAATTCTGTGATAGTTGACATTGCATATCAAGTGAAATATAAAATAATTCATTGCAAAGTGGCCTTCCATTTAACACTAATGAGGTTTTTTAAATTCACAAACTACACAGACACTTGGCAGCCCTTAGGCTGTTTGTCTAAAGACAGGAAACACCGGAGAAATTAGGCCCCTCTCCCTCTCTCTCACCCACCAGCACCCTCTTCGCACCCTCCATCTGTCAGCACACAGTGATATCCAAAGTGCCTGGACTCTGTCAGGTTCTCATCTGGGAAGCAGAGTGATGCTGTCTAAAGTCACGCACACAGCCATCTCCTTACACTGAACAGATCCCAACCTACATGAAACCTGCCACTTCTGACCTGGGCCTGAAGTACAGAGAATGCTGGGTAGCTGTGACATTATCTGTTTAGAGCAATGGAGTGACAGAAAAGACAAATACGGGAGTTGAGGTTTGGCTCTGACTGTCTCCAGGCCTCAGTTTCCTCATGTATACATTAGATAGGATCTGCACTAGATAATTTTTAAGGTCATTTCTAGCAAAAAAAAAAAAAAACACACAATGGTTAAAAGCCCAGCTGTTAACCAAAAGACCAGCGGTTCAAATCCACCGGGTGCTCTTTGGAAACCTAATGGGGCGGTTCTACTCTGTCCTATAGGGTCACTATGAGTCGGAATCAACTCAATGGCAATGAGTTTGGTTTTGGTTTTTATATATATATACATATATATATATATATATATATATATATATATATATATATATATATATATATATATAAAACAATCACCAGGCTGTGGTTTGCTATTTTATTTAACTGCGTATGTAAGATTCAGGGATTCAGCAAATAAATATGTTTTAACTTTTGGATCTTCTGCCCTAAACAGAAGAAAAAAAAAAAAAGTGTGTGTGCTTTGGAACTTTCCTTGGTCATCTTAGAAATTCTGAACCAAAGATATGTAAGTAAAAGCCCTCAAAAAGGGATGCTACCTTCTTTTACAGGAGAGAAGGGACTTGATATCATTCAGTACCCACTATGGAATATTTGCTTTAAGTAAGTACACAGAAAAGGTCGGGTCACCAAAGGTGGCAATAGCCTGGTGGAGCTATCATCTTCTCAGTCCGGTGCTGAGCATTAATAGTTCTGAATGTTTTAATCGGTGCATCATTTCTCTTTGAAATGAATAGGTTCAGAAAGCCTGACTCACACTGATTAAGTACCTGCCACACAAAGACCATGTTAGACATTTTCCAAACATTGTATCTTTTAATACTCACCAAAGCCCATTATTTTTGTTTTATGAGATGGGAAAACTGAGTCAGAAATGTTAAGTAACTCACCCAAAATCATTCAGCTTTTAATAGAGCCAGAGTTTGGTTTCAAATCAGGTGTCTTAGTTATCTAGTGTTGCTATAATAGAAATACCACAAGCGGATGGCTTTAACAAACAGAAATTTATTTTCTCACAGTTTAGGAGGCTAGAAGTTCAAATTCAGGGTGCAGGCTCTAGGGGAAAGCTTTCTTTCTCTGTTGACTTTGGAGGAAGGTCCTTGTCTCTTCTGAGCTTCTGCTCCTGGGCAATCTTCATGTGATTTGGCATCTCTCTTCCCCCATCTCTGCTCGCTAGTTGGCATTTAATCTCTTTTATGTCTCAAAAGAGATTGACTCATTGACTACATTAATCCTGTCTCATTAACATAACGAAGACACCCTATTTCCAAATGGGATTAAAACCACTGGTATAACCGGGGGGGGGGGGGAACCCATTGCCCTTGAGTCAATCCCAACTCATAGCAACCCTATAGGAGAGAGTAGAATTGCCCCATAGGGGTTCCAAGGAGCAGTTGGTGGATTCGAACTGCTGGCCTTTGGTTAGCAGCCAAACTCTTAACCACTATGCTACCATGACTCCAAACCACTGCTACAGAGGTTAGGAATTACAACACATATTTGGGGGGATGCAATTCAATCCATAACACCAGGTTCTCTGATTACAAAGCCAATTTCCCCCACTATTGCAGCACAAAGTGTGCCCTAAAGACTACTGCATCAGAATCAGGTCAGACCTTCTAAACCAGCATCTCTGCAGGTGTGGCCCAGGAAGCTAGATTTAAAAATAAAAATTAAAAAAAAAGCTTCTCAAAGTGATTGTTTTACACATTCAAATTCAAGAGCCACTGCACAATACTATATTGCCTTTCCAAATAAAACTCACAAGAACCTGATGGGACCCAAAATTCAAATATAGAAAGAATTACAACAAGAAATCTCATTGCCAAGAACACTGCAATAGCCAGGTTGTCAAGTTGGCTGTCCAGTCTGTCTATTCTCCCCCCTCAAAGGGGGCCTGATGAGAAAAATTGGAGTAAGTGCACAGGGGTTTAGGTTAATTAAAAAGTAATGTCATCGTTTCTGTCTCCACAACAGGCCTAAGCCTGACAATGGATCGTGTTTGCCCAACACGCTCTGTGTTCACCAGAACTAAGTTCTCACTCATAAAGTATTACTCTTTGACTCCCCAAGCCAACCCCAATCTTCCATTGCTATACTTTTCATCAGTCAGAGTTCAATAACATTGAGTAGGTTATGGTTCTTGTTTTTAAGTTTCTGAAGAAACCAGTCAGATGCCTTAATCAGAGTAGGTTTCTTTCCTAATCTCCTCTATTATTTGCATACCTGTAAACTATTTCTTTAGCAGGGAAACTTTTGCAGAAAACAAAAATCGCTAACATGTATATATACCAATTGCCAGACACTGTTCTAAGAACTTAACTTGTGTTATTTTAATTAATCTTCACAGCAGCCCTATGAGTAGTACCATTAATTGTCCCCACTTTACAGATATAGAAACTGAGTCACAGAGGTGAAGCCAACATGGCACTATAGACAGAAGCACCATACTGTTCCTCTGCAGCAAAGACCCAAGAAAGTAAGTAAAACAGATACAAATGTCAATCCTGGAACCCTAAGTACCAAATGAAGGAATAAAGAACTTGATCAATCACTGAATGGAACAAGAAATTGATGGAGAACAGAGAATGAGGAGAGCTGCAGAGTGAAGGTCCCATACCAGCTAACATGGCCAAATTCACTATGCTGGGCTACAGCCTCCAAAGAACTCAGACAGGGAGTACAGGAAGGCAATTTCACAGAGCTCCCAACAGGAGACAGAGTACCCAGTAACCAGGGATACGTGTTTTCCCACCCCATACTCTTTTTCCCTGAATGAGACCTCTGCTGCTTATCAATGGGCCACAGCTGCTCAGCTGGAGAGACACCAGCTCACTACCACCAAGATACATGATCTTGGACCTCAGCCACCAAGGACTTTGGACAGGGAGTACAGGAAGGCAATTCCATGGAGCTCCCAGCAGGAGACAGAGCATCAGTAACCGGTGATACATGCTTTCCCACCCTCCATCCTTCTTCCTTTTTGGTGGCCTCTGCTGTTTGCCAATGGGTCATAGTTGCTTAGCTGGAGAGATACTAACTCACTGCTGCTGGGTCCACCCTGCCCCATAAGCTGGCCCTTTCAACATCATTTCTGTACGGTTTGTATTTTTGTTTGTTTATTTAGGGGGGGCGGGGGGGCTTTTTTCTTGCTTCTCTCTCTCTCCATTCCTTCCTTAACTTTCTCCCACACCACTAGCCCTGTGTGACATCCCCTGCCCTTCTCAAAAGCTGTGATATCTGTTTGTTTACTTTGTTCTTTTGGGGTTTTTTTTTGTTTATTTGCTTGTTCTTTTCATATTTTTCTTTGCTTTTTTGGTTACTTTCTCTCTCTCCCTTTTTCCTTTTCTTTCTTCCACCCAGCTAGCCCTGTGTGCCATCCCCTCCTTTTCTTGACAAGCTGTGATTTTTTGGTTTGTTTGCTTTGTTCTTTTTTTTGTTTTGTTTTATTTGTTTGTTAGTTTTTTGATGTTATTTTGTTTTGTTTTGGATTTTTTGTTGCTTTTCTTTCTCTCCCTTCCTTCCTTTACTATCTCCCACCCACCTTGCTCCATGTGCCTTCCCCTCCCCTTCTTGACGGGCTGTGACTTTTTTTGGTTTGCTTGCTTCGTTTTTTTCTTTATCTTTTCTTCTTTTTTTCTGCTTCTTCTTTCTCTCGGTACTGTCCTTCCTTTCTCCTGTCCACCCAGTCCTCTGCACCACCCCTACCACTTCCGGAGGAGTTGTACTGCACAGCCCTACTGGAGAGTCACCGTGCATAGCCTCCCCAGGCCTGAGCCAGTACCATCGAGAGGCTCCCTCAGTGCCATTTTATTGTTTGTTTGTTGTTGTTTTCTTGCTTTTTGCTTTTTTCTTCATTGTTATTGTTTCTTCTGTCTCTCCTTCCTTCCTTCCTTTCCTTTCTTGCATCCACCTGGCCCGGTACACCACACCCAACTTCTTGGTGGGCTGGGCTGTACCACTTGGCTAGAAAGCCTATGGCACATGGCCTCCTCAGGTCTGCACCACCCCCTCAGGCCACCTGCCTCAATGCCATATTTTTTATTTTTCTTTATCTTTCCCCTTCTCCTTTTCCTTCTCCCTCCCACCTAGACCCTGCGCTGCCTCCACCTCTTCCTGACAGGCTGTGCCATGTCACCCAATGAGAGAAACATCAGCTCACCATCACCCCAATCCTACCCGACCACAAATGGCCAGTGACCCATCACCATATTTTTTTTTTTATTAATTTATTTTTTATTGCTAGTTTGATTGTTGGTTTCTTATCTTTCTTTCCCCTCTTTCCTTCCATTTTTCCCGCCCACCTGGCCCTTTGCACCACCCATGCCACTTCTCAACACACCCAGCATGCCTTCCCAGACATAACCAAATAAAACAAAAAAACTACAATCAATAAATGAAAAAATAATTCCTGAATGTCCCAGACACAGCAGAAAATATCAAAACATATTTAAACACACACATAGAGGAGAGGATGACTCCAGAAAGCAAACAAACAAACAAACAAATCAGATGACCTTCTACTTGAAGAAAAGGCACGGGAACTACCTAATGTGGAATTCAGAACGCAAATATTCAGGGTTCTTCTACAGATGAAGGAAAATGCAGGAAAAAATAGGGAAAAAATAGGCAAAATCATGGAATATACAGACAAAGGATGGAAGAAATCAGGAAAATAATACAGGAACAAAATTTAAATAAACAAAACACTAGAAATCATACAAAAGCAGCAACTAGAAATCCAAAAGATTAACAAGATTTCAGAAATGGATAGCACAATAGAAGGTTTTAGGAGCAAATCTGAAACAATGGAAGACAGAATCAGCAAAATTAAAGACAAATCCTTGGATACCACTTTGAAGAAAAATCTGAGAAAAGAAAAAAGAAAAATGAAGAAACCCTGAGAACGATGTGGGATACAATCAAAAGCAAAAATTTGCGTGTGATCAGAGTGCCAGAACGGGGGAAAACGCAGAAAACACAGAGGGGATCACTGAAGTTTGCTGACAGAAAACTTCCTTAATATCATGAAAGACAGAAAGCTGACTATCCAAGAAACGCAACAAACCTCATATAGGGTAGACCCCAAAAGAAAGACATATGATAATCACACTCAGTAAAATCAAAGACAAGGAATCCTGAGAGCAGCTTGAGAAAACCAAAAAGTCACATAAAAACAGGAAACAATAAGATTAAGCTCTGATTACTTGGCAGAAACCACGTAGGGAAGAAGGCAATGGGATGACATATATAAAATCTTGAAAGAAAAAGCTACCAACCAAAAACAATATATTTTGCAAAACTCACACTCAAATAAGATGGTGAAATTCGGACATTTCCAGATAAACAAAAACTAAGGGGATACATAAAAATCAATCCAAACTTACAAGAATTATTAAAGGGAGTCCTTCAGTTAGAGAACCAACAATATCATACAACAACCTGAACCTAGCACATAAGACAGCATTATTCAGATACCAAACTAGATAATGGACTCTCAAGGATAGATAAAAAATAAAATAAAACTAAAAAATTTACAAAAGGGAACCAGAGACATCAATCTGTAAATGACAACAATGTCAGAACAATAAAACAGGGAATAAAAGATGTAGGTATAGAACTTTCAAATGTAGAGGAAGTCAAGGCATTATCAAGTAATAAAAGACTGGCTTACACTTAAGAAGATGGGTTAAATTTCAAGGTAACCACAAAGAAAGTTAACAAACATACTCATCAAAGTAAAGAAGAAAAAAGTAGATTCTCAGTAAACACAAAATCTATGAAAAAGAAAGGAACAAAAAAATAAAAGGAATTCAGCACAGAAGAATAACAGAAACAAAGAAAACATCAGCATCACAAAAACAAAGCACTACAAAATGACAGCAATAAACTCACATCTATCGATAATCACACTGAATGTAAATGGCTTAAATGCACCCATAAAGAGATAGAGTGACAGAATGGATTAAAAAAAAAAAAAAGGACCCATCAATATGCTGTATATGACAGATGCACCTTAGAAACAAAGACATATATTTACTAAAAAAAAAACCAAACCCAGTGCCGTCAAGTCGATTCCGACTCATAGTGACCCTATAGGACAGAGTAGAACTGCTCCATAGAGTTTCCAAGGAGCACCTGGCGGATTCAAACTGCCGACCCTTTGGTTAGCAGCTGTAGCACTTAACCACTATGCCACCAGGGTTTCCTAAAAATTAAAAAATGAGAAAAAAATATATCAAGCAAACAGCCACCAAAAAATGACCAAGAGTGGCAATACTCATCTCAGAAAAAAAAATTGACTTTAAAACAAAATGCACCATAAAAGACAACTCAGCCCAGTGCCGTCGAGTTGATTCGACAAAAAAAGGCATTATATAATGATTAAAGGGACAATCCACCATGAAGACAAAGCCATAATAAATATCTACACACCCAATGACAGAACTCCAAAATACATAAAACAAACTCTAACTGCACTGAAAAGAGAAACTGATCATTCCACAATAATGTAGGAGATTTCAACGCACTACTCTCTGTGTGTTGAACACACTCAGTAAAGGAGAGAACACCCAGAAAGAAACTCAATAATGATACAGAAGATCTAAAGGCCACAATCAACCAACTTGACCTCACAGACATAAATGGAACACTCCACCCAAGAGCAGTAAAGTACACATTCTTTTCCAATGCACATGGAACATTCTCCAGAATAGACCATATCTTAGGCCACAAAACAACCCTCAACAAAATCCAAAACATTGAGATAATACAGAGTATCTTCTCTGATCACAATGCCATCAAAGTAGGAATTAATAACAAGAAGAGCAAGGAAAAAAAAAATACATAGAAACTGAGTAACACCCTACTTAAAAACCACTGGGTAATAGAAGAAATCACAGACAGAATTTAAAAATTCCTAGAATCAAATGAAAGTGAAAACTCATTATCAAAAAGCTTTGGGACACAGCAAAGGCAGTGCTCAGAGGTCAATTTACAGCACTAGATGCACACATCAAAAAAGGAGAAAAGGACGAAATCAAAACATTAGCTACACAACTCAAACAAATAGAAAGAGAAGAGCAAAAGAAGCTCACAGCCACCAGAAGAAAAGAAATAATAACAATCAGAGCAGAAATAAATGAAATAGAGAATAGAAAAATAATAGGAAAAGAAACAACAAAACCAAAATTTGATTCTTTCAAAGGAGCAACAAAATTGACAAACTACTGACCAAATCAACAAAAGAAAAAAAGGAGAGGACATATATAACCCAAATAAGAATTGAAATGGAGGATATTACAACAGAACAAACTGAAATAAAACGGATCATAACACAGTACTATGAAAAACTACATGCCACCCAGTATGAAAACCTAGAAGAAATGGAAAATTTCTAGAACAGGCAACCCAAAAAAACCCACTGCAGTTGAGTTGAGTCCAAAGCATAGTGGCCCTATCGGACATAGTAGAACTGCCCCCATAGAGTTTCCAAGGAGTGCCTGGCAGATTTGAACTGCTGACCTCTTGGTTAGCAGCCGTAGCACTTAACCACTATGCCACCAGGGTTTCCAGAACAGGCAGACATCACAAAAAAAGAAAATTATAGGCCAATATCTCTCATGAATATAAATGCAAAAATTCTCAACAAAATACTGGCCAATAAAATTAAGCAACATATAAAAAAAATAATACAGCATGACCAAGTGGGATTCATACCAGGTATGCGAGGGTGGCTCAACATTACGAAATCAATCAACGTATTCCACCACATAAGGAAAAGAATCACATGATCATCTCTAGTGATGCGGAAAAAGTGTTCAACAAAATCCAATGCCCATTTCTGATAGAAAAAAAACTCTCAATAAAATAGGTATAGAAGAGAAATTCCTCAACACAATAAAGGGTATCTATACAAAACCAACAGCCGACATCACTCTTAATGTAGAGAGGCTGAAAACATTCCCCTCGATAACAGGAACATGATGAGGGACGCACTTTCTTACCACTCCTATTTAACATTTTGCCGGAAGTCCTAGCTAGAGCAAAAAGGCAAGAAAAAGAAATAAAGTGCATCCAAATTGGTAAGGAAGAAGTAAAATTGTCCCTATTTATGGGTCATATGATACTATACGTAAAGAACCCCAAAGACTCCACAAGACAACTACTAGAGCTAATAGAAAGATTCAGCAAAGTAGCATGATACAAGATAAACATACGAAATCAGTTAGATTACTACACACCAATAAAGAGAATAATGAGAATGAAATCAGGAAGACAATACCATGTATAACAGCACCTAAAAAAATGAAATAGGAATAAATCTAACTAGGGATGTAAAAGACCTATACAAATAAAACTACAAAATACTACTGCAAGAAACCAAGAGACCTACATAAATAGAAAAACTTATCCTGCTCATGAATAGGTAGGCTCAACATTGTAAAAATGTCAACTCTACCCAAAACAATCTACAAATACAATGCAGTCCCAATCCAAATACCAACAGCATTCTTTAAAGAGATAGAAAAACTAATCAATAACTTATATGGGAAAGAAAGAGGTCCTGGATAAGCAAAGTACTATCAAAGAAGAAGAATAAAGAAGGAGGACTTGCACTGCCTGACCTCAGAACCTACTACACAGCTACGGTAGTCAAAATGGCCTGGTTCTGGTAAAACGACAGACACTTTGACCAATGGAACAGAATTGAGAACCCAGATGTAAATTCATCCACTTACAGCCAATTGATCTTTGACAAAGTCCCCAAGTCCATCAAATGGGGAAAAGGTAGTTTTTTTTTTAATTTTTTTTTTAACGAATAGCGCTGGCAAAACTGGATATCCATTTGCAAAAAAAAAAAAAAAAAAATGAAACAGGACCCATGCCTCATACCATACACAAAGATTAACTCAAAATGGATCAAAGACCTAAATATAAAGCCTAAAGCAATAAAAATCATGGAAGAAAAATTAGGAACAACACCAGGGGTCCAATACATGGCATAAACTCAGTACGAACTATAAATTACAATGCACAAACACCAGAAGATAAACTAGATAACTAGGATCTCTTGAAAATTAAACACTTACACTCATCAAAAGGGTTCACAAAAAGACTAACAAGAAAACCTACAGACGGGGAAAAAATTTTTGGCTACTACACATCCAACAAATGTCTAATCTCTAAAATCTATAAGAAAATCCGACACCTTTAGAACAAAAAGACAAACAAACCAATTAAAAAATGAGCAAAAGATATTAACAGGCATTTCACCAAAGAAGAGATTTAAGAGGCTAACAGACATGAGGAAATGCTTGAGATCATTAGCCTTAGAGAAATACAAATGAAAACTACAAGGAAATACTATCTCACTCCAACACTATTGGCACTAATAAAAAAGAAAATCACAAATGATGGAAAGGTTTCAGGAAGCTTGGAACTCTTATGTACCGCTGGTGGGAATGTAAAACGGCACAACCACTACAGAAAACGATATGATGCCTCCTTAAAAAGCTAGAAATAGAAATACCGTAAGATCCAGTAATCCCACTCCTAGGAATATATCCTAGAGAAATAAGAGCCATCACACGAATAGACATATGCACACCCATGTTCATTGCAGTATGTTCACAATAGCAAAAAGATGGAAACAACCTAAGTGCCCATCGACAGATGAATGGATAAACAAATTATGGTATATACACACAATGGAATACTATGCAACAATGAAGAACAATGATGAATCTGCAAGACATCTCACGACATGTATGAATCTGAAGGGCATTATGCTGAGTGAAGTAAGTAGTCACAAAAGGGCAAATATTGTATGAGATCACTACTATAAAAACTCATGATGAGGTTTACACACAAAAAGAAACAATCTTTAATCGTTATGGGGGGGAGGGGAGGGAAGAACACTAACTAGACAATAGATAGGTAGTAACTTCGGTGAAGGGTAAGACAGTACACAATATTGGGAAGCCAGCACAACTTGTCCAAGGCAAGGTCATGGAAGCTCCATAGACACATCCAAACTCCCTGAGGGACCAAATTACTGGGCTGAGGGCTGTGGGGACCATAGTCTCGGGGAACATCTAGCTCAATTGCCATAACATAGTTTACAAAGAAAATGTTCTACATTCTACTTTGGTGAGTACCGTCTGGGGTCTTAGAAGCTTGTGAGTGTCCATCTAAGATACTCCACTGGTCTCACCCCATCTAGAGCAAGAAAGAATGAAGAAAACCAAAGACACAAGGGAAAGATTAGTCTAAAGGACTAATGGACCACAACTACCACGGCCTCCACCAGACTGAGTACAGCACAACTAGAGGGTGCCTGGCTACCACCACTGATTGCTCCGACAGGGATCACAATAGAGGGTCCTGGACACAGCTGGAGAAAAATATAGAGCAAAATTCGAACTCACACACACAAAAAAAGAGACCAGACTTACTACCTACGGGTCTAACGGAGATTGGAGAAACCCCAAGACTATGGCCCATGGATAACCCTATAGCTCAGCAATGAAGTCACTCCTGAGGTTCACCTTTCAGTCAAAGGTTAGACAGGCCAATAACACAAAACTAGACTAAATGGGCACACCAACCCAGGGACATAGATGAGAAGGCAGGAGGTGACAGGAAAGCTAGTAACGGGGAGCCCAAGGTCTAGAAAAGGAGCGTGTTGACATGTCGTGGGCTTGGCTACCAATGTCACAAAACAATACGTGTATTAATTGTTCAATGAGAAACTAGTTTGCTCTGTAAACCTTCATCTAAAGTACAATTTTAAAAAATTAAAGAAAAAAAGAAACTGAGTCACAAAGAGGTTCAGTAAATTTCTCAGGTTGACACAGCAAGAAGCAGCTAAGCTGTGATGTGAGCAATGCAACAGGACCCCAGTCCATGCTCTTATCTACTCTCCTATATTTCCTGTAAAAAATTTTTTTACACTTATAACTATTAGTTTTATTGTTCGAGGGTGACAAATTTATCTCTGCATTCAGTTGGCATTTTATTTATTTTGTTGTTGTTGGAGCGCTGGTGGCTCAGTGGTTAAGTTCTCAGCTGCTAACGAAAAGGTCAGCAGTTTGAATCCACCAGCTGCTCCTTGGCAACACTATGAGACACTACTCTGTCTTACAGAGTTGCTATAAGGTCGCTATGAGTTGGAATCTACTGGACGGCAACTGGTGTTTTGTTGTTGTTGAGAATATACACAGCAAAACACACACCAATTTGACAGTTTCTACATGTACAATTCAGTAACATTGATTATATTCTTCAAGTTGTACAACTCAGGTGGTATTTTAAAGAAAAGGCTGTGAATATAAAAATTAAGGATACAACTGACTGGGCACAATATTTGTCACACAGTCAGGAGAATGTCCTGCACTAACTAAATTATTTTTATAATATCCACCTGTCATATTTCCATAAGCAAAGCACCTCCTCTCATTCAGCGTTTGTCTTAAAATTACATAATACAAATTTTAAACACAAATATCACTAGGAATATACAACCAATCAGGTAAAACAGTACAATATAAACATATCAGTTCTCTGGTTACATCGCCCCTCCTGATGTTACGTTTATCTGGATTTTTTTTTTTTTTAGTTGATAAATTATCTCAGGATCACCAGAGTGGGTAAGCTCCGGGCTGCTAGTGGAAAGATGGGCAGTTCAAACCCACTATCTGCTCTGTGGGAAAAACATGTGGCAGTCTGTTTCTCTAAAGATTTACAGCCTTGGAAACACTATGGGGCAGTTCTACTCTGTCCTATAGGTTCACTATGAGTTGGAATTGACTGGATGACAACGGGTTTGGTCTTTTGGTTTTATTTTATAATACTATCCTTACCTTATTGGTGTGGATGCTGAAGATATCTTTAGAAAGCTAAACTAATTTATAATTTTCAAATTTATTTTTAAAAGGTTCATTTGAAGAGCAGTGACATCAAGAGTTAAGGGTCTGCAAGAATGGTAACAAATCAGAGACAAGCTTGGTTTCTTTCTAATGCGCCTCTTTTTGTGTGAAGTCCTGATCTACAGAAAAGCCTGTACCTTCCACACGTGTACTCACCGAAACTGCTGCTGGGTATCCGTCAGACAGAGACGGAGTTAACTGAATTTTCCAAAGAAGTGATTTAGGAAGCTGTATCCTTTGTTGGAGTGTGGAACTGGATAATGTTTCTCCTTGAAATGTTTGTCTTATTTTTATAAACAAATTAAAGGTACAAGAATTTCTCTCTCTCCTTTCTCTCTTTCTCTCTCTCTTTGTTTTTTCTTCCCCTTCCCATTGCTTTGATTATATTTTGGTTGCTAAATAGCAACCGAGTCTACAATATCCCACTTTAAGAAAAAACCCCAGCAAACTTATCCCAATTGGACAGGCAAAATATTCTATAATGTTGCATCAAACCTAGAATAGAGTCAATTACAAAGACCATTTTAAGACTTCTTGTTCTACCAGGAAAGTCAAGCATTTTACCCATGTATGTGTTAACAGGGTATCAAATAAGTCAACAAAAGATTAAACAGTTCATTGTAGATGAATGACTAGCTGGATACCAACAGCCCTTGAAAAAAAATACCAAATAGTCTTTCATTTTAGAGGGAAAATACTAAATGTTAAATGTACATCTTATCTATAAGGTCTATGCTTATAGATTTCCAAGATTTTCCAGGACAACCCTGATTTGAAATATTATGCGGTGCTCATCTTATACATTTATTGACTGGCCCTTAGGTGCCATGCAGAGTATATTGCTGTTGATCAAACCATGTATCCTAAATTTTTGTTTAGAAAATATGGTAAGAATAGAATTTTACTTGCTGTATAATCAATAGACTTTCTGAGGGTGGCCTTTCAAAGTGTATCTTACACAACTTGGAATTGAAAGAGTTAATTTAATGAGTTAATGTTTCTGAAATTCAGATTGCTTGGGTTCATAGCCTGGTCTGTCTTTACTACTTACTAGCTATGTGAACTAGAGAATGTAATTTAACCCCACTGAGCTTTAGTTTCTCATCTGAAAAATAAATAATAATAATATTTACTCCATTGGGTTAAGACAAATACAAAAATAAATGTAAAGTTATTAGACTAGTTTCTAGGACACTCAAAGTTCTCAGTTAAAGTTAACTTTTATTATTTGATGTGTTTTTGTTGTTGTGTGCCACTGACACTACTATTTTATCTAATTATTAACCAATTTAACTGACCATTGAATGAGGACTATACCTTTAAAATGACCGTATAATGTGTATTCAATCTGTACTAGTCATAGATCAGTTTATATAATTAAACCCATTCCTAGAAAAGTCTTACCTTCTACTTTACTTTCAATTTATAATATATACTTACTGTAATTTTACATAATAAAAGCCTTTACAATGTCCTCTGGGGTCGCTGAGTCGGAATCGACTTGACAGCAGTGGGTGGTGGGTTACGATGTAAGAAACTATTCTGGTCTGTGTCTCAGACGTCAATATTTTGTTATTTAATATCTCACTTAGAGGAAAACTCTTCATGATGGCAATAGCACATTTTCCATCCACGTGCATATTCAAATAAATGGAACTGCCTGTTACACCAAGAGCAAATTATTTCAAATAGTACATGAAAAGAAATACTCATTTGCTAGAACCACCCAGCGGCTCCACGGGAGAAAGACCTGGTGATCTGCTTCCGTAAAGATTACAGACAAGAAAATCCTATGGGGCAGTCTTACTCTATCAGATAGGGTTGCTATGATATGAGTCAGAATCAACTTGATGGCACAACAACATCTTCTTTCTTGGTCTGTCAATGATGATTTTTTTTTCTTAAGCATTGATTGATACATCATTTTAAAAAATCAGATGTATTGTTTATGATGTCTAAGAAGGCTGAAGAATGAAATATCTATGAAGCATCTTTTTCAGCCTGGGATAGGAGATATTCATTCATGACACTTTTTTGGCCCAATAGATAAGTTAAATAGAATAATCTGGATAAAGCATATAAGCAGGAGAATCAAAATCCAACAAATAGGAATTTATTCATTTTTGAAAAGCAAATGTCACAATAAGTACTGATGTACAATAAGATGCTCGAAGAAAACCAGTTCTCATGGGCCCACTATGGGGTGGGGGACAGATTACAAAATATGTGAGAATCAACTGTAGAGTCGTAAAAGTGGAGTCAGTCCTTTAAGAGTGAGAAAGAGAAAGGTTTATTAAAACAACTTTAGAACAACTTTAAACCACACCATCTCACACAAGCACAGCCCAGTCACCTCTACACTCAATTAACATCAAGCCTCACCCATGGTAGGAATTCAAGAAATGCTAGCTTGATGAATGAATAAATGAATGAGCTTCAGTCTGGACTTCTTAGGAGGATAGAAAACAGAATATTTTGTGGTGTGTATGTGTGTGTGTGGGTAGGTTTTTTTTATTTGTATTTTGGCAGAATGGCAATCAATTAACCCTTCTGATGCTTGATTTCCTTTTATAAGAAAATGGATATAATAATATTATAATTTAATAATCCTTCCTATCCCAAGGGCTGGTGTGACCTTCAAAGGAGAACACTCTGATATTTACTATTGCTAAACAAATTGTTTTTGTGTCACTTCCTCAAAAAAAGTGAAAAGACACTGCTTTGTTTCTATGGATTTTTATTCCTCTCAATCTACCTTTATCTTTCATAGCTAGAGGCATGGGGAAGAGGCTAAGGGTAGAACGGAAAAGGCAGAAGCAAGCATTGGTATACAGAAGGAAATCAGAGAGTCTTTTACTCACCATTCTCTTTGATGGTTTAGAGGAATTGTCTGGAGAGGGCCTGAAGGAAGAGAAGAGAGTCGACATTATTTCCCTCTGCAAGGGATGGTTTATATGGAATATAGGTGTGGTGAGTTCCCGAGAAAAAAAAAGGTGAGAGATAGCAGTTATAACCAGAAGTTGAAGAACAGTCATCACAAGTTCAAAGAGTGAAAAGCACTGTTAGTCAAGCATGGCTATGCTAAGCTTCACTTGAACTCACAGATAGCAGTGTGTGAGAAATGTAGCCCCCCTTCTCAAAGAAGAGGGCATTTGGGAGAAGACAGATCAGAAAAGAGAACAAGAGTTTCCTGTGTTAAAGTATTAATTTTATGTGGGTGGCATTTTTTAAACATAGCCAAGAGTCGCTATTGAAATGCAAATGTGTGTTTATTGCCGTGAGGGAGATGTTGTAAAAAAAAAAGTAGACAATACCCAGAGCTGGAAATTGCCCCCTGGGCCAAGGGCAGATGTTGAGCAAGAACACAAGCATGCAGGGAGGACAGGAAAAGGGGAGGAGGGGCAGGGGAAAGCACCAGCAAGAAGTAGAAAAGGCCAGCCTGGACATCCCGTGAGAGCTGATTAAAAAGCCACAGCTGAGCCCAGCCTTTGTCACAATCCAAGAAAGGATTCACAGGATTTAATGGGTGGAGTGGACAACTAGTGAGGATTGGAAGAATCTTTCCAATAGAAGGAAAAGAGTAAAGCTCAACTATGCTGCATTCATAATGTGAAATAACACTGTACCCGGTGAGATAAGTACAAGGTATTCCCTCCACTTACAGTAAAATTCGGCTTGGAAATAAAGCAGCCTTAGAGACCAAATTTATGGGGCAGCAAGCAATATCACAAGAGAAGTAATAGAGAGAGGGACAAAGGGCTGAAGGCAGGTAATATTTATAGGAAGGATTTCTCACAGACCTTTTCACCCACTGAATGATGATAGGAGAGAAAACTAAAGACTTATTAGGAATAAGTCTGGGAGAAATGGGGAAAAGTCAAATACTCACAGCCCCATTGTTTCATTACTTCTCCATCTTAAGTCATTCTGGAACATGAGTAAGAACAATAGCTAGATATACTCATGGAAATAGATACAAAAGCAATCCATGAATGATTGCTACTTTTGGACAGTTTAATATTTAAAGGCAAAATGCTAGGAGGACTTGAATATGTATAGGTTGAATGGGAAGCAGAGGTAGAACTGAATTCATACCTTTATGTCTCCCATAGACTCAAAGTGCTGTCGCGTATGACTCCACGCGGAATAATGTGAAGTATCACAGCACTATGTATTTCATTTGGAGGTAAGATTCAAGTCAAATTTAAAGTATCACTGTTCTTAATTTATTTGCTCAACTAAAATTTATATATTGAGTACTTACTCTGTGCCATATACCATACTGGGTCCTTGGAATAGAGTAGTGAGGAAAGATAGACGTAGCATATAAATTTTATGGCCAGATCATTGAACTATGAGTATTTTCATGAGCTGCCTACAGTTCACACCCTGAATTACTAGGCTTGTTATCCTTATTGAGATGGACAAGAAGGAACCATTAAATGTGTCTTTACCAAAAGGCATAATCAATTTAAACTGAAGAAAGATGAATGCATTTGCTGTATGCAAAATGGATTGATGAGAGGGAGAATCAAGAATTTAAAAGGTTGGGACACTGTTAAAGGAGGTTTTACATTAATATAGTTTGTTGTTATTAAGTACTGTCAAGTTGTTTCGACTCATAAGGATGGAATGAAATACTACCTCGTTCTGCACCATCATCGCAATCATTGCTATATTTGAGCCCATTGTTGCAGTCACTGTGTCAATCCATCTCATTGAGGATCTTCTTTTTGCTGACCCTCTACTTTACCAAGTATGATGTCTTTCCCCAGGGAATGGTCCCTCCTGGTAACATGTCCAAAATACTTGAGATCAAGTCTCACCACCCTCACATTCTGGCTGTACTTCTTCCAACACAGATTTGTTCATTCTTCCAACAGTCCATGGTATATTTAGTATTCTTAGCCAACACCGTAATTCAAAGACATCAATTCTTCTTCGGTCTTCTTATTCTTTGTCCAGCTTTTGCATGCATACGAGGCAATTGAAAACATCATGGCTTGGGTCAGGTGAAACTTAGTCCTCACAGTGATATCTTTGCTTTCTAACACTTTAAAGAGGTCTTTTGCAGCAGATTTACCCAATGCAATAACTTGTTTGATTTCTTGACTGCTGCTTCCACGGGCCTTGATTATGGAATCAAGTAAAATGAAATCCTTGACAACTTCAATCTTTTCTGTTTATCATGATGTTGCTTATTCGTCCAGTTGTGAATTTTTTTTTTTTTTTTTATGTTGAGATGTAATCCATCCTGAAGGTTATAGTCTTTGGTCTTCATCAGTAAGTGCTTTAAGTACTCTTCACTTTCAGCAAGCAAAGTTGTGTCATGCATATCGCAGGTTGTTAATGAGTCTTCCTCCAATCCTGTGCCTGGTTCTTCTTCATATAGTTCAGCTTCTCACACTATTTGCTCAGCATACAGACTGAATAAGTATGGTGAAAGGATATAACCCAGGCACACACGTTTCCTGATTTTAATCCATGCAGTATTCCCTTGTTCTGTTCGAACGACTACCTATTATTGGTCTATGTACAGGTTCTGCAAGAACACACTTAAGTGTTCCAGGATTTCCATTCTTCACAATATTATCCATAATTTATTATCATCCACATAATCTAATGCCTTTGTGTAGGTAAACATCTTTCTGATATTCTCTGCTTTCAGCCAGGATCCATTTGACATCAGCAATGATATCCCTCATTCCATGTCCTCCTCTGAATCTGGCTTAAATTTCTGTCAGTTCCCTATTAATATACTGCTGCAACTGCTCTTGAATGATTTTCAGAAAAATTTTACTTTTGTTTGTTATTAATAATATTGTTCAATAATTTCCAGATTCTGTTGGATTATCTTTCTTTGGAATGGGTACAAATATGGATCTCTTCCAGTGGGTTGGTCAGGTAGCTGTCTTCTAAATTTCTTGGTATAGACGAGTGCTGCAACCACTTGATGAAACATTTCTATTGGTATTCTGTCGATTCCTGGAGCCTTGTTTTCACCAATGTTTTCAGTGCGGCTTGGACATCTTCCTCAATACCATTGGTTCTTGATCATATGCTACCTCCTGAAATGGTTGAATGTCAACCAGTTCTTTTTGGTTCAGTGACTTTGCATTCCTTCCATCTTCTTTTGATGCTTCTTGTGTTGTTTAATATTTTTGTCATTGAATCCTTCAATATTGCAACTCAAGGTCTGATTTTTTTTCTTCACTTCTTTCAGCTTCAGAAATGCCTAGTGTGTTCTTCCCTTTTGGTTTTCAAATTCCAGGTCTTTGCACATTTCATTAAAACACTTTACTTTGTCTGCTTGAGCCACCCTTTGAAATCTTCTGTCAGTTCTTTTAGTTCATTATTTCTCATGTTCAACTTAGCTACTCTATGTTTAAGCACAAGTTTCAGAGTCTCTTCTGACATCTATTTTGGTCTTTTCTTTCTGTCCTGTCTTTTTAATGACCTCTTGCTTTCTTCGTGGATGATATCCTTGATGTCATTCCGCAACTTGTCTGGTCTTCGGTCATTAGTGTTCAATGCGTCAAATCTATTCTTGAAATAGCCTTTACATTCAGGTAGGATATACGCAAGGTCATACTTTTGACTCTTGTAGACTTGTTTTAATTTTTTTCAGCTCCAACCTGAACTTGCATATGAGCAATTGATGGTCTGTTCCACAGGCAGCTCCTGGCCTTGTTCTGGCTCATGAAATTGAGCTTTTCCATTGTCTCTTTCCATAGATGTAGTTGATTTGATTCCTGTATATTCCATCTGGCAAGACCTACATGTATAGTCATTGTTTATATTGTTGAAAAAAGGTATTTGCAATGAAGAAGTCACTGGCCTTGAAAAATTCTATCATGTGATCTCCACTGTCATTTCTATCACCAAAGCCATAGTTTCTAACTATTGATCCTTCTACTTTGTTTCCATCTTTCTCATTCCAATCACTAGTAATTATCAATGCATCTTGATTGCATGTTTGATCAATTTCAGACCGCAGAAGCTGGTAAAAATCTTCAATTTCTTCATCTTTGGCCTTAGTGGTTGGTGCATAAATTTGAATAATAGTTGTATTAACTGGTCTTCCTTGTAGGTGTATGGATATTACCCTATCACTGACAGCATTGAACTTCAGGATAGATCTTGAAATGTTCTTTTTGACAATGAACATGACACCATTCCTCTTCGTCATTCCTGGCATAGTAGACCATATGACTTTCTGATTCAAAATGGCCAATACCAGTCCATTTCAGCTCATTAATGGCTAGGATAGAAACCCTGGTGGCATTGTAAAGTGCTATGGCTGCTAATCAAAAGGTCAGTGGTTGGAATCCACCAGCCGCTCCTTGGAAACTCAATGTGGAAGTTCTGCTCTGTCCTGTAGGTTTGCTATGAGTCAGAATCGACTGGATAGCAATGGGTTTGATTTTTTTGTTTGTTTTGTTTTAATGCTTAGGATATAGATCTTTATGCATTCCATTTCCTTTTTGACTATTTCCAATTTTTCTAGATTCATATCTCATACATTCTTTGTTCCTATTATAAATGGATGTTTTCAGCTCTTTTCATTTTCAGCCATGCCACATCATCAAATGAAGGTGCCAAAAGCTTGAGTTCATCCACATCGTTAAGGTTGACTCTAGTTTGAAGAGGCAACTCTTTCCCAGCTGTAGTTTGAGTACCTTCCAGACTGAGGGGTTCATCTTTGGTGCTATATTAGCCAATGTTCCACTGCTATTCATAAGGTTTTCACTAACCTTATTCATAAGGTTTTCACTAGCCAAGTTTTTCAGAAGTAGACTACCATGTCCTTCTTCCTAGTCTGTCTTAGTCTGGAGGATCTGCTGAAACCCGTCCATCATGGATGACCCTGCTGATATTTGAAATACTGGTGGCATAGCTTCTAGCATCACAGCAACACACAAGCCCCCACAGTATGACAACCTGACAGACACATGGGAGATTTTGGCCACAAAATTCTTCAATTTTCCAACTTGAGACTTGAGTTTTTTCTTCAGTCTTTCATCTTGAGAAATTTTGAGAGTGCTCTTCCCTTTTGGCTTTCTAACTCCAAGTCTTTGCACATTTCATTATGATACCATTTTGTCTTCTTGAGCCACTCTTTGAAGTCTTCTTTTCAGCTCTTTTACTTCATCGTTTCTTCCATTCACTTTAGCTACTCTACATCAAGGGCAAGTTTCAGAGTCTCTTCTGACATCTATTTTAGTCTTTCGTTTCTTTCTTATCTTTTTAATAACCTTTTGTTTTCTTCATATGTGATTTCCTTGATGTCATCTCATAATTCATTTGGTCTTAGATCATTAGCGCTTAATGTGTCAAATCTATTCTTGAAAAGGTCTCTAAATTCAGGTGAGATATACTCAAGGTTGTACTTTGGCTCTAGTGGACTTGTTTTAATTTTTTTCAGCTTCAACTTGAACTTACATATGAGCAATTGATGGTCTGTTCCACAGTTGGCCCATGGCCTTGTTCTGGCTGATGATACTGAGTTTCTCCATCATTGCTTTGCACAAAAGTAGTTGATTTGATTCCTATGCATAATACAGTTAGGAGGATATTAAAAAAAAAAAAAAATTACCATCAAGCCAACTCCAACTCATGGCAGCCCTTTGTATGCCAGAGTAGAACTATGTTCCATAGTGTTTTTAATGACTGATTTTTCTAAAGTAGGTTACCAGATCTTTTATTCCAGGTGCCTCAGGGTGGACTCCAAATTCCCACCTTTTGGGTAGCAGGCTTTTTGTAAGTAGTAACCTTTCAGTTAGGTGGTTTGCACCATCCAGAGACTCCACGATAATAGAGACATGTGGAGTTAGGGTGGTGGCAACGATAATGCGAAAAAAAAAAAAATGCATCAGAAGAATATTGATCTTTGCCAGAAGAACTGGCAAGACTTGGGAACAATTGGAGACAATGGAGAAAAGAAGAAAATATTCCAAAATGATGAGACGTTTTTAGTTATGAAAGTCCACATGATAGAGAATAATTTCCTCAACCTAGACATAAATGATTTAATTCACTCTAAAAATCACAGAAAATCAAGAAATCAGTAAGTTCATTAGGTTTTCCTCAAACTGGTGTCCACTGATAAGACGTGTCAGAATGCTCATGGGTCTCCTGGAGCTGGGGTCAAGAGTAGTTCTTAGACTTCAATGTTAAGTTACTTATCTTAAATTCATCAGTAGGATACTTAATGTTAACATATGCTACACTGATGCTAACAGTTTGTTTTACAATTGATGGAGATACCCTTCATTATACTAAAAAAAGGTAAGTGTTGGAGGAAGATTTCACATTTGAGAATGACTCCTTATTTATTCTTAAAGACATGGAACTCACCTCTTTTCACACACCAAGAGATCACCTTGTCTGAACACTAGGTCTCACGAATCCTAAATTTAAAGTTAGTGAGTAAAGAATGAAGATAATGATGTTGACACATTGTGAAAAATGTAAACAATGTTACTGAATATGTACTGCATACCAAAACAAAACAAAACCCATTGCCATTGAGTCCATTCTGATTCACAGCCAGCCTATAGGACACAGTAGAACTCCCCCAGAGAGTTTCCAAGGCTGTAAATGTTTACAGAAGCGGCTTCCACATCTTTCTTCAGAGGTGTGGCTGGCAGTTTGAACAGCAGAGCTTTCAGTTAGCAGCCAAGTGCTTAACCACTGTGGCCACCAGAACTCCTGAACAATGTGTATAGAAATTGTTATATGGGAACCTTATATGCTGTGTAAGCTTTCACCAAAAACACAATAAAATATTATTAAAAAGAAAGAATAAGGATAAGAAAAAAAACATCAGATCAGGAAAATAAATTTTTTTCTAATCTTTCTCTGTCACTTACTAGCTATGCAATCTTGGATAAAAAGGCAACATGTTGTAGTTAAACACACACACACACACTAAACTTGGGTGACATTCCTTCACCCATCCAACAAACTTACTGAACGTGCTATTTGTAGTTGGTACTGTGCAAGGCCCAGTAGGGAAGACAGAGAAGACAGCATAAGGCTCACAATAGTGAAACACAAGAAAACAGACATGTTGGGAGTGCTACCAGAGAAGACTGGAACGCCTGCCTTAGCTATGGAGATTTCACAAAGGGAGTAAAACCTGAACTCAGTCTCAAGGGTTGGGTATGAGTTTGCTACATGAAACTGCTGAGAACTTTCCTGGCAGAAAGAACAGAAGAGTAATCAGTAAACTGAAGCCCATTGGATTGGTATTTAAATGGTATATTTTGAAAACACCCTTGTAAATCTTAAACTCAAAACTACACTTTTTTCTTTTGAGAAGAGGTTAAGAATTTTAAGAAGAGGTGAAGAATTACCCTCTTTGGGAGAAATTATTAAGAAATTTTCTTAAAGCTGCAAAAGGAATTGAACAAGATTCACATTTCTACCTTGATGCCTGAGGAATATCGACAAAGGGCATTTTAACATTTAAAATAGTGACTTATTAACTCAATATTTTTACAGATTCTTTAAGTTTTAACAGAGTTTTTTAATAAATGTGTCTCATTCTTGTTCATCCTACTGGCAAGGCCTTAGCTGCCTTAATAGAAAACACTAAACAATTCTGCTCAATTGTATGAGCATTTAGGAGCTTCCTAATTTATTTTATCAACATTTAATTCTTATGGTTGAAGAACTGAAGCAATAAGAGCTTGTCTTTTGAAATGGTCTATACTGGATTCTGTTCTACACTTCAATTTATCTATACGTGAGGATTCATAGCAGATCTAATAAGCAGAAATTTTGCTATAAGCATTCCAAAAATGTTTTCCATTGTTCTTTTTTTTTTTTTTTTTTTGAGACTGTCATGGATCAAATTATGTCCACCCAAAAATGTGTGTATTAACTTGGTTGGGCCATGATTCCCAGTATTGTGTGGTTGTCCTCCATTTTGTGATTGTGATTTTATGTTAAGAGGATTAGGGTGGGATTGAACACCACCCTTACTCAGGTCACCTCCCTGATCCAAGGTAAAGTGAGTTTCCTTCGGGTGTGGCCGGCATCACTCTTATGT
This sequence comes from Loxodonta africana, assembly GCF_030014295.1. Taxonomy (NCBI): domain Eukaryota; kingdom Metazoa; phylum Chordata; class Mammalia; order Proboscidea; family Elephantidae; genus Loxodonta; species Loxodonta africana. The sequence goes on along the minus strand of NC_087346.1, from coordinate 72,918,804 downwards.
CTAAGAAATAAAAGGAAAGAGAAGCAAGCAGAGCCTTGAGGACCACCAAGAAAACAGCACCAGGAGAAGAGCGCGCCTTTGGACCTGAGGTCTCTGCACCTGAGAGGCTCCTCAACCAGGGGAAGATTGAGAACAAGGGCCCTTCTCCAGAGGTGATAGACAGAGAAAGCCTTCAGGTGCCAACACCCTGAATTTGGACCTGTAACCTACTAGACTGTGAGAGAATAGATTTCACTTCGTTAAAGCCATCCACTTGTGGTAATTCTGTTACAGTAGCACTGGATAACTAAGAGACATAGATGATAGCATGTATTTTTAAAGGTACCTATTGGAAATGATGTGTTAGAAAAACATAGTAACAGTTTCACTAAATGATCTCTCAATTAGAATGAAGCGATACAGTAGCCTCAAAAGAAAAAAAAATCCAATTCTAATCTACTAAGTTTCTACTGTGTTGCCAAACATATTACATTACCTCATTTATCTGTGTAATATGCTTATGAAACAGTTATTACTCCTGTTTATTACGGAAATAGTGATTTAGGGAGATTAAATAATATGGCCACGGACATTTATCTTGGAAGGAACTGGGTCTATAATTGTTCAGACTTAGCCTCATTTAAGGACTTAGCCTTAACCCATTTTTCAAGTAGTCAATGCAATAGAAGGATTAGGAACATGGGTTTTGGAATCTGAGGGACTGGATTCATAACCTAGCTCTATCATTTACTAGATGTTAACTTTGGAAGATCAGTTACCATCCTCAAGCCTGATTATTTAATTGGTAAAATGGGGACAATCACAATCACTAAACAATTCGGTGATTCTGAGAATACACGTAAAATGACTAGCACAGGTCCTAGTATATGAAAGTGCATGATGCATGTTAACTACTTAAGCTCTGTGTTACCCTCTCTGTAGCCAACAGGTGTTGAGTGTTAATTCTGCCAAATACTGGACCAGGAACACGGTTTCATGTACTCCTTCCAACAACCTTACGACAAGGGTTAAAACACATTTTATAAATGAGTAAACTGAGTCTCAAAGACGTTTAATAACTTGTCCAAGTTCCCCAAACAGTTAACAGAAAAACCAAAATTTGAATTCAACTCTTCCACTCCAGCAGTGTGTTCTTAACCCCCTACTGCCTCACTAAATCATCATTGCAGGGTCTAGATTTGAAGGATAATTATTTAACAGTGATTACATGCACCATAGCATAAAAAACAACCCTACTTCCACCTGCTTTTGGCTTTTGATATACAAATTCAGGTGAACCAGAGGGCTTCTAATTGCAAGTATATCAAGTCCAGCACTCTGAGGTATGACTCACAGTTCTGTGTCAAATTTGTAAATATGGCTCAACTTCATATTTTGTGTCCTGAAAAGGACATCGTCAATATTCAAGTGTTGGGTTTTTTTTTCTCACATTTATTTCAGAAATATCTTATTTCCACTGCCTTCTCAAGACTCTGTCCTGAGTCGGAATCAACTCGACGGCAGTGGGTTTGGTTTTTTTTTTTTTTGGTTCTCAAGACTATAGTGCTGTAGACGTAATGTTTTCAAGAGGCATTAAATTAAGGTGACCAATCATCCCAATTTACTCAGGACAGAGAGGCTGTCCCAGGCATGGAAATTTCAGTGCTAAAGTTTGGAGTCCCAGGCAAACCGAAACAAGTTGGTCAGCCTACATGAAATCATCTGTTCTCTGCAGCAGATTGCCTGACAAAAAGGAACAATATATGTTATGCAGGTTTGCAGGAATCTTCCAATTATCGCTTCCATAAACTATCTAGCCAATCACAAGTCAAATGATATTAACTTACAACTGTACTAGGTTTTATAAAGGAGTACACAGAACAAAAATTAAAATAATAAGAAAAAAACCTTCTGAAACCACATTTAAAAGTTTTCATTCTGGATCAAAAGATAAATTCTGCAGATGTTCTCTCCAAACTCCACTGCTCTCCTATAATGCCTGTACAATGGAGGCAGTGGTAGGTCAGTTACAGGCTTCTCACCTTCCAGGCAGGAGACCTAGGTGTGATTCCTGGTCAATGCAACTCATGCACTGTGTTGCTATAATGCTGAACAGGTTTCAGCATTATAACAGGTTTCAGCAGAGCTTCCGTACTAAGACAGACTAGGAAGAAAGGCCTGGAGATCTAGTTCTGAAAATCAGCCATTTAAAACCTTAGAGATCATAATCTTTGATGGTTACAAGCGACAGAAGTAGAGAGGGGAAATCATTAACTAGATAGTAGACAAGTTAACTTTGGTGAAGGGAAAGGTACACAAAATTTTGGGAAAAGCTGCAAAACTTGGCCAAGGTGAAGTCATAGAAGTTTCTTAGACACATCCAAATACCTTGAGGCACCGAGTTACTGGGGCTGAGGACTGGGGGCCATGGTCTCAATGGACATCTAGGTCAATTGGCATAACATAGTTCATAAATAAAATGTTCTACTTCCTAATTTGGTGAGTAGCATCTGGGGTCTTAAAAGCTTGCGAGTGGCCATCTAAGATAGATCTACTGGTCCTATTGCATTCAGAGCAAGGGAAAATAAAGAAAACCAAAGACACAAGGAAAATATTAGTCCAAAGGACTAATGGACCACATGAACCACAGCCTCCACCAGCCTAAGCCCAGAAGAACTAGATGGTGCCCAGCTACCATCACCGACTGCTGTGACAGGGATTGCAACAGAGGGACCCGGACAGAGGGGGAGAAAAATGTGGAACAAAATTCAAATTCACACAAAAAGACCAGATATACTGGTCTGACAGAGACTAGAGGAACCCCTGAGACTATGGCCGCTGGACAGTCTGCTAACACAGAACTGAAGCTACTCCTGAAGTCCATCCTTCAGCCAAAGGTTAAACAGGCCTATAAAACAAAGAATAAAACATGTAAGAAACATGTTTCTTAGTTCAAGTATATGAGGCCAAATAGGCAATACCTGCCCAAAAGCAAGGATGAGAGAGAGCAGAAAGGAGCAGGAAAATTGGACAAATGGACACGGAGAAGCCAGGGTGGAAAAAGAAAGGGGAAGAGTGCTGATGCATTGCAGGGATTTCAACCAATGTCACAAAACAATCTGTGTATAAATTTTTGAAAGAAAAACTAATTGGCGCTGTTAAAACAAACAAGCACAACTCAACATTTTCACTCAGAAAAAATACATAAATAAAACTTTATGGATCACAATGGTCCAATCCTATTGTGCGTGGGGTCGCCATGAGCCAGGCCCTACTCCGCGGTAGCTAACAACATCACTAATAGTTGTATACTGGTATACCCTGCCATACCAATCTTTTTGGAAAACACTTAGCAACCCTTCTTGCACTACCAAGGAAGTTTAGAGATTTAAGAGAATGGATTAATGATTAATGGATTTAAGAGAATGGATTACTCATTTAATCCTCCTAATAACCTAATAATATTATACGTACATACATAAATATATACACATTTGTGTTTGGAAACCCTGGTGGAGCAGTGGTTAAATGCTATGGCTGCTAACTAAAAAGGTTGGCAGTTCGAATCCACCAGGCGCTCCTTGGAAACTCTATAGGGTCGCTATGAGTCGGAATCAACTCGACAGCAACGGGTTTGGTTTTGGTTTTTGGTTGTGTATATGTGTGTAATATATAGAGAAATTAAGGCTTAGGAAGGTTCGATAAATTACCCAAGAACACAGACAGGAGCAAAACCAAGACTCTACTCTGACCCTTAAGTGTATTCACTTGCATATAAAGCTTTTTTGGAATCCACTTTGATAAAGCAGCCTATCAGAAGAATAAATTAAAACTTAAGTGTAGCATCTAAATAGAACGATGAGCGTTCAGTCAAGGAGATCACAATGTTAAGCACGTGGTATATGACAATGATGGATTACAGTGAATTAAAAAGCTGCCCAAATAAATTGAGTTTGGAGCCAGACTTTGAAGACCCAAGGAAAACAGATTAGGAGAGATGAAGAAAAGTATGTCAGAGTTTAAATCATTTATTCCCACATTCAACAACTATTTAATGAAGAGTTGCTATGTACCAGATGCTTTTCATAGTACTGAGGCCACAACTGGGCTCAAAGTCAGGTAGTTAACACAGGAGGGTATGTCGTTACTAACAAATAAATTAGATGGAAACGAAGCTGATGGAGTCGATGGTTAGAAGCTCTTGAATTCTGGGCCAAAGGGTTCAAACATTAAATATGTCAGGCCCCGAAGAATCACTAGAGGTTCCTGAACAAACAAGAAGTGAACAAACCATCCTTGGCTATCCTAGTCTTTTTGCTGCATGTATGGTACAGGTGACAGCTCTAAACCCCATGAATGTGAACATGCACTGGTGTTGAAGAATAAAATAGCAGCAATAATGTGGACATAGAAATGTTCTGCCCACTTTTCTACAGGCTTTAAAAGAAAAAAAACCCTACCCAGACTGACTTTGAGCGGGGCTTATTCGGATATTACTCTCAGATAACAGATACCATAAAACACCTGTGCTAGGTAATAAACATCAACAACATCTCCTTTATATCAGGACACAATACATATTCAGCAATATTTAGCAAGACTTCTACTGTGTTCTGGTAAATAGATACAGATAGGTCTACCTCTCTGCAAAATTAGAGATAAGTACTTCCACAAAATATCTCTAGTATGATGCCACTGATATCAACTTTACAATCCAGTAATAAAACCAATAATAATACTTTGTACTTATGAACTGCCTCACACTGAAAATCTCGAATGTTTTATGACCATAAATTCTCCAAATACCCTACTTGAGATAAAAAATAATCACTTTCCCCCATTAACAGGTAAAGTAAACTAGAAACTAGCATAGCTGAATGACTTGCCCAAGGCTGCTCAAGTAAGACAGATGTTCACTTCTTCTGGGTACTTAAGCAGAACTGATCCTGCACAATGTAGTGTGGTAGGCAATACATTATACTGGATATTTTTCCTACTTCCCCTTTCTTTCTCCAACTCTTGACAACTCTCCTAGGTTTCCCTTAAGGTGTTAACTGATACCAGTTGATAATGCTCAAGGTGTTAGCCTTCCCATGGATAACTCCATTTTATTACAGGGCTCTTGAAGGCTGGCTGAACTTCAAGAACAAACGAAAGGAGCTCTTTGAATCACTGATAGATAGATTGCTCTCTTCTCCTAGCTCACAGAGTGTCTTACCAAGGGGGCCATTCACTTCTATACTCTGCCACCCTCCAGACCATCTCCATGAGAAAGCTCACTCAGTACACTAAGATTTTGCTTTGTTTTTAGGACAGACATGAAAACAAAAGGACTCCTCTGAACTACCTGACTCCAGGTTCTGTCTCTGGTTCTATCTGAGCCATCTCTGTATTAGGCGCTGTTGCTATGTGCAGTCAAGTAGATTTCAACTCATAACGACCCAACCCCATAGGACAGAGTAGAACTGCCCCACAGGGATTCCTAGGGTGTAATCTTTACAGGAGCAGAAGACACGTTTTATCTCCCATGGAGCAGCTAATAGGTTCGAATCACTGACCTTTCGATTAGCAGCTGAGTGCTTAACCATTGCACAGCTAGAACTCCATACAAGGCAGTAGGGTCCTTGAAAACATTTTGTAGCTCCATTTTTTGTACCCAAGTAGTATTTTTTTTTTTTTTTTAGTATTACTAAGAGGAGCCCCTGGATGGCACAAAAGATTAAATGCTGGACTATTAACCAAAGGTGAGTGGTTTGAACCCACCCAGAGGCACCTTGGAACACAGGCTTGATGATCTGCTTCTGAAAGGTCACACACAGCCTTGAAAACCCTATAGACCACAGCTCTACTTTGCACACATGGTGTCGCCATGAGTCAGAATCGACTCAGCTAACAACCAGTACCACCACCATATACAGCAACAAATTCCTTAGGGGTATTCCTTGTCAATTCCTTCTCAGCTCCTCAGAATTCAAAAATATATACTGAGCTACACTTCCTTCAAAATATATAATCTAATAAAAATGCATTGGCTACTTCATATGGAAATGTGGATTACAAAAATGGAAAAGCAGCAGCCCTTGGTCTGCTATTTAGGATCTCTCAGCTTCCATTTAATTATAATTCCTATCCAGCCAAATCCTACTCAGCTCACCCAGCATAGTCCAGACGCTCCTGCTCTGTTTACACCTTAGAAATAGTTACCAGCATTGACAACATAGATACTTGAAATATTTATATAGTATTTATGCAATCATTCTTCATTGCCCAGTAAAAGAACTGGTTTGCAGGGCCTGGCCCCTTGCCAGAGTTATCTAGATCTTTATTTTATAAGGCAAGAATTTACCCGAGTTCAAAAATTGAACAACAGGGTGGAGGAGTTGTGGGTTAGTGATCACTTATGGTAAGAGAAAGCTGTTTGCTTTTACTTGGGCAGAAATTCAGGGGCAGTTGAAAACTACTTCCCTGAAGGAAGAAACACCAGAAAAACACCTGGAAACCCTGAAGCAAAAGTAAAGAATAAAATTAGTCCCCAGTGGTGATACTTGTCATTTCTACATCCCCATCTGTCCATATTTTGAAAGCATTCTTCACCATGCCTAAGCAACTTTAATTGATCCTGTTAAAGTTTTATATTGGTAACAGTGGGTCATCTGAGTAGTTACATCTGGAAATTTGCACGATGGAAAGGCAGGCATTTCAAACTATGCTAATGGATGGATCCCTGGGTTGCAGAGGTGACAAATGAGATCACCTCCCTAAAGTGCCTGAGACTGGGGGTTGAGGGAGAGGGAATAACCCCTTTGGTCCACAGTCCCTCTGCCTACAATCTCCTGGACTGCATTTAGGGGTAGGGTTGAGGGGAAGGAAGAGAGCAAGTGGAGGAAGAATGAAGAAGTTAGGGGAAGGAAGAGAGCAATTGGAGGAAGAATGAAGAAGTTGGGAGAAGGAAAAGGAAGGGTCTGAGCCCAAGAGTGGGAGAAGGGAGAAAGAGGCAAAGGGGCCTGCATGTACTACTGCATTGCCAGCTCATCCTTGCCCAAGGGCTGGCTATTGGAGCCCTGATCACCTGGGAGAAAACTACTATGGAAATATGAATGGAAATATTCCTTGAATTACAGGGCAAAATGCTAGGGCACAGAATAATTTCTTCAGTGTTTTGCTTTTAGAAACTCATTTCTGGAAATAATTGCCAAAGAGGCAAGGTGGAAAAAAAGAGATGAAATCAAAGAAGAAAAGATTTTTAAAAGTAACAAATTTTCCCAAAAGCCAGGGATCACACTCAAGAAACTGCTGCTTACAGAAATGGTTGATAAGACTATGAGAGAAAAATCCACTGGCAAAAAGAAGGTCTTTAGAAGGCCGTAAGAATTTAACACAAATTACAGAACAAGGACACCACCTGAACTGCCTGCAGGAAGAAACTGATTAGACAGCAGGTAGGTTTCCCAAGGCAGATCCTACAGACTGCACGTGGAAAACAATACAAACAGGCACCTGAGAAAGTCATAAATCAACAGCCGGTGGAAGGAAAACCTTCTAAGTGGTCTTGGAAAACTTCTCAGACTGTGATTCAAACATGACAAAAAACATTCTACCAAAAAGAAAAACGTCAATTTTTATAAGAAAAATCCTGTTCTTTTTACAGGTGTGGCGCTGTGGGATGTGGTGGTACATTCTCCTAGTACCAATATCAGAAGAAATTTTTAGTAAAAGAGGAATCAGATAGCCCAAGGGAAACATGAGTAGGTATGTCAATTAAAGACTTAGTGTTCATGTTGTCCTGATATGTTAGTTATGAAGCAAAATTAACACTGTATAAAAAGAGATCAAGTCCCCTCATAAGACTTTTCAATTTTTTAACGAAATAGGAAGAAAAGTAGAATGCCATACGATTATAAGGGTATAATCAACATAAATATATATACACGTATTTGTAGCCCTAGGCAAAGAAAACAAAAGACTGGGAGGGTACATCCCAAGATACTAATTTTGCTTTGTTTGGGTCTTGTGACTACGAGTAATATAAAATTATGTATAACACAGTTTCTGCCCTCAAAGAACTAATTCTTGTTTCTTATTATGTTTGTTTAGTCATCTTTAATTTTCATATCATTAGAATTTTAAGGAATGTCTTAGTTGAAAAGCAGTTGAAATGAATTCAGGAAAAAAAGGAGGAGATAAGCAGAGGTTAAAATCAGATGTGGTGCAGTGGTTAAGAGCTCAGCTGCTAACCAAAAGGTCAGCAGTTCGAATCCACCAGCTGCTCCTTGGAAACCCTACAGGGCAGTTCTACTCTGTACTATAGGGTCACTATGAGTCAGAATCCACTCAATAGCAACAGGTTCTTTTTTCCAAAATCAAATTATCTTATTTTGTCCTATTGGAATGTTAACATGCATTTTGTTGTTGTTGTTGTTCTGTACATTTATATGGAGGTCCTGGGTGATGCAAGAGGTTAGGTTGGGAGTTCGAACCCACCCAGAAGTCAGGCCTGGCAATCTGCTTCCAAAAGGTCACAGCCTTGAAAATGCTATGGAACAGTTCTACTCTTCACACATAGGGTTGCCATGAGTTGGAATCGACTCTGTGAGAACTAATAACAATAACAACATATATTTGTATAGAAAAACAAATATGTTTGACAGGATTTATTTGATGTAACAGTTTTTTATCTTATCACTCACTATTCATTTTGCTTCAGTTCAGCAAATACTTGTTACATATGTAATGATACAAGGAAATTTGAAGAAGTCAATAGAGGATAAAAGATGAGTCATCTCTGCCTTCAAGGCCCTTGAACCTAATAAAAGTAAGATAAATGTAATGATTCTAAAAGACCTGAAAGCAGAAAACTGAGAGCAAAAATCTTTTGTAAATCAGAATATGCAGTTGTGTATTGATCTCTGTGTGTTTATTTCCACGTGATCTTAATAAATTATTATTTGCAATTCTAGCCTTGTCTCAATTACACAGTAGAAATTAAGGATAAACTGTGTGTGCTCAAGCCTAGGTCAAATGAGCAAGAAAGGAATAGCAGAATCCCTCAGCAGTAGAAGTAGGAATAATCCAGAGAGGCCAGGCAGATGGAAATCTCTGGAGAAGAGTATCAGAATAGAGATCCAGCCACTCCCTCCCCAGGTGGATGTTCTCCCATCACTGCCAAGCCTGAAGGAGCTGGGTTTTATTTTATTAGAGAAACAATCGCTTCTTTATAAAAGTAAGCAAAAGCAGCACATGCCAGAATCTCTTAAGTGCTATAAAAGAGGTACTAAATGCTATGAAGACTGAAAGGATTAAGAGTTCACATTCCACTGGACTGATTGGGAATCACTGCATGGAGAAGGTAGCATTTCGAGATGGGTCTTGAGGAAGACAAACCAAGCAAAGGAAAACAGCAAATGAAAGAAAGTGGAAAAGAGCTATCTAGCATGGCTGGAGTAAAGCGTATTTTGGGAAAGGACAGAAAATTAGGTTGAGGGCAAATTGAGGAAGTTAGAGTGCCAAACTGAGGGTTTTGGTTTTTGTTTTAAATTTATTCGGTCATGAGTAGCCATTTCTTTTTTGAGATGCTTTATAACGTTACTGGACTAAGTTTGAGAATGGTAAATATAGTGGTTGTATTTAAATGGTTAGTATTGGAAACCCTGGTGGCATAGTGGTTAAGTGCTACGGCTGGTAACCAAAGGGTCAGCAGCTCGAATCTGCCAGGCGCTCCTTGGCAACTCTATAGGGCAGTTTTACTCACTAGGAGTCAGAATTAGCTCGACGGCAGCCAGTTTTCGGTTTTTTATGGTAGACAGGAGTCCTGAGTGGTACATTTGGTTAAGTGCTCAACTACCAGCCAAAAGGTTGGTGGTTAGAACCCCAAATAGGCACTTCAGAAGATAGACCTGGCAATCTGCTTCCTGAAGGTCACAGCCTTGAAAACCTGATGGAGCAGTTCTATTCTGCACAAGTGGGGTCACCATCAGTAGAAATAGGTTGGATGACAACTAACAACAACATTGTAGGCAGCATTCTAAAATGACTCCAATGGCCCATGATATTGCATAACCCCCTCCCAATATTGAGTGTGGAAGGAAGTGATGAATATAATGGGACATCATCCTGTAATTAGCTTATATTATATGGCATGGTTGACTTTACAAAAGGGAGGTTAGCCTTGGTAAACCTGACCCAATTAGGCATGCCCTTTAAAGGAGAAATAGATTAGAAACCCTAGAATATGTAAGACGTTTGCCAAGGTTAGTGCGAAGATGGAAGAAGCCACATGGTAGAAATGGCAGATGACCTCTATGGGCTGATAACAACCCCAAATAATGGGACCTTAGTCCCACAACTGTAAGAAACTGAATTCTGCCAACAACTGAATGAGTGTGGAAGTAGATTCCTACCCAGAACCTTCAGATATGAACACTGCCTAGCCAACACCTGGAGGGTGAGATCCTGAGCAGAGAAGCTGGTTGTGTCCATCCAGACTTCTGACTACAGAACTGTGAGATAGTAAATGGGTGCTGTTTTAAGCCTCTAAGTTTTTGGTAATTTATTATACAGTAGTAGAAATCAAAATCAGTTGGAAGGTGGGAAGGAACTGGAAGCCGTTTAGAGACTAGTCTAAAAAAAAAAAACTAGGTTAGGAGAAATCAATAACTGAATTAAAGAAATTGCAGTAAAAATAAAGAGGCCAAATGGGAGAGATGTTGAAGAGGTAGCCTCTACATGCTTTAGTAATGGGTTGGATATGTCTGTCAGGGATAGTGAAAAGGCAAACGTAAGTCTGAGACTTGGAACCTGAATGACTGAAAGGGTGGTGACGCTGTTCACAGAAACATGAAAACCAAGAATACGATTGGGGAGACAATCAGCTTCATTTTTAGATGCACAGAAGGTATGATGCCTGGAGGATATTCCCAAGTTTACCAGAAACAGGTGGGCGGGGGACTGAAATTCTATACAGAAGTTAAGGTTAGGAAAATCACTTTTCAAGTTCCTGTTACTAAATAAAAGTGCGTAAAGTGAAATCCCGGAGGAAATACCCAGAAAGATTGGTATGAAGTTAGAATAGGATCTCAAAAGAAAGGCTTCTCCCTTCTCTTTCTAGATGACATCCTTTCTCTGCCTGGAAGATCCTGTCTGAAATACTCCTGGAAAACCACCTATTTAACTTTCAAATCTCAATTTAAGTATCCTCTCCTCCATGCGGAAACCCTGGTGGCATAGTGGTTAAGTGCTATGGCTGCTAACCAAGAGGTCAGCAGTTCAAATCTGCCAGAAGCTCCTTGGAAACTCTATGAGGCAGTTCTACTCTGTCCTATAGGGTCACTATGAGTTGGAATGGGTTTTGGGGTTTTCTCCTCCATGCAGCCCTCTCTACCTTACTCAAGGTACTGACTTAAGGTTGCTAAAAAGGTAATGTTCCTATCTCCTCAATAGACTAAGTTTTTCAGAGGACAGGGACCATTTTATTGTATCTTTGTATTCCCAACTCCAAAATTAAATGTCAGGAACATAATGGGTTCAAAATATTTATTGACTGAATGAAGCAATGAAGGAATAATTAAAAAGATAAGAGGTGAGCCAGAATAGCATCATACACATCAGATAAAAATGAAAGAGAGTTTCCATGAGAAGGTAGTCAACAGTGTCAAACACTTAAAGATAGTTAAGGATGAAGCCTGGAGGAGGAGGGTGAAAAAAAATTCAGAGAATTTTTAAGTTTGAAATTTAATGCCTAATACAAGGAGAGTTTCCATAGAATACAGATCATACTAGGGATGGTTAAGAAATGAAGAACTGTTTATAGTTAGTAAGAATGTGAAATGTCAGGTATAGACTACTTTTCTTAGAAGTTTGGAAGTCAAAGGAAAGAAAGTGACAAAATGATGGTTTGTGAAATAGTAGAATATAAAAAGAGGTTTTTGTTATTTGCTTTTAAGATGAAGAAAAACTAAACGAGTGTATAAACAGAAATAAAATAGCCAATAGAAGTGGATTAAAGATTCATAGAATATCAAAGTTCTAAAGATCCTTGGAGCAGACCTCGTTAGCTTCTGTCCTTGATAACTGAACCCAGATTCTATTTGTGGTGGCAATGTGCCCAACCCCTGCAAGATTCTCCAGCCTCCCTTGCAGGTAGAGATATCCATGTGATGAAATTTTGACCAATGAGATGTCAATATTCATCAGGGCTCTGAGATGGCTTTTTCTTTTCCTGATAAAAGGGAAAAATAAGACTGGTGCCTTCTCTCTTCCCCTTCTTTCTGCCTTGAGCAAGGACTTGATGGCTCGAGTTGTAGCACCCATGTGATGAACCTAGGGCAGCAAGGATGGGAAAATGTCAAGTAAGTCACAGAAACACTGGGGCTGCCATTGTCAAGCCACAGAAAAAAAATGCCAACAGCTCCTTATCTGCAGACTTCTTACAATAAGCAGAAAAACAAAATCTATATTTTTAAGCCACCATGAGTCAGGTATACTTTATTTTCAGCGAAATAAATTCTTAAGTAAGAATAAATATCTTCAATCGACTTTCTGATATTTGAATCAGCTTTACAATTTCCTCATGTTGTCATCCATCCTTTTAAAATACATTTTCAGAGGTAAGAATTCACTAATTATTGAAACTGACCTGGCTATTTTGGAAGGGAAACCCTGGTGGTGGCATAGTGGTTAAGTGCTATAGCTGGCTGCTAACGAAAAGGCTGGCAGTTGAAATTCACCAGGTGCTTTTTGGAAACTCTATGGGACAGTTCTACTCTGTCCTATAGGGTCACTATGAGTTGGAATCGACTCAGTGGCAATGGGTTTTTTTTTTTTTTTTTTTAACCATTAAAAAGCCCTCTCCTCTCAAAAACTTGATTCCCGACTTTCTTCTAAATCTAGAATCAAGGGACTTCATAAACTCACTCTACCTTACATTTCATTCTCTATTCCCTCTGCTCTCCAGCATGCACACTCTGTCCAAATCAATCCACTTTTTCTCCCCCTCCCCCCAATACCCCCTTATTAACATGGAAAGTTCATTTTCACCTCTATGATGTATCTCTTACAATTATTCTTTCCTGAATTGCAAGTCCTTTATCTTTTATCTAAAGCCTTACTCATGTCTCATAGTTGAACACTATATCAACATTTCTCCCCTTGTTTATTAATTGTTCCATGTGTGTTTCTTCAGTTAACCTACTAGAAGGTGAACTCCAGAGACACATTCTGTCCATATATTCCCCCTAGAGATTCTAGTATGGCTTTATATAAGTATTCAATAGTAATTGTTTAAGGGAAACTTTTAGAAAATAAACATGTTATAGATTTAATTGTGTCCCCCCAAAAAGATATGCTGAAGTCCTACACTCCACCCACCACTACCTATTATTGTGACCTTGTTTGGAAATAGAGTCTTAGAAGAAGTTATGAGTTAAGTTCACATGAGGTCATACTGGAGTAGGGTGGGTCCTAATACAAAGGAAGTTTTGCCCTCATAAAAGAGGAGAAGAGACGCAGACACAGAGGGAAGCCAGCCATGTGAAGCCTGAAACAAACACTGGAGTGATGCATCTACAAGCCATGGAATGCTAAGGGTTGCTAGAAGCCACCAGAAGTTAGGAAAAGGCAAGGAAGGAACTTCCCCTAGAGCCTCCAGAAAAAGTGTGGCCCTGCTGACACCTTGATATGAACTTCTGGCCTCCAGAACTGTGAGACAATAAATTTCTATTTTTTAAAGTCATCCAGTTTATGGTAATTTTTTTGGCAGCCCTAAGAAACCAATATAATGTACAAGTGTTCAATAGTGCAAATAAGAGCATGCATTATACACACATACACACACGTCTTTGTAGCCAAAAGTAGAACTCAACTCAATAAACTCCACTAAAATTCCAAATCTGTATTTACTGTTGTTTTCAATTCTAAAAATGTCTTTCTTCAGCTCATCTTACAATTAGGAAAAGGGAATAAGTGTCTTCTTTTTTTTGTTGTTCAGTAGTTGGCTATAACAGTAAAACTTACTTTCTAATATAAAATTGGAAAGTCCTATTATTAAGAAAAAACAATTTAAATTAATTTGACTCAACTGAGCAATCAGACACAAGGTGCTTATAGAAGCATATTCAGCTCTGAAGTTTCTCTGAGCAGCTGCAAATCCTCCATACATCAAGGAAGCAAACTGTTCAGCCAGAATTATGAGCCCTGCGATTTATGTCTTTACTGGGAAGGCATCTGAAGATGGATGCAACTCCGAAAGCACGCACTTGTCTATGACAAGGAATTTGGAAGACAACTACCTGGCCAATCAACTAGAAGAGATCCATACTTGTGCCCATTCCAAAGAAAAGTGATCCAACAGAATGCAGAAATTATTGAGCACTCTCATTAATATCACACACATGCAAAATTTTGCTGAAGATCATTCAGAAATGGTTCCAGCAGTACCTCCATAAGGAACTGCCAGAAATTCAAGCTGGATTCAGAAGAGGATGTATAATGAGGTATATCCTTGCTGAATGTCAGATGGATCATGGCTGAAAGCAGAGAATACTAGGAAGATGTTTACCTGTGTTTCACTGACTATGCAAAGGCATTTAACTGTGTGAATCATAACAAATTATGGATAATATTTTGAAGAATGAGAATTCCAGAACAAGTCATTGTGCTCATGCAGAACCTATACATAGACCAAGAGGCAGTCGTTCAAACAGAACGAGGGGAAACTGCGTGGTTTAAAATCAGGAAAAGTGTACATCAGGGTTGTATCCTTTCATCATACTTATTTGATCTGTATGCTGAGCAAATAATTCAAGAAGCTGGACTCAATGAAGAAGAGGGTATCAGAATTGTAGGAAAACTCATTAACAACCTGCAACACTCAGATGACACAACCTTGCTTGCTGGAAGTTAAGAGGACTTGAAGCACTGACTGATAAAGATCAAAGACCACAGCCTTCAGTATGGATTACACCTCAACATAAAGAAAACAAAAATCCTCACAACTATACCAATAAGCACATCATGATAAACAGAGAAAAGACTGAAGCTGTCAAGTATGTCATTTTACTTAAATCCACAATCAACACTCATGGAAGCAGCAGTCAAGAAAGTAAACGACGTATTGCATTGGGCAAATCTGCTGCAAAAGACCTCTTTAAAGTGTTGAAAAGCAAAGATGTCACTTTGAGGACTAAGGTGCACCTGTCTCAAGCTATGGTATTTTCAATTGTCTGATATGCATGCAAAAGTTGGACAAGGAATAAGGAGAGGAACAATTGATGGCTTTGAATTACGGTGTTGGGAAAGAATACTGAATATACCATGGACTTCCAGAAGAATGAACAAATCTCTCTTGGAAAAAGTACAGCCAGAGCGCTGTACTTCGAACACTATGTTACTCTCCTGAAACATCACATGTTATAAGGTGGGACCAGTCCCTGGAGAAGGACATGCTGGGTACAGTAGAGGGTCAGCGAAAAAGAGGAAGACCTTCAACGAGATGGACTGACACAGTGGCTGAAAGTATGGGCTCAAACATAGCAATGATTGTGAGGATGATGTGAGACCAGGCAGTGTCATTTGGTTGTACATAGGGTCACTAGGAGTTGGAACCTGACTCAATGGCACCTAACAACAACATCTAAAGATGAAAGCACGTTCTGAATCAATAAATCCCATCCAGATCTGGGATTCTGTGGCCTTCGATAAAAGAAAGCACTGTTATTCTCCTGAAGCATCACAATATGGCATCTCCAGGTGTTATGATGAGAAAATAGATTACTCCCAGTTCAATTTGTTTCCAAATCAGTTCCCCAAGAGGTCATTCAGAGGATCTAGCCATGAGTGCCATTTATTTGTCACTGCTGGAACTCTTCCGCTTCTGGTGTCATCCTTTGCTCTATTTTCCTAGATATAAATAGAGACATAGGTCAGTAGGAAATGAACCATTTTAGGTCTAGAATTTGGCCCCTACAAGGATTGTAGTGCAATGGATAGCTTTTATATGGCCTTTCTTACCATGGTCTTCTCTTACCAAATGACTGGGTAGGAATATGCAAAAAAGGTGCTTGCGGCCTGCCAAGGGGATTGGACAGCTTGCTAGTAATACAAATAAGGCTCATGGTACCCTTGTGGGGGTGGGACCATGCAATACGGTGTATGGAACCCTAACAAGGGGATTGGTCAGTTTTGCCATCCAGCTAAGCTTAAGATGAACAATCTCAAGCACAGGGGGGACCTGACTACCATCAATAAGAAGAGATGGGAGAGAAGTACAACCTTTGGACCTTGGATTCCTATGCTGAGACGCTCCTAGACCCAAGAGACAGAGCAAGCTGTAACACCAGAGACAGCAAGATGACGAGAAGCAGCGGCAGATAAACAGCAGGCAGCAGAGGCAGTAGAAACAGGAGACCAGCAGGAGACAGCACAGCGAGCTTCCCGGCCTATGGAGCAAGACAGCTGAGCACCTTTGGGCAGAGGCTTGCTGGTGGAGTGGGGTGCCTCCAGCCACTTGTCATCAGAGCTTGGCTTGCCTACCCATGGAGGAAGAAAGCTAAGTGCCTTCCGGCTGAGGGTTGGCAGAGTGGGGTGCCTCCAGTCACTTGTTGGTGGAGCTAAAGAACTTAGTAACACTTGTCTGAGCAGGGCTGAGGCTGGGGCGCAGAGAGAGGCTTGCCTGTGGGCACGGCTGTGAAGAGGCTGTCCTGATCAAAGAACTATATCCTGAACTGTAACCTGTTACTTCCCTAATAAACCTCATAGGTGTGAGTATGGTTTGTGAATTCTGTGTGGCCATTACAATGAATTATCAAACTCAGCAGAGAAATAGAAAATGCTATGGGAGGGATAGTTGGTAACAGAAGTAAAAAGTTTGGAGAGTTGAGGTATATTTCACCTCCACCTAATAGGAATCAGCCTTGAGCTGTTAATCTTGATTCTCCGGCCTGCTTGTGAAGTTAGAGGAGGTCAGACAAATCCACCCTGCCATTATTACAAGTATTCTCCAATTTACTGGCTTCTATTTGCTGGCACAGGACCAGGCAATGTTGTTCTGTTGCACACAGGGTCACTACGTGTTGAAACCAACTCAACGGCACCTAGTAACAACATTCAGACTCTCTATTCCAGTGTAGGTGCCCTGCTTACACAGTGGTTAAGGGCTTGGCTCCTAACCAAAAATCGGCAGTTCGAATTCACTAGGTGCTCCTTGGAAACCGTATGGGGCAGTTCTACTCTGTCCTATAGGGTTGCTGAGTCAGAATCAACTTGATGGCAATGAGTTTTGGTTTTATTCTAGTCTTGCAATGACAGCTAAGAGACTCTGATAGGTATTATCCTACCAGTTTAACATTCAGTTGTTACTTTGTTTGTTCTGAATATACTGGCTGGTCACTAAAATATGAAGATGAGTATTGCTTGACCTCTGCCTTGGACAAAAACACATAAGCAATTCTAAGAGCTGACTTTTCTTAAACATTTGCTAGGTGCTCCCAGGTTCGATTCTTGACCAATGCATCTTATATGCAGCCAGTTCCCTCCCGCCCCCCCCCGCCGCCCCATTGTCAGGGGAGGCTTGTTTGTTGCTATGATACTGAACAGATTTCAGTGAAGTTTCTATTCTAAGACCGACTAGGAAGAAAGGCCTGGCGATCTACTTCTGAAAATCAGTGGATGAAAACCCCATGGATCACAATGGTCTGATACACAACTGATCTGGGGAATGGCACAGGACTGGTCAGTGTTTTGTTCTATTGTTCATGGGGTCACCATGAGTCAGAGGCCAACTCCATGACCACCAGCAACAACAACAACACAAAGACACCGTGGTAATCCCTTGACATGGACTATCCAGTTGTTCCTTATAGCAACCCGGTGGAGCGGGAACTTTTATTTGATACTTACGAATAAGAAAACAGGGCGTGAAGAAGGAAGGTACACATAGGTAGAAAGAGGTGAAAGCCTGCATTGAACTTACGTGGTCCACTCCAGCACCTGCAGCACGGCCTCCCACAAGTGTTGAATTACATCCAGTACAGAATGGCAACTGCTGCAATAGAGATGTACACCAGGGCTAACTGGGGGGAAGTCTCAGGGGTGGTTTCAAAGGCGAAAAGGGTAAACTTTTTACAATGAGGGCTGGGGCTCAGGGGGACCCAGAACTACTACTTAAAGGTCAGAGGTGACCACAAAGTAACAAGAGTGAAGAAACTTTTTCTTCTCAATTTGACATTGTCCCAAAGCAGAGCAGCAAGTTAGGAGGAACATTAGAAGCAGGCCTAGAAGGAGAAGGCAACTCACAGAACTGAAAAAGAACAAAAAAGAGAGCAAAAAGAACAAAAGATTCACAGGAAAAAATCAAAGAAGGGGAGAGTTTCCAGGGCCTATTGAATTTTGCCATTGGGTTTTCATTACTAACCACAAAAGCTATTATGTTTTTTAGCCAGGCAAAGATCATAAGCACAATCTCATCTAATCCTCACAACCACCCTTGAAGTACAGCGTTGTTATCTGCAGGACAGTTCCGGGGATCACTAAGGGCCAAATACAAACTGCAGTGGGTTGAGACATGATTTAGTAGGCAGAATGTAGTCTGCATTTGAGAAAAGTTTGACAAGGGATTGAGCCCCTACTAAGGGCTAATCTGCATGTCAGTCACTTAGCACTGTTTTCTCATTTCATCCAAGCAAAACTCTAAAAGGAACATGTTGTTATTCACCTTCAAAGAAGAAATGAAGATTTGAGACCCAGTGTGACATCTGAGTTTTTTTTTGGTTTGTTTTTGTTTTTTCAGTAAGGCCCACAGAGGGGACAAAAAAGACATTAAGGGTTTTCCTGCACCTGGTTAAGCACATTTACACAAATTAAAATGTCAGTTCAAATGCGAGTTTCATTATTAGTAATGTGGCAATTAAGGGCCTGGGTCTGGAGCTCAGCTCAGTGTCCTTTTGCCTCAGTTTCCTTGTCTGCAAAATGGTGTTTGTTGTAAATATTTTTTAAAGGTAATACACGTGAAAAATAAAGAATTAGTGCCTAGGAATAAGTGTGGAATAAAATGCTAGCTAGTTTTGCAGCCAAGAAAAAAGGAGAGTTAGAGTCTCAGCTAGCAACTGTCAGAGCCTGCTGTGCAACGCCAGGGTCTCTGACTTAGAAGCCCTTATGTTTCATCACCACTGCACCTTCGGGAAGGAAACCTCTTGAGAGACAATGAGAGAGACAGAAAGAGGGAGGAAGAGAGGTGTTTACTGTGTGTTCGCTTTTTTATTTGTTTTTAAGATGTAAGAGATTCCAGGTATGTTTCTCCTCTTTTTGTTTTTAAGATGGAAGAGATTCCAGTTATGTTTCTCCTCGGGGAAGACGAATGGGGTAAACTGATGATTCAGGAGAGAGGGGAGATCAGGTGTGGGAAACTCTGAGAGGCCAGAAGGGACTGGAACCGGGCACAGGTGCAGGGGTTGGCGGCTTTGGTCAGAAACCCCAAGGAAGGCCGTAAGGAGGGTGTTCACATTGTGATTTTGTTTGGAATTGGGGAGTGGGTAGGCAAGGAGAGGAGAAAGAAGCTCTTATTTTCCTCTGTTCACTTGTTCAACATAGCCAGTTTTTGAAAGGATTAAAAAAAAAAAAATTCCTCCAATCCTTTCTTTCTTCCTTGATCTTCTTTCCCTCTCCGTTCCCCAACCACCCCCTCCTCTACTTCCTCTTCTCTCTCTCCCCCTGCTGGTTCGTTGGTCACTTCCCCCCTAGCTTTTCTGCAGCTATAGCCGGGTCCGAGCTGCCTGTGAAAGCCAGGGCGAGGGGAGACTGCCTGCGGACTGCACAGAGCAGCCAGAGAACTAGAACGAAGTCTTAGTCTCTCTCTCTCTCCCTCTCTCTCTCCTCGCACGCACGCGCGCGCACACACGCATACACTCAAAACTCGGACTGGCCGTTCCGCGGCTCCTCCAATCCCTGGAAAAGGCGAGCGAGCGTTCCGGACCGCTGCGCGCACCCCCGCTCCGGCACTCCGCCCGACGCAGTGCTAGTTCTCCTCCCCAGCGCGGCCGCTCCGGCTGGGTATTCCCGAAAATAAAACGGGGAGGGAGGGTAGAGACAGATCCTGAAAACACCCGGGACACACGCGCCGCGACTCGCTGCTCTCTCTCAGCGTCCAAGTGGAGACGGCGCTTGCAGCGTCCCGCGCCAGTGAGGTCCGCTCCCTCTGCGAGAGAAGAACCCACCTGCCGCTCTGCCCTTGGCCAGCTCAAAAAGTGGGGCTTGTCGCTGTTCTGCTCAGGCTGTCACCCAGGGCTCCGGACGCTCTCGCCCTAGTTTAGGGTTTAACCCTTGGGTCTCCCGCGGGCCCCTCGCTCTTCCAGAGTATCCCCCCCGCGACGCAGGGAGCGGACGCGCCGCGCCGGGACCTCGCCATGGCTGGTGCGCGCAGCCTGTTCTGTCTGTGGCTGGGCTGCTTCTGTGTGAGCCTAGCCCAGGGAGAGAAACTAAAGCAGCATTTCCCCGAGCTCCGCAAGGCTGTGCCAGGCGACCGCACGGCAGGTGGTGGCCCCGGCCCTGAGCTGCAGCCGCGCGACAAGGTGTCGGAGCACATGCTGCGGCTCTATGACAGGTACAGCGGCGGCGGCAGGACCGAGGCGGCGCGGACGCCAGGCTTCCGCGAGCGGGGCTCCCGATCCCCGCGCCCCCGGCCCCTGCATGAAGGCAACACAGTTCGCAGCTATCGAGGTGGAGCAGCAGGTGAGTGCCCTGAGGCGCCCCTTTCCAGCAATCTGGTCCCAGCTTTCTACCGGACCCCCCACAGCATCCATGTCTGCCCTCTGCCCGTTGGTGCCCCCAGGCACCTTTCCCCAACCTCCGCGGCGATCCTCCCGGGCCCCTCGGTGCAGTCACGCCCCGCATTTCGCCAGCTGCGTCCATAGTAAGCCCGGTTTTAGAGTCCGAAGTGAGAAGTGGAGAGAAGAAGGGCGCGGAACAGTGGAGGGAGCTGGCTGGAGTATCTGCTTGGAGAAAGGGAAGGGGCGACACCCCATGCCCAGAGGAGCTCTCCTGCCCTGGGCGTCTCTAGCAGTCCTAGAATAACTTACGCCGGTGATTCCTACGTGGGTCAGGGGATATTCCCGTGGCCTGGGCTTTAGCCATGTTTATCAAGTGGTAGATGCCATTTTATGCCAATCCCTCGGCCCCCAGAGAGATAAGTCACACTTGCCCTCGCTTTTAGATGATCTCTTTTTCTGGTTTTGTCGCCCCTCTTAACCCTTGTCTTCTGTGTTTAACAAGTGCTACTTGATAGCTCCTTGGTGACAAACACACAAACAAAACCAGGTGCTTGGGTGTTATTATTTAAAATCCATCTAGGCAAAGAGGGGTTGTCCCATCCACCCTGGGAGGAGTTGGAATAGGGGGTGATGCTGGTACATGTAAACATCTCTTGAAATCAGCTGATGAAAATCTGCTCATCCTATTATTCAACACAGATTACTGCAGACTGAAATTCATGGTTTAACAAGGTTTCTGCTAGCCCCTGTGCTGAAGCTTATAACTTATGCAAACAGCCTCCCTCCGTTGTGCTAACAGCTTGAGGGAAAGTTTCCTGAACACTAACCCTGTTTATATGCTTTGAGGATGGACCGCAGCTTTTTAGTTCACTTCATTCATGATAAAGGGAAATGTAACTGCGAAGCCTGTCTTCAGTGAAAATAGCCAAGACCTGTCAAGTAAGGAGGCCAGCCCTTGCTGCTCTATCAATTCTGTCAGAATCAGTAAAAAGAAATTTCCCAAAGCTTTGATATATAGGACTTATGAAAAAAAGAAAAGGGAAAACTAAAGCATCCATCAAGGAAAACCCTCCGCTGACACTGTAAATACACTCTAGAGCTCATAGGCATGATGACATTTACAATAAATGTGAATTATGGTTTCTAACGCAGAAGCCTGAAGCTAGAGTCTGAGCTGAACCAGATTTCGTTTTCTTCTTAAAACCATGATCATGCTCTGTGAGGACCTGGCCTCTGCTAAGGAAACAGAAACCTGCTTTGGGTTATCCACAGCATGACAGCCACTTGATGAGACTGTACTGACAGCTGACCACACCAGCGAATGCTCTATTTACTTTCATGCAATTTTGAGGGCTAGGCTCAAAGAAGGAGCAATATGGAAGCAGGGATTGGAAGGAAGTTGGGTGGGCAAGGCAGGTGGCAAGAGTGAAGATACTCAGATCACTCCTATCTTGATAATCACTTTCTTGGGAATATTCCTAGGGAGTAACTAGAGCACCTAAGAAACCAACTATATATATGTATTTTTTTTTGTATCAACATGTTTTATTTTTAGTATGAATTATATGATTTGGAGATGGAATTTGAGTTTGTTTCATTCAACATTATACAGGTTTTTGTTGTTTTGGGCTGAGTGAACAATGTGTGGGAGATTGCTAAGGATTCAAATAATTTAGGCTCCATATCCTATTGGCTTCGACTCATTCACTGCTTTATAATTTCAGTGTCTATTTTCAGCCTCACTGTAGTTTTATGCCATCAAATGATAAACTCTGATATGGAGGCGAGAAGCCCCCTTGAAGTGATGAATTTCAGCTTGAAGCACATACAGGGCTGTGTGACCTGATAAGAAAAGTAATCCTTTTTAGCATCCTAGAAAAAACTATCCTAATTGGCAAACAGGGAGACAAATAGTAAGACATGTCTCAAAGTCCTTTTGTTTTATTCTCTGCATTTTTCAAAGCCTTAATAACTTTTTTTTTTTTGCTAACTTATTCATCAAATGTAGACACTGGTTTTTGTGGAAGCTTAAGTGTCACGTTACCACATGGGAGACTCCTGGAGAGGTGGTTCATGTTGGACCCCTTCCAAGAGTGTTTCGTTACTAACATACTAAAAAGACCTTATTATGAGGCAGTTCTGGCTCTAATAAGGCAGGGCTCCAGGAAAGTCCTGATGCTTTCGTGTGTGTCTCTCTAGCTTCATCCATATAAACATTTCCGTAACTCCCTTCACCTTACGACGTACGTTCTGATGAAGGTGAAAGATGCTGTCTTCATTAATAAATTAGATATGTTTTCTAGCTCAAAGTGTTTAGGTTTCACAACGTATGGGTTTCTTTGTACTAAAGATGTTACAGCTTTTAATGGCAGGTCAAACGCTGTGCTTTAGGTGCGGAGTGGCTGCTGGTCTGGCCGACTTTCCAAGTGCTTATCCGGGCTGAGCTATAGCCTTACAGCCCTGTTTGCTCCTTGGAACGTACCTGATTAAAATTATTTATTGTTCTAAACCTAGAATATCTTTGGTTGAAATTTAGCTGCTGTGGTCTCCCCCTGATTACTTTCTACTTAAACCATTACTTGATGGTGGGTGGCATTCATCCTAAATACACTTTTGCTAACCCCTCTTCTCCTCCCTCAGCGCTACTCAGTTGGTATGCCAAAACCGTAAGTTTGGAGCGCTTCTAAGTTTTTTTGTGATGTGCATGGGCTCACGTGAAGATAGGTTTTATCTTTCTCTTTGTAAAAGATAATTTACAAAAATATTGATGACAGAGTATTTCAGCTTTATAAAAATACACCATCTTGGAGGAAAATGAGAGGGCTATGAAATCAGCATTTACTTTCCTCTTGGTTTAAGAAGTTGTCCTTGGCTACTATTTAATAGAAGAATAGTTTGCCTATGTTGTTTCCTCTCTTGAACCTGTTTAAAGTAGGTGATTTATGTTCATTACATTTCCATCATCGGTCACTTAATCTTAATTTTCTTAATCATAAAACGAAACTCTTTAGGAAGAGGAATTAAAACCTATGTGTTCTTATAAGGAAACTTTCAGTGTTTTAATTTATGACATACAACTACAAAAAGACTACGTTTTAGTGGATATGCATTGCCTTTTAAAAAATGTCACATAGAGTTCACAGGTAAAAGAAAATTGAAGTAATCCAAACCCATAAGTGAATACATGGTTTTAACACAGAAAGGGAGGTTCTTTCCTATCATGACTAAAAAAAAAAATGATAATTATGATTTTGACATGTTTATGAAGTGCGTGGCTAAAATATAACGCTTTGGAAAAGATAATATGTAATTAAGGGCTGAATGGTCAAGCCATTAGGAACCATGGGCCCGTGGGCTTCGACGGTAAGGGATATGATAACTTTATGAAAACATAGTTACCTTGAATGCCTGGGACCTAGAAACTAGGTTTGAAATGAAAGAGTACTCGGATGATCTGATGTTTTTGTTTAAAGGACAATAGTACATCTGGAGAGAGGGTGCGGTATGAGCAGCTGCTTTGAATTATAGACTACTTTGAATACGCGATGGCCCTTAATGAAGTTTTTACTGTAATAGGCAAGACAGCTTTATAATCTTAACTTTTAAAAATCCATAATACCATGGATTTCTTATTATCATGCTAATGGAAAGGAAAAAGAGAATAAATTATATAAAAAATAATTTAAATTTAGCTTCATAGTATAGTTAGACACACTCAAAGAGACCAAGAAACCATGGGGGTCAATGAAGAAAATCCCCTAACGCAGATAACTCGCTCAGGGAATATGTATACATATAATATAATTACGAACAATTAAGAGGCTTGCATGTATTTTATCTAGGCACTGGAGTTTAATAAGCACTTGATTGACTAAGTTCAGATTTTCCTGGAAATTAAATAGGGACATGAGTATTAAATCTGCTCTTAAGTATTTTAGAATTGTAGTTTTTTTGTTTACGAGGCCTTGAAGAAAGCAAGCCAACCTCCTGTCTCTTATGGAAGAAGAAATTGACATCATAATTTATTTTTCAGACAATTTTTCAAACATACTGAGCTCATGTCAAAACATATTAAATCTAACAGATCGACCTAACTTTCTATGAGAAAACTTCACAAAAAGAGGTTTTATAAAATATTAACAGGTGTTACCTAAATTGTGTTCTGTGGTCAGATAAGTTTGGAAATACTGGGCTGTAACAAATGATTAGTTTTCTTTGTTATGGGGACCTTTTAGGGTCTTTAAATGCTAGTGAGCCCTCTTAAGAGGGGAGACTTTTCTCCCTTAAAGAGTATTTTAGAGTATTGCGTTTCTGAGATGTCTGCTTAGAGAAACACTGGTTTAGAGCCTTGCTAATTTAGCAAGAAAGATGTGCTAATTCAGAGTGAATATCTGCGTTTTTTTCAAAACTTGAGACTTTTGTGTCTTAGAACATTGGAAGGGAGCCATGTTTTACCACTTCGAGAAGACTATAGAGGAAGATTGTATAAAAGACTATGAAATCTAATTACTGATTAGCTGATTTGAAAAAGTTATGGGAATAATGTGATGGTGAATCTTAATATTAAATACATGGTTGAATACTGTCTCATTTCTTATTTCCCATTTATACTTATCTAAGGATGTTTATTTATATTGTTACTTGTGGGGATTGACTCCTAGTGGCATTGTACCACCTTCCTGCTTTCATGTTTTAAACTTCCCTGAATATAATTTTAGAAGTCTCTCTGTTACTAAATTTCATTTTGGTGTGTGTGTCATTATGAATTCTCCTTCATTGTCGCCTTCTGCAGAATTACTGTGTTGTTGAGTGTCATCAAATGAATTCTGACTCACTGAGACCCTAAATGACAGACTAGCACTACCCCATAGGACTTCTCAGACTGTAATCCTTACAGGAGTAGATCATCAGGTCTTCCACGGAGTGGCTGGTGGGCTCCACCCACTGATCTTTTGGTTAGTAGCCAAGTGCTTACCCATGGTGTCACCAAGGCTCCTTCCTATAGGATTAATCTTTATTATTTCATGACAGTTACGCTTTTGATGAAAAAAAAAAGCTGTTTTATTTGGGAGAAGTTTAGTAGAGATCATACACATTGTTTTGTTAATGTTTGGTCACATTAATACCTTGATGAAAGACACATTTACTGAAGACATCTATCAAATCTCTTATATAATCTCCATTATTTGTTGTATTTGCTAGGTATAATAAAAATAGGACCTGTTTTGCTCATTTTCTGTTGGTTATTCAGGATTTTTATGCTGCAGCATCAGATAGTATCTTATTAACTTTTAGTGGTAGTAGTGGAAAGAAGTTTGGCATCACAGATGTCTCAGCTTGAACTTCCCTGTGCCAGTTTCAATGCAGAGTGAATTTTTATTATTGTGTTATAAACCCATGAAAATAGAATTTTACAGTGCAAATATTGGCGTAGTATTAATCAAATGACACAAGTATTTGTTGCTGTTGTTGTTGTGTGCCATGGAGTTGATTTTGATTCGTACCGACCCTATGTGACAGAGCAGAACTGCTCCATAGGGTCTCTTAGGCCATAAATCTCTATGGGAGTAGATCATCAGGTCTTTTCTCCCGAAGAGCCACTGGTAGGTGCGAACCACGAGCCTTTCAGTTGGCAGCTGAGTGCTTAACCATTGTACCACCAAGGTTCCTTATATCTACTTTGACCTGTCGTAAATGATGACAATTTAACCAAAGAACCCTCATTATTGCATCTTTACTTTACACCCATGGGTATATTTAACAGTCCATAAAATGCCAGTCTGTTTACATGTTGAGGAACCCTGGTGTCACAGTGGTTAAGTGCCCAGCTGCTAATCAAAAGGTCTGGAGTTTGAACCCACCAGCCACTCTGTGGGAGAAATATGTGGTGGTCTGCTTCTGTAAAGATTTACAGCCTTGGAAACCCTGTGGGGGCAGTTCTCCTCTGTCCTATAAGGTCACCGTGAGTTGGAATCGACTCAACGGCAATGGTTTTATCTGTAGGTTAATAATGGTTGTGTCCTAGCATATTAGTACATAAAGTAGTACTCCTGGTAACACACAATTTCAGGGATGATATTTTTAGAGGCATAAACGTCATTTTATTTATCTAAAACATTGTAGTGTAGGCTATACACTCAAATGACCATCACGTCTTTCTTGACTCCTTCAGTGATCTACCTTCCTTGAAGATTCATCTTCTCAGGTCAGTAGAGCGACAGTAAATGCAACGACTTCGTTGCATTTGGGCATGCTTTCAGTAAAAGCGTTTGGGCAAACCAATCCTAGTGTATTACCAGCTTTAGTTAATTCTTCTTACTTTACTAATGAGGCTCTGTTAAATATTCCTTTTATAAAATAATTATATCCAATAATTTTAGTAAAGCAAGGTTCTTTGTCTTGTGCTCTCATTTTAGAGTTGAAGCACCTGAAGCTCAAAATGCTTTTATTTGCCTTTCCTTCAAATAATCTTTTAATTTAATTACAAAGAATTAACCTAATGATTGTTTAAATTGAGTGTAATTACTGTATTTAGGTGTGGGTTAAGGTGGATGGCTTTCTAGTAGAGAAAAGATTGCGAGAGGTTTTATTTTTCTATTTCCTAAGTTAAGAGTTGTTAGTTGTCGTCTAGTGGGTTCTGACTCATGGTGACCCCGTGTGTTACCGAGTAGAACTGCTCCATAGGGGGTTTTCTTGGCTCTAATCTTAATAGAAACAGATTGCCAGGCCTTTTATTCTGCAGTACTGCAAGGTGGGTTTGAACCACCAACCTCTAGGTTGGCAGTAAAGTGCAAACAGTTTGCACCACCTAGGATCCTGTTAATCAAACCAAATCCAAACCCATTGCCATCAAGTCGATTCTGACTCATAGTGACCCTATAAAACAGTAGAACTGCCCCATAGGGTTTCCAAGGAGCAGCTAGTGGATTCAAACTGCCAATCTTTTGGTTAGTAGCTGGGCCCTTAACTACTGTTCCACCAAGTCTCCAGGGCCCTGCTACGAGATCTAAATTCTGATCTTGACTGGAATGCTAATTAATAAAGTCAACTAATATTGCTATTCTCATTTCCTTCATCTATCAGGCAGATTTAATCATATCTACTCTGCCTGTCTCAGAATGTCAAAGGAGAAAATCCATTAAAAATTTAGAAGCTCTGTGAAAAAATGAGATATTCTTAATGTTCTTAATATTTTGAGAGATTGTTTCCCTATGGCTTCTCACAAAGCCCTAAACTAATCTAAAATGTTGAAAATATGCATTGGTTTGTAGTACAAAAGATATATTTGTGATTTCTCAAAGTCATTCGTTCTCAGTGTATGGTCCCTGGGTTAGCAGCATCAGTATCTCCTGGGAATTTCTTAGAACTCAAAATCCTCCAGCCCACCCTAGTTCTTCTGAGTCAAAATGTGGGTATGGGACCCACAAATCTGTGCTTTAGCAAACCCTTCAGGCGATTCGGAAGCATACTCAGCTTTGAGAAACACTGCTCTAAGTTCATGTGACTAGAATTTTGAGTATTTTCTGTCATACTAGTGTCTGAAATGTAGAATTGATTGACAGTGCTGTTTCTGGTCTCGTTTGATCCTTTTAGTGGGTCTTTCCATGGACAAATGGTGTATTAACTTATATAATGGTAAGCTTCTTTACTTTGGAAGGTATATTACTGTCTTTATGACACATTTTCCTCTGGAGAAAGCTTCAAAGTAAATTAATCAAGACTTGTTACCCATCTCTCATAGCTGCAGATTCTGGGGCTTAATAGATTTGTTAGAAGGAGGATGGCCTACAAAGTAAGTTTTGGGGGGTGGGGGGCAGGGAGCATATCTCATTCATCCTTGTTTTCTGAGGGCCTGGGATAGAATTGTCACATAGTAGACACTCAGTAAATGTTTTAGTTTAATTGAATTAAATGTTCAGGGGACTAGCATAAGAAGAGATAGTAGAAAGGCTCTTAGCCAGGCAAAGGAGTCTCTAAAAAAAAAAAAAAAAACTCCCCATGAAAGAATTTACCCCTAGGCATTTTACCATTTATGTATTGAATGGTGATACGATTCTCTTTTGTATACACCTCTTCTAATAATGCTTTTTTTCTTCTTATGAACTGGAAGAAAACTCCAACAGTGCTTATACCCAAGAAGGGCTTTTGCTGACTTTGGAAACTTGAACCTCCTTAAACTTTTTTCACTTTGGTGTTAAGTAGGAAACACTTTTGAACCCGGTAAGTTTACACAGTTGTTCCCTCATCAAATTTAATAGATATTTTCCAGGATATAAGTGCTCCAGATTGTGTGAGGTACTGGGAATATGAAGATTTATTGGACGTAGGTCTGCCCTCCGAGAGCTCACAGTCTAGGAATGCCTGTGGGTGGAGGCTAAGAGGAGATAAACTGACTAATGGACATTTTGCTCTTCTAGAAAAACATAGATTATATCATATTTGGCTTGTGTTAGACTTTGGGCACAGACAATGATTGTTTTGAGATCCTATAAAACTCTGTCATTCGACTGGAACTCTGCAAGGAAAACAATATTCTATGGTTTTTTGTTCTATTTAGAAACTCTTCTTCATCTTGCCTTTGCCCGAAAGCGAAGGCCACATAGAGAAACTGCAGTCAACAATCAGCATCAGCTATTCAGCCAGTGACTACTGTGGGTTATGTGGCTCAGTCCTAGGCTCCGCTGACATTTCTAGCAGCTGTACTTTGTTGGAGAAAGAGGTGGAAAAAAGTTGTTCTTGGTTACATATTTTCTACATGACTAAAATGTTTTTCCTGCTTCCTGGGGATTTAACTAATCATCAAGATTTCATTTAGTCTATTTGTTTTAAAATCAGACTTTACATAGAAAGCCTTCCATTGTATGTTCTAATTCACTTTGAAAACATTCTGTGTGGGCCAGCACGAAGGTGAACTTCCACTTACCACTCCCAGGGCACCTGCCTCGGCTACTTCTTGAGAGGAGTTGAACTTTACAATAGCACCGGCTGGTTCTAACCAGAGGCAAGTCCTTGGTTTGCTCAAGTACAGGTGCTTGCTTTTCAGATGAGAGTAGAAATAAATCTTCTGCCTTTATGTAACAATCAAGTTCCTAAACAATCTCTATAGGTGATAGAATATCCAGGTTCTGTTCTAAAATCATTACTAACTAGATGACTAATTGCTGCGGCCTTTTATTTATGAGTTTCTGTAACGCGTAAGTTCGACTAAAATTGGTTATTCATAAAAGAATCATTTATTGAGTACCATTTAAAAGTCAAGCCCTATGCTAAGAGCTGAAGATTCTGATGTAATACAGGGCCTTGTCTTAAGGTGTTTATAGCCTTAGAAAGGAGCCACAGTGTGAAATGAAAATTGTAATAGGGGGAGGGTCCTAACCAAAGGAGTAGGTTAGCAAGACAAGATTGTCTCAAGGGTTGGTGCCTCTGCTTTTTGTTAAAATAATCTGAGTTATCAAGAAGAAAAAGGGTGGGTAAGGGCATGCAGGGAGAAGCAGCAGCAGGTGCAAAGTCCTAACAGGTGTGTAAAAGAAAGTATGTCTAGCTCAGAAACTCACGAGTTCTAACCCCCTTTTCTAGTCTCAGATATTATGATCCTAGAAAATTCAAAATAAGATTTTAATACCAATGGCAAACACTAACTAAACTTCAATATATATTATATATATAATATATAATATATTACATATAATATATACGTTTATATTTATTTGTTTTATCCTGAGAAGGAAAATCCGGGTTTGTGCTAGTGCCAGCAAACAGTAAGAAAAGAGCACCACCTATTGGTAGTTACATTTTGGCATCTAAAACATTTCCTTGGGATGAGTTGGAAAATGATGCTTGTAGTAGTTACTTGCAAGGGATCTGAGAGGTTATCTGGTTCACATTTCATCTTCTGCTTTACCATAAAGGAATCTTCCTGTAATAACCTTGAATTATGACCAACTGTCTTCTATCTGCACAGTCCCTCATATGGAACACACTAAGTTAGGTCAGAAAAAAACGTAAGTAGACAGTCATGACTTATATTGCCTTGGAACATGCGGCCATTCAGCCATCACCTTTGGACCTCATTCTCATCTTTAATACTAAAAAGAACACCCTTCTCTCTGTGCAGCAGCTCAAGAGTGTTTGAAAACAATTCTCAGGTCATTGCTAAACCTTCTATATCCTTCCTCCAGTTCATGTATTTTCTATTTATGCAGGTCAAACTTGTAAGACATAATTTCTAGACTTTTCAATGTCGTACTTATTCTCCTAGTTGCTCTATTTTGTAAACTTCTTAAAACTAGAACATCCAAAATTAAGCATGCCACCCTAGATGTAATTGGATTGGTGTAGCATACAGTTCGTATCTCCTAGTACCTGAATGCTATCTCCAGCCTAAAAATGCATACGGTTTTTTTTGGTAACCTGCTAAAACTCACCATTTTTTAATATTATATCAATTTGTTCTTATGAATCAGAAAGTATGCCTGTTGTAAAAAAAAAAAAAAAAAAAAAAACCTGAGCTTTCTCAGGAATCTATTCCAAATACCTAAATACCTGAATGACAACATCTGTGGAAAGAGACGATGGAAAAGCTCAATATCATCAGTCAGAACAAGGCCAGGGGCCAACTGTGGAACAGACCATCAATTGCTCATATGCAAGTTCAAGCCGAAACTGAAGAAAATCAGAACAAGTCCACGAGAGCCAAAATATGACCTTGAGTATATCCCACCTGAATTTAGAGACCTTCTCAAAAATAGATTTGACGCATTGAACACTAGTGACCGAAGACCAGACGAGTTGTGGAATGACATCAAGGACATCATCCATGAAGAAAGCAAGAGGTCACTGAAAAGACAGGAAAGAAAGAAAAGACCAAGGTGGATGTCAGAGGAGACTCTGAAACTTGCTCTTGAGTGTCGAGCAGCTAAAGCAAAAGAAAGAATTAATGAAGTAAAAGAACTGAACAGAAGATTTCAAAGGGCCTCTTGAGAAGACAAAATAAAGTATTATAATGACATGTGCAAAGAGCTGGAGATGGAAAACCAAAAGGGAAGAACACGCTCAGCGTTTCTCAAGCTGAAAGAACTGAAGAAAAAATTCAAGCCTCGAGTTGCAATAGTGAAGGATTCCATGGGGAAAATATTAAATGACGCAGGAATCATCAAAACAAGATGGAAGGAATACACAGAGTCATTATACCAAAAAGAATTAGTTGATATTCAGCAATTTGAAGAGGTGGTATATGATCAGGAACTGATGGTACTGAAGGAAGAAGTCCAAGCTGCTCTGAAGGCATTGGCGAAAAACAAGGCTCCAGGAATTGATAGAATATCAATTGAGATGTTTCAACAAACAGATGCAGCGCTGGAGGTGCTCACTTATCTATGCCAAGAAATATGGAAGACAGCTTCCTGGCCAACCAACTGGAAGAGATACATATTTATGCCTATTCCCAAGAAAGGTGATCCAACCAAATGTGGAAATTATTGAACAATATCATTAATATCACACACAAGCAAAATTTTGCTGAAGATCATTCAAAAACGGCTGCAGCAGTATATCAACAGGGAACTGCCAGAAATTCTGGCCAGTTTCAGAAGAGGACATGGAACCAGGGATATCATTGCTGGTGTCAGATGGATCCTGGCTGAAAGCAGAGAATACCAGAAGGATGTTTACCTGTGTTTTATTGACTGTGCAAAGGCATTCGACTGTGTGGATCATAACAAACTATGGATAACACTGAGAAGAATGGGAATTCCAGAACACTTAATTGTGCTCATGAGGAACCTTTACATAGATCAAGAAGTGATTGTTTGGACAGAACAAGGGGATACTGATTGGTTTAAAGTCAGGAAAGGTGTGCGTCAGTGTTGTATTCTTTCACCATACCTGTTTAATCTGTATGCTGAACAAATAATATGAGGAGCTGGACTATATGAAGAAGAACGGGACATCAGGATTGGAGGAAGACTCATTAACAACCTGCATTATGCAGATGACACAACCTTGCTTCCTGAAAGTGAAGAGGACTTGAAGCACTTACTAATTAATAAAGATCAAAGACCACAGCCTTCAGTATGGATTGCACCTCAACATGAAGAAAACAAAAATCCTCACAACTGGACCAATGAGCAACATCATGATAAATGGAGGAAAGATTGAAGTTGTCAAGGATTCCATTTTACTTGGATCCACAATCAACAGCCATGGAAGCAGCAGTCAGGAAATCAAAAGACGCGATGCATTGGGCAAATCTGCTGCAAAGGACCTCTTCAAAGTGTTGAAGAGCAAAGATGTCACCCTGAAGACTAAGGTGCGCCTGACCCAAGCCATGGTATTTTCAATAGCATCATATGCATGTGAAAGCTGGGCAATGAATAAGGAAGACTGAAGAAGAGTTGACACCTTTGAATTGTGGTGTTGGTGAAGAATATTGAATATACCATGGACTGCCAAAAGAACAAACAAATCTATCTTAGAAGAAGTACAACCAGAATGCTCCTTAGAAGCAAGGACGGCGAGACGGCATCTTACATACTTTGGACATGTTGTCAGGAGGGATCAGTCTCTGGAGAAGGACATCATGCTTGGCAGAGTACAGGATCAGCGGAAAAGAGGAAGACCCTCAACAAGGTGGATTGACACAGTGGCTGCAACAATGAGCTCAAGCATAACAATTGTAAGGATGGCACAGGACCATGCAGTGTTTCATTCTGTTGTGCATAGGGTCGCTCTGAATTGAAACCAACTCGACAGCACCTAACAACACAACAAATATCTGAATATTTCAGAAGAACAGAAAAAGTAAGCAGTAAACCATTTTTCATTCAATTGATATTTGAATATAACTATTTGTATACGTAGATAAATCTGCATTACCACTCATGAAGAGGAGAAAGAAGTCTAATGCAAAACTCCCATTTTGAAGTATGGAAATATACTCATTTGAAAAGCTAAATTAATATGAATTTTTTTTTAAATGAGACTAACTGAATGGATATTGCTATCACATATTTCTACATTCAGGGAGATATATATCTCATTCTTCCTTATCTCTCTATAGTCATTCTCCCAAGTCAATACGATTCTCTTATTACTGTTTTTGTCCACTGTAAATACCCAGTATTTGTTGGGTTGCTCTGGGAGGCAAAGCACTGGCTTGCTGAAAATATAAAAGCTTTAAGGTTATGCACCCAGGTACTCAACTGCCCATCACGCGTCCCCCTCACCCTGACCTGGCAAGTGGTGACAGTTGCATGCCCACGCACTCACATGCTAGCCTGCCTTGCACTCAAGCCCCACCCCAACCAGGTTAGTGGTGGCAACAGCGAGCAGGAACACTTGTCCACCTGTCACCCACCTACTTCCCTTCCCTGATTTCGCAAGTAGCAACAACCTCATGCCCATGTGCAAGCATGTCCACCACCCACCGCCCTCTCCTCTTCAACCCAACGAGTGGTGGCAATCACGTACCCACACACTAGCCCACTCATCACCCCCCCACCTGGTGAGTGGCAGCTACTGCAATCCACGCAGTTGCCCACCCTCCCCAGGACTACCCTGCCCTTCAACCCCCCCAACCCTTTGAGCAACGACAACCATGCCCCCTCTTGCCTGCCACATGCACCATATCCACTACCCTACCCACTTGGCAAGTGTCCTGCCTGCTCCCCCACCACTGACCAGATGACAGATGGTGGCCAATGCCTGTTCAGCCTTCCCTCAGCTGCCCTGCAAGACTAACAAACAGAGGCTCACTCATATTACGAGCCATTGCCCCATTTACCAGGAGACAGGTATTGAGCACCCCAGTGTGCCAGACCAGAGACCAGGGTAGCACACAAGCCCCATCAGCCTGGATATCTCAAAACCAAGCAAAGAATCAGAACAAAGCAAACAAACATACAGTCAATCAATAAATATCGTAAAACCTTACTGCTTCAAAAACTACAGACAATATTAAATCATACAAAGAAATAGGACAAGATGGCTCAAGCAAATGACCAAAATAAAGGACCAGAAAACCTCCAAGAAATGGTAATTGAACTACCTGGTAAGGAATTCAGAAGACTTTATATAGCATCCTCAAAGAGATCAAGGAGAACATGGACAAAACTAAGGAGAACACAGACAAAACTCTAGAAAAATTCAGGAAAATGATACAAGAACAAAATGTAAAAATAGACAACTAGAAAATGTACAAAAACAGCAACTAGAAATCCAGAAGATTAACACTAGAATTTCAGAAATAGATAACTCAATGGAAGAGCAAAGGAGTAGAACTGAATCAATGGAAGACAGAGTCAGGGAAATACTGGACAAATCCCTTAATACTAACTTGTCAGAAGAACAATCAGAAATGAATGAAGAAAAATGAGGAAGGCCTAAGAGTTACGTGGGACACTATCAAGAGGAATAATTTACACATGATCAGAATTCCAGAACAGGAAGAGATAAAAACACAGAGAAAATTTTTGAAGATTTGCTTGCAGGAAACTTCCCTAATATCATGAAAGACCAGAAGATATCCATTCAAGAAGTTCAACAAACCCCATGTAGGACAGACCCCCCACAAAAAATCACCAGCTATCCAAAACCAAAGACAAAAATCCTGAGAGCAGATTCAGAAAAACAAAATGTTACTTACAGAGGGGAACCAATAAGACCAAGCTGTGATTTCTTGGCCAAAACCATGCAGGCAAGAAGGCAATAGGATGGATGCATATAAAACCATGAAAGAAAAACATTGCCAACCAAGAATTATATATCCAGCAAAATTGTCTCTCGAATACAATGACAAAACTAGGACATTTCCTGGTAAACAGAAATTAAGAGAATTTGTAAAAACTAGACCAACCTTACAAGAAATACCAAAAGGGGTCCTTCAGACAACCAACAACATCAGACAACAACCTGAGATTAAGACAAATGACAACATCACCCAGATACCAACTCAGATAAGGAATTTTCAGAAATAAAATAAAGCTACAAGACCAAAAACTGGGAACCAGAGATGACAATTTGTATACAATGACAGCTTCAAAATAAAAAGGGGGAATAAATGGTGTAGTGACAGAACTTCCATATGGAGAGGAAGTCAAGGCACTATCAAGATATAACAGACTGTTGTTTTAAACTTTGGAAGATAAAAGTAAATTTCAGTACAGGGGAAACAAGCACAACTGGACCAAAGCAAAAACTAAGAAGCTTCCTGAACACAACCAAACACTTTGAGAGACAGGGTAGCAGGGGATGGGCCTCAGAACCATAGTTCTGGGGCACATCTAGGTCAATTGGCATAACAAAGTTTGTTAAGAAAATGTTCTACATCTCACTTTGCTGAGTAGTGCCTGGGGGTTTTAAAAGCTTGTGAGCAGAGGTGGGGCCAAGATGGCAGAGTAGTCAGACACTTCCAGAGATTCCTCTTACAACAAAGACCTAAAAAAACAAATGAAATGATTATATTTATGACAATCTAGGAGCCCTGAACATCAAAAGCAAAGTTAGAAAATGGACTGAGCAGCAGGGCAAGGGAGAGATGGTTCAGATGCAGAGGGGAGCTACCGAACCTAAATCTCCAGGAACCCTCAGACACCATTCCCAGGAGTGACTTCAGTGGGCTGGCGGTAGCTTTTGGCTGTAGTTTCCTCAGGGAGAAACAGCCAGCTGCACAGCCTACTCACACCTCTGGAACCAGAGAAAAACAGTGCTTTCTGCAAAAGCTAAGTACTTGCATATATTTTACTGCACCTCCAGCCTCCAAGCCAGCTTCAGTGGCTGTTGATTTCCCTGGGCCTGAGATAGGGCCTGATGAGCTCTCTGAGCCAATCTTCCAGCCTTGGAGAAGGAATAAATTCACAATTGGGGGAAAAGATAATCTGCCAGCTCTACTAAGCTTGGGAGATCAGGTCAGAAGGGGCTCCTGTCCAGGCATAAACGGTCTGTGGACTTTGAATACCTTTCTCCCCTTCATGGACCTGCGTGGGCCTATTTCAGGAGAATAGGCCCTTGTTGGCAGGCTGCAACTGTTTCAGCTGTGTGGTGGAGAGGTAGGTGTTTAATGTTTGATGCCACTTTGCCTATTAAACAGGATCCTCACCTACCCACATCAGGGGTCTAAGGACTGGTGGCTCCACTCACGTCACTCAGCCACCCACAACAGGGGTCCAAGGATAACTGGTACCTCCCAGTCCTTAAAACCAAAAGCATTGGGTAACTGTGGTCCTTCTGCAGAACCCATTCACCTGTGCACTCTAGTGAACAGGGATGTGCTTTCCTTAGAGACACTTGGGGGATGGTCATCAGTCCCCTGCCTTGTTCAGAGTGTGACCCCCTGTGGCAACCAGATACCTGTAGCTACACCAATCACCACTGCCCCTCTAAGACTGTAGGACAGAGCCTGTACCACACACTTGATGACCACTACCTGAACACCTGAGCTGAATCCATACAAGAAAAGTGAATGGACTCATAAGCTCTTATACCTGATAACAGCTCTAGCCATCTGGTGACAGGATGTTAGTGCTTCAAAGCTGAAAATAAGCTAGCTCACTTGAGCAGCCTATTTGGGCATATCAAAACAAAACAAAGCAAGAGGCCAGGATACAGTAAGCAAACATAAACAAATACAATAACTTATAGATGGCTCGGAGAAAACAGTCAATATCAAATCACATAAAGAAGCAAACCGTGATCACTTCAACAGGCTCTTGAAACAAAGAATCAAGGGATCCTCTAGATGAAGGTGCCTTCCTGGAATTATCAGATGCAGAATATAAAAGATTAATACACAGAACTCTTCAAGACATCAGGAAGGAGATCAGGCAATAGGCAGAACAAGCCAAGGAACACACAGATAAAGCAGTTGAAGAAATTAAAAAGGTTATTCGAGAACATAATGAAAATTTAATAAGCTGCAACAATCCATAGACAGCAGTCAGAAATTCAGAAGATTTAACAATAAAACTGCACAATTAGACAACTCAATAGAAAGTCAGAGGAGCAGAATTGTGAAAGTGGAAGGCAGAATTGGTGAGATTGAAGATAAAACACTTGACACCAATATATTTGAAGAAAAGTAAGATAAAAGAATTAAAAAAAATGAAGAAACTCTAAGAATCATGTGGGACTCTATCAAGAGAAATAACCTATGAGTGATTGGAGTACCAGAACAGGGAGGGATAGCAGAAATTACAGAGAGAATTGTTGAAGATTTATTGGCAGAAAACTTCCTGATATTGTGAAAGATGATAATATATCTGTCCAAGATGCTCATCAAACTCCACATAAGCTAGGTCTTAAAAGAAAGTCACCAAGACATATTATAATCAAACTTGCCAAAACCAAAGATAAAGAATTTTAAAAACACCTAGAGATAAATGAAAAGTCACCTACAAAGGAGAGACAGTAAGATTAAGCTCGGACTACTCAGCAGAGACCATGCATGCAAGAAGGCAATGGGATGACTTATGTAAAGCATTGAAGGAAAAAAAATTGCCTGCCAATAATCATATATCCAGCAAAACTATCTCTCAAATATGAAAGTAAAATTAGGACATTTCCAGGTAAACAGAAGTTTAGGGAATTCATAAAAACCAGACCAAAACTACAAGAACTACTAAAGGGAGTTCTTTGGTTAGAAAATCCATAATATCAGATATCAACCCAAGACTAGAACACAGGACAGAGCAACCAGATGTCAACCCAGATAGGGAAATAACAAAAATAAGTCAAGACTAAAAAAAAGGCTCAAAACAGGGAAACAGCGGTGTCATTATGTAAAAGAAGACAACATTAAAACAATAAAGAGAGACTAAGAAATGTAATCATAGATCTTTCATATGGAGAGGAAGACAAGGCAATATAAAGAAATGAAAGTTAGGTTTAAACTTAGAAAAATAGGGGTTAATATTAAGGTAACCACAACGGAGACTAACAATCCTACTCATCAAAATAAAATACAAGAAAAAAATAGAGACTCAGAAGAAACAAAATCAATGAATAAGAGGAAAAGACAATATATTACGATAAACTACTTAGCACAAAAAATTAATTGGGAAAAAGAAACTGTCAACAACACACAAAAAAAGACATCAAAATGACAACACTAAACTCGTATCTACCCATAATTATCCTGAATGTAAATGGACTAAATGCACCAATAAAGAGACAGAGAGTGGCAGAATGAATAAAAAAACATGACCCATCTATATGTTGCCTACAAGAGACACACCTTAGGCTCAGAGACACAAACGAACTAAAACTCAAAGGATGGAAAAAAATATATCAAGCAAACAACAATCAAAAAAGGGCAGGAGTGTCCATATTAGTTTCTGACAAAATAGACTTTAAAGTTAAATCCACCACAAAGGATAAGGAAGGACACTACATAATGATTAAACGGATAATAAACCAACAAGATATAATCATAGTACGTATTTATGCACTCAATGACAGGGCTGCAAGATACATAAAACAAACTATCAGCATTGAAAAGTGAGACAGACAGCTCCTCAATAATAGTAGGAGACTTCAACACAACATTTTTGGTGAAGGACAGGACATCCAGAAAGAAGCTTAGTAAAGACACGGAAGATCTAAATGCCACAATCAACCAACTTGACCTTATAGACGTATACAGAACAATCCATCCAACAGCAGCCAAATATACTTTCTTTTCTAGCACACACACAACATTCTCTAGAATAGACCACATATTAGGTCATAAAGCAAGCCTTAGCAGAATCCAAAACATCAAAATATTACAAAGCTTCTTCTTGGACCATAAGACCATAAAAGCAGAAATCAGTAACACAAAAAGCAGGGAAAAGAAATCAAGCACTTGGAAACTGAACAATACCCTGTTCAAAAAAGACTGGGTTATAGAAGACATTAAGGATGGAATAAAGAAATTCATAGAATCCGATGAGAATGAAAACACTTCATGTCGGAACCTTTGGGACACAGTGAAAGCAGTGCTCAGGGATCAATTTATATCAATAATGCACACATCCAAAAAAGAAGAAAGGGCCCAAATCAAAGAATTATCACTACAACTCAAATAAACAGAAAGAGAGCAGCAAAAGAAGCCCACAGTCACCAGAAGACGGGAAATAATAACGATTAGAGCAGAAGTAAATGAAACAGAAAAACAATAGAAAGAATCAAGACTAGAAGTTGGTTCTTTAAAAGGATCAATAAAATCGACAAGCCAGTGGCCAAATTGACAAGGGAAAAGGAGAAGACACAAATAATCCAAATAAGATAGGAGATAGGTGATGTTACAACAGAACTGATTGAAATAAAAAGGATCATAACTGAATACTATGAAGAACTGTACTTCAACAAATTTGAAAACCTAGAAGTGGACAAAATTCTAGAAACACACTACCTACCTAAACTAACACAAACCAAGGCAGAAAATTTGAACAGACCCATAACAAAAGAAGAAATTGAAGAGGTCGTAGACTGTCAACAACAACAACAACAACAAAGCCCTGGCCGAGACAGCTTCACCGGAGAATTCTACCAAACATTCAGAGAAGAGCTGACACCGATTCTACTCAAATAATTTGAGAACTTAGAAAAGGACAGAATAGTCCCGAATTAATTCTCTGAATCCAGCATAACCCTGTTAGCAAAGCCAGGCAAAGACACCACTAAAAAAATTATAGACCAATATCTCTCATGAATATAGACACAAAAATTCTCAACAAAATCCTAGCAAATAGAATCCAACAGCGAATCAAAAAAGTAATAATACATCAAGATCAAATGAGATTCATAGCAGGTATGAAAGGATAGCTCAACATTAGAAAATCAATCACATAAATAAAACAAGGAAAAGAACCACATGATCATATCAATCAATGCAGAAAAGACATTTGATAAAATTCAACACCCATTCCTGATAAAAACACTCAACAAAATTGGAATAGAAGGAAAATTGTTCAGTATAATTAAGGGCGTATGTACAAAACCAACAGCCAAAATTATTCTCAACAGAGAGAGACTGAAAGCATGCCCTTTGAGAATGGGAGCCAGACGAGGATGCCCTTTATCACCACTCTTATTCAGTATTGTACTGGAAGACATAGAGCAATCAAGGAAGAAAGGGAAATAAAAGGCATTTATATCGGTAAGGAAGAAGTAAAACTATCCCTATTTGCAGATAGTATGATTCTATATATAGAAAAT
The DNA here is from genome assembly GCF_030014295.1 of Loxodonta africana. Lineage (NCBI taxonomy): Eukaryota > Metazoa > Chordata > Mammalia > Proboscidea > Elephantidae > Loxodonta > Loxodonta africana. The sequence continues at coordinate 72,877,882 of NC_087346.1, read as the reverse complement.
CCCAGAGATTCTACAAGAAAGCTACCGGAGCTAATAGAAGGATTCAGCAAAGTGACAGGGTACAAGATTAACATACAAAAATCAGTTGGATTCCTGTATACCAACAAAGAGAACTCCAAAAAGGAAATCAAGAAAACAATACCTTTTACAATAGCTCCCCAAAAGACAAAATACTTAGGAATAAATCTAGCCAGGGATATAAAAGACTTATACAAATAAAACTATAAAACACTACTGCAGGAAACCAAAAGAGACCTAAATAAATGGAAAAACATACCATGCTCATGGATAAGAAGACTTAATGTTGTAAAAATGTCAGTCCTACCCGAAGGGACCTATACATACAGTGCAGTCCTGATCCAAATTCCAACAACATATCTTAACAAGATGGCAGAAACTAATGGCCAACTTTATATGGATAGGAAAGAGGCCCCAGATAAGCAAAGCATTACTGAAGAAGAAAAACAAAGTAGGAGGCCTCACACTTCACAACTTCAAAACCTACTACACAGCCACGGTATACAAAACAGCCTGGTGCTGGTACAATGATGGAGACATAGACCACGGAACAGAATTGAGAACCCAGAGGTAAATCCATCCACCTATGAACAGTTAATTTCTACTAAGAGTTGAAATTCATTAAATGGGGAAGAGATAGTCTGTTTAACAAATGGTGCTGCTAAAACTGGATATCCATTTGCAGAAAAATGAAACAGCATCCATACCTTGCACCATACCAAAAAAAAAAAAAAAAACTAAATTTGATCTAACTTAGAATCAAAGACCTAAATGTAAAACCTAAAACTGTAAAGATCATAGAAGAAAAACTGGGGATAAACCTAGGGGCCCTAATTTATGGCATACATAGACTATCAAACATAAGTAAAAATGCAGAAACAGGAGAAGATAAACTAGACAACTGGGACCTCCTAAAATTTAAATACTTACGCATATCAAAAGAGTTCTTCAAAAGAGTAAAAAGAGAACCTACAGACTGGGAAAAAAAATTTTGGTAATGACATATCTGACAAAGGACTAATATCTAAAATTTATAAAAAAACTTCAACACCTCAACAATAAAAAGACAAACAATCCAATTAAAAAATGGACAAAGGACATGGACAGACACTTCATCAAAGAAGACATTCAGGCAGCCAACAAATATGTGAAGAGATGCTCACGATCATTAGCCATTAGAGAGACACAAATCAAAACTCTAATGAGATACCCTCTCACCCTGGCAATAAAGGCATTGATTAAAAAAAAAAAAATGCTGGCAAGGTTGTGGGGAGATTGGAACTCTCATACACTGGGAGTGGGGATGTAAAATGGTACAACCACTGTGAAAAATGATATGGTGCTTCCTTAAAAAGCTAGAAATAGAAATACTGTATGATCCATAAATTCCACTCCTAGATATACATCCTAGAGAAATAAGAGCTGTGACACGAGTAGACATTTGCACACCCATGTTCATTCCAGCATTATTCACAATAACAAAAAAGATGTAAACAATCTAAGTGCCCATCAGCTGATGAATGGGTATACAGACTATGGTACATACACACAATGGAACACTATGCAATGTTAAAGAGTAACATGGATCAACCTGGAGGACATTATGCTGATTGAAATAAGTCAATGACGAAAGGATAAATATTGTATGAGACTACTATTATAAAAAGTCAAGAAAAGGTTTACACACAGAAAGAAACATTTTTTGTTGGTTATCATGGATGTGAGGGAGTGGGAGGGAAAATCACTAACTAGATAGGAGAAACATACTAACTTTGGTGAAGGGAAAGACAATACACGTGGGGGACCTCAGCACAACATGACGAAGGCAAATGAAGACACTGAGAGGTACTCAAGAGTAAAAGGCAACAAGGGTAAATACTATTACATATACAATTTTGCAACAACAGTAATAACAATTTATGAGTGGATACATAGGTAGATGTATAAGCTTAACAGGTGCAGAAAAATATATGGGAGTACACCCACAAGCACATATAAGTTTGACAGTGAATATTTCTACGTATGTATTTGTACATACTATGAATATATCCATGTATACATAATAGAGCACACAAGAGGCACAGTCATGAAAACTTAACCATAACAAAACACCTCAAGGGACTGACTCGCTGGACTTGAGGGCTTAGGACCATAGTTTCAGGGGACATATAGGTCAATTGGCATAACGTAGTGCATAAAAACATGTTCTACATTCCTATTTTGGTGAGTAGTGACTAGGGTCTTAAAAGTTTGCAAGCAGCCGTCTAAGGGACAACTATTGGTGTCTTCCCGTCCTGAGCGAAGAAGAGTAAAGAAAATCAAAGACTCAGGGAAGCAGTCCAAAGGCCGCCACAAGCCAGAGACCAGAAGAACTAGAGATTTTGCTCAGCTACCCCTGTCAACCACTCTGACTGGAATCACAGTAGAAGGTTCTGGACAGAGTGGGAGAAAATGTAGACCAAAATTAAAATTCATAAAAAAGACCAGACTTACTGATCTGATAGAGACTGGTGGAACCCCTGAGACTATAGTCCTCAGATACCCTTCAAACTTGGAACTGAACCCACTCCCGGAGATCCTCTTACAGCCGAAAAATAGATAGGCCTATAAAGTGAACAATAACAGCTGTGAGGAATGTGTACCTCGGAACAATCAATCATACAAGACAAAAAGGGCAGCATTTGCCCAAAAGCAAAGTTCATAAGGCAGGATGGGGCAGGAAAGCTGGGCAAATGGAAAGAGGGAACTCAGGGAGGAAGTGGGGGGAGTGCTGACACATTGAGGGAATCGCAACCAATATCACGAAACAAGCTGTGTAAATTGTTGAATGAGAAACTGATTTGCTCTGTAAACTTTCACCTAAATCACAATAAAAAGTTTTTTAAAAAATTGAGCTTTAAGGTCAAGTAGGGAAAATTAAAGTATGGGTTAGAGACATCAAAATATGCTTTGTGGAATGGTTGAGACTTAAAGGTTGTTGTTAAAAAAGAAGCAATCTAGAAGAGGCAGGGACAGTGTGCCTTCCTGGGCCGGGCCTGAATGTAAAGAGCAAACACATCAGGTCCTGGGTGTAATGTAACAAAATAACACCTTTGTTTAGGAGCTAAATATGAATTGGCTGTTTCTTTTTGAAATTTAGGTAGCTTAGACATCTGTTGGGACTTCGAATAACTAGGTTAATTTGGAATACTTTCAAGTTTCTATTTGAAACATTGGAAATAATTTTTATGTAAGAGCTTCGAGAAGAGCCCAGGTGGCTCACAGGGTTAAGCACTGGGCTGCTAATCGAAAGATTAAAGGTTCGAACCTACCAACTCATTCTGCAGGAGAAAGAACTGGCGATCTGCTTCAGTAAAGGTTGTTGTCGTTAGGTGCCTTTGAGCAGGTTCCAACTCATAGTGACCCTGCGTACAACAGAACGAAATACCACCCAGTCCAGTGCCATCTTCACAATTGTTGCTATGTTTGAGCCCATTGTTGCAGCCATTGTGTCAGTCCATCTCGTTGAGGTTCTTCTTCTTTTTTGCTGACCCTCTACCTTACCAAACATGATGTCCTTCTCCAAGGATTGGACCCTCCTAATAACATGTCCAAAGTATGTGAGATGAAGTCTCACCATCCTTGCTTCTATGGAGTATTCTGGCTACACTCTTCTAAGACAGATTTGTTTATTTTTCTGGCAGTCCATGGTATAGTCAATATTTTTTTGCCAATACCATAATTCAAAGACATCAATTATTTTTCAGTCTTATTCATTTTCCAGTTTTCACATGCATATAAGGCCATTGAAAATGCCATGGCTTCGGTCAGATGCACCTTAGTCCTCAAAATGACATCTTTGCTTTTCAACACTAAAAAGGTGTTTTGCAACAGATTTGCCCAATGCAATACATCATTTGATTTTTTGACAGCTGCTTCCATGGTCATTGATTGTGAATCCAAATAAAATGAAATCCTTGACAAATTCAGTGTTTTCTCCATTTACCATAATGTTGCTTATTTATCCAGTTACGAGGATTACAAGTTGTAAAGATCACAGCCAAGCAAACTCTATGGGGCAATTCTTCTCGGTCACACGTTGTCACCCTGAGTCAAAAATGACTCAGGCACATAACAACAACAACAAAGAGCTTCTAGATACACACGGTTGCATACTACTAGAATATGCTCCTCCCATCTTCTTCCCCAATATCCCTTTTCCCCTTCATCCTTAAAGGTCTGCCTTAAAAGTCGCCTTATTCCTGTTGTTAGTTTCTGTTGAGTCAGCTACAACCCTTGGTTAATAGAATGAAACATTGCTTGGCCCTCTGCCATCTTCATGATCACTGGTATGTCTGAGTCCATTGTTGGGGCTATTGTGTCAGTCCATCTCGTTGAGGAGTTCCCTCATTTTCACTGACCTTTTAATTTACCAAAAATGGTGCTCTTTTCTAGTAATTGGTCTTACCTGATGATGTGTCCAAAGTATATGAGCTGAAATCTCATCCTCACTTCTGAGCAGCACTGTGGTTGTATTTCCTATGTATCCCTCTTTCCTGTAAGTGGACAAGTGTAATTGCTCCCTCCTCTGTGCTCAGCTGTGGCTGCTAACCAAAAGGTCGGCAGTTTGAATCCACCAGGTGCTCCTTGGAAACCCTATGGGGCAGTTCTACTCTGTCCTGTAAGGTCGCTGTGAGTCAGAATCGACTCGACAGCAATGAGTTTTTCCTCCGTGCTCTAAGAGCACAGACTACCCCTTGGAGAGGAAGTGTCGTCATCATTGAATAGTTACCCTCAGAGTGTGAATTGCAGAGTCTATTCAACCCCATGACCCAGGCCAGGGTCTGGCACCCAGTAGGTGTTCAGTTCGTATTTGTTAAACTAAAATATTTATTTTGCTTTGTTTCCTGATCTTTATTGGTTGTAGTTTATTTTTGTGTGTATAATACAAACATATAAATGTATGTAGAAGTAACATAATTGACACTGTATGTATAGTCTCTCTGCCATAAAGCACTATTGCTAAACCACCCACTTAGCTCCATTTTAGAGCAGTTTGTTAATTTTAGACATTTGGTGGCAGATTGAAACAGTTAGCTACAACTGGAGGGAAAATTAAAAAGCTATCACCAAAAAAAGGAAAAAATGTTGCGTACCAAGAAGGGAATCTTTTTGCCCGATTGACAGTTATGTTTGCAAATTCATGTTTAGCAAAAATCTTTGCTGCATTTGAATTTTTTTTTTTTCCTTTTTGGACCATATGGCTACAAAACTAATGGTTATTCTAGACCATCACCATTGTCCAATAGAAATATAATGTGAGCCACAAATGTAATTTAGAAGTTTAGTAACCACATTTAAAAATATGAAATGAAACAAGTAAAATTAATTGTAATAACATATTCTATTTAACCCAGTATATCCAAAATATTATTTCACCATGTAGTCAATAAAAAAATGTGTTAGTGAGAAATTTTATGTTCATTTTTGTACAAATCCTCAAAACCCAGTGTACGGTATATTTTACATTTGTAGCATATCTCAGTTGGATAGCAGGAGCTAGTCGCTATCACTTTAGGTGGTGCAGTTGTACTTAGCTAACATTTCTTGAATATTTACTATGTGCTATGTGCTTCACCTGCATTTTTTCAGTTAATCCCCACAGCAACTCTGCAGCTGGCATTGTTGGATTCATTTTACAGATGAACGAACTCAGACTTAAAGAGGTTAAGCTATTTGCTTGAGGTCTACTGTTGGGATTGGCGGAGCTAGGATTGGGCATAGAGATCTGACTTCAAAATAACGCACTGAATTAAAATGAAAGCCATTCAGAGAGGCAGTATGGCAGACTTTGAAGCTTTTATGAGAAGATGTTGGGAATTAGACACAGGGATGGGGGCTAGTTAACAGTAGGTCACAAGGTGTCTAGGAACATGTTTGAAAGAAAGAAATATTTTGAAGTAAAATGTGGGGGAAAGGGGCAGGACTGGTTTATCCATTAAGACACTGCCACCCCTATCCCTCAAAGTTCCTTTATTCTCTGCCAATATGTTTGTTTGGCAACAATTCGATTGCCACATGCTTAGAACAGAGTGACTTCTTTTTCTCCCATTTTAACCTTCCACCTGCTATACAACATTTGGGTAAAAGTATATGCTAGGGTGACTGGTATGAATTAGGGCTCAAGTCTCAGAACAACCCTGATGCCATAGCTCTGTTATAAAAGTCTGTAAAATATTATCCTCGTGTCATGGATTACACGAATGTGCACAAATGGCAGTTTCCTCCTTTTCCTTCATACAATGTTAAAGATGAGTAAAATATGTTTCCCGTTGCACTTCCCTTGTGCTTAAGGACTCAGTGAACTCATTTTAAGTTTCTGCATCTTTATAAAAATTTTTTGTTTTTTCTGAAATATGTTTTTGATCAAGAACATAATTTCATGATTGCGTGTGTGTTTCTGAAGCAAATATGTATATGGAACAAGTGCACGGAGGAGGGCTTGGGCTCGGGTGACTGATCCCAGGACTGAGGCTGCTTGAGTTCTCGCTTCAGCCTTATTACTAACTCATGAGGGGATCTTAGGAGCTGGAACCAACCTCTACCTTACTGCCTCTGTCTAATAAATCTTCTCTTACTCGCTCTCATTTCTGGATCTATACAATGGAAAATATAATTGGTCAGCTTCAATAATCTTTGTTTATTGAAGATTAACAACTTGTTTGTAATCCTTGTTATATTGAAAAAGCTCACCTCAAAATCATGGAATGTCATAATCTTCAGACAAGTTCCACAGCAGCATTTTTTTTTTAAATGAAACTTTGAACATGTGGCTCGTTTTTTCAGGGGAGCACAAAATACTGAGACATATTATCTTGCTTACCCACCCTCATCCTGCACCCTAAACCTTGTAAGGCAGATAGAAAGTATAGTTCCTATAATAAAATGGATACTAGCACTAATAATAATAATTTGTGCTTAGGAAACATTTATGGACTCTTTGTAAACTGCTTTACACATACTTCATTTAATTCTAATGACATTAACCAAAAAAAAAAAAAGTTGCATCGAGTCAATTCCAATTCATGGCGACCCTGTAAGACAAAGTAGAACTGCCCCATAGGATTTCCAAGGAGCAGCTTGTGGATTTGAACTGCCAATCTTTTGGTTAGCAGCCAAGCTCTTAACCACTTTGCCACCACGGAAATATATATTATCCGCATTTCATAAATGAGGACACTACCTTGCTTAAAGGTATGTAGGTAATAAGTGATTGACCTAGGCCTTGAATCAAGGTGAGTCTAATTTCAAACCCTGTGCTTATAAAAGTAGGCTATACATTGTGTCAGGAGAGAACCTATGATAGTACTTCGCAAGATTGATTCAGGTCTTGATAGACGAAGAATTAAAAGCCAGAGCTCTCATCTCTCACACTCCTAAGCTTACTACTGTGTTACAACTTCAACAGATTCATGGTGTTTCATAAAGGAAAGAGCAAATTAGTAAAAATGACTGATCTTTGCTTTGATCTTTTTCTGGCTTTTAAAATTACTCCTGTTTACCTGCCTTTTTTTCCCCCTCCTAGGAACTCTTGAAACCAAGGGACTGCATGTTTTCAACCTGACTTCTCTAACCAAGTCTGAAAACATTTTGTCTGCCGCATTGTATTTCTACACTGGAGAGCTAATGAACATCAGCCTGAGTTGTCCAACAACCCAAGGATGCTCACATCACGCTCAGAGGAAACACGTTCAGATTGATCTCTCCACATGGATCCTCCAATCCAACAGAAACCAAAGTCGACTCCTGGGTCGTCTTTCTGTAAATGTAGCCAAGCCTCATGGAGACACCATGACTTGGCTGTCTAAAGACATCACTCGGCTCCTGAGGAAGGCCAGGAAAAATGAGGAGTTCCTCATAGGAATTAACATTACCTCTGGAGGACACCAGCTGCCAAAGAAGATGTCACCCTTTCCCGAGCCTTATATCTTGGTGTATGCCAATGATGCTGCCATTTCTGAGCCGGAGAGTGTGGTATCAAGCTTACAGGGACACCGGAATTTCCCCACCAGGGCTTTGCCCGGACTGGATTCCCACATCAGGGCTGCCCTTTCCATAGAACGGAGGAAGAAACGTTCCACCGGGATCCTGCTGCCTCTGCAGAATAATGAGCTTCCTGGGGCAGAATATCAGTATAAGGAAGATGGTGTCTGGCAGGAAAGAAAGCCTTATAAGACCCTTCAGATTCAGCCCCATGAGAAGAGTAAGACCAAAAAGAAACAGAGGAAGGGACCTCACCAGAAAAGCCAAACGCTCCAGTTTGATGAGCAGACCCTGAAGAAGGCAAGAAGAAAGCAATGGATTGAACCTCGAAATTGTGCTAGGCGATACCTCAAAGTCGACTTTGCGGATATTGGCTGGAGTGAATGGATTATCTCTCCCAAGTCATTTGATGCCTATTATTGCTCTGGAGCATGCCAGTTCCCCATGCCAAAGGTATCAGTCGTTCTTCGTCCTTTAATCACTTCCTATTTCCATAGGGTAGAAAAACGCTGTCTCAGATGTATGTGTCCACGTATGTGTAAGTTTGTGTTTTCAATCTACAAAATCTATCTGTTCCCTTTTTTTTTACTGCATTCTAAAGTGTAGTAATAGGTGATACGGTTATGTTTGATTTGTTTTTCATTAATGGTTGTTAAAGTAAAATGAAGTCAGTATTGATATGAAGAAGGATATGAGGGAAAATGTATGTGGAAAATATGTTTTTTGCATTACTTCCAAACATAGTGCATATTCAGCTGTGTGGTCATGTGTAAATCCCTGCCTGCCACATGGAGCAAGGCCTGGGTAGTGGAAGGCTGACCTTTGAGGAGATGTTCAGGGAACAAGGGCACATCAGAGGAGCCACAGGAAGAGCTAATCGAATTAATGCCCTGATGCAGAATATGTTTTCATGAAGTCTCCTGTGAGATGAGTTGTCCCCAGGGAGGTCAGGATTGGGGGTGGGGCAGGTAAACTGGCCACATGAGCCCTGCCAGTTGCTGGTTTAGTTTGCTTTCCTGATAAGCATCTAAAAGGAAGGCAAAATAGCATTTGGCAAACTTCTTCCAAAATCTATTTCAACCTGTCAGAGCTTGCCTGTGTCTCTCCCAAAATCAATAGGGACTATACCTTATCGCATCAGTCCTAGTATCCCGACATACATGTTTTCAGCAGCCTCTCTGGCCCCCACCTTTATCTTGCACAGTTAGTCCAAGTGGCTGTTCTTTTTGAATTTAGAGTTAGCAAAACAGAGTGGTGCCCTCCCACCTTCAGTTAAGCTTATAGCTGTACTTCCATTCTCAGCTTGTAACAGCTTGAATCTCTGTTATACAATGAAAAGTGGCTCGAGAAGTGGAATTCAGAGGAAGAATAGAGTTTTTTTGCAAAAATTAAAGTAAGTCAGTTTTTCCTGCTGTATGATATTAGAAGGAAAAAAAAAAAAACCCTTTGCCTCAGTGAGTGAAAAACTTCGGCTTATAGGTCTCTAAAGTAGCATTTTCATGTCCCAGCACTATGACCATTGAGATGTTAAACATTACACACACAGACAGCACAGGGCCAACTTCACAAGGCTGGGTCAGCCATGGGGCCAGGAAATTGAATGATATCTCATTTTCTTGTTAAATTTTTTCAGAGGGATGAGCTTTCTACATTTTCTAAGATACTGCTTTTTTAAGGATTTTTGCAGATTCATGTTTTGTAAACCCAGACACAAAGCAAATACTGTATACATTTACAATTTCATAGGAGTCCCTGAGTGTGCAATTGGTTAACATGCTTGGCTGCTAACCAGAAGGTTGGTAGTTTGAGTCTAAGCAAAATCACCTCAGAAGAAAGGCCTGAAGATCTACTTCTGAAAAAAACAGCCATTGAAAACTCTGTGGAGCACAGTTCTACTCCCACACACATGGGTCGCCATGCTTTGGAGTTGACTCCATGGCAACCGGCAACAGGACAATTATTATATAAAGACCCTTGTCTTGCCTAAATATTCATAAAGGTCATTTCATTTATCAAACAAAACTTCTTCAGGCTGGGCTAAAATGTAAAAATGCACACACAACAAAGATGCTCGATGTAACAAGCAGTGATGTAGCTGTATTTTACAGTGCAGCTTGCCTTTATGGCATTGAAAGGCAGGAATGGATTCAAAATCTGTCTCTAACCCAGGATGACTGATTTTAAGTGAATCTCTTGAATTTTCCAAATAATATTTCTTATTCTCATAAATGGTAATTTCTTCACAGTAGCCTGGGGAAGGAGTTTTTCTCTTCCCTCCTGACTCGTTTCCCAGCTCAGGGAGCCATGATAATGTGGAGATAGTCAGTTTGCTTTTCAGCCCCTAACTCTGGAGAACAGGCCTGGTCTTCACCCCTCCATACTTAGCCCCATCTTCTCAACTTGGCCTTCCTAACTCCTGTTGGTTCCATCTGCTTTTACTATTACAAAATCTTGCCGTTGCTTTGGTAGAGCTTCACCATGATTCTCAGTCATCTGAAGAGGAGCAATGTAAATATTGATGAAGAATAAGTCAAGGATGGCAGAGTTTTAAGGAGAAGTGTATGTTAGTGCAACAGAATGATTAGGTGTACTTATCAGTCACAGCAGGGCTTCCTAAACGTTAACGTGCTCGCAGAGTGCCTGGGATTTTGTTAATATGTAGGTTCTGATCCAGTGGGTCAGAGGGATAGAGCCTGAGATTCTGCATATCTAGCAAGCTCTTAGGCGATGCTGATCCTGCTGGTCCACAAACCACTCTTTGGATAGTGAAGACGGAAAGTCAGATCCTTTTGGCATGAATCTTGGTTCCACTACTTACCAGCTATAGATCCTCAGGGAAATTACTCAAACTCTCTGGATGTCCATTTTCTCATCTTTAAAAATAGGGTACAATGATATATAATAAAAATAATAATATATACATAATAGAAACAGTATAAAAAGAAATTGAGATAGCAGAGCACCTGGCCCATAGGCAGCACTCAGATATTTGCTATTGACATTTTTATTAATGGCTGTGGTTGAGGTTGAACAGAATAGAAATTAAATGTAGGAGGTTGAAGAAAGACTGTATAAGGAAAGGGATCAAGAGAATAAAAGTCGTAAGGCAATAATAGTTTTCTAACTGTTCCTGGTCCTTTTTCAAACATCAGAGAACCTAAAATAGGATTCTCCCTGAGGGATCGACAGCCCGTGAGCTCTTCCAGTAATCTTTCTTTGGGAAGTAACAGAATCAGGAGTGCATCAGTTGCAGCAACTGAACTCATCATAATATTTGTCAAAAGTTGGAATGGCATCAGAACTCCAGGGAGACATAACAGGGTTAAGCGTGGAGTTTTCTCTCTGAGCTTCAGATTGCCTTTTGCCAAGTTGAGAGTGGAAGCTTGGCTGTTACATGGAGTTCTCTTAGTCTCTCATCACCTTGTGTGGATCTCCTTAACCTTTAAAGCTTTCTAGTGGTTCTCCTTAAGCCTTCCAGTTTTGTGTCTTTCAAGTGGTACAGTAACTAAAAAGCTGAGAAATATGAAGCCATATGAAGCTACTATATTAGAAGTAATTAATAAACATCTTTGTTATTGGTACGGTGTCCAATATAGTAAACAGAATAACTATTTAAATAAAAATATAGTCCAAGCAAGAGAGGAAAATAAAGGTCTTTGACCAGATCAGCACAAACACATGTGGAATAATTGAGGCGCCAAAGAACTTTCAACCTTTAGATACACATTTTGCCCTAGAGAAAAGTTGTCCCAGGCTAGACTTCTCTGTTGGCCCTGCTTTCCTTTGGCCTCCTGAGCGAAAGCCTGCTCTATATGGTCGGGCTCTTGGTCTGCAAAAGTCGACAACCTGTTCTGTAATTCAGAACAGCTGTGTTCTGCCTTTCCCAAATTCCAGGCTTTGCCCTTTCACTGATTTCAATTAGATAGTTTCTGGGCTATCACACCCATGTGGACTGAACTGGAATAGTGTGGAGCAAAGCCCCGTGGACCAGGTCAGGAATGAAAGTTCTTAGATGATGACATACTCTCCCCTGCTAATGCATTTGTAATCAAATTTAACTTGAGGACATCAGACACAGCTTGGCAGGTGTGGGCCTGACCGCTGTAGATTTCATTCACAGACACGGCAGTTTGGATTTTTCTGATTTCTAGCACTTACGGCCAATCTCTTCTCCCAGGAGAGATCCCTGGAATTCTGCCGTGAGATGAAAAATACCTGTCTAACCACAGCCAAGCTCTATGCCTTTGCCTCCCCTCGCCACCTGGGCAGAGATGAAAAACAGAGATTTCGGATGAAAATGATGCAGCCATTGTTGCTGACGGAGATCCAAGAGAACCAACAAGGATTTAAAGGAATGAAGTTATTTTTGCAAGGGATGGTGCAAAAGCTAGGAATAGCAAAGGCACAGAATTTTGCAGCAAAGAATCTAAATACTTTGAACCAAATATCCTATTTAAAGCAGAAATTCATCTTTATAAATTCAACATGATACACTTCCAATTAATTTCCAATTCCAATCTCTGGTCATGAAGAGGCACTCTTAAAAAAAACTGCGTCATGATATATTGAATTGAAACAACAAAAAAAAAACCTGTCGCCCTCAAGCTGATTCTGACTCACGATATCCCCATGTGTTACAGAGTAGAACTGCTCCATAGGGTTTTCTTGACTATAATCTGTATGGAGGAAGATTGCCAGGCCTTTCTTCTGTAGCACCACTGGGTGAGTTCAGACCGCCCACTTCTGGTTAGTAGACAAGCACACACTGTTTGCACCACCCAGGGACCTTAATATACTGAATTACCTCAGCAGAAAATTACCTAAGCTGATGTTGAAGTCATGTTTCGCCCTCTTTAAAAAGAGAGACTGGTGAGGGAACTAACACAGGTTTGCATTTGTGATTGATGTATTCGTTAACCTATGTAAAAAAAAAGAGAGTACTAAGTGACAGGGTTGGTACAGAAAAAAAAAAAAAAGGTCAATTATGGACTGGCAGTATGCTTCAAACCAGCAAATAATCCACAGATTTTTTTGTGCATGACATTATTTCTGGTAACGTCAGCTTGATCAGAGAATTCCACAGTGAGGAAAAAAAAAGGGTACGGGGGGAACTCCCTGGAAAACTGAGAGGTCCGCGATAAGACATACCACCCCAGAATCAAGGGCTTGTGCCTGTATTCTATGAAGGCCACCAGAGACTACTCATAGTTTCTGATTCTACCATTTGTGAGTTGGAGCTTAAAAAAAAAAAAAAAAGAAAGAGGACAGGAATTTTCCTAGGAAACACCATGAATATTTTCCGTATCTACACTGGGTCATTTTGAACAGAGCCTTTTATTTTTGTTGATGGAGAATTATTTTCACAGAAATAGGTAAAATGGAGGCTACGCTATTTCTTAAAGTGTTTCATTATTCTGCAAGTGTTTTTTCAGTACCTAGAGTATTTTTTTTAGAGTATACACAGTTCTAGGCACTGGGAAACTGGCCATGTTGTTTTTGTTAGGTGCTGTTGAGTGGGTTCCTACTCATAGCTACCCCAAGTACAACAGAAGGAAACACTGCCCAGTCCTGAGCCATCTTCACAATCATTGTTATACTTGAGCCCATTGTTGCAGCCACTGTGTCAATCCATCTCATTGAGGGTCTTCCTTTTTTCTCTGACCCTCTACTTTACCAAGCATGATGTCCTTCCCCAGGGACTGGTGCCTCCTGATAACATGTCCAAAGTATGTGAGACGTAGCCTCATCACCCTTGCTTCTAAGAGGATTCTGGATGTACTACTTCCAAGACAGATTTGTTCCTTCTTTTGGCAGTCTATGGTGTATTCAACATTCTTCTCCAGCACCACAATTCAAAGGCATCAGTTCTTCTTCGGTCTTCCTTATTCATTGACCAGCTTTCACATGCATATGAGGTGACTGAAAACCCCATGGCTTGGGTCAGGCGCACCTTAGTCCTCAGGGTGACATCTTTGCTTTTCAACACTTTAAAGAGGTCTTTTGCAGCCGATTTACTGGCAATGCATGGCAGTACACATCACTTGTGGTTTCATCTAGTTACGCAGATCCACTTTGTATAGAATTTAATGTTATAAAAAATAATGCTATAAAACCTATGATTTCCAAAATTCTTTCTGGCTTTAAGCTAAGCTGTTTGGATTAGTGAGTCTTAAGAATTAAATCAATAGAGAAAAGTGAATGGCTGCAAAAATTTTCTTTAGAAATTAACTATACCGATAAAACAAAAAACAAAGCAGTTGCCATCAAGTCAATTCCAACTCACGGTGACCCTAATACGTTTCAGAGTAGAACTTCACTCCATAGGGTTTTTTTGGTTGCGACCTTTTGGAAGCCATCTCCAGGCGTTTCTTCCAAGGCGCTTCTGGGTTCAAACCTCCAAACTTTTGGTTAGTGGCCCAGTACGTAACCATTTGCACCACCCAGGGATTCTGATAAAATTACGAGCCGGTTATTGGGCTCTGTTGTACAATACTGACTGCCAAAAAAAAAAGCCAAACCCATCACTATGAAGTCAATTCCAATTCATAACTACCCGATGGGACAGAGAAGAACTGCCCCATAGAGTTTCTAAGGAGTGGCTGATGGATTCGAACTGCCAGCCTTTTGGTTAGCAGCCTGAGCTTTTAACCACTGTGCCACCAAGGGTCCCATTCTGATTGTGGTTTGTGTCAATTACACATATTTTATTGGCGATATAGGACACATGATATGTAAAAGAAATAGAACAGACTTCCTTGCGTAAGGGAAAAATGCTGTGCTTTACAAAGTTAATTGAAAGTTAGCTATTTTTAGCATATGAAGTCTCTAGAAAAAAGTAAAAATAGCTGTCAGTCACTAAGATTAATTTTTAATGATTTCTGCCTATTAAGAATAAAGTTGAGGACTTACGTATAAATTGTTTTCACTAAAACTGAAAGATATGATGAGAGAAATCAGATTCCCCCTCCCCTTTTTTTTTTGCCAAGAAGAATTCCACATTTCTTACAGTATTTAAAAAAAAAAAAGAAAAACCTGTTGCCATAGAGTCGATTCCAACTCTTAGTGACCCTAGAGGACAGAATGGAACTGCCTCATAGGGTTTCCAAGGAGCACCTGGGAGGATTCGAACTGCTGGTCTTTTGGTTAGCAGCTGATCTCTTAACCACTGCACCACTGGGGCTCCTTTTACAATGTGCCAGCTTCTATATTCTTTTCTTCTCCCTTGGCTTGTATGGCCACTTAACCTTTTAACTTTTTCCAGTTTCCCATGCTGGGGGTTTAGGAGTATAAAGTAAAAATGCCAATTCACTGGGGCAGCAGTGCCTCTGAGCTATGACAATTATGGCTGAAAATCCTGAAACTGAAAAGCCAGAGTTTTGGCCGACATCCTACTACTAAATTCATGTGTGATCTCAGGCAAGTTACCAAGCTTCTGTTTCCCAGCGTGCTTTAAACAAAACTGATTTCACCTGCCTGAAGGAGATCTTGATGAGAAAACTGACATTGAAACATGTGGCATCTCTCATGAATAAATTGTTCTTATCACTTTGGTAATACCTGAACATTCTGGGCTTACAATGCTTATAGATAGAGTAGAGCTGTATAGAGCTCTTTAAGTAAAACCATGTGTTTCACATAGATGTTAATGGTCCCAGTTGGCATTTTCTCAGGGAAGAGATTTTACCCAGGCTTCTATGGTCATACTTCCGACATCCATTGGATAACCTTGGGCCCTTCTAGGCTCTTCCCAGGAGATGTGGCCCACTCTTAGAACACAAAACTCTACTGAGTTTAGGTCTGAACCCGTGGAGCAATAGTGACCCCCAGTGGTCAATGGTGTGGGCTTCTTAATCCCAGTTTGGACTTCTGAGTTGAGTAATTACATAGTGGAACAATCACCACCCAGTTCATCTCTTGGCAACTGTTAAACAAATCATTGTCCCTCTGACCTATTTGATTTTTTAACAACAAAATATAAATATCATTATAACAATAGTATTCAACTATCTCTATTAGCACGGTGCTTTATGATTAACATGGAGACATGGTGGTTCAGTGGTTAAGAGCATGGCTGAATCCACCAGCCACTCCTTGGAAACCCTATGGGGCAGTTCTGCTCTGTCCTGTTGGGCCGCTATGAGTCAGAATGTACTCGATGGCAAAAGGTTTGGCTTTGGTTATGACTAACACAGGGCCAAGAACAGATCATTTTCAACAATATCCTGTTAATGAAAACATCCTGGAATGTATTAGTCTCCCAGATTAGTTCTAAGTACAGTAAAAATTTTTTTGTAATTAAATTATTTTTAATGAGAGACCTGGGTTCAAATCCTTTACTCTGTCACTTACTAGCTATTTGGTGTTAGACATGTCATTTAAGCCTTTTGAGTCTGTTTCCTTACCTATAAAATGTAAGAAATGGCAATTTTGTCATAAGGATTTGAGATACAACGTGTACCATGCCTGGCGTGTAGCAGGCACGTAATAAATGAGAACCATTTTGGTGGTGGTGGGATCTGAGATTGGGCTGAACGTGTAACGGTTGTAAGACAACTATTAAATATTTGAAATCAATTCATGATGGAAGCATTTCATGTAATGAGGGGATAAGGAGTAGAAAAGCAGTTCCATCTAATATATATGTCCGTTTCACATTTGTTTTTCCAGTCTTTGAAGCCATCAAATCATGCTACCATCCAGAGTATAGTGAGAGCTGTGGGAGTCGTCCCTGGGATTCCTGAGCCTTGCTGTGTGCCGGAAAAGATGTCCTCACTCAGTATCTTATTCTTTGATGAGAATAAGAACGTGGTGCTTAAAGTATATCCTAACATGACAGTAGAGTCTTGTGCTTGCAGATAACCTCACAGAGAAGTCACCTGAATGCTTAATTCAATCATTATTTTTATAGACTTTTTTAAATCTAAAGAGAATGAGCAATAGACTGAAGATTTCCACCAAGGAGAACTGGACTGTACTTTTTTTTCCGAATGTAACTGAAAGCAAGATTTTACTAAATATGGATATCTATTTCTTTCTTTCTTTTTTTTTCATCACACAAGAAAAATTATCATTCAGACTGTTTTTAGAACTGTTAGAGAACACAATGGTTTATTTTTGTAATGGGCTTTGAAAATAGATCAGGAAAACAGCAATAGCTTATCATTTATCTCTACTCATCTAGCAACTAAACACGAATTGAAAGTAATTTCATATTTGGAAGTAGGCTTTATTGCCTTAGCTTTCTGAGCAACTCAGCAAGTCCTAAATAACCCATTCGAAGTTGATATGTCTCTTAAAAGTTTTTGAGAGTCCTGTTTACCCATATTTTCCTCCACATGTCAATGTGTGATAGTTGAGTGGAGAGTATGTGTTTTGTGTTAAGTTTACGTGTGTGTGAGAGTGTGTGTGTGTGTGTGTGTGTGTGTGTGCATGAGCCAGGTGCCTATGCCCTCTGTAGGAAGGTTTGCTTAACGTGGTTTTTTTAATTCAATCTGCACAGGATTCATTTTTAGTTTCATATACTAGTAAACACCATTTGATTATGAGAACTTTATCAAAAGTGACAGAGTGATTCAAGAGCCTATACAGAGAGTTACCACTTGACCTAGCAATTTAATTGGAAATAAGTTGTTTTCATTTCTTTTCCTCCTAGAAGAAGGAATCAGCAACCCAGTTTTCAAAAACCAGATGTAATTCCTCTCCTATATTTCTTTTTTTTTAAAAAAAACAAATACTTCAATTTGTTCTTCTAAATTGAATCCAAAAATCCTTCCCGAGGCCATTAATTTTTCAGTTCTTTTAGTATGACCTTACATCCTGTGAAATTATCAATAGATGTCAAGGGTTAAAAACTGCTGGAATATTGGGGATTTCTTTAAATGACCAATTTAATCTCATTCACATTCTTCAGCCACAGCCAGGTCCAAGTACTTTGTCACATGGATTGGGGCTTTTGGCTTAATGGTAGTATCTAGACTTTAGCAGAGCTCACTAAAAATTATCTACCAGAAAATGGAGCCAAATATAGAGACGCACTTTTGTTTTCCATTTCTATTTGTGTATCTCCTGTTATTATTTTTGCCCTGGAAAATTGTTTGAAAAACCTTTCACTCACTGTACTTCTTGAAAGAAATGTTTCCAGACCATGAATTGTTCTTGATGTTCTATTTGTGGTTGCCATAAGCCTAACCTTAATTTAGTCCCAGCTAATGATTGAAAATAAATAAATAAATAATTTTTTTTTTTTAATGATTAGAGACAACTAAACCATGTCAGAGGCTGCGAAGTATCAGAAGACATGGGGTTTTGTCCTGTCTCCACCTGCAGCTATCTGTGGAGACAGGGTAGTTCAGTCATTTAAGAAATATTTATTGAGCATCCATTTTGTGAGAGACACTATGTTAACCGTGGACCCTTAGTGTCTTCACTGGAAAAATGAGATTGGCAAATTGAGTCTTAAGGCTCCTTCAGGCACTGAATAACACCAGTATTTCATACATATCTTCCTTGAAGATGTGGTAGTAATAGATCTGAAAAGGCTGCACATCCTACATTTCAGTGTTTGGTACAAGAATATGTCATTCACTGTGGTTTGAATGGTATTCCCTCTATTATTGAAATTCCCTCAAAAGAAGATTCACCACGGAAGAAGAAAAGTTTTTTGATAACTTTGGAGTACACAAAGGTTGGTGTGGATGTGTATTAGCCCTGTGACTGAAACAAGACAATGAATTATGTTCTGATGCCTCAGTTTCTGTGGACTCTTATAGTTCATTTTTTTTTCTGGTAGCACAGAGTTAAAGATTCCAATAATGTGAGTCGTGAAATATTTTTTTTAAATAAATCTTATCAAAAATTCCAAAGCAAAATTATGTAATAGAAGTGGACCAGAGCATGGCTACTGTGTCCTGGTCATACTGTCTTTCACTAAAGCAAACTTCTTTTTCCTTGGTAGGTTTGATGAAATTCTAAATTCAATTTTTTTCTGAAGATGTATCAGCCAAAAGCTCTAGTAATATCCAGTAGTGATTCTCAGCCTTTTTAAACACAGGTGTCTGTTATCTTTCTTAATTTGAATCAATGCTCACTTATTATAGATTAAATCTTCCAATAGCCCAAAAACCCTGTAATAAAAATGTCCCAGTACCTCCTAATTAAGGTTTTATTTTAAGTAGCAATTGATATGACAAAATTATAGCACAGTGGAAGAGTTTGGATACTCTCAACAATTGAAATGGTTTCTGGCCAGTGATGATTTCTGGGTGACCTTGAAACAGTCGTTTCCTTACTACATTGAGAATATATTATGGTATAAATGGGAAATTTTTTTTCCCAAAGAAAAAATGAGTTGAAGTAAACAAACTAATACTCTAATCCAAGAAAAGTTTATTTTAAATAGTTGGAAAATTGAGTAAATGTGTATTTCACAATTTCTTAGGTACTTGCCTCTGTGTAATTCCTGGATAGACTTTCTAGAAATTTCGGGATATTAAACTGACACTGATGAGAAGAGAAGAAACATTTATAAATGCCATTTCCTGAGTCATGTATATGTCTCTCTCCCTCTCCCCAACCCCCCCCCACTTGCGCATCCTCAGATGAGGGACCCCAATACAGTCAAATCTAAGCACAGTCATTATTTTAAAAAGGGAATTTTTTTTTAATTTGTTTCTAAATTCAAATTCAGGGCCTGCCAATGTCAATACAGTATTTTGAAAAGTATTTTGCTGTAACCTGTGTAAATATATAATTTACAGGATTTGGGGTCATAAAATTTAAACTGGAAGATTAGATTCCCCAGATCTGAGGACTACAATAATCCAGAGAAATTTTTATACTCATCTAGCTTTATACTAACTGATGGTCATTTATTCATTAAGATATTTTATCTTAATATTTTTGAATAAAACTCATGTTGGCCATTTACTGTTTTCGGAGGCGATCATATATGTGTAATGCTATTATCAGTCGGACCTATAAAAATGTTTCTATATAATTACATTATTCAACGCAGTCTTTCTGCTTTCACTTTTCTCCATTCTAACAAGTAACTAATCTCTGGACTTTGACTTCTTGTTGAATCACGATTGGGTTAGGGTGTAGCTATGAACACCTGCTGTCTAAGATTAAATAAGACACCTTGGATAGGTCTGACTTCTCTGTATAGATATTCCCCTGAGAATTGTACTTTAATGTAGCTTCTAAGTAATTAAATGATTCCTTTAAAAAAAAAAAAAAAGAAAGCCTTCCCTTCAGCTTTCTACTAGTTTCTGTAAATGTTTGAATTGAGAATTTAGTGCTTGTACAGTCCGTGGCAATTTAAATATATATATATTATATATGTATATGGAAAAACTTTAAAGATGCTTTTAATTTATTTAATGACTGTTGCCTTCCCATAATGGTAATAATTTTCATCTTTAGATGATAAGAAACACTTCCTTTTACTATGATTATTAGACGCAAAATGAAATTTGTTTCTTTAATCAAATCCACTGAAAGGGCATGTGGCGTTGAAACTGTGAAGGACACTTCACTGCTCATGTATAAGCTTTGCTGATTTTGTATCATTTCCCTCCAGTAATAGAAAACTTTTATTATACCGTATGAAAATAAAAGAAAAAAATTGCTTAATTAAAGAGTTTCCCATTCTTTTCTACTTATCATTGGGAAAGACTGCATTTTTAAAAACTGTTTAAGTTGTGCTGCATTTGAACATTTTCAAATGGTATCTTGAATGGAACCTCATAACCCACTATCAACATAATATGACTGATACTGTGGAACAATATTGAAATACATCCATATGAGGGATAAAAAAAAAACTAGTGTTCCCTTATGTCTTCTAAACTTCAGAAACTCAGATTGTTTTTTTGGGGGGGCGGGAGGAGGCTATTTCTTTTTAACCACAAACTTAACCACATTTCCTACTTAAAGATACATATATATATATATATTTTTTTTTTCTGGGTACCTGATTTACTACTTTGACATTAACTTTATTTCATCAGTCATTGTTACCATACTCTGTCCATTTTTAAATGATTAAATCTAATTCATCTGATCAATGTGATATATTTAGCTATTTTTGTTCAGCTATAGCTTCTTTTAGAAAGAACTGGCCTGAAGTTAAGAAATAAAGTACGCTTTCGTATTTTCATTATTTTAATCTACTTTGTTAGGTTTATTTAAATTGTGTTGTTTAGTTAAAAACCGTAACGTTTTAGAACCACAGGCACTCAGATCATCTTGAACAAGTTCCTTAACCTCTCAGTGCTTCATTTATCTCACCTATAAAATGGGGCAATCAAGTTCCTGCCTCATAGGGTTGTTACAAGGTTTAATGAGACAATGCTTCGATAATGGCTCTGCAAATTACTTAGCTCAGTGCTTGAAACAGAATATTTAGTTGATATTAGTTATTATAATTACCTAATGTATTCGTCATCGCTATTATTATCTAATACAGTCTCCCCGTTTTCCAAGAGGGGAAATGTAGGTATGCTGTAGTATACAACTACTTGGGTGTCTGCTCTTCATGTCCCCCTCTGAAAACTGGCCCCCAACAACAAGGATGGTTTCCTTGACACATGACAAGAATGGACATCTGACAGAAGCTGGACCAATGTGATGCTGGGAGATAATTTAGGAGCAAGACTAAAGAGGGAATAAGGGGATGACTGTTATGTACCAGGTATATGCAAATGTTTAAAACGCCAGTGTGCGGAGAGAAGGAAATGGGCACAAAGAAAGCATTGGGTCTAGAAAAAGGAGAGTAGTTGCATTGCTTCCTGATGACATTCCGGTTTCAATTTGTCATGGACCACGTGACCTGCCCTTGTATGGCACAAGATATCCCTGCATACTTACTAAATTCTTAAGCTGGTTTGCATGGGTGTCTGTAACATTCAACCAATAGAACATTGACTGCAATATATAGAGCTGTTTAGTATGTTCAGTACCATATGGCTAATTAGTGGAACAATTGGTATAATACTATGGAGAGACCATGGTCTTTGAACTCAATCTTGAGTTTGAATTCTAGCTCTGCCAGTTACTACCAGGGTAACAGGTATCTTTGAGGAATAATGACAGGGTCATCATACCATCAGTCTGGTCAGTTCTGTGACTAATAAATACTCTCAAAAGAGTCCCTGTTGCAATAGGTTGACTCTTCTCATACCGGAGGATGGCCTTGAAATACTTCTTAAGATTGGTCTTTGCAGCTATCAGAAGCTATGGTGGAGGTTAGGGTTGAGAAGAGAAACTTTGAGCACACATCCACATCATCCTAGAAGCTATTTAGTATTAAGGACTGCTCACATCGTATAAAACCCTGCCTTAGTTGGAGGTATTTAACATCGATATCTAAGTCGTCCACAGCCTCAGAACTGGGGATCAGCTATATATAATTATTAACAAGTTAATGTCAACCTCTAAACTAAATATACTCACAGTGAGTAAAAGCACAATCCCACAGAGTTATATATTTAGATACTCAAAACAAATTTTATGGATCCATGTGCCTTTTCCTCATTCTCCTTTGTTCACACACACACACACACACACACATGCGGGAATGTTCTCATTATTTTTTACTTGATTTAGTTTATAGTATTTTTTTTTTCTGTTGTATTTGATGTTATCACAAATTCTAGCCCTGAAATTGCCAAGTTCTGGGCCTGTGCCCTTTGCTAAGTTCTTTCATCTCTTGAAATACCAGTTTTCTCTTAAGTAGTCTTTAAAAGTCCTCCTTGCTCTAGCATACCAGATTCTGTTGTCTAAATATCCTTACGAAACCACAACTAATAAGCATCTGTGCCCTGGTTATGTCTTAGGAAAAAAACAACAACAAAAGTAAAGTTGAAAGGGAAGTACGAAGAACACAAGAAAGGATTAAAGAAATAGATCACCTTTCCTTTAACTTGAGGTTCTATCTCACCTCTATCATTTGATGGCATCTGTGAGTTCCTCTAACTTTCATGTCTGCATTTCACTTAAAGCAGTCATCCTCTCATTTCAGTTGTGAAACAAACAAGATTCATCTATCATCGATTAGAAAGAGACTATAGTATGGGCGGGCGTTAGGAGCTCAGGCTTGGAGCCAGATTGTT
This sequence comes from Loxodonta africana, assembly GCF_030014295.1. NCBI lineage: Eukaryota > Metazoa > Chordata > Mammalia > Proboscidea > Elephantidae > Loxodonta > Loxodonta africana. The sequence goes on along the minus strand of NC_087346.1, from coordinate 72,854,729 downwards.
CGCATTAGAATTCCAATTTTGTTACTTTCTGCCTGAGTGACCTTGGATAAGTTATTAAACCTGTCTGTGCCTTCACATCCTCATGCATAAAATGAAAACAAAACACAGAACCTACCTTCCAGTGTTGTCAGAGGTACTTGAGTTATTGCATATGAAGCACTTACAAATGTTCATGGCACAAAGTAAATGCTAGCTAGCTAGCTAGATAGCTGCCATCAAGTCTACTCTGACTCATGAGCACCTTCTGTATGACAGAACAAAATGATGAACAGTCTGCATCATGCTCACAATCACCAACATGTCTGAGTCTGTTGTTGTGACTCTTGTGTCAATCCATCTCAAAGAGAGACTCCCTCACCCTCGCTGGCCCTCTACTTCACCAAACATGCTGTATTCCTCCAGCAATTGATCCTTCCTGGTGATATGTCCAAAACAAGTGACTCAGACAATATTCTGGTGCGATCCATAGGGTTTCACTGGCTAAGTTTTGGAAGTAGATCGCCAGGCATTTCTTCCTAGTCTGTCTTAGTCTGAGAGTTCTACTGAAACCTGTACACCATGGAACATGCTCTATAAATATTCGCTCTTTGATTTGTTAAATACTCCTCATACATTGCATGAGTAAGCTCTCATTAAACCCCGAGTAGTAGTGGTGGATATTATCCCATCTTATTGATTAAGGAGGATACCCAGCTTGCTCTAGGTCAGATCTCTGGTAGTGTCAGGGCTGGAATTCAAGTGACAGTGACCTAGCACTAATTGTCCTACTCGTTTTCAAGTTGCCTCACATCCCTCTGTTAAAGAAAGCTATCAGGATAATTATACCCATTGTCATGATTTGAATTGTGTCCACCAAAATACGTGTCAACTTGGTTAGGCCATGATTCCCAGTATTGTGTGGTTGTCTCCCATTTTCTGACTGTAATTTTATGTTAAAGAGGATTAGGGTAGAATCGTAACACCCTTACCCAGGTCACATCCCTGATCCAATGTAAAGGGAGTTTCCCTGGAGTGTGGCCTGCACCAATTTTTATCTTAGAAGAGATGAAAGGGAAGCAAGCAGAGAGCGGGGACCTCATACCACCAATAACGCAGTGCTGGGAGCAGAGCACATCCTTTGGACCCAGGGTCCCTGCCCTGCGAGGAGAAGCTCCTAGTCCCGGGGAACATTGATGAGAAGGCCGACAGAGAGAGAAAGCCTTCACCTGGAGCCAATGCCCTGAATTTGAACTTTCAGCTTACCTTGCTGTGAGGAAATAAATTTCTCTTTGTTAAAGCCATTCACTTGTGGTATTTCTGTTATAGCAGCACTAGATGACTTAGACATCCATCTTCCCTCAGAGTCCTGAGAAATTTGGGGGAAATAGACAAAAGCATCAGATAGGGAGCAAGATATATTTTAATAGTGGTAAGGTCTGGTTAATTAAATCCAGTCCTATTTGTTTGGATCTGAGGCCTTTCCCTTGAGTTGAACTTCTCTGCCCAATTACAGGCCAATCTCTGGTGGTGTAGAGTCTGTTGCAGTGAGCTTAGGTTCTGGAAGATGGAAAAAGTGTGTTTTAAATAGAAAGCTCTAAGAAAGGGAAAGTCAAGGGGCTAAACTCTGTACTCTCAGTTTCCATTTCTTAGCATCATCAATCATGTAAGTTGTTCCCCCTCAGAAGAAAGGATAGAAACAGGAACGAGAAATGCTACTCCAATACTGTTTTCCCCCAGACTTCTAGCCTCCCCATTTAGGAATGTATGAGGAGCCAGTGTCGTGTATGGGGAGAACAGGAGTGGTGTATTATTAAGCACTCCCCAGTACGTCCACGTGGAAAATCATGATATCCCTACATACCATTAAGCTCCAAGTCCCCAAAAGAGCAAGCGCACAAATACCTGTAAACTTGAGTTTTAACATGGCCCCACTGAGAAATGCAGATCAATGGTTGAACGGCAGATTTTCATCCTCTAACCAATCAGGCCATTGCTTTTCTTCCCAGAGGGAAGAGCTGCAAGGGAAGCAAGAAAGACACAGGAAGCATCTTCCACTACTGTTTCTTCTTAGAGAGTGGGATTGAAGACGAACCCCTTTTATAGAAAGATGAAGAATTGGGTAAAAGTGATTCCTCTAACATATACTGTGATATGAACTATCTTCTATCACTTTTCAATGTTTGGATCAAATTAAAATGAATATTTATTAGGAACCTAAAATGAGCAGATAATATACAGTAATCTTTTTGGGCAATTGTTGGGATTTGTTTTTTAAGGATTCCCCTGATCTGTTTATTATGCCTATTCTCTTCAGGCACATCAGATGATGTGGGGAAATAATCCATTTTTAGTTTGCCTCAAAGTCAAGGTACACTTGTCTACATATTTGAGCTACAGTCTGTTAGCGGGGAGACGTCTATTCTATGAGACATTTGGAGGCTGCTGGTCATTAACAAGGTCAGAATGCGAAGCACTGACTTTTTTGCCCTCCTTGATGTAGTCAAATTACATTTTATTTAAATGTAGTAATTAAAAGAATATTGAAGTTGTCAAGGATTTCATTTCGCTTGGATCCACAATCAACGCCTCTGGAAGCAGCAGCCAGGAAATCAAACGACATATTGCATTGGGCAAATCTACTTCAAAAGAGCTGTTTAAAGTGTTAAACAGCAAAATGTCACTTGGAGGACTAAGGTGAACCTGAGGCAAGCCACGGTGTTTTCAATCACCTCATATGCATGTGAAAGTTGGACAATGAAGAAGCAAGACCGAAAAAGAATTGATGCATTTGAGTTATGGTGTTGGTGAAGAATATTGAATATTCCATGGATTGCCAAAAGAAGGAACAAATCTATCTTGAACCAAGTACAGTCAAAATATTTACTAGAAGCAAGGATGGTAACACTTTGTTTCATGTACTTTGGACATGTTATCAGGAGAGACCAGACTCTGGAGAAGGACATCATGCTTGGTAAAGCAGAGAGTCAGTGAAAAAGAGGAAGACCCTCAACGAGATGGATTGACACAGTGGTGCACCCAGGCAGAGTTTCATTCTGTTGTATACAGGGTTGTTACAAGTTGGAAACAACTCCATAGCACCTGTTGTAGTCAGTGTTAGTTGTTAATGTCATCTTGGTTTTCATTTGGTCCTCATTTACTTCTGGGGCGTTGAAACACTACCCTGGGGTCGGTAAACAATCCAGTCCCAGAAAAAGTTAAATCAGAGAGTAGTGGAGGTTTCTCTCCTACAGTCCTCTCATCACAGCCCCATGCCCAACTGCCCACCCACCCCCACACCCACAAATACCTGGCTCCTCCAGAACACCACAGAAGCAGAGCCAGAGGTGCGGTTATGTTCCAACCCCTTGGCTCAAAGTACTAGCTAACTGCATTTTCAGACTCAGAACCCAGGCAAGCTGCCATCAGATTACAGTTAACAACCAACCCCCACCTTATGAGTATTCAGGCCAGATGTGAATGCAGCAGTCCAGAAGGGAGAAAATTATGTGCAAGAACCATGTGACGGAGCTTTCCCCCAAGTGGACTTACTTAGGAGAAACATTTTGATGTTTATAGGATTTCAGCCCGGCTTTCTGGAGATTTTCCATCACCATAAACCTTGACATGCATACTCACATGTACATACATGGATTTTTAAAAAATGGGTTCAGCATATGTAATTTTATTAAATCATCTTATTCCTTAGAAATGGGAGAAGTTAACAACACAACACCAGCTTTGGCAGCTGAAACAGTCACAAAGCAAATGCTGTATGGAAGCTGAAGCCTACACACCGCAGTCAATAACATGAACCGGGAGACTTAGAGCTGTCATTAATTTGCAGATGATTTGCGTGCATCAAGAGTTAACAGGGACCTTTGGAGCTGTGTTTTGATTTGACTCGCATCTTCTAAGCTTCCAAAGGATAGCCACATATCACAAACAGAGCTTTCAGTTTTGACAGGTTGGGCAGAGCATTTTAAAGTTACAGCTGCCTCTAGAGTGAACGAGAGTTCCCATTTCCTCTTGCAGGGTGTTTCAGGGTTGTTTTAAGATTCTACCCCATTCCAGGTAGGTACAGAGATGAGATCTAGAATTCATCACCAAGATGAGATGTTTCTGTCTTGCAGCAGGCTGACTCCTCCACTGCATTTGATCTAATTACTAGACTCATAAGAAAATGACCCCATATTTTGAGAATAAGGAAGAAATTATGTAAATATGAGTGTGCTCATCTCTATATAATGTTATATTTTATTTAAATAAAATCATCATACCAAAAAAACCCAAACCAGTTGCCATTGAGTCAATTTCAACTCATAATGGCCCTACAGGATGGAGTGGAACCGTCCCATAGAGTTTCTAAGGAGCAGCTGGTGGATTCCACTGATGATCTTTTGGTTGGCAGCCTAAAGCTCTTAACCACTGTGCCACCAGGGCTCAAAAAACATCATGAACAACATTGAAATTTGTTATTGCTCTTTCTTTGGTGTCTTGTAGCTTTCTGGAATAAAATTTGAATTTGAGATCAGGCTTATTAGCCTATACGGCAGTTACCAGCACATATAAATTATGGTCTACAAATCTGAATTAGAATGTAGAGAAAATATAAGAGGAAAAAATGGAACAATTGAATTTACCCATTGAACATTTACTTATTGAAAGAATTTTTTAAAGGTTTTTGAATTTATGGAAAAATGGCAGAACCAAGTCCCGGGCTTTTATAACTGATAAAAAAAAAAAATTATTTTCATTATAAATCTTCTTATTTAAAAAAGAAAATGAAAATGTATATTTTGAATCACTGGAAATTTGAAGGGTATTGCCATGACCACCATTAGGGACCAGAGGTACTGAATAGTAACTTATTCATTAATTGACGTAAATAGCAGTGGAGAAAAGTGGAGGGAACCTAAATAAGAGATTCTTTAGTAGTTTGAATTACAAGCAGCTTGAGTTTTACTGTTGGCCTAAGGTTTAGAGGTTTAACATCTTATGATGTTAATGCATTCAGAGAAATTCCCTCAGAGGACAAAAGAGTTGGAAGAGCTTGAGTTTAAGGCTACAGTAATGTAGTAGGGGAGCTTTGGTGGCTCATTGGTTAAGAGCTTGGCTGCTAAACAAAAGGACAGCAGTTCAAATCAACCAGCCACTCTTGGAAACCCTATGGGGCAGTTCTGCTCTGTCCTATAGGGCCGCTATAAGTTGGAATGGACTCAGCGGCACCTAACAACAACAAATAATAATAGCTATTAACCATATATGGCTATATAAATTCAAATTAATTAAAATGGAATAAAATTAAAAATTCAGTTCCTCAGTCCAACTAACCACATATGTAATGCTCAACAGCTACATGTGACTAGTAGATATGATTTTAGACAGCAGAGATAATAGACCGCTTCCAACATCACAGAAAGTTGTCTTGGACCACCCCATTGCTCTAAGGGAAAAACAGAAAGTGATTTCACTTTGTCTGGAAAAAGTTGCCTGTTGTGTGTCCCTACCAGATAGGCTCAGAAAGAAGGCTCAGCATCCTCATGGCTGACTAAAAATCATAATAAAAAAAGATTACAAAATGAAATTTATAACCCATATTTCTCTGAGATTATATGTTATTTGGTATCTGACCGATAAACTGCCTCAGGTCATTTCTCCCTGCTCTGGGTCCAGTTTTCACCCCACTACCATTTATTAAAAAAAAAAAAAAAAAATGATCGTACATATGTGTTTGTGTATTTGTGTATGGTTATGGGGGGTGATGGGTTAGAGACTGGGTCTTATTTATCTCTGTATTCAAGAGCTAAACCAGTGCCTGGAACATACTAAATGAGTAAGTCAGTGAGTTAACAAATGAATCAATGCTTGCCTGTTTTGACTAGCAGACAGATGTTAATTACCATTCAATAGAAGCTATGCTACACATTCTGGTATTAAATGCCTCAGAACCACTCCTAATACGATTTTCTGACTCTAAACAACTTACTACAATAACATTAAATTTGCCTGCAGTTGTTCCTAATTCAGTCTTTCCAGTCCATTTTTGCAAGAAACTGGTCCCTTTCTGAACATTTAGGGTATGTGAAAATAAATAAGTAAAAATATAAGTCAAACTATAAACCATTTTACCCTGCTTTCCAACAACAGTTATTTCAATTCCTTTTTCTTTGACAGGAAGTGTGCTCAGTTATTTTTCTACAAGAAAATGACTTGGCGAATCAAAGACCTTAATTAAGACCCGTTGTAGAAAGGAATCACAATATTATATAGTAGCATGATTAAAATTAGATTCTATAGTTTTATCTTATAAAAAGGTCAAATGTTTCCCAAGTTTTCTTCAGCTCAGCTTCCTTTGAAAAAGATGTATTGCTACCAAAATAAATAGAAAACATTTTTAAAATAATTGTGCCAGAAAGGTAGTTATTTTCAAGATTGACACAGAATTCTTTGCATATAAACTAGACAAAAAGCAGTCATTTTTCAGACTCCAGCTACTTCTTTGTGTTATGTTGGGTGTTTGCCTGTAGAAGCCACAGTTTTAGAGGTGAAATCTTCATTTCTATAAACTAAAAAACCAGTTACTGTCAGGTTGATTTTGACTCATAGTGACTCCATGTGTGGCACAAACCATTAAGTGCTTGGCTACTAACTGAAATGTTGGTGGTTCAAACCTATCAAACTCACCCAGTGGTTCTGCAGGAGAAAGACCTAGCAATATGCCTTTGTGAAGACTACAACCAAGAAAACCCTATGGGGCAGTTCTTATCTGTCACATGGGGTCTCTACGAGTCAAAATTGACTCAACAGCACCCAAGAACAACTAACTGAAAGGTTGGCAGTTTTAACCCACCCACAGGTGCTGTCATGGATTGAATTGTGTCCCTCCAAAATATGTGTCAACTTGGTTAGGCCAGGATTCCCTGTATTGTGTGGTTGTCCTCCATTTTGTGATTGTAATTTTATGTTAAAGACGATTAGCATGGGATTGTAACACCCTTACTAAGGTCACATCTCTGATCTAATGTAAAGGGAGTATCCCTGAGGTGTGGCCTGCACCACCTTTTATCTTACAAGAGATAAAAGGGAAGGGAAGCAAGCAGAGAGTGGGGACCTCATATCACCAAGAAAGTAGCACCAGGAACAGAGCTCATCCTTTGGACCTGAGGCTTCTGCACTGAGACACTCCCAGACCAACGGAAGACTGATGACAAAGACCTTCCGCCAGAGCCAACAGAGAGAGAAAGTCCTTCCCCTGGAGCCGGCACCCTGAATTAGGACTTCTAGCCTACTGGACTATAAGAGAATAAACTTCTCTTTGTAAAAGCCACCCACTTGTGGTATTTCTGTTACAGCAGCACTAGATGACTAAGACAAGCGCCTCTAAAGAAAGACGTGGCAATCTGCTTCCCAAGGTCAAAGTCATAAAAATCCTGTGGAGGGCAGCTCTATGCCGCAACACATGAGGTTAACATGATTCATCTCTACAGGTCAAAGAATATACTTACTTTGTTTTCTGAAGGGCTGTGTCCTTCTAAATCCTCCTTTTTTTTTTAAATTTCCAGGGGAAAAAATTAATGGTCCATTGACTGGGAGTGTTAATGTCTCAGGCATTTAGAATGGGACTCCCAAATCATATGTGTCAAATGTATTTTAGATATGTTTTTCAAAATGTGTGAGTTGCTCTATGACTTTTGTTCAATATTCCATCTACAGAGGTGAACGGATAAATGACAATGAGCACTCAATTATTCGTTCTTGCTTGCAGCCCAGTTTGAGTAAGATTTTTGAAATAGAAACTGTGAGCAATGATAAGTAATCAAGAAGAGGATAATATAACTATGTGGATATATAGAGTATCACGGCTGAGAGGTGTTCATAAGCTCTTTTGAGAAACCAGTAAATAAATAAATAAGAGACTTCTGAAGACTAAAGAGTTCTAAGCACTTGCTCTGAAATTCTTCCATGACTCATAATGAGCTGTCCTGCTTCTCTTGTCACAGAATCTCTCTCATTGAATGCGGGAAGAGCCCTCCCCCGTTTCGTTATCTCTTTCTCATGTGGGTGTGTAGACAGACATGCCTGTGTGCGTGTGGCAGCATGTATGCACACACACACACACACACATAGTTAGAGAAAGTGTTTCTCCAAATATTCTTCCTCAACTGACAAATCTACATTAAACTCCCCCAGTCTCTCTGATGCACCTGCATTCTGATTTTTTGGCTAGGAAAGAGAGGGTGGAAGCTTTTGGAAGCTATCAAACTCCTCTTAAATCAGCCAGGTAAATGATTTGCACATGGCTTTTAGTGTGAAGGGGAACTCCCAAATAAAATAGTGAGAAATAAGTGCAAACCACAGTGAGACGTGGAAACCTACCAACAGCCCACAGTTTATTCCAGCGATGTGAATCTTGTGGTTGTGAAAATACTTTGTGCAGCAAAAAAGACTATACAACTTTGGTTATTATTGGTTGCTATGCATTGAATCTACCGATTCCCTCCCAAGTCCCGATAATCTAAACCTAGCAAATCTTCCTGGTTTTCTAATTGTAGGGATGTTAATGATACCCTTATTTACAGGTATTGTATAAATAATAGAAACAAAAACTATAAAATTTAAGACCTGAAAATAACCTTTAACATGAATAATAATACTGATAATAACACCTTTCATTCATTGAGCAATGGACAATACTGACTTCTTATATCATCTAGTTTAGTCTTTATAGCAGCTCTTTGCAATAGTTAATATTTTTTCCATGTGAAAATGAGGAGCCTGAGACTCGGAGAAGCTAAGTAATTTTTTCAAGATCTAACAGTTAATAAAAGGTGGATAGACTCTATCTGAACACTGATTCACCTGAATCCGAAGCTAATAGCATTGCCACTATGATTTACAAACTCACTCTATTAATAGTGCTATGACCTATGACAATTGCATACATTTATGATATTATTGTCATTCCTATTCTATTAAATATAAAAAATAAGGCCCATAGGTAGTAATTTCTCTAAATTTACACAGCAAATTATAATGCTCTTCCCATTTATTACATTTTTGTTCTTTATTTCATAATTATTTTGCTATTGTCATTTTTATTTATTCATTCAACAAAAATTTATTGAGCTTTGTACTGGAGACTCTATGAAGTCTGAAAATACAAGTGTAAATTATATCATCTTGGTGCTTGCTCTCAAAGGGTTCACACTCCAGTGCAACCAAGAGGCGATTCAGCAGGCAAAGCAGAGCAACAACCCTGCTGACAGGACAGGACAGGAAGACAAAAGTCCAGGCAATGCCCTACCCCCTCAGAGATTCTGAATACAGCATATGGCAGCAAACAGCAACCTCTATTCTTGACCAATAGGCAGTAGAGATGATTCCTGCTGCCTCAGGCTGACTATCAGAGGGAAATTATCCAATGGCTAGAAAGCTGGGCTGACTGCCAGGGAAACACCCAGAAAGTGTAAGGGCAATTTCTTGGCATGTGAGACTGATAGTTGCAGGGCATCTGGTCATGAATCCAATAAACATTTATTGAGCATGTACAATGTGCTAAGCATTAGGGATCTAAAGTCACATAACACACCACAGGGACACTGATCTGCAAGTAAATAATAATAACGCAACATAAGTGTACCATAGACATGTACTCAGGACATCACCAGATTCTCCCAAGCCCTTTCCCTAAGGAAAGCATTGAGATTCAGAGCTGATAATAAAGCACCAACCATTGCGAATGTTGTACAACTCGAGAAGATCAAATTAAGAAACTTAAAACCAAAATGAACATACATATCAATTTGCCTGGGCACAGTTCCGGATTACATGTTGCTTCAGCATGACTAAAGCACCCCTTTCACTCTCAAAAGTGATCTAGTTTATCTGATAAAATACATGGTCAATCAACTAATGACAAATGGAGGTGAAAACATGCTCTGTTTAATACACTAAGAATGGCTTAATTTTCACTTCTCGAATACTTGGTGCCAAGCATAGTGTTAGGTACTATACTTATGACATTACATCCTTCAAAAAATGAGGAAACTGAAATTTTAGAGAGTTGAGTTACTTGTCCAGGGATCATGTAGATACTAAATGGTGAAGCTAGCATTCAGACACAACTCTGCTTACATTTGACAACAGTAAGGACTAGAGTCAGAGAAGCTAAGGACAGCATGCTAGTTGCTCAAGTGGGAGGTAATCATGACCTGGACCGTAAGTGTAGTCAGGCCCATGGAAGACCTGTATTCCTTAGCCATTCTCATGACTATCGCTGACCATGACTTCAGTTCCAACATCTTGATTCTGACCAGAGGTGGATGACTGCAGGCAGAACGGGATGTGCCATGGAAGGTATCTTGGTTGGCCAAATTCCTTTGGAGACTGTGTCTTTTCAAGTTTTCTATAGACCTCCTTCCACATGACCTTAGTATAGTGCCTAAGGGATATGAGAATTTTTTTAACCAGTGATATGAACTTTTATGGTCTGTGAAAAGATGCATCTCTTTTGTTAGTTCCTTTGTTTACCTCTGCAGTGCTATAAATTGAAGCAGGAAATTATACTTTCCAGATTAGGAAGTCTTGTGCCTGGCATAGTCAAGAGATTTTCGTGAGAATTTGCCCTAGTTATTCAGGTTTTAATCCTCAATGAGAGCTCCTTAATTAGTTTACCTGATAGTAAAAGTACTTTATCATAATTGTATGAAATACAGACAACAGAGAAAGGTATAAAAATAAAGTGAAAATTGTCTGCAATTTCATTGCCTAGAGTTATCCACTACTAATGTTTTAATTTGTTCCCTTCTGGATATTTTTCCATACTAACTCAGGAGGATACAAAATTTACTATTTAAAAAAATTGTATCATACTGTGTATATTCTTTCATAAGCAGTTTTCTCTTTAACGTATTATAATTATTCTTATGTTCAAATGAAGATCTATAGGAATTTTCATGGCAACATAATAGTCTATCATGTGACTATGCACTGATTATTTAACCACTCCCAAATAGCCAGAAATTTAGGTTTTTTTTTCCTCAGTTTCTTTTTCTGTTATGCACAATGTTCAAAGAAGATTAAACCAAAATATCCATTGCTGTAGATTCGATTCTGACCCATACAGACCCTATAGGGCAAAGTAGAATTGTCTAACAGTTTCCAAGGAGTGCCTGGTGGATTCGAACTGCTAACCTTTTGGTTAGCAGCCCTAGCTTTTAACCCCTATGCCACCAGGGTTTCCTCAAAGAATATTACTACAATTTCTGTGAGGTTGTCGGGTCCAGTTGATTCTTTTAGATATGCTCCTAAAAATTGAATATTTTACATTCTGATTCACATTCTAGATTTTTCTCTTGATGTTGTCATTATTGTGGTGTGCCGTCAAATTGATTCTAACTCATTGCAACCCTATGTGTAGATTTCCAATATTCACTCCCACCTTTAGTGTATAAAAGCCTGTTTTCTTGGTGGCCCTTCTAAATTAGCGAGTATCAATCCTCTTAAAATTTTCTGCTCTAACCAGAAATTTTTAAGGTCCTATTTTTTACATCCTTCTGGTATTCTCTGCTTTCAGCCAGGATCCATCTGACATCAGCAATGATATCTCTATATATCTCTCTATATATACAGATGTACACATAGAGAGAGGTATCTCTGTATCTAGCTAGGAGCCCTGGTTGCACAGTGGTTAAGTGCTTGGCTGCTAACCAGAAGTTCGGCAGTTGAAATCCACCAGTCACTCCTTGAAAACCCTATGGGGCAGCTCTACTGTGTCCTATAGGTTCGCTACGAGTCAGAATATCTAGCTAACTTTCAAAAATTCTCCATGATCCAAATGGCAATTTTTTTTAAAGGAAAAAAGAACTATACTATCCAGAGTTAAAGTTTTTGGTGACCCCTGTTAAGCCTAATGGAAACACTGGTGGCGTAGTGGTTAAGTGCTATGGCTGCTAACCAAAGGGTTGGCAGTTCAAATCCACCAGGCAGTCCTTGGAAACTCTATGGGGCAGTTCTATTCTGTCCTATAGGGTCGCTATGAGTTGGAATCGACTCAACCGCACTGGGTTTGGTTTTTTTTTTTTTTTATTAATAACAGATAAAATTAATTGATTAAATAGAAATTAAAATTACTTTTATCAATTAAGAGTTGATTCATTTTAATCTAATTGCTAGTGGGCTTAAATATATGTTCTTACATATCTTTGGATACGTGTAGTTTTTATGGCTTGTTGGTTTTTTTTTTTTTAATATCCTTCACATCTTTTATCAGTGAGGCATTCGTATTGTTATTGTTCATTTGTAGGAATTGTTATTAATTAACTATATGAGACTTATCCGTACTTATCTGTCATCGTGTCAAAAATATTTTCCTCAGGTTGTCCTTGTTGCTGTTGTTGTTAGGTGCCATCAAGTCATTTCCAACTCATAACAGCCCTATGCACAACAGAACAAAACACTGCCTGGTCCTGCGCCACCCTTACAATCATTGTTATGCTTGAGCTCATTGTTGCAGCCACTGTGTCAATCCACCTCGTTGAGGGTCTTCCTCTTTTCCACTGGCCCTGTACTTGGCCAAGCAAGATGTCCATCTCCAGGGACTGATCCCTCCTGACAACATGTCCAAAGTATGTAAGATGCTTCTAAGGAGCATTCTGGTTGTACTTCTTCCAAGAGAGATTTGTTTGTTCTTTTGGCAGCCTATGGTATATTCAATATTCTTTGCCAACACCACAATTCAAAGGTATCAATTCTTCTTTGGTCTTCCTTATTCATTGTCCAGCTTTCACATGCATATGATGCGATTGAAAATACCAAGGCTTGGGTCAGGCGCACCTTAGTCTTCAGGGTGACGTCTTTGTTCTTCAACACTTTAAAGAGGTCCTTTGCAGCAGATTTGCCCAGTGCAATGCGTCTTTTGATTTCTTGACTGCTGCTTCCATGGCTGTTGATTGTGGACCCAGGTAAAATGAAATCCTTGACAACGTCAACCTTTTCTCCACATATAATGATGTTGCTCATTGGTCCAGTTGTGAGGGTTTTTGTTTTCTTTCTGTTGAGGTGCAACCCATACTGAAGGCTATGGTCTTTGATCTTCATCAGTAAGTGCTTCAAGTCCTCTTCACTTTCAGAAGCAAGGTTGTGTCATCTGCATAACGCAGGTTGTTAATGAGTCTTCCTCCAATCCCTATGCCCCATTCTTCTTCATATAGTCCAGCTTCTTGGATTATTTGCTCAGCATACAGATTGAATAGGTATGGTGAAAGAATACAACCCTGACGCACACCTTTCCTGACTTTCAACCTATCAGTATCCTCTTGTTCTGTCCAAACAACTGCCTCTTGATCTATGTAAAGGTTCCCCATGAGCACAATTAAGTGTCCTGGAATTCCCATTCTTCGCAATATTATCCACAATTTGTTATGATCCACACAGTCGAATGCCTTTGCGTAGTCAATAAAACAGAGGTAAACATCCTTCTGGTATTCTCTGCTTTCAGCCAGGATCCATCTGACATCAGCAATCATATCCCTGGTTCCACATCCTCTTCTGAAAACGGCCTGAATTTCTGGCAGTTCCCTGTTGATATACTGCTGCAGCCGTTTTTGAAGGATATTCAGCAAAATTTTGCTTGTGTGTGATATTAATGATATTGTTCTATAATTTCCATGTGCAGTTGGATCACCTTTCTTGGGAATAGGCATAAATATGGATTTCATCCAGTCGGTTGGCCAGGAAGCTGTACTCCATATTTCTTGGCAGGAGGAGTGAGCACTTCCAGCGCTGCATCTGTTTGTTGAAACATCTCAGTTGATATTCCGTCAATTCCTGGATCCTTGTTTTTCACCAGTGCCTTCAGAGCAGCTTGGACTTCTTCCTTCAGTGCCGTCTGTTCCTGATCATATGCTACCTCTTGAAATGGTTGAAGGTTGACTATTTCTGACACAATGACTCTGCGTATTCTTTCCGTCTTCTTTTGTTGCTTCCTGTGTCGTTTAATATTTTCCCCATAGAATCCTTTACTATTGCAACTCAAGGCTTGAATCAAGCTGCCCTTTGAAATCTTATGTTCAGGTCTTTTACTTCATCAATTCTTCCTTTTGCTTTAGCTGCTCGACATTTGAGAGCAAGTTTCAGAGCCTCCTCTGATATCCATCTTGGTCTTTTCTTTCTTTCCTGTCTTTTTAATCACCTCTTGCTTTCTTCATGTATGATGTCCTTGATGTCATTCCACAACTCGTCTGGTCTTTGGTCACTAGTGTTCAACGCGTCAAATCTATTCTTGAGATGGTCTCTAAATTCAGGTGGGATATACTCAAGGTCATATTTTGGCTCTCGTGGACTTGCTCTGATTTTCTTCAGTTTCAGCTTGACCTTGCATATGAGCAATAGATGGTCTGTTCCATAGTTGGCCCCTGGCCTTGTTCTGACTGATGATATGAGCTTTTCCATTGTCTCTTTCCGCAAAAGTAGTCAATTTGATTTCTGTGTGTTCCACCTGGTGAGGTCCATGTATACAGTCGCCATTTATGGTGGCGAAAGAAGATATTTGCAATGAAGAAGTCATTGGTCTTGCAAAATTCTATCATTTGATCTCCAGCATTGTTTCCATCACCAAGGCCATATTTTCCAGCTACTGATCCTTCTTCTTTGTTTCCAGCTTTCGCATTCCAATCACCAGTAATTATCAATGCATCTTGATTGCATGTTAGATCAATTTCAGACTGCAACAGCTGATAAAAATCTTCTGTTTCTTCATCTTTGGCCCTAGTGGTTGGTACATAAATTTGAATAATAGTCATGTTAGCTGGTCTTCCTTGTAAGGGTGTGGATATTATCCTATCACTGACAGCATTGTACCTCAGGATACATCTTGAAATGTTCTTTTTGACGATGAATGCAACACCATTCCTCTTCAGGGTGTCATTCCCAGAATAGTAGACTACATGATTGTCTGATTCAAAATGGCCAATACCAGTCCATTTCAGCTCACTAATGCCTAGGATTATCGATGTTTATGTGTTCCATTTCATTTTTGAAGATTTCCAATTTTCCTAGATTCATACTTTGTACATTCCAGGTTCTGATTATTAATGTATGTTTGCAGCTGTTTCTTCTCATTTTGAGTAGTGTCACATCAGCAAATGAAGGTCCCCAAAACTTTACTCCATCCACATCATTAAGGTCGACTCTACTTTGAGGAGGCAGCTCTTCGAGGAGGCAGCTCTTCCCCAGTCATCTTCTGAGTGCCTTCCAACCTGGGGTGCTCATCTTCCAGCACTATATCAGACAATGTTCCGCTGCTATTCATAAGGTTTTCACTGGCTAATACTTTTCAGAAGTAGACTGCCGGGTCCTTCTTCTTAGTCTGTCTTAGTCTGGAAGCTCAGCTGAAACCTGTCCTCCGTGGGTGACCCTGCTGGCATTGGAACACCAGTGACATAGCTTCCAGCATCACACCAATATGCAAGTCCCCACAGTACGACAAACTGACAGACAAGTGGGGGCAGGTGGTCCTTGGTCTTTTCAATTTATTGAGTGTGGATTTTTTTTGTTTTTTACTATACAATATATATTTACATGTGTGTAGCCCATTGCTGTCAAGTCAATTCCAGCTCATAGCAACCCTACAGGACAGAGTAGAACCACCCCATAGAGTTTCCAAGGAGCAGATGGCGGATTCAAACTGCTGACCTTTGGGTTAGCAGCCAAGCTCTAAACCCCTGTGCCCCTAGGGCTCCTATATGTGTATATATAAATACTGATGACTCTGTAGGATGGAGTAGAGCTATAGGATTTTCTACTCTGTCATGTGATGTTACTATAATTAGAAATGGGCTCAATGGCACCTAACAACAACAATAAAGGCATAGCCATGAATAGACATCTACACAAATGTTGACATGGACACAGATAGAGATTGGAATTCTATTACACCTCTTCACTGCTATACTTACCTAACCCCCAGACTTCAATATGTAACACTTGTGGCTTTCTCTTATGGAGTTTAGTACTCTCTATAATGTGTCTTTATACATAGCTTGGAAGACAGCTACCTGGTCAGCCGACTGGAACAGATCCATATTTATGCCCAACCCAACATAATGTGGAAATTATGGAACAGTATCATTAATACCACACACAACTAAATTTGCTGAAGATAATTTGAAAAATCGTTGTAGCAGCACATTGACAGGGAACTGCCAGAAATTCAATCCAGATTCAGAAGAGGACGTGGGATGAGGGATATCATTGCTGATGTCAGATGGATCTTGGCTGAAAGCAGAGCATACCAGAAAGATGTGTTTTATTGACTATGCAAAGACATTGGACTGTATAGATCATAACAAATTAAGGATAACATTGCAGGAAAGGGAAATTCCAGTACACTTAATTGAGCTCATGAGGAGCCTTTACATAGGCCAAGAGGCAGTCATTCGAACAGATCAAGGGGATGCTGCGTGGTTTAAAATCAGGAAAGCCGTGCATCAGCATTGTATCCTTTCACCATACTTATTCAATCTATGTGCTGAACAAATAATCAGAGAAGCCGGACTATATGAAGAAGAATGTGGACCAGGATTGGAGGAAGACTTATTAGTAGCCTGTGATATGCAGATGACATAACCTTGCTATCTGAATCCAAAGAGGACTTGAAGCATTTACTGATGAAGATCAAAGACTGCAGCCTTCAGTATGGATTACAACTCAACATAAGGAGAATAAAAATCCTCACAACAGGACTAATAAGAAATATCATGACAAATAGGAAAAAAAAATTGAAATTTTCAAGGATTTCATTTTACATGCAACATGATCAATACCCATGGAAGCAACAGTCAGGAAATCTAATGACATATTGCATTGAGCAAATCTGCTGCTAAAGACTTCTTTACAATGTTAAAAACCAGAGATGCTAATTTGAGGACTAAGATAAGCCTGACTCAAGCCATGGCATTTTCAGTCACCTCCTATGCATGTGAAAGCTGGACAATGAATAAGAAGGATCGATGAAGAATATTTACTAGAAGCAAGGATGGTGAGACTTTGTCTCAAGTACTTTGGACATGTTCTCAGGAGGAAACTGTCCCTTGAGAAGGATATCATGCTTGGTAATGTAGAGGGTCAGCAAAAAAGAGGAAAATTCTCAACGAGATGGATCGACACAGTGGCTGCAACAGTGTGCTGAAACATAGCAATGATTGTGAGGATGATGCAGGGCTGGGCAGAGTTTCATTCTGTTGCACTTAGGGTCACTATGAGTCAGAATCGACCTGATGGCGCCTAACAACAGCAAATAATGTCTCTTGGATATTTATATTAAAATTTTATCTCTTTTTTGAACTTAAAGCTTCCTTGAGTCCCACAAAGCACCTAGCATAATACCTGGAAAGTCTTAAATAAATGAGTACAAGTAGCTTTGTGTCTCATCTTGGACACCTTAGACATGAGGAAACTCAGTCCCATGGAGTTTTAATTCTGTACACCTGACCAAAGTCACACAGCAGAGACAATCCACCTGATGTCCCATCCAGTTCTCTTTCTATCAGCCTCCTTGTTTCTAATCACAGTAGAATGCTTCATGCAACAACCGTCAGAATGGGAGCAGCATATAGTGAGCAAAAGCATCCCACAGCCTTCGAAAACCTCAGCCACCACAGGCTCCTCCCTGACAAAAGGAACGTATTAGAGACCCTGAGCAAAGAGAAACATCCATAGATATGCTCCACAGAAGGGCCTAGTGGCTTTAGGGCTTTTGGGGTTTGTTTGTTTTAGTCACCCTCAAACCCTCCGAGAGCAGCAGCAGCCAAGGTGATTCCAAACCTAAAGATTCCAAACCAGGCAGGTTGCTTTGGTTTAAAGTCTCCTCACCTAAACAGTCCAATCCCAGTTCGTTATTATGACCACTAGATGGAGTGCAGTTATTAGCCTGAAGAGACGAGACTGCACGCTTTTATGCATACCAGCTTCTGTGAGCAGCAAGTGACCCTCAGGTTCTTAGCCATTTCTTCCAGTGGGAACATTTGTACACAAGGTTTAAAGTCATAGAGGTTTGTTTTTCTCTTCATTGTGAACTAATTAATGTGATGTTCTTCAGTGGGTATTTGAAGTTGCATTTAGACACATTCTCTCTCTCCTTCCCTCCCTCTCTCACTCCTTTATCTTTATTGTTTTTAAACAGAAAGAGTATTCTGTGTATCCCCGGCCTCAGTCAGATTTTCTGCCCCCAATACATTCAAAGCTACTAGATTTGTCTGCTCCACTGAAACAGGGAAAATCATGAAATAGTTTCACTTTTTAATTTGATCTAAAAGATTAAATCTCAAATGGATCTAGAATGTAATTCCTCTTTGACTTCATGTTCAGTAATACTAGCTGCCTCAGAAAATAAGACTCGGGAGTTCCTTTTGTCATATTATTTATTGTTCAGTTAGTTTTCATAGAGGTCACGGTAAATTTGGCAATTGTCCTCTTTTTCTGAGCTTTAGATACTTCCTACTGTCACCTACATTTCCCTGACCCATCAAATATAAACAAAAGTGAGACATGGCTACAAGTAAGACAAATGGAACAAAAGGTAGCAATTATAACCCTGAAGACTCCCACTTTAAAAAATTCAAGATCATTCTTTTTCACCTCTGAAAAATGAATTACTCAAGCTTCACCAGGGGGTTCACCATCCGTCAAGTTCGCCTAACTTTTCTTCAAAAATAGAGAAAATAGCACCTTACGGATGTTGTTAGTTGCTGTAGTTGATTCTGACTCATGATGACTGGGTAAAGCACTTGACTACTACACGAAAGGCTGGCGGTAGAACTCACGGAGAGGCATCTTGGAAGACAGGTCCGGTGATCTGCTTCCAGAAGGTCACAGCCTTGAAAACTCTATGGAGCAGTTCTACTCTGCACACATAGGGTTGACATGAGTCGTAAGATGTATACTACTTTGCCTAAATGGTGTTGCCTTCTGAACAGTTAATAATTCTTAACAAAAGTTTCAAGGTTCCCGGCATCAACAATTTATACATCAGTTAGCTTAAGAATGATTGAGACACTTAAAAGATAGCTTTGGGAAAATAACAACTCACCCGGTTAAGAGTAGAGTTCCATGAGTGCAACTTCGAACAAAAGTAACTTAAAACAAAACAAAAAAACTTAAAAGTCATCTGATATTGTATATGTGTGTGTGCGTACGTGTGTACACATGTATACATGTCCCTAGAGAAGGACATCATGCTTGGTAAAGTAGACGGTTAGCAGAAAAGAGGAAGAACTTCAATGAGATGGATTGACACAGTGGCTACAAGGATGAGCTCAAGCATGACAATGATAGTGAGAATGGTGCAGGACCAGGCTATGTTTCATTCTGTTGTACATGGGGTCACTATGAGTCGGAACTGACTTGACAGCATCTAATACACACACACACATATATATATATATATATATACATACACATATACATACACACACACATATAATATTAATATACATACATAAAATATAGATATACTATTGCCTACAGCTGTAGGCTTTCTTTTAATGTATACAGTCACTCAGAAAAATAATTTGATTCACCTTTATTTTCTCGTCTTTTCTCCTAATTCCCCAGTAAGCACTAACATTCTTAGGCAAAAGAGTATGAGGACAGATTAAGTCTTACGCCTTGGACTGAAGATCAGAAGGTTGAATGCTGGATAATGTTAATGACCATATATAAAAATCTCAGGATAACATCCCCTGAATTTGGGTGATGTGTAGTATTTCTGGGTAATTTTTCTATATCCCATTACATGAATAAAAATGGAATTTTGCAAATTTGTACAAAACTTGGTCTAATGCATTCTTTCACATAACATGATTTTTTGAGCATTTCGGGGTCTCTGTTGGGTCATAGCTCTAAGTAAAACGAAACAAAAACGAAATCAAATCCTAAAAAGAAAGTATTTGGGAAGATAAACAAGTCCAAGTCATGCTCTAATTTCTGTGGTCATCATGGGAGAAAACAAAATCTATTCATCTGGAAATATTTAAAAATGATAGATAACCAAAATAAATTTAATTTTTTTTCAATATATGGATGTTATAGTGGTAGAGCAGGATGCTGGAGACACATACTGCATTAGGGAAGTCAGAAAAGAGTCTCTAACTGCAGTATTGCTTACACAAGTGAAGTTACTTAACCCTTCCAGGTTCCATAACTTCATTTGTTCATTTGTTTGAGGATTATTTATTGAATGCCTACTATATGCCAAGCACTCTTCTAGACCCTGAGGATAGAGGGTCTACCCTCATCAAGGTTACATTCCACTGGGGAGAGATAGGAAGTAAACAAAATATGTGTGGTGCCATGAAATGCTTTTGTATGGCCTTCCTAACCATGGTTTTGTAACTCCTGCTAGATGATTGGCTGGGCCGCAATTTTGCAAGGGATTGGCCAAGTTACTCTACAAACTGACTGACTTTTTTTGGTCAATTTGCTGAGAGTGCCATGCCTTGAAATGGACAAGATGTTTACTTACATAAAGCCAACACCTCAGACGTTAAGGAGGGCCTGACTACCATCAAGAAGGGTCTAGAGCAGAGCACGTCCTTTGGACCAAGGACCCACGGTCCCTGTGCTGAGAATCTCCTAGACACAGAAGTGAGAGCTGTAAAACTGAAGACAATGCAGATGGCTGCAATGGCTGCAGTGGGCTTCCCACCTTACAGAGTGAAAGCTGAGTGCCTTTGAGCAAGAGGCTCCCCGGAAGAGCTAAAAGAGTTTTAACACTTGAAAAGGCCTGAGTGTGTCCTGTGCAGGGTTTGCCTTGGAGGATCCTGTGCAGGGGTCTCCCTATAGCGGGGCTGAGCCAAATTCCTCTGGGAAGCTTGCCAGCAGAGCTCAAAGAGCTGTAACACTTGTTTGGTCAAGGCCAGAACATGCCCCTAGAGGCACAGGGGTGCACATGTCTTCAACCCCTAGACAGCATGGGCTCAGGTAGCATGGTGGCAAGAGAGCCCCACAGGCCTGGGTTGCATGGTGGGAGCTGGTAGCAGAAGTCATCGAGGCCCAGAGGCAGAGAAGAAACCACAGGAGCTGTGTAGCCTCTCCGAGCAGCATGGTGGTAGACAGAGGGAGCAGTGACACGAAGACACCTGTCACCTGACCTGAACGACAGTGTGCCTGCCCAGTAACATCAGAGTATCAAAACCAAACCCAAGGTTGTCGAGTTAATTCCGACTCATAATGACTCTATAGGACAGAGTAGAACTACCCCATAGTGTTTCCAAGGAGCAGCTGGCAGATTTGAACTTCTGTCATTTCGGTTAGCAGCTGAGCTCTTAACCACTTCACCACCAGGGCTTCCAAAAGCAGACATGGGTAATTTGGGGAAGGGTAAGTGGTTCGCCTTTTGAGGATCTGTTGTTATTGTTTACTGTTTGCTTTCTATAAGTAATAATAATGGCTTTCACTTTGCCAACACTGCATCCCACTCAATCACAGATGAACACAGCATCCGTGGAATGACTGATGCCAGTGGGTGTACATGCCTCATTCCTAGCAGTCTTACAGCTGGCTGGAAGCTTGAGGCACAGGCTGTCTGCATGTACAATGCAGATGAAGTATACAATGTGTAACTAAAATACTATATAAAATGTATATTATATGAGATAGCCAAGGCAGATTATTCAATTGGCAAGGTAAGCACGTTTTTTCACCACATCAAAGATTCTTCCTCTAGGTATGGCTGGCATCTGTCTCTTCCAATCTCACAGCACCTTCCTACAGAATCAAAGCCTCTTTTAAAATTTACAGTCCCTGATAGGGGCAAATGACCCAGTAAGCAAGGTAAACACGAGCTTACTTGTGCTTACTTACTAATCTGTAGTGAATAATTTCACGATGGTTTCACCACATCAAAGATGTGAAATTGTTCACTACAGGTGATCTGATAAGCAAGGTAAGCACTGTGCTTACCTTGCCTTTTGTACGACCCACCCCTGTTGTTGTTATGTGCCGTCCAGTCAGTTCCAACTCATAGCGATCCTATGTACCACAAAACGAAACACTGTCTGATCTTGTGCTGTCCTTACAATCATTGTTATCCTTTAGCCCATTGTTTCAGCCACTGTGTCAGTCTAGCTCACTGAGGGTCTGGCTCTTTCCCGCTGACCCTGTGCTTTACCAAGCATAATGTCCTTCTCCAGGGACTGATCTCTCCTGACAACATGTTCAAAGTATGTTAGACGCAGTCTCACCATCCTTGCTTCCAAGGAGCATTCTGGTTGTATTTCTTCCAAGAGAGATTTGTTCATTCTTTTGGCAGTCCACCGTATATTCAGTATTCTTCCCCAACACCACAATTGTCGCCAGGCCTCAATTCTTCTTTGGCCTTGCTTATTCATTGTCCAGCTTTCACACGCATATGATGCGATTGAAAATACCACAGCTTGGGTCAGGTTCACCTTAGTCTTCAGGGTGACATCTTTGCTTTTCAACACTTTAAAGAGATCTTTTGCAGCAGATTTGCCCAATGCAATGTGTCTTTTCATTTCTTCACTCCTGCTTCCATGGCTATTGATTGTGGATCCAAGTAAAATGAAATCCTTGAAACTTCAATCTTTTCTCTGTTTATCGTGATGTTGCTTATTGGTCCAGTTGTGAGGATTTTTATTTTCCTTATGTTGAGGTATAACACGTACTGAATGCTGTGGTCTTTGATCTTCATCAGTAAGTGCTTCAAGTCCTCTTCAAGCAAGGTTGTGTCATCTGCATAACGCAGGTTATTAATGAGTCTTTCTCCAATCCTGATGCCCCATTCTTCTTCATATAGTCCAGCTTCTCGTATTACTTGCTTAATACACAGATCGAATAGGTATGGCAGAAGGATACAACCCTGACTCACAACTTTAAACCACTCAGTATCCCCTTCTTCTGTCCGAACAACTGCCTCTTCATCTATGTACAGGTTCCTCATGAGCACAATTAAGTGTTCTGGAATTCCCATTCTTTGCAATGTTATCCATAATTTGTTATGATCCTCATAGTCGAAGGCCTTTGCATAGTCAATAAAACACAGGTAAACATCTTTCTGGTATTCTTTGCTTTCAGCCAGGATCCATCTGACATCAGCAATGATACCTCTGGTTCTGTGTCCTCTTTTGAATCCATCCTGAATTTCTTTCAGTTCCCTATCAATATACTGCTGCAGCCGATTTTGAATGATGTTCAGCAAAATTTTGCTTGCGTGTGATATAAATGATATTGTTCAGTAATTTCTGCATTCAGTTGGATCACCTTTCTTGGGAATAGGCATAAATATGGATCTCTTACAGTCGGTTGACCAGGTAGCTGTCTTCCAAATTTCTTGGCATAGATGAGCGAACACTTACAGTGCTGCATCCATTTGTTGAAACATCTCGATTGATATTTAGTCAATTCCTGGACCCTTGTTTTTCCTCAAGGCCTTTAGTGCAGCTTGGACTTCTTCTTCAGTACCATCGGTTCCTGATCATATGCTATGTCTTGAAATGGTTGAATATCAACTAATTCTTTTTGGTATAATGACCCTGTGTATTCCTTCCATCTTCTTTTGATGCTTCGTGCATCCTTTAATATTTTCCCCATAGAATTCTTCACTATTGCAACTTGAGGCTTCAATTTTTTCTCAAGTCCTTTCAGCTCGAGCAATGCTGAACATGTTCTTCCCTTTTGGTTTTCTATCTTCAGGTCTTTGCACACATTATTAAAATACTTTACTTTGTCTTCTCAAGCTGCCCTTTGAAATCTGCTTGGTTCTTTTCCTTCATCACTTCTTCCTTTTGCTTTAGCTGTTCAACATTCTACAGCAAGTTTCAGAGTCTCCTCTGACAACCATGTTGGTCTTTTCTTTCCTGTCTCTTCAATGATCTCTTGCTTTCTTAATGTATGATGTCCTTGATGTCATTCCACAACTCGTCTGGTCTTTGGTCACTAGTGTTCAATGAGTCAAATCTGTTCTTGAGATGGTCTCTAAATTCAGGTGGCATATACTCAAGGTCATATTTTGGCTCTCGTGGACTTGCTCTGATTTTCTTCAGTTTCAGCTTGCATTTGCATATGAGCAGTTGATGATCTGTTCCACAGTTGGCTCCTGGCCTTGTTCTGACTGATGATATTGAGTTTTTCCATCATCTCTTTCCACAGATGTATCAACTTGATTCCTTTGTGTTCCATCTGGCGAGGTCCATGTGTATACTCGCCGTTTATGTTGCTGAAAGAAGACATTTTTAATGAAGAAGTTGTTAGTCTTGCAAAATTCTATCATTTGATCTCCAGCATTGTTTCTATCACCAAGGATATATTTTCCAACTACCAGCCCTTCTTTGTTTCCAGCTTCCGCATTCCAATCACCAGTAATTGTCAGTGCATCCTGATTGCATGTTCAAACAATTTCAGCCTGCAGAAGCTGATAAAAATCTTCCATTTCTTCATCCTTGGCCTTAGTGGTTGGTGCGTAAATTTCAATAATAGTTGCATTAACTGGTCTTCCTTGTAGGCATATGGATATTATCCCTGACAGCGTTGTACTTCAGGATAGACCTTGAAATGTTCTTTTTGATGATGAATGCAACACCATTCCTCTTCAGTGTGCCTGTCAGTTTGTTGTACTGTGAGAGCTTGCATATTGCTGTGATGCTGGAAGCTATGCCATCGGTATTCAGATACCACCAGGGTCACCCTTGGAGGACAGGTTTCAGCTGAGCTTCCAGACTAAGGCAGACTAGGGAGAAGGACCCGGCAGCCTACTTCTGAAAAGAATTAACCAGTGAAAACCTTTTGGATAGCAGCCAAATATTGTCTGATATAGTGCCGGAAGATGAGCCTCCAAGGTTGGAAGGCCCTCAAAAGACGACTGGGGAAGAGCTTCCTTCTCAAAGAAGAGTTCACCTTAATGACATGGATGGAGTAAAGCTTTCTGGACCTTCATTTGCTAATGTGGCACAACTCAAAATGAGAAGAAACAGCTGCAAACATCCACCCCTGTGGAATAAAGTAGTAAAAAATTACTAGGAGGCTTGCAATTCTAAATAGGGTCATCAAGAAAAACCACACTGAGGTGACATTTAAACCAAAACTTAAAAGAAGAAGATATTCAGGGAAAAGATATTTCTGACAGGGGAGGAGCAAGTGCAAGGACCCTGAGGTAGTGGTATACGTACCATATTTGAGGAAGAACAGAGAGGCCAAAGTAGTTGGGGTGAAATGAGCCAGCCAGAAAAGTAGAAGGTGGATTCAGAGACATAACAGAGATGGAGAGGGAAATAAGAAGTCATTATAGACTCTTATAGAGAGAAATGACATTATCTGGTTGATATTCAACAGGATCCCTTGGGCTAGTTATTGAGAATAGATAAAAATGAGGCAGTGGTAGATGCAGTGAGACCAACAAGGTAACTATTTCAATACTCTAGATGAAAGATAATGGTGGCTTGAACTAGAGGGTAGCAGTACAGACCCAATCTACATCTCATATTAAATCTAATAATTCATATGAGAATGATCTGAAAGTTTTAAATTGCTTCACAAATATAAGATAGTAATATTGTTTGGGTTTTTTAGGTTTTGAGGGTTTCTATTTTTTTTTTCGCACATACTATTTCAGATCAACTTCAGATGAAGAGTTCATTTTGAAAATACTGAGCTTTTACAAAGAGTTTTTCAGGGATGGATCTTAATTTTTATCTTTTTTTAGTGATCTACCAATACGATTACATATTTTTCCATTCATCCATTTATCTTATAAATTGCATTAATACATTTTCATATAGTACTGGGGTGACTCTGCCTGCTTATGATAAATGAATCTTGTAATATAATTTTCGGTTTGATTTGCTGATATTTAGGAGTTTACATCCATTTCATAAATAAGATTGTGCACATGTTTTCCTTTTGTTACCTATTATAATTACATTAGCTGCATAGAGTGAACTTGAAAGTATTTTATCTTTCTTTGCACAGGAAGAGTTTAAATATCATAGGAGTTATTTGAACTTTATTTCATTATCTGGGCCAATCTCTTTGGAAGGCAGATACTTACCATTTCATTTTTACAATTCAGATAATTCTACCTCTACATGAGCTGATTTAAGTGATTGACATGCTGTTAGAAATTACCCATTTAACTACATTTTGAATTTTTAATGAAAAAGTTGTAATTTGTTTCCCATTAATCCATACCTGTAGTTACTCTTTTTCTTTTCCTTAGTATCATTTATTTATGCTTTCTCTCTTTCCTCTTTGGCTGATCTTCTCTCTCTTTTTTTTTTTTTTCTGTTATGATGATCTTTTCAAAAAATCAGTTTGTGTCTCTAGTGAGGTTCTACATTTTTTTCCTGTTAATTTATGCTTTAATCTATGGATTTATGCTTTAATCTTTGGATTTATGCTTTAATCTTTGGATTTATTTATTTTTTTCTTTTTCTAGCTTCTTGAGTTGAATATGGAATTCATTTATTTTCACTTCTATTTTTTTAATAAGTACATGTAAGAATAAACATTTTCCTCTGAGAACTATTCAAAAACATCCCACAGGTTTTGAAATGTACTTCTCCTGTTCTTGCTCATTTCTACATTGAAATTTATATTTTGAAGGTCATCCTTAAAACCGAATCATTTTGAAAAAAAATTAATTTCCTACTTGATAGTTGTTTGGGGGCTATTTTATTGTTGGTCCTAGTCTAATTGTGTTGTATGCTTAGTTGCTTTTTCCAATATGATTTTAAACTCTGTAAATACCTTTTGATTAATCTCAAGATCTTTTATTAAAAATTTAATTTAACACAGAACTTAATTTTATTATGGGTAAAATGCTTTTAAGTAAAATAATTTAGACAAAGTGGATTTTTCTCATTAAGTTTATGTTTTGGAAAAGCCCTCTGTCTTAGGCTGAATCCTCTAGAGGAGCAAAACCAGTGAGGCATATATAAAAATATATATAACCCATTGCCATTAAGTCGATTCTGACTCATAGCAACCTTGTAGAATAGAGTAGAACTGTCCCATAGGGTATACAAAGAGAAACTGGTGGGTTTGAACTGCCAGACTTTTGGCTAGCAGCTGAGCTCTTAACCACTGTGCCACCAGGTTTCTGATAAATATATTGAGAGAGATTTATTTAAAGGAAATGGCTTAGGAAATTGTGGAGGCTCGCAAGTCCCAAATCCATAGATCAGGCAGCAAGCTGAAGGCTTCACCTGATTCACATGGTTGCAGGGGCTAATGGACCCAAAATCTGAAGGTCAGGTACAGGTTACTGGCTCACACCCAAGAATCAGAGGTCAGAGGATGAGGAGATGAATGCAGGATGGAGAGAGAGAGTGAACTGTGACAGATCATCCAAATATACTGGATGCAAGCCACATCCCAAGGATGCTCCCCTTCCAACTGACTGGCTGCTCACATCAGATCACAAAATGGAGAATGATTACATAATATCTGCCAAACCACTGAGAATCATGGCCTAGCCAAGTTGACATATAACATTAACTGTCACACCGTCTGATGAAAGTATAAATGGTAACTGATGGAAATTTGGGCTGGAAGCAAGGAGAGCAATCAAAAATTAAATAAATAAATTAAATAACCCATGCAAGAGATGGTGGTAGCCTGAATAGAGATATTCACTAAGATAGGAAATACAGAAGAAAGAGTAGAGAATGAGTTAAGTTTTGAGCTATGATTATGGTAACTAGAAAATTCAAGTGGCTATATCCAGAGTCCTATTGACCTGGAGCCTGGCAGGAAGGTCTGTCCTGGAGGTACAGATTTTGGAATTACAGTTATATAGGTGCACTAATAAAGGGGCATGATGGACAAATTCCATCTTATTGAGAGCTGTGTGGTAAGCATCACCATGAATCCAATTCTCAGCTGGAAGTGGATCAAGTTCTCACCTTCCCACTTCTCTGTCCTTGTTGCCAGCTGCCCAAGCAGCTCTCCCTCTCTACCAGCCATCCAGAACTGGACTGCAGTTCACGAATTAAAGACTCCATCCTTCAGATCAGCTGCCCATATAGCTATTCTCTGATCCTAGTCATCCTAGCCAGGTCAGAACACACAAGTTAGAAGGACTCTATCCTTCCTACCAACTGCCCCCACATCTCTTCTCTCTTAGCCACCCTGAGCTAAGTCAGAGCTCACAAGTTAAAAGGCCTCTGTCCTTCAGACTGCAAAAAAGGCAGACATCAGTCCCTCCCAGTTCAGATTGCTCCTGTGAGTTCACTAATTCACTGGAATGACTCTCAGAACTCACGGATAATATTTGTACTTATTCAAGGTCATACTTTGACTCTCGTAGACTTCTTTTAATTTTCTTCAGCTTCAATTTGCACTTACGTATGAGCAATTGATAGTCTGTCCCATAGTTGGCCACTGGCCTTGTTATGACTGATGATATTGAGCTTCTCCATCATCTCTTTTCACAGATATAGTCGATTTGATTCCTGTGTATTCCATCTGGCAAAGTCCACCTATACAGTCATCATTTATGTTGTTGAAAAAGGTATTTCCAATGAATAAGTATTGGTCTTTCAGAATTCTGTTGTGCAAACTCCAGAGTCATTTCTGTCACCAAGGTCATATTGTCCAAATACTGACCTTTTGTCTCCAACTTTTGCATTCCAATCTCCAGTAATTATCAATGAATCTTGATTGCATGTTTTGTCAATTTCAGACTGCAGAAGTTGGTAAAAATCTTCGATTTCTTCACCTTTCGCATTAGTGGTTGGTGCCTAAATTGAAAACTGTTGTATACTAACTGGTCTTCCTTGTGGGCGTGTGGATATTATCCCATAACTGACAGCTTTGTACTTCAGAATAGATCTTGAAATGCTATTTTTGATGTTGAATGTGACAGCATTCCTCTTTAATTTGTCATTCCTGGCATAATAGACAATATGTCCAATTCAGAATGGCCAATGCCAGTCCATTTCAGCTCACTAATGCCTAGAATATCAATCTTTATGTGTTTCATTTCATTTTTGACTGTTTAGAAATTTCCTTAATTCACACTTCTAACGTTCTGATTACCAATTTACGATGTGCTGATGACACTACCTTAAAAGTGAAGAGGACTTGAAGTACTTACTGATGAATAAAAAAAACTACAATCTTCAGTATGGATTACACCTCAACATAAAGAAAACAAAAATCCTCACAACTGGACCAATAAGTAACATCATGATAAACAGAAAATATTGAAGTTGTGAAGGTTTTCATTTTACTTGAATCAATAATCAATACCCATGGAAGCAGCAGTCAAGAAAGCAAATGATGCTTTGCACTGGGCAAATTTGCTGCCAAATACCTCTTTAAAGTGTTAAAAAGCAAAGATGACACTTTAAGGACTAAGGTACACCTGACCCAAGTCATAGCATTTTCAATTGTCTCATATGTGTGCAAAAGCTGGACAATGAAAAAGAAAGACTGAAGAAGAATTTATGGATTTGAATTATGGTGTTGGCAAAGACTATTGAATATACCATGGACCTGCCCAAGAATGAACAGATATGAGGTACCACCAAAATGCTACTTATGAATGAGAATGGAGAGTCTTCATGTCACTTACTTTGGCCACATTATCAAGAGGGACCAGTCCCTGGAGAAGGGCATTATGCTTAGTAAAGTAGAGGGTCAGTGAAAAAGAGGAAGACCCTCAGTGAGAAGGATTGACACAGCGGTTGAAACAATAAGCTCAAACATACCTACGATTGTGAGGATGGCACAGGCCCAGGCAAGGTTTTGTCCTGTTATACATTGCATCACTATGAGTCGGAACTACTTTGACAGCACCTAACAAAACAATCTGTACTTACAGTTACTCATTTATTATAACCAGAAAGGATACAAATGAAGAGACACTTCAGGTGAGTTCTTGGAGGGTTCCCTGTGCAAGTCTTCCATTGTCTCCCAGAACGGATGGCCCTCTGTGCATGTATATCTCACCAAACCAGGAAGCCCTCAAACTTCCATGTTCAAAGCCTTTTATTGGTTTCATTGCATTATCATGATTGGGGCCTCATTGCATAGCCATTGTTGATTAAATCATTGAATATGCAGCACTGAATTACGCTTCCCTATTTTCCTGAGGTTTGCTGACCATAGGTGGTCCTTGAGGCCCACCTCTCATGTGTTGCCTAGTTGTTCAGGAAGACAAAGACACTTTGATTGCTGGGGAATTCCAAGGGCTATCTTTCAGGAATCAAAGACAAAGACCAAGTTAAGTTCTTTGTATCATAATAGGTGATATTAAAAATAAAGCAGGAGGTAAAGTCATTTGTAAGGAGTAACAAGCCAAAGGAATTGAGAAGAATGATGAAGGTTTGATCTGATAAGCAGTTGCAAGAAAGAGAGAGAACCAGGATACCGAATTAAGTATTGAAAGTGTTAAAAACCCCAGTTATGTTCGGAGCTTTAATTTGTGATGGCAATAATCTGCCCAATCGGGTGTTTATCTCTACTGTATTTTGCATCCCAGGTATAGTATTGGAGGACACAATTGTATTGTTATGAGACTTGGATTCTGCAGTGTTAGTGCAGAAGAAAATTAAGGCAATACTGTGTTAAGTGATAATTGAAGAGAAGAATCATCAAGTTATAGAAGAAAATGAAACCAGGAGATATCTAATAGATAGGTGATCAAAAGGGACTAAAGGATAGAAATGATAAAACTAAGGGAATAGTTAAAAGATAGGTCTTTTTTGCCTGACAAAGACTGGAGAAACCCCAAGAGTATGGCCCCTGAGCAGAACTTGGCATGCAGAGAGAGAAAAATCTAAGTTTAAAACACTTCCACCCTCGTCACACTCCATCACCTAGAACCATTACAACATTACTCATGCGTAGTATACACACTTTGACATCTTGGTACAGTGTATGCTTGAGAATATTTTTGACCACAGCTCTTAGGTCTGGTTTAAGTTAGTTCATGAAAGGTAGGATCTTTACTTTTAATTTGTTTTGCACCAGGAAATATATCACATAACAAAGAGGTTTTACAACTTTTGTTTTTCACTAAATTGCCATAGTAATGATATGGATGTACCTCTTTCTGACCAACAACAATGAATATAAAAAGGTAAATTTAATATTTTTAAAGTGTGTTAGTTTCTTTTCACTCCAGAGTCAAGTTTTGTTACCTGTTAGATAATAGAAATAATAACTATAAAGCTGAGAGAGAAATTTCCAGTGAGATAACACATATAAAACTACTTAGCACACTGCCTGTCATATTAGTGCTTAAAATGTTAATCCCTTTCTTTTTTACCTTTGTACAGTTGTAATCATCAATATCTGGCAACACTACTTTGAGAATAACTGAGACCATAGTCTGCAAGCTGTTGCTAGAAGAAAAAAGCGTATGTGTGTATATACAGAGGAACCCTGGCTGCACAGTGGTTAAGTGCTTGGCTGCTAAACTAAAGGTTGGTGGTTTGAACCCACGAGGAACTCTATGGAAGAAAGATGTGGCAGTCTGGTTCTGTAAAGATTTACAGCCTTGGAAACCCTATGGAGCTGCTCTACTCTGTCCTAAAGGGTCACTATGAGTTGGAATTGACTAAATGGCAGTGGGTTTTTTGGGTATATATATATCATGGCACTGGGCTTCGATTGGGTTATATATATATAGGAGCCCTGGTGGTTAAGTGGTTAAGCACTCAGTTGCTAACAAAAGGTCAGCAGTTCAAACCCAGCAGCCACTCTGTCGGAGGAAGATGTGGCAGCCTGCTTCTGTAAAGATTTCAGCTTAGGAAACACACATGCATACATACAAATATATACATATATTTACTCATCTAAGACCTTGAAAGCCCCAAGAGTCATCTTTGCTTGCTTCCTCTACTTCTCTTGTTCCTTATATTCAATGCTATCAGCCCTGTCTCCAAAACATAACCCCAACCTGCCCCTCACTCCTTGTATAGGACTCCTGAGACACTCTAGTCTGAGCCAGCCCCCATCAGTTTCCTCCTGAATTAAATATTGGAATTGCCTGCTATCTGGTCTGTCTGCTTGCTTTATTCCCTGATCTAGACTCCATCATAGCACAGCCACTAGAGCGATCTTTTGATAATAGAAATCAGATCAATTCACTCCTCTGCTCAGAAGGAAAAAAAAAAAGATCGAAAGACTTCATATTTCATTTGAGATAAAACCAAACTTTTTACCGTGACCTTCAAGAGTCTCATAATCTGGACCTGCCTGCCTCTCTGAGCTCTAACTATTCTGGAAATTTACATGGCTTCTTTCTGTTTCTCAAACATGCCAAATTCACTAATATCCTACAGCTTTTGTATTTGTTTCTCTGCCTGGAACACATTTTTCCAGATGACTCAGGGATGTTTCCTTTGCACCACTCAGGTCTCAGCTCAAATGTCACCTATTTAGGAAGGTATTTCCTTACCACTTATTCAAAGCTGTCACTTCTCCTCAGTCCCACTCTATCACTTTATTCTGTTTAATTGTATTAATAGAGTTTATCACGAAGATAATTTTTTTTTGTTATTATTTTTGCAAAGGGGAAACACTTCTCTTTTGAAATTACTGATGAGATTTTGTTTTTACCTTCCTGAGAACTAATTTTGCTCTTTTCTAGAATCATTCATCTGCTTCTCAGGATTGCAGGAAGTTAACACTAAGATAGTCTTAGTAACATGAAGCTTTGAAATTCAAACACCAAGATTTGGTCCTGAGAAAGGACAATTTAAATTCCTGCATTTCCTCCTTTGGAGTCCCTAGGTGATGCAAATGATTAACACCTCTGGCTGCTAACCTAAAGGATGGCTGTTCAAGTCCCAGAAGCACTTTGGAAGAAAGGCCTCGCAATCTAAAAAATAAAAAAATCTACTTCCAAAAAATCAGCCATTGAAAACCCTATGGAGTGCAGTTCTACTGTAACACACATGGGGTCGCCATGAGTCAGAATCCACTCAAAGTTAACTAGTAGTGGTAGTAGTAGCTTGTCCTCCTTTAGCTGATAAAGGATCAGGTTTAATAAAAGAGACTATAGCATTTTATTTATATAAGGAAAGTCCAAACATAAGAGGAAGAGGAGAAAGCTTGCCCTTTTCTACTCTTGGGGGAAAGAAGAAAGGTCAGGAAGTCTCTTCTTTCACTGTTTGAACTCCTCACAGGCTGTCCTAGAGCAAATTACAGCACAGCCACACCAGAGTTGGTGGCACAGCATAGCTGGACAGCAAAAGGCTCTGAGGTAAACTTGTCCTGAGTCACCGTGTTTGCTTCCACATGGTGAAAACGGGACCTGTATGTCTTTGAGGTTTGGCTAGGGAACTTATCAGATGGATTACCTTAGTAGGCCTTAGCGAGTTCTGCCAGGCGGGTATCACGTAGGCCTGAAAAGGACCCACAGTCAAACTCCACGGGTCTTTACTGCCAGCAGTAACCAAATGGAAGCAAATCATTTGAGGACTTGGGGCCCTATCCCAACCCAGAGAAGACAGATGATGCGTTTCTCCAGCCACAGACTTCAGTCGTGAACATCAGCAGGACAAATGGCAGTAAGATAGATACCTTGCCCTAGAACCTTGACACTTCCTTCATCTTAGTGAGGGATAGAGTTAGAAAGAAGCTAAATGAGAATCTGAGCATTTTTGTCCGTGAGAGATTGAAAATTTCATACAGCAATGGTTCTCATACATTGTGCTTTATCAGAACCACGTGGGAAGCTCATATATCCCACAGACAATCAGGCTTATTGGGGTAGGATGGGGCCTGGGCCTTGGTATTTGTACCAAGCTCCCCAGGTGATTCTGATACCTACCAAAATTTGAGAACCATTGCCCTAGACCAAACTGAAACCCATTGCTGTCGAGCCAATTCTGCCTCATAGCGACCCTACAGGACAGAGTAGACCTGCCCCATGGGATTTCCAAGCAGCACCTGGTGGATTTGAACTACTGACCTTATGGTTAGCAGCCATAGCTCTTAACCACTGTACCACCAGAGAATGCCCTAAGTTATGTTTAAATTATGTGGTTGGAATAACTTTGAACTGGATGAAATTTTTAATTAATTTTCCCCCAACTAAAAAAAAAAAAAAGTTTTTTTTTTTTAACCAGTAGGTGGAGCCCTGGTGGCACAGTGGTTAAGAGCTCAGGCTGCTAACTAAAATGTCAGCAGTTTGAATCCACCAGGCGCTCCTTGGAAACCCCACGGGGCAGTTCTACTCTGTCCCATAGGGTTGCTATTAGTTGGAATTGAGTCGATGGCAAAGAGTTGTTTGTTTCGGCTTTAACCAGTAGGTAGTCTCTGGGCAGTGCCCACATTTAATGCGCTTGGCTGCTAACTGAAAATTTGGAGGTTCAAGTCCACCTAGAGGCCCCATGGAAGAAAAGCCTGGTGATCTACTACCAAAAACCAGCCACTGAAAATCAGTGGAACACAGTTCTACTCTGAGACACATGAGGTCGTCATGAGTCGGTGTCGACTTGATGGCAGCTGGTTTCTTTTGACACTGGTGGTTCAGTGGTAAAATCCTTGCCTTCTGTGGAGGAAACCCGGGCTCACTCTCCAGCCAATTCACTTCATGCGCAACAACCACCAGTCTGTCAGCGGTGGTTCGTGTGTTGCTATGGTGCTGAATAGGTTTCGGGGGGCTTCCAGAATAAGAAACCAGGAAGAAAGGCCTGGTGATCTACTTCCAAAAACCAGCCAATGAAAACCCTCTGGATCCCAATGCGATCATGGAAATGGCACAGAACTGGGCAGCATTTTGTTCTGTTGTGAATGGGGTAGCCATGGGTCAAGGGTCTACTCCATGGCACCTAACAACAATGACCAAGTGGAAGACTTGGTTTGCAACCTTACATGTGGAAACGTATCAAGATTGAGAGATAAGGAAAAAAAGGTCACCAGAAGTCAGGTCCGACTCAAAATTCAAGGAAGATGCTTAATTCTGGAAGGCTCTGAGAGAGAGCTTATTTCAGTCTGCTGCTGCCTTTGACCTAGTGAAATTTGTAGTTGATGTTCAACAGTCCTTTGTTTTAATGATCCTTCTGATATCTAGCCTACCTCTTTGATTCAAATCAATTTTTTAAGTAAGTTTTATTCTTCATTACCAAATATAAGTTCAATATATAAAACTGAGAAAATAGAGACAGAAAAATGTATCCATGACTGTACCATCTGGAAATCGTCAGTGCTAAAATGCTATTGTTGGGTGCCATTGAGTTGACTCCAACACATATTGACCCCATGCAACAGAGCAGAAAGGCCCCATAGGGTTTTCTTGGCTGTAACCTTTACATAAGCAGATCATCAGGTCTTTCACCCACAGAGCCACAGGTGGGTTCAAATCACCAAAC
The DNA here is from genome assembly GCF_030014295.1 of Loxodonta africana. Taxonomy (NCBI): domain Eukaryota; kingdom Metazoa; phylum Chordata; class Mammalia; order Proboscidea; family Elephantidae; genus Loxodonta; species Loxodonta africana. The sequence continues at coordinate 72,819,408 of NC_087346.1, read as the reverse complement.
TTTCAGTTACTATCTGAGCACTTAGCACTTAACTCTTGTGCCATCAGCGCTCCTTAGCATTAACATAGTTATATAGTATATATCAGGATCACAATTATTGTCCCTCTGCTGTATCCTCAGCACCTAGAACAGTGCCTAGAGCATAAAAAGTGCTAAGTGTGATCATTAAGGCTGTGTCAACTTGGCTGGGCCATGGTTCTCAGTGGTTTGGCAGTCATGATGTAGTTTGGCAGTCGTATAGTGATGTAATCACCTCCATGATGAGATCTGCTATGACTAGCCAATCAGTTGAAAGGGAGTTTCCTTGGGGTGTGGCCAGCATCCAATGAGTGTGGACTTTCTGGCAAAGCTCACTGGCTTTTGCTCTGCTCCGGATCCTGCATTTCGCTCTTCAGTATCTGACATCTGGGTCTTGGGACTTGGACCAGCAGCCCGCTGTCTTACATTCCAATCTTGGATTCCTCAGCCTTGGAAACCCGTGTGCCAGCAGCCTGCCATCTGACCTGTGGATCTTGTCATCGTCAGTCCCTGCAGCTATGTGACTCTGGAGAAGCCTCCAGCCTGACACCTGACCTATGAATTTGGGACCTGCCAGACTCTACAACTTTGTGAGTGATTTCCTGAGATAAATCTCTCTTTCTACATATATGTGTATGTAAATGTATATATATATATATATACATACACACTTCAATGGTTTTGCTTCTTTAGAGAACCCAGCCTAAGATACGAAGTAATTGTTGAATGAATCAGTCAACACATATATTAACTATTTTTCTTCATATTCGGTACCCATTGGGATAAGGGGTTTCCACTTATTCTCTTTCATCCATGTGGAACTTCAAAAAGAAAAATGCATATTAAAAAAAAATTATTAGCCTTACTTTCTTTAGCCTTTACTCAAGGATCTAATTTTTAAATATCTCTAGGCATACTTTAATTTTTTGACCATTCTTCCTAAATGCAAAGCTGAACACAAGGCATTAAAGGGGACTGACCAAGCAGAATACAGAAAAGGGCAGCTTTCCAGGTCTTGCATTTTATAACCCATTTAGCAAACTGAGCATCATTCTGAATTTTAAATACCAGGATTGGACAGCCAATTCAGTCAGCTTGTGTTCTAGTGTGATGCTGTCTACCTAGAGCGTAAGCCCCATTTGCTCTACTTGGTTCCAGGATCAGTGACTTGTCTGTGTTCTTTCTTTACCATAATATATTTTCTTCTACTTTTTTTTTCTAGGTATATGTTCTTTCCTCACTGAGAAAGTTTATATTCATCAAAACAAATTTCAGTGTTACTTCTCATTGTACCAAATTTAATTGAACAACCAAGAATTACATAAACAAAAATATCTTGGCTGTATGTCTTTCCAAAATTGAAAGTATTCCAGCTCTAATTCAATTTAGAGCTTGCCTGTAAATCACCTGAGATAAAGTATTACTGGGCCCAATTGAATTGTGTGGCCTTGGCCCTATGTGCATTCTGATGATTGTTGGGTAGCAAGCAAGCAAATCTCATTACATAAAAATTTCAAATAAGTGACATAAGAATAATTATTTGTCATATTTTTACTAATTTTAAAACTGAAGTAACTTTTTTTACTGTATCATCTTAGGTAAGCCAGAAATATGTTTTGAAGAATCCCCTTGCCTGTGTGGTTCTGAGGTGGGCTTGACCACAAGAGAAATTTGGGTAACAGACTGAAAGGTAGAAGTGAGGAGAAGCTATATTTATGCCCTGGAGGTCAGTGTAAGACCAGGCACTGCTGCAGCTCATATACACTGCTGCTGATCTGCTGGCTCACCTTGTTGGTGTAGGGCAGCAGCCAGGTCTGTGGTTCTTCCAGCTCCTTTAGCTTCTTCAGTCCTAAACCAGGTACGGTAAAACCTGTGAAAGCTGGAACTTGCGTGAGGTGGAAGCCTGTCAGAAAAGGAAAACTAAAATATTTCTCACTAAATGAGGGATAGAAAAGTGCTAAGACTGCACCCTATCAAAAGTGGAATAACTTGAGAGGCCTGGAAAAACAAGGTAGTCCCGTCTAGTTCTAGCTCTCACAGATTTCATTGTGTATGTTAAAAATGCCAGGTTATCTTGCAGGTCACCTATATGACCAAGGCTGACCATGAAAGACAGATACAGATCCCAGTTTGTTCTCATGGGTTCTGGTCTTTCATCACAAGTTAGGCTTTTGTTTCCAATAAAGTATGGCGAAGTGAAGTTATATGACTTCTGAGGCTGGTCACAGTACAGCCTCTGTCTTGCTGCCTGGAACAGTCACTCTTGGAGTCCTAAGAAGTCATGAGAAGAGTCTGACTACTTTGAGGCTGCCATGCTGTGAGGAGTCCAAACAATGGGAGGACATATTTAGTCACTTCAGTCAGCAGTCCTAGTCTTTGAGTAGTTCCTGCCCAAGTACCAGGTGTATGAGTAAACAAGTCTTCAAGTGATATTAACTCCCAGCCTCAGTCTTCAAGTTTTTCCATTTGATGCCCCAGATATCGTAGACCAGAGACCAGCTATCTTTGCCGTGTGCTATCTGAATTCCTGACCCACAGAATAAGGGAAAACAGTAACATTGTTTTAAGCCACTATGTTTTGGGATACTTTGTTCCATAGTCATAGTAAGTGGAACTAAGTCATGCAAACCATTACAGCAAAATTGTGAATGAAATGAATATTTGAAGCTAATATTTAGCTTTGAGGGTAGTCAACAGTTGATATGTTTATAATTGTTTTAAAGTCTTATGTAAATAGGATGCTACTACCTACCCATTGATGTCGAGTCTATTTCACTCATAGCAACCCTCTAAGACACAGTAAACTGCCCCATAAGGTTTCCAAGGAGTGGCTGGTGGATTTGAACTGCCGACCTTTTGGTTAGCAGCCAAGTTCTTAACCACTACACCACCAGGGCTCCTGTAAATGGGATAACAGATGTAAATATTCCTAATATCATGCCTGAAAAATAAATGACAAGAAGTTAACGTTATTCCAAAAAGAAATGTATGTATACATTTATAATTATTTCCCAATATTCACAGTAGTTATGTACAATTAGGTCACCATAAACACTGAATTAGTGAATACTGGGCCATGGCTCCTGGGAAGATGAAGCATTATCTTCCTGCGAACCTCTGGTCACAATATTTTTTTATCACCCAGTAAGTACAAACCTTGTTTTATGTGTATTTCTGTTTAAAGACACCATATTTAATATATGTTTCTTACAAATAATTTTATGCAGTATTTCTTCATAATAAAAACACTAGTTGAGAAGGGTTTAACATTTTTCTGATCCTGGGTAACAGGACTGCAAATTTCTCTGGTTTTCGACCTTACAATGCTGTCTACTATGCTTTTTTTTTACATCGGTCATCATCTCATGAATCCATAAATTTAGACACTTTTCCATCTTTTCCATTTTTAGAACTTCCTCGGGCTTCTTTGAATACAGACAGGTGAGTTTCCTTTTCCTTTTTTTTTGGATGTAGAGTATTGTTGATTCATTAACAACGAACGCATGGCAGATAGCATTTTAACTCAGGTTCACATGAAGCTTATCTAGCACACGTGTTTTCTCTGTAAGGCACATCACAGACTTCTCATGCTGAGGAACACTAGATAGCACTTCACACTACCCATGGGGTCATTTTAAACAGAAAATCACCAAAAAAAAAAAAGGAAAAAATATGGCATTAAATAGACTGCAAAAAAGATACTTGTTTACAGTATGAGAGCTGAAACAAGAAGGCAGAGTGTTGCCTTGTTCAATCTCAGTTAAGAGGATGTTTTCTACGTATATTTAGGAAATATATAAATATATATTATATATGTGTGTGTATTCATAATTCATAAAAATTAAAATTTAGGTAAGCTTAATGAATCACTTCATTTTGGTGAGGATTAACTCTTCATTTTATGCACAAGGTGTGACTGATCCCCTTTGAGCTTTAAAAGAAAAAAAAAAAAGATACTAGATTGGTACAATTCTGCATACGGATTCCAATGATACACCAGTTCCAGGACTAAATGGTTATTAAGGCCCCTTTAATGCTAATAGATATTAATAATAAAAACCAAAAACCAAACCCATTGCTGTTGGATCATTTCAGACTTGTAGCAGCCCTACAGGACAGAGTAGAACTCCCCCATGGAGTTTCCAAGAAGGGCCTGATAGAATCGAATAGCTGACCTTCTGGTTAGCAGTCACAGCTCTTAACCACTATGCATGCCACCAGGGTTTCCATTTTTTTTTTTTTTTATAGCTACCATTTAATCATCATTATTTCAGAAAAACTGTACAAAGGACTCCTAGATATTTTATTTAATCCCACAAACAGACCTCTAAATTAGTTATTACTTTACTCACTACAAGTGAGAAAGCTAGTACTCAGAAACACACCCGGCAAGAAAATACTCGAGTTAGGATTATATGATAACTCACTCTCATTTTCTCTTTTTTATTTAAAAAAAAAACACAACCAAACTCATTGTCATCGAGTTGATTCCAACTCATAGCGACCCTATAGTTTTATGAAGTACTCTAAAAATAGAATAAAACCACATATGATGATTACATAGTGATATGGCTACTCATAGACAAAATAAAACTGTAGTACCCTATGTCTGTTTTTATTTCTATATACGTAAGTTCTTTTTTGAGTTACAACTATTGATCTCCTTTGATAACAGCATTGCTATTACAACTGTACAGTTCTGATATCCACCCTATCCATAAATTTTTGACATTTATAGACTTGTAATTTAAAAATATATACATGGAAAAACATACAGTACATACAAACCAAATGCAAATAAAAATCATTAAAAAAATCTTAGAAATTCTTTAAGCAGGTTATGTTGATCCTATTAAAAATGATTCTTCTATGTACAATACATAATCTTAAAAATACTAACCCCAGAAACAAAAACTCTTTGGTTCAGCAAAAGGATACTAAATGTGGAAATTCTACTTGTTAAGAATGCACCTTCTTGGGTTGGGCCTCAAGTGCCTGGCTTAACTTTGCAGGAAGCACATAGCTGACTTTCTCTGAGTGCTAAAAGCATGGGTGGAGAGTGGGTAGATGGTGCTTTTCACATAGAACATTGTTGTTGTTGTTAGGTGCCGTCGAGTCAATTCCAACTCATAGTGATCCTAGGCAAAACATTACCATATGAAAATATAGCCAGAAGTTTGAATAATGGAGTAATTTCGACATTATTTTTACTCTGTAAGATTCAAGAAATGTAAGATACAACTATCGGTCTCTTCTTGTCCAGAACAAAAGAGGAAGAAGGAAACAAAAGACTCAGAGAAGAAACTAGTCTACAGGACCAACAGTCTACCGAACCACGTCTTCATCTAGGCTGAGATCAGAACTCGAGGTGCCTGCTGTCACTACCAACCACTGTGATCAGGGCCAAAATAGATAGATTCTGATAGTAGGGGAGAAAAATGTAGAACAGAACTGAAATTCTTGAATAGTCTAGACTTACTGGAACAGTTGAGACTAAAGGACTCCCCGAAGACTATCGCCCTGAGATACTCCATAAACCTTGAACTAAAACTACCCCCTGAGGTCACCTTTTATCTAAAAAACAGATTGGCTAACAGACTAAAAATATCACCAGTGAGTACTTCACAGCCTTAAAAAAATCATCTGTATGAGGCCAAATGGTCAAAACAATTACTCTAAGGAAAGATGAAAGGGTAAGGGGGACAGGGAAACCAGATTACTGGAAATAAAACATCCAGAATGGAATTAACAAGAATGTTGACACATTGTGAAAAATGTAACCAATGTCACTGAACAATTTGTATAGTAATTATCAAATGGGAACTTGATTTGCTGTGCAAACTCTTACCAAAAAGACAATAAAATATTATTAATTAAAAAAAGAAAAATATACAGAAAACTCTGTCTCCCATACATTTTGGAAGGGAAATGGAGGGGATGATCATGGTCAACACATATTTAAAAAAAAAAAAAAAAAAACCCACTAGTAAAGTTCTTAGGTACTGGCTCCCAGTACTGTTGAAACTACCCTATTCTTCATTCTGAAAGACTGCAAGGAGCCAGGAGGAAGGCAGATACTAGCTGACCTTTTACTTCCTATCATTTCTCCAGATTTCCCCAGCAGCTTGCCTGTCTTGGCAATCTAAAACTATAAACACAGTCATGACTCAAATGTCTTAAAAAAGGAGCTCTTAACTCAGCAGTGATTATAGTGCATCAACATTCACCAGTGGGGTTTTCATTAAAAATTAACTGTGGCTATTCTAAACTCCTTTGGTTTATTAATAACAACAATCACAGAATTGGGCAAAATATCTCAGAGTTTCAAAGAGTCAGCAAGTTTACCTCTTAAAATTCATTCTACTCCATATTTAATGGGAAGAAAAAGCTTTCATAATTTACTCCTCCGTGTGGTCTACTTGTTTGGGAAAGATTTAGTATATCAGTTAAAACCTTTCCAAAGTCTCATTATTTAACTACACATCATAACCACCTTTAACGAGGTTTTGGAAAAGTCTTTGAGGTATCACAGATGGTCACAGGAGAATGAAAAAGTATTTTTCCCCTAAATTCTCCAATAGCATATAATTACTTGGTTGAAATAATTAACTCATTTACTTTAGGAACAGGTACCCCTTTCCCCATGTGTCTGGGGATAGGATGATATGAGCACATTTCTAGGTAGAATGCAGGTGAAAGTCAAGAGCCTCTATTTACTGCTAAGATTTTGGCAAGCCACTATTTTAAAATTCCATAATGCTTACTTGGAGTTTTGAGAGCTGGGGAAACCTTCCAAAATTCACCCCTATTCTTCCTTCTATGTGCATGACTTAGATGCTCAAAAGCAAGACCTTTTTAAACTTTACTAGGACTCAAGGGAAAGGCATATGACTGAGATGGAGCGATAGAATACAGAGAAAACTATGCCTCTTCGATGAAAATTGTGCTGACTGTGGGGAGGGGAGTGTGATAACCACCAACATTTGAGAAAAACAAAAAATGGAACATATGAATAATTAACAACATCTAGCTGGGCCATTATTCAGAACCACCCTCAACTCATGGACAGGGATTTATTTTCCCCTAATGGTTTTCCAAAAGCTATTGTAATATTCCAAAGTGGGAAATCATCACAGTTGGATTATTGATCCATACAGTCCTCTTCCATAGCGAATATGCAGTAATCATCTTGGCTTCCGTCAGAAGTCTTTATCCCAGCCTGACAGCTCATCTGGAGGTATACCCTTTTCAGGGGGATACTTGTCAAAGTAGCTGTGATCTGTGGGTCCACTGAGCTAATAAACAGAAAGGATTAAAACAAAAGTGAGAATAATGTTGACCAAGCATGCTATTGTGTATGGATAATGTTTTTTCTAACTGAACACTATTTTATATCGCACCCACTTGTAAGTTAAATACAAAGAATAGATGACTGATTACCATACTTGAGCCACAGTCTCAGCCTCATGAAATCTCCCCTTAGAACCAAATGGATTTGGTCATTGTATTGCATTCAACAGGAGCTACCTGGCATGAGGAGGTATTTTCTAAAGAAAAGGGAACAGAAATGATGTTTTTCTTTATTTTCAAATTGAAACACATTTTTTAAAAGTGAGTATTTAAAACAAAAAATTTGCCTGAGTTCTTCTACATTGTAAAAGTTTCTCACCAAGCTTGAATCTTTACATGGTTCATTGCACCATGTAAATCCTCCAGAACACTAAAGGGATAATTCAAAATATTAGTGACCTGTTGAAAGAGTAAAATGACTCAAGTATCAAATTATTTTGCAAATAAGGTAGTTTCAAATTCTTTGCCTTCAAATAAATTTAAGTAGGATGTAACTGAAACATCAGCAGGTAGCAGGGGGGAGATAAATGAGAAGAAGTTCAAAGTGACATCCCTGTAACAAAACCCTTTCACTCCCACTTCCTTACGTAACCGTGCTTTTAACACTGGTATCTATAATGATAACAATAATAATAGGAATAAAACTGATGCTGAATCTAATCCCTTTCTTTTAATAAGTGATATTTATGCATGGACACATTAAATAATTTCTTTTCAAACAAATTTTAATAATAGCCTTTAAAAATTCCTCATATATTTATGTCATTTCTTAGTGCATGCTAGAAAAATGTAATTATAGCTGAATCTAGAAGGAACATTTGTGTTGTCACAGAAATTTCTGTTGTCACAATAATTTTTAAAATTACAATTTAAAAGGACTTAAATGATGATCAAGAAAAGATTCAAAAGCATGAAAGTATTTTACACTAGGATGGAAAACTAAGTGGAAATGTAAGCTCAGGGAAAAAAAAGAATGATGCAATATTTCTGTCTGTATTTCTTAAATGGCTGATGGGTATGAAATCTCAATGATATTTAGATTATATTGGATGTATTTAAAGGAGTGAAGTAACAGTAATGTTCTATCTTAAATGTCAGTATTTAGAACATATTAGATAGTACATTCTCCCCAATCATTTAAACTTACAATAAAAAATTCTGATGGCAGATGTGTAAGGGGGTGATACAGGTCTTCAAAACGCACGTTAACGTTCAGTTTATAGGGGGCTGAGCTAGATCATTCCTGAGTCATCTCCCGCCTGAGTTAGCAGGTGTTCTGGTCTCTCTAGAGCCATGCTATCCAATAGCATAGTCACTAGCAACAGGTGGTCACTGAGCATGTGAAATGTGCCTGGTCCGAATTGAGATGTGCTGTAAGCGTAAAATACACTTTGGATTTCAAAAACTTATTATGAAAAGAATGAATGTGAGCTATCTCATTAAGATTTATATATTGATCACATGTTGAAATGATAACATGTATGGATATATTATATTAAATGAAAATCCATCTCTTTTTGCTGTTTTTAATTAGCTACTAGAAAATTTAAAATGGTTTGCATTAAATTTATATATGGTTTGCATTATATTTTTGGAGCCACCTGACAGCCTGACCAGTACTGACTACTTTGGGACTTAGGTGGCATCTACATGTAATTGGCTCCTCTGAGCTAATACTTATTAAATAGGCAATGCTATTTAGTCCCTATAATCACAATTTCTATGAAATTTCACTTAATTTAAAAAACTATTTTAAAAAACTAAAATGTGTTTAAAAACACTTAAAATCTGTTTATAAAAAAAAAATCCCTAGGAAAAAAATCAATACAGTAGTGTAGTAGATACCATACCTCTCTTTTTAAAGGTGATGGAAGGTTCCGTGCTTTCAGTCCTTCCCAATTAAAACCATTTAGCCACCTAAAAAATTAGAAAAGTACAGAGGAAAATGATTTGCCTAATAAATTATTACCATGTCACTTTATCTGTCAAGATGATTTTGTTGCCTGCTCCATACCTAAAACAGTGAAGCTGAAAAAGGCCAGAGGAAAACACAAAACCACGCTGTTTGTCTGTTCTGACATTAAATTCATGCCCACTAACCTCAAGTGGGCACTTAATGCCGCTCAGCAATTGTGCTAGATTTCCCTGGCTCACTAATTCTCACACTCCCATAGATTCATCATTAGTACTTTGTCTTCTCCCCAAACCTCCAGCACCTCCTTCCAATCCTCACTCTCAAGTGATGACCTTGCTCCCTATTTCACTGAGAACACTGAAATAAAAAAGAGAACTTCCACAAGATCCCACCAGCATATCTATCCTCCTACTTACATCTGAAGCAGCCTTGGTGGCACAATGGTTATGTGCTCCACTGCTAACTGAAAGGTTGGCATGCCATTCTCGTGGCCATCTGCTTCCATAAAGATTACAGCCTTGGAAACGCTAGGGGGTAGCTCTACTCTGTCCTACAGGATCACTGCGAGTAGGAATTGACTCAATTGCAATGGGTTTACCCATATCTGTGCTTTTCTTTCTCTCCTGTACCATGGAATAACTGTCTTTGTTTCTAGCTAAGGTCAACTCTACTGTGTATTTGATCCTATCAACTCAACCTATTCAAAGACGTGCTCCAGCAAGTATCCCTGCTCATGCTCCTGAATCTTCAATATTGTCTTTTCTATTGGATCATTGCCATTCCCCCCCCAAAAAAAAAAACTAAACCCACTGCTGTCAAGTTGATTTTGACTCATAGTGACCGTATAAGGGCAGAGTAAAAATGTCTCATAGTGTTTCCAAGGGGCAGCTGGCAGATTCGAAGTGCCGACATTTTGGTTAGAAGCCGAGCTCTTAACCACTGCACCACCAGGGCTCCTTAATGTCATTAGTACACAAATACTTATTTCTTCCAACAACAAAACACCTTCCCTTGATCTGCATTCCCCTCCAACTCTCACACCATTTCTCTCCTTTCCACTAGCGGAAAACTCCTTGATTAGAGTTATCTAATCACTATCTACCCATTTTTTCCTGACCACATTACAGTTAGGGTTCAGCCCCTCCACTCCATTGAATCTTCTCAATTCTCAGCTTTCATCTTACTTGACCTATTAGTGGCATCTCTCACAGTTTATCCCTCACTTCCTGCAACACCTTCTTCACTTGGCTTCCAGGATGCCCTCTTGTCCTGGCTTTCCCCATACCTTTCTGGACGCTCTTTCTCATTCCCTACTGCTATTTCTTTATGAAGTGGGAGTACTACAGGGTTCAGACCATGGACTTCTCTTTTCTACTACTCTCATTTCCTGGTTAATCTAATTTGGTCTTATGGCTCTAAATAGCATTTAGACACTGATTACTCCCAAATTTCTATTTCCAGCCAAACCACTGCCCCCTTGCTTTGTAAAGCAATACATACTATATAGTATATATGCCTACCAAAATCCAAACCAAATCCATTGCCGTTGAGTCGATTCTGACTCACAGTACAGAGTAGTACAGAGTAGAACTGCCCCATAGAGTTTCCAAGGAAGAACTGGTAGAACTGCTGACACTTTGGTTAGCAGCCGAATGTTTAACCAGTGTGCCACTAGGGCTATATAAACCTATAAACACACATACATACATATAGCTCAGAGCCCTGGTGGCACACTGGTTACGCTCTTGGTTGCTAACCCACTAGCCTCTCTGCAGGAGAAAGATGTGGCAGTCTGCTTCCATAAAGATTACAGCCTTGGAAATCCTGTGGGCAATTCTACCCTGTCCGATAAGGTCTCTATGAGTTAGAATTGACTCAATGGCAATGAATTTGGGCTTTTTGGTTTATATATATAAATTATATATGAAGCTAATATATACAATTGCTGGTCATCATCTCCCAACTGGGTCTCCTACAGGTACCTAAAACGTATCAGGTAAATTGTCTCCACCATACTTGCCTCAACTCTTTCTTCAACTTTTCCAGTAGCTCAGACCAAAGATTCTGAGTCATCTTTTCTCTACCTCAGTTCATGAGGAATCCTGTCAAGGTGGGAGACACCATATGAAGATACACCTACAAGCCTAGGAACACGAAGAGACGGCTGGGCTACCTGAAGCTAGAAGGGACAAAAAAGGGTCTTCCTCTAGTGTGGATAGGCAGAACATGGCCCTGCTGACACCCTGAATTTGGACTTCTATCCTCCAGAACTGTGAGTCAATAAATTTCTGCTCTTAATTAAAGGCACTCGCTTTGTGGTATGTTGTTACGGCAGCCCATATGTACACTTGAAATCTGATTCTCATTTTTTTTTAATCACTACAACTTTTTAGAGATGTCTTCAAAGCTAATTGTCTCTCTCCACTTCAAGAGAGATTTATTTAACCAAATATAAATGTTTTAGTGACCTTTTATTTTTTTTCCCTCTGTAATTGATTTTTACAATAGCCAGATTATGAAGAATCCTAGGTAATATCCACTGGTGGGAGCAGGAGGGTAAATGTGGAAAACTTTAAGTCTCATACCATTAACCGACTTTAAATAAATCACATAATTCACACAATTTTTATTTTGCTTTAAAAGTTCAGAAAATCCAAATTTAATTTTCTTAAAAAAATTTTTTTTTTTTAATTTTCTTAAGGAAAAATATTTTAACCATATCCATGATATGTATGTGAAAACCAATGGAAATATTTAAAGTATTAAGTGCTATTTTTTCTCACGAAAGTGTCAGCGATACGTAACTGTGGCAATGCTCACCACCTTTGCTCTACCAGAGTGGGCCAAACCACCATTATCTCCTATCCGTATTATTAAAATGGCCTCCTAACTGGTCTTCTTGCTTTTGTCCTTGGAGAACATTTATAGCACTAAGAGTGATCATTTAAAACATAAATCAGGTCATATCACATCTTTGTTCAAAGTTCCCTTGTTTCATATCCAACTCAGAATAAAAGGCAAAAACCTCACTATGTCTTTAACATCACCTACCAGTTACCTTTGAGTCGATTCCAACTCAACGGCAAGTCCATGTGATCAGAGTAGAACTGTGCTCCATAAGGCTTTCAATGGCTGATTTTTTGGAAGTAGATTGCCAGGCCTTTCTTCTGAGACACTGCTGTGTGGACTCGAACCTCCAACAATTCAGTTAGCAGCTGAGTATTTTGACTGTTTGCAACATCCAGGGACTCCTGCCATAGCCTAATTGGCCTTACAAAATTGTCCTTTCCACCATGTCTTAGTCACCTGGGGCTACTATAACAGAAATACCACAAGTGGATGGCTTTAACAAATAGACACTTTATGCGCTCACAATCTAGTATGCTAGAAGTCTGAATTCAGAGTGCCAGCTCCAGGGGTAGGCTTTCTCTCTCTGTTGGTTCTGGGGGAAATTCCTTGTCATCAATCCTCCCGGTAAAGGAGCTTCTCAGCTCAGGGACCTCAGGTCCAAAGGAGGTGTTATTCTCCTGGCTCTTGTTACTTGGTGGTATGAGGCCCCACATCTCTTTGCTCACATCTTTCTTTTATAATTCAAAAGAGATTGGCTCAAGACATAATCCAATCTTGTAGATTGAGTCCTGCCTCATTAACATAACTGCTGCTAATCCCGTCTCACCAACACCATAGAGATAGGATTTACAACCCACAGGAAAATCACATCACATGAAGAAATGGTGGACAATCACACAATACTGGAAATCATGGACTAGCCAAACTGATACACTATTTTTGTGGAACCCAACTCAATTCATGACACACCACTACTTGCCCCTCCCTCAGCACTGCCTATTTTTTCTTTCTCCCTTGCTCATTGTCACCTCACCATTCTCCAACAAGCTAGGTTTGCTCCCACTTCCAGGCCTTTGCACTCAAGGCCCTCTGGCTAGATGGCCTGTTTTTTTTTTTTTTTTAGATTTTCATGTGGCTTACTCTCTCAATACCTTTAGGTCTTTCCTCAAAGGTTATCTTCTCAATGAGGCCTTCTTTGGCCACCCAGTCTAAAACTGCACCCCCACCTCCCATGTATATGTATTTTTATTCTCCTTTGTTGCTTCATTTTTTCTCCTTAGCACTTGTTAGTTGCTGTGCCAAGTTGGCTCCGATTCATAGCGACCCCGTGTACAACACAACAAAACATTGCCAGGTCCCGTGCCATCTTCACAATCATTGGTATTCTCGAGTCCATTGTTACTGCCACTAAGTATTTTGTGTGCCTTCCAACATAGGCAGCTCATCTTCTAGCACTATATCAGACGATAGTCTTTTGTGACTTACAGGTTTTTCACTGGCTAATTTTCAGATGTAGATCATCAGGACTTTCCTCCTTGTCTTAGTTTGGAAGTCCCACTGAAACCTGTCCACCATGGGTGGCCCTGCTGGTATCTGAAGTACTGGTGGGGTAGCTTCCAGCATCATAGCAACACACAAACAACCACAGTATAATAAACTGACAGGTAGCACTTGCTGCTACTGAATATACAAGAGAAAGACTTGGCAAACTACTTCCGTAAAGATTGTATCAGGCAGTTCTACTCTGTCACATGGGTTTGCTATGAGTAGGAAATGGCACCCAACAACAACAACAACATACTTCAGTTATTTTGCATATCTTCTGCCTCCTCCAGAAAAATGCACACTCCATGAGGTCAGGCAGTTTTTTTTTCTATTTCCCTTCCTTTTGTGTTCCTAGCACTTGAAGCAGTATTTAACACAAGACAGGGGTTCAGTACATGTTTGTCAATAAACAAATGGCTCTATAGGCTTGCACAGGGCCTCTTACTATTGTGTCTTATTACACTGTCATGGTCGTGATGTCCTGTGATAGGGATCTGAAAAGTTCCAAGACAAAGACGCTTCTTACAGTAATCAGTGAAAATATGGGATTAAGCTGACAGTCAGATGGAGGTCTTTCATTTATTGCTTCCATTATCAATAATGTAGGAGTTCCCGAGTGATGCAAACGGTTAAGCGCTTGGCTACTAACCAAAGCTTGGCAGTGTGAGCCCACCCAGAGACACCCTGGAAGACAGTCCTGGTGATCTACTTCCAAAAGATCATAGCCATTGAAAACCCTATGGAGTGCAGTTCTATTCTGAAACACATGAGGTCACCATGAGTTGGAGATGACCTGAAGGCAAATAACTACAACAAATACAGAGAATGGACCACAGGGGCCAGAATGTGGGTTGGAGTGCTGAGTGGGTGTGAGGCTGAGGCTGAGGCTGAGGCGGGGGACTTCTAGGACGTTTCTAATTTTTCTGTCAGCCATATCAGAAATTAGGCTCTCCAGTCTTTCTCAGGAGCCCTGGTGGCACAGTAGTTAAGAGCTCAGCTACTAACCAAAAAGGCAGGCAGTTTGAATTTACCAGCCGCTCACTGGAATCTCTACGGAACAGTTCTATTCTGTCCTATAGAGTCACTATGTGTCGGAATCGAATAGATGGCAACAAGTTTTGTTTTTTTTTATTTTTCTATCTTTCTCAGTCCCTACTGATCCTGGGAGTTGGTTTTGGTTTAGTCCTTGCATGGATTTCCCATCCCTGGTCTAAGGTTAGAGCCCAGGTGGTACACTGGTTAAGAGCTACGGCTGCTAACCAAAAGGATGGCAGTTCAAATCCATCAGCAGCTCCTTGGACACCCCATGGGGCAGTTCTATTCTGTCCTATAGGGTTGCTGTGAGTTGGAATTGGCTCAATGGCAATGGGTTTGGTTATTTTTTGGTTTCGTCTAAGCTTAGCAGGAACCAAAAAAATAAAAACTACTGCCTTCTAGTCGATTCGGACTCATGGTGAAAGGTACTAAACACAAAGAGGACAGGGTCTAGCGCATTCCATTTCAGATGCCGTCCATAACCCACAGTGCCATCTTGATATAAGCTGCTGTGACTCTAGCCACAGTGATTGGCAGGCAGCAATGGCTTCCTCTGCCCTTCTGGTGAAACCACAGAAGTCCTCTCCTTGAGCCACTCGATCTCAGCTTGTGGGGATCCAATGGCTCCTTTGCACAGACTGGGGCTCCATTTTTAGGGATTTCTTGGTATACAGTTCTGCGAATTCTTTTCTTTTGATATCAAATACTGTAACAATTTCTTTCAGCATATTTTGCAATGCTTTCTACCCAGAAGGTATTCCTTAAATAGCAACAGAAATCATTACTGTTAATCTACTGAATCAAAGAGCAAACTCAAAAATGCATTTCTTGCTGAGTACTTGTTACAGTTTGACTTGCGGCAACATTTACTTGAGTGGCTAGTCACTTAATACTTGGCCTTTTGACACTACCTACGTTTTAAGTAATGCAAGTGCCAGCATGCACTCGTGTGTGAAAAATATTCCCGGAAGAACTATCAGCAGCAGTGGTACATAAATTGGTTCTTCATAAATAAGTTATTCTTGAAAGTAATTTCTGAAGCTTGAAACATTAAAAATAACTTTGAAACATTTGCAAATTATTCCTCTGTCTTGCAGGAAAGATTTAATTGTACTCTACAAGTGTACTGTTGTTGTGTGTCTTTGAGTCGATTCCACCTTATAGAGACCCTACAGGACCGCATAGGACACAGCAGAGCTGCCCCATTGGTTTTACAGGAGCAGATCACCAGGTCTTTTTTCCCATGGAGCAGCTGTTGGGTTCAAACTGCCGACCTTTCAGTTAGCAGTGAAGCCCTCAACCACTGAGCCACCAGGGCTCCTTACAAGTGTATTAGCCCCCTTCTAAGTACTGGAAAACAGAATTTGTGCCTAGCTTATAAATAATAGGAGGAGTGCTCAGGTAGTACAAATAGTTCAGCACTCATCTGCTAACCAAAAGGTTGGTGGTTTGAGTCTACCCAGAGGCACCTCTGAAGAAAGGCCTGGAGATCTATTTCCGAAAGTCTGCCATTGAAAACCCTATGGATCAACAGTTCTACTCTGACACACATGAGGTCATCACGAGTGTAAACAAAGGAGGGGATCTCTGTAATTATCTTTAGAATAGATGATTTAACACTTAGAATGGACAAATCCGTGGAACAATATGCCTTGTTTAAGTGTACTGTTTTTAAACAAAAATTTAAAGTGAATAGTTTTGTAAGAAAAAAAGTAAAAATGCCAGCTTTACTTTAGACGACAGTGAGAAAATCTGATGTCAAAATTGGGGTTTTTTTTTTTTTTTTTTAATTCTAAGAATATACTGGGTAGAAATACTATATACCTCGGAGACTTTGGAAGGTTTTAGATACTCCTATTGGAGGCAGGGAGCACAGTGGTTAAGAGCTTGGTTGCCAACCAAAAGGTTGGCAGTTGGAGTCCACAAGCCACTCCTTGGGAACCCTATGGGGCAGTTCTACTCTGTCCTATAGCATCACTATGAGTTGGAATGGACTCAATGGCAACGGTTGTGGTTACTGGAGGCAGAGAGAGAACTATTTCTCAGTTTTGCTTTTCCCCTTATCTTTATACTTTAAAAAGCTCTGGAAATAGAATGAAATGATAGGCACTGTGTAAGTTTGGTTTATCTCATTAACAAACTCTTCTACTCTGCCCTCCTACCCCAACCTTAAGTGGCAAAGAACCTTCAGCCTATTAAGAAGAATAGAAAATTAGTCCCTACAGGGAAGAAAATGTAAAATTCTTTAACACCATGCTGAGGTGAGAAAATCCTTTAGCACCAATTTGCATGTGTATCCAATCACGGATTTGACAGCTACATTAAAATAAGCCTCAGGTAAATAAAAAGTAAAACTGGAGCCTGTTAACAATTATAGCACTTTTATTTCCCAGCTACCCCAGAGCAAAATGTGAGGACACTTCTTTAATGAGAGAAAAGAGGAAAATATAATGAAATGATGATTTTAATTGACAGGACACTTGTTTCCTCAATATGAATGGTGTGTTTATGTGTCATTTTATAATGAAAAAAGAAATTGTGATAACAGCATGTCATGTGGGAAGAAAAATAAATTGGAATCTAAAGTGTTTAATGAACTTTAGAACTGAAGGCAGTCCGAAGTTTGACAAAGAACGTTAAAATACTACAAGCATTTTGATGTCTATAAAATCCACAGACATGTCCGTCGTTCTCTCTCTCTCTCTCGCTCTCGCTCTCCCTCTCTGCCTCTTTCTCCGTTCTTCCTTCTGGTCTTTCCTAAAACATCCTTAAGGCAGAGCCAGCTATGAATTTACAATGTTGAATACTTGGCTTTATTTCAATAAGTAAATGAATAGATAGAGCTTGGCTGGCACCTCAGCTGAAGCTGCACCACTGCTGTTAAGGCAAATAAATAAATGGGCTTCTATTCTGCTGCATCTCTAGCTTTGTTTTCTCACTGGGTTGATGTGCCCCTAATTTTTCAGTAAAACTATTTTTTTTTTATCCACAGGGAGATGAAATATTGAGACGTATTTTCATTTCCGAAAGTGGCCACATCAGTGTATTCAAAGGTTCTCAATAATTAACCCCCTACGTTTAGCTTTTGTACTATTAGTTTACTCTGACATTTTATATCTGTAAATCATACACAAAATTAAAACATCTTGAGGTTTGCAAGAATCAGTCAAACACTGATTTAAAAAAAAAAAAAAAAAGATTGAAGGCTGGAAGTGCCACAGTTGAATATTTAGCTAAATCAGACAGGATGTCTTAGGGAAATTATCAATGGTTTTGAAGGCTAGCTTTATTCACAGAACTGGAAAGGTGCATGTTAGATTACTGCATAAGAGTAAAGCAGTGTTTGAGGATTTGTGGAAATCAATGTACTTTACCCAGAAAGTGAAATATGACACAAGGTATCAGAATCCAAAGGAAAATTATTTTTAAAATAAATATATAATATTTGTTAAAACCAAAATAGAGTACAATTTAACAGTTGCTTTATCTGGTCCATTCTCTTAAATACTGGCACCTAAAAAATGACTATATACTACAGTATTTAGAAATTAAATGTCAAAACTAGAACTTAATTTTTTGTAGGATTCAAGGAGATATTAAAAAAAAAAAGCAGTGAATAAAAAGTTCAGTTGCTATGATTTGGAGATATGATTTTACAATTTGTTTTATACCGTTACCCATTTTTGACATGAATTTCCAGCAGTTATATAAATCCACATAAATTCTGGCTTTAGAGAAATCACACTGAAATTGATAACTGTAACTGCATCTAGTAACACATACGTAGAGGAAAAGCAAAGCACCAAAAAAGGACAACCTGAGAGTCTGTAAAGCGACCCTAGTGATCTACTGAGAGAAGCTGTCAAGATTACTATATTTTTCTGGGCAAAGAAATAACTCTGATACCTGTGTTTCTTAATGTCATTGATGCCGTTCTTCAGATTTCCCAGTCGTTCTGTTGGATTTTGCCTAAAATAAATTTTTTTAAAAAGGCAGTTCATAATGGTTATATTTCAGTGAATTTTAAATTAAAATTTAACTTTTATTTATTTATTCATTCATTCATTTATTCAATTACACTCATACATTCATACACTTCCTACTGTAGGCCTTCTGAGTACAGGGTCCCTGCCCTGGAGGAGCCCACAATTGAATTAAAGCTAGAGTTAGGGATATGTGTTTGTGTTCTAACCAAAAGGTTGGAGGTTAGAGTCCACCCAGAGGCACCTTGGAAGAAAAGACTGGTGATCTACTTCTGAAAATCCTGCCACTGAAAACGCTATGGAGCACAGTTCAACTATGACACTTACGGAGCTGCCATGAGTCAGAGTCAACCTGATAGCAACCGAGGTGTGTGTGTGTGCGTATGTGTGTGTGCATCTTAGTGCTCTGAAGGAGATATGAGGTATAAATAAATGCTTAAAAGAACAAGAGACTGCTATTTTACCAACTCTGCTGAGAAAATCGGGGAACGATTTAGAGAATCATTTACATCTAAGCTGGAATCTTATAACCAGGTAGGAATTCTTGTTGGCAACCAATAGTTAGGTTTCTCACTCTAAATCTATTAAATCTTAATGTTATAAAAATTGTTCAAAAGTACAAAAAATGAACAGTGACAAAATGAAATTTAAACAAAAATTCTAGAAGTCTTTGGTTCTATAATAAATTGTTTTTAATGGTAAATATAAAATTATAAACAGGTCGATATTTTGGCTAATTTTAAATAAAAAAAAAAATAAAATAAGGCTAACCAAAAAAAAAAAAAAAAGCCTTTGCCTTCGGGTTGTTTCGATAGTGACCTACAGGACAGACTAGACCTGCTTCATAGGGTTTCCAGAGAGCAGCTGGTAGATTCAAACTCAGGCCTTTTAGTGAGTAGCCAACCTCTTAACTACTGTGCCACCAGGGCTCCAAAGTAAGGCTAGAGAAGTATTTTTTAATCAAGATTGACAGGGCAGACATGTATAGTAAGACTTCATCACTACTATGGATTTTCTCTCAAAATAACAGGGTTGTAAACGAATGACTCTTTTATCAATCTAAGTTTAATGATTTTTCTCACTCTTTTTTTTTTTTTTATGTTGTTACTGTCAGGTGCCATCCAGTCATTTCTAACTTACAGCAACACTATGTATAACAGAACGAAACACTGCCCGGTCCTGTGCCATCCTCACAATTGTTGCTACGTTTCAACCCATTGTTGCAGCCACTGTGTCAATCCATCTTATTGAGGGTCTTCCTCTTCATTGACCCTCTAGTTTACCAAGAATGATGTCATTCTCTAGGGACTGGTCCCTCCTGATAACATGTCCAAACTACTTGAGATAAAGTCTCACCATCCTCTCTTCTAAGGAACATTCTGGCTATACTTCTTCCAAGACAGATTTGTTCATTCTTCTGGCAGTCCATGATATGTTCAGTATTCTTTTCGAATACAATAATTCAAATGCATCAATTCTTCTTCAGTCTTCCTTATTCATTGTATTCATTGCCCAGCTTTCATATGCGTATGAGGCGATTGAAAATACTATGTTCAAAGTACTTGAGATAAAGTCTTGCCATTCTCTCTTCTAAGGAGCATTCTGACTGTACTTTCTAGACAGATTTATTCGCTCTTCTGGTAGTCCACAGTGTATTCAATATTCTTCACCAATACCATAATTCAAAGGCATTGATTCTTCTTTGGTCTTCCTTATTCATTGTCCAGCTTTTGCCTGCATATGAGGTAATTGAAAATACCATGGCTTAGGTCAGGCACACCTTAGTCCCCAAGGTGACACCTTTGCTTTTTAACACTTTAAAGAGGTCTTTTGCAGCAGATTTACTGCTGTTGTTTGATTTCTTGACTGCTGCTTCCACAGGCATGGATAGTAGATCCAAGTAAAATGAAATCCTTGACAACTTCAATATTTTCTCACTTTATTATGATGTTGTTTATTGGTCCCATGGTGGAATTTTTGTTTTCTTTATATTGAAGTGTAATCCATGCTGCAGGCTGTAGCCTTTGATCTTCGTCAGCGAGTGCTTCAAGTCCTCCTCAATTTCAGCAAGCAAGGTTGTATCATTTGCATATCAGAGGTTGTTAATGAGTCTTCCTCCAAACCTGATGCCACATTCTTCATACAGTCCAGCTTCTCAGATTATTTATTCAGCATACAGATTGAATAAGTATGCTGAAAGGATATAACCCTGATACACACCTTTCTTGATTTTAAACCACACAGTATCCCCTAGTTCTGTTTGAACAACTGCCTCTTGTTCTACGTATAGGTTCCTAATGAGCACAATTAAGTGTTCTGGAATTTCCATTCTTCACAATGTTATCCATATAGTCAAATGCCTCTGCATAGTCAACAAAACACCAGTAAACATCTTTCTGGTATCCTCTATTTCAGCCAATGATGTCCCTGGTTCCATGTCCTCTTCTGAATCTGGCTTCAATTTTTGGCAGCTCCCTGTTTTTGAATTACCTTCAGCAAAATTTTACTTGTGTTTGATATTAATGATATTGTTCAATAATTTCCACTTTCTGTTAGATTACCTTTCTTTGGAATGGGCAAGAATATGGACCTCCAGTCAGTTGGTTGCAGTCAGTTGGCCAGGTAGCTGTCTTCCAAATTTCTTGGCATAGACAAGTGACCACTTTCAGCTTCGTACCTGTTTGTCAAAGTATGTCTGTTGGCATTCTGTCAATTCTCAGAGCCTTTTTTTTTTTTTTCTTTGCCAATATCTTCAGTGCACCTTGGATTTCTTCCTTCTTTACCATCGTTTCTGGATCATAAACTCCTTCTTGAGATGGTTGAACAATGACAAATTCTTTTTGGTACAGTTACTCTGTGTATTCTTTCCATCTTCCTTTGATGCTTCCTGCATTGTTCAACATTTTGCCCGTAGAATTCTTCAATATTGCAACTCCAGGCTTCAAGTTTTTCTTCAGTTCTTTCAGCTTGAGAAATGCCAAGTGTGTTCTTCCCTTTCAGTTTTCTAACTCCAGGTCTTTGCACATTTCATTATACTACTTTACTCTGTCTTCTTGAGCCTCCCTTTGAAATCTTTTGTTCAGCTCTTTTACTTCAACATTTCTTCCTTTCACTTTAGGTACTCTACTATGTTGATGACCAAGTTTCGGAGTCTCTTCTGACATCCATTTTGGTCTTTTCTTTCTTTCCTGTTTTTTTAACGACCTTTTGCTTTCTTCATGTATGATGTGCTTGATGTCATCCCACAACTTGTCTGGTCTTTAGTTATTAGTGTTCAATGTGTCAACTCTATTCTTGAGATGATCTTTAAATTCAGGTGGAATATACTCAAGATTGCACTTTGGCTCTCATGTACTTGTTTTAATTTTCTTCAGATTCAAGTTGAACTTGCATATGAGCAATTGATAGTCTGTTCCACAGTTGGCCTCTGGCCTTGGTCACCCTGATGATATCGAGCTTCTCCATCAACTCTTTTCACAGATGTAGTCTATATGATTCCTGTGTACTCCATCCTGTGAGGTCTACATGTATAGTTCCTGTTTATGTTGTTGAAAAAAGGTATTTGCAATGAAGAAGTCGTTAGTCTTGCAAAATTCTATCATGTGGCCTCTGGCATCATTTCTATCCCCAAGACCGTATTTCCTAACTGCTGATCCTTCTTTGTTTCCAAATTTCACATTCTAATCACCAGTAAGTATTAATATATCTTGATTGCACATTTGATCAATTTCAGACTACAGAAATTGGTAAAAGTCTTCAATTTCTTCATCTTTGACATTAGTGGTTGGTGTGTAAATCTGAATAATAGTCATATATTAACTGGTCTTCCTTGTAGGTATATGGATATTATCCTGCCACTGACAGTGATGTACTTCAGGATAGATCTTAAAATGTTCTTTTTGACAATGAATGTGACCGCTCGTCTGTTAGTTTTTCACACTGTGGTGGCTTGTGTGTTGCTGTGATGCTGGAAGCTTTCCCACTGGTATTGCAAATACTGGCAAGGTAACCCATGGCAGACAGGTTTCAGTGGAACTTCCAGATTAAGACAGACTAGGAAGAAGGACCTGGTGGTGGTCTCCTTCTGAAACAGCTGGCCAGTGAAAATCTTCTGGATAGCAAGAAACATTGTCTGATACAGTGCAGAAGGTGAGCCCCTCAGGTTGGAAGACACTCAAAATACAACTGGGGAAGAGCCGCCTCCACATAGTAGAATTGACCTTAATGATGTGGATGAAGTAAAGCTTTCAGGACTTTCATTTGCTGACGTGGCACGACTCAAAATGACAAGAAACAGCTGCAAACATCCATTAGTATTTGGAATATGGAATGTATGAAATATGAATCAAGGAAAATTGGAAGTTGTCAAAAGTGAAATGGAACATATAAATAGCCAGTACCAGTCCATTGGTATTGACCATTTTGCTTTAAAACAGATAAAAATGATTCCCAAAGGTAACCTAAAACATGGGGACAAATAGCTACTATGATTCTATAAAGTTCTGGGTGGCACAAAGGGCTTGTGTTGGCCTACTAATCTAAAGGTTGGCAGTTTGACACACTCAGTGGTACAGCCTAAAGTTTACAGCCAGGAAAACGCTACGGTGCTCAATTCTACTGTGTAACACACATGGTGGATTTGGACTCAACTCGATGGCAACATATTTGGTTTTTGGTTTTGGTGATTCCATAACATGAGGTAAACTCAAACTCCTAAATTAGACTACAAAACAGAAATGGCTTTCTTTAAATGCAATTTAACTACACAGAAACATACAAAAGCAAATATGTACCTAACTTTAAAATGTGTGAAAACAGAAATTGGAAGCCTTCACACTTTCCCCAAGACAAGGAGTTCCTAGAGTTCTTTCTCCTGTAATTGTCATTCTCACCTGCAAAGTCTCCGAATCAAATCCTCAGGTCGTCTTGTTATCTTTCTGGGAAAATCCATTTTTTCAATCCCTTTGAGAATCAAATTGTAGGTCATCATTTGGTCAATCCCAGAAAAGGGTGGGCTAAGGAAAATCCAAAATAGGACACATTAGAACAAGAGTCTGAGGCACATTTAGAAATGATCAATTTATTTCCTTCCTCCTTCCTTCTTTTCCTCCTTCCCCCTCCCTCCTTCCCTTGCTTCTTTGCTTTCTTTAGTTGTTTATAATAAATATGGATACATGCTAGCATTCAGGGCACTAAAAATTAACTTTTCTCACACCCTTCCCTGAAAACTTTTGTAAAAAAATTCTGCTTTTTTTTTTAACGACAGTTCAAGGCTATCTTAGCAGCTCCATTATATTGTGCTTTTTTCCCCCCTCCCCTTCCTTATTCCCTCACTTTATTTCCCCACCCCTTGTAATCATTTGCCACCCTGGTGGTGCAGTGGTTAAGAGCTTGGCTGCTAACCAAAGGCCAGAAGTTCGAATCTACCAACCGCTCCTTGGAAACCCTATGGGGCAGTTCTACTCCATCCTATGGGGTTGCTATGAGTCAGAATCAACTCAATGGCAATAGATTTGTAACCATTTATTCCAGTCAATGAAGACTAAGACGTATATTCTCCTGTTCTCTGGCTAGTCACAGGAACCATCATGCATCTTTTAGGAAATGCAGCTGATAATATTCCCAGAGATGAGGAAGCAAGTATTTGAGACAGAATGCCTTGAGTCTCAAGACCATAAGCAACTTTTCTCTCTCAATGACTATTGGAAAATTTTCTTAATTCCTTAGGAATCTTAAGCAATGAATATTTCAAACTCATTACAGATAATACAAAATAGTCTATCATATTTGTTTGCTCAACATATGTAAATAAGGAAACAGAATGTATCTATAGGTAATCTAACATTGAAGTATGTAGTGTAAAACGTTCAAGAAAATGTTATGAAACTTTTTTTTTTAATAGAGTACGCGTGGTGACTTGTATCCTCATCAATAAACTCATTGTGGTATTTCTTATGCATTCTGTATGTGACTCCTCCCTGAAATTAAGACTGAGACTATTTGGATATAAAGCATTATACGGATGGTCAAATTTATTAGTGAGAAATTCAGGTACAAAACCTGAATTACAAAAAGAAAATTGATCTGTATCCTCTGTGTGTGTGTACCTATGCATTATTTTATAAAAAATATATATGCACACAGGTATAATAAAAAGTGTATCACATTTAGAATCAGCAGACCTGGGATCAAATCCCTGATCTTGGGCAGATAGCTCTCTGACCTGGTTTTCCATTCTATAAAACTCAAGTCATAAAACCATAATAAAATTTAAATCATAAAACAATAATAATAAAAATCCCTGCCTTTCCTTCCACACAAATTTATGAAAACTAAATTAGATGGAACATGCAAATACTTTGTAAACCTTAAAGCGCTTTACAGATGTAAGGTAATATGACATATAGCGGGTGTGTTTGTGTGTGTGTTAAATATGTGGGATACTGAATTCATTAATACAGCCCTTTAATCTCTTTGGAAATGACAATTCAATTTTAACTGCTAAAACCCCTGCTGTGTCTTGTCTTTGTTCATTAGCACCTTTAGCAAGGAGTTGACAAGGGGATTAAAATTTAAATCCAGCAATGCAGCTTTCTCTTAGCATTTCTACTTAATGATTTGTTAGGAAGATGGAAGAACACAGCTAAATTTAGTTTAATTGATTAATAGATTTAATTCTACTATGATTGCTATTTCCTCAATTACCTTAAAAAATATATATTTTATATATATATATATACATATATATATATATAGGAGGAGATAATAACATAGCCCACAACTTTAATTCTTTCTCTTATTCTTATGTTTGGTTATCAAAACATTCCCACATTTAGTAATTTATCTATAACAATGTTGTTGTTATGTGCCGTCAAGTCGATTCCAACTCATAGGGACCCTGTAGGACAGAGTAGAATTGTCCCATAGGGTTTCCAAGGAATGGCTGGTAGATTTGAACTGCCGACATTTTGGTTAACAGCCCAGCTCTTAACTATAGGCCTTGCCATTTTAGGAAAACCACAGAAATTCTATACTCTTTCCCTCCACCTTGCTGAATCTTCTCTACATGTTATTACACTAGAAGCATGCCATATGTGGGATAATGTGAAGAGGAAAAGACATCATGTTTATATCAAAAACATTTCAAAAATATTAAATTTTTCAACTACATTATCACTAGAAAGTTATTTTTCACTTCTTCAAAGAAGCTGAATAAAACATGAAGGCACCTACTTGCCAGTGAGAAGCTCATAAACAAGAATCCCTAGGGACCAAAAATCCACACTGAAGTCATGTCCTTTGTTGAGAATGACTTCAGGAGCTACATACTCTGGGGTCCCACAGAATGTCCACGTTTTCTGTCCAGATCCTATTTTCTTTGCAAACCCGAAGTCAACCTGGCAAAGAATGACAAAGAAATTTTCGGAGACCATGAAATTCATGTTCCTCTGTAAGTTTCCACTTACTTCCCAATCTTCTTTCTACACCCCCACCTCCCTTCACACTACACACACACACATACGCACACACTCTCTCTCTCTCGTTTATTTTCCTGCAGGGTCAGGTGTAAATCTAGGTGCATCGAAGAAAGTTCCATGCATACACCTTCATACTCACCACCTCTAGAAGACTTGAGAAATGGTTTAGCAAGGGGGAGCCATGACAACACATTGGAAGCTCAAGGCAAGCAGGATGAAAATACTTTTCAAATCAATGGTGGTATTCATTGGGTAAAGGAGGGAAGGATGAAGCAATGGACTTTTGTGCACCAAAAGCTCCAGCAAGAAGGAAAGATAATAGCAGGATTGGGAGTTTGTTAAATGGGACTGTTATGAGTTGATTTGTGCCACCCCAAATGATGTGTTCAAGCCTGAACCCCTTGGTAACCGTGAATATGACCTTATTTGGAAATAGCATCTTTGCAGATGTAACTAGTTAAGCTAACATCAAGTCAAACTGGAGCAGGGTGAGCACTAGTCCAGTATGACTGGTGCCCTTATAAAAAGAAGAGATGCAGAGACAGAGAGATCGAGAAGGAAGACAGCCATGTGAAGAAGGAAGCAGAAATGGGAGCTACACTGCCATAGCCAAGGAACGCCTGGGGCTACAGAAGCTGGAAAAGCTGGAAGCATCTTTTCCTAGAGTCTTCAGAGAGCTCATGGCCTTGTTGACACCCTAAATTCAGTCAGACTTCTAACCTCCATAACTGTGAGACAATAAATTTCGTTCCTTGTAAGTTGCCCAGTTCATGGTATTTTGTTTCAGCAGCCATAGGAAACTAATACAAGGACCACTGTTGAGAAGAAAGGGGGCTCAGAACCCTGGGCAATCCTTACAAATCATCATGTGCAATGTCTGCACCTCTAAATTCAGGCAGTCCAAGTCAAAGCCAGGATCATCCCATCCCACATACGGCTGGGTTCTGTTCTCTCTGGGAAGCAGCAGACAGTGCCCTATTTAACTTATTTATTCTACAAACAGGCATTCGGCACCTACTTTTATTTATTCAGCATCTACTTTTATTTTGTAGGCTAGGCCTTGCACTAGAGAGAAACAGAGTTGACTATGAGAAGCTCAGAGTCTTGGGGGTGTTCCATGTACAGGATTAGTATTTACCTTAGTTTCCTACTGCTGCTGTGACAGAAATACCACAAGTGGGTATGTTATAGAGCAGAAATGTAATTTTTCACAGTTTAAGAGGTTAGAAGTCTAAATTCAGGGCACTCGCTCTAGGCGAAGGCCCTCTGTCATTCTAGGATAAGATCCTTGTCTCTTTCTGCATTTGCAGCCCCAGCGTTCCACAGTTCCTTGGAAAACTTCTTGTGGCATCCATCTTCCCCCATTTATGGTTTGTGCTGTCTTGCCTTTGTGTCTATGCTCCTCTTTGTAACTCAGAAGGGAGTAGGTTTACACCTTACACGGATAAGACCTAATCAGCGTAACAAAGAAAACCCTATTCTCCAAAGGGAGTACATCCACAGGTATAGGCGGTAGAATTCCAAACGTATTTAGGGGGGATACAGTTCAATCTATAATATTGATACATGATACATGACATAACAGAAGATTATAAAAAGTAAAAACTCAGGGGAGTGAGGACCATATACTTTTAAAGCGTTAGAGAGAAGAGGGTGGGGAAGACGTACTAAGGAGTAACATTTGAGGCTGACCCTGACTGAGGATTAGAGATTTTCTCAGAGCAATGAATCAGTGCTCTCCTCAGCTGTCTTTTCAAAATAGGCCCCTCCACTTCTCTGAGACTCTATTCAAGGAATTCTGTGCACAGAATAGAGACTGGAAAGAAGGCCAGGGCAAAAGCCCTGCTCATTGAATCGAGGCAGTGATTCAAATGCCACTTTTGAGGAGGCAGCATTTGAGAACTGAAATCCTGCCCTGCAAAATAAACAGTTGCTTTCCTTCCACAGAGGTTTTCAGCAGGTACTTTCATCTCCAATATACACAGATATTATTTTAATAAAACCGCCCTCCACCTCCCTCAAGTAAACAGGCACACAAATTATACCTAGGGCTCAACATGCACATTTTAATAGCTTCATTATGCATGGACAATCTCAGTAACATGGCAATAATCTTGGCTAAAAAATTAAATAAACTGGTGAAGGTATTTTTTTTTTATTAAAATTAGCCCTCGCCTAAAAAAGCATGAGTCAGTGAACTAGAAAATCCACTCTCCCATTTATTTATTCACATATTAATATTAAAATCTTTGTTTTACCTTAAACAAATATCTTAGAAATGTAACATTTTACTGATGCTTTTAGTATTTATCACAAAGTAGCAAGGATTTCCTTATTAGAAAAAAGGAATTTAAACACCTAAGTTGGTGTGAGCTTCTGCTGTTTTCTTTCATCCACATAGGATGACTCAGAAAGATGATATCTGAGAGATGGCTGGGGATATTATGAAATTAAAATTTGTAACCAGCTGAGGTTAGGAAATATACTTATTCCTCAGAGAAAGTACCAATATGAAAATCCTAGCTAATTTTGTAAACACTGAAATTGAAGAGACAAGAAAGCAATGCTTATAATTGCATTTGTGGGCACACATAGATGGAAATATTACATTTTGTTGGGTTATGATATATAATATCCTTTCAACTCACCGTTTCATTGTATTTACATTTTCCTTTTAAGGATGCCTGAATGAGCTGAAATTGACTTGATGGCAAGGCATTTGAAAATTCATTAGACATTTAGAATAATTTTTTTTTTTTCATCTCTGTAAGTGGTATATTTTAATTTGGGTGGTTGATTTTGTTTTTGTAATGTTTGCATATTGCTGCAAATGATTACAAGGATTGCAATGAGATGGCAGTAATTATATTAAAATTCTAAGATCTGTGAAAACTCACCATTTTTTTTTTTAATCTGTGATCGTATCTACCCCAGTCTAATCTATTAGGTCTGAGGAAACTGGGACTCAAACTTATCCAAACTCACGTGCCTGAAAGAGAAGGCCCAGACCTTCCAGTGTCAAGTTCTGTGCATTTTCTATACAAGTCATGCCACCTCTGTTTTGAGGAGGCTTGGTGATGCAATGGTTAAGCATTCGGGTGCTAACCAAAGGCCAGTGGTTCAAACCCACAAACTGCTCTGCAAGAGAAAAGAACTGGTGACCCGATCCCTGAAAGATTACAACCTAAGAAACAACCTAAGAAACTCTAGGGGCAATTCTATTCTGTCATATTGGGTCTCTATGAGTCTGGAATTGATTCAAAGGCACACAACAACAATAACACCTCTGTTTTGCACCACCACGGGTGCCATCAGGAAGCCTTCGTCATTTTTTATCCTATTGCCTCTAGGCAACTGAAAGGTAAGTTCCTTAATGTATTCATTCAATGACTATGGAGCACCACTATGTAGCAAGCATTGAGGTATGGACAAAGCCTGAGTCCTTGTAGAGATTATATGCAAGAGAAAGAGAAAATAGTAAGCATAGAAATATACATAATAATGTCAGACGGTGGCACTTGTTATAAAAAAAAAAATACAGCAGGGTTAGGTATAAAGAACCACAGGGCTGTACCTTAAATAGGGTGATTGGGAAAAGCCTCTCAGAGGAGGTAGCGTTTGAGCAGAAATTTGAGAGAATTAGGAAAGAGAGCTCTGTAAACATCTGAATAAGAGGGATTCTGTCTGCAGGAAGAGCTTGTGCAAAGGCCCTGAGATGGTAGCACGCATGGCAAGTTTAAGGACTGGCAAGGAGGCCTGTGTGGCTAGACCACAGTGTGAGGAGGATAGAAGCAGAAAGTGAGGGCAGACTATGTAGTGGTTCTAAATCTGCAGTGATGATTGTCTCATACAGAAATAGAAAAATCAGCTTGTGGCTTACTAGAGCTGCTGTCCAGTAAGTATTAGCTTTTTCCCAGAAGTTTCTCTCTGGGCCAGTAAATTTGTCAGAGACTGGTTCTCTTGGTCACATAAAAATGGGCAGAAAACGACCAGTCCAATTAAACTAGATGATTCATGGAACATAACATTCCAAGAAAACATTTATGTGGCATTTTTAGGGCATTTACTTTACCCATGTCTAGACAACGGTAAAAGGAAATCTGTTTATCCTGTCCAACAACCCAAATTGATTTACTGCCCTTTGGACACTAAAGCTCATCCAAAAGGGGACAGTTGCCGTTGCTTGGAAGTGAGAATGAGAGAGGCTAAAATATGAGGTAGGTAAGTCTTTCACAGCAACAATCCATTCTTCAAGGGGATGTAGTGCCTCACCTAAAATACCTGAGTATTTAGTAGAAGGTAGGCGAGAGAGAGAAAGGGAAGCTTTGTGTACAAGAGGACAAATGGGAAAAATCTCTGAGGTTCACCTCCCATGCCATATCCTCCCTGAAGCCTGACTTGAATTTATAGAACCAATTCCTTTCTCCCATGAGATTCTTTTATATTCTACACTGTTTATAGTGCACAATCACAACAGTCATGGTAGTGCCTTCTAGTCGTGTGTGAATAAGTTTTGGTCCTTAAGGACAGATGTCATATCTGATTCATTTGTATCCTCCACAGCATTTATAACACAGCAGGTATTCAACGTATGTTTGTTGAGAAAGAAATTGAATGAAGAGATAAGTATTAACATCAGTTTCAACAGCATATATATGATATATATTTACATATATATACATATACACACAACATATACAGAGTTCTTTTATTATGTATATAATATATAAAGAATAAAGTATATATGTATTATTTTAATCTTCACAACATTCTTTTAATACACCTACTCACTTATGGGCTATCTCATTATCTGACATTTAGCATTTATGACAAGAGTAAAAAATCTACTATCCAACTATTTTGTGCATTAGCAATGTACATCTGGCAGTAATGAATGCTGAGGTGTGAGGCGAGAGTAACGCTGGATGTGATAGTTAAGGTTATGTGTCAGCTCGGCTGGGCCATGATTCTCAGTGGCTTGGCAGTTATGTAATGATGTCACTTGGCAGTTATGTAATGATGTCATTTGGTGGTTTTGTAATAACGTAGTCATCCTCCATTCTGTGATCTGATGTGGTCATCTTCCATTTTTGCATTTTGGTCTTAGTGGGCGGTGAGTAAATTTGAATAATACTCATATCAACTGGTCTTCCTTGTAGGCATATGGATATTATCCTGTCACCCACAGCATTGCACTTCAGGATAGATCTTGAAATGTTCTTTCTGATGATGAATGCAACACCATTCTTCTTCAAGCTGTCATTCCTGGCATACGACTGTCCAATTCAAAATGGGCAATACCAGTCCATTTCAGCTCACTAATGCCTAGGATATCGATGTTTATGTGTTCCATTTCATTTCTGACAATTTCCAATTTTCCTAGATTCATACTTTGTACATTCCATGTTCCAATTATAAAAAGTTTCCTTTGAAATATTAAGTTTACAATAGCCACATAGAATAAATTGAGAATTATATTAATTTACTGTTTTCTGAAAAAGTCTGCATAAGATTAACATTACATGTTCTGGAAGTAAATCCTCTGGGCCTGGTGATTTTTTTGGTGGAAAGATTTTTAATTACAATTCCTTAATGGTTACAAGATCATTCAGATTTTCTATTTCTTCTTCAGTTAGTTTTGGTTAGGTATTTTACAGATCATTTGTACGTCATCTCATAGTTTACATATATTAGCATAGAGTTTTCCACGTACTTTCTAATCCACTTAAGTCTCTGTTTTAACAGTAATTATGTTACCCCTTTCATTCATAATAGTATTTATCTGTGCCTCCTATCTTTTTTGAATCACTATTTTCACAGATTTGATTTTCTTAATCCTTTCAAGAACCAACTTTTGGCTGTCTCTACCCTATTATTTACATTTTATTGATTGAAGTACTTTATTATTTTTTCCTTCTACTTTCTTTGGTTTTGTTTCCCTCTTTCCAATTTCTTAAAGTGTTGCTGAGATCATTAGTTTTTAACCTTTCTTATCTCCTAGTTGAAGCATTTAAGTCAATGAACATCACTGTAGCTATCACTTTAATTGCAACCCCCAAGTATTGACATGTTATATGTTCTCTATTGTGCAACATTAACCTCTTTTTAATAGTCACTAAAATTTCCTGTTCAATAATCCTTGAGTTACTTTTAAATGTCTTAAAAATTCCAAAGAGTTGTTATAATTTTTGTTATTGATTTCTTCCTGTTTTCTATTTCATAATTGATTTCTATCCTAAACGTACTGAGATCAATGAACCAAAATTGTATGTTACTATTTTGGGAGCAAGAAAATTTCAAGATCTATCCTGAAGTACAGCACTGTCAGTGATAGGATAATATCAATATACCTACAAAGAAGACCAGTTGATATGGCTATTATTCAAATTTATGCTCCAAACACTAATGTCAAAGATGAAGAAGCTGAAGATTTTTACCAAGTTCTCCAGTCTGAAACCAATCAAACATGCAATCAAGATTCATTGATAATTACCAGTGATTGGGATGTGAAAGTTGGAATCAAAGAAGAAGGATGAGTAGTTGGAAAATATGGCCTTGGAGATAGAAACAATGTCATTTCTATTTAGTCACATGACAGAATTTTTCAAGGCCAATGACCTATTCATTGCAAATACCATTTTTCAACAACATAAATGCTGACTATACACATGGACCTCACCAGATGGAATGCACAGGAACCAAATCGATTACATCTACGGAAGGAAACAATACAGAAGCTCAATATCATCAGTCAGAAAAAGGCCAGAGGTTGAATGCAAAACAGACCATCAATTGCTCATATGCAAGTTCAAGTTGAAGCTGAAGAAAATTAAAACAAATCCAGGAAAGCCAAAGTACAACTTTGAGTATATTCTAACTGAATTTAGAGACCAACTCAAGAATAGATTTGACGCATTGAATGTTAATGTTTGATGACCAGATGAGTTGTAGGATGATATCCATGACATCATACATGAAGAAAGCAAAAGGTCATTAAAAAGGTAGGAAAGAAAGAAAACACCAAAGTAAGGGACTCTGAAACCTGCTCTTGAATGTAGAGTAGGCAAAACGAATGGAAGAAATGATGAAGCAAAAGGGCAGCTCGAGAAGACAAAGTATTAGAATGAAATGTGCAAAGACCTGGAGTTAGAAAACCTAAAGGGAAGAACACTCAGCATTTCTCAATCTGAAAGAACTGAAGAAAAACATTGAAGGCTTGAGCTGCAATATTGAAGATTCTACGGGAAAAATACCGAAGGATACAGGAAGCATCAAAAGGAGATGGAAGGAATACACAGAGTCATGGTACCAAAAAGAATTGGTTGACATTCAACTACTTCAGGAGGTTTGTTAAAGTCACCCACCTGTGGTATTTCTGTTACAGCAGAACTAAGAAACTAAGACTACTGTGTTATATGTCTTTCTAGACTTTGCTATATTAAGCTGTTTGTGTATCCTTATACCAATATCACACTGTATTGATTACTTACAGCATGGGTAAGTCAGACATTCATAACTCAGGGACTGTCTGCATAAATTATCTAAGCAAAAGGATCAATATAAACTACTCTACCATTAAACTTCCATTGCAATTTTAATTTCCATTATTATATTATTAATTTCCTAATACCAATTCTGTTTTCTGTTTTTTTCCAAAACAGCTAGGTCATTTTTAATGGTCTCTTGTTCCTTACTCATTTTTTATCCTTTTTTTATTTTTAAAAGCTATTAGATATGTTATTTTACATTCTGTATCTGTTTACTCCAATATATGAAGCATTTATATGTCTGCTTCTGCTCTCCTTGCTTCTGTAAACTAATGCTCATGGTATCTTTTTTCCTCATAAATTTTTTTTATTGTTATTTATTTTAATATGAGCTCATATTCCCTGGAACTTTATCTTAAAGTATTTTTGGTGTCCTGAGTTGAGAGTGTATTTTTCCTGGGAGAACACACATCAATTTTGGGGCACTTGAGCATACTATTAACACGGATTCGCTTTCATTTAAATCCTTGCATGGGTTTTCCATTCTTGAAGACCGGGCACCCAATCTTCAATGAAAACCAGCCTGTGGCCAAGAATTCTTAGAAGAGACTCGTTTGTGCTCTACCAAGGGCCAAAAATGAGAAAAACATGTTTCCGTGCATATATTTTGTTTTTATAAATTAGATTATTTTCCTGTTTTGTATTTCTCTGACAGTATAATCTGTGTGGTTTCTGGCTTTATGCAATGTTCGCTGATTCAACTTCCCACATTGCCCAGGTCCAAGGCTTGGTTTCCTGTTTCCAGAGGATGCAGTTATTAAAATCAAACCTCTGAGCTACCTAGGATTGCTTGATGCCCACAAGACAGCTAATAGGTTCAATGCCTGATTTCTTCACTACACTACTGCCCAAGCTTGGTTTCCAGCCACAAAGAAATCCCCCATGCTTTCTTGTAAGCTCAGCCATGCATTTGTAATACTGCTTTTCGTATGTCATCCAGTATTTCTGAAAATGTTATAGTTGAAGATTTTAGCACATCTAGTCCGACATATGAGGAGCCCTGGTGTAGTGGTTAAGCAATCGGCTGCTAACCAAAAAGCTGGAGGTTCAAATCAACCAGCTGGTCCATGGGAGAAAGACGTGGCAGTCTGCTTCTGTAAAGATATGCAGAACCCTATGAGGCAGCTCTACTCTGTACCATAGGGTTACTATGAATCAGAATTGACTTGAAGGCAGTGGATATACTGGGTAGTCTGATATATAGTAAATAATCAACATTTACTTTTTAGTCTCTAAGGTTTTAATTATTTCCTTTCATTAAGCTGGTTGGCAAAATGGTTCAATGGCAAACAGGGGAGTTACATACTGGCCTCTATGTCTACAAATACTGAATATGCTATCCAATTTTCTTAAAATGGTGATGAGAAGGAAGGGATGAATTTAATGGATAGCCTGCATTCCTCGTGATGGTTTTATTTCAAGATTATTCAAAAGAGTTTCTAAGCAGAGCTATAATGGGCATAACCAACGAAGCAATCATGAAGAGGAGGCATGCTTGAGGCCTTGTGTTAGTACTGTACTAGTTCTCAAAGCTGTCTTTCATGAATAAAATAAAGCTTGAATGAATCAAAATGTTTCTTGGAAGTTGGCCAGATTTCTCATGGAAGAGCTTTAATTGTATTTCTTTGACATGGAGAGAAATCTCTTGGCAATTATATACATAATAAATTTAATTTCTAAGGCTAAATTACATAACGGTAACATGTGATGACAAACCCTGCCTTGTACATTGTTAAAAAGATTAATCGTAAAAGGTTTAGCATAGTAGCTTTGCAAATAGTAATTGCTTATTAAATTATTATTTCTTTATATAAAAGTTCTGAGGAGAGTAGATTTTCAGTATCTTTGGAAATGTTCATTTCAGAGATGGTTTAATGTCCCTGAGATCCTGCAAAATGGACTCCCTTCCTGATGGGTTCCCCTCCTGAGACACAAAGTGCCTTGATATTTCCTCAATTATGACTGTCCAGTTTTATTAATAGTTTCTATCCAAAAGAAGTTTTAGGTTGGTTGGTACCATTTTTCTTTAGTGTGACATGCAGGGAGATTCACGTTGGACATTGGGAAATTACAAAGATGGCAACAAGGAAAGTCTCTGCCCTCATGGAGCCTAGAGTCCAGTCTTGTGATTAGAATCACCTACAGAGATTTCAAAAATAATAGCAATGATCATGAAGATTGTACAGGACTGGGCAATGTCTCGTTCAGGTATACACAAATTGAAGACAACTCAACAGCAAGTAACTTATCTCCTCTCCCTACATTGACTATGGATATCTTTGGAAAGGAACCATACTATCTTCTTTCTTTATTCCTATAGCCAGCCCCTATTTTTTTTTTTTTATACATAGTAGGAATCAATTAAAACCTAGTTAAAATTATTAAACAAAATAACAAAAATTTAATCTTAAATACATTCTATTATTTAAATGCTCAGCAGGCATCACAATTATGGCTGGAACATTTAAGTTTCTACACAAAAAGAATGTAGTCATAATACTGTTCTCAGAATTAAGTGTGTGAATTTCAAAGGTCACAGCCCCCATTGTGGAAATACCAGTTGCACCAAAATGAAAAAGAAAATTGCAACAATAACATATCTTTGTGTTTGGAAATATCTCAGAAGATATTATAAGTTAGAGACTTTGTCTTACCAATTTAAGGTAACCCTCTGCATCTAGAATTAAATTTTCTGGTTTCAGGTCTCTGTAGATAATACCTAGTTGATGCAGGTAATCAAATGCTTCTGTGACACAAGCTACACAGAACTTGGAAGTGGGTTCATCAAAGCTGCCCCTGCAACGAAAGCATGTTCCCTGTTAATTCCATGGACACTTACCTTTGTCTTCTCTTCTAGGTGTTGATCATTGAATTGGTAATTTATTAATACAAATGTTTTGCCAGGCATCTACGCTAAAAAGTATTTTATACTGCCAATGAATTAGGCTGTTTGTTGATCATAAACAGATCTGGGAGAGGAGGCAAGTGATGCAAACAAGAACTATATCACTAAAATTAAAATGTCAATGTCCAAATAATTCTTTCTAGAAATCACATGTGAACATGTAAAATGAGAAGTTAAGAGAACAAACACATTTATTTGTACATAGATGGCAAACTCTGGAGACAATGCAACTATTTCAATGGAGAGTTTGTATCTGACTTCTGCGATTTATCATTTGACTGAAAAAGGACTCAAGTGATCATTTCCATGTCTGGTTTGTATGTCATGTAACAATAACCCAGGCCATGATACCTTCCTGTTGGTGTACTTTGGTCATATTAGAGCTTCCCTGTTGTCAGCATTGTGCGGAGTTTTACATAATGAATTCCTAAAATGTGGTGGTGATGTGCTGCAGGGTATAACAGAAGAGTGGTTTGGAGTGAGAGAGTCTGGGTTATATCCTGCTTCTTCCACTTACTGTGTTGTTGAGCAAGTTGTTTAACTGTTCTAAGCCTCAAAATCTATACCTGTAAAATGAGTTTGCTACTTACTTTACATGCTGCTTTGAGCGTCAGGCTCAGCACCCGACAAGTAGTAGGAGCTCCTTTTCTAAATAGATATGCCTGTTGAGGCAAAGATGGCCGATGCCTTTGCTTTTTCAGGTATCATGAAAGTCTCCTCAACCCTCCAGGTCCTCTCCATTCTAATCCATCCAACGATATGCTCCTAACACAGAACAATCATCTTCTACTCAGATTCTCAATGGCTTCTTGTCTAGGTGAGTGATTCTCAACTATGACTGTACATTAGAATTGATGAAAAGCATTAAAAAGAAAATCATTTTCTGGGTTCCAATCCCAGATGAACTGAATCATAATCTCTGGAGTGAAGGAACGGCATTTAAATGTTACAAAAGCTCTCTTTGTGATTGTAACGTCCAGCCGAGGCTGAGAACCACAGGCTCAGGTGATAATGTCAAAATGTTTTGGCCCTGCATTAACCTCCACAAGCTAAAGTCTAACTGCCTTCCCATTTTCTCTTCCGTTGCCCTCATCTTCTACTTTGACTGTTCTATTCCTCAGCCACAAAGAGATCTGATAGCATCCCAACTTTCCTGCTTCCTCTTACACCAGCTTTCTCTTCCTTCCTACTTTACCAAAATTGTGTAGTATCTTTAAAGTTTACTTCAAGTCCCTCCTCCACCATCAAGGTTTTCTATCTCTCCCCTCCTCAGAACTTACTATCGCCAACATTCATGTGGCATTTAATTACAGATTGCCAACTGCTTTGTCATTATTTAGTTTTCAATTTAAATAGTAAAATATTTTAAAATTGTATACATTATCTTCCCAAGCAAATTCTAACCTCGTCAGAGGGAAAGCTTATAGCTTTTACTCTTCTGGTTAGAAAAGTCTGCATTTGCCTAGAAAATTCGCATACTGTCTACTATCAAGTAACAGGTGGTACGCAGTAAAGATTTGTGGTTTTCATTGTGCAGGAGCTGTCCTTTGGTAAAAGTTAATCATTGAAGATATCTTACTCTCCTTTTCAACAAGGGCTTAACCACACCCCGTGATGGGAGAATCAGAAACATTTGGGTTTATATCCTGATTCTGCCTTGTACTAACTACGTGATCTTGGACTTTTTATTCCCTAAAACGGGGAAGACAATGACTACCTTACAGGGTGTTCATGATGTTAGCATAATGTTATTGCTCTATTTTATCAAGTGATAATATTTTCTTATAATCACTTTCTAACAGTGTCTTTCATGACTCTTTAAATGATCCTGAATACAGCATCCTTCAGATACTTTAGACCACTTGTGGTTAGACAAAAGCGATCATAAACTCTTTCTCATTACCTGTCCCTTAATATACTCCATAGCTCCCCACCTAAGCAGGCCTCCAGAAGCATGTATACATACTTATTGTCCTTGAAAGTACGATATAATCTGTGAAGACAGATAGAAACATGGTTATCATTAGAGATCTAGTTTAAAACTGTCTTAAAATGGTTTAAGTGTACCATCAACAACATTTTAAACAATGCCCCTCATCTCCTTACACATGTCTTAAAGCTCCTCTCCATCAATGTACTCAGATCTTTCCTACTGCTTTCCCTTTGCTTCTGCTGATTCCTTTACTTAGGCTGCCCTCCCTCTTCCCAGGGACTGAACTTCGTATCAGTTTCACCATAAAAAAAATTTATCCATTCTTCAAGGTCAAGCTCAAAGGCTACTTTCTTGAAAAAGCAGCTCATTATCTCACCTACCAAATGTGGCCTCTCCTTCTTTCAAAAATCCAGAAAACCAGAAAACCGAACCTGTTGCCGTAGAGTCGGTTCCGACTCATGATGACCCTATAGAACAGAGTAGAACTGCCCCACAGGGTTTCTAGGAAGCAGTTGGTGGATTTGAGCTGCCGACCTTTTGGTTAGTGGCTGAGCTCTTAACCACTGTGTTACCAGGGGGAAAAAAACCCAAAGACCTCTGCGTTTAAGTCCTGCCTTGCATAATAGTTATTCATGCTCATGTCTTTTGTCCTCTAATTGGTTAACATATGCTGTATTTCCCTGGAAACTGACTCTGTGACAGAGATTTGTAGGCAGCGAGTTTAGTGAGGAGTGCACTGAGAACAATACCTGTGGGGGAGGAAGGAAGCACGTTTGGGCAGAGGGAGAGTTAGGCTGTGATATAGTTGCAACAAAGGTGTCAGCCTCAAAGGGCTCTTCTGGGATACTCCCCTCCCCCATCAGCAAGTCATCATAAGCAGACTGTCCTTGGGGAGAGGGCATGATCATGGGCAGAGTGGTTCTCTTTGACTGAGACAATGGCCAGAGAGGGACTGAGCTCCAGCTCTCAGCTTGCAATGCTCCCCAAAACTGGGGGAATGAGAGACTCAGACATGAGGGGGATTGGGTGGGGCAGCACAAATCAAAATTGGGTAAAAACAGTTCCTGGGTCTTAATGATCAAGAGACTTGTCCCTCCCTAGCACCATGGCCAAGCTGAAGGAAAGAGCAGAGCAGCCATATCATGTACAGACAGAAAACAAAAACCAGTAAAATGCTCAGATTGTGGGCTCTGGAAACAAGCTGCCTGGCTTGGATCCCAGATCAGCCACTTACTAGCTATGTGCCTTCCGTTTTCTTATTGTACAATGGGGATAATCACAACCTCACTGATCTATTGGGAGGATCAAATGAATGATGAATAAACAGTTTAGAAGAGTGCCTGGCACATGTTAAGTTCTCAATAAATGCCATTAATATTTAGTCTTGATATTATTATTGTCTTGCTATATTCCAGCCTCTCTGCAAAGAACTGGGAAAAAGAAATGAATAACACCTAGTCCGTGCCCTGAAGTTGCTCATCATAGTTTGTTATTGATATATTGACAATGAAAGGGCATTTTGGGAACATAATTAATATAAAGGTAATTGAATGACTATTACCAGAATGCCTGAACTCAGACTTCTTTTTAAATCTGGAAAAGAAAAGGGGAGTGGGTGCCTGGGAATAAGGTTAGGCAGAAGAGTCAAGAAATTTGATGAAAAAATATAAATTTTATTCATTATAGGGGCACTTTACATCACCCAGAAATCACTAAAAGATATACGCTGGGGCATTAAGACATACATGAAAACATAAACTGGTTTACACTACTAGCAAATGAATTCACAAGTAAAGAGAGCTGTTACTTAGAATTATCTATACTTCTCCAAACTCTGGTGATAGCTACAGAAAGAACTATTAGGAGATGGATCTCATGGCATCTAAACATCCCTGGGACCACATTATGGTGCCCCTTGGCAGTCCACAGAGGCCCAAACACCATCTCCAGCAGAAATTCAACATTACCACACCCCCTGAGAAGTTTCTGGTGAATTCTTGCTCCACTACTCCCAAATTTTGCATTAGTTCTAGATCAAACACTCAGTTAAAATTATTCCATGAACATTTTTATGTTCACACTTCTCCCCTTCCCCCACGCCCACTTTCCTGAGGCTTACTTAAGAATAAAAACATCTGGAAAACTCCTGACCCCAGATCTCAAACTTCCATCATTTTAAGCACTATTGCTGTGACTGGAATGGAGAATTCAGAGCACGGCTTCCTCTCCCTCTTTTTCTGTCCTCTTGAAAGTAAACATTCAAAAGAAGGAACTAAAAACCCTGAGACCTGGAAGCCAAACGCTCACTTACTTTACGATGAATGGAGAACACAACTCTTCCAGGATCCTCTTCTCTGAATAGACATGTTCTTGCTGCTTAGTGTCAACTATGTGTCTCTTCCTTATACACTTCATAGCAAAGGCAACATTCTCATTTTTCACTTTAACCTACGTAAGAAACAGAAAGATCCTCAAAATTAACTTACCGGTAAAGATTTATAATATCTACATAAAACAGGTTAATTTATAAGAGTGAAATTTTTTCATATTTAAATGATATGTAAGCATTTAACCACTTATTCCTCTGAGAACTGATTCCCATTCAGGTAAGCACACCTCCAAAATAGTTCACAAATGTGGTTCTAAATTTTTTTATTAAACAAGGAGAAAAAAAAAAAAAACGTCTCTGGTTAAAAGACTTTGTTTAGAAATCTCTATTCAGTTTTGATTGTGTGACATGAAAAACTTTGACTGGAACTGCCAAAACATTGCTCTATCTTTCTTAATATTCATTTCTTTGATTTTCAAAACAAAACATATAAATCAAGCTCTATCTCAGCACTATCCAATATGGTAGCCACTAGTCCCATGAAGTTATTTAAATTTAAAGTAACTAAGATAAAAAATTCAGTTCCTCAGTCACACTGGCCACATTTCAAACCCTCAACAGCCACATGAAGCTGGTGGCCACCCTATTGCACAGCATAGATAGAGAACATTTCCATTAGCACAGAAAGCTCTATCAGAGAGCACTGCTCTAGAAGGATAATCAGACTTTTCCCTTAAAAGGAAATACAAATTTTAAAATTGGTATTTGTTCTGATAGGCTTCAAACTTCATTAAAAAAAAAAAAAACCAGTGCTGTCGAGTCGATTCCGACTCATAGCTCAAACTTCATTAGCAGACTATATTTGACAAGCAAATAGATTGTGTAGAAATGACTGTATCCCCCATTTTACTTCCATTGACTGTTAGTGTTGTCTACGATTTTTAAATCAATGGTGGAATTACTGCTTTAATTATTATTATCGAACTATAGAAAAAAAAAAAAAACAGATCTCAGCATTGTTCATTCAATCCTTTTGTCAAGATCTTTGGTGAAAATTACCACTGCAGATGGATA
Source organism: Loxodonta africana (assembly GCF_030014295.1). Lineage (NCBI taxonomy): Eukaryota > Metazoa > Chordata > Mammalia > Proboscidea > Elephantidae > Loxodonta > Loxodonta africana. The sequence goes on along the minus strand of NC_087346.1, from coordinate 72,777,446 downwards.
CTGCCAGTGTCACTCCATATGGCACAAAAAACTTTATAAATATCTTTTGCACCCTTAAGAAACCATTTCCCCCCCCCTCAAACATTGGGGATGAAGTATTGACTAAGTGTGAAGTGTACTATCTGGAGTCTTCCCGCAGCATTTCAGATCTGCTTGTGTGCAGCCCCATCCAGCAGATGGAGGTGTCAACATAGTTCCGGGAGTTTAATGTACAGTGAATTGTTAAAAATCTGATGGGCAAAGAAGGGCTTGCTAATTGCCAAGACTGAAGAGCCATCTGCACCCAGGAAGGGTACAGATCTCCGTTTTACAGTTTCCTCAGAACACTTGGTCTGATAGTGCTACTTGTGCTGCTCTCTGGAAGTGGCTTATAAAGCTCAGAGAAGTGGTGATGTGGAAGATGTTGCGGAAATCAGGCCCCAAGCTCCCAGCTGTCCTGGTAAACACTATAGAAGGCTGCTTGTCAAGCTTCCTCATGCCCTCATCTTCTTTTCTGTGGTCTGATAGAAAATTTCGAGCAACCCAAAAATAGCATAATGAAAGCCAAATAAACCTACATAGACATGGTAAGTGAAGGTTAAGAGATTTAACTATAATATTAAAGATTTCATTTCTATGTCATTGCCACTTTTCTCTAGTGTATAGTAATGTGTCTTGAGTGTATGTATTACATATTCCAGTAATTATCATAAAAAACCTCAGAAAAAGTATGATGTAAGAAGCTTGAATCAGCAGCTGTATTATTAAAATTACAAGCGCAGACCTGTTACTATCCAAAAGACAGAGAGTAAAGTTTACTTTCTCAATTTCAGTTCAAAGTAAAGTTTTAGGTATTGATAACAATTCATTTATTCCTCTAAGATACACTGGAATTTAAAGCAAAACAAAAGTCAAAAGGCTTCTGTCAGATGCTTGAAACGTAAACCCCTTACAAGCTCAACTCTTCCGAACCCACCAACGCCCAGTGTTGCAATAATCTCAAGGTTCTGGAATGGGGATGATGAGGAAAATCTGGCCACCTTCTCCTTCAGCTGAATCATCTCCAGAGAGAGTGCTTTGGACAGCTTCCAGTTAGACATGGACCTCCTGTAGAAGAGATGGGACAATTTGTACGCACCCCTTAGTCAATCAAGGGTCACGCCATATATAAATTTCACTCTTAGAACGGTATTATTTTTGCCAGCAACTCCTGCCCATAATTGCCACAAAGGTATCTTTTGTAGATCAGATTCAAGCCCATCTGGGGGGAAAACAATAGAATATACAAACAGAAATGGGAACACCCCCCACCAAACACACAAAATAGACAAATGTCAAACTGAGTCAACGAGAGGTAAAATGGGTGAATTTTGTGGTATGTAAAATATACCTCAATAAAGCTTAAAAAAAAAAAAAGCACCAAAGAGAGAATGAGAGGGATTGAAACCAGAAAGCAATTCCCTTTGCTCCACAGAAAGGAGGATGTCACACTGAGAATCTTTGTTACAGTTGGCTATTTTTGTCAGATCTTGAAGCTTTCTGCGGCTGAATCAGAATAATCGCTTTGTGAAATATAAAAAGTACATTGATTACTTTATGTCCAAATACTGTTGTTTTGGATATCCATTTTTCACTTTTAATTAACTTTTACTGCTCTGGGTTATTTAGATAATCATAAATTGTTGTTACTGTGAAAGGCCTTCAGGATAAAAAATACACATTGTTCCTCGCAAAAAAAAAAAAAAAAACTTAAGAGGTTCTGACTGAATGCTCTAATTTAACTCTGACTTCAGATTTTTACAACTTCTGACTATGTAGCTTTGATAGTGCACATATGCTAAGTATTCACTCTACAAAACATGGCAAAAACTTTTCTAATAATTTTCATTTAAACAACTAGAGCTTTCTATCAAATAATTTTTTATTAGTGTCACAACATTTAGAGCCCTGCCCTCCCACCCCCACTCACATACAAACACATGCCCCTAGGCAATAGCTTGTATTTTCAAATAATTCTGACTGTATGCCTAGCTCTCTTCCCCCAATTAGAGTGAATGGGCTACTTTAGTAAATTGGCATTCCTGTTTGATTTCCATCAAAGACGAGCAAAAGAGGATTCTTTGTTTGTGAATTAATATTCCCTTGAGCTAAGTCACCAGACAAAACAAAGAGTTCCTTTCCCAACATCTCCTATCGGGAAGTTTCTCCCTAATGTTCCTACTCATCACACAGATGAAAGAGCTGACTACAGCTTAAAAACAAAAAACCATGCTAGTAGTTAACTATTGTCTTCTTTGCAGAAGAACAATGAAAATGAACTCCCCAAATTTTCTAGTGAAGGCACATTAAAGGTAACCACAAAGCAAATCACACCTCTTCCCCACTTCATGGGCTGTTGGAAGCCATATCTGGCTTAGGAAATATTCCATCACTTACTTCGCATGTCTTTTTTCATCATCACGGTTCAAGTTTGCCACATACCCCTCAAGGTATTTTTGGAGTTCTTCAAATGTCCCCACCGTTTGGTTGAATGTTCTAAAGAAATGAAATAAAATAAAAAGCTCTGTTCTGATAGGTACCATTTCACTTGATATTTTCTCTGAAGCTCAATAAAGACTACTTGTATGGTTACTCCAGCTGTGTAAATTGTTTTCCAATAGTCGATGGGATGTTAAAGTTGTCATAATATGTAGAGTAGTTATTTGTTGTTGTTAGCTGCTGAGTCAGCTCCCAACTCATGGTGACCCCATGCACAACAGAACTAAAGGCTGCCTATTCCTGCATCATCCTCATGATAGGTTTTGGATGGGACCATACAATCCATAGGGTTTTCACTGGCTGATTTTAGGAATCAATCTCTAAGCCTTTCTTCTTAGCCTGCCTTAGTCTGGAAGCTTGGCTGAAATCTGGTCAGCATCATCGCAACATGCAAGCTTCCACTGACAGATGGGCAGTGGTTGTGAGTGAGTTGTCCTGGACAGGAATTGAACCCAGGTTTCTGGCATGAAATGTGAAAATTCTACCACTGAACCTCCAATGTCTACCAGAATAGTTGTTAGAAGTCATATGCCAGTAACTGATTCTTTGAATTTATGAAAGCCAAGGGGATATCAGTGAGAAGAAAAAATATTTTTATGCCTGTGGTTCAAGTTTACCAACAACTGTGTCTTTTTTATTTATTTTCATTTTTTAAAGAAGATAGGGGAAAGAAAATAGTCTACGTGATCTGTTTACTAAATCAAAAGGTTACACAGAGCTTCCATTTTTTTTTTCTTATTTTGGTTAATTAAATTATATAAGTCATTTGTTTTAAAAATCAAAGATAAAATGTATCCCTTATCTCTCTTACTCATTTCACATTGCTTCCTAAGTAAACCCATCTTTTTCACCTTAGCTGAGTTGTTCTCTGTCTGAGGTTCAGCCATCTTCCCTTGACCTCCCTCACCCTTCAAAGATCACAGACTTGTGGTATGCCGACCTGAGCTTCCTGTCCCCCATCACAGTCCATTGTCTCTGGGAATTCTTACATGCTGCACTCTCCGTGAGAAAAAACAATCCCCTTCCTTACCAAAAAAATGTTTTTTCTTGGTTGTCTTTCCAATGCTTCCCCCATACCCACATCCTATAATCCGCCTTGATTTTTGATAATTAGGGTATTTCTTTTCCCTACTACAAAATAGTATGTTTCTTTAAAGTAGAGACCATGCTTTAATCACCCAAGTAATATCTTCAGCACCTTGTACATAGTAGAATGAAAGAATGAAACTTTACCTGCAAATGCCCTAAATAAGCTGGAGCCACCTAAATAGTGGACCGTGGTAACTTAACTGCCAGCCTAGTCCTGAAGACCACTGCTCACATTTAACTGGCTCCAATATCACTGCCTCTCTGTTTTTACATGGTTAAACATGTACTTCATGCTGTGCTAGGTATTTTCCATTTTCTCCTCCAGGTCTACTCTCTATTCTTTTCTATGCTGTTCTGTGGACTGACCGTTGTGGACTCTAGAGTCGCAAAATACAAAGCAGTATTACCATGGAATTTCTAATTTCCAGTAGGAAATTTTCAAGTAAAAAATAAATAATTCTGTACTTTGTTTTGTTTTTAAATATTCTGTGTTGTTGTAGTTAGTAGCCACTGAGCTGGCTCTAACTCATGGCAACTTTATGTATATATCAGAAATTGTGCCCATCTTCATGATCATGGTATATTTACTCTGTACTTCAGTACTATTTTATTTGCTATCAAATGAACTGAAGTATTTGTTGTAAACCATTTTTTTTAAATGTAGGTGTCACTTGTGCCATAAGTTCCTAAAAGTTCTTAGCTAACTAATCTTAAAGTCAAGTTTAAACAGCCATAGTATTCTAGCTACTCCATTCAAACGGCCTGTATTCATTTGGATGTTATAGTCTGGGGGTAACTAATAAGTCCCTTTGAGATTTGTCTCAACAATCAAATAATGATGGAAATGTCATAAATAATGCTTCCATTTGTTTAGAACTATTACCCTTTTCCACACTGTTTTACCATATTTTAAAAAATACAAAATATAGCTCAAACTTTAACTCTCCGTCTTGTAATGTATTCATTCTAAGCATTAGTTAAAATAATAAATCAGGAAAGAAAAAAAAAGTCATGAGCTTTCAGTCACTATATTTCATTGCAAAGATGGTGTCTTCTATTCTGCCAGCATTCAGTGAGCACTTCCTGTATGCCAATGACTATCTCAAATGCTGGCTCTGCAGCAGCTGTTGAGAAGACTGCCCTGGTGTCTGTACTCATGGGAATACAGATGTTAAATAAATCAATTAAATGAAGTGTGACTGATGATAAGAATATATATGGTATGCAAGGGGAGCATCCAGATTGTAAATTATAGCTAGGGTGATCATATAATTTATCATCCAAACTGGGACACTTCTGGAGTGAAATGGGGTGCCAATAATAAATATGTTGGGATAGCCAGAACTATCCCATGAACTCCTGGATATAGGTCACCCTAGTCATACCTGGATCCTCAGATTCCTTGGTTCATATAACAGATTCACATAAGTTTTTATGTCTCACCGTACTTAAGGCAATACCTTATACGTTAAAGGATCTCAACGATACACTTGCAGATTAATTAAACATTTTGCAATTATAAACTTCCAAATAATCTGCAAGCTACACAAAATAATTACATCCTTTCTCACAGATGATGAATACCAGAAACAGTACATAAGTATGTGATATATGTGATTACAATGACAAAAAAAATGAAAGAATTCTTCCTTTCTACCATATATTTAGTCCTTTTTAGTCCTAGTATTTTGGAGCAATTTATGTTACCACACAGCTAATGCTACTCAATGTACGCATGTATTTTTAAGGAACTATTATATACAAAAGAATGCATTATTTGGACAATATTGTACCAACATATTTTCCATTTGAGAGTTGGATCCAAAACTTAACTGTCCCCTGAACATACGTTGCACTATTGTAGTCCTGTAACTCTGCTTTTGAATTTTACTTCACGTGGAGTGCAGTCTATATTTTCTTTTTGCCTAGAAAAATTCTATTCATTTTTTTAAGCCCCAATTGCACACTTTAAAAAATAAATAAAAACCTTTTCCACTTTACTGCATAATGATTCCTTTTTTTACTGAACACATGCCATGTGAGCCAAAGACTCACAGTGGTAAGAATAATGGAATGAATCAGGAAACCTGGGCAGTAGCCCTGCTCCATCACAATGGTACAGTTGGGGCAATTCATTAGCCTATCTGTGACTAACTTTTTTTATCTGTAAGGGAGGGAATTAAAATAACTCTAAATTTTATTAAGAGCTTATGACGGTTAATTTTATGTATCAACTTGTCTAGGCTATGATTCCCAGTGGTTTGGCCAAATACTAGACTAGTTGCTTTTCCACAGTGAAATGTGATGGCATCTGATGTGATATAATCACCTACAATAATGCAATCTAATATAATGTAATCAACCAATCAGTTGAAAGGGGAGTTTCCTTAGGGTGTATTCTGCCTTCAGATTATAAATAGATATTTTGGAAGAACTTTCTCTATGTCATTGGTTCTGCTTTCTCTAGGGAATCACAACTAAGATACATTTATTGTTAACTTTTTAGGTATGTTAATGGTATTACGTATTCATTATGTATTATGTATTCAAAATAATACTTAGCTTTTAGAGATGCTGCACCAATATATAGATAGAAAAATTTTATGTTTAGAACTTGCTTGAAGACAGAATGTGGAAGGCAGAGAGTGGCAAAGGCACACAGATGAAGCCTGAGCTGATAATTGTTTAGCTTGCATCATGGGGTTCATGATCCTATTCTGTCTACTTTTGAATATGCTTGAAATTTTCTATAATACAAAATTTAAATAAAAACACTCTAAGGTTCTTTCCAACTCTAAACCTCTACGAATCTACTTTCAACAACTGTTGTATTCAATTAGCAGTCAACTGTATCTTCCCTTGTGATACCTGCTGCTTGCCATTTTGCCATATTTTTGTAATATTTCATATTAGTATGCCCTATTTCTTCAATTACAAGATGACTACTCTTAGGCAATGGTCTGGCCTTGAAAAGTTTGCATTTCTCTTATGCTAGGCTTTGAAAAGTTTGCATGTGTTTTGTTCTACCTAGTAAATAACCAACAAATGTTTAACCAATTAATGAAAGATCTAAGGGTTCAGATCCAAATATGGTTTCAAGTGAGTTAAGGGCATAAAATGACACTTATTCTGAAAAATACTCTAAGCCATTTAGAGATTAAAATTGATACACATCACTTTGCAAATCACCACAGATGTTAAATTAAAACTTATCTGGGTATATATACAGTTAAAGAATATTTTATAGTCTGCCTGAGAGAGATAGGTTTTCTTCAAAAAATTTTCTGACTGATTAGGGCATTTTAGAAATAAACTGTCAAACTCTTCACTATGTTGTGTGGAGAGAAAATCCATAAGGGCACTAATAAGCTTATTTCTCTGAAAGATGCAGAATGTAAATCAGCCTATTACTGATATTTATGTACAAACTTTGCACACAAAATATTGAGCCTGGCAGCGTCTGCCACTGCCTCAGACAGAATCAGATCAGAAGGCCTGGTTTCTCCCCATGAATTTTAATAGAATGTACTTGCAGCTGAGGATTGGCCAACGTTTCCTAGTGGTGATAAGTGAGAAGACAGATCGTCCCTGGGAGTAACAGAAGGCCAGGACTGCAAAGGTGGTGTAGTCGGCCTTCCTGACAACATCAGTGTACTCACTCTCGGTCAATAACCAGGCACGCGACATCATTTTCTTCAGCAATAATGTTAGCTGACCTGACATCATCACTGCAGAAAAAATCAGAAAGGTCAATTTTCACTATGGTTAGAAATTAAGCAGCCATTGGTTAAGGAATGTCCCTTTGTATGAAGCACTATCACGTAATCCTCCCACAGACTATTCTTTTTCAAAACCATGATTTATACTCATTCTCTTGCCCATAAAAAGGATTTGAAATGTGTTCCAATAAAGTTTATGTACATAGGACTTAAGAGGATATAATTGTACTGGGACCAGAGAGCAATCAGTGACTGCAATTGAGTATGAAATCTAGTTTTAGCTTTGTTTTGGCCAAAATAAAATAGCTCTCATCTGATCTAAGTAATGAGGCAAAATATTATTATGAAAGTAACTGCTCACGGAAATGTATTGGAAAAAAAATTCAAATAATGAACATATGACAACCCATCCAATAACAAATGCCAAAGAAAGTGTTTTTAGTGCTGTATCACCCAACTAGGAGCTCTGGTAGTACCGTGATTAATCGCTCAGCTGCCAACTGAAAGGGCAGCAGTTTGAAGTCACCAGCCACTCCACAGGAGAAGGATGTGGCAGTTCGCTTCCGTAAAGATTCACAGTATTGGAAACCCTATGGGGCAGTTCTACTCTATCCTATACGGCGCTCTGAGTCAGAATCAACTTAATGGCAATGAGTTTGGTTTAGTCATCACCCAATTAATTAAACGAATACTAAAATACCTTTATTTCATAGAGTTTTGGATGCACATTTTCTATTAAAACCACTGAAGTTAGAGCATGTCTTACAGTTGATGTCTTACATTTAATGAGCAGCATTTTCTTCTTTCCTTGAGGGTACATGATGTAATGATGCATCTTACTATTGATGGTATCTTAGATATGATGCATTATGGTATATGATCTAATGATTATAAATCTAATTACTTAATGAATACCAATGGGTCAAGCACTGGGTAAAAGTATTTCCTTAGAGACATTTACTTGTACACCCTGGTGACGTAGTAGTTAAGTGCTACAGCTGCTAACCAAAAGGTCGGCAGTTTGAATCCACCAGGCACTCCTTGGAAACTATGGGGCAGTTCTACTGTGTCCAATAGGGTCGCTATGAGTCGGAATCGACTCGACGGCAGTGAGTTTCGTTTTTTTAAATTGTTGTTGCTGTTAGGCGCCTCCGAGTCAATGCATAAACTAAAGACACTAAAAAAGATACACCCCTATGGTACCCAGTGCTATGAAGTTCATTTAAGGTGACCCTGGAATATCAAGCATACCATAGAGTTGTAAACATCAGAACTTCTCTAAGAAACTTCAATAAAAATGGTATCATACAAGTATAGTTCCTCATCTTCCCTTAGTGGTGTGACAGGGAAAACTTCAACACCCCATCTCTACCATTCTGAAAAACTCCCCTTGCCACAGAGCCAACATCCAGAGACCTCCCCTCTAAGTTTACAGGGTCCTTGTTAGAAGAAATTGGTGAAAATACTGATGTGTCATGGGCTTTCTGAGTTGGTAGCAGGGTAGTTTGTACTCATTTTGTGAATGTGTACATAGATATAATATTTAATTGTGGGTCAACTATTTGATTTGTGAATTCAGGAAAAGAAAAGGGGTATGGTATTCCTTTTACTTGTCAGTGTCATGATGTTGACTGGGAATATTCTAGGCATTACACTTCACAAGTATTAGATGTTTATAAATACTCTTATCTTCCTTTCATAATAACTTCCTGAGTGCTCACAAAATTCTAAAAGAACTCCCAGGACTACTTAGTGGCAAGTCAGAAATACACAGAATTTAAGGAGTATTCAGCCACAGTCAGTGGCCCTGAAAAGTGATAGCATAAATGCATAAAAATATCAATATCCAACTTTCCTTCTCATAGATCTTAACTTTATGGTTTTAAAAGGTTTTGGGAGTTGAGTGTCTACATTATACACAAATTCCTATGTTTCTTATGGGAAAACACTATAATTGGCTAGCTGCTACATACAGGCATAAATGGAGCAGATCCAGCAAAACCAGATAGTATATTTCCTTTTTGAGAGCTGTTTTGACTCTAAAGTGCCTTTATAAATTTCTAGTGCACTTTTAAACTTTAGTAGATTTGCTTGGAGGTATGAGAAAAATAACATAAATGTTAAGAAAGAATACACTGAAGTATTGACATTTTGGATAATGACATCCCTTACTTATGTTGCATGAACATATTCATAGTCTGTGACAAAGAAATAAACAAAAAAAGAAAAAACAATTTCCCTATTATTGAAACAAGTTCATTGCCAGCTAGAAAATGAGAAAAAAACATTCAGCTTGTCTTTAAATTCCATGTTTAAATTGTTTACATATTATCTATAACTTAACTCATTGAATTTTAGTTTTTTTTTTTTTTAATAAGAGCTTTATGATCTTAAATAATCAAATATGCCTTCAGGTAATTTATGAATACTTCTTCTTTGCTCTGTACCTATGTAAATCTGACATACAAATCAGCAGACAAAAGTCAAGGGGAAGATACATGAGCAGAAATACTTTTTTTTATAAACACAAATTGGAAATAAAAAGGTTTAGTCACAACATAGATTTTAAGTGATTTCTTAACAAATGTCAAGTTTTCATTTAAAAACATTATACCAAAAAAAGGTGTGTTGCCCCAGGCTTTAATTTTATCTTTTATAAAATTATTCATATTTAGGAAAATTAATTTCTTCAGATTTAAGGTTTTTTCCTGAGTTACAGGAAGTACGAAGTATCTTGTAAGCTATTTTATTTTCCTTTAAAAATATTTCTTCTGTACACTGAATGAAAGAAAAGAAGCCTGAGATTCAGGTAGAAATTTCAAATGCAGTATTCTGAGGTATTTCTAAAAGCTTGCAATATGAACTGATAAAAATTCTTAAGAAAATATTTTTCTTGTATGATGATTTAAAAACATCCAAAATATGTAAAGTCATTACTTGATGAAAAAGAAAGAAGAAAACTCTAAACAGGGCAATATTCCAAACCTTGGAGACTTAAAAAAAAAAAAAAGTCAATCGCAAGTAGAAAGTATAGCTTTTACATCTTTAATCTCTTTCTCTGACTTTATATAAACTAAAATTTGTAACAGCAATTTAATTTTCAATATCAAACTTAACATTTTCCAATTTAACTTTCCTGTGTGAAGTTAGCATAGTTATTTTCTGCATAAAAAATATATTAAAAATTATTTAAATTCTTGGATACTGGTCACTATTAGTTTGGTGGCTCAATTTAGCAACTCTATGAATAGTTTCATATGCAAAGCAATCAGAGGATTATTTAATCATGGTATATAAATTCATAGATTCACCTGATAAGAGCTTTTTCTCCAAAGTATTCTCCTTTCTGTAATACTTTTATCAGTTGTGGCTGCTCATGGCCTTCTGTACTCTGTGTGACTTTCACCTAAGCAATGTTAAACAATCCAAAAAAAAAGGGGGGGGGGAGGTGGAAAAAGAAGAAAGAGAAACTGAACATATATCCATTCAACCAAATCCTTCAATCTATATAAACTTGACTGAATAAGGACGGGATCAGGCAGTCTCTGAGTCTCTGCTGTAATTGTGCAGTAGTTAGGACAATCTAACTACACTCGGCTCACTTTGATGGACATGGTAAACCCTGTCATTTAACATGATCGAATGACTCAACCCTCTGAAAGGGCAACATTCTCCATTCAAACCACACCTCCCAAAGTCAAATTCATATGTGAATCCAGTGATTCCTTCTTAGGGATCCTCAAAGCAAATAATAATTGTCCCATGGGAACTTACATTATTTCAGAAAGTCTAATACAGATGGCAAATTAATCAAGGATATGGAGCCCTGGTGGTGCAGTGGTTAAGTGTTTGGCTGCTAACCAAAAGGTGGGCAGTTCGAAACCACCAGCCACTCCTTGGAAACCCTATGGGGCAGTTCTACTCTGTCCTATAGGGTCGCTATGAATCAGAATTGACTCAATGGCAATTTTTTTTCTTCGGATCAGGAGTCTTTAACCTGGTGTCCAGAATGACTCCCTAAAGCCTATATACATCCTAAAACTGAACACAAAACATGAATATGGAGGGGGATCCACAATTTTCATGAGTGTCTCAAGGTGGTCCATGGCCCATTTAACAACATCCATGGCAGAGGTAAACAAAAACTTCAATATTCCTTTTTGGGGTCTGGAAATATTCCAGTTCAGCATGATAACCAGGGTACCTTCATGCCGATTAGAAATTCTGATTGGCATTTATACATATCACAATGAATTAAAGAAAAATAATAATAAATGCAATTTGTTTATTACCCAAAATTCTTTCAAATCATGGGGTCTAGGCTGAGGAGAAACATAAGAAGTTATTCTGAGTGTTGAAGAGTTTAGGAGGTTTGAAACTATTTTGTTAAAATTTTCCTTCACTGGGGACCCAGTTCAAAGTTCAGCCACAAACTAGTTTACAAAAGGCAGTGTCTGGCTCCGATAATAAACTCTTCCGTGAAAAAAAGAGTGTATGTTAAAAATCCAACAGTTTATAGAGGCACAGGCGCTCAAGAATTTACTCTTTCCTTCAATATTTCACAAATGCCTTTTCTTATCTTTGAAAAACATGGTCAGGGGCCAACATAGGAACCACTGGCAATATGTTTTCCACTCAAGTCTTAGGTAAAGAAAAAGACCTATTGTATATATTAGAATCACATTTATATGAGCACCTAAATCAACTTGAGTTTTGTGTATGAATTAAAGTTCTGAGCCATATTGGTTCTACAGTTCAATGTCTAACTATTACTGTCCTCATTTATTGAATTCACTTAGTAGAGAGAACTCCTTCACCCACTGGTTGTCATATCTGCTAGACGGGAAGATGTTCCAGGCCTGATCCTGGGCCCTTGACCTGACTGAGAATCATGCATTCATAACTAGAAGGGACCTTAGAAATAACGGTCAATTTATATACAATGAAGCGGGTTCAGAGAAAGTCAAATGACTTACCTAATGTCACTAAGAAGTTATTGTCTCAGCTGGAACCCATTATAGGTCTCCTGTGCCCTCAAACCCAGCGCTCAGCCCAAACCCTATGGAACTCTTCTGATACAAGCTCCTTTACTGGTTCAATGCAGAGGACATCTTAGGTCACAATGCAGAGCATTGTTGCGTTTGTGACAAACTGAAAACATTTTTTCTGATTTACTTCAAGTAAGCTTTAGTCAATATTTACCTTTCCTTTTGCTAAAATGTAAAAGGTACTTCCTTCCTCCCCCTCTCTAATGATGTAATCTCCTTTGTCGTAGTATTCCTATTGGGATAAAAAAGAAAGGAAATGTTAGATTAAGGGGAGACATAAATGAAATGAAACTTCTTGGGTCTTTGAAATGAGTGTCCCACACCTATTTCTTTTATTTTATGCTTGTTTTAACTCTATGCTTTTCTTACACTGCACTCATAAACTGTGGAAAAGTATGGAGACTTTTGCTTTATCATCTGCAATTATGTTCCTCTTCTGTAGGAAAAAAAAAAAAAAATTCACCTGGAATACTGGATTTCAGGCCTGGAGACCTATGCCATGAAGGGAAATAAGAGCAAAGCAAAAATCACAGGTGGGACTTTCTCCTAAATAATCTAAATATAAAATGTATAGTGACCTGGAACAATCTGGGAAATGTATCTGTCGCTGTTGCTGTTGTTAGTTGCCATACAGAGGATTCAAATTCATGGTGACCCCATATGTTTCAGCGTAGAACTTGCTCCATAAGGTTTTCAAGGCTGTGGCCTTTCAGAAGCAGATTGCCAGGTCTATGTTCCAAGGCACCTCTGGGTGGGTTCGAACTACCAACCTTTCAGCTAGTAGGAGAGTGCTTAATTATTTGCGCTACCCAGGGACTCCTGAAAAATGTGTCTAGAGCTTAGAAGAAAAACAATTATCTAATAAGTTGACAATATAATTCCCAACAGATATTAGTAACGCATTAGCTCAATTTCTAATTCCTTGAAGAGCCCTGCTCTTACTTTGCAAAGATTTGTCGTAATAAAAAAGCAACATTAGAATTTTTTACATGTAAATTCTGTTCTTTAAAGTATGTTTACCATCATAAAATCTCAAATTATCGCTTATTTCTTTTTATTTATTAACATGTTTCCCTCTTATACGTTTGTGTGATTAGAAAATCCTTGGGCAGGGAAAAGTCATTTATCTACTTGCAGACCGAAAGAGCAATTCAGTATTTTAGGACACAAACGATGGATTAAACTGTCCTCCTCCACTTCACTTTAATTTGATCTTGTCTTAAAGTCATAGAACTAAAACAGATCTCTTAATTATTTATGGAAACAGAAACGTGTTTAACTTTTTTTTTTAAAGGCATCTTTGTTTTTCTTTTAGACTTGAAAATCAATTCCAAACTAGACCACTTTTGTGTCAATTTCCAGTCACTTTTAGGTCATTTACTCTTAAAAAACCTGTTTACATTACTTTGAAGCAAAGCAGATCCAGATTCAAATCCCAGTTCTGCCACTTTCTAACTGTGTATATCACAGTTGTGAATTTCACTTTCATCATTCCATCAAATTCACATAAGACCGTTTACCTTCAAAGATTTAGAGAGGATAAGTGTATTTGTTTCCCATTGCTGCCAGAACAAATTACCACCAAACAAATGGTTTAAAACAGCAACCATTGGTTATCTCAGTTTCTGTTTGTCAAAAGTCCAGGTCGTGTGATCAACTGGGTTTCTCTGTTTAGGCTCTCTTAAGCTGAAATCAAGTATCCTCAGAGCTGAGTTCCTCTCTAGAGATTCAGAAAGGATCCACTTCCAAGCTCATTCAGACTATTAACTGAATTCACTTGCTTACAGTTTTAAGATAAAACCTGTTTCCTTACTAGCTGTTAGCTAGCGGCCACCCCTAGCTTCTAGAGGCTTCTCTCTCGCCCTTGCACACACACCGCTCCCTATAGCTGAAAGCCAACAATGGTACATTGAATTTTCTCATGCTTAGAATCTCTGACTTCTGCTTCACTTCCCTGAATCCAGCCTGAGAAAATTTTCCTTTTTTAAGGGCTCATGTAATTATATTCAGCCCACCTAGGTAACCCAGGATAATCTCTGTATAACCTTAATTACATCTGCAAAGTCCCCTTGGCCATGTGATTTAACATATTCACAAATCCCAGAGATTAGGGCACCGACATTTTGAGGGAGCCATTCTGCCTACCACAATAAGCCATTAAAGATGATTTTTCTCTTTTTTTAGTTTATGAGAGTCTGAAACACAGTAAAATGCAATTAATGATTACCATGTCAAGGAGGAAAAGACCGTTTGGTTTTACTGTTACTTAAATCTTTTGAACCTCAGTTTCCTTTTCTGTAAAATTAAGATTTTTTATTACCTACCACACCACATCTAATGCTGGACTAGGTGAGATAGGGTATCTAAGGGGCCTGATGGCACATATTGTACATACCAAGCAACTGATAACTGTTAATTTCTGTGCAAAGGATTGCTAGCTGCCCATCACAATCTTCCACAGTAATATATGGCTGCCCCGGTAAATCACATTCCCCAGGCTCCCCGCTTTTGGCTGCACCCATGTGACTAAGATCTAACAGAATATGAGCAGAGTGATGTGTGCTACGTCCAGGCCATGCTCATTTACTCTTTCAGGTATGTGTCAACACACTTTCCCCTCCCCATTGCAATGGTGTGACCCAGTGGGACCGTGGAAGCCACATGTTGAAAATGATACAATTTGAGTTCCTGACTGGTTGTACGGAGCCAACTGGGACCATTTTGCTTGTGAACAAGAGATAAACTTCTATTTTATTTGAACAATAATATTTTGGGTGTTGTGATCTTTTTTTTTTTTTTTTTTGTAATCACAATTTGCTTACTCCAATTCTTTTTGTGTGTGTGTGTGCTTTAAGTGAAAGTTTACAAATCAAGTCAGTCTCTCATACAAAAAGTTATACACACCTTGCTATGTACTCCTAGCTGCTCTCCCCCTAATGAGACAGCACATGCCTCCTCTCCACCCTGTATTCCCTGTGTCCATTCAACCACCTGCTGTCCTCTACTTCTTTCTCATCTCACCTCCGGACAGGAGTTGCCCGCATAGTCTCATATGTCTACTTGAGCCAAGAACCACACTCCTCACCAGTATCATTATCTTATAGTCCAGTCCAATCCCTGTCTGAAGAGTTGGCTTTGGGAATGGTGCCAGTCTTAGGCTAACAAGGGGTCCAGGGACTATTACCTCCAGGGTCCCTCTAGTCTCAGTCAGATCATTAAGCCTGGTCTTTTTACGAGAATTTAAGATCTGCATCCCACTGTTCTCCTTCATCAGGGATTCTCTGATGTGTTCCCTGTCAGGGCAGTGATCGGGGGTAGCTGGGCACTGTCTAGTTCTTCTTGCTTCAGGCTTATGTAGTCTGTGGTTTATGTGGCCCTTTCTGTCTCTTCGACTTGTCTTTTACCATGTCTCTGGTGTTCTTCATTCTCCTTTGCTCCAACTCCAATTCTTTTTATTCTTTCTCAATTTAGCTTTATCACAAACCTCTGCTATATAAACCAGCTCCTGTTGAGTTTATTCCTAATCCTGATGACCCCATGTGTTGCAGAGTAGAACTGTACTTCATAAGGTTTTCTTGGCTGTGACCTTTCTGAAGCAGATTTCCAGGCCTTTCTTCTGAGGCATCTCTGGGTGGCTTCGAACCACCAACCTTTTGGTTAGTAACTGAACACTTAAACATTTGTGCCAAGCAGGGATTCCTACCATTGCTATATACAAGCTTGACTTTAGAGTTGACATGACTCTGCCCTTTGTAGGTTAAGTCAGTGAGTGACCAAGATCACACAGCCCAAGGGTCTTCATTATGTATCTAATGTTCCATTTTCTTTACTAAAACTGCTGACGTTGTGTGAATATTTCTGTTTTAGACAGTCTGCTCTTCAGTTCCTCATGTTCCCATCTCAATCTCAATCTCCAAATAGAGCAGAAGGGAAATGAAAAATTATTGAAGTGCTGCTAGGCTGTTCTTCAGTTATTATGAAGCCTTGGATGTGGGCAGGGGCATGGTTTTAATTCCTGTCAACCAGATAAGTTAAAGAAGGGGGAAAGCTTGAAAAGGAACACTGAGAAAGAGCTTTGTTGTTTCTTAAGGGCTGACCTTCCTAATGGTACTTTTCCCAGAGATGGTTCTTTGTCACCCAAAGCCATGAGCGGAATATAAATAATACCGCCCAGTATGTTGACAGTAACTCCACAGATCAGAAAAGGCTGTAGAAATAGGTCAGACCAAAAATATATAGTGGTAAGTACTGGCTGTGGTGCTAGACTGGACAGTATTTGTCAAGTGGGGAGTGCAGCCAGTCTAGCCGTGGTGGTCACCAAGACTAAAAAGAGAAATCCAAATAGTGTGGTTATTGTCCTTGTGGTCACAGTGCAAAGGGGTGCCTCAGAGAACCACGGAGCCATAGGCCCTATCTTGTAGAGCGATGGTTTCCAAGCATCTTGACTCTGACCAACAGTAAGAAATACATTTTACGTGTCCACACAACACATATATGTGGACATGCACACATACAGACATTTATCTAAAAGTGAAAAACATTTTTAAAACAATACTTAATACTCCGATGTAAAAAAACACTCCTCCAAATCAGTGTCATGACCCATTAGTGAGTTGTGACCCACAATCTGAAAAACATGTCCTAAAAGATGTCTAGAAACCTTAAGAGTAGTCACTTAGTGCAGGACTAGAAGAAAATCAGTTCCAGGGTAGACTGAGAAGCAGAGGTCAGAAGAAAACTATACAACTGGGCAGTAGCTGCAAAAGATGGAAACATTTTTCACTGTAAAGGAAATGCTTGCTCTATGATAATCAGATACAGAGCAAAATGTGAGAGCCTTCGTGCCTAGGAATACAATATATGAGACCAGAAGAAAAACCTAAGGAGGCAATGGAAGCTAAGGAGAAAGAAACAAGGCTAAGAGATCCATAAAGTCTTTAGTTTGTGGCTAGCAGCCTTCATGACAAAGGAGTGATGACATACAGACTTATGACACACCACAAACACACTTCCATGCATCATGGGACTACACACCTAAGTCCATTGTTTTTGAAACATTGTTTATAGTTATTTTGGCTTGTACCAGTTATTTTTTGATTTCCAAAGTACAAAGTGTAAATGTTTTAATATAGAAAATTTCAAGCAAACACTCCTGGATCAGGTGTATCTTATCAACCATTTAGACATAATTTAATACTAGCTGTGATTTGTTATTCCCAAGGAATCAGGTCTTACAAGATGCAACCCAATAGAAATTACTCCTATTTAAGTGAGCCAGTTCTACAGAATTCTATAATTTAAACATTGAAATAGACCCTAGTGAGTAGCTGACTCTGCCCCCCCTCCCCCCCCCCTTATTTTGTAAATGAGGAGACACGAATGCCCACCACAGTTAATTGACAGCTGTTAGTGATAGAGGCAGGACCACAAACCCTAATCTCTAGACTTTGGACTAGTGAACTTTCTACACCACCTGGCTGCCACACTTTAACTAATTGGTCCATAAACTGTGGCAAAACCCACAGTTATCTCAACTTTCTTAGGGCTCTGGATATAATCATTAAAACGAGAAAAACACTCTGGCTTATGCAAGTGATAGTACCCATTGCCATGGAGTCGATTCCGAGTTATAGCAACCCTAGAGAACAGAGTAGGATTGCCCCATAGGGTTTCCAAGGAGCAGCTGGTGGATTTGAACTGCCAACTCTTTGGTTAGCAGCCAAGCTCTTAACCACTGAGCCACCAGGGCTCCTGAAAATGATAGATAGTAGGGACCAGAAATGAAGACTAGGCTTTTAAAAAATGATTAAAAATGGAAAATTCCTAAAGTAAGAGGCAGGCTGTGACACTGAATATATGTATTCTATTCATAATTTTCACAGTGGCTGCAACAATGGGCTCAAGCATAAGGACTGTGAGGATAGCGCAGGACTAGGCAGTGTTTCGTTCTGTTGTATACAGGGTCTCTATGAGTCGGAACTGACTTAACAGCACCTAACAACAACATTCATAATTTTACAGTGGTTGTCAGGCTTTAATGAGCATAAGAATTGCATAGTTAAAACGTTAAAATGTGGACTTCTCAGCCTCTGATCCAGAATTTCTGATTCAGTAAGCGTGGGGTGGTAACTGGGAATCTGCCTTTTAACAAGCACCACAGGTGATCTGAATAAGGAAAAGAACATTCCATACTACTCTCCCGGCCCCGCCTCCACCCCCATTACACCTCTGGCTTCATGAAAGATGGCATGTCAGAGTCACAGTGCAGAGGGCCACTGGGTCAAATAACAAAGCTCTCCAACAAAGAGCTAAGTGACATTGTGATCAATCACGATGTTTGTAGTTCAGGGATGCAGTCAAACCCCAAGCTTCCTGGATTGATCACTGTGTGTGGGAGCACAGACCCCTTCCACCCTTCTCTTGTGCGGGGCACAACTGCCAGGTGCATTAGTCACATGACCGTTTTCATTACCATTAATAGTTACGCTACACTCTGAGTCTGTGTCATGCATTATGATTTTCATTAGTTAATTCTTAAAGTATTCCAGTGAGTGCATGGGTATTATTCCCACTCTCATTTTTCCACTGGAACATGAGAAGAGGCTTAAAGGCGATGTCTGCATCCAGAACTGAATGTTCTGGGTAATTTAAGCTAAAGCAAGAAATGCTATTGGAATACTGCGCAATCAGGGCTATTTGGTTTAGGAGTTTAACAGACTAGCCTTAACAAACACATCAGATCAACTCAACTGCTTGTTGATGAGAAATTCTGATCTCCACCCCCTACACACACACACACACACACACACACACACACACACACACCCCCAAGCAAAGAACTCCCAAATCAACTCCTAAACAGCATGACAGATTTAGCCTGTTTTTCTCAAAGATTATGGAGCCAGTTTGTAGGACAGCTGGTCCTAGGTCTCGGCGTGTGCTCTGTCATAGTTTCGATGCATTAGTGATTGACTGTTGTCAGGGGCATGTTGACGGGTCATTAGTCCAAGTTCTGCCGGGAAGTTATGTGCTCCCCCTGTAGCTAAGTGGATTCCATTACTCCCTTGCTAATTACTTTCGCATTTGAGAATTTTCACACGTTACAGAGACAGGTTTGTTTGCCAGGTATGAATAAAGAACCCTTTATAAACTGTGCTGCTGTCCACAAATGCTGAGATATAATAAAGCCTTTCTTGGGTGTTTTAAAAGATGAGACTTTCTAACTTGAATTGTATGTTAATTAATACTGGATTTGAGTCCCCCCCCCCATATATTCTGCAGCTATTGCCTGTAGCTGCTATAAATATGTCTTATTTACCATTCGTTTTTAATAATACTAAATTTTAATATTTGCTGTCAGCATGGAATTCCCCTCTGGTGAATCTACTCTATTAGTATTATATTAAAAACAGATTTCCTCAGTTAACAAAAAAATATAGGGCCTCTCCAGTTTAAAAAGAAAAAAATAACCACTCTCAGGAATTGGGATGAATTATTAATTTGTAACATCTGTGATTGGGTTATGTTACATTGGGGCAAATCCCAAGAGATGCAGGGCAAGCAGCCCTCTTGAAAATGACTTCATATCTGAACCTCCTGGGGACACAAGGCCAGGCACTGTGTCATCATGGCCTGTCCTTGATAAACAGCTGGATGAGTTCCATGAATTGTAAAAGGAAACATGACTGGTGTCACTTACACTTAAGGATAAAACGATCTGTGCTCCCTTCTCAACAGATAGTAGTTTACGTTGTATATTGTGATTGACAGAGACACGAATCTGTCAACAATCAGGCTTGCAGGGGTTTTTTGCTTTGCTTTGTTTTCCTCCCACTGAGAAAAGCTTTATAAAAGCTGAAAGTCTAGATGTGACTCCTTTACTACTATTTCTCAACTCCTTTATATTCTGTAAAAGCCATTTTGTTTCAATAAAATTGACGCACCCCCCAAAAAGTTAGAGAGAGGTTATCGGCTTTGAATTTTAATCTCTGAGATCTGAAGAGGTTTTCAAATAATGCATATAATTAGAATCTATAGTGCCTGTCGTAAAAGCATTATTCACGAAAAGACTTGACTAGTCTTGGACTGGAACCAACCATCTGGGTGATGCCTCAAATGAGTTTCTGAACACATTCCAATATGCTTTTTCCCCTAGCTGTTAAAATAGGTAAAGGGCCTGTTAAATGCATCCTGTTTTTTGTTTGTTTTTTTTTTTAATATATTTTCATTACCAAAAGTGTTCAAGCATGGAATGTTTCATAGCCTGGTTCAGAGGCCTGTCACCAACAACACTAACCTACCTTGTCTCTACTCCACTTCCCTAACTATATACCACTAACTACTATGAAAACTCTGTAAGGGGTTGTGAGTTAACTGTAGAAAATCAAATGCTTCTTGAGTGCATCAGATTAGTTTTTACCAAATGTACTAAAAATATTAAAATATGTAAATCAAATTTCTCTTTACACACGCAAATCCAATTTCTTTTTACACATTTCAAGAGTCCCTAAACCCATCCTAGTCCCTTAATTCAGTGCGACTTGGTCTGAAGTATCTCAAAATATAAAAAGGAAAAAATTGTTTTGGTCTCTGTAGGCTGGTGATATAACATCTTTTCTGTATTTTTTCACAGTACTAATAACCTGGCTAGATCACAGTATCTTTAAAAGAAATCTATTTTTTCTTTAAAATTTCTTACCACTTCCAAGCAGTCAATGATCTTGGTTAATTTATCCTCAGGTAAATTCTTCAGCAAGGATACACTTCAAAATGAAATAGAAACCTTTATTTAATGATCTCCCTGAATTAAACTATGAATACACATATATGTACTTTTTATCTTCACGTACATCGAAAAAATACAATGTACACATACCACTTTAATTTTTCCAAAGCAACCTCCAAATATAGTACATGTAAATAATTAAACTTCAAATAAGTGAGAAATTATTATCACATATATATATATAAAATATATATAAAACCAAACCAAACCTGTTGCTGTCGAGTCAATTCCAACTCATGGCGACCCCATGCATTAAAAAAAAGCATTACAGAGTATAAATGATCTCCATAGGGTTTTCAATGGCATAATCTTTAATCTAGCAGATCGCTGGGACTTTCCGCCAGCATCCAACTGGGTAGGTTATAATCACCAACCTTTTAATAGTCAAATGCAAGCTCTTTGTGCCATCCACACATGCATGTGTGTATGTGTGGTGTGTGTATGTGTGTGTGAGTGTGTGTGAATGTGTGTGAGTGTGTAGGTGAGGAAGCTCTGCTTCTAGTGGAGGATCAGTTTTTCATCTAAATCCTTGTAATTAAGTAAAGACTGAACCCAAGGTGACATGGGAACTGGCATTGAAATAACCTTTGATGATTAGTCATACTTTACTGACTCTTAAATTAATGATGCCCAGAGGCACGTAATAGGACCAGTTTTACAGATAATAATAATATACAAAGAATGAAATAAAATACTGAAACCTATTATTAGAAAAAAATCAGAAACTCTGCTCCAACCACTCAGTATGATTAAACTGTTACTTGTTCTCTTAGAGGAATTTCCCTTCTTTTTGCTCATTTTTAGTCAGGGTTATTAATATGATTTCTATAAGATTAATACTTCTTTCTTACCATCTAAAATTTGATACCCCTAAAGGAAAAAAAAAAGTTGGTACTTCAAAAACACATGACTGGATCTGATTTTCTAAGAGAAAGAGGGTTCTAGACTGACTCTTACGCATGTGCGCCAAGAGGCACGTGGCCAGGAGACATGTATAAGAATGTCTGCAACAAAATCGTTTGTTATTGCAAAACGCCTGAACGCAGTCCCCGTGGAAGAATGGATAAATACGCTCGGGTCCAGTCCTGTAGTGGAAATTTACAGAGAAGAAATGAGGGAACTAACCAATGTAAATGAATCTTAGAAAAAAACTATGAGTAAAAAAACTAAGTCACAAAAATAATACCATTTTTATAAAGTTCAAACATAGCCTAAGTTAAACTTTAGGCAAAATTATAAAGAACAGCAAGAGAATGATTACTAAACTTCATCATATAGACTAACCCTAAGGAGAGAGGGAGGAGGAGGTTGAGAAATGGGACGAGGAGAGTACATGGGAAGCTCACAATATTGTTAGCTTTCTAATTTTTTGGTTGAGCAAGTAGCTTTACGGGTGTTCATTTTACCATTATGTTTTATAACTTACATATGCATGAAATATCTTCAAATATATGTAGATCACGTACTTCATAATAAAAAAATGTAAATGGAAAAGAAAGAGCTTACTATGTATCAAAAAACAAAGGGAAATGTTTTTCCCTAATATTATCTACCTAGTGCTACAGCTGCTAACCCAAGGGTCGGCAGTTCAAATCCACCAGGCGCTCCTTGGAAACTCTATGGGACAGTTCTACTCTGTTCTGTAGGGTCACTATGAGTTGGAATTGACTCCACGGCACTGGGTTTGGTTTGGTTTTTGGACTGTTGAAATGATAAAAGGATAAACAGAAGTTGCCACTGATCATCATATGCCAATCATAAATGTTCCACTTCTTGTCAAAATCTGAGATCTATAATGTTAATAAAAGCTCTCTCCTGAAAACTTCTCGTTTTTTGGAACTGGTAGGGAAAGAGATATGAGGAAAAACATTTTGTCTGTCCCCCGTATGAAGGCAGCAGTCAGGCTTATTGTGATCACCTCCGAATCCGCAATGTTTATTGTCTGGCAATACGTATTTGTTGAATGCATGAACGAACAAATGAATAAACGAATGAGGTAAAAAAAAAAAAAAAAAAGGAAGGAAGAAAGAAGAGAGGCTGAGGGAGGAAGGGAGAGAAAAAAGAAAGGAAGGAAGAGGTACCCGTAAATTACCTGAGCTTCTCCCACTAAGACAATATATTAAAGTCCAAATGAATGATCTGTTGTTTTGCCTATTGTTTCAGGTTTTATTTCTGAGACACTCAAATGCAAATCCATTGGGCAGTGGTTTATTTATTTATCTTTTTTGGCCCTTGTAGAAGTGTGTCTCATTAACTTTAAATGCTAACCTGTGTCGCTCAGTTGTTGGACTTTGAGAGTACCTATATTCAGGTAGACCCCACAATATTATGCTAAGGTGTTGGCCAACATATTGGTAAGACACCCAGTTGTTACTATTGTAGCTCTCTTCCAGGACTCATTACTTCTGGGATGATAAATCAGCAAGACTCTACATGAGAAACTGCAACAATGCATTCATTCAATATTTATTGAGCTTTCACCATATACTAGGCACTGTATAGTCTTACAAAGAAGGTTTACTTAACATATAAAATCCATGGCTTCCCATGCTAGTCTTGCAAGATAGAATCACTATGCTTCAAAAGAACTTAATTTTTAAAAATTTTATGCTGCATCACTATTATTACCACTAATCATTACATTACAGTATGTGTTGCAGCTTCAGAGACTATCAGATATTCCACAAAGACAGAAATAGCTTAAATGAAGAACATATACTCTCCAACAATATATATGTACTTTTTTACACATGGAACTGGCTTTTGCAGTTAGACATTTCAGTTATTTCCCTAAAATTAATATACCCAAGTTGTTGAGGTACAGAACAATCCACAAAATTAGTATGTTCCAAGAATCTATGTCATCATGACAAGTATAGTTAACATTTTTGACAAATTAATTTGCTAGAAATAACAATGACTTGGAAGATGATGAGGCTATTCAAATGAGAAAAAGAACCTCTCAGTTAAAGCAAGTAAAGAAAATAAAATTAATTAATTTTAATGTGATTCTAAGCAAAGCATTATTAGAAGTTATCTTTAGCTACCCTCTTCCAAATTATAGGATGTCTTTTAAAGCCAACTGAACAATGCAGGTGAATATTTTAGGATTTTTTGCACAGTTTCTGAACTATATGGCTCCATCAATACAAGGCAAAAAGTAGCAGGAGACATAAAAAGGGTTAAAGGGAATTAAATAAAATTTTTGATATATGTGGCATTTATTGCAAAGGAATATTTCTGTTTAATCATGTGGAAAATGATTAAATGAGAGAAGCTAGAGTAAAATAATTATTCTGATAAAATGTTCATAAAGTTTTTGGGAGCCAGTCAACGCATTCTATGGGTTGCAAAACTGAAGTCCTGTGTGCATTTCCAAACTCAGTCAAACTGCCTTTGAGTCATTTCCGACTCATGGCAAATCCATATGCGCAGAGTAGAACTACTCTGTGGGGTTTTCAAGGCTGTGACCTTCCAGAAGCAGATTGACAGGCCTGTCTTCTGAGGTGCCTCTGAGTGGATCTGAACTGCCAACATTTTGGTTAGTAGTTGAGCACTATCTTTTGTGCCACCCAAGATCTCCTTTCAAACTCAACACATCCACAAGATGGCTACACCATCTTCTGTTCTTTCTCCCAACGTGTTATTCTTACCTTCTGAGGAAGTTTCTGTACTGTTCATCTCTGGCTTGAGCTGTCCTTCTCATTATATTCTGGAATACCTCTCGATCTAGTGCCCAAGTTTTAACATTGGTAATAGCTTTAGAAAGATCAAGGAAACAATAAAACATTGTTTAGTCTCAATTTTTTAAAAAAATCCAAAACACAATAGTATATTAACAAATACATTTGTTACATATTCTCATAAAATGATATTTCTTGGAAAATGCATTATTTAAACGTGCAAATGAAAGAAAACAGCAATATAAGAGGTGAGTAATTTTATAAAATATTTTTGGCTTTGAGATGCATCATGATTTGGAAGTGGGTAGCAAAAGGTTTCCTTTCTAATTATATTTTGCTTAGGATGATATTAAAATTAGTTTGCAATTCCTAATTATGCACTACATCATCAGGATATATTCCAGATTCATGCCGTGGTACAAGGAAAAGCCACCCACCCTGTAGCCAATTACAGGAGTGAAAGATTCACAAGCAGATAATCAGAAATTAAACCTCTGTGTGTGTGTGTGTGTGTGTTTCTTTGTGTCTTTTCCCGTTGCTTTAGACACTGTTGCTAAAGATAGCTAATATATTTTAAAGAACTCTGTAGTTGCTTTTAGGTAAAATGTACGCAAACTATTTTTTAAAGTATCATGGAAGAATTTTTTGAGGGACTTTTTTTCTTAAGGCAAGCATAAAATCTGAAAAGGAAGAGGAGAAGTAGCAACTTGAAAAAGATCTAGATGAAATTATAGTTGTAAACAAACAAACAAAAAGAGAAGTAATGAGAGTCGACAAAATAGTTCAAAAACCAAAGCTTTGGTTTACCAATTTACAGACACTGAGAATCATCATGACATTCTTGTTAAAAATACTGGTCCCCTGGCCCCTTCCCTGCAATTCTGGCTCCGATTTGTAAAGGAGCTCCAGAATCTGCATTTTTATCAAGTACTTCAGCAATGCTGCTGCTCATAATTGTAACCCAGTCCCAAACACTGAGAAACATCACATTTAATAATTCATAAGAAAGCCCATCTCCATAAAAAAAAAACAAAAAAAAAAACATAAATAAGGTCAATAAAAACAGAAAGCCTACAGAGGAGCAATTAAACTAATCCCAAAAGTTACTCAGGAAAACTCCATTAATCTAATTCAATCCCTTCCACATTTATACACATTTTCATTAGTTTAACTAACTATTCTGGTTTATAACATAGTCAGAAGCTTGTGAAGAACAGAAAACAAATATTCCGGGACAGCCAAAGGCAGAGGTCTACATAGTAGAAAATAAAGTGGCAATTAAAGCAAATATTGGAATCATTCAGTTTACAGCCATGTTCTTATTTAATATACAGGTATCTGATGAAAAGGTCCTTCGAAACTTGGGTTGTTTAGAGAAACGCTTCAATACAAACTGTCCTTTTATAGGCATATCCTTTCTATGGTAAGAGCATATCAGAAAATAGGAGACAAAAAGACTTGAAATAAGGATGCAGTAGTGGCTTAACCAGACTAACTTTAAATTCGCGAAATAATTCAAAGATACCGTATTTCATCTCGTTACCTTTCACAGAGGCGGTCCTTGTACAGTTGTATAAGATGGCTAGTTCCCCAAACGTGGTCCACATAGGGATGGAGGACAGCAACTTCTCCCCTTGAAACACCTCTATTTGGCCCTCTATCAAGTAGAATTTAAAAAAAAAAAAAAAGGAAAACAAAAACACAAATAATCGAAATTTGCCTGGTTCTCATAAATAAAATAATAATAAAACAATCAGAAAGCACACAAGTAAGATATCTCTTGCTTCTCATTACAATAGAGTGGTTGAAAGTGCAGACTGAAACCAGCTCTACTATTTACCCACTCCTCGTTGGGTTACCTTGAGGAAGTGACCCTCTGTGCTTGGGATTTCTCATCGAAAAAAGGGGATAATAACAATATTTACTTCATAGAACTGCTTTGAGAATTACATGACTTAACACACAAAGAACCTAGAACAATGTCCAGTACGTTGTTGTCGTTGTGGGCGCTAGAGTCAATTCTGACTTATAGAGAAACTTTAGGACAGAAGAGAACTTCCCCATAGGATTTCCTAGGCTAAAACCTGGTGGTGGAGTGCTTAAGTGTTATGACTGCCAACCAAAAGGTCGGGAGTTCAAATTCACCAGGCTCTCCTTGCAAACCCCACAGGGCAGTCCTACTCTGTCCTATAGGGCTGCTATGAGTCGGAATCAACTCAACAGCAACAGGCTTGGTTTTTCTTCTAATCTTTATGGGAGCAGATTGCCAAATCTCTTCTACCACAGAGCAGCTGGTGGGTTTGAACCACCAATCTCTTGGTTAGCAGCAGTACATGCTACGTTTTTTTTTTTTTTTTTTTAAGTGTTAGCTATAGTGGTGGTTTGGTGCCCTGGTGGCACAGTGGTTAAGAGCTACTGCTGCTAACCAAAAGGTCAACAGTTCGAACCCACCAGCCGCTCCTTGGAAACCCTATGAGGCAATTCTACTCTGTTCTATTGGGTCATTATGAATCGCAATCAACTCCATGGCAACAGGTATACAGTGGTGGTTCAGTGGTAGAATCCTTATCTTCCATACAGAAGACCTGAGTTCAATTCCAGCCAGAGCACCACATGTGCTGCCACCACTCATGTCATGGATTGAATTGTGTCTCCCAAAAATATCTGTCAACTTGGCTAGGTCATGATTCCTAGTATCGTACGATTTTCCACCATTTGGTTATCTGATGTGATTTCCCTATGTGTTGTAAGTCCTATCACTATGATGTAATGAGATGGATTAGTGGCAGTTATATTGATGAGATCTATAAGATTAGATAGTGTCTTAAGCCAATTTCTTTTGAGATATAAAAAAGCCAGCAGAGAGACAGGGGGACTTCATACCACCAAGAATATAGTGCCAGGAGCAGAGCGTGTCCTTTGGACCTGAGCTTCCTGCGCTGAGATGCTCCCAGACCAAGGGAAGACTGATGACAAGGACCTTCCTCCAGAGCTGACAGAGACAGAAAGCCTTCCCCTGGAGCCGGCGCCCTGAATTCAGACTTCTAGCCTGCTAGACAGTGAGAGAATAAACTTCTCTTTGTTGAAGCCACCCACTTGTAGTATATGTTATAGCAGCACTGGGTGACCAAAACAACTCATTGTGTGCTGCTATGATGCTGAACAGGTTTAAGCAGAGCTTCCAGACTAAGACAGACTAGGAAGAAAGGCCTGGCAATCTACTTCTGAAAATCAGCTAATGAAAACCCTATGCATCACTAAGGTCTGATTTCATAGAATTGCCATGAGTCTGGGGTCACCTTGATGGCAGCTAACGCCGACAACATTGTTAATATTGTTGTCACCTTTACAAAACTCTTTTCCTGGAGCAGTGTATGTTCAGTGTTTTGTTCAAATTCATTCTAATCCATGAAAAATGTTGTGCATGGAACTATTTCTCTTGTACTAGGAGCACAATAATCATTGTGTATTTTGACAACACAGCACAGCTGTTCGCCCCGGCAGAACAGCTTGTCATAACCCATAAGTGCACTGGCTTTGAAGTCACACTGCTTGGTTCTGAGTCCTGGCCCTGTTAGTCACTGGCTGTGTGACCTGGGGCAAGCTATTATATTGAATTAACTGAAATAAATTAATAAATGGAAATCACTAGAAGAGCACTTGGCATTAATCGAGGCAAAGATGGGGAAAAGATAGAACATCAAACATCACAATTCCTTTGTCTAGAAATTCTCTTCCTCCTACTTTAGGATGAATGTAAACAAAACCTTATCTAACCAAAATCACAGGCAAAAAAGTCCTAATTCTTAAAAGTGGTGGGATAATTTATCTTTCCCTTGAAGAATTAAAGTCTTTTCTTCTCTAAATACACCACTAAGTAGCTCTGCCATATCTCTGTCCATTCATCCATTCAAAAAATTTGATCTGAGTACCCACATTCTGCCAGGAACTGTTCCACGTACCAGAGATACAGAGCAAACAAGACAAAAAAGCTACTTGTTCTGGTACAACTCATATTCTAGCAAGAAATAAACTCTGCTTTGGCTCCCAGTCCTAAAGATTGGATATGCAATTCAATAATTTCTCATTATAACTAAATTCTATTCCATCAAAACCACTTAGTGGTACTGTCGAGTTGATATCATGGGTTTTGATGCATTTCAAGTTTTTTTTTTACCTAATTGGTTATGGCTCATGAGGCTTGAATAATACCAATGAATTTTATGAAACATCTAAGAGTTTAAGCTAAATATGCTTCTACAATTTGCTCTTCATGCTGTATTTTATAAAAAGGGAGATTTTTAATGGTCAAATTAATTTGCTCAATCAGATAATGAAACCAAGTAATTCAGTCCTAGGATAACATCACAATTAATTTAAATAAGAAACTGCCCAATTCTCATCTCCGTATGTGCCATACAGCCCTGATTCCAGTGTATTGACCTCTGTTAAAACTCCACTCTCCTTGAGCCTTTCATCAGAGTTACTGACAAGGAGCAAAATGGGCTGACATGAGTTTCTCATCCTTTCCTAGCAGGTTCCTTAAATATCTATTAACCTGATGACCTATCTTCTCTTGCCAGAATGCTCTAGGGTTGCTAAAGTAGAAGCAAAATGGCCAAGAGATAAGTTGCTACACGGGGAAATTGCTTTGGATGATCCATCTCTAAAACCTTGAAGGCTGGCAAAATTAAGAATATAACTCATTTCTTGTGTACAATAACTACTGAGAATGACTGTAAATTTAAATATGTCTGTGAAGATGTTATATGGCAAACGATACACCAATAATTACAAAATGGTCATGTTTAAAGAATCAAAGTATATGATGCTATAAACAGAATGCTATAGATAGAATAATGCATGTTTGTTTGTTGGTAACTTTGGCCCCACACCTAAGACCCAAAGGAGACAGAATAATGAGTGCATTGCTTAGATGATCAGGAACTGTACTGCAAAATGAAAGGCCACGGCACATCTCAGGTTACTACTCCATCTGGGTAAGCCAGTTTATCCTTCTCCCTGAAGCTCCAAAAGCTGGGTGATTCAGAATTTGACAGGGCATTTCAATATCTTCAGACCCTGTTCAGATAATTTCTTCCATCCATATATTAAAAACAAAAAAAAAAAAAAACAAACACTGAGTAGCCATTATAAAATCTAAGCATTCGATACGAATCCGAGAAATAAGTTTTTTGTTGATCTAACCATTATAACCTTCCCAGCATCTAAGCATGTACCAGTGGTCATAAATGGAGGAAACCATTAAAAAGATCATTTAAAAAAAAAAAAATCAGGGAGTTCTAATCATAAGGTATTTCACTTGGTTCTTCTATTGATTAAATGTACCTAAATCATCTTTTTAAATCATTAGTACGCAACCAAAATATTTTACAAAAACACAAAAATAATTGTTTCCTTCCTGGAATAACTACCCAAAAATGTCAACATAAACAACAGTATTTTGAATGGAAAAACCTTTTCAATGTTTTTGAACGGCAGCATTGTAATTACAAGTGGGGACTCTGAGTCAGATTGTCTAAATTTGCATTCTACCTCCACTGTTTATAACCTGTATGGCCTTGGGTGAGCCACCTAACCGTTCTGTGATACAGTCCACATTAATAACATGGAGATAATAACATTATTATAACAGCCCTGCCTCTCAGGGTTGGTAAGAAGACGAAATGAGATCTGTCTATTAAGTGCACAACAAGATAGGATGCCTGATATACAGGAGAAAAGAAGAAGAAAAAAAAAAAGTCACTGTAAAGTCAATTCTGACTTGTAGAGCCCCAATGTGTGTCAGAGTAGAACTGTACTCCATAAGGTTTTCAATGGCTGATTTCTTTTTCTGGAAACAGATCCCCAGGCCTTTCTTCTAAAGTACCTCTAGATGGATTCAAACTGCCAACCTTTTGGTTAGCAGCTCAGTGCTTAACCATCTGCACTACCGAGGGACATATATAAAGCATTTAGTAACTATTAAGTATTAGCATCGTCATGATTTGAACAACAATGTTGCTATTTCATGAACTCGATCTGCTAAATTTTTGACAAACAGAGCAATCAGTGATGCGTTTTTATAAATATTTGGGAAAAATTCTATGACCATAGGCAAATGTTTGCGATATAACAATATGAAAAATCTGTGAAACCCACCTGCCAGCACAAAGATATGGTTTCCTGGTTCTCCTTGCTTAATAATGTAACTCCCTTGCTGGTAGTTCCTTCCATACATGCACTCCACCATGTCTTTGATCTGCTGAGGATCCAGTCTCTTCAGAAACTGATTCTTATTAAGGGCATCTGTAATGAGCTTCTTCTCACTGGTGAAATGGAAAAAAAAAAAAAAAAGATGTTAGTTACAATTAATGAAAGCTTTGTTTTGCTATTTAGATTAACTCCATTCTGATTCTTGATATTACTATCTAGATACTTGCTGCTTTTCCTGCAAGGGCAAACATTTTTTTCTATAGCCAACAAACACTTCACCCTTATAAATATCATATCTTACATGTAAAACCTTTGACAATATTTTAAAATATTTTTCTGGTAATCATTATATCAGTTTTACTATCACTCCTGATTTTCATCATTACAAATGTAGCCTCCCTCAAGATTTCTACATGTACTAGTAGAGGACTCTGATCTTTAGACAGAAAGCAAATCCACTTGACAGGAAGAAGTCCTATTAAAGGGACGACAAGGCAGTATTCTTTCATTGATGTAGGCATGCACACACAGCGTCTATGGTACTCGGTATTTTATATCTTACTTTTATAAAATCCTCCCCACTCTCCAGTGAGATAACTACTGTTGCTATTTTATGGATGAGTAAACTGAGACTAAGGGGTAAGGGCAGCTTATCTATCATAGAATATTGATCTAAGTCCATGAATCCAAAGTCTGTGCTGCTTCCATCCCACCCCATTGCCTCTTCTATCTTGGAGCTTACTAGGTCTCACCAGACAAAGCTGGGCTTTGCCTAAGTTTTTATTCTAGGTATGTCTAGGCTAGATAAGACCTACATTTCCAGTCTCACATCCTATTTATTCACTAGATTCAAGACCCACCTTATCGATAATCCTAAAATACCCTGCCTTCTTTTAGAAAAGAAGTAGCTCAAAATAGTTACCCACCAGTCTCCAGCACACACACACAAAAAAAGTCAAATGTTATAATTACCATACTTTATATGTAGATATCATAGAATTATAAACTGGAAGAAAAGATACCTGTTGGCCAAGTCAGAATCTTTGTACAACACATTTGCTCTTACTGCATAAGATCAGCATGACTTTTTACAATAGGTTTTTTTTCTGTGTTTTGCATTCAAGCTCTCTCCCATCACTAACTTCACTGTTGGGAAACTGGTAATCGTTTGCTCTGCAAAAAGTTTTCAAGCCCAAGGTAACACTTCATGGAAACAGATACATCCTTCATGACCCCATCCATCCAATCACTAGGATACATGAAGAAAAGAGGCTGAACTCTTCTTTACAGTGACTCCATCATCTTGAGTACCTTGAGAACTTCCTACCTCCTTCATCTAATCTTTGATCAAATCTTGTAATTCCCTGTTAAAAATATTGTTGTCATCCATTTTATTTTCTGTGATCAAGGATGTCACCCCTACCCAAGAACAAATACCCTTAAGTCTGGACAACCATAACAACTTCTTTACTGGCATTTCAGCTTTCCCGTACGGTCCACCCTGAACCATATTATCAGATTAATCTTGCTAAAAAACTGGTTTGATCCTGATATCATTCTTCCTCCATCCACTACAATAAGCCGTTTATTCAGTTAATATATACCCAGAACATATCTTTGCTGGGTGCTCTTCTAGTACAAGTGGCAGAACCATGAGCAATACCAAAAAAGCCCCAGCCCTCATGGATCATTCATGTTAGTATAACATTCTAGCTAGTACTTCCTCAATGCCCACATATCCCAATTGCCCAAAGTATGTTTCAAGAAACTCTGTTTCTTTATGCTGAGTTTAAACAATTTCCAAAATTCACAGTACAGAATTTAAAAGTCCAAAGAAGTCTTTCAGTACACAAATCTATTTAAACCAATGTTTTACAAACCTCAATGTCTGTCTATCTCTGTTTTCTTGACTTTATTAACATTCCATGGAAGTGTTGTGAAATACCCTTTTGCCCATAAAAGAGCATTAGCCCACAACCTGGTGTTCACCATTTCCCACCTATGGCTCTACTCTAACCGTCTAGTCCTTACTCCCTAAAATAAATCCTTTGTTACAGATAGGCTGGAGTATGCTCACTGTTATCCTAAGCATGCCAGCTTTAACTTCAAGGCTTTGCACATATTTTATCCCCTAATTTAACTTAGTTTCTCCTTCCACCTATCTATCATATACATCCACCAAGAAACCCCTTACCATCTAGTCAAACTTACCTGGATGCTATAGCTCACACAATCCTTTATTCTACTCTGAACTCTTAGAGTACTTACATTCATGTCCACTCAATTCATTAAAGTTTATTGTGCACTTATTTAGGATATGAAAATTAATTAAACATGGTCCATGGCCTCAAAGAGTTCACAGGTTCTTTTAACTCAGTTTTGTGTATAAACATATAATATTCTATTAGAAAGAAGTTCCCTCTATGAATTTTTCTCTAAACTAGATTATAAACTCTTGGAGGAGTTTGTCTTATTTTAAATTTTCTTTTTAAGCGGCAGCACACTGCAGTGATTAAGACTATGAATTTGTAATTCCTCCTACAACTCTGATAACCCAGTAAAAAAACCCAGTGCAAGTCTGATAGGCAAGCTATTATCAGCACAATTCTCCCACTCCCCCAAAACAACTACAAAAGCTGACCGTCGTGGATTGAATTGTGTCTCTCAAAAATATCTGTCAGCTTGGCTAGGTCAAGAGTCCCAGTATTGTATGATTGTCCACCATTTTGTTATCTGATGTGATTTCCCTATGTGTTGTAAATCCTATTACTACGATGTAATGAGATGGATTAGTGGCAGTTCTGTTGATGAGATCTGCAAGATTAGATAGTGTCTTAAGCCAATCGCTTTTGAGCTATAAAGAGAGAAGTGAGGAGAGAGACATGGGGACCCCATATCACCAAGAAAGCAGAAACAGGAGCAGAATGCATCCTTAGGACCCAGGGTCCCTGCTCCTGAGAAGCTTCTCAACAAGAATGATGACAAGGGCCTTCCTCCAGAGCCAACAGAGAGAGAAAGCTTTCCCCTGGAGCTGATACTCTGAATTTGAACTTGTAGCCTACTAGACTGTGAGAGAATAAACTTCTCCTTGTTAAAGCCACACAATCCTATAAAAGTATTTCTGTTACAGCAGCACTAGATGACTAAGACACTGATTAAAATATGCACTTAGAAATTTGTCAGAAAGCATTTAGAGATCTATCAGTACAGCAAGCACTTGAGGGGCCACCATCACCAAAAGACTGTTGCTTCTTCTTTCAAGGCATTTGTTGATTTATAGGCAGTGGTATAACCGTTTAGCAATTTCAAAGAGCTGGGGGAAAAAGAAAGTTGGTATTGAACATTCAGTATGAGGGAGAGGCCCAGATATAAACCCAGAATTTCATACAGGACATTTGAAGTGCTACAATTTCAGAGTAAGGGCTAACCAACAACAGGCTAGTTCTCAAAAAGGTCAAAAACAAACTAGCTAACAGATATATTACTTTTTGAATTAAAATGATTTGCCCCTAGCTTAACAGTCTGCAATAAGCAAAGATAAGTCCTTTTCACAGGAAGTTCACATAACCTATCAACCAACCAACCAACCCCATTGCCATCGAGTCAATTCTGACTCATAGCGACACTATAGGCCAGAATAGAACTGCCCCATAAGGTTTCCAAGGAGCACCTGGTGGATTTGAACTGCCAACCTCACCTACAGACTCAAATTATCTCCACTTTTTTTTTTTTTTCATAAAGATATATGGCATGCCATAAGAAATTGCCATGTCATACCAGGAGAATAGACCAAATGACTGAAGACCAAGAGAGGAAAAAAAGACAATAAGAACAGACCCATAGTAGATCAAGACATTGTGGTTATATCAAACACAAGCTTTAAAATAACTGTTCTTAATATGTTTAAGAAAACCAGGAACAAAATGATGAATATCAGCAGAGAAAAATTAATCCTTTTGAAAATTCTGATGGACGTTCTACAATTTTAAAAAATGTAATATCTGAAGTTTGGAACTCAGCAGATGGGTTTTAAATCAGATAAGGCATGGCTGAGAAAAGAATTAGGAACTAAAGATAAGCAGGTAGAAAATATGTACATAGAAGGTTGGTTAGGCTCTATGGATGGCAAATAGAAGGAGAAAAGACAAAGGAGACATATGAAGCATGGTAGAGAAGTTGAACATATGTGTAATCTGGGCTGCTAAAAAAAAAAGAAAGAATAAGGCTAAGACAATATATAATGATAATATTAAATAATTTTCTTAAACCAATAAAAAGACACTAAGCCACAGACTTAAGAATCACTACAAACTCTGAGCAACATAAATAAAAAGAAAACCACACACATGCCCACCACAGCCAAATTTCTGATCACCAAGTACAAAGAGAAAAATCCAAAAAGTAGCTACAGAAAAGAGACACATTACCTTCAAACAAGCCACAATAGAACTGATTTCTCAACAGAAGTAGAAAGCCAGAACAGTGGAGTATCTACAGAGTGCTCGATATTGCCTACCTCAAAATCTTTACCTGTGAAAATAGGCTTCAAAAATGAAAGAAAAATGAAGACATTTTCAGAACTTTTTTTTTTTTCATTAGCAACTGACACACAGTAGCCAAAATCTCTAGACAGAAAATTATCCCAGATGGAAACTGGTAGGTGTTAGAGGGAAGAAAGAGCAACAGGAAAAGTAAGTATGTGGGTGACTAAAGGAAGCTTGCATTTAGAAAATATTAATAACAACATCTTGTGGGGTTTAAAATACATGATAAGTAAAATGCATGGAAACAATAACCAAAAAACGCAGAGAGTGGCAATAAATGGAGTTAAAATAATTTAAGTTCTAGGAGGTGATAAAAGTCCTAATCAGTATTAGAACTTTAATAAGTTAAGGGTGTATATTGTAACTCTAGGGTAAAGCTAAAAAATTAGTCAAAAAATCTTTAGCTAGAAAGGTAACAGAAGGAAAAATGGAAGAATAATATATACTTAATTAATCCAAAAGATGGCAAGAAAGTAGAGAAAAATAAATAGAAGTGGAACAAATAGGAAATAAATAATAGGATATTAGATTTAAACCTATATATTTTTAATTTAAATTAAAAATAAATGTACTCAATACCCCAGTTTAAAGATGAGCTTTCTAGACTGGATAAAAAAGAAACACAAAATACACATTGTTTGTAAGTGATGTGTCTTAAAGATAATGGTATAGAAAGATTGGAAGTAAAACAATGGAAAGACATATACTAAGCAAACCCCAATTAAAAAGAAACCTAGTACCTTTATATTAACAGAGGAAAACAGACTATAATGAAAAACACATTTGTAGAAATAATGAAGGATATTTTTTATTTCATGTTACAAACATCAAGAAGCAGATAGCATTGAATAATATATGACAGCATCCAAATAATACCAAACCAAAAACCAAACCCAGCGCCGTTGAGTCGATTCCGACTCATAGAGACCCTATAGGACAGAGTAGAACCACCCTGTAGAGTTTCCAAGGAGCACCTGATGGATTTGAACTGCTGACCCTTGGGTTAGCAGCTATAGCACTTAACCACTACACCACCAGGGTTTCCATCCAAATAATATAAAGCAAAAATTGACAAAAAAGAAGAAATAGAAAAATCCACAATCATTTTGAGAGATCATACATATTGCTGTTAGTAACTGATAAAAACAGGCAGATAAAAATTAGTTAAAAAATACAGATCTAAGCAACTGATCATCAAACTACTTAATTTCTTGATGCAGTTGTTATATTTTTAGACTGCACTCAATAACTGAAGAATACGTATTTTATTCAAGTGCACATGGAATCTTCACACAAATTGACCATATAGTGTGCCATAAAGCAGATCTCAACAAACATTACAGAATTGAAGTAATACACTATATTCTTTGGCTACAGTGGATATAAGCTAACAAAAAAAAATCAGAAAATCCTTGAATGTTTGTGAATTGAGCAATACATTTCTAAACAGCCCCTTGGTCAAAGAATAAATCATAGGGAAATCAGATAATATTTTGAAATAAATATTAATAAAATGTGGCACATTAAAACTTGAGGGATGCAGTTAAAACAATACTTAAAGGAAAATTTAGTGTCTTAAAAGGTAGATTAGAAATGAAGAAAGATAAAAATGAATAACCTATGCATTCATCTAAAAAATCTAGATAAAATAACACCAAATTAAACTCAATGAAGTAAAAGGAAGAAAATAACAAAATGGAAATAGAAAATTATAAAATAGAGAAAACAAAGTATAGTGAAGAGAATCAGCAAACTCCAAAATACTTTCTTTGAAAATACCACTAAAATTGATAAATTCATGGTGAGCAAGAGACAGACTGGGAGAGAGAGTATAATTACTAACACAGGAAATAAGAGACATCACTGTAGATCTTAGAGATGGGAAAAACAAATGATGCTATGAACTACTGTCATGGGTTGAATTATGTCCCCCCAAAATATCTGCCAACTTGGTTAGGCCATGATTTCCAGTATTGTGACTGTCCACCATTTTGTCATCTGATGAGATTTTCCTACGTGTTATAAATCCTATCACTATGAAGTTAATGAGATGGATTATTGGCAGTAATGTTGATGAGATCTATAAGACTAGATTGTCTTTCGACTATCTCTTTTGAAACATAAAAGAGAAAAGCCAGCAGAGACAGGGGGACCTCATAACCACCAATAAAGAAGCACCGGGAGCATAGCATGTCATTGGACCTGTGGTCCCTGTGCTAAGAAGCTGCTCCACCAAGGGAAGATTGATGACACAGACCTTCCTCCAGAGCCAACAGAGAGAGAAAGCCTTCCCCTGGAGCTGACGCCCTGAATTTGTACTTCTAGCCTAGTAGACTATGAGAAAATAAACGTCTCTTTGTTAAAGCCATCCACTTGTGGTATTTCTGTTACAGCAGCACTAGATAACTAAGACAACTACTAATATGAAACTGTATATGTAATGAAACAATAAAAAAAAATTTTTTTAATACAATTTACCAAATCTGACACTAGAAGAAAAACAAAACCTAATTAGCAAATAAAGAAATTAAATCAATGATAAAAACTATACTACAAAAAAAAAAAAAATACTAGACTCAGGTGACTTTATCAGTAAGTTTTTCCAGACATTTAAGGAAAAAATAATATCAATCTTATGTAATCTCTTCTAGATAATAGGAAAAAAAGGAATTATTTCCCAACTCAATTTATAAAGTCAGAATAACTTGATAACAAAAATTCATATTATAAGAAAGAAAAAAATTACAGGCCAATATACCTAGGTGGTGCAAACAGTTAATGTGTTCAGCTGCTCACCAAAAAACTGGTGGCTCTAATCCTCCCAGAAGCACCTTGAAAGAAAAGCCTGGCAATCTACTTCCAAAACAGGCATTGAAAATCTCATGGAGCACAGTTCTACTCTGACATACATAGGGTCACCATGAGTCGTAGTCGATTTGATGGCAACTGCTTAATGTCTCTAACAAACTATGCATAAAAGTCAAAAACAAACAAATGAAAATAATGTTCCAGATTAAGTTGAAAATTAATTAATGTAATTAGCCACATGAAAAAGCTAAAGGAGAAAAATCATAGCAAAATCTCATAAGATGCAAAAAAAAAAAAAACTGCCAGATAAAATTAAACATCTATAAATGATTTTTAAAGTGAAAAAAAAAAGCTCTTAACAAATTAGGCACAGAGGGAAAAGTCCTTAGTCTCATAAAAATATAAAACAAAACAAACAAACAAAAAACCTTACAGCAATTCGTAATGATATCACATGGTGAAAACTGAACACTTTCCTCCAGAGATCAGGAATTGGGCATTTCATTTTGCCACTCAACCAGAAAAGTGTAAGAAAATTTAATAAGGTAAAAAAGAAGAGAAACCAAAAGAAGAAAAGAGAAGAAAAAGTATGGAAGATTTAAAGACAAGAAAAGAAGAAACACAACTTCCATTCTTTCCGAAAGACATGGTTGTGCATGTGGAAAAATTCAAAAGTATATATATATTTAAGCTATCCTCACTGGATATAAGGCCAACATACAAATTCAATTGTATTTCTATACTTCAGCCTCAAATAATTAGAAAATGAAATTTTTAAAATGATATTATTTTCGATAGAATTAAAATCTATACTATACAAGGGTCTATCTAAAAAGATGTGTAAGACCACTGCACAAAAAAGTTTAAAATATTACTGACAGAAATAAAAGAGAACCTAAATAAATGGAGGAATACAGCGTGGTCATATTTTGGATTGAAACAATGGGCTCAAGCATAAACAATGATAGTGAGGATGGCGCAGAACTGGGCAGTGTTTAGTTCTGTTGTACATAGGGTCGTTATGAGTTGGAACCAACTTACCGGCACCTAACAACAACAATGTTCACTTTGTGAAAATTCATCACGTGGTACACTTAGGATTTGTGTACTTAAATAAAAAATTCATTTAAAAAATGTTTATGGTTTTAGAGTCAGAAAATCCCACAATCAAATCCCGCTTTGCCACTTCCTAGGTATATGACCTTAGGCAAGTTGCTTAAACTTTCTGATCTCAGATTTCTCATCTGTGAACAGGGCACAGTAATCATACATAGTTTATAGAAATACAATGTACATTGACCTGAATAATGTACCAGTAAATGCTTAATAAATGTCAGCAGTAGCAGTTGGCAAAGACAGCAGGTATAGTGTGGTCATTTTGGGGAAGAGTATAATTGTAAGGGTTGGTGAAACAGTTAAAACACTAGCTTCATAAAGTTTTCACCCCCCAGAGGCACCATAGAAGAAAGGCCTGTCAACGTCCTTCTGAAAAATCAGACATTAAAAAGCCTATGAGCACAGTTCTACCCTGACACACCTGGGGTCGCCATGAGTCAGAGTTGACTCAACATCAACTGGTTTGGCTCAGGGGTTTTTTCGGTGATGGGAAAGGTTCCAGTAGCCATTGAGAAAACAGAAAGGTGCTGCCAAGACTCCCTGCTCAGTTCAAAGTTCCTCCAACTGGGCTGCACTTACCAGGCAGAGGCAGTGTCTATGAGCCTCGTGGCTTTAGGTTTTATACCCCCAGCTTATGCAGTCAACATTCCTTGAAGCAATAAACTTCAGTCCTCTAAACTGCTTCGGGAAGTTTTATTGGACAAAGTCCACTGACATTTCTCAACATGCTGGACCCTCAGTCTTCCTTCTCTGCTCCATATGTTAGAGGCCCATGTTCTCGCTGTGTGTTTTTCCCAGACCAAAGCATGTGTCTTGTAATCTTCTTCACATATGGCTAAGCGCAAAGCAGGGGCCTATGGCCTCTGCCTTCTATGTATTGATCAAGAATTTCTTGTGAGCCTAAGAATCTCAGCAACTTGTGTGGCACTCCATAGCTTATTCAGAAAGAAAAGAAAGCATAGTGCAAAGCATATTTATTACAAAAACACAATATGGAGCTAGGATGTCAGGGTTTGATCCCAAACTCTGCCACTTACCAACTGTGGAAACTTGGGCAAGGCACTTACCTCTCTCTGCCTAAGGTTCCCCAGCTGTAAAATGACAATAAAAACAGTCTACAGGTGTCATGGATTGAATTGTGTCCCCCCAAAATATGTGTCAGCTTGATTCCCAGGACTGTGTGGTTGTCCTCCATTTCGTGATTGTAATTTTATGTTAAAGAGGATTAGGGTGGGATTGTAACACCCTTACCCAGGTCACATCCCTGATCCAACGTAAAGGGACTTTCCCTGGAGTGTGGCCTGCACCACCTTTTATCTTACAAGAGAAAAAAGGAAAGGGAAGCAAGCAGAGAGTTGGGGACCTCATACCACCAAGAAAGCAGTGCCAAGAGCAGAGCACGTCCTTTGGACCTGGGATCCCTGAGCAGAGAAGCTCCTAGTCCAGGGAAGATTGATGAGAAAGAGAACAGAGAGAGAAAGCCTTCCCCTGGAGCTGACACCCTGAACTTGGACTTTTAGCCTACTTTACTGCGAGGAAATAAACTTCTCTTTGTTAAAGCCATCCACTTACGGTATGTCTGATACAGCAGCCCTAGATAACTAAGACAACAGGTCATATGGATTTTACAAGAATTAAATTAGCTAATACAGTGAAACCTGTGAAAGCCAGAACTTTATAGGACTGCCATGTTTTTCCGGGTCTCCCAAGTTTTCTGCCTTTGACAGGGTGTAGTCTTACCACTTTCCTATTGTTTATTTTGGTGGAAAATATTTGTGTTTTCCTTCTCCTACACATTTTCCCCTTATACAGGTTCTGGTTTTCACAGCTTTTACTGTAATATAAAGCACTAAGAACAGTGCCTGGCACATAAATGTACTGCAGAAGGATTAGCTTTTAAGATTATAAAAGTAGCAAATGACCAGCGACTTACAAACCTTCAAGTTAGGAGAGCACTAAACGCTCTGTACTTAAAATCTGTTTTTATTTAACAGAACGTTGCAACAAAAAAAATGTAATCCCACAAAACCACAGAAAATTACGGAGGCTACTTTAGTCTACAGATGACCAATGTAGTCCAAAGTAGAGCAAATTAAGCTATCACTGTTTTTTTGCCTCACCAGTAGTAACCTGGGCCCTCTGGATTCTGTGTTATCTTCTTGGCACTATGAAGCTTATGGACTATGCTCTAAAGGGATCCAGCCCTGGATACTAAGCTATATCAACAAAACAAAACAAAAACAGCATTTTTAAAAAAATATTTTCATGTATCTACATGCCAACATTCTTTCTGGGTTTAATACCCTACAAAAATCCCTCCTACAGGTTTAATCTTCTATAGAAATAGGACGTAGTAATCCTTCAGGGAGAGGAGCCCTGGTGGCTCAGTGGTTAAGCACTCAGCTGCTAACTGAAATGTTGGCAATTCGAACCCACCAGCCGCTCCACAGGAGAAAGATGTGGCAATATGCTTGCCTAAAGATTACAGCCTTGGAAACCCTATGGGGTACTTCTATTCTGTTCAGTAGGGTCTCTATAAGTTGGAATCCACTCAATGGCAATGGGTACAGGTTTCCTTCAGGGAACTGTATGGTATTTTAGAAGCATA
Source organism: Loxodonta africana (assembly GCF_030014295.1). Classification (NCBI taxonomy): domain Eukaryota; kingdom Metazoa; phylum Chordata; class Mammalia; order Proboscidea; family Elephantidae; genus Loxodonta; species Loxodonta africana. The sequence continues at coordinate 72,735,313 of NC_087346.1, read as the reverse complement.
CATATTCAGGTTATAGGGAAAGAGCTGTTCTAAGATTGCTCAGCATTCTTCAATGGCTCCCCAAAGTCCAAACTCCACTGCTGACCAACCACGCAAGGTCCTCCACAATCTGTACCGGGCTAAAACATCAAATGCAACAGCTGGCACTCAGTCTCAGGAGTACGCCGCAGACCATAAACCTTTAAAACATATCCGTTTTCTAAGTGCCTACGTGTATTCTAATGAAGGTCCACCATCTCCCATCTAACAAGCTAAAAAAGTACAACAATAAAAGATTAATTCCATTATAGCCAATAAGGGTCGGCCACCCTTGATGTCCTGTCTACCTGTCTTCAGGGATTGTCTCTGGCTTGAAGGGGAAAAGTAGGAAAAAAGTCACGAAGTCAGGTGGAAAGCAAGCAATGGGGTTAGGAACAACAGAAGAATATTACTAATGGAAGCATTAAATGTACCCAGTTAGGGGTCCTTCCCTGATTTATTGTTGGTATATGGTCATACCACTAGCAGAAGCCAGAGAACAGCCCGAACCCTTCACAAAGTTGGTAAAGCTCCGGACAATGCAGGCCCCCAGCCTGTCCAGGCTCCTCATACTTTGGGTGTTTCCAGCCCACTGAAGTACTTGCTACTCCCCGAATATGTCAGGCTACATTATCTCCTGCAATCTAAGTTGTTGTTAGCTGCTGTTGAATCAGGCCCTGACTCATGGTGACTCTCTCCAATGGAAAGAAAGGCTGCCCAGACCTGTGCCATCCCTACGAGCCTTTGGACCTCGAAACGTTGTGATTCACAGGGTTTTCACTGCCTGATTTTCAGAAGTAGCTCACCAGGCCTTTCTTCCTAGTCTGTCATAGCCCGGAAGCTCTGCTGAAACCTGTCCATCACCATAGCAACATGCAAGCCTCCACTGACAGATGGGTGGTGGCTGCCCATGAGGTGCACTGGCCAGCAATCGAACCTGGGTCTCTCACAGGGAAGGTGAGAATTCTACCACTGAACCACCACTGTTCTCATGCCTGTAATCTATTCCTCCTTTAAAGCCCAGCTCAAGATCTCCTCTATGGAGGTTTCCTCGATCCCACCATTAGTGTGCTCGCTCCTTCCTTTAAACTCATCTCTCTTAGATTATTAATCACACAGGATTGCAATGAATTTTAATTCACCCAAAGAGCGTGAACTTCAAGGGCATGTTTTCTTCAACCATTTATTCTTTACACCTAGCATTTTTCCTGGCACAAAGTAGGAGCTCAATAAAGTTGAGAATGTTAAAGAATGTTCAAATTCTTCCTCATAGCTTAAAAATTATGGGTGAAGGACAATAGAAGATGTTACTTGCCTAATAAACAAAAAAACCCAAACCTGTTGCTGCGAACTCGATTCCGACCCACAAGGCACAGAAAATGAGCAGAATAATCATCTTTTTTATCTCCTTCCCCGCCCCCCAAAACAATGTTTCTGAATGCTAAATTACCAATAGGAAAAAAAAATACCAATTAATTTGAAGAAATTAGCATGAGGAAGATGAGGTTATTTCATGGGTAATCAGGAAATGAGCATGACTTTATTCCGTCAACTCTCTTACTCTATTGCCCATATAATTAGGTAGGGTTGTAATTTAATCATGCCTACTGCTACTTCATGTTCACAACAAACATTTTTCACCCTCTCTCTCTTTTAAATTTGGGCAGATGATCCTTTTCCCATGAGCATATCAAAGAACAAAGTTTAATAATGAAATGTTAAAAACGACCAAAACTTACAATGAAGTTACCCTGACACACTGAATTATATGCATAATCATCATTGTGCTGCATGGTTATTAGGTAAAAATGGTAAATAGTTCCCTTAGATGTCTGTGATTAGCATTGCTCTTAAGTCATCAAACTGAGTATTTCTGGAGTTCGCCGCAGGGAAACCTGTCCCTACAACATGCTCGTTCTCAATCTTGACTGCACATTAGAACCATCAGGGGAACTTTTATAAATCCTGATGCCCAGGGGTCACCTCAAACCAATTAAATAAGACTCTCTGGGGGTTGAAGCCAGGCATTAGTATTTTTTAATACTCCCCGTGTGATTACAATGTGCAGTTAAGGTTACGCATTACAGCTATAAACAAGAAAACGGTGAGGGAGAGTTTGAAGTCACCCTTGCCTGTATATCCCCGCAGCACTGGGAACACGCCTCTATTGAAGGCTCATCAAGCAATCAATCAATTAAGTAACTGACTGATTAATTAACAATATCTAACATATTCTCTGTTGAAATATAACAAATAAATGCAGAAGTGAGAAAATCATTACTCTCTCCCTCCTCCCTGCATCCTGTTGGGAACTTCAAACATGGCCAGGTACTTAGGGGCGTGCTATCAAGTCAGTCCCAGGAATCTAGAGTCCCCTGTCAAGGCTTTACATTCCCAAAATGCCCAACATGCTTAGTTAGGGAAACCCACACCAGAGAAGCAAGAAAGCCTGGTAAGGTAGGTAGAATTCTAAGATGGCCTCGTGATCTCCACCCCCTTGCCCTTGAGTGAGGATAGAAGTTGTGACTTGGGTCTAGCCTGTAGAATATGGGATAGTCACTTTCTTGATTAGGTTATGTTCAATAACAATGGGGGTACAATAGTTACTGTATAACAATTTGTCTCTTAACCCATTGTCATCGAGTTGATTCCAACTCATGGCAACCCCATGTGTTACACAGAAGAACTGTACTTCATAAAATTTTCAATGGCTATAATCTTTATGGAATCAAATCATTAGGTCTTTCTTCCATGATGTTGCTGGGTGGGTTTTAACTGCCTACCTTTAGGTTAGTATTTGAATACAAACCATTTGTGCCACCATTTGTCTATTGGCAGACTGTGAAGAGATTCTTCTGCTGTCACATTATAAGAGGGCCTGTGAAGGCCTGTGAGAGGGCCACACGGCAAAGAACTGTGGGTGGCCTCTAGGAGCTGAGTGTAGCCCCCAGTGACAGTTAGCAAGAAAATGGGGACCTCAGCCCTACTACCACAAGGACCTGAGTTCTGCCAAAAATCACATGAACTTGGAAGAAGACCTTGAGTTCCAGAAAGGAATGTACCCTGGATGACCCCTTGCCTGCAGCCTTGGGAGACAGAGCAGAGGACCCAGCTCAGCCATGCCTGGACTTCTGACCCACAGAAATTGAGATAACAGATTTGTGTTATTTTAAGCTTCTAAATCTGTGGTAATTTGTTATGAAAGTCTAATATACCTGGGTTCCCTGACTTTTTGTTTCCAAGAACTTTCCAGTACTATTTTGCTCTGCTCACTTTTTACATTCTGTTTTTTTACCTCATCTGGAGAGAGGAGATTGAAAGCTACAGACCTTTCTTTCCTTCACATTTCCCAGAGCTTGATCTGTAAGTTTCCAAAAGAGAATCAAAATATCTGCTTGAAATTTACCAATGGAAATTTATTCAGCACAACAAACAAATACTCCTGGAATGATTATATGGAAGTTGGGGACTCCTGATCACTCACGCTTCAGGTGAATTGTATATGATACTCTCTGGCTGTTTCTGGGTATAGCACTAAAAATATAGTCAAATAAGACTGCACAGAAAATTCTACAGCTAACAAATAATTCTAAGGCATTGGTGTGGAGAGAAGACAATTTTTATTATTATTATTATTGTTGATGCTTTTGTTTTGTTTTTTGAGACTTTAAATAAAGAAAATAACTTTCATTAAAGGAGAACTAGATGAAATATATCTTTCCCATAGAAGGTACTTCTAAGACAGTCCAAAAACTAAAAGCTTTATCTTTGGTTTCATACTTTTCACTTTTCTCGAGAATTTTATTGCATTTTAAACCCTAAAAAAAGCCAGGCAACAAGAGCTGAGCTACTCAGATTTACAGAAGAAAGAGAGAAGGCCTTCCGCCTGGAAACTGCAATGATTATTAGGAGGTGAAGTTCAGCAGTGACACCTCCCTCTGATCTGGCCAGCAAGGAGAAAGAAAGGCCACTGCCTTCTCAACTATATTATTTCTACTTCACCGTACACTGTGTATCTAGCAAGGAAATGGGCACTGTCCAAAACAGCTCACAATGTTTGTGAGGGAAAAATGGGCCAGGAAAGAGCGGAGCCCATATCAGAGGGCACTAGATAAGGTAAGTGAGGAGAACTGAGGCTCCTGCCCAGGCCTTCAGGACAGTCAGTCATTGAATGCCAGCACTGCTAAATTCACCTGGATTAACTTGTTTTGTGGGAGCCCCTGGATGGCGCAAGGAGCCCTGGTGGCACAATGGTTAAGCCACTGGCTGCTAATGAAAAGGTAGGTGGTTCAAACCAACCCCTGGCTCCTTGAGAGAAAAGATTTGGCTATCTGCTCCCATAAAGATTACAGCCTACAGAACCGTACAGGCAGTTCTACTCCGTCGCAGAGAGTCGATAGGAGTCAGAATCAACTGGACAGCACACAGCAACAACAGCTGGGTGATGCAAGCAGTTATGCACTTGACTATTAGCAGAATGGCTGGCAGTGTGAACCCACCCAGAAGAATCTGAAAAGAAGGTCTTGGTGATCTGCTTCCAAAAGGTCACAGCCTTGAAAATGCTATGGAGCAGTTCTACTCTGCACACATGGCATAGCCAAGCAAGATTCACAAAATTATATACCAAACCACTGCCATGGAGTCAATTTCAACTCACAGTGACCCTACAGGACAGGGTAGAATTGCCTCATAGGGTTTCTAATGCTTTATATCTTTATGGAAGAAGATTGTCACATCTTTCTCCCATGGAGCTGCTGGTGAGTTTGAACTACCCACCTTTTAACCTTTTTGTTAGCAGCTGAGCTTTTTAACTACTGTGCCACCAGGGCTCTCAAAATCATATAAGTAACCTATAAATCAATAAGCTAACCATGCAAATAAAATGAGCACAGGTTTCAGAGTTGTTCCGATTAAGTGGCAGCAGTCTTATTATCTATGTGAGGGATTAGGCATTGCCAGCAGTGACCATAGGCTGGTTACTTATGCTTGCTAAGCTTCAGCTGATAATACTAACCCTACAGGTTGGCTGGAGCCCTGGTGGTGTAGTGGTTAAGAACTCGGCTGCTAACCAAAAGGCGGGCAGTTCAAATCCACCAGTCACTCCTTGGAAACTCTATGGGGCAGTTCTACTCCACCCTGTATGGTCGCTATGAGTCAGACTCAGCAGCAACGGGTTTGTTTTTTTTTTTTTACAGATTGGTTGAAAAAATAAATGAGATAGCTACATACAGGTCATGAAGCCCTCATGGCACAGTGGCTAAGTGCCATGTCTGCTAATCAAAAGGTCAATGTTTCAAATCCACTACAGCTTCTTGGAAACCTTATGGGGCAGTTCTACTCTGACCTATAAGTTTGCTATGAGTCAAAAGGAAACTTTTTTTTTTTTTTTTTTGTCATATATAGGTCATAGCACAGTGTGCTTGGCTAATAATACATACTCAAAATTGCTACTGGTGGCCATAGATGAGTCTGATATTGAGAGGGGGAGAAAATTAGGAGACAACAAAGAAAAAGTGAAAGGAGCAACAGGAAGGGGCAAAAAGAAATAAAGAGAAGAGAAGCAAAAGAGGAATAGAAGATTAAATGAGGAGCTTCACTGAAATGAAGTCAATAGATATTTTTGAGTTGATTGTGTTCATCTGAAGAAGTAAAAGGAATCTTGGATGTTATAACTGCTAGCCAAGGCTACTGGGTCAAAAATAGCTATGGTTTTTATGTGGTATAAAAATATCATAATGCATCCTAAAGAACTCTCAGGAATGTAGTCCACAAGGCATGGGTAGGATCAGGGTCAGCGCGATATTACAATGTGCACTTATCATTTCAACTACTCACAACCATTAAGTCCTCAAATTCTGAGTGTTTTCCATCTCTTAATTAAAAATTGCTCCTGACACATAGCAATTTGCAGACTAGAGGTTTTGAGGATAAAGAGAGAAGGAATAAAGGTCAGAAAGCTCTGGTGGTCCAGTGGTTAAGTGATATGGGTGCTAACCAAAAGGCCAGCAGTTCAAATTCACCAGTAGCTCCTTGGAAACCCTACAGGGCAGTTCTACCTTATCCTATAGGGTCACTGTGGGTTAGAATCAACTCAACAGCAATGAGTTTATTGTTGTTTTTTAATAAACACAGCAGAAGATAATTTGAGAGGCTGAAAAAGGGCTTTTCTGAGGGTATAGAGTTCCTTGAACTCTTGGAGAGAAGAAAAAGCAGAGGCAGAAAATGAAAGGAGCTGGATGCCAGGCCTCAAAAATTCCACCTAAAGCTTCCTGAACCTCACCTAATATCAAGAGGGACAGTGGTGGTTCAGTGGTCACCTAATATCAAGAGGGACAGTGGTGGTTCAGTGGTAGAATTCTCACCTTCTATGCGGATTTTTTTTTATGCGGGAGACCCTGGTGGTGTAGTGGTTAAGTGCTACGGCTGCTAACCAAAGGGTCCACAGTTCAAATCCGCCAGGTGCTCCTTGGAAACTCTATGGGGCCGTTCTACTCTGTCCTGTAGGGTCACTATGAGTTGGAATCACTCGACGGCACTGGGTTTTTTTTTTTTTTATGCGGGAGACCAGGAGTCAATTCCCGGCAATGCACCCCATGCACTGCCACCACCCATCTGTCAATGGAGGCCTATGTGTTGCTATGATGCTGAACACATTCCAGCAGAGCTTTCAGACTAAAATGGACTAAGTAGAAAGGCCTAACGATCAACTTCCAAAAAATCAGCCACTGAAAACCCTACAGATCCCAACGGTCCAATCTGAAACCTATCATGGGGATGATGCAGCACCTGGCAGTGTTTTGTTCTGTTGTGCATGGGGTCGTCATGAGTCGGGGGACAATTCCACAGTTATCTCACCCCAGGGTAGCTGGTTCTGATCTGGATGTCTGCACGCATATTACTGTTATACAACATAACGTTTTGATTTCAAACATTCAGACAACTTTCACCAGCTATATCACTGAGTCGTCTTCACTCATAGCTTCTGGCTATCTGGTCACCACACAATTGGACTTTTCTCTTTTTCCTTGCCATACATAGGGAGCTTTAGTTTTGGTTTTCTGAAGACCCAGGTTAAGACAACAGTGTTTCTAAGCATAAGTACTGATTTTTTAGCTGCCCAACTCATAATTAGTCGAGTTTTTACATACACTCTTCAAAACCTTTAATAACCTACGTATGTAAAATCTAGCTATAGAACCTCTAATGCAGCAACATGTAAATCACTCTCGATGGAAACGGAAAAACACAAAAAGCAGGGTTCCCCCTCCCAGCAAAATTTCTCTCTATTGTGAACTAATAACAGAGCAGCACTTTCTAAAAGCATGCATTTCAGAGAGAAATAACAATAGGAGAGCTGTCTCTAATCATAGCATTTTAAATATATCTACTTCTGATTATATACTTAATTTTTTACAAGGCTTCCCAAATAAAATGCCAAGCGGGGGGGAAATGTTGCCATAGAGTTGATTCCAACTCATGGTGACCTCATGTGTTACAAAGTAAAACTGCTCCATATGTTTTTTTGACTGTAATCTTTACAGAACTAGATTGCCAGGACTTTCTTCTGCAGTATCATTAGGTGGGTTTGAGCCAACAACCTTTAGATTAGTAGCCAAGCCCAAAATGTTTGTACCACCCAGGGACTTAAAATGCCAAGAGTTCTGTAATTTTCATCTTGGAAAAGTGGTATATAGGAATGCTCAGAACAGACTCTAAACAGCAGATTTCCTAATTTTGAAGCCTAGTTTCAATATTAAAAGCTGTGAACCTTAGGCAAGTTAATTATATGTGCCTCAGTTTTCTCATCTGTATAATGGGGATGATAAGAATATCTATCTTAGAAGGTTGCAGTGATGATTAAATGACTCAGTATTTGTCAGCATTCAAAGTGATGGCTAGCACATAATGAATGATATATAAATGTTATTATTATAATTATTATTTATTCTATAGAAAAATTCCTGTTCCATAAAGGAGCCACATTTCTACAATGTACTGATAAGTTACTCTTCCTCGTATTCAAATGCTCAGTACTGCTTTAGAAAGAAAGTACAAACATACTCTTCCTCACTCTTTTTCCACATCTTATTTAAATGTATGACTCACTAGCGTTTTCCACTTTTACCTATTCTGTTCCTGGGGTGGGAGAGACAAATAGAACTAATTGTCCTTCCTAAAGCTGGAGTTAGATGGCAAGTCTTTGTTTTATCCTTCCTTTTCATGAAAAAAACAATAGTTTCAAATGATAGCTTAAGCTTTCTTAGTGAAAGGCAGTCGTACCCACAACTTGCCAGATGTCTCTGATTAATTTGCCTGTGTTCCACCAGACGTTCAGCACGAGCTTATGATTCTGCTCTGCCGGTGCAGAAGTTTGCTAAACGATGTCTACATAAACAGAAAATTTAATTTCAGTAAGAAATCTGACCTCTGGAGGCATGGTTTTCTTGTTGCTCCAGGCAGATCAGATTTGGATAGAAATCCTATCAGAGCTCTTCCCTGCCTTCCTTCACCACTGAAATTCAGTTCTCAGCCTTGAGAAACACTAGACAGGCAGTCCCCAGATCATGAACCAGTTCCTTTCCTAAGTCTTTCCTTAAGTCGAATTTGTATGTAAGTTGGAATAATTAGGCACAGTTTGTACCTAACGTTCGTCAAATATTTTCCTAGTATGTAGTACATAGTTTACCTTTCTATGCATAAAAAACATTAAAAAAAAAACACATCCAGATACACTAAAACATCTTTAACATAATAATAACACATTGTTGAGTCGATTTCAACTCATACCGACTCTACAGGACAGAGTAGAACTGCCCCATAGGGTTTCCAAGGAGTGGCTGGTGGATTCGAACTGTCGACGTTATGGTTAGCAGCCGTAGCTCTTAACCACTGCACCACCAGGGCTCAACATAATAATACAGTAATAATAATAATAATGCTTTGATGCTTAACACACAGAGTAGTGCCCATTTGTTATTACAAACCATTGAGTGCATCTTGAATTTCTAATATAATAGGCTTTACAGGGGTTGGTTCACAACTATGGGTCGTACATAATTTGGACTTTTATAACCCAGGGACTGCCTGTACTCATTTGAGAACCTATACATGCTCCTACTTACACACCATGGCCTGTTGTTTAAAGAGATGGATCAAACCCATTCTCTGTATCCTTTTCACAGAGGGCTGCTCTTTGAGGAGACAAACCAAAAAAAAAAAAAAAAAACCTGTTGCTATTGCGTCGATTCTGCCTCATAGCAACCCTATAGGACAGAGTAGAACTGCCCCATAGGGTTTCCAAGGAGCTCCTGGTGGATCTGAACTACTGACCTTTTGGTTAGCAGCCATAGCTCTTAAGCACTATGCTACCAGGGTTTCCTTGAGGAGCCAGCACTCAGTAAATACTGATGCAATGGGCAGGCTCTGCTCAGCTCCACATGGAAAAGGCCGTACCACCAGAAAGCACCATCGCTCTCACTACCAATCAATGAGTTGGAATCACTCGACGGCACTGGGTTTTTTTTTTTTTTTTTTTTTATGCATGTCATAATAAGACACACTGGTGCCCAGACTGGTCTACCTTGAGGACTTTTAGCTTTCTGGGTAATCCTGAGAACACTAGAGCAAGATTGTAGAGAAAATGAACTGGTCCTCAAACTAAGAGCCTGGGATTCTAATTTTAGCTCTGCCATCTACCATGGCATATTCTGCAACTTACCTGCGCCTGTTTCCTCACTTTTCCAGTAAGGGAGAAAGCATAAAATAATCTTTACGGTTCTTATAGATCTAAAATCTTCTGATGTTGATCATATTAAATTTAGATCAGAGTATTTGATATACTGTAATACTCAGACTCATCGTGTGATTTATGATACTTCAGAACAGTTGAGTACCTGCAATAAAAAAGACTATGTGCCCATGTAGTTTTATGCTTTTGAAGATCTAAAAGAGTCAGTGGACACAAAGCCAAGTCACTACAAACAGCTATGATACTACAGGTTCAGTGCATCTTATCAGAGATTCCACACTGTGCCCACCTCTGTCTGACAGCCACATTCTCATTTTCCATGGCTCTGTCCTAAAATTGAACACAAGCCTTACATTATCTACAAAGTCAGGTCATAATTTCCATCTTACACAATAACAGATCCAGTCAAAGCTACATAATAGAGAACTGCACTATCCAGTACAGTAGCCATTCGATATATGTGGCTATTTAATTTTAAATTAACTTCAATTAATTAAAATAAAAATTTCAGTTCCTATAGGAAAACTTGGAAATGGATAATGGTAACGGCTGAACAATATGACAAACATAACTAATGTCACGGAAGAGTACATGTGAAAAATGTTAAAAAGGCAAACAATTAGCTACATATGTTGGCCACAATTAAAAAAAAAAAATTCAGTTCCTCAGTCACATTAGCCACATTTCAAGTGCTCAGTAACCACATCTGATTGTTGTTGTTGTGTCCTAGAGTCAGCTCTGACTCATAGCAACCCTATATACAGCAGAAGGAGACACTGCCTGGTCCTGCACCGCCCTCACAATCATTGTTATGCTTGAACCCATAGTTGCAGCCACTGTGTCAATCCATGTTGTTGAAGGTCTTCCTGTTTTTTGCTGGCCCTCTACTTTACCAGGTATTATGCCTTCTCCAGGGACTGGTCCCTCCTGATAACATCTGGCTGGAGGCTGCCATACTGGACACACAGATTATCGAACATTTTCATCATTGCAGAAAGTTCTACTGGACAGCACTGAATTATTTTAGAACCTGATTTTAAAACACAGACCCTTGAATTTTTGTAAGAGACAAATTTCAAAAATTCCCCAAATGGTATCAGAGTACACAAATTCCTTCATATAAAGCAGTTTAAGCTACCCCTTCAGACTCTAAAAGCATACTTCCTGGGTTAGGGGACAATAAAGCTGCCATGAGTGGGGGCAACCTAGCAGTTGATGAGGCTCAGTCTCCACTTAACAACACGTTTGAGCACTAGAGCCTCAGCAAAATCAGAGACTGCTGCATCATGGGCTTTAGAGTTGCTTGTGAATTATTGAAAAGGAATCCTCAAATTCCAAATTTGTCATTTAACCAAATTTTGTTCTCTGGTTTCTGTCAGTACTTCATATCTCCCTAATACTGACTACAGGAGGGTTGGGAGTCTGCCATCATTGTTGCTCACTGTCAGGTACTCATCAGGGACATTCTTTTTGACAAAAGGACGGAGAAGCCATTCAATGGCTTTCTGATTCAGTGTGAGGGGTGAACTTTATCCAAAATGTAGTTGAAAATGTATTTTTAAAAAGTTGCCATAGGAGGTGGGTCGAAGATGGCGAAGAAGTCAGATGCTTCAGATGAGCCCTCTTATAACAAAGACCAGAAAAAACAAGTGAAATGATTATATTTCTGACAAGCTAGGAGCCCTGAACATGAAGGGCAAGGTTAGAAAATAGACTGAGTGGCGGGGGAGAGAGAGATGGTTCAGAAGCGGAGAGGAATTGACAGACCTGAATGGCTGGGAACCCTCAGGCACCATTCCTGGGAATGACTGCAGCAGGCTTGTGGTACCATTTGGCCACAGTTTCTTCAGGAAGAAACAGCCAGCCACACAGCCTACTCACACCTCCGGAACCACAAAAAATGGCACTTTCAGCAAAAGCTAAGTACTTGCATATATTTTACTGTGCCCCCAGCCCCCAAGCCAACTTCAGTGGCTGTCGATGTCCCTGGGCCTGAGATAGGTCCTGCTGTGTGCTCTGAGCCATTCTCCTGCCTTGAAGAAGGAATAAATCCATAATTGGTGGAAAAGATAATCTGCCAGCTCCACTAACCTGGGGAGTTCAGTACAGAAGCAGCTCCTGTTGAGGCATAAACAGTCCATGGACTTTGAATACCTTTCTTCTCTGCAGAGACCTGTGTGGGCCTATTTCAGGAGAATAGGCCCTTGTTGGCAGATTGCAACTGTTTCAGTGGTGCAGTGGAGAGATGGGTGTTTTATGTTTGACACCGCTTTGCCTATTAAACAGAGTCCTCACCTACCCACAACAGGAGCCTAAGGACTGGTAACTACACTCAGGTCACCCAGCCACCAGCAACCGGGGTCCAAGGATAACTGGCACCTCCCAGTCCTTACAACCAAAAGCACTGGGTGCCTATGATCCATCTGCAGAACCCACCACTAGCACTCTCTAGGGAACAGGGACATGCTTCCCTTACAGACATTCAGGGGATGGTTGTTAGCCCCTGCTTTGTTCAGAACATGATCCCCTGTTGCAACCAGATACCAGTACCTACACCAATCACCCCTGCCCCTCTAAGACTGTAGGACAGAGCCTGTACCACACACTTGATGACCAACTACCTGGACACCTGAGCTGAATCCATACAAGAAAAGTGAATGGACTCGTAGGCTCATATACCTGATAACAGCTCTAGCCATCTGGTGACAGGACATTAGAGCTTCAAAGGTGAAAACAATCAAGGTAGCTCACTCAAGCAACCTATTTGGGCATATCAAAATGAAGCAAACCAAGAAGTTACAATACAGTAAGCAAACATAAAATAAACTAATACAATAACTTATAGATGTCTCAGAGGCAACAGTCAATATCAAATAACATAAAGAAGCAGACCATGATTGCTTCAACAAGCTCTCTAAACAAAGAATCAAGGGATTTCTGGATGAAGGTACCTTCCTGGAATTACCAGATGCAGATTACAAAAGATTAATATACAGAACTCTTCAAGACATCAGGAACGAGATCAGGAAGGAGATCAGGCAATATGCAGAACCAGCCAAGGAACACACAGATAAAGCAGTTGAAGAAATTGAAAAGGTTATTCAATAACACAATGAAAAATTTAATAAGCTGCAAGAATCCATAGAGAGACAGCAATCAGAAATTCAGAAAATAAAATTACAGAATTAGACAACTCAGTAGAAAGTCAGAGGAGCAGAATTCAGCAAGTGGAAAGCAGAATTGGTGAGATTGAAGACAAAGCACTTGACACCAATATATTTGAAGAAAAATCAGATAAAAGAATTTTTAAAAAATGAAGAAACCTTAAGAATCATGTAGGACTCTATCAACAGAAATAATCTGTGAGTAATTGGAGTACTAGAACAGGGAGGAAAAACAGAAAATACAGAGACAATTGTTGAAGATTTTTTGGCAGAAAACTTCCCTGATAACATGAAAGACGAGAAGATAACTATCCAAGATGCTCATCAAACTCCACATGAGATAGATATTAAAAGAAAGTCACCAAGACATATTATAATCAAACTTGCAAAACGAAAGACAGAGAGAATTTTAAGAGCAACTAGGGATAAATGAAAAGTCATCTACAAAGGAGAGTCAATAAGAATAAGCTCGGACTACTTAGCAGAAACCATGCAGGCAAGAAGGTAATGGGATGACCTCTATAAAGCACTGATGGAAAAAAATTGTCATCCAAGAATCATATATCCAGCAAAACTGTCTGTTGCTCAAATATGAAGGTAAAGCTAGGACATTTCCAGATAAACAGAAGTTTAGGGAATTCATAAAAACCAAACCAAAACTACAAGAAATACAAAGAAAGGGAGTTCTTTGGTTAAAAAATCAATAATATCAGGTATCAATGCAAGACTAGAACACTGGACAGAGCAATCAGATGTTGTCAACCCAAACCAGGAAATCATAAAAATAAATCAAGACAAAAAAATGCTCAAAATATGGAAACAGTAATGTCATTATGTAAAAAAAGACAACATTAAAACAATAAAGAGGGACTAAGAAATGTAGGCATAGATCTTTCATATGGAGAGGAAGACAAGGTGATATAAAGAAATAAAAGTTAGATTTAAACTTAGAAAAATTGGGGTAAAAATTAAGGTAGCCACAAAGGAGACTAACAATCCTACTTAACAAAATAAAATACAAGAAAAAAATAGAGATTCAGCAGAAACAAAATCAACAACAATGAATACAAGGGAAATACAAAATATAAACTACTCGGCACAAAAAATTAAGTGTGAAAAAGAAACTGTCAACAATGCAAAAAAAAGACATCAAAATGACAGCACTAAACTCATACTTATCCATAATTACGCTGAATGTAAATGGACTAAATGCACCAATAAAGAGAAAGAGAGTGGCATAACAGATAAAAAAACATGATCTGTCTATATGCTGCCTATAAGAGACACACCTTAGACTTAGAGAAAAAAACAAAATAAAACTCAAAGGATGGAAAAAAATATATATATCAAGCAAACAACAATCAAAAAAGAGCAGAGTGGCAATATCAGTTTCTGACAAAATAGACTTTACAGTTAAATCCACCACAAAGGATAAGGAAGGACACTATATAATGATTAAAGGGACAATATACCAGGAGGATATAACCACATTAAATATTTACACACCCAATGACAGGGCTGCAAGATACATAAAACAAACTCTAACAGCATTGAAAAGTGAGATAGACTGCAATTATAGTAGGAGACTTCAACATACCACTTTCGGTGAAGGGCAGAACATCCAGAAAGAAGCTCAGTAAAGACACTGAAGATCTAAATGCTACTGTCATCCAACTTGACCTCATAGACATATGCAGAACACTCCACCCAACAGCAGCCAAGTATACTTTCTTTTCTAGTGCACATGGAATATAGTCTCTAGAATAGACCACATATTAGGTCATAAAGATCCAAAACACTGAAATATTACAAAGCATCTTCTCTGACCATAAGGCTACAAAAGTAGAAATCAATAACAGAAAAAGCAGGGAAAAGAAATCAATCACTTTGAAACTGAACAATGCCATATTCAAAAACAACTGGGGCATAGAAGACATTAAGGGTGGAATTAAGAAATTCATAGAATCAAATGAGAATGAAAACACTTCCTATCAGAATCTTTGGGACACAGTGAAAGCAGTGCTCAGAGGTCAATTTATATCAATAAATGCACACATACAAAAAGAAGAAAGGGCCAAAATCAAAGAATTATCCCTACAACTTGAACAAATAGAAAGAGAGAAACAAAAGAAACTCTCAGGCATCAGAAGAAAGCAAATAATAAAAATTAGAGCAGAACTAAATGAAATAGAGAGCAGAAAAACAATTGAAAGAGTTAAGAAGACCAAAAACTGGTTCTTTGAAAAAATTAACAAAATTGATAAACCACTGGCCAAACTGACAAAAGAAAAACAGAAGAAGCAAATAACCCGAATAAGAAATGAGATGGGCGATTTTACAATGGACACCAACTGAAATTAGAAGAATCATATGAGATTACTATGAAAACTTGTACTCTAACAAATTTGAAAACTTAGAATAAATGGATGAACTTCTGGAAACACACTACCTACGTAAACTAAAGAACAACTGAATAAACCCATAACAAAAGAAGAGATTGAAAAGGTAATCAAAAAATTCCCCAAAAAAAAAAAAAGCCCTGGCCCTGACGGCTTCACTGCAGAGTTCTACCAAACTTTCACAGAAGAGTTAACACCACTACTACTAAAGGTATTTCAGAGCATAGAAAAGGACAGAACACTACCAAACTCATTCTACAAAGCCACCATATCCCTGATACCAAAACCAGGTAAAGACACCACAAAAAAGAAAATTACACACTTATAGCCCTCAAGAACTTCTATGCATAAATCCTCAACAAAATGCTAGCCAGTAGAATTCAACAACATAACAACAACAACAAAAAAATTCACCATGACCAAGTGGGATTCACACCAGGTATGCAGGGACGGTTCAACATTAGAAAAATAATTAATGTAATCCATCATATAAATAAAACAAAAAACGAGAACAACATGATCTTATCAACTGATGCAGAAAGGCATTTGACAAAGTTCAACACCCATTCATAATAAAAACTCTCAGCAAAATAGAAATAGAAGGAAAATTCTTCAACATAATAAAGGGCATTTATACAAAGCCAATAGCCAACATCATCCTAAATGGAGAGAGTCTGAACGCATTCCCCTTGAGACCAGGAACCAGACAAGGATGCCCTTTATCACCACTCTTATTCAACGTTATGCTGGAGGTCCTAGCCAGAGCTATTAGGCTAGAAAAAGAAATAATGGGCATCCAGATTAGCAAGGAAAAGTAAAAGTATCTCTATTTGCAGATGACATGATCTTGTACAAAGAGAACCCTAGGGAATCCTCAAGAAAATGGCTGAAACTAATAGAAGAGTTCAGCAGAGTATCAGGATACAAATGAACACACAAAAATCAGCTGGATTCCTCTACACCAGCAAAAAGAACATTGAGGAGGAAATCACCAAATCAATACCATTTACAGTAGCCCCCAAGAAGATAAAGTACTTAGGAATAAATCTTACCAGAGACGTAAAAGACCTATAAAAAGAAAACTATAAGACACTACTGCAAGAAACCAAAAGAGACCTACGTAAGTGGAAAAACATGCCTTGCTCATGGATAGGAAGACTTAAGATTTTTAAAATGTCTATTCCACCAAAAGCGATCTATAGATACAACCCAATTCTGATCCCAATTCCAATGACATTTTTTAATGAGATGGAGAAACAAATTACCAAATTCATATGTAAGGGAAAATGGCCCAGGATGAGTAAAGCATTACTGAAAAAGAAGAACAAACTGGGAGGCCTCACTTTATCTGATTTTAGAACCTATTATACTATCACAGTAGTCAAGACAACCTGGTACTGGTACAACAATGGACACATAGACTAATGGAACAGAACTGAGAATCCAGACATAAATCCATCCACATATGAGCAGCTGGTATTTGACAAAGGTCCAAAGTCAGTTAAATGGGGAAAAGACAGTCTCTTTAACAAATGGTGCTGCCATAACTGGATATCCATCTTCAAAAAAATGAAACATACCTCACACCATGCACAAAAAGTAACTCAAAATGGATCAAAGGCCTAAATATGAAATTTAAATGATAAAGATCATGGAAGAAAAAACAGGGACAATGCTAGGAGCCCTAATACACGGCATAAATAATATACGAAACATTACTAACAATGCAGAAGAGAAACTAGATAACTGGGAACTCCTAAAAATCAAACACCTACGCTCATCCAAAGACTTCACCAAAAGAGTAAAAAGATTACCTACAGACTGGGAAAAAGTTTCTAGGTATGACATTTCTGATCAGCGTCTGATCTCTAAAATCTACATGATACTGCAAAAACTCAACTACAAAAAGACAAATAACTCAATTTAAAAATGGGCAAAGGATATGAACAGGCACTTCACTAACGAAGACATTCAGGTAGCTAAAAGATACAAGAGGAAATGCTAAGTATCATTAGCCATTAGAGAAATGCAAATCAAAACTACAATGAGATTTCATCTCACTCCAACAAGGCTGGCATTAACCCAAAAAACACAAAATAAATGTTGGAGAGGTTGTGGAGAGACTGGGACATTTACACACTGCTGGTGGGAATGGAAAATGGTACAACCACTTTGGAAATCAATTTGGTGCTTCCTTAAAAAGCTAGAAATAGAACTACCATGCAAACCAGCAATCCCACTCCTTGAGATACATCCTACAGAAATAAGAGCCTTTACACGAACAGATACATGCACACTCATGTTCGTTGCAGCACTGCTTAAAATAGCAAAAAGATGGAAACAACCAAAGTGCTGATCAGTGGAAGAATGGATAAATAAATTATGGTATATTCACACAACGGAATACTACGCATTGATAAAGAACAGTGAGGAATCTGTGAAACATTTCATAACATAGAGGAACCTGGAAGGCATTATGCTGCGTGAAATTAGTCAGTTGGAAAAGGACAAATATTATGAGACCACTATTATAAGAACTCGAGAAATAGTTTAAATGGAAAGGAAAATATTCTTTGATGGTTACAAGAGTGGGGAGGGAGGGAGAGGGAGGGAGAGGGGTTTTCACTAATTAGATAGTAGATAAGAACTATTTTAGGTGAAGGGAAAGACAACACACAATACAGGCGAGGTCAGCACAACTGGACTAAACCAAAAGCAAAGAAGTTTCCTGAATAAACTGAATGCTTTGAAGGCCAGAGTAGCAGGGGCGGGGGTTTGGGAACCATGGTTTCAGGGGACATCTAAGTCAATTGGCATACTAAAATCTATTAAGAAAACATTCTGCACCCCACTTTGGAGAGTGGCGTCTGGGGTCTTAAACGCTAGCAAGCAGCCATCTAAGATGCATTAATTGGTCTCAATCTACCTGGAGCAAAGGAGAATGAAGAACACCAAAGACACACGGTAATTATGAGCCCAAGAGGCAGAAAGGGTCACATAAAGCAGAGAGACTACATTATCCTGAGACCAGAAGAACTAGATCCTGCCGAGCTACAAGCAAGGACTGTCCTGACAGGGAATACAACAGAAACCTCTGAGGGAGCAGGAGAGCAGTGGGATGCAGACCACAAATTCTCATAAAAAGACGAGACTTAATGGTCTGACTGAGACTAGAATGACACCAGAGGTCATGGTCCCCAGGCCTTCTGTTAGCCCAAGACAGGAACCATTCCCAAAGCCAACTCTTCACACAGGGATTGGACTGGACTATGGGATAGAAAATGATACTGGTGAGGAGTGAGCTTCTTGGATCAAGTAGACACATGAGACTATGTGGGTAGCTCCTGTCTGGAAAGGTGAAGAGAGGGCAGAGGGGGTCAGAAGCTGGCCAAATGGATACAAAAATAGAGAGTGGAGGGAAGTAGTGTGCTGTCTCATTAGTGGGAGTGCAACTAGGAGTATATGGCAAGGTGTATATAAATTTTTATATGAGAGACTGACTTGATTTGTAAACTTTCCCTTAAAGCACAATAAAAATTAAAAAAAAAAAAGTTGCCATACAGTCAATTCCAACTCCCGGCGGCCCCTTGTGTGTCAGGCTAGAACTGTGCTCCATAGGGTTTTCAATGGCTGACTTATTTGGAAGTAGATCTCCCTCCAGGCCTTTCTTTCTAGGCACTTCTGGGTAGACTCAAATCTCTACCTTTCAGTTAGCAGCCCAGCACATTAACAATCTGTGCTACCCAGGGACTCCTGACATGTATTAATAGAAAGAGATTTAGTAATAAAGGCAGCCAGCAAGCTCTATAAAAGTTCAACGAAGAATCATTGGAATGAACAGAAGAGCCATATTGACTGATACATTAAATTTCCTAATATCTATCAGGGACTCCTTGGAAAAGTGGCCAAACCAGTGGATACCGTACATTATCCTTTTGTCAGTGAAAGGCACTATCATCATGTTTAATGTTCTAACTTGTATAAAAGTAATTCTTAAAAAAAAAATTTTGATAGCCTTATAAAAGATACATAAAAATATCCAAAATTTGCATGTGACTTTAGTCCCAAACTAGAACTATTTGGAAATGGGGATTGAATTATAATATTGATTACTTTTGAACCAAATGGAAAATTATAAATCTCTGAATTGATGATGCTAGGTATCTGTGTTTAGCTAGTTATTCCAGACTTAAGGAGAAATGAGAAATTGAGCCACAGAGAAGTCAATGAACAAAAGACTGATTTCCATACTCTATTTAATTTTCCTATTTAGAGCTACACACAAGGCTCTGGGAAAATCAGATGAGGGTTATTGGTTTCTTTAGGACTTAATGATTAAGGCATGAATTAGCCCGTTTCTTCCCTACGCCTTGGACACAGACTTGCACCCATTTGGTTTCCCTGTACAATGAGGGGAACCACTGCTAATCGTTATCAACGTGAGGTCTTTCTTATCCTGTGTCCCAGTCACTGACAAATAGACAAATAGACAAAAAGGAGTGTGGTTTGGCCCAGAAATTGATTGTGCATAACTACTGATTTTCTCTTTCTGGTTATAACAGGGCTAATAAAGAAATCCAAAGAAATAGGCTTATCTCAGATGGTTCCGATACCCAGGAGAAAAGTATTCTGCTTCAAGGACGGCAGAAGTCTTTGGAACAAAGTAACTGAACAAAATTTTTGTTCAAGGTGAAAAATCTGGTAGAAGGTCAAAGAATATGTAGGGAGAGGGTCAAAGAAGATGAATTGCTATTAAATTCTCTTAAATGTTCTCCTAAATATGAAAGAACATTGCTGTTTGAAATATGTTTGTGGCTAAATAATATGTTTATGTGTACATACATAGCAATATAATATCTAACATGTAATATTAGTATATGTTTACATATATATCACATAAAAAGAGAACACTGGGTGATGTTCAATCTTTGTAAAATAAGCATTAAGTTTGTAATACTTATAATTTCTGAATTCAAACCATTAAAAAGTAAATAATTATTAATTTTTCAAAGGGAATAAGACCATTCTTTTTTTTTTTTTTTAAGCTAACAATAAGACTTTTGGCTCAGTCTTCTAAAGTCTAATATTAATCAAATTTCCTTCAGTCACAGAATATTATGATTAATAATCCCATAAGACTAATCCTTAACAAATTTTTATCGATCACCTATGTGCCTAGGACTGTTAACAAACTGATGAATTAAATCTTCTTTTATAATTTTGTTGTCAAAATTAATCACTTAGTTGTTTAAGTTAATGTTTTACCTTGATTTACACTGCTTGAGTCTTTAAAACAAACAAAAAAAGAAACCCAAACCCAGTGCCATCGAGTCGATTCCGACTCATAGCAACCCTCTAGTCTTTAATATACTAAAATTTGAATTAAAATTCTAAATCTTGCACTTCACTTTAGAGATCCAGGATCAGTCAAGACATTATCAAGCCAAGAGATCTTATGTCAATCAATAAGTACTTAGTCCTTTAAAAATAATGCATAATTAAATCATGATTTTCTAATAGATCCTTCCTGGTCAGAAAACTCAAACCTTTGTCCCCCCAAAAATGATCACTCACACATACACACCCATAAGAACGCTATGGTAAATATTCACATGTTCTTTAGAAATTCTTATTTTTAAAATTGTTTCTAGTTTTAATTGTTCTTTCTGCCTGAAATGTTCTTTTGTCCTAGTCAGGGCTCTTCTTCCTCCTCCGGGTCTCAGCCTGAAGGTCACCTCCTTAGACACGCCTTCATGACCATCCATCTTTGGGTACTTCCTTGCCTTTCTCTCCCTCTGACCCAGGTACCACTAAGTATATACTGTTGGTTTCCTTTATATAATTTGCCCCAGTTAATAATTACACATTGTTTACGTATTTCTGTGTATATTGCCTATCTCCTGTATGAGACAGGCCCTGTGTCTATTTATTCACTTGTATATTCTAGCAAAAGATAGGTGTTCAACATAAATTACAGACTGAATAAATAAATGAAGGGATGAATGACTTCAGCCTTCTTTGTGGCTCCAGCTAATTCCTTTTTCATGGCTCAGACTAACTTTAAAGAAGTTTTTTTTGCTATACATATTCATAATTCATTGTGGTTTGTGTACATTTTAAGTCTACTCCTATAAAAGAGAGGAAGGATAGACTTCGTAAAACTATCTTTCCACACTCCCAGGATTTTCAAGATAATAGAAATGACTTTTAGTAATCTCAGCTCCTCGGTTATATATATCACAAAGTAAAAAAGTCCGGGTAAAGTGCCAGTCATACTTGGAAGAAAAGTTCTGCTCACAGGGACATCCAAAGAAGCTCCACCATTCTCAAATTTGAAAAGGTTAATATGCTGTTTATCCTTAAGAAGGCTTAGTAAATATCACTCTAGTATGTCATAATACAGAGGCAGTCTAAGTCCAAAGCGTGTAGGAACATCTTACCTGGAGTCCTTTCTGACTCTTGCTTTCTCAAAGGAAAATTCAGGGGGCTTGTTGAGGTCGTAGGTTCGAGTTGTTGGCTCAGCAGACACCCCAGCCTTTGCTCCCCTCCGGCTATGGAGAGAGACCAACCCTGAGGTCTTCCGGTGGACCTCGAGAGGCACTTTATCTGGAGAGGCCTGAGGCAGGCTTCCTCCCTGCATAAGCACCACATCCTGAAGCTTGTTCAGCTGGATGCACTTGTTCTGGAGCTCCTCGGTGAGCTCGGCAATGGCCACGGTCTGTTTCGACAGCTGTTCCCGCAGCTCCTTCAGATGGTACTCCCGCTCCTGGATCTCAACATCCTTCCTCCTCAGCTCTCTCTCCAGCTCTGTCACCTTGCTCCGCAGGGCATCGATAGTGAAGTTCCCAGAGTGGCCATCTGGGTTCTTAGAATGCTTGGGTTTCACGGAACCATTTCCCATTTTGCTCGGGGACCTGAGGAGGGCACGGAATTGGGAATTACCTGTCAGAGTTTCATTTTCCAACAGCCCCCACCATCCCTCTCATCCAATTTCTTCCATAACTAAAAACACTGCAGCCATCATTGGTTTGATAAGCAATAAATTCCACATGCTTCCAGAAGAAAAGCTATGAATTGATTTCCTTCACCCCTCCACGAAGAAGAGTTGGTCTTTGGGTTCATTCTTCCCCATCCCTTTGCCAGCACAAGTATCACACCTAAGCATTTTGCATGAATGGCCTGGGTTACCTGCTGTTCTCTCTGGTCATTCTCTCCAGACAACTATCAAAAGCATTGCAACGAAACTGCGATTTGGACGTCAGCATGGCGAAGATAAACCTCAAATGAGCAGCTACTACAGTAGCAGAGGCTTGGAAATGTCACAACTCTCACAGCTCCCTGTGAGGCTACCGTTAGAAACCTTTCCCTGATTTGGAAAATGGCACATCTGCGTTCCTCAGGAGGAGGAGGCAGCAGTCAGTGTCATTTTATTAGCAGTTTTCTCCTGCTGTATGTATCTATCGAATTTCACATTTCTGACAAAGTTCACTGTTAAAAATGTCTGGATCATGGTCACTAGGAGGTAAAAGAGAGGTATAGGAATTCTTCTACCTCCTTTACTCTATATCCTAAGGCTGAGGTTGTCCCAAAAAATGATCACCTACTGCACAAGCCTTTATTCTATTCCTCTCAATATCCTCAGTACCTACTGAGTTTCAGGATGTTCACATGCAGATCAGGGATTATGAGGGATGATTTTAGTTTACTCAGAAACATTTTTTAATTCAATAGCAATGTCTTTATTTTAACATTCATTAGAACTATAAATAATTGGCACCACAAAGCTGTGATTTCTCTGATATAATCACTTAAATGGAGGCTAAACTAGGTATTTAGGCTTACGGAGCCAATTCAATGAAAACAGAAAATAGATTATCTGCAAATATTATGCAAATAGGTCATAAAGATAGAACTCCAATTGGTGAAGTTTGGGAAACACTTTTTTGATCTATTATCATAAAGTTTAACTCTTTTTAGGCTATCTATTTAAACTCCATGCCTTTGCATGTGCGATTTTTGACAGCTGTAATCTAAAACGTATTATAACATCTGTAAGCTTCTCATTATCTAAAATCAGAAGAGGTAGAAAAAGCTTTGAAGTTATATAATTCACACTCCTTGCCCCTCTTTCTCTCCAAATTTCAAATTCATAGAGCAATAAAATACTTGGACTGATTTCATCAGCTCAACCAGGATAATTGTGACCTCTACAGTGACAAAGGTACAGCCATAAAGATGTCGAAACCTCTAAGTTTCAACCCAGTGCAAACAAACAGCCAACACAGGTTGCCTAAGATGGATGGTACAAACAGAAAATCAATGTGCTTATAAGGGTAGTATTGTAACTCTCAGACATTCCTTATAGAATTCAGGTTCTATGTAGTCATCGATAAGCATTAGTCCCCAGAGAACTGTCTTAATATGTTGCAGAGATATGGCACGTTTAACCTTTAACTTTCTGTTGACTTGGCAGGACTTATTATTCTTATATGTTCAGAACATATAAGAATGTTGAAGAGATTAGAATTCAAAGAAGTGGGCCTGGACATCCTGGAATCTCAAATAACAGTTCAGAACATGTTAGTCAGGGACCTAAAAATAAACTTGAATAAGATTCTGAATTAAAGGCATGAGGAGAGTACCCTCAATGGTATCCTAAATTAATGTGTGTTCAAGTTTTTAAAATGCTGCAGTCAGCCATCTTTTAGATGGACTTTTTGGTTCATGGACAAACATTCCTAGGACAAAGGGGGAATTAGGAGAGGAGAAGGAATTGCCTTATAAAGAACAAAAACAAGTACAAAAGTTGTAAATTAAATATTAAACTAACAATGTATTCTTTACTCATGTAACAATTGTTTACTAACACCTACTAAGTGTCATGTGTTACGTCAGGAGCATATCCCTTTATGGATTTGAAGTCAGCCTTGACGCAGAAAACTCCCAGCGTTCTAAGTATGAAAAAACTTAGAATCATTTTTGCTCTATGTGCAGTATTCAAACACCTTGTTCCAATTCAGTCATTTTATAAACCTGAAGCACAATTAGACGGTGGATGTTAAATTTCCCCAAAACACCACCTATTCTCCAGTTTTAATGAAGTCAGTTTAGAAGCTGTTTAGATCTTCCAAGCTCTTTAGAATTCCAAAATAGGGTGAAACGAGAGTAGCTAACTTGTCTTTCAAGTCATTAATTTAAGATATGTAACTAAGTTACTGAACGGCTCCATACTAGTCAGATTTCTTAGCTAGTTAGTTCCCTCATTTACAGGTTGTTGTCCCTGAGGCCAAGCCTTCAAGGGTGAAATCTCTGGTTTCATAAAACTTAATTAGCATCACTCTGTTTCCTATACAGTCACTAAGATAAACTATGTCTCCAATCTGTATTGCTGGCCCCAAGAACTGAACCACAGGATGTTGCTCCATCAGTCGACAACTACAGATTATTCAAACATTTTTATATTCAGAGGGCAGTTCATGATGTAATAAGAAATAAGCATGGAGAGAAAGGCTAAGGTTTACCTATGAACAATCAAGTCAGGCCAGTCAACCTTAGAAAACAATTTGCCCTTCCAGCTGTGGAACCATCTCTAAATTTCTTAGAAGCTCTGATTCTTAATTAAAATAGATATAATTATATCCATCTTATTGGGTTATTGTGGGGATTATGTTCATAAAGATGAGGTATCATTGGGTCAGTGGTAGAATTCTCACCTTCCAATATGGGAGACCTAGGTTTGATCCTGGTCAATGCACCTCAAGTACAGCCACCACCCGTCTGTCAGTGGAAGCTTGTGTGTTTCTATGATGCTGAACAGGCTTCAGGGGAGTTTTCAGACTAAGAAGAAAGGCCTGGTGATCTTCTTCTGAAAATCAGCTCTATAGATTACAACGTCCTGATACCCAATGGATCGTGGGGATGGCACAGGACTGCGCAGAATTTTGTTCTGTTGTACATGGAGTTGCCGTGAATCAGGGACCAATTGGACGGCAGCTAACAACAATAACATTTATAAGGTAACCAGCATCAAATAAATGTAGTTGTTGTATGTCATCGAGTTGATTCTAACTCAGGCCCTATTAAAAAAAAAAAAAAAATTGTCCCATAGGGCTTCCTAGGCTGAGAGCAGATTGCCAGGTCTTTTCTCCCAAAAAGCCTTTGGTGGGTTGGAATTGCTGACCTTTCGGTTAGCAGCCAGGTGCTTAACCATTGTTCCACCAAGGCTCCTTATCAAATAACTGTTATTATAGTATGTGACTAGAGACAAGGCATTTGATGTCTCAGTGTGAGGAACGCCAAGAGAGGCTAATTTCTAGGTGGGGCAAACATCTAGTGCACTGGAAGTCTTCTACAAAGGAGGTCTTTAGAGATGCAAACTATTCCCCTGTGAGGGTAAAAAAAATCTTACTCGGCCTGAATTACATCTTCCATGAAAGAGGTCATTCAGAAACAAACAGCCTAGAAACCCTCCACGTAAAGGACACCCCACAAAAAAGACAAAGCTCATAAATGACACAGAGCAAATTCCAGGACTGCAAGGACTCCTTAAGCTTTGTAATTACCTCAAAACTTCAGGTAGCCCCTATTCTATTGCCAGACGATTACAGAAAATCCTTAAACCAAATGGGCCTGCCTAATTATCTTTGACGCTCCTTGGAAACCTTATGGGGAAGTTCTACTCTTATACGGTTGCTATGAGTCGGAATTGACTCCATGGCAACAGGTTTAACTACCTGGAACAGTTAAGTGCTTGCCTGCTAATGGAAAGGTTGGCAGTTCGAACCCACCCCCAGGGAAAAAGACCTGGCAATCTGCTTCTGTAAAGATTACAGCTAAGAAAACCCTATGTGGCAGTTCTACACTGTCACATGGGGTCGCTATGGGTCAGAATTAACAACACCTAATTAACAACAATAAAAATTACCTTTGAAGGCAACAAAAAAACACGGTTCATTGGGAAGTCAGTCCTCTTCTTTAGCCAGGGATGGGAGACAGGAATAGAGTGGGTACTGTCATTTAGCAGGAAAAGAGGAAAACTACATAATAATGTAAATTATTATCATTACATTTATTTGAATACCATTTAGACAGCGTCTACCAAGAGAAGACTAGAAGAAGCACAGGAAAAGTGCAACCAACCGAGAAAGCTCTTGCAAAGGCAGACGAACACCTGCAAGCCAATCTGGGAGAAATCTGGCTTTGTTGTCTGTTTTTCTTCCAGCTCTAAAGTAGTTTGAAACTGAAATCTTGGCTCTGGTCTAGATAATATCTATTTCTTTCTCTGACCATCTGGAGTCTGATATAAATACACACACACACACACACACACACATGTGTGTGCATATATGTGTAGAGATATATGTATATTTCTAAGTGTGGGAGATGGTAGAAGCCAGGGTCCCAATCCAAGCAGTTTCACTTTGTGTTTATTATGTGCCCTTGGGCAAGATACTGGATTTGAGTGTCAATAACAGAAGAAATAAATAGACACACAGATAGATCAACTGACAAGTATATAAAATAATGCTGCATATCATTTAGAGTTGTGGGTTAAATAAACCATGATAAGAACTGCCTGGTATATAGTTACGTGTTTAATAAATATTAAATATTACTATTATTGTTGTTGATATTATTAACCCCCCCCCCAAAAAAATAATAACATCTTTAGTAAAACTCTTCTAGACCCAAAACATAAACTAAGAAATTAATGCCGGAGAACTGAGAACTGAATAAGATACTGAAAGGCATTGTACGCCATGGTACAATATCTGGAATTTAATGTAGGCTGTTTTTTTGTTTCTGTTTTTTTTTTTTTTTTTTTCAAGTTATACGGTCAGGTTTGTCCTTTGGAAAAATTATTTTTTGGAGATAAGTGTGGAATGGAGTAAAAAGAAACTTCAGGAAATAAAACAACATAAGGCTATGGCACTAATCCAAGTAAGGGTATGTGAGTACAGGATTAAGGCCAAGGCAGAAAAGAGGAAATAGAAGAAATGGATTCAAGAAACACTTAGAGGGGAGACAGGGGGAGGATAAAAGAGATCCAAATGTCCTCTAATGTTTTGAACTTCTGAACTCAAAAAAAAGTGGACCATCTCCATGGTAATCAAAAGAGAAGCATTAACATAGGGAATTTGGTAAAAGTTATGGAAGCAACAAAAGAAGATGGAAGGAACACACAGAGTCACTGTACCAAAAAAAAAAAAATTGGTCCATGTTCAACCATTTCAAAAGGTAGCATATGATCAAGAACTGATGATACTGAAGGAAGAAGTCTAAGCTACACTGAAGGCACTGGTGAAAAACGAGGCTCCAGGAACTGACAGAAGACCAACTGAGATGTTTCAACAAACGGATGCAATGCTAGAAGTACTCATTGGTCCATGTCAAGAAATTTGGAAGACAGCTAGCTATTTGGCCAACTGACTGGAAGAGGTCCATATATGTGCCCATTCCAAAGAAAGATGACCCAACAGAATGCAGAAATTATTGAACAATGTCATTAATATCACATACAAGTAAAATTTTGCTGAAGATAATTAAAAAACGGTTGCAGCAGTACATAGACAGGGAGCTGCCATAAATTCAAGCCGAATTCAGAACAGGACATGGAACAAGGGTACATAATTGCTGATGTCAGACAGATCTTGGTTGAAAGCAGAGAATACCAGAAAGAGATTTCCTGGTGTTTTATTGACTACACAACAGCATTCAACTGGGTGGATCATAATAAGTTATGGATAACATTGCAAAGAATGAGAATTCCAGAACACTTAATTGTGCTCCTGCAGAGCCTGTACATCGACCAAGAGGCAGTCATTCGAACAGAACAAGGGGATATCGCATGGTTTAAAATAAGAAAAGGTGTGTGTCGCATCCTTTCACCATACTTTGTCAAGCTGTATGGTGGGCAAATAATCCAAGAAGCTGGACTACAGGAAGAACACAACATCAGGATCAGAGGAAGAATAATTAACAACCTGCAATATGTATACGATACAACCTTGCTTACTGAAAGTGAACTTGAAGCACTTACTGATGAAGATCAAGGACTACAGCCTTAAGTATGGATTTCACCTCCCTATAAAGAAAACAAAAGTCCTCACAACTGGACCATTAAGCAACATCATGATAAATGGAGAAAAGATTGAAGTTATCAATGATTTCATTTTTCTTGGATTCACAATCAATGCCCATGGAAGCAGCAGTCAAGAAATCAAATGATGCATTTCGTTGGGCAAATCTGCTGCAAAAGGTTTCTTTAAAGTGTTAAAAAGCAAACATGTCACCTTGAAGACTAAGGTGCACCTGACCCAAGCCATGGTATTTTCAACTGGCTCATATGCATGCAAAAGCTAGACAATAAGACCAAAGAAGAATTGATGGCTTTGAATTGATGAGCAACACTGAATATACCACGGACTGCCAAAAGAACAACAAATCTGTCTTAGAAGAAGTACAGCCAGAGTACTCCTTAGAAGGGTGGATGGCGAGACTTCTCACTTACTTTGGACATGTTATCAGGAGGAACCAGTCCGTAGGGAAGATCATGCTTGGTAAAACAGAGGGTCAGCAAAAAAAAAAAAAAAAAGGAAGACCTTCAACGAAATGGATTCACACAGTGGCTGCAACGATGAGCTCAAGCATAACAACTGTGAGGAAGGTGTGGGGCCAGGCAGTGTTTTGTTCTGTTGTACATAGGGTCACCATGAGTCAGAATCTACCCGACAGCACCTAACAACAACAACATGGATATAGAAATTTCTGTCCCTTTGGTAAATCATGAGGAGTCCTGGTTATGTAGTGGTTATGCACTTGGCTGCTAATGGAAAGCGCAGCAGTTGGAACCCACCAGCCTCTCTTTGGGAAAAAGATATGGCAATCTTTTTCCGTAAAGGTTTACAGTCCTTTAGGGTCACTATGAGTCAGAATTGACTTGATGGAAATAGTTTATTTTTTTGATTTCAGCAAATCATGAGAAGTAGAATAGATTCTTTTCCATGTTATGGATAGTGTAGCTTGAAGTCAGAGAAGTGAATTTATAGATGAGCTTCTGAGTTTATATAAAACTGATGTTACTATTAGCTTGTCTGAGCAAAGCTCTTTTAGAAAATAATTAACCATCTTTGAATATAAAAATCCCCACTTCCCTGAAACAAGCCACACAGTGCTGTCCTCGTGAGAAAAAGCTCAATTCCATATCAATGCCACAATTAAAAGCATCTGTCTTTCTGACCTTGTGGGTGTTGGTCTGGGTCGTTTTGAATCTATGTTTTCTATGTCCACAGCATCTTAATTTTGAAAGTAATTTTCTCTTGACAGGCAATCATATGAACTTCTTGTACTAAAGTTTCGGTTGTGCTATCTCTTTGGGGTGTCCCTCCCCCACCCCAGAATGTTCACAGTGAATTTCATGAGTGTCACATATGCTATAATTCAACTGCCAAATTTGGTGACATTCTACCCAGTCAGTTATTTTGTGTGTGTGCTATGGTGACAGATAAACAGACAAACACATAGAAATTTAATTTTATTGATATAGGTCAGGAGGTTGTAGCTGGCTGAATTTGAGTAGTGGTAAAAAGAAAATGAATAAAGATCTGCAAGTTTACATGTGGGAGCCAGGTAAGAGATAATGTCATTAATCAATCAAAATGGGGAGCAGATTAAAGGGACACGACAGTGAGTTTAATTTTGGGCATGCTCAGTGGGAGACACCTGTGGAAACTCTCAGGTAGGGAAGTTTGGTAGGGAGTCAAAAGTGAGGGACTGGAAAATTAGGAGAAAATTAGCAATAATTAATACACAAATAGAGGCTGAAGCTGAGTAACTACATCAAAATGAACAGAAGGTTGGGAATGAAGGAAGAAAGAGTGATTAGTTCTACTTGAGGCTTGAAGGAAAATCTAAATCACAAGGAAGAAAAAAAGGAATGCTTTTATTGTTATGGAAACCCTGGTGGCCTAGTGGTTAAGTGCTACGGCTGCTAACCAGGCTGCTAACCAAAGGATCGGCAGTTTAAATCCACCAGGCGCTCCTTGGAAACTCTATGGGTCAGTTCTACTCTGTCCTATAGGGTTGCTATGAGTCGGAATCGACTCGACGTCCCTGGGTTTGGTATGCATCTACATATACTAATGCCTGTATTTATGGGAGAAGAGGAGAAGCAAACAACAAAGAGGGAAAAAGAACAGCAGTTGAAACAAGAGACGGAGAACTATCGGATCCCTGGGGACGCAGTGGCTAAGAGCTCAGCTACTAACCAAAAGGTCGACAGTTCAAATCCACCAGCTGCTCCTTGGAAACTCTGTGGAGTAGCTCTACTCTGTCCTATAGGGTCACTGTGAGTCAGAATCAGCTCGACAGCAAAGGGTAGAACAACTATCCTAGAGGCTATGGAGATAAGATTTTTCAAGCGGTGAGCAGGCTGCAGCATCGCATCCTACAAACAAGGTGAGATCAGGGGGAAAAGCATTGAACTTAGCCTTTCATGGAATAATGGGGACAAAAAACCCAAGTGCAAATGACCATGGAAAAAGCTGGTGCTGAGAACAGGGACTTCAAAATGGTCTCATGGCTCCTGGAAACGACTTTTAAAATAATAGAAACTTTATTCTAAAGTATTTGTAAGCCAAGGATAATGAGTCAATGAAGATAGAGAAACTGGAAACAGGCAAAAAGGAGGTAATTGATAGGCAAATGGCCTAGAGGAAGCAAGACAAGATGGGATCAAGGACTTGGGCCACATCCAGGCAACATATGCCTTCACTGTGAAGATTCTCAATAGCCTCACTTGTAATGACTTCAGAGGACTGGAGTTAAGTATTTCATGTAAAAGAGAAGGATCCCTGTTCACCATCTTTGTATGTCTCTTATTCTTAGCCATACAATGATCCAATGGAGAGGATGCCTCTAACTCTCCAAAGAGAAGTCTCCACCATATTAGCTAATACCCTCCTGTGTAGAACTAAACAGAAGTACTGGCTACAGCTACTGTATATTGTGTAGGATTATCACCTTCCCTATGAGTTAAACAGAAAATGGCAAAGAGACAGTAATTCCTAAGGAAGTGTGTGCACGGGCTGTGGAGGGCGTAAGCTAGGTCATAAATTGCTCTGTTCATAAATGAAAGAGCTCCTGGGAACTTTGGGAACAAGATAAAGGTCTGTTTGTCACGTTAATTCAGTCTTATCCCTTTCTATGCTCAGCTCTGGCCCCCACTGCTGTAAATGCGCACCCTAGTTCCTCTCAAACTTGAACCCATTTCTTTTCCTCTCACCCCAAAGTGACTGATGGCATTGTGTTTGCTTGTTTGCTCCAGTTTCTTCACCACCAGGAAATACAGAGCAAGAAATGTGGAAGTACCTCACGGTGCTGAGAGTGACACAGACGCCTACACAAGTTTACAAGGACTCATGAAATTCCTTCCCCGAGTACTCATCTCCTAGCAGCTGCCAGAAGCGAAGCCGAGAGCGCACGCACTGATAGCACCGCCAAGCCCCCAACCCAGAGCAACAGCGTCCAAAGCTGCTCTGGGCAAAAGCCCTGGGAAGAGAACCCTGAAAACTCCCGGCTGGGGATGGGCTCGCCTCTGCCGCCGTCAGCCGAGCTTCTTAAAAACAAGTAGCCTTTCCAATTCTCCGGGAGCTCACGAAACGCTGCCACACCAAGCAAACGCAACGTGTGCACACGTACACACGCAAACAGCACATGCAGAAGACCAGTTCGGGTGTACATTCAAGACGCACACCGTGGAACGCACGCACAGCATGCACACGCGCGTGCCCGGCCCCTGTCCCTCCCGGCGCACCGCCGGCGCCCAAGCCCATCGCTGGCGAACCTCACCAGACAGCCGGGTAACTTTCCAGGGGCACAGCTTGTCACCTCTCAGCAGCCGCCCCTGCGTCTCCGCGTCCTTTCCCACTCCGCCCTCCCCAGCCGCCTGCAGCGCGGGAGTCCAGTTGCAGGTCTGCTCCGTGAGCCGGGCAGTGCGCACCGTGCGCAGCGCGGGCCCAGAGCTGCCGGTGCCGCCGCTCAGGCTACGTGAGAGCCCGAGGCGCGGGCGAGCGCGCTGCGGGCAGGAGCTGCGGCGGCGTAGGTGCTGCCGCCTCTCTCCTCCGCGGGGGCTGGTGCAGAGAAGGCGCACAGCGAAGGAGGAGGGAGGAGAGTAGGAGGAGGAGGGCGGGGGTCAGCTGGGGCTATTGCGTGGAAAAGCCGGTAGTCTGGCTTCCCTAAAGGTGGGGTCGCCCGCCCGCGCGCACCCGCACCAACCCGAAGCCTTACTCCGGAGACAAGCCAGCAGCGACAGTCGCAGTCTGCACTTTATACTC
Source organism: Loxodonta africana (assembly GCF_030014295.1). Lineage (NCBI taxonomy): Eukaryota > Metazoa > Chordata > Mammalia > Proboscidea > Elephantidae > Loxodonta > Loxodonta africana. Next base: position 72,702,651 of record NC_087346.1, on the reverse strand, counting down.
CGTGCCCTCCAGAGTGAGACAACTTAAGTAGGGAGATAACGTCGTGGTTGTAAGCATCTTAAAATGTTATTATTATTGCTATTTCAAGTGTGTGGGACGGGGGAAGAGGAAAGTTCAGGGAGGCGTTCATCTTTTCCTTCCCCTCCCTTTCCCCACACCCCTCTGTTTTCACTGCAAGCTCTCACCACCTCGCCTTCCCTCCCAGAGAGCACACAGGAGCACGTATCCTGGACATGGTCTCCTCTGTCACACAGATGCCCTCCTAGAAGACATGTGACCCCGGAGCAGTTTAGCAACACGCTCTTCCGGGACTCTAGAGCCGTATCTTGCATCTAGTTTACCAATTCACCTGATGCTGGAGGCAGTCGTTAAACTGCGTTTCAAGGGACAGAAATTATACCTTCGGAATATGTAGGTCTTTGGCAGGGAGCTTTTTTGATCACCCAAACAGATAATGCTCTCCTTGTCGCCTTTTGACTGCATGTTTTTTTTTTTTTTTTCCTGAGGTTTGCATTATGGTTTTCTAAATATATATACCCCACCACATTATTTGCTGTGCTCTGGAGTTTTGAGATCTCCTTGTGGCTTTTCCATTTTCCTCCTGCCTCAGAGGAATTTCACCGGCAGATCCACGGAGGACAAGGGCAGTTTCTGTGTTGAGGAATGGGAAGTACAGTGGGGTCTATTCTTCACCTTGCAACTAGAGAATGTTGGAACCCAACTCTCTCAGGTTTTAAACCACATGGTGGCAGTGAGGCTCATGTAACTCCGGAATGTACTATTACATACATAAACATATATAGAAACGATGCCCACGTAAAATATGTTGAATGGGGCCATTAAGTTTCAGACGAGGAAGAATGTAGTCATGTTTGTTTTTGTGCTAAATGAAGAAAACGAAGCAAAAGTACAAAATACTTTTTCATGAATTTATGACAGTCTTATATTTTATGCAGGCCTCAAAAAAAAAAAAAAAAAGCCAAACTAGAAGAGATGAGGGTGGGGGAGGATCCTACAGGAAAAAGAAGAATAATAAAGTCATTGCTCAGTCACTGTAATAATGGACTTTTAAGCCGATGGATTGGATTTCTATGAGTAGTTTAACCACAAAGAGGTAATCAGAGATTTTTGAAGTCCTTAAATATTATTTAGTCCAGTTTCATTGAAAATACTGAAGTTGTCAAGGATTTCATTTTACTTGGATCCACAATCAACACCCATGGAAGCAGCAGTCAAGAAGTCAAAGGATGCATTGCACTGGACAAATCTGCTCCAAAGGACCTCTTTAAAAGTGTTAAAAGCAAAAATGTCACTTTGAGGACTAAAGTGCCCCTGACCCAAGCCATAGTGTTTTCAGTTGTCTCATGAGCATATGAAGGCTGGACAATGAATAAGGAATCTGGAAGAAGAATCTATGCCTCAGACTGCCAAAAGAATGAACAAATCTGTCTTGAAAGAAGTATAGCCGGAATACTCCTTAGAAGTGAGGATGGCGAGACTTCTTCTCACTTACTTTGGACATGTTATCAGGAGGGATCACTCCCTGGAGAAGGACATCATGCTTGATAAAGTACAGGGTCAGTGAAAGACAGGAAGACCCTCAATGACATGGATTGACACGGTGGCTGCAACCATGGGCTCAGGCATATCAACAATTGTAAGAATGGCACAGGACTGGGCAGTGTTTCATTCTGTTGTGCATAGGGTAGCTATGAGTTGGAACCGACTCTAGGGCACCTAACAACAATAGTAACAGCAACTAGAAGGTCATGAAATTGAAGTAGTGGGTCAAAGCTAGCAATTTTTTTATGAAACCGAAAAATTAGAAAAGTAGAGTATATCACATATGGTAAGTGTGTTTTGTAAGTCTTTTGTTTCAGTTAAATATACAAATATGTGTATATTGGACCAACCATGCAATTAGTATGTATTTTTACATTGTTTGTAGAGGTAAAATTTGAATGCCATTGATGTAGTAAAGGTTGGTGCCCATGGCTATCCAACTAGTCAGAATTTGGGTGGGTCCCCTCCCTGCCTTCCTCCCGCAGTCCTGTACTCTGTCAACTCTACAATGCTGCCTTGTGGAGAACAAGGAGAAGGAGATAATTGTCCATTTTTCAGCCCTTTATTCAGTCTTTCAACAAATGTGCTTTGAGCAGCTCCTATGTCCCAGGCCCTATGCTAAATTAAAAACTGGGAATTCAGTGATGAACAAAATTAACGTGATCTCTGCCAACTTAGAATTTACAGTTCAGTGAGAAAAACAGACATTGAACAGATAAACACAAAATTAACTATATATGTGAATACGTGATAAGTTCTGTGAAGGAAAATATGCTATGAGAACAAAAAATACAGGGTCATAATTTAGACATGGAAGCTTGCAATTAATAATTAACCCAATTCAAAATGTCTTAAATGATAAGGAAACTTATCATTTCATATGACAAGAAGTCCCAAGGTGAGGAGGCTCCAGTTAGTGAATTCAGCAGCTCAGTGATGTCAGAGAAAGCCAGAGCTGTTTCCGTTATTCCCCCCTTGCCATCTTGAGTATGTCGGCTTTGTACCTAGGTGTGCCCTACCCATGGTTCCAGGATGGCTGGAGGCAGTCCTGGCAATACCCAGTGGTAGCAGACAGTGTCCCTTTTAAAGAGTGGGTAAATCTTTCTCAGAAGCTTCCAGCAGATTTGTCATTAGTCAAAACCAAGTCACACGCCCTCTCCTAAATTCTGGAAAGAGGGTGGGATTACCAGGATGGGCTTAGGCTCTTCAGGATTTGCCCCAGAACTATTCACGATTGCAGTCTTTGAGCAATGGATACCTGAATAAAAAGAAGGTGGATTTGGAAATTGGGTAGGCAATCCAGAGCTGGCTACGGGGAGTGGCTTGTGTGAAAAAAAATGATATTTAAATTTCAGAGGAATAAGAATTAGACAAGCAATGAGGAGGAAAATCTTCAGGCAGAGGGAATCATGGGTGTGAAGTCTAACTCTGTGCCGCCTGTTACAGGCTTTACATGCAATAAATATCTCATTTACTACATGAACCCTAGAAGATAAGTGTACCTGAGAAAACAAGCTCAAAGAGGTAAATAACTTGGGCAGGTCCACAGAGTTAATAAGTTGCAGAGCCAATCTATCTAATTTCAGAGTCTTAGAATCTTGACCTCTTCTGCGTCTACAGAGAATGAGGAAACCCGAAATGCACTGAACTTTCCCCACTGTCCACTGAGGAAAACAGTTCTCCAAATCCCTCTTTAGTGTTACTCTGGACCCACTGGTAGTGCAGGACAAGTATTCATGATTAAAACCTCTCCCGCTGGGTGCTCATCTGCTCCACTGGGCTAGGATTCCCAAGATGTCAAAGCTGGTATCTTGTGGAGAGGTAGAGGGCCAAAGGCTCATCTTCCCTTTGTGTTGCACACAGTTGGAGAGGTCCGCAGGCAACTGCAGTGTTTTACAGAAGACTGTCAACTTTGTTTACAGCTTTTTCTTTCTCACGGGGACCTGAATCCAAGGGGCGAGGCTAAGGGCAGTCTCCACTAATGCTCCCATGCTGAATTCAGACTCCCGGGCCTCTCAATAACCAAATTCTGGTTCAAGCTCATCCAGTCTGAACCTTCCTTTTCTTGGGATAGATTTCTCTACAGGAGGCTACATAATTGCTCCTGCTCACAGACTTCTGTCAGGCCAGACCATCATATCAGCCTTTGTGTTCACAATGGTTGAACGACAGCATGGAACACTCCCAGGCTCAAGCTGGCTCCCTGTTACTTATCACCAGAGGAAGGGCTTGTGAGGTCACAAGGGAGCAAAACCACCATCGTGGTGATTCACACTGCAGCTTCTTGCCATCCTTTTGCCTTTAGTCCCCTCTCTCCTTTATTCTCTCATTTGTCTTCTGACTTGCTTCTGTAATCACACTGACCCCTAGGACGGCCATTTCCATTGCTAAGGCTAGAACCTTGGGTCACTGGGCCCTTCTCTCATATTGGTTTTGCTTTGCCCTGACCCTGGAAAAGTACCAACATTTATTTTTTGTGCTCCTGCTCTCTGGGTGCCAGCATCACTGGAGATGATTATGAAACTGGGCCAATTGATTCCACCAGAGTTTTCATGTTATCTGCAGCCCACAACCCCTTTATTCACCTCAGAGCTATTTCTCCCATAAAATCACCCTGATTTCTCAGGATAGTGGTTCTCTCCTCTTATCCTACAGTTCCATGCTGCTCCAGGTTACAAATACTTTACTTCCAAAAAAGGATGTGTTATATTCATTCTTATATCCCCAGAACATATATAGTCCAAGTCTCTTCATTATTTTAAAAATGAACAATCAAAAAATTCTACTCTTCAATCTATTGTCTTCATTTTATTTTTCTTTTTAAATGTTTACCAAGATACTAGAGACTTGAGAGAAACTCTGTAACCTAGTGTCTCTACTTGCTCTATGGGAGCTCATTACTAGCATTATACAACCTATCAAGCCCAGTGCTGGGAGTCCCAGTCCCACTCTTGTCTCTGCAAGGGGGACGGTGGCCTCTCATCAGGCACCCACTGATATCTTGTGAGAAGGAAGCGTGAGACTTATGGGTATTAACTCCTAGCACATTTGAGCTGTTTCCAAGCCCCTCCAGGCAGCAGTCATAGCCTCTGTGCACCCCCGCCCCCTTGAACTGACCAATCTCTTACCCATCTTTTCCTTGAATATCCTCCCTTCTCTACTCCCACTTCATTCTAAATTTTCCCAGAATTCTGTATTCTGTCTTCAGGTCCTTTCTTTCTTCGCTCTCTCACTCTCTCTTCAGCTCTTCTCATAGCTTCAGTCATTACTTCTACCCTTTCTTCATAACTCCTGTAGCACAGCACTTTATTTCAGCCTTTTTTATGGCATTTATCACTTTCCACTTAGTATTATTGTTCCCTACCTACATTTCTTATCTCCCCTACTGGACTGTAGACATCTGAAGGGCGTGGTTCACACCTGATTCTTCTTTCCTGTGTTTCTTCCATATTCCCCATCATAGATATGAACCCTAGGGCTTATAAAGCACCATGGCTTATTACTCAAAATTTAAACTTATGTTTCCATAAATCTATAGAAAGAATTTTCAGCATGTTCTTCATTTTCTTTACGGAATAATAATTATTTGGAAAATGGCAATTTAGAAAATAATAATCTGCCTAATTATTAATGGAGTTAACAGTAAATTTTACTATAAAGGACCAAAATATAAGTAAATTTAATTTTCTATTTTGTCTACATATAGTGAGTTTCAGTCCACAGCTCTTTGACTTTCCTAAATAGTAATTATTTTTTCTAGTTGTGGGCTCTCATTAAATAATACAGGCAGTGTATGCTAACAATGCACTAAGCTCACAGTGTTTGGTATCCCACCATCCTGTGCTATTTCAAAGTCAACGTGGACCACCCATGTAACACTTCGACCTCTCAACTCCTTCGTTTCCTTATATCTGATGCCCTTTCTCTAGACTCCCATAGTCAAACCCAGAACCTCCTCAAAACTCCTCAGACAGTGTATGCTATGTGCCAGCCCAGATCAGGTTGACCATACCTGTCCCCCCAGGATTTTGTCTTGCTTCTCAGGCAGCATGGCCTCAGCAATGGCTCATTTCATTCCCATGGTTGTAAAGATCGGGCTACCATGGTCACCAACCTCAGTCTCCTGGAGCTATGACCTGTCCACCATGGCCTCCATGAGGGAGCCCCTGTAACTCCAGCTCCCAGGTCTGAACTGAGTGGACCCACAGAGGCTCTGGCTTCACTAGCTGCTGCTTGGAGGGTAAAAAAAACACAACCCAGAAATACAGTGAAATTAATGCCCTGAAGAGCCAAGTTTGACCATTGAGAAACAGGAGCCAGAAAGAAGCCTGCAGATAAATTGCTCAACCTTACTGACCACCCAAGAACTGATCAGAGATGCAGTGGCTCCTTACTTCCAGCTTCTCTAGCATGACTCAGCAACCAGATTTATTTTCTAGAGAAGCTGTGAACAGCTTGGTTAATGCACCATCTTGAAACTGCTTTTTCTCCTTTTCTCTTTCATTTTCCTTTTCCCTCACTCCTTTTCCCTAGGAAAGTACCCTCTAATAAAGTTTCAGCATGTGAGTTTTCATATGCATGTGAAAGCTGGACAATGAGTAAAGAATACTGAAGAATTAATGCATTTGAATTGTAGTGCTGGCAAAGAATATTGAATATACCATGGACTGCCAGAAGAACAAACAAATCTGTCTTGGAAAAGTACAGCCAGCATGCTCCTTAAAAGCGAGGATGGTGAAACTTTCTATCATTTACCTTGGACATGATGTCAGGGGGGACCAGTCCCTGGAGAAGGACACATGCTTGGTAAAGTAGAAGGTCAGCAGAAAAGAAGACCTTTGACCAGATGGATTGAAACGGCAGCTGCAACTATGAGCTCAAACATAGCAAAGATTGTGAGGATGGCACAGGACCGAGCAACATTTTATTCTGTTATACATAGGGTCACTATGAGTTGGAACTGACTCCGTGGCACCTAACAACAACATGTGAGTTTTGCCTCAGGCTCTGTTTTCTGTAGAGTCCAGGGTAAGATACTCTCTGTGACTACAACCTTCCATCCTTCAAACTTATTTGTTTTTGACTTTATAGTGACCTCTAGTTCCTTGACTCTTTATTTCCTTCCTTTCTGTCTTTACCCTGCTCCTTGTCCAGTTTACTATGCCATGCATCATTTCACATTCTTGGTGCCTTATCCCAAAATTATATCTTTGCAGTAGCCCATTTCTTACCTTTTTCTGTACCTGGACATTGAGTTCTGGTGGAGAAATATTTCCATTCATTCGACAAATACTTATTATGCAGCCATTATATGTTAGGCACTGACTGTCCTAAATGCAGAAAATACAGTGATGTTTTTGTTAGGTGCCATCAAGTCCCTCTGCCTCATGGTGACCTTATGAATAAGAGAATGAAACGGTACCCAGTCCTGTGCCATCTTCACAATTATTGGTATATTTGAGTCCATTGTTGTGGCTATTGTGCCAATCCATCTCGTGGAGGGTTTTCCTTCTTTTTGCTGCAAGGTAGATATAGACCCTGCTCTCATGGGACTTAAATTCTGGGTCATTAGTATGAGGTTAGACTAGTAAAGCCATTCTTAAGCACCATTTGGCACTATTTACTCATATTAAAAATAGTACAGCCCACTGGCAATTCCACATCTGAGTACACTATATATCCCAAAGAAATGCTCACATGCAAGCCCATAAGGGGACACACACAAGAATGTTTATTGCAGCTTCTTCTTTCCTGTTACGATTAGGTTTGGAGGACACCTTGGTATTCATTTCTGGGAGGGTAGAAATGTGATTTATCGGAGAATATATACCAAAGAATATTATGCAGCTCTTAGAAGCAATAGATTAGATAGATGTTTAAAAGGTAAAATGATATGTCTTAAAAATATAGTATGTAGTGGAAAATGTAAGAAATATAGTGAGATCCATATAATACAATTCCCTTTGGATAAATTAAAAATAATATGGAACACAATACACGTTTTGAAAAATACATAAAAAGATTAAAAATAAGCATATTATTAGAATGTCTGTTGGGGGGGACAATGAGGTATTTGGATAAAGTGAATAGTAAAGGAAAAGTTCAGGTTGAGGAAAAATATAAAATAAGAAAATACACGAATAAGAAAGATATTTTCCAATATTAACAAGTGTTATAAAGACTACAAAACAGAATGGTGTAGATCAGGAATGAAGAACTACTTTTGAGAGGTGTTCAGCAAAGATTTCTCTGAAAAGGGAAGCCCAAATTGTGAAATGAAGCCCACCATGGAATGATCTAGGGAAGAGCACACCTGGCAGAGGGAACATAAAATGCAATGGCCTGGTCACTTCCTCAAAAAGCTAGAAATAGAAATACCATGTGATTCAGCAATCCCACTCATAGGAATATATCCTAGAGAAATGAGTCATCACATGAATAGATATATGCACACTTGTGTTCACTGCAGCATTATTCACAATAGCAAAAACGTGGAAGCAACCTAAGTACCCATCAACAGATGAATGGATTAACAAACTGTGGTACATACACGCAAAGGAATACTACACAACGGTAAAGAATAATGATGAATCCAAGAAATATCTCACAACATGGATGAATCTGGAGGGCATTATGCTGAATGAAATAAGTCAATTACAGAAAGATAAATATTGTGTGAGACCCCTTTTATAAAGTAACAACAAAGAGTTTACACACAGGAAAAAAAATGACTCTTTGATGGTTACCAGGGATGGGAAGGGAGAGAGGGAAAATTACCAAACAGATAGTAGACACAAGTTAATTTTGGTGAAAGGAAAGGCAATACACAATATGGGAGAAGTCAGCACAACAAGACCAAGGCAAGAGAAGACTCTGAGAAATGCAGGAATAAAGGACAGCTATGATAACTTTTAGATAACTACTATCACATAGACAATCTTGCAACAATGCAATCAACAAACAATCTATGAATGGATAGATAGGTAGATATGCCAGGAGGTGAGGGAGAGGGTAAGGGAGCACACCCACTCACGTGTACAGGCTTGGAGGTGGAAATTTCTAAATATGTGGCTGTAGGTGTAGGCAATAGAGCACACAAGTGGCACAGTCAGGGAAACGTTTTAGACATAACTAAACACCTCATGGGATGAAGTTCTCAGACTGGAAGACAAAGGGCCATAGACTTGAGGGACATCTACATCAATTCGCACAACATAGGTCTTAAAGACAATGTTCTACATCCTACTTCAGTGAGTAGTGTCCGGAGTCTTAATAGCTTGCAAGCAGCTATCTAAGATACAACTCTCAATCTCTTCTTGTCTAGAGCAAAGGAGAGGGAGTAAAAACTAAAGACTCAAGGGAGCAATTAGTCCAAAGGATTAATGGGCCACATAAACCATAGCCTACATGACCTGACGAGAAGAACTAGATGGTACCTGGCTACCACTACTGACTGCTCTGACTGGGATTACAACACAGGGTCCCAGATAGAGCAGAAGAAAAATGTAGAACAAATAGTCAGACTCACAAAAAAGCCAGACTTACTGGCCTGACAAAGACTGAAGAAACCCCAAGTCTATGGCACATGGACAGCCTTCTAACTCAGAACTGAAGCCACTCCCAGAGTTGACCTTTCAGCCAAAGATTGTTGTTATTACGCACCATTGAGTCAGTTCTGACTCATGATGACTCTGTATACAACAGAACGAAACACTGCCCGGTCCTGTGCCATCCTCACGATCGTTGTTATGCTTAAGCCCATTGTTGCAGCCACTGTGTCAATCCATCTCATTGAGGGTCTTCCTCTTTTTCACTGACCCTCTACTTTACCAAGTATGATGTCCTTCTCCAGGACTGATCCTTCCTGACAACATGTCCAATGTATGTGAGATGTAGTCTCACCATCCTTGCTTCTAAGGAGCATTCTTGTTGTACTCTTCCAAGACAGATTTGTTCCTTCTTTTGGCAGTCTATGGATAGTATATTCGATATTCTTCATCAACACCACAATTTAAAGGTGTCAGTTCTTCGGTCTTCCTTATTCATCATCCAGCTTTCACATGCATATGATGAGATTGAAAACACCGCAGCTTAGGTCAGGTGCATCTTAGTCTTCAAGGTGACATCTTTGCTTTTCAACAGTTTAAAGAGGTCTTTTGCAGCAGATTTGCCCAATGCAACGTGTCTTTTGATTTCTCGACTGCTGCTTCCATGGGTGTTGATTGTGGATCCAAGTAAAATGAAATCCTTGACAACTTCAGTCTTTTCCCCATTTATCATGATGTCACTTATTGGTCCAGTTGTGACGATTTTTGTTTTCTTTATGTTGAGGTATAATCCTTACTGAAGGCTGCAGTCTTTGATCTTCATCAGTAAGTGCTTCAAGTCCACTTCACTTTCAGCAAGCAAGGTTGTATTGTCTGCATAATACAAGTTGTTAATGAGTCTTTCTCCAATTCTGATGCCTTGTTCTTCTTCATATAGTCCAGCTTCTCGAATTATTTGCTCAGCATACAGATTGAATAGGTAGGGTGAAAGGATACAACCCTGACGCACACCTTTCCTGATTTTAAACCACACGATATCCCCTTGTTCTGTTCGAATGACTGCCTCTTGATCTATGTTCAGGTTCCTCATAAGCACAATTAAGTGTTCTGGAATTCCCATTCTTTGAAATGTTATCTGTAATTTGTTATGATTCACAAAATTGAATGCCTTTGCGTGGTCAATAGAACACAAGTAAACATCTTTCTGGTATTCTCTGCTTTCAGCCAGGATCCATCTGACATCAGCAATGATATCCCTGGTTCCACATCCTCTTCTGAATCCAGCTTGAATTTTGGCAGTTCCCTGTTGATATTCTGATGCAGCCACTTTTGGATGATCGTCAGCAAAATTTTACTTGTGTGTGATATTAATGATACTGTTCAGTAATTTCTGTATTTGGTGGGATCGCCTTTCTTGAGAATAGGCATAAATATAGATCTCTTTCAATCAGTTGGCCAGGTAGCTATTTTTCAAATTTCTTGGCATAGACGAGTGAGTACTTCCAGTGCTGCATCCATTTATTGAAATATCTCAACTGGTATTCCGTCAGTTCCTGAAGCCTTGCTTTTCACTAATACCTTCAGTGCAGCTTGGGCTTCTTCCTTCAGTACCATTGGTTCCCACTCATATGGTACCTCCTGAAATGGTTGAACATCAACCAATTCTTTTTGGTATAGTGGCTCTGTGTATTCTTTCCATCTTCATATTGAATATGCCAAAGCTTAGACAGGCCTATAAGACAAACAATAACACATGTAATAAACATTCTTCCAAGATTCAGGCAAGTATATGAAACAAAATGAACAGCACCTGCCCAGGAATAAAGGCGAGAAGGGGTGAGGGGACAGGAAAACTGAATGAATGGACAAGGTGAACCCAAGGTGAAAAGGTAAAGGGGGGAGTGTTGACACAATGTGGGATTGAGTCCAATGCCAGGAAACAATTTGTGAGAAACTAATTTGCTCTGTAAACTTTCACCCAAATCACAATTTGAAAAAAAAGAAAAGCAAACAAATGCAGTGGCCTTGAGGCTGGAAGGCACTTGGTGAGTTTCAGGGACAGAAAGAAAGCCATTGTGGCTGGAACATGTGAGCATGGAGGAGTGAGATACAGGATAGGTCTGAGAGGATAAGCTTGGAACCAGATTACATAGGTAAGGATTTGGGTTTTATGCCACTATAAAGTCTTTTTTTTTTAATGCCACTATAAATTCTTGATACCGATCTCATCTGAGTCCTAAACATTCCTCGACAATTCTACTGAATTTACCTGGTCAGCTTCCTTTCTCTTTAGTGTAATAAAAATGGCAAACCATTTCTTCTTTCTTGAAACTTTCATCTCACCACCCTTACTCATGGTAGTTGGCCTCACTTATATCCCAGAGAAAATAATCATAGTAATAACATGTGTTGAGCCCTTGCAGTGTACGTCAGCACTGCACTTCAGCTGCGTTCATACAGTTAATCTTCATGAAGACCCTATGAGGCACGATTATAACTATAAGGAAATTGAGGCATAGAGAGATTAGGTGCAACTCATCAGTATGGAACTATCTCAGTGTCTCCACACCAACTGTAGTAACCTGCCTTCACCAGGATGCAGCCCATCCTCCCTTACTTCCAGTTTAGAGGTCAGGTCATATGACCCCTGCTGTTGATCCCTTCCTGCCCCTCTTGTTAAGGCACCTCCTGATTCTAATTCTGAGTCTTTAATCTCTCTGTACTTATTGTACTTACTGGCTTCTTGCCATTAGCATATACATATGCTTAAGTTTCTCCGACCTTAGGTAAAGTCATCTCTCACTATGTCTTCTACTCTTGCTTCCAGATTTCCCAAATACATTATTGAAACTCACTGCCTTCATTTCCTCTGTTCCTTTTTAGTCCTTTGGCCCACGGTGTATAGGTTTGTGTGTGTGTGTGTGTGTGTGTGTGTGTGTGTGTGTGTGTTTAGGTGCAGTGGTTAAGCGTTCAGCAGCTAACTAGAATGTCACCAGTTTGAATCCACCAGCCACTCCTCGGAAACCCTGTGGGGCAGTTCTACTTTGTCCTATAGAGTTGCTGTGAGTCAGAGTCGACTTGATGGCAATGGGTTTTTTAATGGATGCCAAATCACCACAAACTTGTGGCTTAAAACAGCACAAATACATTATCTTACAGTTCTTGAGACCAGAATTCTGAAAGGGGTTTCACTGGGCTAAAATCAAAGTGCAGATAGGGCTGCATTTCTTGTGGAGGCTCTGGGGAAGAGTCTGTTGCCTTGCCTTGCCTTTTCAGCTTTTAGGGACTGTCTGCATTCCTTGGCTCACAGCCCCTTCTACCTTCTTCAGAACCAGCACCTTAGCATCTTCACATCTCTCTGACTCTGACTCCTACCTCTCTCTTTCACTTTTAAGGCCCCTCGTGGTTGCATGGTGCCCACCTGCGTAATGCAGGATAATCTTCCCATCCAAACTCCTTAACTTAATCACATCTGCAATTTTTTTTTTTTTTTTGCCATGTAGTGTAACACATTCAAAGCTTCTGGGGATTAGGATGTAGGTATTTTGCGCGGAGGTAGGGAGATATTATTCTGCCTACATACTTGGTAATCTGGCTTCCCACCACTCCACCAAAAATACTTTTCCTGAGGTCACTAATGCCATCTATAATTCTAGTTTTATTAGAAATATATGTCTTATTTGATCTCTCAGCAGCACTGAATGAAGTTACCTCACTCTTCATTGGAGCAACCATACTGAGACTCCCCAGGTTTCTCTTTTTCACTGAAGCTCCTTCTCAGGCTCTCTTGCCAGTAACTTTGACTCTATTCACAAATATTGAAGCTTTTCTCTCTCTGAGTGACTATTCTTTTAAAAGTAATGCCTTCTTTCAGTTCTCGAGAAGGAAACTCCTAAAAACAACACCCTAATTTCCTTCACCACATACATGCTATCGTTGTTGTTAGCTGCCACTGAGTCAACTCCTCCTCATGGTGAAATGCTGCCCAGTCCTGTGTCCAACTGCCAGCATGTTAGAGTGCACCGTTGTGGCTATTACGTCAACCATTCTCACCTAGGGTCTCCTTTGCCCTTTCTGGACCTCTACTTCACCAAACATGATGTCCTCCTCCAGCGATTGAACCCTCCTGATGACATGTTCAAAGTAAGCAAGTCAGACAACGTTCTGTTGTGATCCGTAAGATTTTTGTTCCTTTGTTTGTTTACAGGAATTTATTGAAATTACTCAAAAAAATTGTTTAACATTATATTCCATGAGCATCAATCCAGATATCTTTCAATATAAACATTGCTGTTATTATTCTTAGGTGCCATTGAGTCAATTTTGACTAATAGTGATCCCATATGTATAAAGTTTTCATTGATTAATTTTTGGAAATAGATTGCCAGGCTTTTCTTCCTAGTCTGTCTTAGTTTAGAGGCTCTGCTGAAACTCGTCCACCATGGATGACCCTGCTGATATTTGAAATACCAGTGGCATAGCTTCCAGCATCACAGCAACACACGAGCCATCACAGTACAACAAATGGACAGGCAAGCGGTGGACCTACATGTTAGTGACTCTATGTTTCCAGTTCAGGCTGCTTTTCAGAGGCCCAGCTGCCTTTTCAGCATTTCCACTGAGAGACCAAGACTCAATCCCCTCAATATCAACATGTGCAGAAGTAAAGTAACATCTTTTCTCTAGTGTCTCTTACATGAATAAGCCATCATATTTCTAGGCTTCTCAAGTTGGAACTCAGGGACTTGCTTATCCTTTTCTCCTTACCCTCTGTCACCTTTCATAGAAAATCCATCACAAAGTACTGACAATTCTGCCACGCACATATATCTCATATTCGTCCAATTTCCTCCATCACTCCTATCAACAGCATCTCATGTCTGGACTGCTGTGATAGTCTCTGCACCATCTCCCTGTAGCCACTCTTGCTCTGCTCCCACTTTAGGCCCCAGCCCATTCTCTACACTGCTGTTAAAGTGACCATTTTAGAGCACAAATCAGACTTTGTCACTCCCCTGCTCAAAGTCCATCAATTTAATAGGTTTTAGTCATAGTGCTTAGGGTCACAAGGTTATCAACAACCTACGGAATTACATGAGATCCAGAAAAATATGCCTCCATCCTACAAAAATAAAATTCAAATTTCAAATCGATTAGACATCTACAAAGCATAACATTATGCCAACTAGTGACTAAACTACATGTGTGTGTGTGTCTACGTTCTTCTTGTTGTTAGGGGCTATCAAGTTGGTTCCGACTCATAACACCCTATGCACCAAAGAATGAAACACTGCCCAGTCCAGCTCCATTTGAACTCATCGTTGCAGCCACTGTGTTAATCCATCTTGTTGAGGGTCTTCCTCTTTTTCAATGACCTTTTACTTTACCAAGCATGATGTCCTTCTCCAGGGACTAGTCCCTCCTGAGAACATGCCCAAAGTACATGAGATGAAGTCTTGCCATCCACGCTTCTAAAGAGTATTCTGGCTGTACTTCTTCCAAGACAGATTTGTTCTTTCTTCTGGCAGCACATGGTATATTAGTATTCTTCACCAACACCATAATTCAAAGGCATCAGTTCTTCTTTGGTCTTCCTTATTCATCATCCAGCTTTTGTATGCATATGAGGCAGTTGAAAATATTATGGCTTGAATCAGGTGCACCTTAGTCCTCAAAGTCAAATCTTTGCTCTTTAACACTTTAAAGAGGTCTTTTGCAACAGGTTTTTCCAATGCAATATGTCATTTGATTTCTTCACTGCTGCTTCCTTGGGCATTGATTGTGGATCCAAGTAAAATGAAATCACTGACAACTTCAACCTTTTCTCCATTTATCATGATGCAACATGATAAATTCATCTAGTTGTGAGGATTTTTCTTTTCTTTATGTTGAGGCATAATCCATACTTAAGGCTGTAGTCTTTGGTCTTCATCAGTAAGTACTTCAAGTTGTCTTTACTTTCAGCAAGTAAGGTTGTGTCATCATATCACAGGTAGTTAGTCTTCCTCCTATCCTGATGCCCAGTTCTTCTTCATACAGTTCAGCTTCTCTGGTTATTTGCTCAACATGTGAATTGAATAAGTATGGTGAAAGGATACAACCCTGACACAAAGCTTTCCTGATTTTAAACCACACAGGTATCCCCTTGTTCCGTTTGAACGACTGCCTCTTCGTGTATGTACCAGTTCCTCATGAGCACAATTAAATGTTCTGGAATTCCCATTCTTGGCAAAGTTACCCATAATTTGTTATGATCCACACTGTCAAATTCCTTTGCATAGTCAATTACACACAGGTAAATATCTTTCTTGAGTTCTGTGCTTTCAGCCATGATCCATCTGTCAAATCAATGATATCCCTTGTTCTAAGTCTTCTTTTGAATCCAGCTTGAATTTCTGACAGTTCCCTGTCAATGTATGGCTGCAATGATTTTTTAATAATCTTCAGCAAAATTTTACTTGTGTGTGGTATTAATGATATTGTTTGATAATTTCTGCATTCTACTTAATCACCTTTCTTTGGAATGGGCTTAAATATGAATCTCTTCCAGTCTGTTGGCCAGGTAGCTGGCTTCAAAATTTCTTGGCATAGATGAGTGTCATGCATTGAATTGTGCCCCCAGAAAGTATGTGTCAACTTGGCTAGGCCATGATTCCTACTATTGTGTGGTTGTACTCCATTTTGTGATCTGATTATCCTCCATTTTGTGATGCATTGGAAATCCTAGCCTCTATTTATGCCTGTGGTTATGGTCCCATTTGGGAGTCAGCTGTCTGTTATTTTAATGAGGCAGGATTAGGTCATGTTATTGATGGTTAGGGTAAGAGGTGTCTTGAGTCACTGCCTTACTAGAGGGTGTGACTCAATTCACCGCTCTTACCCCAGTCACCACCACCCTCACCACCCTTACTCAAGTCACACTCTTACTTGAATCACACCTTTAATCTTAAAACAGATAAAAGGAGAGAGAAGTAAGAAGAGATATGGATCGCAGTACCACAAAGAAAGAAGCTAGGACAGGAACACATCCTTTGGACCTGCATTCCCTGTGCTAAGAAACTTCTAGACCTGGGGAAGATTGATGCCAAGACACATGGAGATCTCCAAGGGACACCAGGCCCACAGATGTTGAAAGGAAACAAGGACCTTCTCCCAGAGCCCACAGAAGGAGAAAGCCTTCCCCTAGAGCTGGCACCCTAAATTCAGACCTCTAGGCTCCTAAACTGTGAGAGAATCAATTCCTGTTTTTTAAAGTCATCCACTTGTGGTATTTCTGTTATAGCAGCACTAGATAACTAAGACAACAAATAATTGTTTCCAGCATTGCATCCATTTGTTGAAACATCTCATCTGGGATTCTGTCAATCCCTGGAACCTTGTTTTTTGCCAACGCTTTCAGTGCAGTTTGGGCTTCTTCCTTTGATACCCTGGATTCTTAATCATATGCTACCTCCTGAAATGGTTGAATGTCTATCAATTATTTTTGGTACGGTGACTCTGTATTCCTTCCATCTTCTTTTGATGCTTCTTATGTCATTCAATATTTTGCTCATAGAATCCTTCCATATTGCAACTCGAGGCTTGAATTTTTTCTTCAGTTCTTTCGACTTGAGAAATGCTGAGTGTGCTCTTTTCTTTTGGTTTTCTAACTCTAGGTCTGTACACACATACATATAATCGATTTTAAATCAGAAGAAGAAAGTAATAATTGAGTCATATAAAAACTAAAAAAATTTAAATTATAAACATTTTATTTTCTTGCAAGAAAATATATTTATGTGTATTAACAATATATTTTGAGGTGCTTAGTATGTTGTAGAGATAGAACCTCCAAAAGTCAACATGCATAGGGTCTATAAAGGCCTTAAAATAGTTTTGCCTCCAACACCTTCCCATTGCTGTTACAATAGAGTCCAGATCTGTAGCATGCCTTTGTGGCATGTCAGAGCTGTACTTTCTAGCTTGCTTTTGGAGGTATCCACATTGGAGAAATATGCTGGCTTCCTAGGAGGCTTTAGAACAGTGCTTCTCAAACTTTAATGTGCCTGTGATCATCCAGGAAACTTGTCGAAATGTAGGTTCTGATTTAATAGATCTGAGAGGAAGCTGAATTCCTGCATCTTTTATAAGCTGCTGCTGGTCCAAGGAATCAAGCTTGGAGCGGCAAGGGCTCAGGGGGTAGCGCTGCCTATTTCTGTTGGACACTGCTGATACCTCCATAGGCTATGAATTGGCCCCGAGGTTCAAGGGCTAGAGAGTGGTAGTAGCCCCATGGTAAATCCTTATGGGAGAGAAGATGAATTTCAGGACTAGAAGATGTGAGACCAGGATAGCTTTCTATATGCAGAACTGGAGCTAAGTGCAGCGAGTGGAATAGCTGGAGGAGCAAACATACACACTTTCATATATGTGCGCTTGCACCCCAGAGACCCATTCACAAAGCCTTGGACCGCCCCCCAAGCATGTTTCTCCAATGTTAGAACATGGCTGAGCCTTTGCCTATATCACAGCTGTTTTATCAAGCAGTCTTACATATTCATTTATTGCTTTTAGGATTAAATGAGAAGATCTTATGCAACAGAGATGATTTCTTCTTAATGGTAATCACTCGAATGTTCAATTAATAAAAGAATGGCTTTAAACACCTACTAAAGGATAACTTCCAGTCAGAACACAACATAGCTCTGAAATGCCAGGAAATAATTCCATCCTACAGAACAACCTTGTGTGTGGTCACCAGAGATGGCTTAGCTGTCTTGGTATCCAGACACCATGTGCCCCAACAAATAGAAATAACACATAGTGACAGCTCTATAAATGGCAGCCCTAGCTGTAAATTTAAAAAGAACATCCATGCCTATTGAGCAATAGCTAGGGTAGCATAAGCTGTTTCTTATAGTAATTGGTTTTTGTTTGCTGGTTTGTTTCACTTGTCATTGTATTGTTGTTTCATACTAATTTATATTAGCAGCAGTGACAACTTTATCTCTAAAGTAATAGAAGATAGATGAAAACAATGTCGTTTGTTTTGTTTTTCACTTTTCTCTTTTAGATTTCAGTGTTATGCCTTGAAGAGATGGGCTATTTTGTGCCTATCCTGGCAGTTAAACAACAGAAACCTGGCTTGAACTATATTACATTTATTCTTTTGTGTAACTATTCTAGAGGAACTAAATCCATTAGGACCTCATTGGAGATATAAAGTTGACTCATTTCCCAAACCCAGGCTGTCTGTAAACTGATTCTTCCTCCCAAAAAGTCCTGCAGACACCAAAAGGTTTCATTTAATCAGTTGCCAATAATACTTCCCTGAAATAAGGGTAACTGAGAATTCTGCTTAGTTTCAGTGCCTCATTGGGTCAAATTCATTTTCAGATTTTGCTCAGTCTTTTTTTTTTTTTTTTTTTTTATGTAAACAAGGTACTACTAAGTGAGCTCAATTGATTCCATAAAGCCAGGCAAGGCCATCTGCTCAAAGACAGCAAATAATACATCATCTCCATGCCTATACCTAGCCAGCACATTGCATGAAGAAGCCTCTAAAACACAACTGCATAGTCATCCTTCTTAGCACATTGCCAGATGCCACTGCCTACTGCCATTTCATAAACTTGCCAATGGGGATAGTTGCAGCTTAACCTAAGCCATGTAACCATCTCCTTTTCTGACTATCTTGTTACAGACTTTGTGATTTACATATCTAGCTTTTTTTTGAAGACCCTAATTGTGAAAAAAAAAAAAAACACCAATTTAATTATCCAGCATTGTTGTTGCTGTTTTTACATGCTATCTAGTCGGTTCCAACTCATAGTGACCCCATGTATCACAGAACGAAACACTGCCCGGTCCTGCACCATCCTTACAATAGTTATGCTCAAGCCCATTATTGCAGCCACTGCATCAATCCATCTCTTTCAAGGTCTTCCTCTTTTCTGCTGACCCTCTGCTTTACCAAGCATGCTGTTCTTCTCCAGGGACTGATCCCTCCTGACAACATGTCCAAAGCATCTAAGATGCAGTCTCACCACCCTTGCTTCTAAGGAGCATTCTGGTTGTACTTCCTCCAAGACAGATTTTGATGCCTTTGAATAATTCAAAGGCATCAATTCTTCGGTATTCTTTATTCATTGTCCAGCTTCCATATGCTTATGATGAGATTGAAAATACCATGGCTTGGATCAGGTGCACCTTAGTCTTCAAGGTGAATCTTTGCTTTTCAACACTTTAAAGAGGTCCTTTGCAGCGGATTTGCCCACTGCAGTATGTTGTTTGATTTCTTGACTGCTGCTTCCATGGCTGTTGATTGTGGACCCAAATAAAATGAAATCCTTGACAAAACTCAAACTTTTCTCCATTTATCATGATGTTGCTTATTGGTCCAGTTGTGAGGATTTTTGTTTGCTTTATATTGAGGTATAATCCATACTGAAGGCTGTAGTCTTTGATCTTCATCAGTAAGCACTTCAAGTCCTCTTCACTTTCAGCAAGCAAGGTTGTGTCATCTGCATATCAAAGTTTGTTAATGAGTCTTCCTCCAATCCTGATGTCCCATTCTTCTTCATATAGTCCAGTTTCTTGTATTATTTGTTCAACGTACAGATTGAATACGTATGGTGAAAGGCTACAACACTGACACACATCTTTCCTGACTTGAAACCTCACAGTATCCCCTTGTTCTGTCTGAACAGCTGCCTCTCTATGTACAGGTTCCTCATGAGCACAATTAAGTGTCATGGAATTCCCATTCTTTGCAATGTTATCCATAATTTCTTATGACCCACACAGTCGAATGTCTATGCATAGTCAAAAAAACACAGGTAAACATCCTTCTGATATTCTCTGCTTTCAGCCAGGATCCACCTGACATCAGCAGTCATATCCCTGGTTCCACATCCTCTTCTGAATCCAGCTTGAATTGCTGGCAGTTCCCTGTGGATATACTGCTGCAGCCGCTTTTGAGTGATCTTCAGCAAAATTTTGCTTGCCTGTGATATTAATGATATTGTTCAATAATTTCCACATTCGGTGGGATCACCTTTCTTGGAACTAGGCATAGATATGGATCTCTTCCAGTTGGTTGGCCGGGTAGCTATCTTCCAAATTTCTTGGCATAGATGAGTGAGCCCTTCCAGTGCTACATCTGTTTGTTGAAACATCTCAATTGATATTCCATCAATTCCTGGAGCTTGTTTTTCACCAATGCCTTCAGAGCAGCTTGGACTTCTTCCTTCAGTACCATCGGTTCCTGATCACATGCCACCCCTTGAAATGGTTGAACATTGACCAATTCTTTTTGGTATAATGACTGTGTATTCCTTCCATCTTCTTTTTTTTTTTTATAATAACTTTTATTAAGCTTCAAGTGAACGTTTACAAATCCAATCAGTCTGTCACATATAAGTTTACATACATCTCACTCCCTACTCCCACTTACTCTCCCCGTCTTGAGTCAGCCCTTTCAGTCTCTCCTTTCTTGACAATTTTGCCGGCTTCCCTCTCTCTCTATCCTCCCATCCCCCCTCCAGGCAAGAGTTGCCAACACAATCTCAAGTGTCCACCTGATATAATTAGCTCACTTTTCATCAGCATCTCTCTCCCACCCGCTGACCAGTCCCTTTCATGTCTGATGAGTTGTCTTCGGGGATGGTTCCTGTCCTGTGTCAACAGAAGGTCTGGGGAGCATGGCCGCCGGGATTCCTCCAGTCTCAGTCAGACCATTAAGTTTGGTCTTCTTATGAGAATTTGGGGTCTGCATCCCACTGATCTCCTGCTCCCTCAGGGGTCCTCTGCTGAGCTCCCTGTCAGGGCAGTCATCGATTGTGGCCGGGCACCAACTAGTTCTTCTGGTCTCAGGATGATGTAGGTCTCTGGTTCATGTGGCCCTTTCTGTCTCTTGGGCTCTTAGTTGTCATGTGGGCTTGGTGTTCTTCATTTTCCTTTGCTCCAGGTGGGTTGAGACCAATTGCTGCATCTTAGATGGCTGCTTGTTAGCATTTAAGACCCCAGACGCCACATTTCAAAGTGGGATGCAGAATGTATTCATAATAGAATTATTTTGCCAATTGACTTAGAAGTCCCCGCAAACCATGTTCCCCAGACCCCCGCGCTTGCTCCGCTGACCTTTGAAGCATTCATTTTATCCCGGAAACTTCTTTGCTTTTGGTCCAGTCCAATTGAGCTGACCTTCCATGCATTGAGTGTTGTCTTTCCCTTCACCTAAAGCAGTTCTTATCTACTGATTAATCAATAAAAAACCCTCTCCCACCCTCCCTCCCTCACCCCCTCGTAACCACAAAAGTATGTGTTCTTCTCAGGTTTACTATTTCTCAAGATCTTATAATAGTGGTCTTATACAATATTTGTCCTTTTGCCTCTGACTAATTTCGCTCAGCATAATGCCTTCCAGGTTCCTCCATGTTATGAAATGTTTCAGAGATTCGTCACTGTTCTTTATCGATGCGTAGTATTCCATTGTGTGAATATACCACAATTTATTTACCCATTCATCCGTTGATGGACACCTTGGTTGCTTCCAACTTTTTGCTATTGTAAACAGAGCTGCAATAAACATGGGTGTGCATATATCTGTTTGTATGAAGGCTCTTGTATCTCTAGGGTATATTCCTAGGAGTGGGATTTCTGGGTTGTATGGTAGTTCTATTTCTAACTGTTTAAGATAACGCCAGATAGATTTCCAAAGTGGTTGTACCATTTTACATTCCCACCAGCAGTGTATGAGAGTTCCGATCTCTCTGCAGCCTCTCCAACATTTATTATTTTATGTTTTTTGGATTAATGCCAGCCTTGCTGGTGTGAGATGGAATCTCATCGTAGTTTTAATTTGCATTTCTCTAATGGCTAATGATCGAGAGCATTTTCTCATGTATCTGTTGGCTGCCTGAATATCTTCTTTAGAGAAATGTGTGTTCATATCCTTTGCCCACTTCTTGATTGGGTTGTTTGTCTTTTTGTGGTTGAGTTTTGACAGAATCATGTAGATTTTAGAGATCAGGCGCTGGTCGGAGATGTCATAGCTGAAAATTCTTTCCCAATCTGTAGGTGGTCTTTTTACTCTTTTGGTGAAGTCTTTAGATGAGCATAGGTGTTTGATTTTTAGGAGCTCCCAGTTATCGGGTTTCTCTTCATCATTTTTGGTAATGTTTTGTATTCTGTTTATACCTTGTATTAGGGCTCCTAGGGTTGTCCCAATTTTTTCTTCCATGATCTTTATCGTTTTAGTCTTTATGTTTAGGTCTTTGATCCACTTGGAGTTAGTTTTTGTGCATGGTGTGAGGTATGGGTCCTGTTTCATTTTTTTGCAAATGGATATCCAGTTATGCCAGCACCATTTGTTAAAAAGGCTATCTTTTCCCCAGTTAATTGACACTGGTCCTTTGTCAAATATCAGCTGCTCATACGTGGATGGATCTATGTCTGGGTTCTCAATTCTGTTCCATTGGTCTATGTGTCTGTTGTTGTACCAATACCAGGCTGTTTTGACTACTGTGGCTGTATAATAGGTTCTGAAGTCAGGTAAGGTGAGGCCTCCCACTTTCTTCTTCTTTTTCAGTAGTGCTTTGCTTATCCGGGGCTTCTTTCCGTTCCATATGAAATTGGTGATTTGTTTCTCTATCCCCTTAAAATATGACATTGGAATTTGGATCGGAAGTGCGTTAAATGTATAGATGGCTTTTGGTAGAATAGACATTTTTACTATGTTAAGTCTTCCTATCCATGAGCAAGGTATGTTTTTCCACTTAAGTATGTCCTTTTGAATTCCTTGTAGTAGAGCTTTGTAGTTTTCTTTGTATAGGTCTTTTACATCCTTGGTAAGATTTATTCCTAAGTATCTTATCTTCTTGGGGGCTATTGTGAATGGTATTGATTTGGTAATTTCCTCTTCGGTGTTCTTTTTGTTGATGTAGAGGAATCCAAGTGATTTTTGTATGTTTATTTTATAACCTGAGACTCTGCCAAACTCTTCTATTAGTTTCAGTAGTTTTCTGGAGGATTCCTTAGGGTTTTCTGTGTATATAATCATGTCATCTGCAAATAGTGATAACTTTACTTCTTCCTTGCCAATCCGGATACCTTTTATTTCTTTGTCTAGCCTGATTGCCCTGGCTAAGACTTCCAACACGATGTTGAATAAGAGTGGTGATAAAGGGCATCCTTGTCTGGTTCCCGTTCTCAAGGGAAATGCTTTCAGGTTCTCTCCATTTAGAGTGATATTGGCTGTTGGCTTTGCATAGATGCCCTTTATTATGTTGAGGAATTTTCCTTCAATTCCTATTTTGGTGAGAGTTTTTATCATGAATGGGTGTTGGACTTTGTCAAATGCCTTTTCTGCATCAATTGATAAGATCATGTGGTTTTTGTCTTTTGATTTATTTATGTGATGGATTACATTAATGGTTTTTCTGATATTAAACCAGCCTTGCATACCTGGTATAAATCCCACTTGATCAGGGTGAATTATTTTTTTGATGTGTCGTTGGATTCTATTGGCTAGAATTTTGTTGAGGTTTTTTGCATCAATGTTCATGAGGGATATAGGTCTATAATTTTCTTTTTTTGTAATGTCTTTACCTGGTTTTGGTATCAGGGAGATGGTGGCTTCATAGAATGAGTTGGGTAGTATTCCGTCATTTTCTATGCTTTGGAATACCTTTAGTAGTAGTGGTGTTAACTCTTCTCTGAAAATTTGGTAGAACTCTGCAGTGAAGCCGTCCGGGCCAGGACTTTTTTTTGTTGGGAGTTTTTTGATTACCGTTTCAATCTCTTTTTTTGTTATGGGTCTATTTAGTTGTTCTACTTCTGAATGTGTTAGTTTAGGTAGATAGTGTTTTTCCAGGAATTCATCCATTTCTTCAAGGTTTTCAAATTTGTTAGAGTACAATTTTTCATAATAATCTGAAATGATTCTTTTAATTTCATTTGGTTCTGTTGTGATGTGGTCCTTCTCATTTCGTATTCGGGTTATTTGTTTCCTTTCCTGTATTTCTTTAGTCAGTCTAGCCAATGGTTTATCAATTTTGTTAATTTTTTCAAAGAACCAGCTTTTGGCTTTGTTAATTCTTTCGATTGTTTTTCTGTTCTCTAATTCATTTAGTTCAGCTCTAATTTTTATTATTTGTTTTCTTCTGGTGCCTGATGGATTCTTTTGTTGCTCACTTTCTATTTGTTCAAGTTGTAGGGACAGTTCTCTGATTTTGGCTCTTTCTTCTTTTTGTATGTGTGCATTTATTGATATAAATTGGCCTCTGAGCACTGCTTTTGCTGTGTCCCAGAGGTTTTGATAGGAAGTATTTTCATTCTCGTTGCTTTCTATGAATTTCCTTATTCCCTCCTTGATGTCTTCTATAACCCAGTCTTTTTTCAGGAGGGTATTGTTCATTTTCCAAGTATTTGATTTCTTTTCCCTCGTTTTTCTGTTATTGATCTCTAGTTTTATTGCCTTGTGGTCTGAGAAGATGCTTTGTAATATTTCGATGTTTTGGACTCTGCAAAGGTTTGTTTTATGACCTAATATGTGGTCTATTCTAGAGAATGTTCCATGTGCGCTGGAAAAAAAAGTATATTTTGCAGCAGTTGGGTGGAGAGTTCTGTATAAGTCAATGAGGTCAAGTTGGTTGATTGTTGTAATTAGATCTTCCGTGTCTCTGTTGAGCTTCTTACTGGATGTCCTGTCCTTCTCCGACAGTGGTGTGTTGAAGTCTCCTACTATAATTGTGGAGGTATCTATCTCGCTTTTCAGTTCTGTTAAAATTTGATTTATGTATCTTGCAGCCCTGTCATTGGGTGCGTAAATATTTAATATGGTTATGTCTTCCTGATCAATTGTCCCTTTTATCATTATATAGTGTCCTTCTTTATCCTTTGTGGTGGATTTAAGTCTAAAGTCTATTTTGTCAGAAATTAATATTGCTACTCCTCTTCTTTTTTGCTTATTGTTTGCTTGATATACTTTTTTCCATCCTTTGAGTTTTAGTTTGTTTGTGTCTCTAAGTCTAAGGTGTGTCTCTTGTAGGCAGCCTATAGATGGATCGTGTTTCTTTATCCAGTCTGTGACTCTCTGTCTCTTTATTGGTGCATTTAGTCCATTTACATTCAGGGTAATTATAGATAAATAAGTTTTTAGTGCTGTCATTTTGATGCCTTTTTATGTGTGTTGTTGACAATTTCATTTTTCCACATACTTTTTTGTGCTGAGGCGTTTTTCTTAGTAAATTGTGAGATCCTCATTTTCATAGTGTTTGACTTTATGTTAGTTGAGTCGTTACGTTTTTCTTGGCTTTTATCTTGAGTTATAGAGTTGTTATACCTTTTTGTGGTTACCTCATTATATACCCCTATTTTACTAAGTAAAAACCTAACTTGTATTGTTCTGTATCGCCTTGTATCACTCTCCATATGGCAGTTCAATGCCTCCTGTATTTAGTCCCTCTTTTTGATTATTGTGATCTTTTACCTATTGACTTCCATGATTCCCTGTTATGTGTATTTTTTTTTTTTTAATTAATCTTAATTTGTTTGTTTTTGTGATTTCCCTATTTGAGTTGATATCAGGTCGTTCTGTTTTGTGACCTTGTGTTGTGCTGATATCTGATATTATTGGTTCTGTGACCAAACAATATCCTTTAGTATTTCTTGTAGCTTTGGTTTGGTTTTTGCAAATTCTCTAAACTTGTGTTTGACTGTAAATATCTTAATTTCGCCTTCATATTTCAGAGAGAGTTTTGCTGGATATATGATCCTTGGTTGGCAGTTTTTCTCCTTCAGTGTTCTGTATATGTCGTCCCATTCCCTTCTTGCCTGCATGGTTTCTGCTGAGTAGTCAGAACATATTCTTATTGATTCTCCCTTGAAGGAAACCTTTCTTTTCTCCCTGGCTGCTTTTAAAATTTTCTGTTTATCTTTGGTTTTGGTGAGTTTGATGATAATATGTCTTGGTGTTTTTCTTTTTGTATCAATCTTAAATGGGGTTCGATGAGCATCTTGGATAGATATCCTTTCGTCTTTCATGATATCAGGGAAGTTTTCTGTCAGGAGTTCTTCAACTATTTTCTCTGTGTTTTCTGTCCCCCCTCCCTGTTCTGGGACTCCAATCACCCGCAGGTTATCCTTCTTGATAGAGTCCCACATAATTCTTAGGGTTTCTTCATTTTTTTAAATTCTTTTATCTGATTTTTTTTCAGCTATGTTGGTGTTGATTCCCTGGTCCTCCAGATGTCCCAGTCTGCATTCTAATTGCTCGAGTCTGCTCCTCTGACTTCCTAGTGTGTTGTCTAATTCTGTTATTTTATTGTTAATCTTTTGGATTTCTACATGTTGTCTCTCTATGGATTCTTGCAACTTATTAATTTTTCCAGTATGTTCTTGAATAATCTTTTTGAGTTCTTCAACAGTTTTATCAGTGTGTTCCTTGGCTTTTTCTGCAGATATCCTAATTTCATTTGTGATATCATTAAGTATTCTGTAAATTAGTTTTTTATATTCTGTATCTGATAATTCCAAAATTGTATCTTCATTTGGGAAAGATTTTGATTCTTTTGTTTGGGGGGTTGGAGAAGCTGTCACGGTCTGCTTCTTTAAGTGGTTTGATATGGATTGTTGTCTCCGAGCCATCACTGGGAAACTAGTTTTTCCAGAAAATCCGCTAAAAAAAAACTGCAGTCAGATCCCTATCAGAGTTCTCCCTCTGGCTCAGGCTATTCAGATGTTAATGAAGCCGCCTGGGGAGGGTGGGGGAGGGAACAGAGAGATAGGAGAGTAGCACCTCAGAATATAGCCAGAGTTGCTTGTCTTGCTTGGAATGACTGTTATATCTGAGATTCCCGCGGGCGCGTCGCCTATGTGTGCTGGCTGTGTGGAGGTTGCCCCCAGGGGGTCTGGCCCGCTGGAGTCACGGTCAGATCCTCCGCTTCCAGCCCCACGCCCAGCGTCAAGGCTCCCCTACTGGGACGGTGCACTCTCAACTCCAAAATCAGTCGCTGCCTCCCGGGGACTTCTCGTCTCTCCAGCCGCGTGGCCGTGCCGCCTCCGTGAACCAGGTGGGCCCCCTCCCGGGGTTAGTTCAGATGGGTGGAGTAGCTCCCCGTGCTTGTGCCGCGACCGAGTGTCCCGGCTGGAACGCTGTTCTCCCCACTCCAATACCAGTCGCTGCCTCCCGGGGACTTCTCCTACCGGCTGCGTCCCACGCCGCCCGCGCGACCCGGCTGGTCCCCTTCCCGGGGTTAGTTCAGGGGGTGGAGCAACTCTCCGTGTTTATGGCGTACCTGCGTGCAGTCCAAATCCCTGCGGGACGGTTCTCCGGCTCGGATGCTGCTCTTTCTGCTCCAAGATCAATCACTGCCTCCCGGGGACTTCTCCTACCGGCTGCGTCCCACGCCGCCCGTGGAACCGGCTGGTCCCCCTCCCGGGGTTAGTTCAGGGGGGTGGAGCAGGTCTCTGTGCTTGTGCCGTACCTGACTGGTACTCTGGCTCCAGGCTCTGGAAACTATCGCTGCTTCCCCGTATTAGTTCGTTCTCCATCTCTAAATCTGTGTTTGTTGTTCAGGGTTCGTAGATTGTTATGTATGTGATCGATTCACTTGTTTTTCCGTGTCTTTGTTGTAAGAGGGATCCGAGGTAACGTCTGCCTAGTCCGCCATCTTGGCTCCGCCCCCCTTCCATCTTCTTTTGATGCTTTCGGCGTCATTTAATATTTTCCCCACAGAATCCTTCACTATTGCAACTTCAGGCTTGAATTTTTTCTTCTAGTTCTTTCACCTTGAAAAATGCTCAGTGTGTTCTTCCCTTTTGGTTTTCTGTCTCCAGCTCTTTGCCTATGTCTTTATAATACTTTACTTTGTCTTCTCCAGCGGCTCTTTTAAAGCAGGTTTCTATAATGTTATGAAATATGATAAAATTTTATGCATAGATTGTCCTGGTCTCTAGTTTTTTTTTTTTTTTTTTTTTTTTTACTAGTTGTTTCAGTGTATAAGAGCCAAGGTTCAGGGAATATTTATCAGCCACAGGATACACGACACCGTCTAGCCTGGGTACTTAAAAACATTCACACAATGTTCCTAACATATAATGGGCTGTCAATAAATATTTCTTGAGTGGATTTAGAAATGCTGCTAGGTTGTAAAGCTATAATACCAGGGGTGAACACCTTATTTATTTACATATTCATTGGCAATTTAATAAAAGTGAAAATGTTCGTGGGACAAATTTTTTTAGTTACAGATTTTTATTAGAAGATACAATATCTGCAACTGTAATTATGAATTCTTTTTCCCCATCAGTGAATGGCTCTTTTATTGAGAGAACATTTCATAAACTACATAATCAGCACAACCTCCAGCAGTTGATTATAGCGACTCACCCTTGAACAGATTTTGTGTAGGAGTCGAGGCCCCATGGTGCTGAGAAATGAAATCTTGGTGAGATTTGGACTAGGGAGAACGGACAGCAGAGTTGAACCTAAGGCTGGAGATTTTCTGGTTGTAGTTGAAGATTTTTGGGTGCTGGGGAAGCAGGATTGGGGACTTCCCTTGTGGAGGAAGCAGGTCTAGGGGAATGGAGAAGGGAAGGATTGGATACCCCAAACGATGTAACTGCCTCCACACCCCATCTGCACACCAGCTAGAAGAGAGTATTCTCAAAACAATACTTCCTTATGAGACAGTGGGTTTTGAAACTTCTTGTAAGTTCATGCTTGCCTAATTCAGTGGTCCTCAAGGTTTTGGTCTCGGATGCCCTTTCCAGTTTTAAAATTGTAGAGGACATCAACACATTTTTGTTAATATGGTTTATATCTATTGATATTTAAAATTAAAACTGGGAAAAATTAAAAATATTTATCTATTAATTCATTTAAAAATAGTAATTTTAAACCCATTACATATTAATGTAAATGATACCATTTTATGAAAAGTAACCCATCTCCAAACAAAAGCAGTGAAGAAAGACATAGTTTTATATTTTTGCAAATGTTTTTAATGTTCGGGTTACAAGAAGACAGCTGGATTTGAATATTGACTTCTGCCTTCAATATGTTGTTATACCACACACCACATAGTGTCTCAGAAACTCCATTGAATAAGAGCAAAAAAGGCAAATAACTTCATAGAATTATCATAAAAATGGTTCTGATCTGTGACCCCCCCTGAAAAGGTATTAGAAACTCCCACAGGTACTCAGATCACACTTTGAGAACCACGTACTATTTTTTGAGCCTTATACTGCTTCATGGCATTGATGGTCCCAAAGGCAACTACCACAGTGACCGTCTCTGGTATTCAGTCCAGTGGACCAATTAGTTTCCCAAAACTCAGGCTTCCAACAATGCCAGGAAAAAAAACAGGTAAGAATTACTCAGTTCAGGGATACTTTCTCAATTCCCAGTATAAGTGAGTAAATAATGAAGGAATGAAGGAATTAATTCCTTAGTTTCAGTACTTTCATTTGCTTGATTTTGTAATTAGATTTTAGTCTCCATCGTGAAGTTGGGTTAACTAAATTATACACACTTTTGGCCGTCTGTATAATTTCTCATCACTTGCCCCAAACCAGGTAAAATATGGAGAAAAACTGCCATATATACAGCTTCTAGACTGCTGTAATCATTAGGTATTCATTTATTGACCAAGTGATTCATTCAAACAAACTTTTATTCAATTCTAGGGGTTCAAAATTGAAAAAGCAAGGTTTCTATCTTCTAGAACTTTATATCCAAACAAAAAATGCTGTCACTCTATAATCAACATATGCATTTATTCCAAAAACCAAACCCATTGCCATCGATTCAATTCCAACTTATAATGATCCTATAAGACAAAGAAGAACTGCCTCCAAAGGGTTTCCAAGGCTGTAATCTTTACAGGAACAGATTGCCACATCCCTCTCCCATGGAGCAGCTGGTGGGTTCAAACTGCCAGCCTTTTCGTTAGCAGGTGAGTGCTTAACCACTGCACCACTAGGACTCCTAAAGTAAATCACAGTACTCAAGACAAAGAGGAGTACATTTTGAGCATAAGACCAGGTAACATTTTATAGATTTTATCAAAAAGGGAATCTGCATGGAAATGAACTTTCCAGTCAACTGGCAGTAAAGATATGATTCAGGGATTCCTGAGCACTCACCATCTTTTCCCCTTGGGAGAAGTTGTAGCCTCGCCAATGATGAATTTGGATCAAGAACCAGAAGAGTATGACATTTGTAAATCTTCTCTCAAGCAGGATTTCATTGATTATAAGTTCTTCAAGGCTGATACTGGAAAGTTATGCCTGAAAGAACAGTGGCAGCACTTTTCCAGACCTGAGCACCCTTCTTATACAGGGACAAGAGCAGCTGCCTCCACTAGAAATACTAGAGGCTACTAGGAAGATCAAACCAAAATCAAACTCATTGTGGTTGAGTTGATTCTGACTCAGAGTGACCCTACAGGACAGAGCAGAAGTGCCCCATAGGATTTCCAAGGAGCAGCTGGCGGATTCCAACTGCCAACCTTTTGGTTAGCAGATGAGCTCTTTAATCACTGTGCCACCAGGACACTTTAATCCTTAGGGTGATATCTTTGCTTTTTAACACTTTAAAGAAGTCTTTTGCAGCAGATTTGCCCAATGCAATATGTTGTGTGATTTCTTGACTGCTGCTTCCTTTGGTGTTGATTCTGGACCCAAGTAAAATGAAATCCTTGGCAACTTCAATCTTTTCTCCCTTTATCATGAGACTGCTTGCGGGCCCAGTTGTGAGGATTTTTATTTTCTTTACATTGAGGTGTAATCCATACTGAAAGCTGTAGTGTTTGATCTTCATTAGTAAGTGCTTCAAATCCTCTTCACTTCAGCAAGCAAGGTTGTGTCATCTGCATAACGCAGGTTGTTAATAAGTCTTCCTCCAATCCTGATGCCCAGTTCTTCTTCATATAGTCCAGCTTCTCAGATTATTTGTTCACCATACAGATTGAGTAAGTATGGTGAAAAGATACAACCCTGACACACACCTTTCTTATTTTAAATCATGCAGTATCCCCTTGTTCTGTTTGAACCACTGTCTCTTGTTCTATGTACAGGTTCCACACGAGCAAAATTAAGTGTTCTGGAATTCCTGTTCTTTGCAATGTTATCCATAATTTGTTATGATCCACACAGCCGAATGCCTTTGTGCAGTCAATAAAACACAGGTAAATATCTTTCACTTATTGTCTGCTGTCAGCCAAGATCCGTCTGACTTTAGCAATGATATATCTGCTTCCATGTTCTGTTCAGAATCCAGCTTGAATTTCTGGTAGTTCCCTTTCAATATACTGCTGCAACCATTTTTTAATTATCTTCAGCAAAATTTTACTTATATGTGATATTAATGATAATTTCCATATTCTGTTAGAGCACCTTTCTTTGGAATAGACACATATATGGATCTCTTTCAGTTAGTTGGCCAGGTAGCTGGTTTCCAAATTTCTTGGCATAGATAAGTGAGCACCTCCAGGACTGCATCCCTTTGTTGAAACATCTCAATTGGTATTCTGTCAATTCCAGGATCCTTGTTTTTGCCAGTGTCTTCAGTGCACCTTGGACTTCTTCATTCAGTACCATCAGATCTAGATCAAATGCTATCTCCTGAAAAGGTTGAATGCTAACCAATTCTTTTTGGTTCAGTGACTTTGTATAGTCCTTCCATCTGCTTTTGATGCCTCCTGCATCATTCAATATTTTGCCCATAGAATCCTTCAATATTGCAACTTGGTTTTCTAGCTCCAAGTCTTTGCACATGTCATTATAATACTTTACTTTGTCTCCTCAAGCCACCCTTTGAAATTTTCTGTTCAGCTCTCCTGCTTTTTCATTTCTTTCATTCGCTTTAGCTACTCTATGTTGAAGAGTAAGTTTCAGAGTCTCTTCTGACATCCATTTTGGTCTTTTCTTTCTTTCTTGCCTTTTTAATGACCTTTTTCTTTCTTC
This sequence comes from Loxodonta africana, assembly GCF_030014295.1. Taxonomy (NCBI): domain Eukaryota; kingdom Metazoa; phylum Chordata; class Mammalia; order Proboscidea; family Elephantidae; genus Loxodonta; species Loxodonta africana. The sequence continues at coordinate 72,670,588 of NC_087346.1, read as the reverse complement.
ATGTATGAAGTCCATGATGTCATCTCAGAACTTCTGTGTTCTTTGGTCATTAGTGTTCAATGTGTTAAATCTGTTCTTGAGATGGCCTCCAAATTCAGGAGGGATATACTAAAGATTATACTTTGGCTCCCATGAACTTATTTTGATTTTCTTCATCTTCAGTTTGAACTTGCACATGAGCAACTGAAGATCTGATCTGCCCTGGCCTTGTTCTGACTGATGATCGAGCTTCTCCATCATCTCTTTCCATAATGTAGTCTGTCTGATTCCTGTGTATTCCATCTGATGAGGTCCACATGTATAGTCTCCATCTATGTTGTTGAAAAAAAGTATTTCCAATGAATAGGTGGTTGGTCTTGCAAAATTCTACCATGCGTCAATCTCCAGCATTGTTTCTATCACAAAGGCAGTATTTTCCAACTAATAATCCTTCTTCTTTGTTTCCAAGTTTTCCAATCACCAGTAATTATCAATGCATCTGATTGCATGTTTGATCAATTACAGACTAAAAAGTTGGTAAAAGTCTCCAATTTCTTCATTTTTGGCATTAGTGATTAGTGTGTAAATTTGTAGGTGTGTGAATATTATCCTATCAATGACAGCATTGTACTTCAGGATCGATCTTGAAATGTTCTTTTTGATGAAGAGTGTGAAGCCATTCCTCTTCAGTTTGTCATTCTCAGCATAGTAGACCCTGTGATTATCTGATTCAAAATGGTTAATACCAATACATTTCAGCTCACTAATGCCTAGGTTATCAATCTTTAAGCATTTCATTTTTGACAACTTCCAATTTTCCTAGCTACATTCCACCTTCCTATTACTAACGGACACTTGCAGCTCTTTGCCTGACTCAAGCCATGTATTTTCAATTGCTTCATATGAATGCAAAAGCTAGGCAATTAATGAGGAAGACCGAAAAAGAATTGACACCTTTTAATTATGGTGTTGGTAGAGAATATTGAATAAATCATGGACTATAAGAAGAAGAAGAAAAAAAAAAAAACCTGTCTACCAAGAAATACAGCCAGAAAGCTCTTTAGAAATAAGGATGGTGAGACTTCGTCTATGTACTTTAGAAATGTTACTAGGAGGGGCCAGTCCCTGGAAGAGGATGTTATGCTTGATAAAGTAGAGGGTCAATGAAAAAGAGGAAGACCCTCAACAAGATAGATTTACACAGTGGCTGCAGCAATAGGCTCAAACATAGCAATGATTGTGAGGGTGGCACAGGACTAGGCATTATTTCTTTCTGTTGTACACAGCACGGAGTCAGAACCACCTCGACGACACAAAGCAACCAAGAGAAGTTAGACAGTGGAGTCACTTTGCATCCCATGAAATACGATATCTTTGGCTAAGTAATCTTGGAAATGTATCTAACAATGCATGTATGGTGGTGGGGGAGAGGGGCAGTGTCTTAGTCATGTAGTGCTGCTGTAACAGAAATACCACAAGTGGATGGCTTTAACAAAGAGAAGTTTATTCTCTCACAGTCCAGTAGGCTGAGAGTCCAAATTCAGGGCACTGGCTCCAGGGTAAGGCTTTCTTTCTTTGTCGGCTCTGGAGGAAGGTCCTTGTCATCAGTCTTCCCTTGGTCTGGGAGCATCTCAGCACAGGAAACTCAGGTCCAAAGAACATGCTCTGCTCCCAGTGCTGCTTTCTTGATGGTATGAGGTCCCCCGTCTTTCTGCTCATTTCTCTCTTTTGTACCTCAAAAGAGATTGTCTTAAGACACTACCTAATCTTGTAATATAACTGCTGCTAATCCATCTTATTACACCAAAATGATAGGATTTACAATATATAGGGAAATCACATCAGAAGATAAAATGGTAGACAATCATAAAATCATGGTCTAGCCAAGTTAACAGATACTTTGGGGGGACATAATTCAATCCATGACAGGAAGGGACCCCTTTTCTACCTGTCCATAACCAGTACCCAGTTGCTGTCTAGTCGATTCCCACTCATGGTGACTCCTTCTGTGTCAGAGTAGAACTGTGCTCCATAGAATTCTCAATGGGTGATTTTTCAGACATTTTTTCCAAAGTAACTTTGGGTAGACTTGAACCTCCAACATTTTGGTTAGCAGCAGAGCATGCTAACCGTGTACACCAACCATGGGCTCCTACCTGAAATGATGCAGTCATGAAACAATTATAGCAGAGTGTCTTTGAATCACAATGTCTAAAGTCAATTTGGGTATCTATGAAGTGATGAGTAGTTTGCAGTCCCTAGAAAGTTGGTTAAGGCCAAATTTAAAAAAACCAAGGTGACTGTACATTGTCGTTTAGACATCAAGGAGTTATTAATGTTTCTGAGTAACAAAGTGATAAGATTAAATTTGTGTTTCAAGAAAGGTTGCTTTGGCAATATTGAGAGGGACAAGTGGTCCAGGGAAAAGATTGTTGTTGCTGTTATGTGCCGGTGAGTCATTCTGACTCATAGTGACCCAGAAGCAGAAATAATAATTAGGAAACCACTGCAAGAATCTGGAGAAAGAACTTGGTCAGGGAGTGCTGGGTAAGTGTGTATATGGCAGTGGATAGGTATACCAGATCAAACGGTCACCATAAAGAGGAGAGGAGGCAAGTGATTAGAGAATATTCTGAGTGGCCAATTGGTTGTGACTAGTAACAAAGATAGAAGAATTGATGTTGACTCTGAGGTGATGTTAAGTGGGTAGGATGTGGCATCATTAATGTAACAGAAATCATGAGAGAAAATGTGACAGAAACTACAAGAGCTTTTCTAAAGGGTGAAGAGAATAATAATAAAATGTGGTTGGAGGTTCAAGTCCCTCTAGAGGCACCTCAAAAGAAAGGCCTGGTGATGTACTTCTGAAAAATCAGCCATTTAAAACCCAATGGAGCACTGTTATCCAGTGGCAACTGGTTTTTACACAGAGATCCCAAGGACACGAGTTTTATTAAAAACATTCACAAAAACCTGTCTTTACCTGTGGAGTTATACAAAGACACAACAATGCGGAGTTCTCCAACTCTGACCTGCAGTTACCTGACACTCAGAAATGTCCTAAATGAGGCTGATTATTTCTCCTTCACTTTCAAGTCTTCCCTCACCCCAACTAATACTGTATTCTCTAGCTTGGTAGGTAGCATCACCATTTACCTGTTCTCCTAAGCCAGAAATCTGGAACCTTCCTAAACGCCTCCCTCTCCTGAAACCCCCATGTCTTGTCACCAAGCTTCATCCATTCTACATTGTAAATATCTCTTGAACTTATTGCATCTCTCCATTTCCACGGCCACTGTTTTGAGATCCTAGTCTTCTCTAACCTGCTCTATTGCCATAGCTCATTAGCAAGTCAATCTGCCAATGTACTTGATCTCACTCCAACATCACAGCCAAAGAGCTCTTTACAGAATGCAAGTCTGATCTCAGGACTTTCATGCTAAGACCTAATTCCAAACTCCAAAACCTGACCTACTGTTGTAGTCATCTAGTGCTGCTGTAACAGAAATACCACAATTCAACCCATGACATTCCACCCTTTGGCCCCCCCAAAATTCAGGTCAAAAGTCTTAAATCAACTCCAAGTTCAAAACTCAAAAATTCCTCTTCATTTGTGAAATGCAGAATACAAGTTATGTGCTTCCAAAGTACAATGGTGCAACAGCCACAAGGTAGATATTTCCATTACAAACAGGGGAAATTGGAGGGAGAGAAGGCATAACAGGCACCAGGCAAGTCAGCAGAACACATTGCATTAGCCCTTAAGGCTTGAAAATTATCCTCTGTTCTCTGAGACAATTTACGCAATGACCCTGCCCTCCAGACTCTAGGTTTTGCCACACTCTCTGAATTCTGCATGGAGGCCCCCTCTGCTCTGGACTTCAGCTCTGCCTTCCAGGCCCACTGGGATGGCAGCTCTACACCCTTGGCTTTAGGCACACCATTCTCTTAGTCCATCTGAGCAGTGACTCCACCCTTAGAAACAGCAGAGGGCATGCCTCCACCCTTTGAAACCCTATAGGTTGTGGCCATACCCTTTAAGACTTAGGCAGCTCTGCTTCCTGTATTCCTTGTCTCTTCAGCTAGTGCTTCCTGATTCCTCAGGCCTTATCGCCCACATCTGCCCTGCTGGGGCAAGTGTTCCAAAGCTCTGTAACTCCATTGATAAGTGCCTGGAGGAACCCCACCCCATGAGTAAACTTCAACCAGAAGGCACTCAGCTCTCTTGCTCCATAGGTCAGCAAGCCTAGCTCCACAGATAAGTGCCTGGAAGCACCCCACTCCACCAAGAAGCCATCTGCACAATGGTACTCAGCTCTCTCGCTCCGTGGGTTGGCTCCAGCGCTGTCTAGTGCTGGTGTCCTGGTTCTCCTGCTGCTAGTTCCCTGTTGCTGCTGATTCTCTGCTGCTGCTTCTCATCATCTGCACCATCTCCAGTGTTAACAGTTCTCCTCGCTTCCTCCTGAGTCCTCTCTCCATTTACAGTTTCAAAACTGCTTCCAGATTTTAAGTATCTGTTTGAGCAACACCCCACTCCTGAAATCAAATTCTGTCTTAGTCATCTAGTGCTGCAGTAACAGAAATAACCACAAGTGGATGTCTTTAACAAACAGAAGTTTATTCTGTAACAGTTTAGTAGGCTGGAAGTCCAAATTCAGGTCATCAGCTCCAGGAGAAGGCTTTCTCTGTCAGCTCTGAAGGAAGGTTCTTGTCATCAATCTTTCCCTGGATTAGGAGCTTCTCTGTGCAGGAACCCTGAGTCCAAAGGATACACTCTGCTCCCAGCATTGTTTTCTTGGTGTTAGGAAGTTCCCCTGTCTCTCTGCTCACTTCTCTCTTTTATATCTCAAAAGAGATTGACTTAAGACAATATCTCATCAATATAACTGCCACTAATCCTTCTCATCATCACAGAGATAGGATTTATAACACATAGGAAAATCACATCAGATGACAAAATGGTGGACAATCACGCAATACTGGGACTCATGGCCCAGCTAAGTTGACAGATATTTTTGGGAGACACAATTCAATCCATGACACCTACAAAAGCCCTGTATATTTTTGCTTCTGCATATTTCTAAGCTTCATTTCGTTCTATACTGCCCCCTTCTCAATACACTCCAGCACATTTCAGGATTTTATAGCACTATAATCCCTGAATACCTCTTGCTTTTTCTTTTTCACTTAAAGTGTTTTCTCTACGTGAATTGTCCTTCCCACCTTGCTCTCCTAGAATGTTCAGCTCTCACTTCCCTTTTAACGGTCCCCCTGACATTTCTGTGCACAACTAATCCCTCTCTCTTCCTCTGTCCTACTTATGTATATAAGCTTATAACACTGTGTAGTCATTTTTTAATGCCTCTTGAGGGCAACAAAATCAGTTGCCACCAAGTTGACTCTGACTCATGGTAGAACTGTGCTCTATAGAGTTTTCAATGCCTGATTTTTTTGGAAGTAGATTGCTAAGTCTTTCTTCCAAGGTGCCTCTGGGTGGACTAGAATCTCCAACCGTTGGCAGCCAAGTGTGTTAACTGTTTGTTCCACCCAGGAACTCCCTTTGAGGGCAAGGACTGTCTAAATTCCATTCCACAAAGAGACTGAGCATCTCTTTTGTTTCACCTATATTCTCAAGATACGAAGATAAATGGGTTGTTCTCAATTTTACAAAGCCTGTTGACCAAATAATTGGATATTTCAATACGGTATAGGATCTTATAACCTACCCTACTTTTACACAAATAATGCGTGCCTTCATTTGTCTGTCAACCACATGCTCCCCCCTCGTAGTATTTTCATAAGTGCACTATACTACTTTTTTTTACAGCAACATGTACAAAAAAAAAAAAATTGGCTTAACGGAGCTTATGGAAATATCTCAAGGGAGGAGGGAGTGGTTGCCAGACAAAGAAGCACATTATTTGCATAAAAGTACAGTAATAGAGACAAGGAAAATGAAAGTGTAGAAGAAAAAACAAGTTGGTACAGTCAAAAATGAATTATTATAGGAAAAGTCAGAATTGTATTGCATGTGGTTTAAAAAAAAAAAAAAAAAGCCATTGTCAAATGTACAGACCAAAGAGTAGCACAGCATTATCTTGAAAGCAAACTGCAGATTAAAGCAGAACATAGAGTGAATTTCCAAATATAAAAATGATGACATTTTTTAGTTCTTTCAAAGAAGTCAGCAGACCAATATATTGCCTTTGACATTTTATTTGCACCAACTAAAGTAACTCTCAACTGGGCTTTTCTACAATCAAAATAGAGAAATGATATAAAAATAACTGTACTTAAAAAAAAAAAAAAAAAAACACTGGAGTAGGTAAGCTATTCATTTTCTGATCAGAGTTGATCAGCTGACCTGGCTTCTGACAGCTGGCAAACTTCACTCTATTGCCACCAACACCTGGCTTACTGCAGTGGTTTCCTAACTGAACTCCCTTACTACTTTTATTTGCTTGTTAACTATCATTCTACCATTGTCCCTCCTTTGTCCATAAGTTAAGGACCCATCTTAGCCTGCGGATTCCTGCATTATCTGTCCCTGACTATTGCCCCTAGGTCTCTAGAATGTTGCCCACTTTTAGCCTAAAACATTACAAACACTTTCCTTTCTCAGAGCCTCTGTTAAAAACTGGATTAAGCAATTCACAGACTCAACTCAGAGTTTGAACTGCAAAAATATGCTGCTCAGGATTTCACAGCAAAACTATTTTCAAATGATTTCACATTTGAAATTTTAAAAGTAAGAGCATTAGCACAGTCATTATGGAAAAACGCTTGATCTTCTGGCACTTGCTTACACATATTTTATGGTCTGGCACTATTTTAATTGTGAATTACTTCACTATGCAAATGTGTCTGGTAGAAGCAGACAGCAATCATCTCTTCTGAAATTAAGGCTTCACAGGCCCATGGGTGGCACAACCAGGTTGTGATCGGCTAGTAACCTAAAGATTGGCAGTTTGAACACACCCTGTGACACTGTGGAAGAAAGGCATGGCAATCTGCTGCCATAAAGATTATAGCCAAGGAAGCCTTATGGAGCAATTCTACTTGACTCCAGGACAACAGGTTTAGGTCTTAACCCTTTCAAGGCCTGTGGGCCATACTGTATCCCACCCACTTTGTATGCCTCTGGAGTTCTTTGAAAAGAGGGTAGCCCAATTTTAACGTGTGGGAGCCTTTTGAAATGCATGAAACTCAAAAATCTTGAATAAAAGATTTGTGTGTGTTTGTGTGTGTGTAGATTGAGCATTGTCTTAGGTGAAGCCTCCCAGATGTGCGAATTTTCTAAACTTTTGACGGGTTTGTCTTTATTTCTGTGAGATAAGCCTCCTCATTATGTTTCCCAGTTACTATGTTCTCGTTAGACTGTATTTATTGCAAGAATAAGCTATTACCAGTCTTCATTCAATCATAGTGATCATTTTCTCCTTTATGCCACTCATTGTTTCCAGGTGTTACTGACTTCCTTCTCTTCTAGCTTCTGAACAGTAAATAATGCCTTCGTGATAAGGAATAATGCATTGCAGTGGTACTTTTCAAGAGACTGGAACTCCTCTAAGTTATTCTTACCCTTCATTCAAACTTAGGGCCCAATCATTGCTTCTGCGTGTAGCAGGTGGAATGCACAGCTGTGAGCAGTTCTGCAGTGTTCCAGGGCAGTTATTCCTGCTTCTTAGCTGTTAGTATTGCTTTGGTCATAATGAATACATTGTTGTTGTTTCTGTGTGCCTTCGACTTGATTCCAACTTACGGTGACCCTATAGGACAGAACAGAACTGCCCTATAGGGTTTTCAAGGAGTGGCTGGTGGATTTGAATTGCCAGCCTTTTGGTTAGCAGCCGAGCTCTTAACTGCCTCACCACCAAGAATACAAAGTAGTACTAATTTTCCTGAGATTCAAATTCCTTTAGTTTTATTTATTTGGCCTGTAAGTACTGTTTTTGCAGTAATGAAGAATACATTGTACCATGTTTTGAAAAGTTTCATGAAAAATAATAAAAAGGCTGAGAGGAAGAAGACTAGAATAAAATGTGTGTGCAGCCATTGTCAAGTACCTTCAAGATTTACCTCAAGTTTTGCAAAATTTCAAGAAATAAAATAAACTTTAAAAACCGATTTTATCCTATTAGCAGGATTCACTTCGTCCACAGTCCTCTGGGACATATGTGATCTCAGATAATGGGTATAAAATCCATAACTCATAACAAAAATTCTGAATTCGTCCTTTAATCAGCATGCCTTCATTAGTGAAAACACATAGTATCATCAAAATATTCTAAGGAGAAAACAATTGGGTCTTAAAAGGGTTTTAATTCAGTCCTATCTCACCATGTGAGGGCTTCTCTCTTAACTCTCTGCTTGGTTCATTTCTGCTTATTAAAAACAAAAACAGTTGCCAATCCCATGTGTGTCAGAACAGATCTGTGCTTGGTTGGATTGTCAATGGCTGACTTTTTTTCTCAGGCCTTTCTTCCAAAGGTTCCTCTGGGTGGACTCAAACCTCCAGCCTTTTGGCAGTGTGCACATTAATGATTTACACCACCCAGGGACTCCCCATGTCTACTTGTAGGTCTCACCTTAAATAAAACTTGCTTAGAGGAGCCTTCTCTGACCCTCCTAATCCGACATCACACCGTCCCGTTAAAAACCCACATTTGTCCTCTACTCTTTCCATTCCATGGGTCTGGTCTAGGCCACAGCATTCCCTCCCTGAACTGCTGCAGCAGCTTTATAATTGGTTTCACTACTCCTACTTATTCCTCACACAGCAGCAGACTGTTTTTATAATAATAGGTTGTGTCGCTTTGCTGCTTAAAATCCTTTAGTGACTTCCCACTTCATTAGAATAAAATCCGAACTTATTTCCCTGTCCCCTAAGGTCATGTGTGATCTGGCTCCTGCCCCGCCAGCTCAGTACCCTCTAACTGAAACTTCAATTAAGATTTCTCCTCCATCATACCCAGGTCTGTCAACCCTCAGGGCTTTGCACACCCTGTTTCCTCTGTCTGGGAATTTTCTGCCTCTTCTTGAGATGTCAGCTTCTCTCATCTTTAACTCTCAGCTTGAATATTATTACTCTCTCTGAGAGGCCATATCAGATCACAGCCTCTAAAGACCACCTTGTTTGTCCTTTAGTTTGTTTGTTTTCATAGCACTTATCACAATTTACAATAATTATAAGTTTTTTTTTTTTTAATCAATCAATCAGTTGATGTTTTGGTCTGTTCCATGTTAACAAATGAATTCCACAAAGAAAGGGACATATATATGCACAACCATGTTCTTTGCAGCATTATTCACAATGGCAAAAAGATGGAAACAACCTAAGTGCCCATTAACAGATGAATGGCTAAACAAACTGTGGTACATACACACAACGGAATACTCTCACAACGTGGATGAATCTGGAGGGCATTATGCTGAGTGAAATAAGTCAATCACAAAAGGACAAATATTGTATGAGACCACTATTATAAAAACCCAAGAAAAGATACATACAAGGAAAAAAACAAACTTTGATGGTTAAGAGGAAGGGGTGGAGGGGAAGTTACTAACTAGATAGTAGACAAGTGCTAACTTTGGTGAAGGAAAAGACAGCACACAATATAGGGAAAGTCAGTACAATTTGACCAAGGTAATCACAGAAACTTCTGAGACACATCCAAAAACCTTGAGGGACTGAGTTACTGGGGCTGAGGGCTGAGGACCATGGTCTTGGGGGACATCTAGGCCAACTGGCATACCATAGTTCATAAAGAAAATATTCTACATCCTAAGTAGCATCTGGGATCATAAAAGCTTGAGCACTGGAAAACAACAGAGAATCCCTGAGGGAGCAGGGGAACAGTGGGATGCAGATCCCAAATTCTCATAAAAAGACCAGATTTAATGTTCTGACTGAGACTAGAAGGACCCCGGTGGTCATGGCCCCAGGCCTCTTGTTGGCCCAGGACAGGAACCATTCCCAAAGCCAACTCTTCAGACAGGGATTGGACTGGACAATGGGTTGGAGAGAGATGCTGGTGCAGAGTGAGCTTCCTGGATCAGGTGGACACTTGAGACTATATTGGCATCTCCTGCCTGGAGGGAAGATGAGAGGGTAGAGGGAGTTAGAGCTGGTGAAATGGGCACGAAAAGAGAGAGAGGAGGGAGGGAGTGGGCTGTCTCGTTGAGGGGGGGAGCAATTAGGAGTATGTAGCAAGGTGTATGTAAGTTTTTGTGTGACAAACTGACTTGATTTGTAACTTTTCACTTACAGCACAATAAAAAAAAAAAAACTTGAGCACCACCATCTATGATACATCTATTGGTCCCATCCTGTCCAGAGCAAAGGAGAATGAAGAGAACCAAAGACACAAGGAAAATATTAGTCCAAAGGACCAATGGACCACATGAACCAGAGGCTCCACCAGCCTGAACCCATAAGAATTAGATGGGGCCCAGCTATCCCCACCAACTGCTCTGACAGGGATCACAATAGAACATCCCAGACAAAACTGGAAAAAAATATACAACAAAATTCAAATTCACAAAAATGGAGACCAGATTTACTGGCCTAACAGAGACTGGAGGGACCTCCGAGACTATGGCCCCCTGGACAGCATGCTAACTCAGAACTGAAGCCACTCCCAAAGACACCTTTCAGTCAAAGATTAGACAGGCCTGTAAAACAAACAATAATGCATGTGAGGAACGTGCTTCTTAGTTCAATCAAATATATGAGACTAAATGGGCAACGCGTGTCCAAAAGCAAAGACAAGAAGGCAGGGAGGGGCAGGAAAACTGGACTAAGGGACACTGGGAACCTGGGATGGCAAGGGAAAGGGGGGAGTGCTGACACATTGCTGGGACTGCAATCGGTGTCATAAAACTATCTGTGTATAAATTTTTGAATGAGAAACTTATTTCCACTATAAACTTTCACCTTAAGCGCAATAAAATTTTTAAAGAAAAAGAAAGAGAGGTGTCTGACTCATTCACCCTGGTATTCCCCGTGCCTGGCACAGTAACTGACTCATAATAAGCAACTCGACATATGTTTATTGACCGAATGATTTTTTATTGTACACTTTATGTTACATGCATGGAAATTTTCACAACTTTAATTACATTTTTATGTGTCTTTTTATTGGCTTAATATCTTCTTTACTAAACTGCTATGAGAGAAGTGTCAGGTCCATTTTGTTCATTGTTATATTACTGGAACCTTTCAAGTAATAAGCCCCTTAACATATATTTATTCAATAAATTAATGAATGAAATAATTATCAGTGGGGGACACTTTAAAAGTACTACTGATGGTCCTAGACAGTTCATTGCATAAGGTAAAGCAGGAAAAATCTACTATCATCTGAACTTGGAAAAGCCAAGTTTCAACAGGTAATGATTTACTGTGATCCCTTTATTTAATCATATACATGAAAATTAATATCTAATAACCAGCCTGTCAGATAGAGATTATGCTTTCCTTTTTTTAAAATCGGTAATCCAGTTCTGTATGTTAACATCTGCTCGAAATGGACTGTTCGCCATATGTGAGGACGGAATACGTGTAAAATCGTCTATGATGTTTAACAACCTAGCCATTATTTTTTGGGTATAATTTTGACAGAAGTTTTCCAGAATTGTTACTGGTACATAATCCAATTGCACACTTCTAATCCATGGAATAGTTTCAGTGCTATAACATCAGATGACCATTGTGGTAGATGACAAAATGGCCATAATTCCCTGTGTCTTCTCCCACCAACAGGTGGAGTCTGTTTTCCCACCTGTTAAATCTGGGCTGGTCTTGTGACTTGTTTTGGCCAATAAATCTAATAAAAAAATTAATAGAATATGGCAAAAGTAATGTCGTACCAGTTCTAAGTCTCGACCTCAAAAAGCCTTTCAGCTTCTGCTCTTGCTTTCTTAGAAATCTACAAATGCTATGTGAATGAGTTTGATTTGCCTGTTGGAGGATGAAAGTCCACTAAGAAAGAAGCCCCAGTTGTGTCAGATATCACAGCTGATGCCATCCTAATCAGCCAGCCGGGCCAACCCACCAGCTGCACACAGATATATGAATGAGCCTGGCTAAGAGAAGCAAAGACAAAAAAGAATTGCCCAGCTGAGCCTAGTCCAAATTGCTGACCTACAGAACCGAAAGCTGAACAAATGGCTGTTGTTTTAAGTTACTTAGTTTTGAGGCGGTTTGGTACACCGCAAAGGCTACAGCCATATTTCGCTGAATTTCAGTAATATTGACTGCTTGATTTTAAGACTGTGGACTTTGCAGATATTATCGAGTTAAAAGAGCTACATGGAAAACTTGCTAAGATAAACATTCAGTGAAAACATTTATTCTCTTTAGCACTTCAAGAATATGCTAGATTTAATTTACCACAACTGTTTTATTTTTTCCTTCTGGTTGTTCTTTGGGACATCTGATAGCAGTGGTCACACTATCACCTCAAACTCAAATTTGGTACTCTCTTCAATCAATATCTCTGCTAGTCACAGTATGTTCTTCTCCAAGCTTAAGATGACCTATTTTCTCAAAAATCAAATCGAACACACTCCATAGCAGCCTCAATTAGGTAGAAACCAGGGTTTATTTATTTTTGTGTGTAATATTGCATCTCTAAATAGCAGTATTTTGAGCAGAATAAACTTGGTCTTGTGAAGCTAAATTTCATGTGTGTCAGAAGTGTTTCCCCAACTGAGTAAACTTTGAAATGAGCAATTCTACTTTTTGACAGAAAGTGTTAAATGCGCTCGGTCATCAGATTTGACTTAGTACTCCAAAGGGTATCCAAATGTTTTTGGCAATATCTCAAAGCTCTTATGACTCTCCCAGCCAACCATCGCTCTGATGGGCAAATTTCTTCATCTAGCAGGAAGTTTTTCTGGTTAATTCACCTTTACTTAGAGTTCCATATTTTCCTCTTTCATTTTTCCTACATTTTTTAGCAGTTAGAATTTTGACCAAAAAAAATACTTTAGATAGTCCTCTCTAGTTTGTAGGCTCATTACTCTTGTGCTGAGAAACTGAAAATTCATGATTCTAACTGGATCGATTTCATTCAAAAGCCTACCACACACATCACATATATTATTGCTATTGTAGTAACTATATGTGGAAACAGCTGAGAATGCTTTTAAGAGTGTTACTTATACCCTAAAATAAATGTAAATCTAAGTCAATATCATATGCAGTTTAATTTTTCCTTTGAAATATTTTTGCCAAAACTTAGCTTCTTTGGGATTCACTATCCAAAATAGGGACAATCATACTCTTAAAAGTGCCACTTTGCCAACCAATCAAAATTTCTCACTAAGTAAGGTCCTGTTACTGTTTGGCTTCTGTACTGAATGGAATTAAAAAAAAAAACAAAAAAACCCACTGCCGTTGAGTCGATTCCGACTCATAGCGACCCTATAGGACAGAGTAGAACTGCCCCATAGAGTTTCCAAGGAATGCCTGGTGGATTTGAACTGCTGACCTCTTGATTAGCAGCGGTAGCACTTAACCACTATGCCACCAGGGTTTCCTGAATGGAATAGCATACCCTCAAAAAATCACGTCCTTTTAAGAACCTCAGAATATGAACTTATGTGGAAATAGGATTGTTGCACACGTAAATAGTTAAGTTCATATGAGGTCATACTGGAGCAGAGCAGACTCTGCCTCAAATGTGACTGCTGTCCTCATAGGAAGAGGAGAAGAGACACAGAGACAAGGAGAATGCCACTTGGATGGAGGCAGAAGTTGGTGTGATGTGTATACAAGCCAAGGAACACCAAAAGTTTCAGGCAACACCAAAGCTAAGAGAAAGACATGGAACAGATCCTCCCCTAGAGGCTTCAGAGAGAGCACGACCCTGTCAACACCTTGATTTTGGACTTCTAGGCTCTAGAACTATGAAAGAATAGAAAATACATTTCTGTTATTTCAAGTCACCTCATTTATGATACTTGCAGCCCTTCAAAATTAATACAACTCTTATGGGTCAATATTTTCCCCTTGTGGTTGCCTGGGGATAGGGATAGGTTTTGCCACTTCTTGATCTTCACATTGCTTTCCTCTTTATATTCGCTTTAACTGGATTTCTGCCATTTCCTACGTACCAGGAAGCCTGCTGTTTTTACTCGACTCTAATTCAGTTCACTAATGTACTAAATTTAACTGGATTATGGACCTAGATTAAGTCCTAAATCATTTCATCTGTTATTGCTAATTGACCATACCAGATATGAGTCTTAACTTCAACATCAGGTTGTCCAGAGATACTTTTGTGCTTTGACCTTTATTTTAATATTCTGTAGCTGGGAAAGGTTGGTTTGGCATATAATCATCACTTCTTTGGCTGGGTGCCTTTGCTTTTCTTTCATCTCTGGTAATGTAATAACATCTCTACAGTTTTCTTCCTTTTTTTAATTTTCTTTTTATCTTTGAATGTTGACGAACATGCGAGTTCTCCAATTTTGTTTTGCTTTCCACCTTACTTGGGAAATGGCCTAGCTCTCTCAGGAGCTGCTTTCATAATCAAATTTCTTTGGCTTTGCCAGAATCAACAAGAAAGTGTTTCTTGTTGTAGTCCTTCCTGAGACAACAGTCTGTGTGCTGGACCAAATTAGACAATTTTTCTCCCAGAACTTTCAAAGTTGAAGAGATATGGATATCCATATCCTTGCAAAAATCAACATGGAAATCTTCCTTCTCAGGCTATCAGCAGCCTCCCCTATGCAGAAGATAGTTCTTCACTGGTCAACAAATTTCCTAGAGCTTTGGAAATTAAATCTTTCTCTGTCCAGGAATTACAGTGTTGGTGAAGAATATTGAATATGCCACTTACTGCCAGAGGACTGAACAACTCTGTGTTGGAAAAATATAGCCAGAGTGCTCCTTAGAAGCGAGGATGGTGAGGTTTCATCCCACATTACTTTGGACATGTTATCAGGAGGGACCAGTTCCTGGGGAGGGACATCATGCTTGGTAAAGTATACAGTCAGAGAAAAAGAGGAAGGAAGACCTTCAACAGGATTGACACAGTGGCTGCAAAAATGGGCTTATACACAGCAACGATTGTGAGGATGATACAGGACCAGGCAGTGTTTTGTTCTGTTGTACATAGGGTCGCTATGAATCCAAACCAACTTGGTAGCATCTAATGACAACAACAACTGTCCAGGAGTATCAGTTTGTTGAAGAAGAAACAAGAAAAAAGTGTATTCAGTAGAAACAGTTGATCCTTTAAAGTTCCCTGCTTTATTATTTAAAAAATAGCTTCCTGATTTTGTGATCTGTATGATTCTAGAGGCCAGGACATAGAACATAAGTAAGGAAACATCTGAATAAGAAATTTTGCCTTCACACAAATAATTTGGTTTTTTTTTTTTTAATTTTCCTTGTGCTTTAAGTGAAAGTTCACAAATCAAGTCAGTCTCTCATATAAAAATTTATATACACCTTGCTATATACTTGTAATTGCTCTCGTCTAATGAGATAAAAAAAATTTTTTTTTTTTAATGAGATAGCCTGCTCTTTCCCTCCACTCTCTCTTTTCTCGTCCATTCCGCCAGCTTCTGACCCCCTCTGCCCTTTCATCTCCCCTACAGATAGGAGATGTCAACATAGTCTCAAGTGTCTATTCGATCGAAGAAGCTTATTCTTCACCAGCATCTTTTTCTATCCCATTGTCCAGTCCAATCCCTGTCTGAAGAGTTGGCTTTGGGAATGGTTCCTGTCTTGGGCTAACAGAAGATCTGGGGGCCATAACCACCAGGGTCCCTCCAGTCTCAGTCAGACCATTAAGTCTGGTCTTTTTATGAGGATTTGGGGTCTGCATCCTACTGCTCTCCTGCTCCCTCAGGGGTTCTCTGTTGTGTTCCCTGTCATGGCAGTCATCAGTTGTAGCCGGACACCATCTAGTTCTTCTGGTCTCAGGATGATGTAGTCTCTGGTTCATGTGGCCCTTTCTGTCTCTTGGGCTCATAATTACCTTGTGTCCTTGGTGTTCTTCATTCTCCTTTGATCCATGTGGTTTGAGACCAATTGATGTATCTTAGATGGCTGCCTGCTAGTTTTTAAGACCCCAGATGCCACTCTCCAAAGTGGGACGCAGAATGTTTTAATAGATTTTAGTATGCCAATTGACTTAGATGTCCCCCGAAACCATGGTCCCCAAACCCCCGCCCCTGCTGTGCTGGCCTTTAAAACATTCAGTTTATTCAGGAATTTTTTTTTTGCTTGTGGTTTTTGCACAACTGCTTTTGGCCAGTTGTGCTGGCCCCTCCTATATTGTGTGTTGTCTTCCCTTCACCTAAAGTAGTTCTTACCTACTATTTACTTAGTGACTACTTCTCTTCCTCCCTCCCTTCCTATTCTCATAACCATCAAAGAAGATTTTCTTCTCCATTTAAACTATTTCTCGAGGTCTTATAATGGTGGTCTTATACAATATTCGTCCATTTGCAACTGACTAATTTCACTCAGCATAATGCCTTCCAGATTCCTCCATGTTATGAAATGTTTCACAGATTCATCACTGTTCTTTATCGATGTGTAGTATTCCATTGTGTGAATATACCATAATTTATTAATCCATTCATCTGTTGATGGACACCTTGGTTGCTTCCATCTTTTTGCTATTGTAAACAGTGCTGCCATGAACATCGGTGTGCACATATCTGTTCTTATAAAGACCCTTACTTCTCTAGGATATATTCCAAGGAGTGGGATTGTTGGATCGTATCGTAGTTCTATTTCTAGCTTTTTAAGGAAGCACCAAATCAATTTCCAAAGTGGTTGTCCCATTTTACATTTCCACCAGCGGTGTACAAGTGACACAGTATAAATAGGTTCTAAAATCAGGTAGAGTGAGGCCTCTCATTTTGATCTTCTTTTTCAGTAATGCTTTACTAATCTGGGTCCTCTTTCCCTTCCATATGAAGTTGGTGATTTGTTTCTCTATTTAATTAAAGAATATCTTTGGAATTTGGATCAGAATTGCATTAAATCTACAGATCACTTTTCGTAGAATAGACATTTTTACAATGTTAAGTCTTCCTATCCATGAGTAAGGTATGTTTTTCCACTTATGTAGGTCTCTTCTGATTTCTTGCAGAAGTGTTTTATAGTTTTCTTTGTATAAGTCTTTTACATCTCTGGTAAGATTTATTCCTGAGTATTTTATCTTCTTGGGGGCTACTATGAATGGTATTGATTTGGCGATTTCCTCTTCGATGTTCTTTTTGTTGGTGTAGAGGAATCCAACTGATTTTTGTATGTTTATCTTGTGTCCCGATGCTCTGCTGAACTCTTCTATTTCAGTAGTTTTCTTGAGGATTCCTTAGGGTTTTCTGTGTATAAGATCATGTCATCTGCAAATAGAGATACTTTTACTTCTTTCTTGCCAATGTGGATGCCCTTTATTTCTTCATCTAGCCTAATTGTCCTGGCTAGGATCTCCAGCACAATGTTGAATAAGAGTGGTGATAAAGGGCATCCTCGCCTGGTTCCCGATCTCGGTGGGAATGTTTTCAGGCTCTCTCCATTTAGGGTGATGTTGGCTGTTGGCTTCGTATACATGCCCTTTATTATGTTGAGAAATTTTCCTTCTATTCCTATTTTGCTGAGAGTTTTTGTCAAATGCCTTTTCTGCATCAATTGATAAAATCATGTAATTCTTGTCTTTTGTTTTATTTATATGATGGATTACATTAATTGTTTTTCTGACATTGAACCGTCCCTGCATACCTGGTACAAATCCCACTTGGCCATGGTGAATTTTTTCCTTTTTTTTTATATGTTGTTGAATTCTATTGGCTAGAATTTTGTTGAGGATTTTTGCATCTATGTTCATAAGGGATACAGGTCTGTAATTTTCTTTTTTGTGGTGTCTTTACCTGGTTTTGGTATCAGGAATATGGTGGCTTCATAGAATGAGTTTGGGAGTATGCTGTCCTTTTCTATGCTCTGAAATAGCTTTAGTAGTAGTGGTGTTAAGTCTTCTCTGAAAGTTTGGTAGAACTCTGCAGTGAAGCTGTCTGGACCAGGGCTTTTTTTTTGTTGGGAGTTTTTGGATACCTTTTCAATTTCTTCTTTTGTTATGGGTCTATTTTAGTTGTTCTACTTCTGTTTGTGTTAGTTTAGGTAAGTAGTGTGTTTCTAGGAATTCATCCATTTCTTCTAGGTTTTCAAATTTTTTAGAGTACAGTTTTTCATAGTAATCTGCTAGGATCCTTCTAATTTCAGTTGGGTCTGTTGTAATATCGCCCATCTCATTTCTTATTTGGGTTATTTGTTTCCTCTACTGTTTTTCTTTTGTCAGTTTGGCCAATGGTTTATCAATTTTGTTGATTTTTTTAAAGAACCAGCTTTTGGTCTTGTTAATTCTTTCAATTGTTTTTCTGTTTTCTATTTCATTTAGTTCTGCTCTAATTTTTATTATTTGTTTTCTTCTGGTGCCTGAGGGTTTCTTTTGTTACTCCCTTTCTGTTTGTTCAAGTTGTAGGGCTAATTCTTTGATTTTTGCCATTTCTTCTTTTTGGATGTGCACATTTATTAATGTAAATTGGCCTCTGAGCACTGCTTTCGCTGTGTCCCAAAGGTTCTGATAGGAAGTGTTTTCATTCTCATTGGATTCTATAAATTTCTTGATTCCATCCTTAATGTCTTCTATAATCCAGTCTTTTTTGAGCAGGGTATTGTTCAGTTTCCAAGTGTTTGATTTCTTTTCCCTGCTTTTTCTGTTATTGATTTCCACTTTTATGGCCTTATGGTCAGAGAAAATGCTTTGTAATATTTCAATGTTTTGGATTCTGTTAAGGCTTGCTTTATGACCTAATATGTGGTCTATTCTAGAGAATGTTCCATGTGCACTAGAAAAGAAAATATACTTGGCTGCTGTTGGATGGAGTGTTCTGTATATGTCTATGAGGTCAAGACTTGGTTTATTGTGGCATTTAGATCTTCTGTGTCTTTATTGAGCTTCTTTCTGGATGTCCTGTCCTTTTCTGGAAGTGGTGTGTTGAAGCTCCTACTATTATGGCTGAGCTGTCTATCTCACTTTTCAATGCTGATAGAGTTTGTTTTATGTATCTTGCAGCCCTGTCATTGGGTGCATAAATATTTAATATGGTTATATCCTCCTGGTATATTGTCCCTTTAATTATTATATAGTGTCCTTCCTTATCCTTTATGATGGATTTAACTTTAAAGTCTATTTTGTCAGAAATTAATATGGCCACTGCTGCTCTTTTTTGATTGTCATTTGCTTGATATATTTTTTTCCATCCTTTGAGTTTTAGTTTGTTTGTGTCTCTAAGTCTAAGGTGTGTCTCTTGTAGGCAGCATATAGACAGATCATGTTTTTAATCCATTCCACCCCTCTCTGTCTCTTTATTGAGGCATTTAGTCCATTTACATTCATGGTAATTGTGGATAGGTATGAATTTAGTGCTATCATTTTAATGCCTTTTTTTGTATGTTGTTGACAGTTTCTTTTTCCCACTTAATTTTTTGTGCTGAGTAGTTTATCTTTATATTTTGTCTTTTCCTCGTGTTCTTTGTTGTTGATTTTGTTTCTGCTGAGTCTCTGGTTTTTTCTTGTATTTTATTTTGATGTGTAGGATAGTTTGTCTCCTTTGCAGTTACTGTAATATTTACCCCTATTTTTCTAAACTTAAACCTATCTTTTATTTCTTTTTATCACCTTGTCTTCCTCTCCCTATGAAAGGTCTATGACTACATTTCTTAAAAAAAGAAAAAAAAAATTTTTTTTTTTTCTTTTTTAGTCCCTCTCTATTGTTTTAATGTTGTCTCCTTTTAGATAATAACATCACTGTTTCCCTGTTTTGAACATTTTTTTATCTTCATTTATTTTTGTGATTTCCCTGTTGGGGTGACATCTGATTGCTTTGTCCAGTGTTCTAGTCTTGGGTTGATACCTGATGTTATTGCTTTTCTAATCACAGAACTCCCTTTAGTGTTTCTTGTAGTTTCGGTTTGGTTTTTACGAATTCCCTAAACTCCTGTTTACCTGGAAATGTCCTAATTTCACGTTCATATTTGAGAGACATGGGTATGTGATTCTTGGCTGGCAATTTTTTTCCATCAGTCCTTTATATAAGTCATCACATTGCCTTCTTGCCTGCATGGTTTCTGCCAAATAGTTGGAGCTTATTCTTGTTGACTCTCCTTTATAGGTGACTTTTCGTTTATCCCTAGTTGCTCTTAAAATTCTCTCTTTACCTTTGGTTTTGGCAAGTTTGATTGTCTTGGTGACTTTCTTTTAAAATCTACCTTACGTTGAGTTCAATGAGCATCTTGGATAGATATCTTCTCATCTTTCACGATATCAGGGAAGTTTTCTGCTAAAAAATCTTCAGCAATTCTCTATGTATTTTCTTTTATCCCTTCCTGTTCTGGTACCCCAAACACTCGTAGATTATTTCTTGATAGAGTCTCACATGATATGAAAGTTTCTTCATTTCTTTAAATTCTTTTATCTGATTTTTCTTCAAATATGTTGGTGCCAAATGCTTTATCTTCAAGTTCACAAATCCTGCCTTCCACTTGCTCTATTCTGCTCCTCTGACTTTCTATTGAGTTGTCTAATTCTGAGATTTTATTGTTAATGATCTGAATTTCTGATTGCTGTCTATGGATTTTTCCAGCTTATTAAATTTTTTATTATGTTCCTGAATAACCTTTTTAATTTCTTCACCTGCTTTATCTGTGTGTTCCTTGGTTAGTCTACATATTGTCTGGTTTCCTTCCTGATGTCCTGAAGGGTTCTGTATATTAATCTTTTGTATTCTGCCTCTGGTAATTCCGGGAATTCACTTTCATATAGAAGATCCCTTGATTCTTTGTTTTGAGAGCTTGTTGAGGTGATCATGGTCTGTTTCTTTATGTGACTTGATATTGACTGTTGTCTCTGAGCATCTCTAAGTTATTGTATTAGTTTATTTTATGTTTGGTTACTGTAACCTAGCTTCTTGCTAATTCTGTAATTTTATTGTTAATCTTCTGAATTTCTGATTGGTGTCTGTCTATGGATTTTTCCAGCTGATTAAACTTTTCATTATGTTCCTGAATAATCTTTCTAATTTCTTCAGTTGCTTTATCTGTGTGTTCCTTGGCTTGTTCTGTGTATTGCCTCATTTCCTTCCTGATGTCCTGAAGGGTTCTGTATGTTAAAGTTTTGTATTCTCCGTCTGGTAATTCCAGGAATGCACTTTCATCTAGAAGATCCCTGGCTTCTTTGTTTTGAGAGCCTGTTGAGGTGATCATAGTCTGTTTCTTTGTGTGACTTGATATTGACTGTTGTCTCCAAGCCATCTATAAGTTATTGTATTAGTTTATGCTTGCTTACTGTGTCGTAGCTGTTTGCTTTGTTTTGTTTTGTTATACCCCTATGGGTTGCTTGAGTGAGCTAGCTTGATTATTTTCACCTTTGGAGCTCTGAAATCCTGTCCCCAGATGGCTAGAGCTGTTATCAGGTATATCATTCTAGGAGTCCATTCACTTTTCTTGTATGAGTTCAGGCCAAGTGTCTAGGTAGCTGATCATCAAGTGTGTGGTACAGGCTCTGTCCTACAGTCTTAGAGGGGCAGGGGTGATTGGTGTAGGTACCGGTATCTGGCTGCAGTAAGTGGTCACACTCTGAATAAGGCAGGGGGCTGAGAATCTTCCCCCAAGTGTCTCTGAGGAAAGCGTGTCCCTCTTCCCTAGAGTGTAAAGGTGGGTGGGTTCTGCAGATGGACCATGGGCACCCAATGTGTTTGGTTGTAAGGGCTGGGAGGTACCAGTTATCCTTAGACCCTTGTCATGGGTAGCCAGCTGAACTGAGTGGAGCAACCAGTTCTTAGACCCCTGATGTGGGTAGCTGAGGACTGTGTTTAATAGGCAAAGCAGTGTCAAACATCAAACACTCACCTCTCCACCGCACAGCTGAAAATGTTGTAGTCTGTCAACAAGGGCCTCTTCTCCTAAAACAGGCCCACATAAATCCATGAAGGGGGGAAAGGTACTCAATGTCCATGGACTGTTTATGCCTGGACAGGAGCCGCTTCTCTCCTGAGCTCCCGTAGTTAGTGGAGCTGGCAAATTATCTTTTCTCCCAATTGCAAATTTATTCCTTCTCCAAGTCTGGGAGGATGGCTTTAGGTGCTCAATAAGGCCTATTTCAGGCCAAGGGAAATCAACAGCCAGTGAAGCCAGCTTGGGGGGCAGAGGGCACGGTAAAATATACAGAAGTACTTAGCTTTTGCCAGAAGCACTGTTCTCCTCTGATCCTGGAGGTGTGCGTAGGCTGTGTGGCTGTCTCCTTCTTCTTGAGTAAACTGCAGCCAAGCGCTAGTACCAGCCTGCTGAAGCCACTCCAGGGAATGGTGCCTGAGGGCTCCCAGTGATGCAGGTCAAGTAATTCCTCTCCACTTCTGAACTGTTTCTTCCTCCCCCTTCCACTCAGTTCATTTTCTAACTTTGCCTTTGACATTCAGGGCTCCTAGCTTGTCATAAACATACTTGTTTCACTTGTTTTTTGGGGTCTTTGTTGTAAGAGGGCTCGCTGGAACCATTTGCCTATTCTGCCATCTTGGCCCCACCTCTCTGGATGGTTTTAATGATAAATGCAACTTATTTCAGCTAAACTAATCAGTCATTGAGATGATCAGAATAATCTTAGGGTAGATTTCATCATGGGGCCACCCTATGGGGCATCAGATGCTTCCTGTGTCTGAATCACTAGTTATATGAAGATAACTAAATGTTTGAATATCCTAAAAGCCTTTTTATTGTTGTTGCTATTAGTTGCCATCAAAAGGATTCTGACTCATGGTGGCCCATGAGTGTTGGGGTAGAAGTTCTCCCTAGAGTTTTCAAGGTTGTGACTCTTCAGAAGCATATCACTAGGCCTAACTTCTGAGGCACCTCTGAGTCGTTTTGAACTGCCAACCTTTGGGTTAGTAATCCAATGAGTAATCATTTGTGTTACCCAGAGACTCCAAAAACCTTTTTAGGTACCAGATTTTTTTTTTTTTAATTGTGCTTTAAGTGAAAGTTTACAGTTTAAGTTTGTTTCTCATACAAAAATTTATACACATGTTGTTATGTGAGCCTAGTTGCTCTCCCTGTAATGTGACAGCACACTCCTCCTTTCCACCCCAGATTTCTCGTGTTCATTCAATCAGCTCCTGTCCCTTTTTGCCTTCTCATCTCGCCTCCAGACAGGAGCTGCCCATTAATCTCATGTATCTACTTGAGCTAAGAAGCACTGTCTTCATGAGTATCATTTTAAGTCAGTCTAATCTTTGTCTGAAGAGTTGGCTTCAGGAATGGTTTCAGTTCTGGGCTAACAGAGAGTCCGGGGGCCATGTCTTCCATCAGTCAGACCATTAAGTCTGGCCTTTTTACTAGAATTTGAGTTCTGCACCCCACTTTTCTCCCACTCTGTCAGGGGCTCTCTGTTGTGTTCCCTGTCAGGGGGGTCATTGGTGATAGCTGGGTACCATTTAGTTCTTCTGCTCTCAGGTCTATGGAATCTCTCGTTTATGTGGCCCTCTCTGTCTCTGGGGCTCATATTTTCCTTATGTCTCTGGTGTTCATTCTCCTTTGCTCCAGGTGGGTTGGAACCAACTGATGCATCTTAGATGGCCGCTAGCTATCTTTTAAGAACCCAGACACCACTCGCCAAAGTGGGATGCAGAACATTTTCTTAATAAACTTTGTTATGCTGATTGACCTAGAAGTCTTCTAAAACCGTGGTCCCCAGACCCCCACCCCTGCTACTCTGTCCCTCAAAGTGTTTGATTATATTCAGGAAACTTCTTAACTTTTGGTTTAGTCCAGTTCTGCTGACTTCCCCTGTATTGTGTGTTGTCCTTCCTTTCACCTAAGATGATTCCTGTCTAGTATCTAGTTGGTGAATACCCCTCTCCCTCTCTCCCAACCCTCGAAACCATCAAAGAATGTTTTCTTCTCTGTTTAAACCCTTCGTTGAGTTCTTATAATAGTGGTCTCATACAATATTTGCCCTTTTGCTACTAATTTCACTCAGCATAATGACTTCCAGATTCATTCATGTTATGAGCTATTTCGAGGACTTATCATCCTTTATTGTTGCCTAGTATTTGGTTTTTTTTTTTTAGTATTCCATTGTGTGAATATACCATAATTTGTTTATCCATTCGTCCATTGATGGACACCTAGGGTGTTTCCATCTTTTTGCCATTGTAAACAGTGCTGCAATGAACTTGGGTGTGCACATACCTATTCATGTGACTGCTCTTATTTCTCTAGGATATATTCCAACTGGTGGGATTGCTGAATGGTATGGTAGTTCTATTTCTACCTTTTTAAGGAAGTGCCAAATCAATTCCCAAAGTAGTTGTACCCTTTTACATTCCCACCAGCAGTATATAAGTGTTTCAGTCTCTCCACAACCTCTCCAACATTTATATTTTGTTTTTTTTTTGGATTAATGCTAGCCTCGTGAGGGTGGAATGGTATCTTATTGTACTTTTGATTTGCGTTTCTCAAACGGCTAATGATCATGAACATTTCCTCATGTATCTCATAGCTGCCTGAATGTCTTCTTTGGTGAAGTGCCTGTTCATATCCTTTGTCCATTTTTTAATTGGGTTATTTCTCTTTTTGTTGGTGAAGTTTTGCTGTGTCTTGTAGATTTTAGAGATTAGACACTGACTG
Source organism: Loxodonta africana (assembly GCF_030014295.1). NCBI lineage: Eukaryota > Metazoa > Chordata > Mammalia > Proboscidea > Elephantidae > Loxodonta > Loxodonta africana. The sequence continues at coordinate 72,645,900 of NC_087346.1, read as the reverse complement.
GATTTGTTATAGCCAAAATTTTTTCCCAGGCTGCAGGTTGTCTTTTAACTCTTTTGATGAAGTCTTTTGATGAGTACAAGTGTTTGATTTTTAGGAGCTCCCAGTTATCTAGTTCTCTTCTGCTGTTTATGCATTGTTACTAATGTTTTGTATTCTGATAATGCCACGTATTAGGGCTCCAGGCATTGTTCCTATTTTCTCTTCCATGATCTTTATTGTTTTAGATTTTATATTTAGGCCTTTGAACCATTTTGAGTTTGTTTTTGTGCATAGTGTGAGGTATGGGTCTTGTTTCTTTTCTTTTTTTTTGGCAGATGGATATCCAGTTAAACCAGCACCATTTGTTAAAGAGACTGCCTTTTCCCTAGTTAACGGACTTTGGGCCTTTGTCAAATATCAGCTGCCCATAGGTGGATGAATTTACATCTGGATTCTAAATTCTGAACTGTTGGTCTATGTATCTGCTGTTGTACCAGTACCAGGCTGTTTTGACTACTGGGATAGTATAATAGGTTCTAAAATCAGGTAGTGAGAGGTCTCCCACTCTGTTCTTCTTCTTCAGTAATGCTTTACTTATCTGGGGCCTCTTCCCTTTCTATATGAAGTTGGTGATTTGTTTCACTATCTCATTAAAAAATCCCGTTGGTATCTGGATCTGGATTGCATTGGATCTGTAGATCGTTTTGGGTAGAATAAATATTTTCACAATGTTGAATCGTCTTATCCACAAGCAAGGTATGTTTTTCCACTTATGTAGGTCTCTTTTGGTTTCTTGCAGTAGTGTCTTGTACTTTTCTCTGTATAGGCCTTTTACATTTCTTTTTAGATTTATTCTTAAGTATTTTATCTTCTTGGGGGCTACTGTAAATGGTAGTGATTTGATGATTTCCTCTTTGATGTTCTCTTTGTTGGTGTAGAGGAATCCAACTGATTTTTGTATGTTTATCTTATATCCTGATACTCTGCTGAACTCTTCTATTAGCTTCAGTAGTTTTCTTGAGGATTCTTTAGGGTTTTCTGTATATAAGATCATATCATCTGCAAATAGAGATACTTTTACTTCTTCCTTACTAATTTGGATGCTCTTTATTTCTTTTTTTAGCATAATTGCTGTGGCTAGGACCTCCAGGACAATTGTTGAATAAGGGTGGTGATAAGGGGCATCCTTGTCTGGTTCCCCTTCTCAAGGAGAATGCTTTCAGGCTCCATTTAGGATGACGTTGGCTATTGGCTTTGTATAAATGCCCTTTATTAAGTTGAAGAATTTCCCTTCTATTTCTATCTTGCTGAGAGTTTTCATTACGAATACATATTGAACTTTGTCAAATGTCTTTTCTGCATCAATTGATAAGATCTTGTGGTTCTAGTCTTTTGTTTTATTTATGTGATGGATTATATTGATTGTTTTCTCTAATGTTGAGCCATCTCTGCATACCTGGTATGAATCCCACTTGGTCATGGTGAATTATTTTTTTGATATAAAATAGAACTCTATTGGCTAGAATTTGTTGAAGATTTTTGTGTCTATGTTCTGTTATTTTCTTTTTTGTGTGGCATCAGAATTTTTTTTTTTTTTTTAATTTTCACATGTATCAATGGTTTCAGGGTTTTTGAAGTCAAGAGGTTTAGGTGCTTAGGTAACTGGAATGCATTCCAAATAGAAGTAAAAAATGGAAAGAGATGATATTTATTAGGTGTTTATGATACACACCTTACCTAATGATCTCATTTGTTCTTCACGTACTTCTTTAAGTAGATATTATATCTCTATTTTATAAATGAGTAAACTAATATTTAAAGATGTCAAGTTACCTGCTTAAAGTTACACTATGCCCTGGCTTGTATAATGGTAGGCAAAAGGCATGATTTTACCTAGGTCTGTCTCCAATGTCCTTGCTTATTTCCCACTACTCATATGACTTCCTGAGAAGCAGAAGAGTAAAAGCAAGGAGATAGGATTTATTTATCTTAGTGACATTTCCTGTATGATTTATTTTCTATGTCTACTAGGGTTTTAGAAAAATGATGTGTATATTGTGAGAGACAGTATCTTGAGAATGTAGAGAGACACATTTGAACATAAATGTTTTCTATGTACGCAACTGACTGAAAAGAATCATATCAAGATCAAAATACATAACTTAGAATCAAGTTATGCTTTTATATCCATAGACCATTAGAGATGCAGAGTATTAGTTAAGATCATGGGTCTCTGGAGCCAGCCTGCCTGTGCTCAACTTCCTCTTTGTCTCACAAGCTGTGCAACTCTGAGCAAGTTACTTAACCTCTTTGTGCTTCAGTTTCCTCACCTGTAAAATGGGGGTGGTTTTAAAGGGATTATATAAGTAATATATAAATGTTATTTAGAGTCATGTCTGGCTTACAATAAGCATTTTAAAGCATGCTATTAAGTACTTATTATATTAGCTTATGCCCTGAATCTCAAAAATCCTATAAATCACTGTCATAAACATTTAAAAAAAAAAATTAGCCAACAAAATTGATGGTGGTATCATCAGACTGTCCCAGAAGTTCCCATTACAGATCATATTCTCCTTGGGAACATAGTCTATATCATAATGGTTAGTAGAGAGACGGTATAGAATAGTGGTTAAGGCTGCAGGCCACCAACGCATTTGTTTCTACAGGCCAGTGTCTGAGTCCTGATTCTCTCACTTAATAGAAATATAGCCAGGGTAACTGTGATGGTTAAGGTTACCCTGGTTTGGCCATGATTTTCAGTAGCTTGGCAGTTATATGATGATGTAGTTACCCTCTGTTTTGTAGTATAATATAATCACGTCCATGATGTGATCTGATGTGATCAGTCAATCAGTTGTAAGGTGAGTTTCCTCAGGGGAGTAGCCTGCATCCAAAATATACGGATGTTCTGGCAAAGCTCACTGGCTTTTGGTCACTCTGGATCCTGCAACCAGTTCATTATCATCTGGTCTACAGTTCTTGGGACTTGAGCCAGCGGTCTGCTGTATTGCCTGCAAATCTTGGGATTTGTTGGCCTCCAGAGCTCATGAGCCAGCAATCTGCCATCTGACCTGCCAGCCTTGGGTTTGTCAGTTCCCGTATGAGTCAGCAGAAGCCTCCAGCCTGATACCTGACTCACAGACTTGGGACTTGCCAGCCTCTACAACCATGTAAGTGATTTCCTCGAGATAAATCCTACCGTGTGTGTGTGTGTGTGTGTACACAGTCTTCATGGTTTTGCTCTTCTAAAGAACCCAGCCAAAAACAGTAACTTTACCCAACTGAGCATTTTTCCATATCTATAAAATGGGAAAATAATAAGTATCTCACAGAGTTATAGTGGAGATTAGTAAAACCATGCTTTGTACAGAACCCAGAGGCTCTCAAGAAGTTATTCATATACGTATTCATCATATCAGTTCAATACTTTGAAGCCTCGAATAGGAATTCATTTGCTTGGTGCCTTTAGAATTTAATTACTCTTGATTGTATATCATGTCTTAAACTTGTGGAGTATATTAACGTTTCCTCAGTGCTTCACATCCTTCATCTTCTTTAATCCACAAGGTAACCTTGTGAGATAGGTATCATTACTCTTTTGTTGCAGAGAAAACCACAGCAAGATCCCAAAGATCACTAAGCTGCTAAGTAATAAATAGAACTAGAACTTGCATTCAGATCTTCCGAATAAAGGCTTCTGTAATAGTTTTTCACTTTCCCTTACTTTCTTCTGAACATCGTCAAGAGAATTATTTGAGCCTTTGGAAGACAGGAGTGACAAGTTTTTTTCATTTTGTTTTGTTTCTTTTCTTTTCTAGCAGTAGGTAGCTCATATGTGCCTCTCATGTTATATTGGACCAAATTGATGCAAAGAAAAAAAAAAAACTTTCCTAAAATCAAGTAGATAGTTTCAAAGTAGAGAAAAGGAGAAAGAAAGATGATGATAAGCTTCATTTTTTGCAAATATCTATCATTTGCTGTTCTCAAGTCAGTAAGAATCATGTATCAAATTAGTTTACAGAGTTCCCATTGAGAATCGAGAACCAAAAAAAAGGTAGGCAGGAAAATGAGTTGGGCAGGCAACCAAACTTTTTTATATTTTATGTTTTTCTTTTCTTTTTTTTAAACATTCTGTTTTCATACATATACAATTATGAACATTGAAAAATGGTTTAAAACCCCAATAGAAATATTATTAAATTATGAAAAATACATAGTTGATAGGAATGTGTAGGTAATTACTATGATTTTTCCCCCTAATCTACTGTCAATAATTTTTTCCAGTGGTATAAACTGACATTTACTTTCTTGTCTTTTTTAAACTCCTGGGTTTCGGCTGAAGTTCAATTTCCAGGAAATCTCTCCCCTTTTGGGGTCACTGTGTACCACAGCCCCAGATTCATCCTGAGTCCCTTGCCCAGGTACACAACTGTACAACTCACCATCTGTTCAGGCTGGTTTAGTGGATGGTGCCCATGTGACAAAATTATATCCCTCTGAAAGGAGCTGAAATGAAAGAGAACAGATATTACCCACTTATGGATGGGATCAAATGTAGGAAGCCATGGAGCCTGGCTGCCCATGATCACAGGCTTTGCCAGCAGGCTCTAGCTTTAGCATTTCTGTCTCTTGTATGTGTCCTGCTCCTTTTTAAAGAGTGCTAAAATATAGAAAATATAAAACCGAGTGCTTTCTACAGGAAGGCAGCCCTGCTGCTTTACATGCTAAGTTTAAGGAGAGATGTATAAGATCATGGTATTGTACTAGTCACTTGAGAAACGGGAAAAAAAAGGAGCCACAGGTCAACTATAAATACCCTAACAGGCCAAAAATGACTGAAGAAATAAAATTGTGAATCAAGATACAATTCACTTTTGGTTAATGAAACTAACAGAACTGACTGAATTTTTCTGGGTGTTGGAGGGGTGGGCTAATTTTCCATCCTTGAAGTGTATTTGCTATTTCTCCCAGTATCACACCTTCCTTTGCCCACCCTGAAGCGACCACTGTACATTAGAAAATCAGGACTTCCTGTTGTTCACTGTGACTGTTTCTGTCAGCTTGTTTAACAGCTACAAAGACACGCTGCGAGCCCTTCAGCCAGCTTGGGACCGCAAGTGAGTATGTGGTGTGAAGAAGGCCTCACCGTGCAATTTAACAGATTCCCAAAAAAGGAACTAAAGTCCTGAGAGAAGGCTTTCATGACATTAAAAATTATGGTTGGTGAAACTTGGCTGGATAAGCTGAGGAAATCTTCATCTTTCTAAAAAGATTCACTTCATGTATTGGGTTTAAGTTCAGCCTTCAAAGGACCTATTTGAAATCATGCTGTTCTTGCATCTGGCTGAGGACGTCCTATTCCAATTTAACCACACACAAACGCCATTGTTAGTCTTTCAACATTTGATTAAATCAAGGGTTCACCTTCTTTAAAGCCTAATTCTTTATAGTTGTAATACCATCAATAAGCCTTACCCAGTAAAAAAAACCAGTGCCGTCGACCCTATAGGACAGAGTAGAACCGCCCCCTAGAGTTGCCAAGGAGCTCCTGGCAGATTCGAACTCTCGACCCTTTGGTTCGCAGCCGTAGCATGCTTATTATTAGGATGCTTATTATTTTACAGCGAAGTGAATTTCCTGGCTAGATAAAATGTTTCCCATAATCAATTTTTATTTCAATGCTCGTTTACTGGGAACACATTAACATGTGTTAGACTAGTTTTCTGCTTTACAATTCATAGTGTACTAAATATGATTTAATTACTTATTAAATAATTAAGCTTCTTGCTGTGCTTTCAGGTTACCATTATGATTATTAAGTAGACATCCTAGGTGATGTTGCAGAAGATACAAGAGAGTTGAATGATTTATACCAACCTAAGAATATATTCTCAAAGATCTTTTGTAAAAAGTCCATGATTTGACCTTAAAGTTCTGTCATTTTCTTCTCTTATACATGCACATGCCAAAACAAACAAACAAAAACACAAGCCCATTGCCATCTAGTCAACTGCAACTCAGTTTTCACTCGACTATTAACTGAAAGGTTGGTGGTTCAAACTCATCCAGTGGCACCACAAAAGAAAAGCCTGGCATTCTCCTTCCATAAAAAATTGCACCCAAGAAAACCCTATGGAAATTCTACTCTGTGACACATGGGATCACCATACATGCACCCACAGAAAACCCATTACTGTTGAATCAATTCTGACTCAGGCATGCACATAGGGAAAAAAATGCAGGTTGATGGAAGGATAAAGTTTATTAAGCATTTATAGGAACTATGTCGAACAGCAAAAGACTTAACAATAGAGTAGCCTTGGTTTCCCTTTTCTTGCAGATACTGCTGGCAGGGTATACATTCCTTCCCACAGAGATCAAGGTAGAGGTTACTTTTAAGAATATATGAAAGTGTGTTCTGTTAAAATTGTCTTATTCCGTTAATGACTTCCCTCTATTTCCTTTCTTCTATTTTTCTATCCTCACTGACTCTTCTGTCACAGTCTACATACTCGGAACTCGTGAATTCATTAACCTGATTTTGTTTCAGTCTACCTTCTATCATTTCCAAGTTCTTTACATCCACAGTTGAGGCTAACTGGGAGGTAGTTGGAGCCCTGGTGGTGCAGTAGTTAAGAGCTTGACTTCTAACCAAAAGGTCTGCAGTTTGAATTCACTAGATGCTCCTTGGAAACCCAATGGGGCAATTCTACTCTGTCCTATAGGGTTGCTATGAGTCAGAATTGATTCTATGGCAACAGGTTTTTTGGAGGCAGCTGATAAGAGAGAGCATTGTTGTTGTTAAGTGCCATTGAGTCAGCTCTGACTCATAGCAACCCCATGTGTTACAGAACAAAACATTGCCTGGTCCTGCGCCATCCTCACAATTTTTGCTATGTTTGAGCCCATTTTTGCAGCCACTGTGTCAGTCCATCCCATTGAAGGTCTTCCTCTTTTTTTACTGACCCTCTACTTTACTAAGCATGATATCCTTCTCCAGGAATTGGTCCGTCCAGATAACACATCTAAAGTAGGTGAGACTTCTGCCATTCTTGCTTCTTAGAAGCATTCTGGCTGTACATCTTCCAAGAGAGGTTTGCTCATTCTTTTGGCAGTTCGTGGTATATTAAATATCCTTCGCTAACACCATAATTCAAATGTGTCAATTCTTCTTCAGTAGTCCTTTTTCTTTTCATTGTCCAGCTTTCACATGCATATGAGACCACTGAAAATACAATGGCTTGTGTTAGGTGCACCTTAGTCCTCAAAGTGACATCTTTGCTTTCTAACACTTAAAGAGGTCTTCCGCAGCAGATTTGCTCAACGCAATACATTGTTTTATTTCTTGACTACTGTTTCTATGGGCATTGATTGTTGGTCCAAGTAAAATGAAATCCTTGACAACTTCAAATATTTTCTCTGTTGTGGCGTTGCTTATTGGTTCAGTTCTGACGATTTTTGTTTTGTTTATGTTGAGGTATAATCCCCAAGAAATGGTCCAGTAACCCATTGCCGCTGAGTCAATTCCAACTCCTAGCCACCGTATAGGACAGAGTAGAAGTGCCCCCATGAGGTTTCCAAGACTGTAATCTTTGTGGAGGCAGACTGCCACACCTTTCTTCAGCAGAGAGGCTGGTGCATTCAAACCACGAAGCTTTTGGTTAGCAACCAGGCGCTTAACCATTGCTCCATCAGGGCTCCTCAAGAGACGGTAGAATGGTGAAAATCCAAACCCTGTTGACTCAGGAATGGAGATTCAAGTTAGGAGCTGGAAGAGGGAAGAGTGGAATGAATGATGGAGAAATTGCTGAAGATGGGACCAAAAGAGGCCAGGTAATTTAACTGAAGACAACATCTTCACCTAAAGATAACAAAGAAACCTAGTGGAAGACCAAGTATAGACATGATATTGGATCACAAACTTGGGTACCACCAATTTTTTTAATAAATTTTATTTATTTTGTTGTTGTTGATAATGTGCACAGCAAAACATACACCCACTCAACAATTTCTACATATGCAATTTAGTGACATTGATTACATTCTTAGAGTTGTGCAGCCATTTTCACTCTCCTTTTCTGATTTGTTCCTTCCTCATGAACATAAACTTACTGTCCCCTAAGGTTCCTATCTAATCTTTTGAATTGTTGCTGTCAATATGATTTCACACAGATAGTTCTTAAAAGAGCATAATGCTCAATGTTGACATTTTTTGCTAGTAAGCTAAACCATAGTTCAGTTTTAAGATGACTTCAGGGGATATTTTTGGTTTAAGGTTTAAATATTATCTCAGAGCAATAATTTCAGGGATTCATCTACCTTCCATGGCTCCAGAAAGTCTGAAGTCCAAAAGAATTTGAAATTCCGTTTCACATTTTTCCCGTTTTGATCAGGGTTTGACTGGGAGAATATCTTTGGGAACTATATATTCAAAGGATCTGACAGTCAAAACATATATAACTTCCACACCTTAACAACAAAAAGACAATCCAATCATAAAATGGGCTAAGGACTTGAATAGACATTTCACCAAGGAGGGCATGCAAATATCTACCAGACACATGAAAGTATGCTTAGCATCATTAGCCAATAGAGCAATGCAAATCAAAACCACAATGAGATACCATTTCACTCCCACTAGGATGGCGTAGTGGTTAAGTGTTACCACTGCTAACCAAAAGGTCAGCAGTTTGAATCGCCAGGTGCTTCTTGGAAACTCTATGGGGCAGTTCTACTCTGTCTTATAGGGTTGCTATGAGTCCGAATCGACTTGACGTCAGTGGATTTTTTTTTTTTTTTTAGGATGGTTAAGATTAAAAAAAGAAAATGTTGGCGAGGATGTGGGGAAATTGGAACCCTTATCCATTGCTGGTAGGAATGCAAAAATGTTACAGCCATTGTGGAAAACAGTGCGGCAGCTCCTCAAAAAACTAAAAATAGAGCTAAACCATATGACCCAGCAATTTCACTCTTAAGTATATACCCAAAAGCCTTAAAAGCAGAGCCTAAGAAAGAGACTTGTACACCAATGTTCATTGCAGCACTATTCACAATAGCCAAAAGATGCAAACAACCTAAATGCCCATCAACAGATGAATGAATAAACAAAATGTGGTACATACATACAATGGAATACCAGTCAACCAGTAGGAGAAATGAAGTCTTGATACATGCTACAGTGTGATGGAACTTGAAGACATTATGTTGAGCAAAATAAGCAAATTACAAAGGGACAAATATTTTATGATCTCACTTATATAAAAAGAAAAGAAAAAGCGAATGTACAGAGACCGAAGTTTATTAGTGATTACCAGGGTCGAGAGGGAGGGGGTTGACAGTGATGGAAGAATTGCATTGATTAAGGGTAGGGTTGCACAGGGTACTACCAATTTTTATGTTTTCAAGGTGGGGGCCTTAAAATAGTAGGCTGCTACTGAACAACAGTTGTTTTTAGATACTAATATATTCTTAATGCTTCCAAACCTTTTTAACAATTTGATCAAAGCCTGTGTTTTCTAGTCATATATCTTCATTATGAGCCCTGATGGCACAGCGTTTAAGAGCTTGGCTGCTAACCAGGTCAGCGGTTTGAATCCACTCACTGCTCCTTGGAAACACTATAGGGCAATTCTACTCTCTCTTGTAGGGTCACTATGAGTTGAAATCAACTCAATGGCAATGGGTTTGTGTATTTTGCTCTTTTTTTTTTAATCTTCATGTTATCTGCCATCAAGTTGGCCCAGGCTCATGGCAACCCCATGTGCAATAAAAGGAAATGCTGCCGGGTCCTGTACCATCCCTGTGATCAGTTGCAGATCAGACTGTTGTGATCCACAGGATTTTCATTGGTTGATTTTTGGAAGTAGATCACCAGCCCTTTCTTCCTAGTCTATCTTAGCCTGGAAGCTCCATTGAAACCTGTTCAGCACCTCACTATTATAGCAAAACCCAAGCCTCCCCTGACAGACGGGTGATGTCAGTGTATGAGGGTATGGCCCTACCAAACTATCTCCTCCTTCACATTTCCATAATTTTATTCATACTGTTCTCAGTCTAGATACAGTGCTGTGCAATAGAACTTTCTCTGTTGACAAAAATGTTTTCTATCTGCACAGTCCAGTACAGTAGCCTCTAGTTATATTGTCAATATTGAGTAATTAAAATATGGCTACAGTGAAAAAGGAACTGAATTTTTTATTTTATTTTAATTAACTTACATTGCCACATGTGGCTAGAGATAATATACTGGGCAACACAGATCTAGACTGCCCTTCCCTGTTTCCTAATCTGTTGAATGCTTTTCTTTTCCTTTCAGTGTTCATCACTGTCAGTGCTCCACCCAGAGCCATTCATACCCCTTTTACTGCTTCTTTTTTTTTTTTTTTTTTATGCGCCTCTTGCCTAGCCTTTCAGGAGATTTTGCTTCTAACGAACTCTATTTATGACTCTCTTTAGAGGATTGTCCTAAAAGCACTGGAGCCTTTGTGCCTGCAAGACAGAGCTCAGGCAGCCTAGGAGTTTATGTCCTGCTCATCTCCCCAACCCATCCCCAGCAACCCTTACCCCGATTGCTGCAGGAGTGTGAAAATACAGCTCTCTCCCCTTGACTCAGGACAAGTCACTAAAGCTACATTCTGTAGGACTTTGCCTTGAAATGTCACCCTTGCATTGGGCTGGTTCTTCCTTGTCCAACATCCCCCACTTCCATACTAGTTGCTCCTGGAAGCACTTCCTCAATGACCACTCGCACATGTGTCAGAGCCCGTGTCTGTGGAATTCTACCTTAGACAGACCAAAACACTGATTCTTCTGTAAAGCTCTCTCCATTCCCCAATCAAAATTAATCTCTATTAACCAACTAAACATTAGATAGTTATATTTATAACTGGTTCCCCAACTAGAATGTGAGCTCTTTTAAGTTGGGGCCATATCATATTCATTCTTGTATCCTCTTTTCTCAATGTCTTATACACTATAAAACTAAAAACCAAACCACTTGCTGTCAGTATGGTTCTAATTCATAGTGACCCTATGTGCTGCAGAGTAGGACTGAACCCCATGGGATTTTCCAGGTCTGTGATTCTTCAGAATTAGATCCCCAGGCCTTTCTTTTGACGCACTTTTGGGTGGATTCAAACCACCAACCTTTCAGTTAGTAGCTGAGCATTTAACGATTTGTGCCACTCAGGGACTCCATAAAACCCGTTGCTGTCAGTCGATTTGAACTCATGACGACCCTGTAGGACAGAGTAGAACTGCCCCAGAGGGTTTCCAAGGAGTGGCTGGTGAATGTGAACTACAGACCTTTTGGTTAGGAGCTGATCTCTTAACTACTGTGCCACAGGGACTCCTATAGATGCCACAAAATATTTGTTGAATTCATTTGAAAATAAACAAAAAGGTGAAAATAATGGCCTTTTAGTCATTTTGAATAAGAATACATAAGATTTAAAGATCTTATAGAGTTTGTTGCCATGAGGTATTTATTTATTGCATGGTGGATTCTTTCCATACTCAGTAATGATGAACAGCAGCTCTTTAACCTGAAAGAAGTGTCAAAGAGAGAAATTGATAGCAGATATTTTGCTTTGATTTTGGAGTTTTCTTAATCACAAAACCAAATATTCATTTTAAAGAAATCCCTGACCAAAATTAATCTGCTAGTGGCTTTTCTTTCATCCAAAATTTCAAATCCTTTCTTTCCTACTCTAAGCCAGGCTTATTAAATTTAAATTTCAAAAGATATGGCTGGGCGGAGGGCCAGAGACCATCTTGTGACCTGATATCCCTTGATCTCAGTGAAAGGGGGAGGGCAGGGATCAATCAATCATGTTAAGATTAGCCAATTGTTGATCTTCTGTATTTCTCTCTCTTCTCTTTAAATAAGCCTCATTGTACCTAGCTTCTTCAAACCATTAGCTTTTTCTGGAATCCAAATGGTCGCCCTATATGCATATAGAATAACTGCTCACAATAAACCTTATGTTCAAATTTGACTCAGTTTTTATTATTTTTAACAGAAGTTAATTTAAAAAACTCCTTATGTATTAATCGATAAGCTCATACTTTCTTAATTTAATGAGCTCTTCACCCTTTAGAGTCCTTAGAAATTCAACTGTGGATGATTCAGACAGGTCACTGAGCCGAATCAGCGCCTCACAAACAATATACAGTAGGCAGAGAAAAGTCACACCCTCTCCATCCTTTGTTAGTTACAAGTTAGTAAAATGCGGACCATGTTGAATATCACGCAGCAATTTTAAAAATATATAGCCATATGGTTATATACGGGTTATATAAACCTATACCAAAGGGTCAGCAGTTCGAATCCACCAGGCGCTCCATTGGAAACTCTATGGGGCAGTTCTACTCTATCCCATAGAGTCACTATGAATCAGAATCGACTCGACAGCACTGGGTGTGGTTTTTTTTTTTTTAAATGGCATATATATACATAACTCTAGCAGTTCGAATCCACCAGGCGCTCCATTGGAAACTCTATGGGGCAGTTCTACTCTATCCCATAGGGTCACTATGAATCAGAATCGACTCGACAGCACTGGGTGTGGTTTTTTTTTTTTTTAAATGGCATATATATACATAACTCTATATATAACCATAGACACTCAAAAATTAATAATAACAAAAATATTTAAGACAAGAAAAATGGGTTATAGGATAGTACCTATTTTTTGAAAGGATAATTATATATTTACATAGGACAAAAACAAAAAAAAAATGCAGAATGTTACAAATGATGGACTCCGAACAGTGGAATTTTGGGTGGCTTCTATTTCCTCTTAATGCTTCGTTGAATTTTCTACAGTGAAAGTGTACAACCTTTGAAATCAGAAAAAAAATATTATTATAAGTCTGAGGCCACACCTACACCTTTCCACCCTTGAATACTCCAAAAACCAGCAACAATAATCAAAAAAAAAAAAAAAACTTAGGTCCACATGCAGGGTAATAAAGATGAAAACAACAGATTTATTTTGCTCATTGGAGAATCATTTGCAATTCAACTGACTGCAGAGTAATTGGCTCATCAAGGAGCCCTGGTGGCTCAATGGTTAAGACTTTGGCTGCTAATCAAAAAGTTGGCAGTTTGAATCCACCAGCTGCTCCTTGGAAACCTTGTGAGGCAGTTCTACTCTGTCCTATAGGGTTGCTGTGAGTTGGAATCAACTCGATGGCAACTGGTTGGGGTTTTTTTGGCTTATGAAAGGTTCATCCTATAAAAAAAAAAATAAGTCAGGCAAATTCAGTCCAATAAATTGTCCTGATAAAGATGCAACCAAACACAAACCATGGGGAGGCAATTTGATCTAACATTTGATTCTTTTCTTACATCCCCGGCAAAACCTGTATCCATGTGACAGAATATGCTAACTAGACAATCAGAACACTTAATTAGCAATTCAAATGAATCATTGATGGTTACATTGATAATATGTGAAACTTACAAATTAATTTGGCTTAAAGAACTAAACCGATTCACTGCACTTGAATCTGTCATGTAAGTAAATATGTTTGTAAATGGACTAACACGATTAAACCGCAAATAAATCACTCAGAGAGTGCTTATTGATCAAACTGTTAGGATTCGTGAAGGAAGTATCCTAAATTCTGTCACTTTGGGATTCACATTTGGCAATAAAATTACAAAAAGGAACAAAACAAATGTAACCTTACTGTATGGAGAGGGGAAACCCTGGTGGGGTAGTGGTTAAGGGCTACAGCTGCTAACCAAAGGGTCGGCAGTTCAAATCCGCCAGGCGCTCCTTGGAAACTCTATGGGGCAGTTCTACTCTGTCCTATAGGGTCACTATGAGTCGGAGTCGACTCGACGACACTGGGTTTGTTTTTTTTTGTATGGAGAGGTAGCTAATCTATAAGGCACAGACAAAACTTTTAGAAAAGCTTAATATTTAGGCTCCTAAAGTATTTAATATGGACATAGCAATATTTTTTTAAATTATGTTCATCTGTATTTCCACATCTTATACATATAATCCACCACCTGTCTGTCTATTTGTCCTTCTGTGATGGCTTGCATGTTGCTGTGATGCTGGAAGCTATGCCACTAGAATTTGAAATACCAGCAAGGTCACCCTTGGTGGGCAGGTTTCAGCAGAGCTTCCGTGAGATGACAGACTAGGAAGAAAGACCTGGTGATCTACTTTTGAAAATCAGCCCATGAAAACCCTGTGAATCATAGAATAATTGTCAGAGACTTCAGCTTGCTTACTTTGGATGCGTCATCAGGAGGGGACTATTGCTGGAGAAGGATAGCATCTTTGGTAAATGGAGGGTCAATGAAGGTGAGGGAAAGCTTCAATGAGTTAGACTGACACATTGGCTGTAACAACGGACTCAAACATACCAACAACCATGAAGAGGGAGTAGGTTCGAACAAAGTTTCATTTTGTTATACATTGGTCGCCATGAGTCAGAGTCGACGTGATGGCAACACAACTAACAACATACATACAGTAGGCTGAGAAATTGGCAAGTCAGATTTTATTATCCTTAGTTTGTTGCTGTTGTTATTGTGTGTCATCAAGTTGATTCTAACTCATAGCAACCCTGTAGGATGGAGTAAAGCTGCCCCATAGGATTTCCTAAACTATAATTTTTACAGGAGCAAATTGCTAGGTCTTTTCTCCCTCTGAGCCACTGGAGGGTTGAAACAGGTGGCCTTTCTGTTAGCAGCCAAGCACTTAACCTTTTGCCACCAGGGCTCCTTATCTTTAGTTTAGTGATGTAGAATCTGAAGGACAACTCAGCGTATTGAAGCCAACCTATATTTCCAGCATAAGTCTCCTGACCTCAGAGCAGGTATGCAGCTTCTACATCTGAGACCTATTTGCATATTAAAAGCTGAGGAAAAACAATATCTCTCTACCATCTCCGGAAATTACTTGGCAGAAATGTTCCACCCCTGCGTGCAGAATGGGGGCCACGAATGGCACTGTTCGTGCTGCAGCCGCCCTTGCCTGCACCAATTCTTCATCTGGGTGGTCTTCGGAGGAAGCCTTCAAGAGAGTGCTGATTATAACCAGAATTGCCCTGCCACCCACACTGTGCCTAGTGTCAGGACCAAGCCAGCGAAAGCATATTAGCTATCCTAAAATAATAAAAACAAATTAATGGGATTGCCTCAGGAGAAACCAAATTCCACTTACAGGCCTAGTGGCAGAAACAGCTGTTAAAATCCATTAAATAAGTTCCTGCAGTAGCTTCTTAAGGAAGTTTTTCAAAGTCTTGGGGCCACTACTATAAAAAACCTAGTTAAACATTATTCATCAAAAAGTCCTTTTGTGGGGAGGACATTTAGTGCATTTTGAAATTGTCGTAGGATATAAGATTGTGGCCAGGCTATTTGGAAAGCTTATATTTTAGAAGGTTTTAATGGAGGAGCCCATAGTAGTTTTAAACTTTCAGAAGGGGAGATCAATTGCTGCATTAAAAACCCCAAAAACCTTTCCACTGAAGATTAAAAACCCCCAAAACTCTCCATTGAACATGATTTTCTTATCAAAGGACCTTCTATCAGATGTTTATAGATTTTCATAAATCTGGCTACAAATTCTATAATAAAACTCTTAGCTAATGGCAGGAGCAACTTAATACTTTTGCTACTTAAAAAAAAAAAAGTTGTTTATACACCTTTTCTTCCAAGGATATTTACATGCTGCTAAAAAGACTATTTGTTATATAGATGGACCAGTTCAGGAAGCATTCCTATATTGTTTTCATAAAGGAATGTGGCTGACAAGAAAAGAAAGGAATTCAGTTGCTCTCAGTGGCTCAAACTCTTCCTTCTTAAAAAATAAAGGCAAGTTTGGATTAGATGACCTTTGAGGGCTTCTTTGGCTTTTGGGTCCTGGGAAACTAGAATTGTAAGAGTGACAAGGCACCGAAGAGTAGCTGCCAGCTCTAAGTGCAGAGCCCACACATTCACTCAGCAAGAATTTGGAGATTGCCAACTGCAAAACGGTGTTCATAAATTTATCAGTCATGGTGATTGGATTATAAACAACAGAATTCAACTCTGGTTTAATGGCAGGCAAAAGGGAAATGGAGGGCCCAAGACGCATCGGGAAACCTGAAGAAGCAAAAACCTGAAGGGACAAGAACTAGGGGCTTTCTGGGGTCTAAGTGACTGTTTCTCAGGAAACTGCACCTTGACAACTGGTTCCAAATATCTTTCTTCTGCCTTTGAGCCACTAGGCTCAAAATTCAAGGGGAGAGGGCACATATGATGGATTGGAGTTCGGTATTCTGCCCTCATTCCAGTGTCCCTTCATACACTGTAAAGTCTAGAAAGCTAAAAGCTATATTCCGCTGTCTCTCTTGCAACCAGTGTTCTGGAAGCTATTTAATATATTCAGCCGATCACATGCATAGATGTGAGATTGGAAAGGCAGAAGTCAGGTGGAGGCCACTTGTGCTGCTGCTGTGATTTGTGCCACAGAGCATGGATGTAAAGGTATTTAATTTTTCTGCAACAGCTTTATGTTAGTCCCAATATTTAGTCACTAGCTTAAAGGATTTTGAGAGTCGTGGCCTGAGGCATTCATTTTGCTGGTGCAGGCCCAGCAGACATGCCATGGCTCTGGTGCCAATGGTTCTGGCAGTGGTTTGTAATCTTCAGGTCACAGCTAAGGTGGCATATTCCTGGAGCCAATGGTTGCAGCAGGAATCAGAAGTTGGCATTGGGTTTCCTAATTCCTCAGCTTCCTAAAGCTAGCCTTGTCTTTGCAGACAACTCTTGTTCTGTGAGTATTTCCTGGAGGCCCAGTTCTTTCTGTTAAGTCCTCTTCTGCTTAAAAAGCTGGAGAGAGCTCTCTTGGAGTCCAGTTGGCCAATGTGGTTCATTTACCTCTTGAGTAGGGGAAGGCAGGACACATTGATTGGCAGCCCCACCAAGACTGTATACACAGTGGAAGAGGGATAATTCCCCAAATGAAAATAAAACCAAACCCATTGCCATCCAGCCAAATCCAACTCATAGTGACCCTATAGGACAGAGAGCTGCCACACAGGGTTTCCAAGGCTGTAATCTTTATGGAAGCTGATTGTCACATCTTTCTCCCCAGAGCAGCTGGTGGGTTCAAACCTCCAGCCTTTAAGATTAGCAGCTGAGTGCTTAACCACTGTACCACCAGGGCTCCTTAAATAAAAGTAAGGTGCCCTTATTTAAAATAGATAAGTAAATAAATAACATTTGTCTGTCAGTTTGTTGTACTACAGTGGCTTCCTTGTTGCTACAGTGCTGGAAGCTATGCCACTAGTATTTCAAACACCAGCAGGGTCACCCATAATGGACAGGTTCCAGTGGACCAAGACAGACTGGGAAGAAAGGCCTAGCCATCTACTTCTGAAAGATCATAGTCACTGAATATCCTGTGGAACACAGCCCTACTCTGAAACACATGGGATCTCCATGAATTGGAATTGACTCGATGGCAATTGGTAATCTAAGTCTTAAAGTTCAAGTAGATATGAAGTGCTTTCTAGATAGTGAGAACAGCAAGGCTTTTTAATAACTTAATTTGTATTGTGCATGTGTGTGTGTATGTGTGTGTGTAAAATATCTAAAAGAAGATTGAGGAGTCTATTAAATTGGAAAGGGGAAAGTTTCATTCTGAGTCTTTCTCCTAATAATAGTTGCGAATTTCATAATGGAAGGCAATTCTAAAAAGGCAATTGCAAACAACGGAGGCACTTATTACCCATCTTAACTAGCAGAAGATTCCAGGAACCCAACCTCTGTACCTCTAGCCCTACCCAGAGGACACACAGAAGGAGGCAGCTGCCTATCTCTGGCCTTTTAATTGCCCTGTGCATACTGACCTCCTTAGATATAAATTGGATTTAATTTCTGAACACATTCCAAATGCTAAGGTTAATTATCCATGGACTCCCATATCATTTGATTTTTTTTTTTTTTTAATGACTTCTCAGCATACTTGCCTCTCATACTCATGGTCACTAGCTCATGGGTTGTCCCCTGGGAATATTAGCTTTGGGACTCCAAATACACTTGCTTTCCCCAGGGAAGCTAGACCACTATTACTTCTTTCACAACTACGGCTAAGGCTGTAATTTTATTTCTGTTCTGATCTGTGACTCTGCTGTTTTTCTCACTCTGCCTTTTTTACACATTGAATTCAACTTTTACTTGCATTGGAAATGCTGCTGAGACAATATTGTCACACTGACACTTTGACCCAGACTCACACAAAGTGTTTTATGTGCCACCTGGTAGCACCATCAAGAGCCGGAAGGGAAGGAAAACTAACACTAATTGAATTTCCATTATGTGTCAGACCTTTCCCATGTGTTATTCATTTCATATAATTTATACAGTGGTTTGCATCCCAGAGCCAATCACCCTTCTGTCTGTGTCAGCACTTCCCAGGCACTGGCTACAGTAGAACTTAGCTTAATTAAGTACCTTCCCCCCAGTGGTGCCCTTTCCCTCACTCATCCTGCCATTTAATCCAGGTAATTCTCAAATCTGCCCTCACTGTTCTCAGAATACACTCTAGTCCCATCTCCCTGCTTTCCTCTTCTTTCCTGTTTCCTAATCTTTCTAAGCTGAAGCTCTAGCCCAAATGCAAGCCAGTTCTAAGTAAAATGTATCCATCTCCAAGAAACTGATACTGACCTCATAGAGAGGGAGAAATTGCAATAGGAACCACATTTCTAACATTCCAACCATTTTTCTAAAATCACGTCCACCTGTATTGAATCAATGGCATATGCTGAATGAATGTGATTCTCCCTACAGGATAGAACTCAGTAGGTATTACTTATCACACAATTTCTCATAGCTCTTCTTCTCTTCTTGACCTTCCACAATTTCATTCCAAATGGCAAGGGGAATACTAAAAGATAAGGTTTTAAAATATGGTAGAGTCTTTCCTCCCTTGAAAGATAAAACCATGACTCACAAAATGAAGGAAAGTAAGTAATATAAGCAGCGCTGAAGTGACCTCTGTGAACTGGTGAAAAAGCTGGGAGTCCTGATCCCTCTGTGCACAAGCTTGCACACATATACCATCTGCAAACTCACCATTTATTCCCCTTCTGTAGTATTTAAAAGTCTAATGAGTTGCACTGCCTCCATTTTTTTTCTTTTTTTTACATGCTAAATTCCCAAGCATAAAAGTTGTAAGAAAATCTATTTTTCCTACAGGATTCCTGGTACAGACAGTCCCCGGGTTACAAATATATGACTTATGGACAGCCAGTACTTAAGAATGGACTGCCATAAAGCCTATTATATTAAAAATTTGAGTTAAATACAGTGGTTCATAATAATGAATGCATGCATTGCTCTGTGTTGCTCATGAAAACATTGCGTGGTGGTTTGGAAGTGTATCTTAAATGTTTTCTATGTATACAAGGGTAAAATATATACTAGATGCTAAGACGAAGATTTGACTAACTGACACTAAATAAGAACCTTATGTACCTGTTCCGACTTACCTACAAATTCATCTTATAGACAGACTTAGGAACGGATCTCATTCATAACCCAGGAACTGCCTATATTAAGTGCTGGATTGGTCATACTATGTCCCATGGCTGAGAAAAAAAAGGTGCTAAGTTTCTGAAAGAATTGTGAGAACTTGGGTCCAGCTACTTTCCAGAACATGAGATGTCAGGAGAAGGCATTTCTACTTCCCATCCTCCACACCTCAGGCAATGTAACAGGAGAAATAGGAGCCAGGAGGGGAAAAAAAAAAATTAAATTTTAGGGGAATTCAGTGTCTTATGAAAAGAAACTATTTCCTCTCTTTAGCTCCCCCTACTGGGAAGAGGGGGCTTTTCATCCCTGAAACCAAGGGAGAGCCCAAATCCACTGCCTTGGAGTTGGTTCAGACTGGTAGAGAAGATATAGGACAGAGCAGAACTGCCCTGTAGGGCTTCCAGGCTGTAAATGTTTACAGGAGCAGACTGCCACATCTTTCTCCTGCAGAGTACCTGGTGGATTCGAATTACAGAACTTTTTGTTAGAAGCTGAGCACTTAAGCCACTGTGTCACCAGGGCTCCCTCAAGGGAGAGCAGTCCCACAAGAATTCTGATAATGTTTAGAGTAACTAGGAAAAAAGGTCTGGTGACCTACTTCTGAAAAATAGCCAGTGAAAATCTTATGATCACAACAGAACAATGTCTGACTCACTTGTTTTGGACATATCAACCAGAGGGATCAATCGTTCGAGGAAGATCCAGTGTTTAGTGAATTAGAGGGCTTATGAGGGTGAGGGAGACCCTCAGTGAGATGGATTGGTACATTAACTGCAAGAATGGACTGAAACATGCCAGTGATTGTGAAGATGACACAGGAGCAGGCAATGTTGTACATAAGTTCACCATGAGTTGGTGTCAACTCCACATCAGCTGTCTACCTCTATCTTAGGGTGATTGCAGAGAGTGGGGCTTGATCTTTCATTTCTTGGTTACATATTTGTTTAGGCCTGGGCTGGCTCATCTCCCCAGTCTACCTGAACAAGACAAATGGAACATGGAGAGAGGTAGTGTGGTAGGGGAGGCCTCATGAAGGGAGTCCCCCGTACGTATTCCCATCCATCACAGCCTGGCACTTGAATGATACTTATAGATGATGGACCCTAGAGTTTGGGGCTGTAGAGGGTACATAGGGACTGTAGTCTTGCTGGGAACCAAGGCAGCATGGGACAAGGAGAACTTAGTAGAAGAATGCTAGGTACTGCCATCAGTTGCATATCAGCTGGGAGACTGAATCATAAGAAACAAAGCTTAGAGAGCTGCTTGGTAGTAAGCCCCTCATCGATATGACCCAATGGAAACACTGTTGCCTTTTTACACTGGGTCCACAGACACATTTCTAGAACAGCAGAGGAGTGTCAGTAATCAGACTTTTAAAGTCAGATTTCGTGGGTTGAAATCACCCATTGATTTTACTTACTAAGTGCAGGATCTCCCTAAACTTCAGTTTCCTCATTCCTCATGGGAATAATGATGGTGCATATGGAAAGATTAATTGAGATAAAACCTTTAACATAGTAGAATGTGGTATGGATTAAAATATTTCAGCTCGTATGTATTATTACACATTTGATTATGAAGTAATAAAACATTGTATTCCATAAACATGTCTCTGGAGGTTGTTCCAAGAAGGGTCTTTGAAACCGATTTGAGTAATGACAATTAAATGGAATAAGTGCATCATTTTTCACAGTGACTATTTTGGATGAAAACTCACATCTAGATACTTTTTGTTGAACTTGTTAAAATAATTGTTCTTCATACTTTGTAGTCTCAGTTCACACGAGTTATTGGATAACTGAAGGAGCTATAATATTTCTACCAATCATGCAGACTTTCGGTGGTAGATTTTCATCACTAAGTTTTTGCCTTCCTATTTTCCATTTGTTGACCATACGCAGTGGTGTGTCTATGTTTGCAAGACGTTTAACAACTGACTCTCTGAGGGAAAAAAAAAAAAAAATCTGTTATTTATAGAGTTTTCCAATTTCTGTGATGTAAATACTCCCAACACAACCAATTTCTGGCTACCAATGTAACATCATTAATCGCAGAGTTGGAAAGAGACTTGAACATGCCATTGAAATCTCTCTCCAGGATAGCACTGAACTGGTAAATGTGATCCACTCAATACTTACTATTGATTCACTTTAAAATGTTATTGTACTAATTTATTTATTTTATACTTAAATATCCTCCCTCAAACAATTCTAATTATTATAGAAAGAACCAGTATAGTGCCCAAGTACAAGAAAGAATGAGATTTAAAAAAAAAATCTAGAAAATGAAAAATGTCAGCTACTTTCAGCAGCCTTGATAAGCCAGGAGCTAATTGTGCATAGTAGGATAGGTAAAAATTGCATTTTTATTAAGATAAAATTATAGTCCCACTGTGTCTTAGTCTTGGCTGTCTAGAGGAGTAAAACCTGTGAAGCATATATATAAATATATACAAAGAGATTTATTTCAAGGAAATGGCCCACAAAATTTTGCAGAAGTGGCTTGAGAAACTGTGGGGGTTGGTGAGTTCCAAATCTGCAGGTCAGACAACAGGATGAAGACCTTTGCTGGCTCATGTTGCTGCAAGGGCTTAGGAACCCAAAATTTATATGTCAGGTGACAGGCTGGAGGCCTCTGCTAGCTCACAGGTTCACAGTGGCTGGCAAATCCGAAATCTGCAGGTGAAGCAGTAGTCTAAAGTCTTACATCCCAAGAACCAGAGATCAGATGATGAAAAAGCATAAGGTGGAGAAAGAGAGCAAGCTTTAACAGAATATCCGTTAATATACTAGAGGCAGGCTCCACCGCCAAGGAAACTTCCCTTTTAGCTGATTGGCTGCTGGCATCAGATCACAAAATGGAAAGTGATTACATAGCGTCTACCAAATCACTGAGAATCATAGCCTAGCCAAGTTGACACACAACATTAACACACACGGCATTAATTTTCTTGACATATGGCTCCTAGTGTAGCATACCCTAAACCACAGGCCTTTTGGGTGAGTTTGCTGACTGTGGCTTATAAAGTATCAGCGTACACTGTGAGGTACTTGCAGAACTTACTTTTCCTTTGTATTAGGAATTAGCTTATGGGCCACACAAGGAGGTACAGTTCTTTACACTTCTGCAAAGGAGAGAAGACTAGAGTCAAGGAGGTAGAGTTCCCTTTCTATGGAAGAAGGAGTTGTGTCCCTCAGGCTGACAGAAGGCTATCCTAGTGTCAAGTCACAGAAGCCCAAGGATCCTTTATGGCCAGTAGTTGCCAAAATAAGATATCTACCAGGACCTCTGAAGTTAATACCACATACATTCAGATCCTCAGCTGTAGCCCAATGTGGAGACGAAAATGATCATGACCTAATTAAGGTGCTCTCTCAGAGAATGAAACTAAAAGATTATGATTAGGACTTATCTTTCTTGGAGGAAAACACTAAAAGTTCTTCCTGTTTTTGATCAAAAATAAAAACAAACAAAAAGAATTAGCAGCATGACCTCAATTTCATACCTGCATTAAAAATTCTAGAAGAACAATTCGCAATTGTCTGTGAGTAGGAGGTTCTATTACTGTCCCAATTCAATTAAATGTTGAATCAAGGCCAACTGAATTAAAAAAAAAAAAACAGCAAAGGCTTCCTGCATTTTCACATAGAACTTTTATAGAAGACTCACTGATTTTAGTGTGCTACATTTACACACTCCAGTTATGCCCTTATAATCTCCAGTGAGCAGCATGAGGTCAACCCAATTAGAAGGCAGCATGCAGACCTCCTTTCACCTCTTAGTCCAACCCTGCCAAGGTCCAATCATCCCGTTTTATAATAACTATAACCTTAGAATGGAACTGAGCAATAAAGATCTTACTATTTTCCTGATTATTAAGTAGCAGGGCCGTTATAAGAGTTTTCATTTTAAACCTATTTTAGGTATATGTAATATAATGTAGTTCTTTATCACCAATGGGTTAAGTCTGAGTTACAGTACTATATTTACATTTTGTTCTTTGTCATAATCCATTCTCATACTCTTCATGGATAAGTAGGTAGGTAAACAGATGATAGACAGGTGGTTGATAGATGACAGATAGATAGATAGATGTTGTTAGTTGCCTTCAAGTAGACTCTGACTCATGATGACCTCACGTAAAAAAGAATGAAACATTCCCAGTCCTGTACCATCTTCATTATCGTTGATATGTTTGAGACCATGGTTGTGACTATTGTGCCAATCCAGCTCAGCGAAGGCTTCCATCATTTTCACTGATCCTTTACCAGTCATACTTCTAGGAAGCATTCTCACTGAGTTTCTTCTATGACTGATTTGCTCATTCTTCTGGAAGTCCACAGTATATTCAAAATTCTTCCCCCACACCACAATGTAAAGGTATAATTCTTCTTGTCCTCCTTTTTCATTGTCCAGCTTCTATATGCACATGAGGCAATTGAAAATTAGATAGACAGGTAGAGAGAGAGAGATAAAGAGATTGTATTGTTTTCCTGATCTGTCCTTCTAATTTTGTCATACTGATCTGTTCTGTTTTTCAGTATTAAAGAGGACTTACCCTCTGAAAGCCTGATTGTATCATTTGAAGTCCTTATTTCTAGAAATATTAACACTGTCAAATTCAACAGGGAATAAATAATGTGCCTGACTGTAAAGGCACCATTTCAACAATCCAGTCTTTTAACAACAATTTGCGCTATGACTTCTGTTTCCTGTTTGGGAGATAAAAGAGCTACGAAAAAATGGAAGAATTAATGTTTTTCCTGCATTGTTTATTGATAACACTAGCATAATATGATGTTGTAGTTAAGTATATGAATTTTTGTCATCTCAAGAAACCAAAAATATCATCAGGAAGATGTTTATAATGAGACATGCTGTTCCAATGCACATGTAGAAAGGAGTTTGAGCATAGGTTTCATTTTCATATGGGTACAGTTCATGGAGATTAAAGCCCTGAGAAGACCAAGGCTTGCTACGCTGACCCCTAGGAATCTACCCACATTTAAAGTGTTTCTTTAGTCATGTAGAAGTCAAAGTAATCCCTGCAGTAAGTGAGCAAATTGTCAATCCAATATTGAACAGAGTGACGAAGAAGAAAGCTGCACCAAGAAGATCAACCCCTTTGAGATGCCAGCAAGTAGAATGTGACTTCAAAGCTTAAAGCCCTGGTCTGAATGTATGAAGAGTTGTACCCACCTTAGAAGTCACTTCTTGCATGAGCATTTCCAACAGCATCTCCTGTGAACCTATTGAACATGAAATAGCTAGTCAGGGACCCCAACCGTAAAGTGGTGTTCATTATGGCATGGCTTTATGGAACTGGCCCCATTCAGAAAACAGATGACCAACAGACTCCCAAGGAACTTTCATAACTGTGAGCTAAAGTAGGGCAGCCATAAGCAGGATGGGGCAAGAGGACTATTTTAAGGATTCCCTAAAGCACAGCTTCAAATGACAAGGCCCAGCTTTGTCACATTGGTCTGATGGGACTGTGCTTTTAAAGACCTTAGGCTAACTCAGGAAACGGAGCTAGCAAAAGGCTGAGATTCTGCAAATAGCAGCTGCAACCACACTTCCAAGAACAGAATGAGTCCTTTCAGCCATACTCATTCAAGCTATCAGTCTCTCACTGTCGTCTTGGAATTGAAAAGTCTATGCCTACAAATGATCTGACCTGCATAGAGACATTCATTTGGAACAATTTGTCCCAGCAATATTTGTGGCAAGCAACCAGACAATATATAAAGAATTGTTAGTTACATCTCAACAGGAAAAAGAACAATATCCTAATATTTTTTTTATCTGGGAAAAGAATACGAAAGAGCTGTTTCTGGAAGAGCTACGGTAGTCAGTAAACATATTTAAAAAAAAAAAAGTCAAAGTAAATAGTGATCAAAGACATGCAAGTTATGCCATTAATGAGATATTAGTTATCACCTATCCAAATATTTTTTAAATAATATTTAGTGTTAGGGAGATGTCAGGAAAACAGTGACTCAAATACTTTTATTTGCTCATTAAATACTTGCTATGCAAAAAAAAAAAAAAAAATTTTTTTTTTTTTATGCGCCAGGCACAGTTCCAGATGTCAGGGATATAGTAACAATTGAATCAAGTATAATCTTTGTCCTCATGGACTTTACATTCTATAAGAGGAGAGAAGATAATCAATTATTAAAATAATTACAGACAGTAAAAATGCTGTAAAAAGTAAAATATGTGAATGAGATAAAGCATAATAGGTGTTATTGTTGTTAGGTGCCATCTAGTCAGTTCCAACTCATAGTGACCATATGTACAACAGAACAAAATACTGCTCAGGCCTGTCCCATCCTCATAATCGTTGTTATGCATGAGCCCATTGGTGCAGCCACTGTGTCAATCCATCTCATTGAGGGTCTTCTTCTTTTTTGCTGACGCTCTACTCTTTCAAGCATGAAGTCCTTCTCCAGGGACTGGTCCTTCCTGGTAATATGTACAAAATACATGAGACAAAGTCTCATCATCCTCAGTTCTAACTAGCATTCTGGCTGTACTTCTTAGAGGACAGATTTTTACTTCCTCTGGCGGTCCATGTTATATTCAATATTCTTCACCAACACTGTAATTCAAAGACAGCAATTCTTTTTTGGTCTTCTTTTTTCTTTGTCCAGCTTTTCCATGCATATGAGGCAATTGAAATCACCATGGCTTGGATCAGTGGTACCTTAGTCCCCAAAGTGACATCTTTGCTTTTAAAGAGGTCTTTAGCAGCAGATTTGCGCAATGAAATACCTCCTTTAGGTTCTTGACTGCTGCTTCCATAGGCATTGATTATAGATCCAAGTAAGAGGAAATCCTTGACAACTTCAATCCTGTCTCCACTTATCATGATGTTGCTTATTGGTCCAGTTGTGAGGATTTTTGTTTTCTTTATGTTGCAGTGCAGTCCATACTGAAGGCTGTAATCTTTGATCTTCATCAGTAAGTGCTTCAAGTCCTCTTCACTTTCAGCAAGCAAGCTTGGGTCACTGCATATGGCAGGTTGTTAATGAGTCTTTCATAAATCCTGATACCACATTCTTCTTCATATAGTTCAACTTCTCAGGTTATTTGCTCAGCATACAGATTGAATAATATGCTAAAAGGATACAACCCTGACACACACATTTCCTGACTTTAAATCATATAGTACTTCCTTTTTCTATGTACAGGTTCCTGATAAGCACAATTAAAAGTTCTGGAATTCCCATTCTTTGAAACATAATCTACAATTTGTTATGATCCACACAGTTGAATGCCTTCGCATAGTCAATAAAACACAGGTAAATATTTTTCTGGTATTCTCTCCTTTCAGCTAAGATCCATCTGACATCAGAAATGATATCCTTCATTCCACATCCTCTTCTGAGTCTGGCTTGAACTTCTAGCAGTTCCCTGTCAATGTACTGCTACAACCAGTTTGGAATAATCTTCGGCAAAATTTTACTTGTGGGTGATATTAATGATATTGTTTGATAATTTTCACATTCTGTTGGGACACCTTTCTTTGGAATAGGCAAAAATATGTATCTCTTCCAGTTGGTTGGCCAGGATGCTGTCTTCCAAATTGCTTGACACAGACGAGCGAGCACCTCAAGTGCTATATTCATTTGTTGAAACATCTCAATTGGTATTCCTTCAATTCCTGGAACCTTGTTTTTCACTATTCCCTTCAGCGCAGCTTGGACCTCTTCCTTCAGTACCACTGGTTCTTGATCATATGCTACCTCCTGAAATGGTTGAATGAAAAGGCCAAAATGGATGTCAGAAGAGACTCTGAAACTCACTCTTGAACATGGAGTAGCTAAAGCTAACATAAGAAATAATGAAGGAAAAGAGCTGAACAGAAGATTTCAAAGGGCTGCTTGAGAAGACAAAGTATTATGGTGACATGTGCAAAGTCCTGGAAATAGAAAACCAAAAAGGAAGAACACGCTTGCCATTTCTCAAGCTGAAAGAACTGAAGAAAAAATTCAAGCTCAAGTTGCATTATTGAATGATTCTACAAGGATAATGTTGAACGACCCAGGAAATCAAAAAAAGATGGAAGGCATACACAGAGTTACTCTATCAAAAAGAATTGGTCAATGTTCAACCATTTCAGGAGGTAAGGAGTCTATTTAAGACAGGTTGGGGAAGCCCTCTCAGAGGAGATGACATGAGCAATTCTACCTCTAAAAACGTATGTTAAGGATATGACATGAATGTCTAAAAATGTTGCATTATGAAAATGTTAATGGCAGTCTATTTTTAATTGTGGCAAGTTGGAAACAACATAAACGTCACTGCAGCTTTCTGCTTGCCCTTTCTCTCTCTTGGATTGCTTGTTCTGGAGGAAGCTAGTCACCATGTTGTGAGCAGTCCTATGGAGAGGACCATATGGCAAGGGACTGAGGCCTCCAGCCAATAGTCATAGGAATAAAGGCAAAAACTATGTTACCAACAATAGTCGTAAGACGTTTGGAAGGGTCCTCTAGCCCCAGTCAATCCTAGGAATAACTGCAGCCTTGGCCAAAATGTGACTACAACTTTTTGAGGGACCCTGTGCACAAATCACTCAGTTATGTTATTCCCAAGTACCTGGACCGCAGAAACTGTGAGCTAATAAGTGTTCATTTTAAGATGCTAAATTTCAGGACAATTTTTTTACACAGCAATAGCCAATTAAAATCCTATCTAGAAGAATGCTTTTCAAAATTTGAATTTGAATATTTTTAGATTGGGAAAATACCATCCAATTTGCCACAGACTCCACCACTACCTAAGTATTTTAACCGACCTCAGGCTTTCATCCAGTTCCTGAAGACACTCAGGCAGACAATCCTTGTAAGAATTTACACTAGGTATTCAAACCCACCCAGCAACTCCAAGGGAGGAAGACCTGGTGATCTACCCCCGTAAAGACTGCAGCCTTGGAAACCTTATGAGGAAGCTCTGCTCTGTCCTATATGGTGGCTATGAGTTAGAATCGACTAGATGGCACACAAGATTCAATGGAAGTTCTGCATTTTAAAGAATTGGCCCAAACCAAATATTTTTCTAACTCAAGCCAAGAAAAGAGATTTTGCAATTAAAAAAAAAAAAAAAAAAGATGGAAAAAACGTACAGTAGCTAACTTCCAGTTAAAGATTCATATTGTACGTTGACATTTTAAAGGCTATAGAGCGTCCTTTAGGACAGAGTTCTGTTTAACTTTCTTTAGCCTGGTATTTCCCAAAATCTAGTCGACCTTTTCTTTCTTCTTTCCTTTCTTCCTTGTATTACATAATATCTATTATCACAGCTATCCCAAATTACATCTAAGAGCTGCTGAAATTGTGAGGTTTGCGACATCATCCCAGTTGGACTAACAGAGAGACGAACTGGAATCTTGGTTTGTTTTACACATTTAGGCGTATAGCTAGAGCCTTGCCCAGCCAGGTATCCTAGAAATTTGCCTTGTCTACCAAACATGGGAGTACAGGGGAGTTGTCCTTTAAGCATTAAATTGCTGTCATATTTTTAAATCTTTGCCTAGTTTCCCTTTGCTATCTAGATGACACCTAAAACAGAAATGTCCGATTATTTTGCTGTAAGCTTTATGAAAACAAGCACACAAAACAAGATTGAAGAATCAAAACAAGAAAAAAATAGAGATACACACAATGTTGTGTGCAGCTGCAAACCAAAAGGTCGGCAGTTTGAATCCACCAGCTGCTCCTTGGAAACCCTATAGGGCCGCCCAACTCTGTCCTATAGGGT
The DNA here is from genome assembly GCF_030014295.1 of Loxodonta africana. Taxonomy (NCBI): domain Eukaryota; kingdom Metazoa; phylum Chordata; class Mammalia; order Proboscidea; family Elephantidae; genus Loxodonta; species Loxodonta africana. Next base: position 72,616,607 of record NC_087346.1, on the reverse strand, counting down.
TGCTAGAGTCGGAATCAACTCAATGACAATGGTTTGGTTTTTTGGTTTAGATGTTGGTAACATACACTTTCCCTTCATTAATAAAGATTATGGTAAACTTATTATAGGATCCCCTGAGTGGTGCAATTGCTTAATATGGCCAGCTTCTAACTGAAAGAATGGTGGTTTAAGTACACCAAGAAAGGCCTGGTGGTCTACTTCCAAAAACTCGGCCGTTGAAAACCCTATGGAATGTAGTTCTACTCTGACGCACATGGGGTTGCCATTAGTTGGAATTAACTTAATGGCAACTGGTAAACATAATTATAGTTTCTTGAAAGATTTGACCTGGTGGGGATTTCTGAGAATTACCAAAAGGCCTAGAAAACTTGTAAACATAAATATTTCTATTTACTTTTAAATATATCCCACCAATGAGAATAAGAGGGCATATCAGCCACAGGCAGATGGACATCACATTTGAAAGTCATTCCTTATAATGTAGCCTGGCATGGAGAGTTGGAAGCAACAGAACCAGTAGAACTGAAGGAAACAGCCTGAAAAGTCCATTATGCAAGGTTAGCACATGGTTGCAGGGAAATTCTGATCCAATTGTAAATCCTGCAATTAAGCCCAGTAAGGCAGCAAGAATTTATTATCCCAAGAGTACTATGACTTCTAACTTACTGGTGGAAATCCAGGACAGTGACTGCAGTGAGATGCAAAATAGCTTAGTGCCTTGCTACTCAAAGTGTGGTCCGTAGCCTAGCAATATCAGGAGTTTTTAGAAATGCAGAATTTCAGGCTTTTTTTTAGATGCTATGTGTTTTGCATCATATCATACATATAATAGCGGTAATTCACAAAGATATTTTAAACTAGAGAATACTTAAACACACATCCAGAAGTTGTTGTTGTTGTTAGGTGCCATCTAGTCAGTTTTGACTCATAGCGACCCTATGTACAACAGAACAAAACGCTGCCTGGTCCTGCGCCATCCTCACAATCTTTGCTATGCTTGAGCCCATTGTTGCAGCCACTGTGTCAATTCATCCCATCGAGGGTCTTCCTCTTTTTCTCTGACCCTGTACTTTACCAAGCATGATGTCCTTCTCCAGGGACTGGTCCATCCTGATAATATGTCCAAAGTATGTGAGGCGTAGTCTCGCCATCCTTGCTTCTAAGGAGCATTCTGTATGTACATACTTCTTCCAAGACAGATTTGTATGTTCTCTTGGCGGTCCATGGGATATTCAACATTCTTTGACAACACCATAATTCAAAGTCATCAATTTTTCTTTGATCTTCCTTATTCATTGTCCAGCTTTCACATGCATATAAGGCGATTGAAAATACCATGGCTTGGGTCAGGCGTATCTTAGTCCTTAATGTGTTTTAAACACTTTAATGAGGTCTTTTGAATAAAATTTGCCCAATGCCGTGTGTTGTTTGATTTCTTGGCTGTTGCTTCCAAAGGTGTTGATTGTGGATCCAAGTAAGATGAAATCCTTGACAGCTTCGATCTTTTCTCCTTTTGTCATGATGTTCCTTATTGGTCCAGTTGTGAGGATTTTTGTTTATTCAGGAAATCCCGATAGGGTTTAAAGAAGAGAGACAAGGAAGAAAAGGAGGCTAGTAAAGAAGGTATGATCAAGCTAGTTCACTGTGCATCTGTTAGTTTTTTATACTGTGGTGCCTTGCATGTTGCTATGATGTTGGAAGTTATAGCACCAGTATTTCATGTTTGATAGGTTTCAGCAGAGCTTTCAGACAAAAACAGAATAGAAAGAAAGGCCTGGTTATCTTCTTCCTGAAATTAGCCAAAGAAAACCCTGTGAATCGCAAGAGCTTTATCTGATATAGTGTGGGAAGATGAGTCCACTAGGATGGAAGGTACTACACAATGGTCTCAACAATGGACTCAAACATGCCACAATGATTGTGAAGATGGTACAGAACCCAACAATATTTTGTTATGGTGTACTTATGGTCACCATGAGTTGGAGCCGACTCGATGGCAGCTAACAACAACAATGACCAAGCCAGTTACCAAAGTAGACAATTAAAGCTTGTACCCACTGGGGAGCTCTAAGAATCAGTGTAGAACGTTCACCTCAGAGTCAGCCCTCAAGGGGTAAGGGAGCTGGCACATTTTTCCACCAATTCCCATCAGTGATTGGTTGAGAGAAATAACTTCCTTCTCCTGAGGGTAGTAACTCCCCTTTACTCCCAGTCTTCTCTGGCAGCCAAATAGGTGATAAAGAATCAAAGGTGCCGTAGGGAGCCAGGCTTGGGTGCATAGAAATGGTAAATGCTGCGGGGAAAGAGACAGGGTATCAACTTATCTACTACAAAACTCGATTTCTATCCTTCGGGGTGACTCTTACACCTTCATCAGTACACAGGCTCTTCCCCCAATCCCTGTAGTCCAAGTCACTGAGTATCCCTTTCTGCAATAGCCTGAGGCTCACCTGTCAACTTGATCTTTCACGCAAAGTTACTTGTACTGCTGCTTAACAAAACTGGAAAGAAACCAAGCACATTGCAGTCGAGCTGATTCTGACTCCTAGCGACCCTATAGGACAGAGTAGAACTGCCCCATAGAGTTTCCAAGGAGCACGTGGTGGATTCGAACTGTCAACCTTTTGGTTAGCAACAGTAGCACTTAACCACTATGCCACGAGGGTTTCCTACTGCTGCTTAGGCCTGATCAGTTCCTTCCCCAGTGCTTTCCTGCCCCTATTTGACTCTGTTAGGATTCTGTAATGCAATTATATGAAGGGTTATCAGTGTGGAGATTTAGTTTCTTCATAAGGTACATATTTGAATAACTTGTAGCAGCAACTAGTTGGCCATTTGGAAACCCTGGTGGCGTAGTGGTTAAGTGCTATGGCTGCTAACCAAAGGGTTGGCAGTTCGAATCCACCAGGTGCTCCTTGGAAACTCTATGGGGAGGTCCTATTCTGTCCTATAGGGTCGCTATGAGTCGGAATCGACTCGACAGCACTGGGTTGGGTTAGTTACCCGTTTGGAAAACTTGACCATTACTAGCTGGTTTCCAGTATGGGCTAGTCAATTTAATTCCTTGGTTGCATTAACCATTTGGTAATTAATCAAAGAGGAAGAATATTGGACGCACCTGCTGTATGTACAAACTTTTTATCTTTCATATTGAAATTTCATTATAAATTCTAAATCTGATATGTAGAATCTCTGAATTCCTATTTCTTTACTCAACTAAAAGTTGAGACTGTTGCTCCAAACCTTAGTTTTTGCTGGTGATTTCAGTGCTTTTATGACTGTCTTATGACTTTAGAAAGATAATATTGCTTAGTGAAGATAAATATTTATATTCCAGTCAATACTTAAAGTACATATGCCCATCCAACCTTGTTTCCCTCCAAGACTTCTTGCAGGGAAAAAATAATTAATGAAAACAAAATATGCACTCGTAGAGAAGAGATAATTTATGCCTTTTCAATTCCTTAAAAGTGTAAATATATCTTACTTCACTCTGAAATGTTGAGAGAAAAGAGACAAAACGAGTCAAACAACCATAGCATTTTGAAGGAGAATAGAGTCCCCAGTTTAATGATGTAGCCTCAAAAGCTTAAACATGAACGTTATTGGAGGCATTTACCTAAAAATTATTGACAGGGTTCTGTGGTTGTTTTTGTTATATCTTTCAAAGTACTCTGTAGAAAAATCATGAAAGAAAAGCAGTCCAAGATGTCTAATTTATATCTTAAAAGTATTTTTTATACAATTACTTATAAAGTACATCAGTTAAAAAAAATCTCATTGCATTTTGCTGCAATAACTTAAATGCTGCTTCTAAAAGTATCCAACATCCCAAAGAGCAGTTTGCACACTCAGAGATCCCAACTCCTTCAAAAAGGAACATTGTATCCTGAGATAAAAGAACAAAAAACAGTTGCCGCGCAGTCCATTCCCACCTATGGCAACCCTCTGTGTGTCAGAGTAGAACAGTGCTCTGCAGGGGTTTCAGTGGCTGATATGTTGGAGATAGATCTCCAGGCTTTTCTTCTGAGGTGTCTCTGGGTAGACTTGAGCCTCCAAACTTAGCAGCTGAGAGTGTTAATGTTTGTACCACGCAGGAGCTCCCATCCTCAGAAAAGGGGGTGGGAAATAACACACAAGGTAAAGAAAGAGTGTTTTCTCTTTCTGACCCAAATGTCAGGAAGTGAAAAGTCTACAAAACAAAGCTAACTCATCTGTTCTTTTGCAATTTGGTTTGGAAGATGATTGAATTTCATCTTCATTGAAGTAAGTGTGGATCCTCTGTGAAATGACTCTCACAACGAGATCCATAGGGCACCCATTTCCTAAACCCATTGCTATCAAGTTGATTCCAACTCATAGGGACCCTGTAAGACAGAGTAGAACTGCTCCATAGGGTTTCCAAGGAGTGCCTGGTGGATTAGAACTGCTGACCTTTGGTTAGCAGCCGAACTCTTAACCACTATGCCACCAGGGTTTCCATTTCCTGCGGACTTTTAATATTGAATTTGTAAGCTTGGTATTTCACCAATGTAGTTTTTCTACTCTATTGTTTACATAACAGTAAAGCTAAAAAATATACTGTGCTTGGAAACAGCAAGACAAAGTATTCCCTTTCCTTCTTCCCACACTAAACTCTCCCCATTACACGTGTTGTGGTCCAAGCCTACCCTCTGAGTTGTGTCACTTTCTGCGTGCCAACAATTCCTGTTATACATACATGTAATCACTTGCTCCTTGTGGCAATCCCATGAGGTATGCACTATCATCATCTCCGTTTTATAGAAAACCAGGCACACCAAAAAAAACCCAGTGCCATCGAGTCGATTCCAACTCAACCAAGGCACAGAGACGTCAAATAATTTTCCCAGGACTCACAATTAGGAAAAGATGAGGCAGGGATTTGAATCCAGGCAGCCTGATTCTGGAATTCATGCTCAGGGCTCTGAGAAGCTGTACTTACCTGGGTTCATCAATGGTTCTAGAAAACAACTACGAAGGAAGCAAAATGATTTGCATTTGTTTTTGTTTTATGATTTGTTTGGAGAGTTTGTTTGTTGCTTTGATAACATTGACCTCAGTGTCTTCGTGCCCTTTCCAGAATTCCCTTATCATCTTCTAAAATCCCCTGATCTCTTGTCATAACCCTGATCATTTTCTAGTCAATATCATTTAAATGTTTACATGCCTACTCCAACTGTTGTTATTGTTGTTGTTAGGTGCCGTTGAGTCGGTTCCGAGTCATAGTGACCCTATGCACAACAGAACAAAACACTGCCCGGTCCTGCGCCATCCTTACAATCCTTGTTATGCTTGAGCTCGTTGTTGCAGCCATTGTGTCAATCCACCTCGTTGAGGGTCTTCCTTTTTACCGCTGACCCTGTACTCTGCCAAGCATGGTGTCCTTCTCCAGGGACTGATCCCTCCTGACAACATGTCCAAAGTATGTAAGGTGCAGTCTTGCCATCCTTGCTTCTAAGGAGCATTCTGGTTGTATGTCTTCTAAGGCAGATTTGTTCGTTCTTTTGGCAGTCCATGGTATATTCGATATTCTTCACCAACACCACAATTCAAAGGCTTCAACTCTTCTTCAGTCTTCCTTATTCATTGTCCAGCTTTCACATGCATATGATGCGATTGAAAATACCATGGCTTGGGTCAGGCGCACCTTAGTCTTCAGGGTGACATCTTTGCTCTTCAACACTTTGAAGAGGTCCTTTGCCGCAGATTTGCCCAATGCAATGCGTCTTTTGATTTCTTGACTGCTGCTTCCATGGCTGTTGATTTTGGATCCAAGTAAAATGAAATCTTTGACAACTTCAATCTTTTCTCCGTTTATCATGATGTTGCTCATTGGTCCAGTGGTGAGGATTTTTGTTTTCTTTATGGTGAGGTGTAATCCATACTGAAGGTTGCAGTCTTTGATCTTCATTAGTAAGTGCTTCAAGTCCTCTTCAGTTTCAGCAAGCAAGGTGGTGTCATCTGCATAACGCAGGCTGTTAATGAGTCTTCCTCCAATCCTGATGCCTCATTCTTCTTCATATAGTCCAGCTTCTCATATTATTTGCTCAGCATACAGATTAAATAGGTATGGTGAAAGAATACAACCCTGACACACACCTTTCCTGACTTTTAACCAATCAGTATCCCCTTGTTCTGTCCAAACAACTGCCTCTTGATCCATGTAAAGGTTCCTCATGAGCACAATTAAGTGTTCTGGAATTCCCATTCTTCTCAGTGTTATCCATAGCTTGTTATGATCCACCCAGTCAACTGCCTTTGCATAATCACTAAAACACAGGTAAACATCCTTCTGGTATTCTCTGCTTTCCACCAGGATCCATCTGACATCAGCAATCATATCCCTGGTTCCACATCCTCTTCTGAAACCAGCCTCAATTTCTGGCAGTTACTGCTGCAGCTGTTTTTGAATGATCTTCAGCAGAATTTTGCTTGTGTGTGATATTAATGATAATGTTCTATAATTTCCACATTCGGTTGGATCACCTTTCTTGGGAATAGGCATAAATATGGATCTCTTCCAATCAGTTGGCCAGGAAGCTGTCTTCCATATTTCTTGGCATAGATGAGTGAGCACCTCCAGCACTGCATCTGTTTATGGAAACATCTCAATTGATAGTCCATCAATTCCTGGAGCCTTGTTTTTTCACCAATGCCTTCAGAGCAGCTTGGACTTCTTCCTTCAGTACCATCGGTTCCTGATCATATGCCACCTCTTAAAATGGTTGAATATAGACTAATTATTTTTAGTATAATAACTGTGTATTCCTTCCATCTTCTTTTGATGCTTCCTGCATCATTTAATATTTTCCCCACGGAATCCTTCATTATTGCAACTCGAGGCTTGAATTTTTTTTCTTCAGTTCTTTCAGCTTGAGAAACACCAAATGTGTTCTTCCCTTTTGGTTTTCCATATCCAGCTCTTTGCACATGTCATTATAATACTTTATTTCGTCTTCTCAGGAGGCCCTTTGAAATCTTCTGTTCAGTTCTTTTACTTCATCAATTCTTCCTTTTGCTTTACCTGCTCGAGCAGGTTTCAGAGTCTCCCCTGACAACCACCTTGGTCTTTTCTTTCTTTCCTGTCTTTTCAGTGACCTCTTGCTTTCTTCATGGATGATGTCCTTGATGTCATTCCACAACTCGTCTGGTCTTCGGTCGCTAGTGTTCAATGTGTCAAATCTATTCTTCAGATGGTATCTAAATTCAGGTGGAATATACTCAAGGTCATATTTTGGCTCTCATGGACTTGCTCTGATTTTTTTCAGTTTCAGCTTGAACTTGCATATGAGCAATTGATGATCTGTTCCACAGTCGGTCCCTGGCCTTGTCCTGACTGATGATACTGAGCTTTACCATCGTCTCTTTCCACCGATGTAGTCAATTTGATTTCTGTGTGTTCCATCTGGCGAGGTCCATGTGTATAGTCGCCGTTTATGTTGGTGAAAGAAGGTATTTGCAATGAAGAAATCGTTGGTCTTGCAAAATTCTATCATTCGATCTCCGGCATTTTTCTATCACCATGGCCATATTTTCCAATTACTGATCCTTCTTCTTTGTTTCCAACATTCACATTCCAATCACCAGTAATTATCAATGCATCTTGATTGCATATTTGATCAATTTCAACCTGCAGCAGCTGAAAAAAATCTTCTTTTTCTTCATCTTTGGCCCTAGTGGTTGGTGCGTAAAGTTGAATAATAGTCGTATTAACTGGTCTTCCTTGTAGGCGTATGGATATTATCCTATCACTGACAACATTGTACTTCAGGATAGATCTTGAAACGTTCTTTTGACAATGAATGCAACACCATTCCTCTTCGAGTTGTCATTCCCGGCATAGTAGACTATATGATTGTCCAATTCAACATGGCCAATACCAGTCCATTTCAGCTCACTAATACCTAGGATATCGATGTTTACGTGTTCCATTTCATTTTTGATGATTTCCAATTTTCCTAGATTCATACTTCATACATTCCAGGTTCCGATTATTAATGGATGTTTGCAGCTGTTTCTTCTCATTTTCAGTTGTGCCACATCAGCAAATGAAGGTCCCGAAAGCTTTACTTCATCCATGTCATTAAGGTCGACTCTACTTTGAGGAGGCAGCTCTTCCTCAGTCATCTTTTGAGTGCCTTCCAACCTGGGGGGCTCATCTTTCAGCACTATATCAGACAATGTTCCGCTGCTATTCATAAGGTTTTCACTGGCTAATGCTTTTCAGAAGTAGACTGCTGGGTCCTTCTTCCTAGTCTGTCTTAGTCTGGAAGCTCAGCTGAAACCTGTCCTCCATGGGTGACCCTGCTGTTATCTGAATACACAAGCCCTCGAGTATGACAAACTGACAGACACGTCTTATTTGTCTCTGTAGTCCTGACAGACTCTAGCACCATCATTCGTACATAGTAGTTGTATGTGTTCATACATCTGCATCTGTGGATTTATATTTATACTTACATTTATAGTCAGATATATACAAAATAAATCAGTTATTAGTTGTCAATTCCGACTCATGACTCCTCTTGTTTTAGGGTAAAACTGTTCCATAAAGTTTTCAATGGCTGTGATCTTTTTAGAACTGGAACACCAGGCTTTTCTTCTGAGATGCCTCAGGTTGGATTCAAACCACCAGCTTTTCAGTTAATAGACAAGTGTTTAACCATTTGGGCCATCCAGAGAATCCTATATATATAACTCTAAACCCATTGACATTGAGTCAATTCCAACTCGTAGCGACCCTATAGAACAGGGTAGAACTTCCCCATAGGGTTTTTAAGGAGTGGCTGGTAGATTTGAACTGCCAACCTTTTGGTTAGCACCCGTAGCTCTTAACCACTACGCCACCAAGGCTATCTCTATATCTATATAAACCAAATACGTCAACACATATATAAAACCCATTGCTGTTGAGTTCATTCTGACTCATAGCGACCCTATTGGACACAGTAGACTGCCCCAAAGAGATTCTAAGGAATCGCTGGTGGATTTGAACAGCTGAACTTTTGGTTACCAGCCACATCTCTTAACCACTGTGCCACCAGGGTTCATACACATATATACATATACATATAAAATCATATCTAACATATCTTAATTCAATTGGACAATAGAATGATTTGACTCTGCCCACTCTGCATGAGAAAAATATGCCATTTCTCATGCTTGAGTTTGACTGCACAGCCACATAAATATGACATCACTCTCCACACATCACACATTGGAAAATATTTTTAGACTCTCCAAGTCTGATGCTATTTATCAACGTCAATACAAAATTTAAGTCTTTCACATACATGTGTTTTGTAATATATCTGCCCCACTTTTGAAACCTTTCAGCTGTTTCATATCACATGCCACTTAGCAATAGGAAATGATTGCAATATGTTTTTAAAAAAACATGATATGCAGATATATGCTTATATTTCTATAGCCTTCAAAAATAACTGGTGAAAATTCGCCAATTCCTTGCTGAAGATATGTGCATAGACACACCTGATTTTTTGCACTAATAATTGTACCTGGTTAGTGAGAGGAGGTTCTTCAGAAATAGTGGGAAAAGAGAAAGAAGGAAAGTTTCACAAATTCAAGAGAGCAATGTAAAGCAAAATGAAGGAGATGGAGGAATGTAACTAGTAAACAAAAACTTAAGATACTCTTTCAGCAGCACAATAACAACATGTTTCATTGGGTAATATTCTTTAACCTTAAAAAATACTGTAACTGTTTCAAATTTTAAGAAAAAAAAAAAAAAAACAGTACAGCAATTTACAGACATTATGCCAATGCAGTTCTATCAAAGAAAGGCTTCTTCTCCTAGGCTTTTAAGAATACTTCTATGCAGTTTGAACCCTTTTTGTTAGGAAATGTTTCTTGTATTATTTGTTTACTCTTGTTGTTGTTTGTTGCCGTCAAGTCGGCCCCCGACTCAAGGCCACACCATTCACAACATTATAGGACCATTGCCATCCATAAGGCTTTCACTGGCTGATTTTCAGTAGTAGATCGCCAGGCCTTTCTTCCTAGTCCACCTTACTTCGGGAACTCCTACAAAACCTGTTGAATATCATAGCAATGCACAAGCTTCCACTGACAGGTGGGTGGTAGCTGCGCATGAGGTGCATTGGCCAGGAATTGAACTTTTTTTTTTTTTTTTCCATATGGAAGGTGAGAATTCTACCACTGAACTACCAATGGTCCACTATTGGTTTAAAAACCAAAACCAAACCCACTGCCGTTGAGTCGATTCTGACTCGGCAGAGTAGAACTGCCCCACAGAGTTTCCAAGGAGCACCTGGCGGATTCAAGCTGCTGACCTTTTGGTTTGAACCCACCCGGTGATTCCGTCGGAGAAAGACCTGACAATCTGCTCCTATAAAGATTACAGCCTTGGAAACCCTATGGAGTAGTTCCACTCTGTCCTATAGGGTCTATATGAGTCAGAATTGACTTGATGACATACAAGGACAATAATATGTTTTGTCGGCAAGAGAAAGAACATGGAGGTTTGTTCTAGAAATAATCCAAGCCTAGAATGGAGGATGTAGGTGAGAAGTTTTATATAGATTAATAAACCTGGACTGTAATGTTAGTCCATATAGGGCATGAGTTCTTACTTTTCTACATTCTCTCTGCAATAATTGCCACAAAAGGGGTTGAACTGGAAGGGCTCTCAATTTTCTTCCTCTTTCAGGATTCTATCAAAATTATCTGAATTTGCCTTTAAAATGTGCCTTTATTCTAATCGTTCCTTTAAAATCACAATTTATGTCTGACTCAAGTAGAATAATAAACAATACCATCAATACCACAAGTATTTGATCAAAAAAATGCTGACTACTCTTTTTTCCCCCCTTATAGTATGGCTTGATGGCACAGTGGTTAAACACTCTGCGGCTAACCGAAATGTCAATGGATCGAACCCGCCACCCACTCTGTGGGAGAAAGATGTGCCAGTCAGCTTCCATAACGATTTACAGCCTTGGAAACGCTGTGGGACAGTTCTATTCTGTTTTATAGGGTCACTATGTGTCAGAAACTACTCAATGGCAGCGGGTTTGGTTTTGGCTAGTATTGACCAGCTATTTCCTTAAATTGACTAAAATCAATCTGTTGTTTAGAAAGTCATATGGACATAGATTAGTTGGGGTAACTTTTGAGACAAAGGTGGCCATAGTAAGTTAGTGTCTAAACAGGGACCCCAACGCTCCTTTTCCACCCAACTTTGTTGGTTTAATGACATGACTTTATTTTGACTAAATTATAAAGCAAAGGGTATGGTGGTTTTTATTTATTTTGCCAATTCAACTTTTTACAAGTATACAACTTATTGACAGCAATTACAATAATCAGCTGTGCAACCCTACCCTTAATCAACACGATGTTTCCTTCACCATTAACTCCCCTTCTCCCCATCCTTCCACCCCTGGTAACCACTAATAAACTTTGGTCTCTAGATATCTGTCTTTTCTTATCTTTTTATATAAGTGAGGTCAGACAAAATTTGTCCTTTTGTGATTGACTTATTTCACTCAGCATAATGTCTTCCAGCTCCAACCATATTGTAGCATGTATGAAGACTTCATTTCTCCTGCTGGCTGAGTAGTACTCCATTATAAGTATGTGCCACGCTTTGTTTATCCATTCATCTGTTGATGGGCATTTAGGTTGTTTCCACCTTTTGGCTATTTCGAATAGTGCTGCAATGGACAATGGTGTACAATTCTTTTTTTGAGTCTCTGCTTTCAAGTCTTTGGGGTATGTACCTAGGAGTGGAGTTGCTGGGTCGTGTGGTAGTTCTGGGGACCCTGGTGGAACAGTGGTTAAGAGCTCAGGCTGCTAACCAAAAAGTTGGCAGTTAGAATCAACCAGCCACTCCTTGGAACCCCAGTGGGGCCGTCCTACTTTATCCTACAGGGTCACTAGGAGTTGGAATCCGTTCGACTGGCAGCAGGTTTAGTTTCGGTTTTTATCATAGTTCTACTTTTAGTTTTTTGAGGAACCACCACATTGTTTTCCACGGTGACTGTACCATTTTGCATCCCCTCCAGCAATGGATAAGGATTCTAATTTCCCCACATCCTCACCAATGTTTATTATTTCCTTTTTAATCTATCTTAGCCATCCTTGTGGGAGTGAAATGGTATCTCATTATGGTTTTGATTTGCGTATCTCTGATGGCTAGTGACGATCTTTGCATGTGTTTGGTGGCCGTTTGAATATCTTCTTTGGTGAAATGTCTGTTCAAGTTCTTTGCACATTTTATGGTTGAGTTATTTGCCTTTTTGTTGTTAAGTCATCGAAGTTTTATATATATTTTGGTTATTAGATTTCTTTCAGATATATGGTTTCTGAAGATATGCTTCCAGTCCGCAGCTTATCTTTTCACTTTTTTGGTAAAATCTTCCAATGAACAAAAGTTTTTCATTTTGATGAGTTTCCTTTTAATTTGTCTTTTGCTATTTGGGCTTTTACTATTAGATTAAAATACTCCATAGCTAAAAAAGGCCTGACAGCATTGCCTCTACTTTTTCTTGTAAGAATTTTATGGTTTTAGTTTGCACTTTTAGGTTCTTAATCCATTTTGAGTTTGTTTTTGTGTATGGTGGGAGGCATGAACCCTGTTTCATTTCTCTGCCTGTGGAAATCCAATTTTCCCAGAACAATGTACTGAAGAGACTCTTCTTTTCCCTTTGAGTGGACTTAGCACCTTGTCAGAAATCAGTTAACCGTAGATATATGGGTTTAGGCATGGTGGTTTTTAATAATATGAATAATATAAGTTAGCTCAGAACATTCTTATTATATAATGTGTTTTTAATGAAGGAAACTAATATGCCTGAACATATTAGTTTCGATTCCACCCTTAGCTCTATCCTAAATTGTTAGGGAGATTTGCCAATGGCACACTAATAGCAGTAGCACTCAGGCCCCCAAGGCTGGTTTTAAACACCTAGTTTCACCATTACAGTTATTGTTCATTTCATCTTAAAATAGGAATAATACAGCACTCATCTGTTTCAGATATAGCTCTATCACTCCTAAATAACCACTAGTGATAGCATTATGCTACAAATAAAAACTATAGTCAAAAATCCAATAAACAGATCCTAGTCCTCAGGTAAATTCTAAAGATAGAGCCCGTGATGGGCGAGGAAAATCAATGTTCTTAAGGTAGAATAAGGGAAGAATGCTTCATTAATAGGTAAGTGCGCTTTTTAGTGTCTTCTTACAGTTGTTGATGCACTTGTATGCTTGTTTTTCAGAAGTGGAAACCCCCAACATGGTCCAGAATAGGAGGTTTTCCAATGAAGGGCAAGATGCTAGTGTGTACCTGATCTGTTATCCTTTCAAGATCTTTGAAGCACAGGAGAAGCAGAGAACCCAACCTGTGCTTCTGATCTCCGGATTAGCAGGTAGGCTTATGCTTCTTCTTTGTATCACCCAGTGATACCTGTCCATGTTTTCTTGACCTGGCTGGAATTACTGTTGACCTCTCTCTGAGCACTTGTTGAAGGACTTACGGATACTACAAAAAGACAGATCTCGTGAGACTGGTAAAGATAGGAAAAGTAAGTCCATATGAACACTGCTGTTGTTTGAGGCCTGATGTCAGATTCATTTTTATCTCCCCAAGTGGGAGTACAATAAAAAATGTTCTAGAAAAAAGTGTTTGTTTCTGCTCATAACAGTCATAGCAGACAAAATAGCTGGGTGAGAGCTGAAAGAGTCATTGCAGAATCTGGAAGATAAAAATAGATTAAATAACAAACATACGCTGTGAATAACATTTCTGGAGCACAAACTATGCAATGTGTACTCTGAGGAGCGCAAAAAAAAGTAGAAGCTGACCCTGCACATGGTGTAAGATGATGTAACAAAACAAAACAACACAAAATCAATCAATTCTCTTTTACTCAACCTTAAATATGTACGAGGCTTCATATTTGCTGCTATGGTGTATCCTCAGTATTTCTATATGCAAGGAACTGATAAGTGAATTGCAGAGAGTGAGCACATATATATCAAAAGATGACTAGCAATACAAAATTATGCTAGGATGGCTAGCAATTTCTTAACTTACATGGAGACAATAATTCTTACTTCATAGCCTTTTGTGGGGGTGGGAATGAGTATTAAATGAAAAGCAAAATACTGAAGAGCTCTAGGCAAACTTGAGTTTTATTTCCTGCTCTGCTGCTTATGAGATGATGTTGGACAGGTAACTTACCTATTAAAAGCCTCAATTTCCTCATCTATAAAAAGGGAAAATGACAGTAATAGAAAAGTGCTCTGTATATAATAAGCACTTAGTAAGTTAGCTAATGGAAACCCTGGTGGCCTAGTGGTTAAGAACTATGTCTGCTAACCAAAATGTCAGCAGTTCAAATCCAGCAGGCACTCCTTGGAAGCTCTATGGGGGCAATTCTACTCTGTCCTATAGGATCACTATGAGTTGGAATTGACTCAACAACAACAGGTTTGGTTTTGGCTATGTTGACCCTATGGGACAGAGTAGAACTGCCCCATAGAGTTTCCAAGGAGCACCTGGCGGATTCGATCTCCTGATCTTTTTTGGTTAGTAGCCATAGCGCTTAACCACTACACCACCAGGGTTTCCGATATGTTAGCTAATATATGCATTAAAATGCCCAACACAGATCTTGGCGTATATAGTTGTTAAACAAATGTGATTTTTTCATCCTTTTTTCTCCATGTGTCAAATAAAAGAGATCAGTAACAAGAAATAACATTTACAACAAATGTGTCAATAGAGATAGACAAACAAAGGGAGAGTGATGAAATGGGCCTTATCTAATCTAAACTACAAACAGAAATACCCAAAGCCAAAAAGCACTAGAGCAGTGATCCACAAAGGATGCCTCTTAGAGGCCCTATAGGGTCTGTTGTAATGGAATCCATGAGGAAGTTCCATTGGTGGTATCTTCAGATCATCTATCACCACTTCCACTGCTCCCATGAGGTCCAGGCCACATCACCTTGTACTTGGATTACTGAAGCGGCCTTCTAACTGGTTTTTTAGCTTCTAGAAGGCACCCTGGCAGTGCAGTGGTTAAAGTGTTTGGCTGCTAACCAAAAGGTAGGCAATTTGAACCCACCAGCCGTTCCATGCGATAAAGATGTGGCAGTCTGCTTCCATAAAGATTATGGGAAACCCTCATGGCATAGTGGTTAAGTGCTACGGCTGCTAACCAAGAGGCTGGCAGTTCGAACCGGCCAGGCGCACCTTGGAAACTCTGTGGTACAGTCCTACTCTGTCCTATAGGGTCACTATGAGTCAGAATCGACTCGACGGCAGTGGGTTTTATCTTTGCCCCCTTGTGCTATATTTCCATATAGCCAGTGATTCTTTTAAAATGTTAGTAAGATCATAGCACTCATTTGCTTAACCCAGTTTCATTCACGGCAAAAGTTCAAAACCTTATTATTTTCTGTAAGATCTGAGCTTATGATCAGCCCCTTTGTTCTCTGGTTTCTGACCTCATCTCCTTTCACTCTCCCCAAGCTCTCTCTCTCCCAGCCCCACTGGCCTCTTTGTTGCTTGTTGATCATACCAAGTAGCCCTTTGCCTTAAGACTTTTGTACTGGCTGTTCCCTCTACCTGAAAGTCTTGTCCTTCAGATAACTCCCTCTCCTCCTTCAAACCTTTGCTCAAAGCTCAACTTCTCAATACCAGTTGCTGCTAGTCAATTCTGACTCATGATGACACGATGTGTGTCAGAGTAGATCTGTGCTCCATAAAGGTTTTCAAAGGCTGGGTTTTTGAAATTAGATTGCCAGGCCTTTTTTCCAAGGCATGTTTGATGGATGGCTTTTGTGTGGCCTTTCTTACCATGGTCTTATAACTCCCACCCAAGTGATTGGGTCAGACTGTGCAAATAGGGATAATTGTGGTCCACCAAGGGGATTGGTCAATTTTGCTGTCCTACTGGGCTTGAAATAAGCCATCCCAGAGGAAGGAAAGGAGAGGATCCCACCAAGGAAGAAGGGCCAGCATGTCCTTTGGACCTGGGATCCCCGTGCTGAGAACCTCCTGGAACCAGGAGGCTGAGAAAGAAAACCATTGCACTGAAGACAGAGGAAGCAGTGGCGGGGGGAGAGACTGGCAGGAGAGAGCTCAGTGGGCTTCCCAGCCCACGGAGCAAGAAAGCTGAGTGCCTGGGGTGCCTCTGGGGACTTACTGGCAGGGACTAAAAGAGCTTTGTAACACTTGTCTCTGAGCAAGGCAAAGGCAGGATCCAAGGAGAGGTGTGCCTGTGACATGGCTGGACAGGAGCTGTCCTGAAGGAAGAACTGTATCCCAAATGTTCCTGACCCTGAAATGTAACCTATTTCTTCTCTAATAAACCCCGTAATTGTGAATATTGTCTATGAATTCTGTGTGACCATTACAATGAATTATCGAACCCAGCAGAGAAGTAGAGAGTGCTGTGGGAGGGATGGTTTGTGTCAGAATTAGTAAAGACGGGGGAGAGAGGAGGTGTGTCTGACCCCTGCCTTGTAGAAATCAGCCTTGGACTGTTGACCTTTATGACCTTTATTCTCCTTTCCCCTTGTAAAGTTAGAGGAGGTCAGATACCACCCCCACACCATTTTTACACACATTTGAGCAAACTCAAATTTCCAAACTTTTAGTTAGCAGCTGAGTGCTTTTACCATTTGCCATGTGCAGGGACTCCTAACTTCTTAATGGTCCTTGTTTATGTAAAATTGCTAGCTATCCCCTGTCCACCATCAGCACAATAGATTTCCCTTATCCTGCTCTGCTGATTTTTTTCATAGTATTTATCACCTACTTAATTTACTTATTTATTATGGCTATTGTACTGTTTCACCGAATATCATTGCAAGAGAGAACCAGTTCTTGGTAGCCTCGCTAGAACGCTTTGAGATATCATAAGACATGGAGGCAAAGAAAGGGAAAGGATCTTACCAGCCATCTCTATGATGACCAAAGAGGCCATTTTGGTCAAACTGAGGCTATGAATTCAATTATTAGGTAGGTAACTTAAATCAGGATCATCTAGCAAGTCTTTAAAAACGAATCCATTGATCTGACAGATTGTGCAATGAATCCTTAATCTCTGGATATGACCTTTCCGGAAAACTAACGGGCAAATGCAGAGAAATAATACATTTGCTGTGCTCACCAAGAAGAGTAGTTCATAAAGTCAACATAAAAAAAGAACCAGTTGCCATAGATTCAACTTCGACTCATGGCGACCCCATGTGTGTCATAGTAGAACTGTGCTCTGTAGGTTTTTCAATGGCTGATTTTTCAGAAGTAGATCATCAGCCCTTTCTCCCAAGGTACCTCTGACTGGACTTGAACCACCAACCTTTTGGTTAACAGCCAGTGCATTAACCACTTGCAGGACCCACCCAAACAAAACCCACTGCCATTGAGTGGACCTAAAAGTTGACATAATCATCCTCATTATTTGTGTCAATAGATGTCTTTAGAGAGATACCCAAGGAATAGCTCTAACCCTCTATTGCCTGCCTTACCTCTGATACCAGAGGGATTTCTTTCCTTTTGCTCCTTTTGTTTCCTATCTAATGTGGTATGGGCCCACATTCAATTCATACAAAAACAGTAAAAACTGTTACATTTTTTTCCCCAGACACACTGTTTATCATTTACAGTTTGTACCTAAAGTGTGGAATATATATTTTCCTCTTACCAAGACAAGGTCTTGTTTCCAACAATTTGTTTCAATGGGCCACAGGGGAAAATAGGTGTTTTTTTCACATAACCAGATGTGAAATATGGATTTTTCTTTTAGCAATTTACTGAGTGACATATTTTTTTCTCTCCCTTCTTAGCTTTTTCTTCTTTCAAATCTCTCACAGTGACACAAAATTTTGTGAGCAAGATAAAATGTACAGAACTTGGTGATGGAATTTATTCTAAGTAACTTCTTTCTCATTAAGGAAGACCCTTGATGCAATGGATTGTCACAGTGGCTGCAACAATGAGCTCAAACATAACAACAATTGTGAGGGTGATGTAGGACCAGGCAGTGTTTCGTTCTGTTGTACATAGGATCACTACGAGTTGGAACCAGCTTGAAGGCACGTAACAACAACCTCTTTCTAACTAATATCTATTTTCATTTCAAGTTAATAGGACAATAAATTCCATTCAGTCTTCTTCATTTGAAAGGAAGTTGAATACAGGAAAGCTTTATGTTTTCTTTACCATACTATGTACTACATAAAGGTAAATTGGAGAAGGCTCTTTCCTTATTAGTAAAAATCATGTCTAAAAGAAGAAATGTTAAATAGAAAATTCAGAATGCAAAAAAAAGGCACTTCAGACACTGTTAGAAGGAGAAGAATAGTGCTTTCTATGTGAAAAGTTTTAAGGAAATAAGGAGCGTATTGAAAAGAGTTTTTGTTAGTTTCAGTTGCTTTCTAATGACTGAGCACTGTCACCTTTTATTATTTCAGACTGATGTTCCAACATGCTCTCTCACATTAAAAAAAAAAAAAATCTGTGGCTTTTTTTATGAGTCAAGTTAACATCAAGTTTTAAAGAAAAGATTATCCATTCTTTTTGGTAGAAACCACTTTTATGAGGACCCAGAGAGTCTTAGAACCACCTCACAAAATGTTTGAAGTATATGAAATGTAAATAATACATAAATCCTGTTATTAAAAACTCCAGGCAAGATGGCCTAACCCCCAATTGGAAAACCAGGTTATGGACTGAGAACTAGTGAGAAGGAGGAGCTGGGAAGGTGTTTAACTAAAATGGTGCCTCTTTAACTCTCTAAGTGTGGACTGTATGACATGCTTACATTTTTTCATTATGACCCTAAACCCATATGGAATGGCCCAGTCACACAGAAAAGACACACAGTCACACCTGCTGTCAAGGGACCCAACACAATCACAGGACTTCAGCTCACTACATGTTTTGGTTGCTATGGTTTTATCACTCAGCCCTGAAATGTAGACAGGCCTGTTAAGAGGAATAAACTTTCAACAGCTTAAAAAATCAGTTTCTATGTCTTATCTGGTTGAAGGGCACAGCAGCCATCTCCTAAGCTTCACAGATGTTAGAACCAGGGAATCTAGGATGTGTTCAGATTCTTTGTGCTTTACAGTTTTTGTTTTGTTTTTTCAACTTCTAACAGCTTCTGAAATGCATGTCTTCATAGATCTTTTACCTACTGTAGCGTCGCCGGCAACAGGTTTAGAATTGATGAAAATGGAGCGTTCATTCCAGATTTGCTCAGAGGAAATTCCCTTTAATAAGAGATGAAGTAAGCGACATTTCAGTTTTACTTTGCAAGTAGAGTTAAATTAATTTATTTTTAAAAGGCACTGCCAGAGTATATTTCGTTTACATTTTATTGCTATATAGGGTTTGTACACTTGGTTTTAGGCCCAAGGTAGAAGGAAATGAAAACGAGCTGTTATCTCTCTCCCACATCCTCCAGAAAGCTGGAAGATAGAGACACGTGGCCCCACCATTAACAAATAACCACTAAACCATGCTTCTATTACCAGAAATAGTACTGCCAGATGGCTGGTACCAGGAGGAACATACCAAGGAATCATGCTCATTTTTTGTTGTTAAACTTGTTTTTTTTTTAAAAAAAAAAAAAACACTTAAAACACAGGTGAGGGGTCTTAGTGAAAAGGGTACAGATTGAACTGTCTTATTTGCCTTGCTTGTTCTAAGAACTCAGGTTGCCCTTAGACCTAACCTAATATCTACCCCCTTTGTTGTAATGGATGCCAGAGTCAGAAACAAGACTCCAGCACATGCTCTGTTTTGAGCCATATCTCTGGAAGGAGAAAATATGGATTGTATTACAGGCTGTAATAATCAATGACACAGTCTACATTACATCTAAAATTCTCTCTGGGATAGTAAATAAAGTCTGCCTGACCTGTTGCTCGCTTTCATGACTCATGACTTGGACTCAGAGTTATTAATTTCACCCTATTAGAAGTACTAACCAGAGAAAGTCGCTGAACTCTTGAATCCATCATTGACCCCAATTTGACTTTGGTTAAAAAAAAAGAAAAATGCCTATTTAGATATGGGAAGGGGCTGTGTCAGGTCCCTCAGGGACTCAGCATTGTTAAGGACAGGTTAAAGAAAACTTCCACCACGGCAGTTTGAATCTACAAGCCCTAAAGCTGTCATATGCCAAGTTCAAGTCTATAAAACTCACAGCACTTTCCACCTGCTTTAGTCCATCCTTGTTTACTTTTAAGCAATGTCCAAAGGCCTGTTCTCAGGGTGAGATAGTTTAACTCTGATCACACCATGAACCTGATCTGGCTGACTGGACTTCAATCCCTAGAACTCTTTCTGCCTACACGATTCCTCTGGCATGGAATTTTCCAATGTCTCCTTGATTTGCTATTTAACAGGATCCTATGTGAGGGACTGGTAGTTCAATGGTAAAATTCTTGCCTTCTATGTGGGTGATCTAGGTTCAATTCCCAGCCAATTCACCTTGCATATTACTCTGATGCTGAATAAGTTTCAGTGGAGCTTCTAGACTAAGACTAGGAAGAAGAGCCTGAAAATCTATTTCCAAAAATCAGCCAATGAAAACCCTATGGATCACAATGGCCTGATGCACAATCACGGGGATGGTGCAGAATCGGGCAGCATTTGTTACATTGTGCATGGGGTCTCCATGAGTTAGGGCAACTTGATGGCAGCAAACAACAACATTTACACATTACCTTTCCCAGTGAGTCTCAGAGCCTGTCAAGTGTCGGCACCAGACCTTGGGCATATGTTGTTGCTTGTTATAGATTGAATTCTGTCCTCCCAAAATATGTGTTGGAATCCTAATTTCTGCACCTGTGGATGTAATAAAATGTAATGCAATGCAATCCCTTTCCATAACACAATCTAATGTAATATAGGCCATACCAGTGTAGGGTGGAGCCTAATACTAATCACTTCGGAGTTATGTTAAGAGCTACATAAACACAGGGACTGGAAAGCACAAGCAGGGAAAGGCAGATCACTTGTGAGGATCATCTACAAGCCAAAGAACCTGGGGCTATTGACAAGGAAGTAATAGACCTGGTCAAGACACTTATTTGAACTTTTAGCCTACGTTTGTTGTTTTTAGGTGTCACCGAGTTTATTTTGGCTCATTGTAACCACATGTGACAGAGGAGAAGTACCCCATAGGATTCTGTAGGCTGTAATTTTTATGGGAGCAGATCGCCAGGTCTTTCTCCCAAGGAGCTGTGGGTGGATTCAAACCATCAACCTTTCAGTTAGCAGCTGAATGCTTAGCCTTTGTGCTACCAGGGCTCCAAAACTATGAGAAAATAAATTCCTGTTCTCTTCCTCTGCCTTCCTTCCACTGCTTCCACAGTGTCTTTCTCTGTGTACTTTTCAAGTAAATTGCATTGAAATAAATTACTTTCTTAAAAAGGACTGTTTTCCTGTATAGGAAAAATGCCTTAAGACAAATTGGTTCTGTAACACCATAGTTTATATTCTAGCCCCACAGGCAAAACTTTCAAAAAGGATCCAACTATTACAAATATTTCTCCCAAGGAGCAATTAAAAACCAAATCTAAATGAACAATACTTTCTTATTAATGGGCTATGGGAAACATAATAGTGATACTTCTGAAATTATTTAATATGGCAGTGATATACTGTTTTAGAAGTCTACTAATTTATTTTCCACTTCTAATCATTTAGCGATTATATCCCTCACATTAAAAAGGTTTAATGAGATATTTAATAAGTAAAGACTAATTTTTAAAGAGCTTTGCTGCCTCAATCGTATATAAAAATAGCCCTTAAGAAACAGGAATTATATTTCATGGAAGAACCTCTGAGACTGTCCTTTTGTGTAATGAAATGATTTATATATTGACAGCACGCTACAAAATAAAGATTTCTTCTTAGTCTAATGTGTTGGTGCCAAGCTTAGTGAATTGTAATATGGAAAGACATACACTAAGCTTGGGTACTCATAGTCACGCATAGGTTCTGTTGGTCTGCACAGCCAGCATTTCCTTCCCCACAGACAAGTGAGTGTTCAGTTTTTCATGAGCACAATTAAGTGTTCGGCAATTCCCCCTCTTCGCGATGTTATGCATAATTTGTTATGATCCACACAGTCGAATGCCTTTGTATAATCAATAAAACACAGGTAAACATCTTTCTGGTAGTCTCTATTTTCAGCCAAGATCCATCTGACATCAGCGACGATATCCCTTGTTCCACATTCGCTTCTGATTCCGGCTTGACTTTCTGGCAGTTGCCTGTCAATGTACTGCTGCAACCATCTTTGAATTATCTTCAGCAAAATTTTACTTTAGTGTGATATTAATAATATTGTTCAATAATTTTCACATTCTGTCAGATCACCATTCTATGGAATGGGCACAAATATGGATCTCTTCCCCTTGGTTAGCCAGGTAGCTATCTTCCAAATTTCTTGCCATAGATGAGTGAGCACTTTCAGCATTGCATCCATTTGTTGAAACAACTCTACTGGTATTCCATCAATTCCTGGAGCCTTGTTTTTGCTTGGACTTCTTCCTTCAATACCACTGATTCTTGATTACATGCTACCTCCTGAAATGGTTGAACATTGACCAAATCATTTTAGTACCGTGACTTTATATATTCCTTCCATATACTTTTGATGCTTCCTGTGACCTTCAATATTTTGCCCATAGAATCTTTCAGTATTGCAACTTGAGGCTTGAATTTTTTCTTCAATTCTCTCATCTTGAGAAATGCCAAACGTGTTCTTCCCTTTTGGTTTACTAACTCCAGGTCTTTGCACATTACATTGTAATACTTTATTTTGTCTTCTTGAGCTGCCCTTTGAAATCTTTTGTTCAGCTGTTTTATTTCATCGTTTCTTCTTTTTGCTTTTGCTACTCTGCGTTTAAGAGCAAGTTTCAGAGTCTCTTCTGAGACTCATTTTGGTGTTTTCTTTCTCTCCTGTCTTTTTAATGACCTTTTGCTTTCTTTGTGTATGATGTCCTTGATGTCATCCCACAACTCATCTGGTCTTTGGTCATTAGTGTTTAACGCATCAAATCTGTTCTTAATATGGTCTCTAAATTCGGGGGGGGGGGAGGGGGATATACTCAAGGTCATATTTTGGCTCTTATGGACTTGTTTTAATTTTCTTCAGCTCCAACTTGAACTCACATATGAGCAATTGATGGTCCGTTTTGCAGTCGCCCCCAGTCTTGTTATGACTGATGATACTGAGCTTTTTCATTCTCTCTTTCCACAGATGTAGTTGATTTGATTCTTATGTATTCCGTCCAGCAAGGCCCATGTGTATGGTTGCTGTTTACGTTGTTGGAAAAAAAAGGTATTTGCAATGAATAAGTCTTTGGTCTTGCAAAATTCTATCATTTGATCTCTGGCTTTGTTTCTATCACCAAAGCCGTATTTTCCAACTACTGATCCTCCTTTGTTTCCAACTTTCACATTCCAATCACCAGTAATTAGCAATGCATCTTGATTTCATGTTTGATCAATTTCTGACTGCAAAAGTTGGTAAAAATCTTCAATTTTCTCATCTTTGGCATCAGTGGTTGGTATGTAAATTTGAATAATAATCATATTAACCGATCTTCCTTGTAGGCATATGATACTGTCCTATCACTGACAGCATTGTACTTCAGGATAGATCTTGAAATCTTCTTTTTGACAATGAACGTGACATCATTCCTCTACCTTTTGTCATTTCTGGAATAGTAGAACATATGATTGTCTGATTCAGAATCGTCAATACCAGTTCATTTTAGCTTACTAACTCCTAGGATATCAATCTATATGTATTTCATTTCATTTTTGAGGACTTCCAACTTTCTTAGATTCATACTTCATACATTCCACGTTCCAATTAGTAATGGATATTTGCAGCTGTTTCTGCTTATTTTAAGTCATGTTGGATGAGCAAATAAAGGTCCCAAAAGCTTTATTCCAACCACATCATTAAGGTCAAAATTTGAAACCCGTCCACCATTGGCAACCCCGGTCATATTTGAAACACTAGTGGCATAGCTTCCAACATCGCAAGAACACAAAAGTAACCACAATGCAACAAACTGACAAACAAATTGATGTCTTTGAATTATGCTGTTGTCAAAGATTATTAAATATACCATGGACTATCAAAAGAATGAACAAATCTGTCTCGGAGAAGTACAACCAGAATCCTCCTTAGAAACAAGAATGGCAATACTTCATCTCATGTACTTTGGACATGCTATCAGAAGGGACCAGTAACTGGAGAAGGACAACATGTTTGGTAAAGTACATGGTCAGTGAAAAAGAAGACGACCCTCAATGAGATGGATTGGCACAGTGACTGCAGTAATGGACTCAAGCATAACAACCACTGTGAGGATGGTGCAAGAGCAGGCAGAGTTTCATTCTGTTGTACATAGGGTCTCTATGGGTTGGAACGGATTCCATGGCATCTAACAACGACAACATATGATAACGTTCGGCAAATGCAACATACCAAAGTTCCTGTTAAGTGTAAAATTTTTACTCAAATCAGTGTATAGTTTATTGGTAATAAGTTATATGCTATTCTTGTTTACATTGGTATTTCCTACATGAAAGTCACACTACAGGCATAGAAAGGTTTCACCAACTGAATAATGTGAATAGTTTGGATTACAAAAGTTTGTTCACCCTTTGACGCCAACACGGCCTAAACTGCAACATCTCTCACCGTCTCATTAGGTTTCCACTATCAAGGGCTTAGACATTCCATGAATCATGACTTTTTAGTCAATATAGCACAAGGATTTCAACTTTCGGTAAAGGAGTGGCTCTCTAGGTAGAACGAATGCCCACTTAACTAAGCCTTGCTTGGCTTATAGCAGTATTTGTCTAGCTTTCTTACCTGGGTGGAAAGGATTTTAGTAGTGGTAAGATTTTCCTTTCAGGGAATTTTGCAAACAAACTCTTTCATTTATATAATTATATAGTGTGTATGGATTTATATATATGGATTTTGATATGGTTGTTTTAAATTCTCCAATTAATTACAGAATCTTTCATTTGATTTTAAAGCTTATGGCTTCAAAATTTTTTTCAATTTAACTTGAGATGGTCTATTTCTTGAGTTACTCAGAATGATAGCATCCCTGAAACAATATGGACTCACCCATGGTTGTGAAATTTCGTTTTTGTTTAGAATAGTTTCATTTTTTGTTTTTGGTGAATGTAAAATAAAATCAAATCTATATACGTATTTATGCATACACATGCACAAAAACAAAGACAAAAAACTCAGAATGATCCTTAGGTATACATTATGGGTTAAACACAAGTTTTGATTCAGTAATGACTATGTGCATTTTTCCAATATTTAGAGAAGGTTGCTATGAGTCAGAATTGACTTGGCGGCAATGGATTTTTGATTATTCTCTAATGTAGAGGAAATAATATACCATGGTATCAAATGTTCTTTTCGGATAAATAAATCAACTGAAGAAGGCTTTTATTTATTTGTTTCAAGTAACCAGCACTATTGATGCAACAAAAAAAACAACAAAAACTCCAACAACTCCCCCAACACTACTTCAAGTAAACATCTCAAACTTCATTTTAGAATGCATTCTTCACACTAATACACACACAAAAAAAAAAAACCAAGACCCAGGTTTTATATGTATATAGATGTATATATAAAGCAATATAAACAATTACTGAGCTTCATCTTCTGGACAAGAATGCCCAGGTAGTCTCTCTTCATAAAACGCAGTTACGATTTGAGGGCACTTTGTGTTTGCCTCTTTTGCCAGCACCGAGTCTGCCTCATCTGAATCTTTCCAATTCAGGAGAAACATGAATTCTCCACTGCTGTCTGTGGCCCCAGTTGTTCATTTAGGATCAAGAACTCTGGCAAAGCCTCTTGGTTTGTCAGCAGCATCTCTTTTCTTCTTTTATTTGCTGCCATCAGATTCATTGTCAGGTAAAGATTTTCTTTTTGTACCATCTTTTCCTTTACCAGCTTTTTGAGAATTAAGAAATGCTTCAGTGAATTCTGGACAATCCAAATTTTTTTCAGGTTCCCAAGTATTGTCAGCGTCTATGACTCCCTTCCACTACGTCACCTTTCCATTCGCCACACATCAGTCCAGCACTTCTTCTACCACAAATTCTTCAGGTTCTGCCTTTTCAATTTCTTTACCTTTCCACTCTCTTCCCTTCCCACTTTTTTTTTTTTTTTTTTTTACCACCTTCGAGGTGCTCCAGGCCCTCCCAGGTCTGTGGCATTTCCAGCCCTCCATGCCTAAAGCTCAACCCACATTTGAAGAGGAGCCAAACTCAGGTTTTCTGAACCCAGGTTCAGAATCTTTTTCACTATAGCAAGATTTAAAAAAAAAAAGTTACTGAGTTGATTCCAACTCATGGTGACCCCATGCATGTCAGAGTGGAACTCTACTCCATAGGGTTTTCAATGGCTGGTTTTTCAGAAGTAGGTCTCCAGCCCTCTCTACCAAGGAGCCTCTAGGTGGACTCAAACTTCCACACCTTTGGTTAGTAGTTGAATGCATTAACTGTTCGCACCACCCAGGGACTCCAAATAACAGGATACATCTCATTTGCTTAGCATCCGACATCCTAGGACAAAATACCAGCAATTTCATTCCAAAAAAAGGGCCAGAAACTCTAGAGAGAAAGGGAATATATTTACTTCATGAGATTTAAAACCCAGTATGCCCCTTTCCTGGAGCCCTGGTGGCACAGTGGTTAAGTTCTCAGATGCTAACCATAAAGATTGGCGGTTCGAATCCACCAGCTGCTCTTTGGAAACCCCATGGGGCAGTTCTACTCTGTCTTATAGGTTCACTATGAGTCAGGATCAACTCCACAGCAATGGGTTTATGCCCTTTTTATTTCAAGCCAAAGTTAAATTGGAGTGTATTAAATGTGTATGCTTAAAAATGTAAAGAGCAGTGACTCACAGTAATTTTTTAAAGAGTTAAATTACTAATCCATTCTCACTGAAAAATTAATGGGAAATGTTCCTACTCTTTTCCTGCCCTCATTTCTATATTTTTTCCCCAAGCCTCAGAGAGAGGACAGGAGGAAAACATCTTCTTGTGTCCTGCACGAACATCTAGCCCACACTAATACTCCAGAATCCACTAGGACAGAAATCCAAGGTTGCTAAGGGAAACGGAAAAGACAGAATTGTGTTTCCATTGCTTTTACCTATAGCAAGTCCCAGTCATGCGCCTCTGACCAGTGGGGGCTACTTATTAAATCATTTGCTTTATATCGCAGTTTTTAATCTCTCAATAATAAGATCACTAGACAAAGTTCATCAAGATTTATTGCCCTGTTCAAATGTTAAGCAAACAGGTCATATGATATTAGAGCCCTCCACAGTAGCTCATTTCCATAGAAAAAGATAATAAAAATTTATGACCTTGTGTGTTTTTTAGAAAAAGGAAATTGAATTGCATCCTTATGTCCAAACGAAACCACTGCTCTGTAATTGAATAAAGTAATAAAAAAAAAAACGGTTAATTATTGTGTTATGATAACTCATTGTTGTCTAAGTATCATCTTCAGGTTATTTTATTAAAACCAAACAGCGTGTCTTATTTACAGACTGAGATTTCCTGTATTCCTGCTTTCACCTGCTCCAGAAAAAAATGGCCTTCAGATATCAGCCTAAAAGCTGTGGGAAAGTGCATGAAGATGCTAGAAAGTGTTCAATGCTTGTGAAAGGAAGAGCAAACAAGGACAGCCTGAATGAAACACAAAATCTATAAAACTTTTGCAGAAGAATGTTTACAACTATCCTTCCTCTACTTAAAGATACAGTGCAGCACAAGGAATTGTATTTAAATCAGTGGTTTCAAAACTGTGGGGTTCATCATAATCCTTTGGGGGAGCTTGTTTAAAATAAAGATACCTGTCCTCAACCTCGAGCCCTGATTTGCTAGGTTTGGTTAGAGCTATAGTTCCACTTTCTTTCCTGCCCTCCCCACTCCCCTTCTCTGCTTTCCTTCCCCCCCGCCACAACACTTACCAGCTTCTAACATACCTGTGGTTGTTGTTAGTTACCATTGATTCCAACTTATGGTGGCCCCATGTGTGCAGAGTAGAACTGCTCCATAGGGTTTTCAAGGCTGTGACCTTTCAGAAGCAGAACGCCAGGCCTCTCCTCTGAAGCACCTCTGGGAGGTTTTGAACCACCAAACTTTCAGTTAGTAGTCCAGTGCTAACCAGTTAGTCCACCCAGGGACCTTCTAAGAGGCTAACCAAGAAAAAAAAAAAAAAAACCCACCGTCATCCAGTTGATTTTGACTCATAGTGACCCCACAGAGTTTCCAAGGCTGTAAATCTCTACAGAAGCAGATTGCCACATCCTTCTCCCTCCCGAGGGGCCGCTGGTGGTTTCAAACTGAAATTTCTAGTTTATATATTGTCTCTTTGTCACTCTCCTACCACCAGTTTTGTTCACCAAAACGATGTCTGGCATATAGTTGTTGATGTTAGTTGCTTCTGACTCACGGCAACCACATATGTGCAGAGTAGAACTGCCCCATAGGGTTTGCAAGGCCATGACCTTTCTGAAGCAGATTAGCAGAACTCTCTTCCCAGGCACTTTTCTGGGGGTTTGAACCTTCAACCTTTCAGCTGGTAGTCAAGCTTTTAACTGTGCCACGCTGGTACTCCATCTGGTACATGTTATTGTTATTGTTGCAGGCTGTCGAGTCAATTCCAATTCATAGTGACCCTATATGACAGAGTAGAACTAACCCATAAGTTTTCCTAGGCTGTAATCTTTAAAGGAGCAAATCACCAGCTCTTTTCTTCCTCAGAGCTTCTGGTGGATTTGAACCATTGACCTTTTGGTTAGCAGTGAGCACTTAACCATTGCACCACTGGGGCTCCTTTTATCTGGTACATAGTAAACCACAAAAAAACCAAACTCATTGCCATCAAGTTGATTCCAACTCATAGCAACCCTATAGGACAGAGTAGAACTGCCCCATAGGGCTTCCAAGGAGTGGCTGGTAGATTTGAACTGCAGACCTTTTGGTTGGCAGCCAACCTCTTAACCACTGCACCACCAGTAGTGTTCAATAAATATTTGTGGAAGGAAGACAGGGTTATTAGCTAGAGGTTTTTCTTAAAATTCTTTTAGTCTAGTATTAGAACCAAGGCTTCGAATCAGTTCATTCTAGTTCAAACCTCTCCTGAGAATTTCCATTTCCACCCCAGATATACTGAATCAGATCCTCTGGAGATCTTGTTAAAATGTATCTGAGTCAGATATCTGCAGTGGAAATGCAAATTCTCAGCAGGCACCCAAACCAGGATGAATTGGTTCAAAGCCCTGATTAGAACCAGATGGCAATCTTGAGACTGAAACGTACATTTAAATTCATAATAAACTGTGCGCCAGGCCTGGCCAGGCTATTGATGATTATTTTGTGGACTGGCATGCACACATCTCAATACCTCATTCTTATCTCCTTGCCAGCAGTCCTGCCTCTCCTATTACTCAATTTGAAAAACATCAGGGGTCAGTGAAAGGTGATGGAAATATTGTCAGACTAAGACAGGGTTTAGGTTGTCTCCTTTCCTCTAAACATAAAAGAAACAGTGAAATGTGAAAGAAGGAAGTGGTAGAAAAGTGAGAGCATTCTCTAGATCAATCCTGGAGGTAACTGAGTGAAAACTTGCTCAGTATCTGCCTACTTACAAGTGCTAATACATTTTCATATTATTAATTTAATAGACTTTAATAAACTTTACAGATCATACAATTCTGGATGTACAAAAGACCAAATCTGAATTATCTTAGAACTCTTCCCCCCTGCCATCCCCCAAAGAGTTTGGTATGCAAACCTGCACTGCATTTAAAGGAGAAAATTGTGAGAAAACTTGGAAATAGTGAGACACTGATGAACAGGGAAACTTGGTTCAGGCTCACCTGAGACTCGTGATCTTGAATGTGTTCCATGAAGCTGATTAAAGGGAGTCAGAAAAAAAGGTAAAATGGGGATAAATTGGAAAAATCATAGGCTGTGCTTCAAGATGTATCATTTAACCATTTAAAGGTCTGCCTTGCTTAAAAGAGATCTAATAATGTAGTAAGTATGAAAATTGTGTAATGGATATTGTTGTTACTGTTTGCTGTAGGCATTGTCCTATTTATGGAATAGATGGTCTCCTTTGCCCTGGATCATTGAGTAAGTTTCTGTAAAGGAATGCCTGTTTTCCAAACTGAATTCCATTATTGACTGGAAAAATATTCCCAAAGAAAAATAATAGGACAATAGTGAGAACAACAGTTCCTTAAAAAAAAAGGTATAGCCCAAGCAGTGTTCGCAATACCTTTCTCCTGTCCTGTAGGTCATGGTATTACAAGCTAAAAGGTAGGGTTTTCTGATGTGCTTGCATTATATATTGCATGAATAAAACTTAATTTTATCAGCAAATTATTTTTCTAAAAAAGCTCTTTTCTAGGTGGGTTAATGCTAACATTTATTCATTTAATAAACATTTTTACAATCCTTAATAATACCAAGTGGAAACACTGGTGGCGCACTGATTAAGAGTTACTGGTGCTAACCAAAACATCCACAGTTTGAATCCACCAGGTGCTCCTTGGAAACTCTGTGGGGCAGTTCTACTCTGTCCTATGGGGTTGCTATGAGTTGGATTCGACTCAATGGCAATGGGCTTGATTTTTTAACACCAAGCACTGCAAGCAATTAAATAAATCAGATCTCTGACAATCTCAGTAAACACATAGTGGGATGTCAAATAAACAATATTTATTAAACCCATAGTGTAAAGTGAGTGTTATTGTAGGACTATAGGGTTGGTGGGGGGAAGGTGTGGAGAAGGAAAAGATGATTTAGTTCTTAGGTTACAAAATCAACAAGCTCCAATACCATGCTTCATTTTTCTAAGAAGCATTGATTGGCAGCTTGAAAAATCTTATCAAGTGCTCAGAAAAATTAATGCAAGAAGTATAACAAAATAAAAGTACAAAATTAAGAGTAAATATATATCATATCAATAAATAAATGGGATAGAAGTCATCTATTAGAATAAAAAGACTCTTAAATTGAATATAGAGTAAAATCCAACTAAATGTTGTATATGAGACATCTAAAACAAAGTGACTTGGAAAGACATTTCAGAAATTTAAAACATATAATTCCTGAAATTATTAATTAAAAAAAAATCGTCGGTAAATAACATCAAGGAACTCTCCCATAACAAAGCTAAAAAAAATGAAAGGGTTCAATAAATTCTCAGCCCATTGAACTGAAAACAAACACACAAAGGAATATTGTTGTGAAATTTTAGGGCATCGGAAATAAAGAAAAGATCCAAAAAAGCCTCTTTTCCAAGGTAGAAGAATCAATATGACAGTAAACATCTCCAAAGCAGTATGAGATACTAGAAGATAAAGGAGAAATGCCCTCAAAATTCCAACGGAAAATAATTTCAACTTCAAATTCTAAAATCAAACGTGGTAGAAAAAAGCATTTTGATATCTCTCATAAAATCTAGCTCCTTTGCAACATTTCTTTGGAAGCTACTAGAGGATACAACAGTAAAGCAATGGCAACTAAGAAAATTAAAACAATTAAGAAAGAGAACAATGTTTCCAGAAAATAGTAGCTCTAAGCACAGACTATTATGTGTCCTAGGGCAACACCAGTATAGTGAGCCCAGACAGAAACCAGTACAAATTGGAGGTGGATGTAAGGCTCCAGAAGGGAGGCCTTCAGGAACTGGTAAAATAGATGATATGACGAAGCATTTAAATATAACTAATGTAACATGAAGCAAAAATATGTAGAAAAACAAGGCCATCAACAACAACAATCTCTAATATTGAATTAAATATTATAATTGCAAGGAAAGTTTTGCAAGTAAAAAATTATACAAACTTTAGAAGAAAAGTATGTATAAAAAAAGAAAAAAGAATCAGAGTGCAGTATTTGTACCCACAGTTACCAAAACTTAAAGAATAATCATAAGATAAACATTAACCATACATTGAACTAAAAATACTGATGTAACTAACTCATTTGGAAAGATGATATAGAGGAAGGAATGAAGCTTAAGAGCAAAATTTTTATCTATCATAATAGGAAGCTAGTAGGTAATGTTGAAAACTAATCATTCAAATAAAAGTAATATAGGAATATTGTCACTAAACACAGAGATAAATATCAGAATAAACAGTTAAGAGTAAAAAGTGGTTGCCATGCACAAAAACTAACTCCAAGTGGATCAAAGACCTAAACATAAAGACTAAAACGATAAAGATCATGAAAGAAAAAATAGGGACAACCCTAGGAGCCCTAATACAAGGCATAAACAGAATACAAAACATTACCAAAAATGATGAAGAGAAACCCGATAACTGGGAGCTCCTAAAAATCAAACACCTATGCTCATCTAAAGACTTCACCAAAAGAGTAAAAAGACCACCTACAGACTGGGAAAGAATTTTCAACTATGACATCTCCGACCAGCGCCTGATCTCTAAAATCTACATGATTCTGTCAAAACTCAAGCACAAAAAGACAAACAACCCAATCAAGAAGTGGGCAAAGGATAGGAACACACATTTCACTAAAGAAGATATTCAGGCAGCCAACAGATACATGAGAAAATGCTCTCGATCATTAGCCATTAGAGAAATGCAAATTAAAACTACGATGAGATTCCATCTCACACCATCAAGGCTGGCATTAATCCAAAAAACATAAAATAATAAATGTTGGAGAGGCTGCGGAGAGATTGGAACTCTTATACACTGCTGGTGGGAATGTAAAATGGTACAACCACTTTGGAAATCTATCTGGCATTATCTTCAACAGTTAGAAATAGAACTACCATACAACCCAGAAATCCCACTCCTCGGAATATACCCTAGAGATACAAGAGCCTTCACACAAACAGATATATGCACACCCATGTTTATTGCAGCTCTGTTTACAATAGCAAAAAGTTGGAAGCAACCAAGGTGTCCATCAACGGATGAATGGGTAAATAAATTGTGGTATATTCACACAATGGAATACTAGGCATCGATAAAGAACAGTGACGAATCTGTGAAACATTTCATAACATGAAGGAACCTGGAAGGCATTATGCTGAGTGAAATTAGTCAGAGGCAAAAGGACAAATATTGTATAAGACCACTATTATAAGATCTTGAGAAATAGTAAACCTGAGAAGAACACATACTTTTGTGGTTACGAGGCGGGGAGGGAGGGAGGGTGGGAGAGGGTTTTTTATTGAATAATCAGTAGATAAGAACTGCTTTAGGTGAAGGAAAAGACAACACTCAATACATGGAAGGTCAGCTCAATTGGACTGGACCAAAAGCAAAGAAGTTTCCGGGATAAAATGAATGCTACAAAGGTCAGAGGAGCAGGGGCGGGGGTCTGGGGACCATGGTTTAAGGGGACTTCTAAGTCAATTGGCAAAATAATTCTATTATGAAATCATTCTGCATCCCACTTTGAAATGTGGCGGCAGGGGTCTTAAATGCTAACAAGTGGCCATCTAAGATGCATCAATTGGTCTCAACCCACCTGGAGCAAAGGAAAATGAAGAACACCAAGGTCACACAACAACTAAGAGCCCAAGAGACAGAAAGGGCCACATGAACCAGAGACCTACATCATCCTGAGACCAGAAGAACTAGTTGGTGCCCGGCCACAATCGATGACTGCCCTGTCAGGAAGCACAGCAGAGGACCCCTGAGGGAGCAGGAGATCAGTGGGATGCAGACCCCAAATTCTCATAAAAAGACCAAACTTAATGGTCTGACTGAGACTAAAGGAATCCCGGCGGCCCTGGTCCCCCGACCTTCTTTTGGCACAGGACAGGAACCATCCCCAAAGACAACTCATCAGACATGAAAGGGACTGGTCAGCGGGTGGGAGAGAGACGCTGATGAAGAGTGAGCTAAGTATATCAGGTGGACACTTGAGATTGTGTTGGCAACTCTTGTCTGGAGGGGGGATGGGAGGATAGAGAGGGAAGTCGGCAAAATTGTCACGAAAGGAGAGACTGAAAGGGCTGACTCAAGAGGGGGAGAGCAAGTGGGAGTACAGAGTAAGATGTATGTAAACTTATATGTGACAGACTGATTGGATTTGTAAACGTTCACTTGAAGCTTAATAAAAGTTAATAAAAAAAAAAAAAAGTGGTTGCCATGCAGAGTAGGACTATGTTTTGGAGCTGAGAGTGGTAAGGGGACTTTTTTTTTTTTTTCATTATAAAGGAACTATTTGCTTAAAACCCTGATGAGTCTGTCAGTTTGTCCTACTGTGGGAGCTTGTATGCTGCTGTGATGCTGGAAGCTATGTCACTGGTATTCAAATACTAGCAGGGTCACCCATGGTGGACAGATTTCAGCTTAGCTTCCAGATTAAGACAGATTAGGAAGAAGAGCCCAGTAATCTACTTCTGAAAAGAATTAGTCAGTGGAAACCTTATGAATAGCAGTGGAACATAGTCTGATAAAGTGCCAGAAGATGAGCCTCTCAGGTTGAAAGGCACTCATCAGATGACTGAGGAAGAGCTTCCTCCTCAAAGTAGAATCCACCTTTTGACGTGGATGGAGTCAAGCTTTTGGATGTTCATTTGCTGATATGGCACAGCTCAAAACAATAGGAAACAGCTGCAAACATCCATTAATAATCAGAACGTGGAGTGTATGCTTTCAAAAAAAAAATGCTTCTAGGAAACTGGAAATCATCAAAAATGAAATGAAACACATAAACATTGATATCCTAGGCATTGGAGAGCTGAAATGGACTTGTATAGACCATTTTGAATCAGATAATCATATGGTCTACTACACCCAGAAAGGTAACATAAAGAGGAATGTCATTGTATTCATCATCAAAAAGGAATATTTCAAGATCTACCCTGAAGTACAATGCTGTCAGTAATAGGATAATATCCATATATCTACAAGGAAGACCAGTTAATACAACCATTATTCAAATTTACACACCAACCACTAAGGCCAAAGATGAAGAAATTGAAGATTTTTACCAACTTCTGCAGTCTGAAACTGATCAAACATGCAATCAGGATTCATTGATAATTACCGGTGATTGGAATGTGAAACTTGGAGGCAAAGAAGGACTGGTAGTTGAAAAATATGGCCTTAGTGATAGAAACAATGCTGATCGAATGACAGAATATTGCAACCAACAGAAACTGTGACTATACCCTTGGCCCTTGCCAGATGGAATACACAGGAATCAAATCAACTACATCTGTGGAAAAAGATGATGGAAAAGCTCAATATCCTCAGTCAGAACAGGGCCAGTGGCCAACTGTGGAACAGGTCATTAATTGCTCCTATGCAAGTTCAAGCTGAAGGTAAAGAAATTTAGAACAAGTCCACAAGAGCCAAAGTACGAACTTGAGCATATCCCTGAATTTAGAGATCTGGCAGTGGGTGGTGGGTTTCTCAAGAATAGATTTGACACCATGAACACTAACGACCAAAGACCAGAGAAGTTGTGCAAGGACATCATACACAAAGAAAGCAAGAGGTCTTTAAAGAGACAGGAAGGAAAGAAAAGATGAAAATGGATGTCAGAAGAGACTCTGAAACTTGCTCTTGAACATCGAGTAGCTAAAACAAAAGGAAGAAATGATGAGGTAAAAGAGCTGAATAGAAGATTTCAAAGGGTGGTTGGAGAAGACAAAGTTAAGTATTATAATGACATGTCCAAAGACCTGGAGGTAGGAAAAAAAAGAGAAGAATATGCTTGGCATTTCTCGAGCTGAAAAAACTGAAGAAAAAGTTAAAGCGTCGCATTGAAATTCTGAGAAATTTTATGGGCAAAATATTGAAGGATGACACTCAGCCATTTCAGAAAGTAGCATATGATCAGGAACCAATGATACTGAAGGAAGAAATCCAAGCTGCACTGAAGGCATTGGTGAAAAACAGGGCTCTGGTAATTGATGGAATACCAACTGAGATGTTTCAACAGACAGACACAGCTCTGGAAGTGCTCACACATTTATACCAAAAAATTTGGAAGACAGCTACCTGGCCAACTGACTGGAAGAGATCCATATTTATGTCTATTCCCAAGAAGGGTGATCTGACTGAAAGCAGAAAGTCTTGAGCAATATCATTAATATCACACATAAGTAAAATTTTGCTGAAGATCATTCAAAAGTGGCTGCAGCAGTACAGCAACAGAAATTGCCAGAAATTCAAGCCAGATTCAGAAGATGATATGGAACCAGGGATATCATTGCTGAGGTCAGATGGATCTTGCCTGAAAGCAGAGAATACCAGAAAGATGTTTACCTGTGTTTTTTGACTATGCAAAGGCATTTGTCTGTGTGGGTCATAACAAATTATGGATAACATTTCAAAGAATGGGAATTCCAAAACACTTAATTGTGCTCATGAGGAACCTGAAAATAGATCAAGAGGCAGTTGTTTGAACAGAACAAGGGAATACTGCCTGGTTTAAAGTCAGGAAAGGTGTGTGTCAGGGTTGTATTCTTTCATCATACTTATTCAATCTGTATGCTGAAAAAATAATCTGAGAAGCTGGACTGTATGAAGAAGAATTGAGGCATCAGATTGGAGGAAGACTCATGAATAACCTGTGATATACAGATGACACAACCTTGCTTGCTGAAAATCAAGAGGAGTTGAAGCACTTACTGTTGAAGATCAGAGATCACAGTCTTCAGTATGGATTGCACCTCAACATAAAGAAAACAAAAATCCTCACAACTGGACCGATCAACAGTGAGAAGATTGAAGTTGTCCAGGATTTCATTTTACTTGGATCCACAATCAACACCCACCATAGCAGTAGTCAAGAAACCAAAAGACAAGTTGCATTGGGCAAATCTGCTGCAAAGGACCTCTTTAAAGCATTGAAAAGTGAAGATGTCAACTTGAAGACTCAAGTGTGCCTGACCCAAGCCATGGTGTTTTCAACCGCCTCATACGCATGTGAAAGCTAGACAATGAATAAGGAAGAGCGAAGAAGAATTGACGCCTTTAATTGTGGTGTTGGAGAAGAATATTGAATATACCATGGACTGCCAAAAGGACAAACAAATCTGTCTTGGAGGAGGTGCAACTAGAGTGCTCTTTGGAAGTAAGGATGGTGAACCTGTTATCAGGAGGGATCAGTCCTGGGAGAAGGACATCATGCTTGGTAGAGGACCAGTGAAAAAGAGGAAGACCCTCAGTAAGATGGATTTACACAGTGGCTGAAATAACGAGCTCAAGCATAGCAATGATGGTGAGGATGGCGCAGGACCGGGCACCATTTTGTTCTGTCATACAGAAGGTTGCTAGGAGTTGGAACTAACTTAGTGGCACCTGACAACAACAAACAACAATCTGCTTAAAAAGAAAAAAAAAAAAAAATTGTCAAATGTATTTATGTTATTTACAATGTTTAATAAAATAAAAGATGTTCCACACAAAATAAATGAAAAACAAACAAACAAGTCAACACTTTCAGGACTCTCCAGTTCTGAAAACACTGACCCTAGCCATTTTACTCTATGACATATGCCAAGGTATATCTGCTAATTCCCAAGGTGTAACTATTCCCACTATGGTTTATTCCAAGGTAACTCAATGAATGGGGAGTTATAAAGAGATGCTAAGTCACACAATATTATATATATTATTTCTACCATACAGATACAATAAATGTAAATAACCTCCATAACAAGGAGCCTGTTTGCGCAATGATTAAGTGCTAGCCTGCTAACTGAGCAGTTGGTTGTTGAAACCCACCAGCAGCTCTGGGGAAGAAAAGACCTGGAGATCTGCTCCCATAAAGCTTACAGCATACAAAACTCTATAGGAGAGTTCTACTCTGTTCCATGGGTTCAGAATGGACTTAACAGCATGCAACATCAACAACAACCTTTATAGCACTCACACAGTATCTTAGAACTAGCTTGAAACTTACCAGTCAATATTGAAAGTATAGGCAGTCCCTCAGTTACCCATGTCCAACTTACGTACAACCAGTAGTTATAAACCAACTCCCATAAGGCCTATTATATTAAAAATTCAAGGCACATACAATGGTTCATAATAATAAAGAGGTGCTACTTTATGACGTGCATCAAAACATTATTATTATTACTGTATGATTATGTTCAGGATGTTTTAGTGTATCTGGAAAGGCTTAATTTTTATGCATATATTATACATTATACACTAAGACAAACATTTGACTAACTGACATTAGATGCAAACCATACCTAACTATTCTGACTTCTGTACAAATGTGACTTAAAGACTGATTTAAGAATGGAACTCCTTCATAATCCAGGGAATACGTGTATCTATCTATGTGTTTTTCTCACCTAATAGGCTGTGAGCTCTTCTTGAAGGTGAAGATTTCACCTTGTCAACTCTATATACCCAGTATATAGCCAGTGTCTGGTTCATATTAACCTATAGTTAAATATTACTGAGTTTTTTTTTTTTTTTTTTAAATACAAATAGCTACAACAGGCACATAGACCAATGGAACAGAATTGAGAACCCAGATATAAATCCATCCACGTATGAGCAGCTGATATTTGACAAAGGACCAGTGTCAGTTAATTGGGGAAAAGATAGTCTTTTTAACAAATGGTGCTGGCATAACTGGATATCCATTTGCAAAAAAATGAAACAGGACCCATACCTCACACCATGCACAAAAACTAACTCCAAGTGGATCAAAGACCTAAACATAAAGACTAAAACGATAAAGATCATGGAAGAAAAAATAGGGACAACCCTAGGAGCCCTAATACAAGGCATAAACAGAATACAAAACATTACCAAAAATGATGAAGAGAAACCCGATAACTGGGAGCTCCTAAAAATCAAACACCTATGCTCATCTAAAGACTTCACCAAAAAAGTAAAAAGACCACCTACAGACTGGGAAAGAATTTTCAGCTATGGCATCTCCGACCAGCGCCTGATCTCTAAAATCTACATGATTCTGTCAAAACTCAACCACACAAAGACAAACAACCCAATCAAGAAGTGGGCAAAGGATATGAACACACACTTCACTAAAGAAGATATTCAGGCAGCTAACAGATACATGAGAAAATGCTCTCGATCATTAGCCATTAGAGAAATGCAAATTAAAACTACGATGAGATTCCATCTCACACCAACAAGGCTGGCATTAATCCAAAAAATACAAAATAATAAATGTTAGAGAGGCTGCGGAGAGATTGGAACTCTTATACACTGCTGGTGGGAATGTAAAATGGTACAACCACTTTGGAAATCTATCTGGCATTATCTTCAACAGTTAGAAATAGAACTACCATACAACCCAGAAATCCCACTCCTCGGAATATACCCTAGAGAAACAAGAGCCTTCACACAAACAGATATATGGACACCCATGTTTTTTTTTATGTTTATTGCAGCTCTGTTTACAATAGCAAAAAGCTGGAAGCAACCAAGGTGTCCATCAATTGATGAATGGGTAAATAAATTGTGGTATATTCACACAATGGAATACTACGCAACGGTAAAGAACAGTGACGAATCTCTGAAACATTTCATAACATGGAGGAACCTGGAAGGCATTATGCTGAGTGAAATTAGTCAGAGGCAAAAGGATAAATATTGTATAAGACCACTATTATAGGATCTTGAGAAATAGTATAAACTGAGAAGAACACATACTTTTGTGATTACGAGGGGGGGAGGGAGGGAGGGAGAGGGTTTTTTTTACTGATTAATTAGCTGAAAAGAACTGCTTTAGGTGAAGAGAAGGACAACACTCAATACATGGAAGGTCAGCTCAACTGGACTGGACTGGACCAAAAGCAAAGAAGTTTCCGAGATAAACTGAATACTTCAAAGGTCGGCGGAGCAAGGGCGGGGGTTTGGGAACCATGGTTTAAGGGGACTTCTAAGTCAATTGGCAAAATAATTCTATTATGAAATCATTCTGCATCCCACTTTGAAATGTAGCGTCTGGGGTCTTAAATGCTAACAAGCGGCCATCTAAGATGAATCAATTGGTCTCAACCCACCTGGAGCAAAGGAGAATGAAGAACACCAAGGTCACACGACAACTAAGAGCCCAAGAGACAGAGAGGGCCACATGAACTAGAGACCTACATTATCCTGAGACCAGAAGAACTAGTTGGTGCCCGGCCACAATCGATGACTGCCCTGACAGGGAGCACAACAGAGAACCCCTGAGGGAGCAGGAGATAAGTGGGATGCAGACCCCAAATTCTCATAGAAAGACCAGACTTAATGATCTGACTGAGACTAGAGGAATCCCGGCGGCCATGCTCCCCAGACCTTCTGTTGGCCCAGGATGGGAACCATCCCCGAAGACAATCCATCAGACATGAAAGGGACTGGACAGTGGGTGGGAGAGAGATGCTGATGAAGAGTAAGCTAATTATATCACGTGGACACTTGCGACTGTGTTGGCATCTCCTGTCTGGAGGGGGGATGGGAGGATAGAGAGAGTTGGAGGCTGCCAAAGTTTTCACGAAAGGAGAGACTGGAAGGGCTGACTCATTAGGGGGAAAGCAAGTGGGAGTAAGGAGTAAGATGTATATTAACTTATATGTGACAGACTGACTTGATTTGTAAACGTTCACTTGAAGCTCAATAAAAGTTAATAAAAAAAATACAAATAGCTGCTTTATTTCTGCTAAAGTGACGGTGACACAGATAAGGCAAAGCGGGGGGGCAGGGTGGACAGGACACATGAGGTAGAAAAGGGGTAGAATGTTCAAAATGAAAGCTAACATAAAAAGGTAGATTTAACAGTAGGCCCTTGCCTCTCAAGTTAGGTGAGCCCTTGGGTCAGTGTATGGGCAGTAAAGTAGATTTTGTCTTTCAGAAGAGAGATTAAAACAACTACAAAAAAAGATGAAAGTTTTAGGCAGAGGAAAGTGAGCAGGGGTTGGGGTAGGGGAGAAGGTGTCACAGTCAGTGTTGTCTGGGCACAGTGAGGGGCAGGTGTGAGAAGGCAGGGTGGAAACCCAAGAATGGAGGTTCCTGGGCACAGGTTAGGGGGCTCCTTCCAGCCTGTACTATGCTGCCCCCTCCCTAAAGCCTTCTTGGAGGAAGAAGCATATTCTCAAGCCTCAGCCTGTCCTCATTAAGAGTCCTGCTCTGGGGCATGTGGGGTGAGTGGTGTGAGAGAAGGGGAGAAAGAGTGGTGACAGATGACTGCCTGGGTCTAGCACACTCATGGAGATCAGCTCTGGGTAGAATGGAGTGTTGGGAGGGACACTCAACCTTCTGCTCAACCACTCAAGCCTTGGGGAAAGAGTCAAACGTCCCCACCCCTTGGGCCCATGAGTTAACTTACCTGATTCATGGGGGAAAACAGGATGGGGGTGTAGGGGTAGTGAGGCATGAGAGAACACTTAATTGTGCTCATCAGGAACCTGTACATAAACCAAGAGGCAGTCATTCGAACGGAACAAGAGGATACTGCATGGTTGAAAATCAGGGAAGATGTATATTAGGGTTGTATCCTTTCACCATACTTATTCAATCTATAAGCTGAGCAAATAATCTGAGAAGTTAGACTATCTGAAGAAGAACGTGGAATCAGGATGGGAGGAAGACTCATTAACAGCCTGTGATATGCAGATGACACAAACTTCCTTGCTGAAAGTGAAAAGGACTTGAAGCTCTTACTGATGAAGATTGAATAATATAGCCTTCAGTATGGATTACACCTCATCATAAAGGAAAAAAATCCTTACAACCAGACTAATAAGCAGCATCATGATAAAGTGAGAAAATACTGAATCTGTCAAGGATTTCATTTTACTTAGATCCACAATCAACACCCTTGGAAGAAGAAATCAAGAACTCAAAAGACATATTGCATTGGGCAAATCTGCTGTAAAAGACCTCTTTAAAGTGTTAAAAAAAAAAAAAGTCACCTTGAGGTCTAAGATATTCCTGACCCATGCCATGGCATTTTCAACCGCCTAATATACACGTGAAAGCTGGACCATGAATAAGGGAGACCAAAGAAGAATTGATGCCTTTGAATTACAGTGTTGGTGAAGAATATTGAATATACCACGGACTGCCAGAAGATCAAACAAATCTGTCTTGGAAGAAGTACAGCCAGAATGCTCCTTAGAAGTGAGGATCATGAGACTTCATCTCACGTACTTTGGACATGTTATTAGGAGGGACAAGTCCGTGGAGAAAGACACCATGCTTGCTGAAGTAGAGGGTCAGTGAAAAAGTGTAAGACCCTCAATAAGATGGATTGATTCAGTGACTGCAAAAATGGGCTGAAACACAGCAATAATTATGAGGATGGCACAGGATCAAGCAGTGTTCTGTTGTAGATAGGGTCGCTAAGAATCAAAACTGACTTAAGGGCCCCTAACAGTAATGACAACAAGTATTAATTGAATTATACTGAAGAGTTGTTAAATAAATATTTATTGAATTAAGTTAGCTAGATTTAATCAATCTAAATTTTAAAAGAAGGCTATTAAATAGACAGGGCTCTGTATCATTAGGAGGTATAATGTATACTGGCTAGATTCAAATTCTAGCTCCATCTCTTACTAGCTTCCAGAACTTCGTCAAGTACATACTCGCTATAAATTTCAATTTCCTCACCCTAACATGCGTATAGAAACCCTGGTGGCGTAGTGGTTAAGTGCTACAGCTGTTAACCAAGAGGTAGGCAGTTCAAATCCACCAGGCGCTCCTTGGAAACTCTATGGGGCAGTTCTACTCTGTCCTATAGGGTCGTTATGAGTCAGAATTGCCTCGACGGCAGTGGGTTTAATATGCATATGATAATAATATGGCTGTTCAGAGTATTAACTACATGTACAGTGATTAGAATAATACCCAGCATGCAGAACCAAAAACCAAACCCATTGTCATCTAGTCCATTCGGACTCATAGCGTCCCAACACACAGTAAGTCTCAACTGTTTGCTGCTATATAACTTTGCCTTTATGTCATAAATAAGGAAACCCTGGTGGCATAGTGATTAAGTGCTACGGCTGCTAACCAAGAGGTCAGCAGTTCGAATCTGCCAGGGGCTCCTTGGAAACTCTGTGGAGCAGTTCTACTCTGTCCTATAGGGGCACTATGAGTCAAAATCAACTCAACAGTAGCAGGTATGGTTTTTTTTTTTTGGTCATAAATATATCTGATATGTGGTCATAATATATGATTGACCTGAAGGGTGATTTCAATCTTTAACACAGTGAAATATATTCCCAATCGCCAATCATAAGGGTTCTCATAA
Organism: Loxodonta africana; assembly: GCF_030014295.1. NCBI lineage: Eukaryota > Metazoa > Chordata > Mammalia > Proboscidea > Elephantidae > Loxodonta > Loxodonta africana. Next base: position 72,573,251 of record NC_087346.1, on the reverse strand, counting down.
AATTGAACTTTAGAATGTCTATTAGATTGTCACGGTTTTCCCTCTAGATATAACCTGTGATCCATTAAACTAAACCAAGCCTGAGTATTAAGACACGATTGAATTTTGATATTTTTCTGCCTCAGTTTTGCCTTGCTGATCTGGTATGTTAGTATAAATCATATATTGGTCTTCACGTTGTCTCAATGGATCTTCATGCCAACCCTGGAAATTAACAGGTTTTATTAACCCTGCTAGGAAAATTGATCCTTAATATAAAAAATCTCAAGCAGAGAAGACAGACTTTTGATTCATCGGCCCCTTAAAAATTTTCACCACCATGCAAAGCCTCTTCTAGCACAGAACACTGTCTCTCTTAGAGTGGATGATACCTCACCTCATTTTTCTCACTAACGTTTCAATCTTGAGATGTGTGATCCAGGGAAATCAAACGTGTGTGTTCACTCTTGATCCTCAGCTATCATGGTGAACTTGTATAGTGAGGCGATTTGAAAACATGGATTCAAATTCTTTGACTTCTTTTCAACTGAAAGGTAGGGTCTAGGCTCCCTTTCTTGGAATCCAAGTGTCTTAGTTTGCTACTGCTGCTATCAAGGAAATACAACAAATGAGTAGCTTTGAAAAACAGAAATGTATTTTTCTTGTGGTTTAGGAGAGTGCCCCACAGGGTTTCCAAGGAGTGTCTGGTGGATTCAAACTGGTGACCTTTTAGTTAGTAGCTCTTAACTACTATGCCACCAGGGTTTCCTTAGAAGACTAGAAGTCCAGATTCAGAATGTGGCTCTCCTTTGCCTATATCAGCTTCTTTTAGCCTGCAATCCTTGGAGTTCCTGGCTTGTAGGTTCATCTGCCTTTGAGGTCATCAGATAGCAACTGTCTTCTGCCATTTGTACTCACTCCTCTGTCTAATCTGCTCTTTCTATAACTCAGAAGTGATTAGGTTTAGGGCACACCTTACACTGACATAGTCTCATTAATATAACCAAAACCCCATTTGCGGGATTCACATTCACAGATGTAGGGGTTAGGATTTCATCATATATTTTGGGGGGACACAATACCATCTACAGGAGCTAGTGAGCTTGTGACTGCTTTGACCAACAGAGTATGACAGAAGTGTTACTCTGTGACTTCTAGGCTAGGTCACAAAGGCTGTGCTGCCTGTACATCTTCTACCTTGTTGACTTGAACACTACTTCTTGGAGTCCTGAATCCCCACGGGCTGCCATGTTAAAAAGAAGTCCAAGCCACCCGCAGAGGCCACAAATAGACGTTCTGGCTAACACTTCCAGGTGAGGCCAAATTAGAGTTACCCCAGCCTAGGAGCCAGACATGTGAGTGGAGTAGCCTCCAGATGATTCCAGCCCTTAGCCATTCAAGCTACCACTAGCTGTTCTGCTCTTCCCAGCTGAGGCCTCAGAAATTGTGAACAGAGGTAAGGATCCTTGCTGTCTGTTGTCAAAACTCCTTGCCCACAGAATCTGTGAGAATAATAAAATGATTATTGTTTCATACCACTAAATTCGAGGTGGTTTCTTATGCAGCAATAGAAAACTGAAACATTTAACATGATCCACAGGCAAAGTCTTAGAGGCAGAAATTCACAGACAAAAAAGAAGCACACCATTTGAGGGATGTTCATGAAAAGGCATTGTTGCCAGGAAACTAGGCCCGACTGCTTGTACATATATAGCATCTACTGTCTTTCTTTTTTAATATCAGCAAATGTTGTCATCTTCTTCCTAACCCTCTGCCTCTACCTTGTTGTCTGATTTCTGAAGCTATGCAAGACACCCCAAAATATAGACTCCAAGGCAATTTCCCTGATCAACTATATGTGAGATGCAGCTATATGTGGGAAGACATTTTTTAAATATGAGAGAAAGAGAAATCTCCCCTGCTGAGGTAAAGAAAAAGAGCACATATTTTTTCTAAAGGTGGCTCTTTATCCCCATCCTTTTGAAATAAATTATAGAGGTTTGAAAGAAAAAGAAAAGCCACAGACTTCTTTTTGTACCTGTCAGAAAACTGCTTCATTAGTTCATTTTGCTAAATTATACATAAAACCTTATAATGCCTACAAAGTCCTGGACATTTAATACTGCCTGCTGTTGTCACTTTAACCTGGCATGCCTTTACATCCTAAATGATGGACAAAATGTTTAAGACTTTGCTACATGCTGCACTTCTTATCCACACTGCTCAAGCTCAAGAAGCAAAGCACCATCAATTACTAAACTAAAAAAATAAAAACTAAAAGTCAGTATAATACAGGTAAATAAAATAAAAACTAAAAGTCAGTATAATACACATCCATGTGAAATAAGTAAATCTTATACAAATGAAAGTACAAAAACAATAATATCTTTTCACAAACTGTAAAAAAAAAGTTCATTTGAAAAGGTCTGTATGCCTTCTCATAGTTCTTCAGAGGTATTATTTGACATAGGTCAAATAATAAGTAATGAATATTATAATTCAATTATAATAATGGCGAGCACCATGTAATGCTTACAACAGCCCTATAAAATGGGTACATTGTTCCCATTTTACACATGAGGAAATGAGTAGATTCAAGGATACATTGAAACCCTGCTGGAGCAGTGGTTAACAGCTACAGCTGCTAACCAAAAAGTCAGCAGTTTGAATCCACCAGGGGCTCCTTGCAAACTCCATGGGACAGTTCTACTTTTGTCCTCTAGGGTTGATACGAGTCAGAATTGACTCAATGGCAATAGGTTTAAGGACACATTTCTAGTGAGGTGAAGCCAGAATTAAAACAGAGGGCCATCTATCCTCAAAGCCTGTGTGTCAGGCTGACTTTCTAAATAACAATTGATAATTTAAAACATACTTCTACATGTGTCATTTAAACTCCTTTAGTCCTCAGAGCAACTCTGTAAGTTGGCCTATTGTATTTTATAGATAAAGAATCTTTGGCTCAGGGAGGTTGAGCAAATGTTCCCACGTCAAGCCATAACTATGAAATGCTTTGGTACAGCACAACTTCTAAGTAAATAATACTCAAAATGTGTTCTTCTGAGATAAAGATAAAGAATTATATCACTTGGAAAAATGGTGCCTACTGAGAGGCAGATCTCAGTTTTCTGAGAGAACTTTTCGAGAAATAGAATAAAAAATTGCAAATACAAAATTAGGTATCAAAGTGAATGCTGATTCAGAATGAGAAATCACCACGTATTACAAATTTTAAGAAGCTGAAAAATACCACCGGCATCACAAAAATCCAGAAATAGCAAACAGCTTTTTATGAAATAGCTGTAACAGCTCTGTAATAGGTTTTCCATATATTTTCAGTTGTGTTTTCCTTTGTTACCTCTTCGTATGACAATGGTTTTTTAAGGTAGTATTCTATAGGGCAAGTAACAAGATAATTCAATGTTTGTTCTAATGTTATCGGTTGAAATCTATTTCATTATTGATAATTAAAAGACACAGAACACATGACTCCACACACAAACTTGTGCTGTTTGTAAAACCTGTACAGGTTTATGCCAGGTTTATGACTTCCTCCTATCTAGATGCCCAAAAACATTCACAGCCACTCCAAGGCCACCTGACAGCAAAGTAAATACAACAGAGAGGAAGTAAAAGAGAAATGAGACAGAGGAACGAACAGATTGCAATTCAGTATCCTACTCTTGAAAATTTTGCAAAAACACATATAAATATGAGGACATTGCTAAGATTCCTCACCGGGTCTTGGAAGGAACCTATGCCAGCGAGGAGCCCTGAAGATTAAGCTTCACTAGAATCATGGTGAACCACTTCCACTTCCTGAAAAGGATGGTAGAGGAGAATTTGCAGAAAAAATTATTAGGCTCACAACAGCTTTCATCACTTCTTTGACTTCGACTTTCTTTAATCAGTCAGGAGAGAATCAAAGTTCTGATTGTCTAAGGATCTGTCTACATTGCCTTCTCTTTGCCGGTGAACTTTATCTTCCCTGGGCTATAAAAGAGCAAATTAGAACACTGAGAACGTTGAAATAATTTAAGCTGAAGAACCACTACATCTCCAGCAATTAAAAATGTTCTGAACTAACTTCGTTTGCATGTTTACATTAATTCTCCTCTTTACTTGGATTATATGATCTAAATGGCTATATTTAATTATATCCTAAACCCTCATTTATCAACCACATTGGATGTTAAAGGTAAACAAGCGTGAGCTACCTATTTAGTATAAAGTGCATGATAAAGCACAAAAAGGCGTGATCTTCAAATTGGAAAACCTTGAAAGAATATAATGACAAGGGAATGAAAACACAGTATAAGTGGGAAGTAGTTGGAAAGAAAGTTCTTAGTGGCTTTAAATAAACACAAGTTTCCAGACAGAAATGAATTACCTCCCAGAGTACTGAGAAAATTTGCAAACTGAACATTGTTCACTTTTGTAACGTTGTATAATTATGGAATTAGGGTGTTTTCCTTCACAGGAGTGTACTGGGACTGGCTCTCACCAGTTCACAAAAGCTGATTGTGTTAATCTCTTCCCAAATCTGTGTTCAGTGACATTATGTTGGTATATTTAAATTGGCAGTGGAAGGAGTATTTACACCAGGGAAACTAGCCAATGCTACAAATCAGGGTCCCCTACCCCCAGCTGATTTTTAAACATTGCAGCAAGGACTCTATCTCTTCTTTTTCTTGTTGCCACTATTTTCTCTAGTCCTGGGTTTCTATTCTCCACAAAACAGGCTTTGGAGTGAAAGGAAGACTCCCCAAAATCTCTTACGGCCCTTGAAAAAAAGACCTTTTCCTCTTAAGGGGATTGAGGCAGATAAAAAGGTATTAGATAAACTCATGAGGAAGTTAGGAAGGTTCCTATAGTTTACACTGTTCTTATCACCTTGGCTTCTGGTCTCGTTTCTAGTTCCCTTCAAAGTCCATGAATGAATAAAATAATGTATTGAAAGCTACTAGTACTGTGCTTGGCACATATGCTAGATACTCAATAAGGTAGTTATTATTGTTGTTATGTTGTTGTTGTTGTTGTTAGGTGCTGTCCAGTGGGCTCCGACTATAGCGACCCTATATTCAACAGAATGAAACACTGCCTACTTCTGTGCCATCCTCACAATTGTTATGTTTGAGCTCATTGTTGCAGCCCCTGTGTCAGTCCATCTCATCTAGGGTCTTCCTCATTTTTGATAAGTCTCTACCTTACCAAGCATGATGCCCTTCTCCAAGAATGGTCCCTCCTGATAACACGTCCAAAATACATAAGACAAAGTCTCACTATCCTTACTTTCAAGGAGCACTCTGGCTGTACTTATTTCAAGACAGATTTTTACTTCTTCTGGCAGTCCATATTATATGCAATACTCTTGGCCAACATCATAATTAAAAGGCATCAATGCTTTGTTGGTCTTCCTTATTCATTGTCAAGCTTTCCCATGCATATGAGGTGATTGAATACGTCATGGTTTGAGTCAGAGACAACTTAGTCATCGAAGTCACATCTTCACTTTTCAACACTTTCAAGAGGTGTTTTGCTGCACATTTTCAAAATACAGTACGTCCTTTGACTTCTTGACTGCTGCATCCATGGGCATTGATAGTGGATCCAAGTAAAATGAAATCCTTGACAACTTCGATATTTTCTCTGTTTATCATGATGTAGTTGGTCTAGCTATAAGGATTTTTGTTTTATGTTGAGGTGTGTCATGGATTGAATCATGTCCCCCCAAAAATATGTGTCAACTTGGTTAGGCTCTGATTCCCTGTATTGTGTTGTTGTCCTCCATTTCGTGATTGTAATTTTATGCTGAAGAGGATTAGGGTGGGATTGTAACACCACCCTTACTCAGGTCACCTCCCTGATCCAATATAAAGGGAGTTTCCTTGGGGTGGGGTCTGCACCGCCTTTTATCTCAAGAGCTAAAAGGAGATTAAAGGAAAGGGAAGCAAGCAGAGAGTTGGAGACCTCATACTACCAAGAAAGCAGCACCAGGAGCAGAGCACATCCTTTGGACCCAGGGTCCCTGTGCCTGAGAAGCTCCTGGTGAAACGATACAACCCTGATACGTACCTTTCCTGACTTTAAACCACACAATATTCCCTTGTTCTGTATGAACAACTGCCTCTTGGTCTATGTACAGGCTCCTCATGAGCACAATTAAGTGTTCTGAAATTCCCATTCTTAGAAATGTTGTCCATAATTTGTAATGCCCCACACAGCTGAATTCTTTTGCATAGTAAATAAAACACAGGTAAACATCTTTCTGGTATTCTCTGTTTTCAGCCAAGACCCCTCTCACATCAGCAATGATATACCTCTTTCCCTGTCCTCTTCTGAATCGATCTTGAATTTCTGGTAGCTCCCTGTCAATGTATTGCTGCAACCATTTTTTAATGATCTTCAGCAAAATTTTACTTATGTGGGATATTGTTCAATGATTTGTTCATTCTGTTGGGTCATCTTTCTTAGGAGTGTGCACAAATATGTATCTTGTTCAGTCGGTTGACCATGTAGCTGCCTTCTAAATTTCTTGGCATAGAAGAATGAGCACCTCCAGTGCCGCATCCTTTCTTTGAAACATCTCAGTTGGCATCCCATCAATTCCTGGAGCCTTGTTTTTCTGCACTGCCTTTAGTGAAGCTTGGACTTCTTCCTTCAATACTATCAGTCCTTGAAATGGTTGAAAGTCAACCAGTTCTTTTTGGTACAGGGACTCTGTATTTCTTCCATCTTCTTTTCATGCTTCCTGCATCATTCAATATTTTGCTCATAGAATTCTTCAAAATTGCAACTTGAGGCTTGAATTTTTTTCTTCAGTTCTTTCAGTTTGAGGAATCTCCAGCATGTTCTTCCCTTTTGGTTTTCTACCTCCAAGTCTTTTACACGTCATTATAATACTTTGTCTTCTCGAGCCACCCTTTAAAATCTTCTATTCAGCTCTTTTGCTTCATCATTTCTTCCTTTTGCTTTAGCTATTCTACCTTCAAGAGCAAGTTTCAGAGTCTCTTCTGACAGCCATTTTGTTTTTTCTTTCTTTCTTGTCTTTTAATGACATTTTGCTTTCTTCACATATGATGTCCTTGAAGTCCTCCCACAACTTGTCTTGCCTTTGATCGTTAGTGTTCCATGCATCAAATCTATTCTTGAGATGGTCTCCAAATTCAGTTGGGGTATACTCAAGGTTATATGTTGGCTCTTGTGGCCTTGTTTTAATTTTCTTCACCTTCGATTTAACTTGCATTTGAGCAATTGATGGTCTGTTTCACAGTTGGCCCCTGGCCTTGTTCTGACTGATGATATTGAGCTTCTCCATCATCTCTTTCCACAGATGTAGTTGATTTGTTTCCTTTCTATTCCATCAGGTGAGGTCCATGTGAATGGTCACCGTTTATTTTGTTGAAAAAAGGCATGTGCAATGAATAAGTCATTGGTCTTGCAAAATAATGCAATCTCCAGCATTATTTGTATCACCAAGGACATATTTGCCAACTTTCAATCCTTGTCTTTGTTTCCAACTTTCCCTTTCCAATCAACAGTATTTATCAGCACATCTTGATTGCGTGTTTTATCAATATCGGTTTGCTCTATTGTGGTGGTTTGTATGTTCCTATGTTGCTGAAAGCCATGCCACTGGTTTTTAAATACCAGCAGGGTCACCCATGGTGGACAAGTTTCAGCAGAACTCCCCGGCTAAAGCAGGCTAGGAAAAAAGACCTGGTGGTCTACTTTTGAAAAAATTGGCCAGAGAAAACCTTACAAAAAATGGCAGAACATTGATCAATATATGCTGGAGGATAAGCCTGCCAGGTTGGAAGGCACTCAAAAGACAACTGGAGAAGAGCTGCCTCCTCAAAGTAGAATCCACTTTAAAGATGTGGATGGAGTAAAGCTTTCAGAACCCTCATTTGCTGATGTGACACTACTCAAAATGAGAAGAAACAGCTGCAAACATCCATTAATAGTCAGAAAGTCGAATGTATGAATATTGAATCTAGGAAAACTGGGAGTCATCAAAAATTAAGAGGGCGGAGCCAAGACGGCGGACTAGGCAGACGCTACCTCGGATCCCTCTTACAACAAAGACACGGAAAAACAAGTGAATCGATCACATACATAACAATCTACGAACCCTGAACAACAAACACAGATTTAGAGATGGAGAACGAACTAATACGGGGAAGCAGCGATTGTTTCCAGAGCCTGGAGCCAGCGTACCAGTCAGGTACGGCACAAGCACAGAGAGCAGCTCCACCCCCCTGAACTAACCCCGGGTGGGAGACCAGCCGGTTCCGCGGCGGCGTGGGACGCAGCCGGTAGGAGAAGTCCCCGGGAGGCAGTGACTGGTCTTGGAGCAGGAAGAGCAGCGTCCCAGCCGGGGAACCGTCTCGCCGGGATTTGGACCGGACGCAGGTACGCCATAAACACGGAGAGCTGCTCCACCCCCCTGAACTAACCCCGGGAAGGGGCCCAGCCGGGTCGCGCAGGCGGCGTGGGACGCAGCCGATAGGAGAAGTCCCTGGGAGGCAGCGACTGGTATTGGAGAGGGGAGAACAGCGTCCCAGCTGGGACACTCGGTCACGGCACAAGCACGGGGAGCTGCTCCACCCATCTGAACTAACCCAGGGAGGGGCCCCACCTGGTTCGCAGGGGCGGCACAGCCACGTGGCTGGAGGGACGAGAAGTCCCCGGGAGGCAGCGACTGATTTTGGAGTCGAGAGTGCACTGTCCCAGTAGGGGAGCCTTGACGCTGGGCGTGGGGCTGGAAGCGGAGGATCTGACCGTGACTCCAGAGGGCCAGACCCCCCGGGGGCAATCTCCACACAGCCAGCACACATAGGCGACGCGCCCTGTGGGAATCTCAGATATAATAGTCATTCCAAGCAAGACAAGCAACTCTGGCTATATTCTGAGGTGCTACTCTCCTATCTCTCTGTTCCCTCCCCCACCCTCCCCAGGCGGCTTCATTAACATCTGAATAGCCTGAGCCAGAGGGAGAACTCTGATAGGGGTCTGACTGCATTTTTTTTTTTAGTGGATTTTCTGGAAAAACTAGTTTCCCAGTGATGGCTCGGAGACAACAATCCATATCAAACCACTTAAAGAAGCAGACCATGACAGCTTCTCCAACCCCCCAAACAAAAGAATCAAAATCTTTCCCAAATGAAGATACAATCCTGGAATTATCAGGTACAGAATATAAAAAACTAATTTACAGAATGCTTAAAGATATCACAAATGAAATTAGGATAACTGCAGAAAAAGCCAAGGAACACACCGATAAAACTGTTGAAGAACTCAAAAAGATTATTCAAGAACATAGTGGAAAAATTAATAAGTTGCAAGAATCCATAGAGAGACAGCATGTAGAAATCCAAAAGATTAACAATAAAATTACAGAATTAGACAACGCAATAGGAAGTCAGAGGAGCAGACTCGAGCAATTAGAATGCAGACTGGGACATCTGGAGGACCAGGGAATCAATACCAACATAGCTGAAAAAAAATCAGATAAAAGAATTTAAAAAAATGAAGAAACCCTAAGAATTATGTGGGACTCTATCAAGAAGGATAACCTGCGGATGATTGGAGTCCCAGAACAGGGAGGGGGGACAGAAAACACAGAGAAAATAGTTGAAGAACTCCTGACAGAAAACTTCCCTGACATCATGAAAGACGAAAGGATATCTATCCAAGATGCTCATCGAACCCCATTTAAGACTGATCCAAAAAGAAAAACACCAAGACATATTATCATCAAACTCACCAAACCAAAGATAAACAGAAAATTTTAAAAGCATCCAGGGAGAAAAGAAAGGTTTCCTTCAAGGGAGAATCAATAAGAATAAGTTCAGACTACTCAGCGGAAACCATGCAGGCAAGAAGGGAATGGGACGACATATACAGAACACTGAAGGAGAAAAACTGCCAGCCAAGGATCATATATCCAGCAAAACTCTCTCTGAAATATGAAGGCGAAATTAAGATATTTACAGACAAACACAAGTTTAGAGAATTTGCAAAAACCAGACCAAAGCTACAAGAAATACTAAAGGATATTGTTTGGTCAGAGAACCAATAATATCAGATATCAGCACAACACAAGGTCACAAAACAGAACGTCCTGATATCAACTCAAATAGGGAAATCACAAAAACAAACAAATTAAGATTAATTAAAAAAAAAATACACATAACAGGGAATCATGGAAGTCAATAGGTAAAAGATCACAATAATCAAAAAGAGGGACTAAATACAGGAGGCATTGAACTGCCATATGGAGAGTGATACAAGGCGATATAGAACAATAGAAGTTAGGTTTTTACTTAGAAAAATAGGGGTAAATAATAAGGTAACCACAAAAAGGTATAACAACTCTATAACTCAAGATAAAAGCCAAGAAAAATGTAACGATTCAACTAACATAAAGTCAAACACTATGAAAATGAGGATCTCACAATTTACTAAGAAAAACGCCTCAGCACAAAAAAACATGGAGGAACCTGGAAGGCATTATGCTGAGTGAAATTAGTCAGAAGCAAAAGGACAAATATTGTATAAGACCACTATTATAAGATCTTGAGAAATAGTAAACCTGAGAAGAACACATACTTTTGTGGTTACGAGGCGGGGAGGGAGGGAGGGTGGGAGAGGGTTTTTTTATTGATTAATCAGTAGATAAGAACTGCTTTAGGTGAAGGGAAAGACAACACTCAATACATGGAAGGTCAGCTCAATTGGACTGGACCAAAGGCAGAGAAGTTTCCGGGATAAAATGAATGCTTCAAAGGTCAGCGGAGCAAGCGCGGGGGTGTGGGGAACATGATTTGCGGGGACTTCTAAGTCAATTGGCAAAATAATTCTATTATGAAATCATTCTGCATCCCACTTTGAAATGTGGCATCTGGGGTCTTAAATGCTAACAAGCGGCCATCTAAGATGAATCAATTGGTCTCAACCCACCTGGAGCAAAGGAAAACGAAGAACACCAAGGCCACACGACAACTAAGAGCCCAAGAGACAGAAAGGGCCACATGAACCAGAGACCTACATCATCCTGAGACCAGAAGAACTAGTTGGTGCCCGGCCACAATCAATGACTGCCCTGACAGGGAGCACAACAGAGGACCCCTGAGGGAGCAGGAGATCAGTGGGATACAGACCCCAAATTCTCATAAAAAGACCATACTTAATGGTCTGACTGAGACTAGAGGAATCGCGGCGGCCATGGTCCCCAGACCTTCTGTTGACACAGGACAGGAACCATCCCCGAAGACAACTCATCAGACATGAAAGGGACTGGTCAGCGGGTGGGAGAGAGACGCTGATGAAGAGTGAGCTAATTATATCAGGTGGACACTTGAGATTGTGTTGGCAACTCTTGTCTGGAGGGGGGATGGGAGGATAGAGAGAGAGGGAAGCCGGCAAAATTGTCAAGAAAGGAGAGACTGAAAGGGCTGACTCAAGAGGGGGAGAGCAAGTGGGAGTAGGGAGTGAGATGTATGTAAACTTATATGTGACAGACTGATTGGATTTGTAAACGTTCACTTGAAGCTTAATAAAAGTTATTAAAAAAAAAATTAAAAGAAATGGATAAAGGTCAATATCTTAGGCATTAATGAGCTGAAATGAACTGGTACTGGCCATTTTGAATCAGACAATCACATGGTCTACTATGCCAAGAATGACAAATTGAAGAGGAATGGTGTTGCAGTCATCATCAGAAAAAAAATTCAAGATCTATCCTGAAGTACAGTGTTGTCGGTGATAGGATAACATCCATATGCCTACAAGGAGACCACTTAATATTACTATTATTCAAAGTTATTGTTATAGCATTAATAAATGGAAAATACCATTGTGATTTGGCCCTTTATGGGGTGAGGTTGGAATGCAATAATCCTCCTGATCACCACCTCTCCTCAGGTCAATGTTTGCCTTCCATAGATGCTCCTTTGGGAGAAAGGAGGGCTGAAGATGCAATTAAAGCAGAACAGTATGTACCCTGTTTCTCTGATGGGTAATTTTTTCTTATATTCCTAATTATCCTCAGACTAGAGCCTAGTTTTCCACTGGGACTCTGATCCTTATAAAGATGGCCCTTCTCCCTTGTCCCAGCAGTGTTTTAGAGAATTTCTTCATCCAGAAACATAATTGAAAAGAAAGTGGCAAATGCCATGGTAAAGTAGAAATGCTACGTATAATAGCAGTTTATCCTGGGATGGGGGCAGGAGGGAATATGAAAAGGTCTCACATACTCTTTTTATGAAAGATAAATTTGTGAAGTAGGGGAGAAATGTACAGAATTACACACATTGGTAGAATGGCAGAAGGTAGAAGGAAGTACGTGAAGGAGGATTTATAACTAAGAAAAAGGAGTCCTAGTAGTACGATGATTAAGAGCTTGGCTGTTAACCAAAACATTGACAGTTTGAACCCACCTGACTCCATGGGAAAAGGATGTGACATTCTGCTTCCATAATGATCACAGCCTAGGAAATACTATGGGGCAGTTCTACTGTGTCACATGGGGTTGTTATGAGTTGAAATCGACTGGACGGAGCCTAACAACAACTTAGTTGTTTTAGCCTGGGTTCTCTAGAGGAACAAAATCAGTGAAGCATGTATAAATATATACAGGTAGTCCCTGACTTACAATGTGGGTTTCATTCTGAAGACTCCATGTAAGTTGGTTCTGACGTAGGTTGAATACCTCTTTTTTATTTTTATTTTTCATTATTATTGCCTTTTATTCTCAGCATCTTTATAAATCCGATCTTGAAACATCCCAGAGTGAACATCTGAGAATGATAACATCAACAAATTACTCACTGCAATATCATATGTAGTACATGTAACTAACAATAAGATGCACAAAAAAATAAAAGAAGGGTCACAAGTGCAGTTTGTTGTAACTAAAATATATCATAAGTAGGGGACTACATACGTAGAAAAAAATTTACTTTAAAGAAATGGCTGACACAATTGTGAGGAAACGGCTCACAAAATTGCAGGGGCTGGCAAGTCCTAAATCCATGGGTCAGGCAACAGTCTGAAGGCTTCTGTAGGCTCATGTGGTTGGAAGGGCTGATGAATCCAAAATCTGCAGGTCAGGTGGCAGGCCAGGTATTTCTGCATGTTTATGTCCCAAGAACCAGAGATCTGGCAGCCAGAGGGTGCAGGGTTCAGAGAGAGAGAGTGACTTTTGCTGGAACATCCATTTATATACTGGAGACAGACCTCACCCCAGAGGAAACTCCCTTTTCAACTGATTGGCTGCTCACGTCAGATCACAATATGGGAGGCAATTACACAGCATCTGCCAAAGCGTGGAGAATCATAGCCTAGTCAAGTTGCCACATAACATTAACCATCGTAATAGCTAAGGGGAAAAGGTGCCCAGATTATGGAATAGAAGAGTCTAAGTCAATCCAGAGGGAAGCCCCTATAGCTGTTTCCTAGTGCTGGGCATGGGGCTGTCTGCTGGCCCCAGGCTGCTCAGCCATCTACTGTATAGGAAGACACCAGAGATTTCCTCATCACATTTTTGCAAGGAAACAAAATAAGCACTTAAGGAACAGAAAACTTCTTTAGGCTGGTAAGATGAGCCCTGCTCCAAAATAAATAAATAAGGTGAAGTTTAAATGTTGTTTAAGCAAACTTCAGCTCTTAGGTGTGCAGTTATATGATGAGCATGTGGAACATTCTGTCTTTCAAATATGATCGGGTTAACACAGACCAGTGTCAGTGCACTTTGAGCTTGATGAAAGGCCATTCTCATATATTCTCTTTTTTGGATCCTGGGCACTTATTTTTGAAATGGCTTATTGGTTTAGGGAAGCACCCTATGGCTGAGGCACTAAATGTTTCTTTCCATATAGTTATCTGGCCCTTGAAGTGACTGAGCTTGGTTCTTGGAATTAAATGAACCATACTGTAACCAAATGAGTTAACCAGAGTTTAATACTTGGCTTGGGTGGGAAATCTGCCTTGAATTATCTGGGCAATTTCTCCATCACTAATTTAAAATTGCTTGAGTAGTAGCACCACCATCTGTCTGTCAGTTTATCCTGCTGTGGTGGTTTGTGTGTTGCTACAATGCTGGGAGCTATGCCATCAGGATTTCAAATACCAGCAGGGTCACCAATGGTGAACGGGTTTCGGTGGAGTTTTTAGTCTACGACGGTCTAGGAAGAAAGATCTATTTCCGAACATTAGTCAGTGAATTTCTTGTGGATCACAACATAATATTGTCTGATATAGTGCCCTCCTGGGTGGAAAAGGCACATTGAAATCAGTTGAAAGGCACTTAAAAAACACAATGGCCACAACAATGGACTCGATCAGGTCAACAGTTATGAAAATGGCCTAGGATGGGACAATGTTCCTTTCTGTTGTACATGAGGTTGCTGTGAGTCACAGTCAGCTCACTGACAACTAACAACAACAAATAGTAGCAGATAGCTCTTCAAGGGTCTTTTCAACACTTTAAATAGTTAACGACCATTGCAGTCCATTAATAGTCCAAGACAGGCTCTAAATATGGCATAAAAGGGAAGCCTTCTAGAAGTGAAATTGTTTTAAAGTTTGTACATAGAAATTACTTACACGGGCAGTTCTATCAAATGCTTAAGCTAATGAACTTCATTACATGCCAGGTGTCACCTCCTGATGAATGAAGGAATAAATGAATAAATATAGTGTAAAAATGCATTCTTTAGTGGATGCAAAGTTATATGTTTCAATCTCACTGACCTTGTCTTCTTTCCTTACAGATACAAATAACATTTATTGCCTTGTTAATGGGCTTTTGTCCATAAAGGTATATTATTACTTCATAAATAATAAAAATTGTCACAGGATGTAAATCATACTGATTTTTTTCTCACATGCATCTAATCTAGACAATATTAACAATTTTTTCTTGTATATGAAGATGATATAGTTTACTAACATGATCTCCATCCAAAAATATTTAAAGGTAGCTTAAGGGAATGCACCCATTCAATACGATAAAGAAATCGGAGTTAATTTTTAAGCACAGCTAAACTATTTTGACCAAACAGAGAAACATTAGAATAAATAAATGCATATTGTAAGTCTATTCATTTAGTTCTGATCTTTCAAGCCAAGAAGAAAACAATCAAACGTTATATGCACTGTGTCTGTAAAATAAACAATAGCCAATCCCTCATAAAGATAGAGTTCTTCCCATATAAAAATGCCTCAAAGATATTCTTCTCAGGGATGTTCAGCTCATCAACGGACCCTGAGTTTAATAAGTTTCTCTAGTAATTACATTGTCGTGGTTCAGTCCATCCTCAGGCTCTAGCATTGTTCCATATGTGGCCAATGATACTAGTGACAGAATCTGTGACAGACAGCAGAGATGCTAATGGCTGCAGCTGATGATTTTCCCAGTGGATAATGGGGAATTGATTGTAAGAGGATGCTAGGTTCATGAAATATCTATCCGTCTGTCTGTCTGTCTGCCTGGTTGTCTCTTCTATCTCTCACCATCCAGCTGAATTTAAGGATGAAGGGAATGACTTTTTTTAATAGATAATTGCTAATTTATCACACTGGAGTTGAACTTCTCATTGTATAATACCTCCTGCCCTGGAAGAAGAGAACAAGGGACAGAACAAAGGCAAGCTTGTCTAAATACTCTGTAAAGCAAAAGTGATTCTTGAGGAAAAGGTGAGAATTTGTTTGCATAGTGAGCCTAAAGATTTTGGGACAAGCAGAGAGAAAGACCTAACTCCTAGGTACCTGAGAGTCTAACTTAGAGAAATCAGTGGGTCACGTGGCTTTGGCTGGGGTTTATCTTCAGGACCATCAAAGGCCCCACATTGCTCACGGGAAGTCAATTTTAGTGACCTTATTCTGCACAAGGTCTTAGGAATTGGTGTGAGGACTGGTTCCAGCACGGTGGGTTGCCAAAACCAAAAATCACTCTGTAGCTTAGCCCAGTGGCTGTGCTTTGAGTTAGAGCCACTGGACATGTGGGTGTGAATTGAAAAAGAACTTTTGCTTTGGATTCTAAGCCCAGGGCACCAGGGAGGCTGGGACAGGCATATAGTGCTTCAACATCTATCCACATCTAATGGCAACACCGAGAGCAATGGACTGGTCAGCGTTTCTGGTTCTCTTTGTACTTGAAATTTGGAAGTGGATTAATCTCAGCCCTCCTCCCTGAATTAATTAAACCCTCAGAGTTGTTGGACAATTTACTGAGGTAGAGAAGGCATTAAAAATGCAATTCTGGACTTCTTGTTAATAAGAAGAGGGTTCTTCTCAAAAAATTATCTGGAAAAATGCAAGAGGTGTGACTATATTTATTTCCCAAACTTGTAAAGCAAGTAGTAACAATTCCATGTGATTCTGGCCTTACATTGTGACCAAACAGGTGGAGTCGAATAGCCACACAGTGAGCCCTCAACTTATCTGTTGACTTCTGCTGTGTAAAAAATGAAGAGAAAGGAGCCAGATAATTGCATGCAGCCCTGCAAGACTGACAAAATCCATTTTATATTAGAGAAAGCACATTTAGCCAGTGTCTCTGTCAGAGGGGGAAAGAAGAAGAAGGAGAACGAGAAGAGCTTAAGTATCTTCAGTATGAACCTTGACATCCTGTTCCAATATCCAAAGTAGCTTTAATTGAATGTTTGATGAAGTGATAATATTTTGTGGCTTATGTCCATCCAAAGTGCTTAACTAGTAGTTATTAAAACCATAAACACATTGTGCACTTGTCATTTCCATCCCTCAAATTTCGTTAAACTCACCAAAGACAATGCCCACTATAATATTCAACATTGAGAGGGGTAAAAAATTACCTTTCACCTTGGTACTAAAGGGGAAAAGAACTAAAGGAAATATGCTTTCAAAAAAAAAAAAAAAAAAAAGGAAAGATGCTTTCCCTGAAAGTCTGGTTTTCATTCTTTCCTTTATTCATTTCTTTGACAAACATTTATTAAGTACCAACTAAGTGACAGTCATTTGCTATGACCTAGGGAAACAAAGATGTGTGGAACATAGTCCCTAACCTCTGAAGGTGCCCAATTATAGAGAAGAGGAAGATATACACACAATAATTCCAAAACCCAACCCAACCCCTTCTGTCAAGTCGATTCTGACTCACAGTGGCCCTATAGGACAGAATAGAATTGCTTCACAGGGACAGGATGCCAATGATGTTATGGGTGGATAGTGAAGGAAGTTTTTAACCTGGAAGACTTCTACAAGAGGTGAGCCAAGTCTTGAAGAGTGAAGGTAAGGTAGGTGTGGAAATCAGTCCCAAATTTCAGACATGGCAACCCCATGAATTATGATGCCATTAACCAAGAGGGAAAGAACAAAGGAGGATCTGTTTGGGGGGGAAGATGAAGAGTTTGGTTTTGGAGCTGTACCTTGATACTGCTGCCCAGCCTTTGATCATAGTGTGGCATAGCAGATCCAGGTTCATATCCAGGCTCTATCACTCAATAATGATATTACCTTGGGCAAATTTCTTAAACTCTTAGAGCCATGATTTTCTCATCTTTAAAACAGAGTTAATAACGCACGTTTCTTAGGGTATTGGAAGTCTCTTAGCGATGCAAATAGTTAACATACCCGGCTACTAACTGAAAGATTACAGGTTCAAGTCTACCCAGAGGGACCTTGGAAGAAAGATCTGACAGCCTAATTCTGAAATATCAACCAAACCCTATGAAGTACAGTTCTATGCGGACATATGTGGGGTTGTCATGAGTCAGAATGGACTCAAAAGCAACTATGTTTTTTTCCTTGGGTTGTAATGATTAAAATGTACAATGGTAACTAAATTTATAATCAGTTTAATGATCTCTCCATAGATCTCTATGAGCCCAATTTAGACCCAAACTGAAACTGTTTTGCTTCTGTTTGGTCTTGCTCTTAACCCAAAGAATAGTACACTTCTTCCATTCCCTACGATCCCCATGCTTCATGCCATGTTAACTGGTTTTCTACTGCCTTATTCCCGGCATGCTTCACAGCCAGTGTTGAGAAGCATATCCTATTTCACTACTGCCATTGAGCTTTAAGAGGGGGAATGACTAAAAATAAGAATGTATCTTATCTCCCTTGTTTAAATGTATGTCACCAGTTTGGACCACACCTTGCTGATGGATTGAGTGTTTACAAGAATGAACTTTGTCCTAACTTCCTTCTTTCTTCATTCCTTCATGTCCCAGAGGGAGTAGTGTCCCCACAGCCTTGGGGTGAAGCCAGGATACACAGTAATGCTGTTCTGCTGGACTGCTCATGTGCATTGGAGGGTGACAGCTGGATCCCAGACAGCTGGTGTATGGCAAGCTGAAGTGGGATAATCACGAGCTGGGAGGGAAGAGGAAATGCTTTAAGGATTCACTGAAGCACAACCACAAGCAAAACAGAAAAATCGGATACAATTAGGAAACTCAGGCTGACAAGCAGCTATCAAGAACACAACTTTTCTTTTTAAACAAAGACATCAGGCTAAATAGGAAATAGCCACACAAATAGCAAAATATTCTTTGGATAGCGGTGGCCACTATCCAAATCACAGCACATTTCCTATGTGCTCAGTTTAGCAAGGACAGCTAGACCATTGAAGGCATTTTTAGCTACATGCTCATCCAGATTGCAATGCCTCCCCTTTGAGGAGGAGAACTGCATGTGCGCGATCTCTCCTCTATTCTCCCATCTACTTCATAGGACATACAAAATCAGAGCCTTCCAGCCATTCCTCATTCAAATAAAAGGGCTTCAGCAGCCACAAGAGAAAGGCATGAAACACACGAGGTTGGTGAACTGGGCTGTTGTGTCCAACAGTAGACAACCTGATGGGTTGATACCTAGGGATGCAGTGTGCTAAAACAAAAAGAGTCAGATTCAAATCCCAATTCTGCAGCAAGGTGAGAATTCACGTCCTCATCTGCAAAATGGGAGAAAGTATCTTTCACGGTGTTTTAAAAGTTAAATGAAAAAATATGTAATGCAGGCATAATAGATACTTTAAAAACTATTAGCTACCTACATGTTCCTTGATGTATTGAGGGAAAATAGGTTCAGAAATGGGACTTCATCTGTGCCCTTAGCTATGGCATCTGCCACTCTCCCAATGCTCAGGTTTTGCTTTCTGGTTAGAGATAAACACGATGCTGGCAAGACCTTAAGTATTAGTGACTCAGTTTATGAGCTCACTAGTAAATAATGGGAACCGTGGTGACAATAGGAGCCCTGGTGGTGAAGCGGTTAAGAGTTTAGGCAGCTAACCAGAAGGTTGGCAGTTTGAATCCACCAGCCACTCCTTGGAAACTCTGTGGGCCAGTTCTACTCTGTCCTATAGGGTTGCTATGAGTTGGAATAGACTCAATGGCACACAACAACAACAATAAATAATGGAGTAATTTTACCGTCTATCTCCCTCTGAGGAAATAACCTTGTGGAATGCTCACATTTATGGTGTACATATTGTTTTTTTTTAAAAAGTAAATTTCAAGTCACATTTCTCAGCTTGAGGTCAAGAGAGAGGAAAAATAATGAGTAGGCAAGGTCTGAAGCTCACCTTATACTCTTCCTCAATTAGAACAGTCTTACTCTGAAAATGTTTTTTACTCTGAAAATGTTTCATATATTGAGCTCATAAGGCTTTTCTTTAGACAAAGGATTCTGTGACTGTGAATAATTAAGTTTGAAAGCTACTCTTGCATAGTATTCTTGTTAAGAGAATATTTGGATAAAAAAGAGTAATGGTTAATTTCATGTGTCAGCTTCGCTAGGCTATGGTACCCAGCTGTTTGGGCAAACACTATACTAGTCTATATGTCACTATGAAAGTATTAACATGTGATTAACATTTAAATCAATTGACCTTAAGTAAAGCAGACTACCCTCCATAATGAGGGTGGGGTTCATCCAATCAACTGAAAACCATAAAAGCAAAAAAATTAGGTTCTCCAAGGGAGAAGGATGCTGCCTCAAGACTGTAAGTAGACAATGCTAGAACTTTGCCCACCACCTGGTCTACCAATTTTGGACACAAAACTGCCAAATGTGCAGTCTATTTCCTGGCCTACAGATTTTGGACTAGTCAGCTCCCACAATCACATGAACCAATTCCTTAAAATAAATCTCTCTCTTCATATGCATATAAACATATATATCTTATTGCTTCTGTTTTTGTGGAGAATGCTAAGACAAAGGACAACAAAAAGTATCTTTATACCCTGGATCAATTAACCTGGCCACCCCACTCATTTAGTTTAAGCAGGACTGGAAATATGGTGCATAATGTAGGAAGAGCTCCCTGTCTCTACCAGAAATGTCTCTGAAATGAGCTAACAACACCTGAAATAATGCAGGGAATAGGAAATATTTCAAGGATACTGTATCAGAGTCCCCAAGACCACCCTCAGGTGGATGATTGACTAGGAGTGTTCACATACTCATCCTACTCATGGTTCTGATTATTAGAGAAAAAGAATACAAAGAAAATCAGCAAAGGAAAAAAGTACGCAGAGCAAAATCCAGGGGAAACCAGGTGCAAGCTTCTAAAATCCCTCTCCCAGTAGAGTCACACAGGACGAGCTTATTTTCCCCACAATACGTGTGAAAAGTTGTCTACCAGCAAAGCTCATTAGGGACTCAGTGCCCAGGGTTTTTTGTGGGGCTTGTACAAATAGTTTAGACGTAATGAATCTCTCTAAATAGGGTGGTGGGAACTCTCCTGAAATTCAATTTCCCAGATGCTAGCCAAGAGGCAACCTTGTAAGCAGGCCTCCCAAAAGGTAGCAATCAGTCCTACAATGTTAGCTCTTTTCTGCACAAATCAAACTAGTTGCCATCAAGTTGATTCTGACTCATGGAGATTCCAAGGGTCAGGCTACAACTGTGCTTCACAAGGTTTTCGATGGCTTGTTTTTTGGAAGCAAATTGTCAGGCCTTTCAAGACACCTCTGGGTGGACTCAAGCCACCAAACTTTTGGTTAACACCTGAGTGTTTAACCATTTGTGCCACTCAGGGACTTCCCTTTTCTGCACAGATACTCATAAAACAGCTTAAAATTTGATGATGTAAGCATGATATAAACATCAGGACCTGAATGACTTGAAATCATCTGTTACCTTATGAATTCATCAGCAATAATGCAAATAGCTATGGGTACTACTCCAAGAGAAAAGAAAAAGAGAAAACTGGAATAAAGTAAGAATATTTTGTATTTAATTATATCTAAATACAAAATACATTTTGTATTTTGTAAATATATATATATATTTTAATCTCATAAAATATGAACTTTGGGAATTGATTTATCAAGCTAAACATTTAAACAGGAAAGAAAAGACCAAGGATCAAGATCAAGCATCTTTTATCTGTTATGTCTACCTTCTTTTATTGTTAAAGATGAGAGTAACATCTGCCTATCTCAAATTTTTCATACTTTTGGATTTCCTAAGACATCGTCAACTTTTCTGTAGATATCCTAACTACATGACCTTTTCAAATGGGAACATATAATTCATCTGAGCCAAGGGGACTTGCATAGCATTAAGGTACTTTGAGGACTAAGGTGCACCTGACTCAAGCCATGGTATTTTCAATCGCCCCATATGAATGCATGTGAAATCTGGACAATGAATAAGGAAGACTGAAGAAGAATTGATGCATTTGAATTATGGTGTTGGGGAAGAATACTGAATATACCATGGACTGCAAAGAGAACAAACAAATCCATCTTGAAGGAAGTGCAGCCAGAGTGCTCCTTAGAAGTGAGGATGATGAGACTAAGTCTCATTTACTTCAGACATGTTAACAGGAGGGACCAGTCTCTGGAGAAGAACATCATGCTTGGTAAAGTAGAGGGTCAGTGAAAAAGAGGAAGACCCTCGATGAGATAAATTAACACAGTGGCTGCAACAACGGGCTCAAACAGGAATGATTGTGAGGATGGTGCAGGACTGGTCAGTGTTTTGTTCTACTAGGATTGCTATGAGTCAGAATCAACTAGATGCCACCTAATAGCAACAACCCAAGAAGATATTGTCTTACACTTTTGCTCCCCTCTTTTTGACTTTAATTTTCTTACTCTCAAATTTGGACTTTCCTTCAATAATGATCACTTTCTTTGATAGAGAAATGCAAGTGGAATGACCACAAAGTTCTTAATTAATTTGTTCACCAACATTATATCATCCATCCCAAAAGACTAATTCTATTTTACTTGTTCTTGTTCCAAACATTAAATGACATTTTCTTAGCTCTGTGCACCTTGTATAAATCTTTGTTTATTCTGAATAACAGCCTATTTCTCAATATCCTTCCAGGTTTACATAATTTCTGGTTAAAGTGTTCCTCCTTTCACATCTTATCCCTGCTCTTTTGTAAACGAAGATCAATAGAGACCCTTATGTAACTACATCTTTCTCTCACAACTGTCCTCTTGTCTTCGCAGTTATTTGCAATTCCGAGATCCTAATTCTGCTCTCTTAGCTTTGTGCTGTTTTCCTGAACTCTGAGATATGTATCTGAAGTGGAAGTCCCCTTCTGTCATAGCTCTGTCCTTCTGTTGAGCAGATTTTGATCCAGAACCATAATTCTCTTCATTGTTTCCTCCATCATCTGAAACTTGATATAGACAGAAAACCAGATTGAGACTTCTTTTTGCTTTGTTTTGCTTTTTGTTTTTAGCTGAACAGGGCTTTCAAAAGCTACACAGATGGTTGAATTTTAATTTTAGTGCAATTTAATCAGACTGTATGATTTTTGTTTGTTTTATAGTTTGTGTATGTAAATAAGGAACCCTGGTGGCAAAATGGTTAATTGCTCAGCTGTTAACCGAAAGGTTGGAGGTTCAAACTCACCCAGCCGCTCTGCAGGAGAAAGACCTGGTGATCTGCTCCTGTAAAGATTACAGCCTAGAAAACCCTATGGAACAGTTCTGTCACATGGGGTCATGATGAATTAAAATCGACTTGATGGCATCTAACAACAATAATGTGTAAATATGAAAGAACAAGAGAATAGGGGAAAAAGGGAGAAAGAGACAGAGAAAGAGGGATTACTTTTTGTTTGGTTGGTTGGAAATTAATGCTATTTTGTTATGGATTGAATTGTGTCCTCCAAAAAGATACCTTGAAGTCCTAACCACTGTGCTTGTGAATGTCACCTTGTTTAGAAATAGGGTTTTTGTTTTATTATCAGTAAATTAAAGGAGGTCATACTGGAGTAGGGTGGGTCCTAATCCTAATCCCATTTGAGTGGTGTTTTATATAGCAAGGGATAATAGACAGGGAAACAGAGACACACAGGGGGAAGACAGACACCATGTGATGACAGAAATAGATGTGTCTATACACAGCAAAGGAACACCAAGGATTGCTGGCAACCACCAGAAACTAGGAGAGTCATGGAAGAGTTCCTTTCTCAAGGCCCCCGGAAGGAATCAACACGCCAAGACTGATTTACACTTCTAGCCTCCAGAATTGTGAGAAAATAAATTTTTGTTCTTTAGAGCCACCCACTTTGTGGTATTTTGTTATGGCAGCCCTAGGAAATTAAGACATATTTTAATGGTTACCATATATAGGTATTGCAAAGAGGATTGCCCAGAAAAGCACACTGAAATAATCTGAATAACTCAGACTTCTAGCTCTATATGGACAGAATAAATTAGTAGCTTAAAGCATGGGCTTTGGAGTTAGACAGGGCTGGCTTCAAATGCTGACTGCCTTAGGTGTAAAACTCAGTGACTTTGTTCTTTCTAACACACAATTGCCTCATCTGTATAATGTGGCTATTAAAATACTTCATTGTGAGGTGGAAATTACATAATACGTAAAATATACTTAGCCCTTTGCTTCCTACACAATAAACACCTAAGAAATGGTAGTTGTTATTTCTAGTGCCTGCATTATTTTGGGGCTAGCGTCATGAGTTATGCCTCTTTATCAGCTTGTTCATTCTTCCACTGTCCTTAAGGCAATAAAACTCCTATACCTAGCTCATTAAATAAGCAACTTTTTTTTTTTTTTGCCACTGGCTTTTTGAACCCACTCTCTCAACATGTTCTTTCTCTGTCCCTGAATGAATGCTGGTTAGGTCTCATAGCAATACTGGTTACTATTAAATAAGTAATGAAGTTACTATTTTGAGCATTTTTTAATCTTGATTTATTTTTGTGATTTCCCTATCTGGGTTGATATCTAGTTGCTCTGTCCTATGTTCTAGCCTTAGGGTTGTTATCTGATTTTACTGATCTTCTAACCAGAGAACTCCCTTTAGTATTTCTTGTAGTTTTGGTTTGGTATTTGTAAATTCCCTAAACTTCTGTTTATCTGGAAATGTCCTATTTTTGCCTTCATATTTGAGAGACAGTTTTGCTGGGTATATGATTCTTGGCTGGCAATTTTTCTCCTTCATGGCTTTATCTATGTCATCCCATTGCCTTCTTGCCTGCATGGTTTCTGCCAAGTAGTCCGAGCTTATTCTTATTGACTCTCCTTTGTAGGTGACTTTTTGTTTATTCCTGGCAGCTCTTAAAATTCTCTTTGTCTTTGATTTTGGCAAGTTTGGTTATAATATGTATTGGTGACTTTCTTTTGGAATCTACCTTATGTGGGGTTTGATGAGCATCTTGGATAGATATCTTTTCATCTTTCACGATATCAGGGAAGTTTTCTGCCAACAAGTCTTCAACAATTCTCTCTGTATTTTCTGTTCTCCCTCCCTGTTCTGGTACTCCAATCACTCATAGGTTATTTCTCTTGAGGGAGTCCCACATGATTCTTAGGATTTCTTCATTTTTTTTTTTAATTCTTTTATCTGATTTTTCTTTGAATATATTGGTGCCAAGTGTTTTGTCTTCAGTCTCACTAATTCTGACTTCCAGATCCTCAATTCTGCTCCTCTGATTTTCTATTGAGTTATCTAATTCTTAGATTTTATTTTAAATTTTCTGAATTTCTGATTGCTGCCTCTCTATGGATTCTTGCAGACTATTAATTTTGTCATTGTGGTCTTGAACAACCTTCTTAATTTCCTCGACTGCTTTATCTGTGTGTTCCTTGGCTCGTTCTACATTTTGCCTGATTTCTTGAAGATTGCCTTTGATAATTCCAGGAAAATATCTTCATCCAGAAGATTCCTTGACTCTTTATTTTGGGAGCTTGTTGAAGTGATCGTAGTCTGTTTCTTTATGTGATTTGATATTGACTGTTGTCTCTGAGCCATCTACAAGGTATTGTTTTGATTTAGCTTATGTCTGCTTACTGTGTCCTAGCTTCTTGCTTTGGTATGCCCAAATAGGCTGCTTGAGTGAGCTAGCTTGATGATTTGCACCTTTGAAGTTCTAATGTCCTGTCACCAGATGACTAGAGCTGATACCAGGTATATGAGCCTAGGAGTCCAGTCACTTTTCTTGTATGGATTCAGCTCAGGTGTCCAGGTAGTGGTCATCAAGTGTGTGGTACAGGCTCTTCCCTGCAGTCTTAGAGGAGCAGGGGTGATTGGTATAGACACAGGTAACTGGTTGCAGCAGGGAGTCATGCTCTGAGAGTCTTGAGGAAAGTGTGTGCCTGTTCCCTAGAGTGCACAGCCAGACCATGGGCACCCAAAGCTTTTTAGCTGCAGGGACTGGGAGGCATCACTTATCCTTGGACCCCTCTCATGGGGGCCTATGGGGCATGAGTGGAGCCACCGGTTCTCAGGCCCCCGATGTGAGTAGGTGAGGACCCTGTTTAATAGGCAAAGAGGTGTCAGACATCAAAAGCCTGCCTCTCCACCACACAGCTGAAACAGATGAATTTCAGCCTCAGGCATATACACCATTCCACTGTGTCAACAAGGGCCTAAGCTGTGAAAATGGGCCCACATAGGTCCATGCAGGGGTGAAAGACATTCAAAGTCCATGGACATTTGTGCCTGGACAGAAGCTAATTCTGCCCTGAGTTCCTAGCTTAGGAGAGCCCGCAGATTTTTTTTTCCCTTTTGTTCATTTCTTCCTTCTCTAAGGCCAGGAGAATGGCTCAGGACACACAGCAAGACCTACCACAGGCACAGGGAAATTGACTGCCACTGAAGCCAGCTTGGGGGGCTGGGGAAAAGAGAGGAGGGATCAGATACATGGGAAAGAGTTCTTTTGAAAGGGGTGCTTTTTGATCCGCATGGTAAATTAGACACAAGTGCTTATCTGTTGCCGAGAGTGCTGTTCTTTGCTGATTCAGGAGGTGTGAGTAGACTGCTTAGCTTGCTCTTTTTGGCTGAGAAAACCATGTCCTGTATGCCACCGCCAGCCCCACCACAGCTGCACCAGGGAATCAGGGCTGAGGGGCACCAGTTTCCACTGAGTCAGGTCTGGCAACTCCTCACTGCTTCTAAATCATCTCTCTCTTCTCCTGCTGCTCAATCCAATTTCTTAACTTTGCCTTAGATTTTCAGGGCACTTGTTTTTTTTTGGGGGGGGGGTCTTTGTTGTAAGAGGGACCACCAGAAGCTTCTACTACTCTGCCATCTTGGCCCTGCCTCAAAAAGTTACTATTAAATAAGTAAAAATCTAGTCTATTCCAATAATCACATATTTCCAAACTCACATTCAATTTAAATCTCCACTGTGCCAATTTAGATCTCCTTTAATTTGAAAGCCTGAGGGGGTGGAGGGTGGGCACTGGCTACTTCTCTATTTCCTCTTCTTGCTCTTCATTAAACATTGCCTGAAGGAAAGGTTAAGTCAATATTAGCCTCTGACGTGTCAATTCAAATTAGTTCTCAACTCCTGAATTCTTCATGGCAGCTTCAGCTGGGGTCATGGATTCCCTCTAGCTGTGTGTACAATTGTGCCCATTTTGGCAAGGAGAGAAATAGTGGGATCTCTGGCCTATTAGTCTAACTTCCCCTTCTGCATCAGGTTGAAGGCTAGTGTTCCAGGGATAACCATGGAACTGGGTGGGCTGGCTTGTGGCCATGGACAAGACAGGCTACATAACTTGCAAGATCCATGCAAAATGAAAATGTGGGGTCCCTTGTTCAAAGTTATTAAGAATTTCAAGATAGTGACAGTAGAGTATCAAACCAAGCGCGGGGCCCTTCTGAATACAAGATCCTGTGCAACTGCAAGGTTGCACACCAGTCCTGAAAGTGTGATGAGAAATCAAGTGAAAACTAGAACATCTGTTTCCAGGCAGGGGTGGAAACTAAGAACAAAGTCCAGAGTGGAAAAGATAAAAGGAGGAGATTCAGGAAAAAGAGGCTGAAGAATTCCCAGAAAGGAACTTACAAGGCAGTGGGTTGATTACAAAACCACAAACACATCACGCTATCATAAACCAGTGGTCAGAGTCTCAGGTGAGCTCTGGGCACCATGTGCAACAGGAAGACCAGCTTCCTCTAGAGCTTGCCATGTTAGTCCAGGCGAGTACTAGGCCACCCTTCCTAGCACTCTGTTTTCCTGTGGGAACAGGTTCCCTGATCAAAGCCTCAGTGGAGATTATTTGTGGAGAAGGACATGTCAAAAAGGAAATGGAATGTGAAAAAACTGATGAAGTAGAAAAAAAAGGTCCACAATTGGCATATTATTTAGTTTATTAATAGTAAACAAGGATGATCATAATGCATAGGAGTTTTGAGCTTTCGAAGCAATTTTACATCCATGATTTCACAGTCATGGTATCTGCATCTATGGAATCATAAGGCTGAATTTCACATGTCTTTCATTATCCCATGCTAATGTGACCCATTGTCATTGAGCCAATTTCAACTCATGGTGAGCCCATGTGTTACAGAGTAGAACTGAGCTCCATAGGGTTTTCTAGGATATAATCTTTCTGGAAGCATATAGCAGGCCTTTCTTCTATGGTGCCACTATGGGGTGGTTCGAACCACCAACCTTCAGGTGAGTAGTCAAGCACTAACAATTTGCAGCATCCAAGGATCTTTATCTCATGCTAGATTCAGTTAAAATGCTCTTGGTGGACACACATGCTCAGAGTCCTCTTTCTAGAGATAAAATATGAGAACTTGTCACTGGCCACCAGAATGTCACAAAGCCTCAAATCTGCTCTGAATCCACACCTGCCCTGGAAGTTGGTGTCTAGCTGCAGAGCTTCATGTCAATCTCACTCTCACTCTCTGCTCCTCTTGATGCTATCCTTTTGTGTAAGATGGAGGAGAAAATGTGAGGACAGGATGGGGCTAATCTGCAGGATTAGCATTGCTTTTCCTTCAACAATAGATCTTATTTATTTTGTAGAAGTAAAAGAAAAAAAACAAAAAACATTGCAGTCGAGTTGATTCCACTTCATAGTGACCCTATAGGACAGAGCAGACCTGCTTCATAGAATTTCCAAGAAGCAGTTGGTGGATTCGAACTACCAACATTTTGGTTAGCAGCTGAGCTCTTCGACACTATGCAGCAGGGCTCCAGAAGTAAAAATGCCTTTCTAAATCCACATATCACTTCCTAAAACTTACTTCAATCCACAATATCCTGCCATTTCATTGTAGCTCAGTCTACTTCAAAAGGTCTTTGGATATGGAAAGTATCAGAAGACTCTGTGACAAGTGGCTCAAACAATTGACACATGTAATAGAGAATGTGTAAGACATGAAAACAAATTTTTTTCTTTATTTGATACTGGGATGACACCTTTATTTAAACCTAGTACTGTTTACTTACTTATTTGTACTATAGGTGTTTAATACATCAAAAAGTTATTGTAATAAATTTGAAAACTATGCTGTTACTAATATGTTTTTGTAGTCCATTAAGCTAATAAAAGGCTCACCATATAATGTTAGCAAAATAAAAAGAATTATATATGCACGGAGGAAAAGAGAAAAGGAAAATTAATCCAACATTATAAGAAGAAAGTATGTTTTATGTATCGGTGCTTATATATAATATACGCTATTAGGTAATTTTAGTTTTAAATAATATACTATACTATAATGTAAATTATGTAACATAATATAGGCAGACAGAGAGGAAGGAGATTAAGAGAAAATTCGCCAAAATATTTTCAGTAATTCTCTGGAAGGTGGAGTTGAAGATGATTTTTTTATTTTCTTTTTTATGCTTTCCTGTATTTTCCAAATGCTGTATATTGATAACACATTTCGTGTTAGCAGGTGTCATAGGCTGGGTTCTCTAGAGAAGCAAAACCAGCAACACACACACACACACATATATATATATGTGTGTGTGTGTATATACACACATACATACATAGAGAGAGGTTTATCGCAAGGAAATGGTTCACACTGTTATAGAGGTTGGCAAGTCCCAACTCCATGGGTCAGGCTGGAGGCTTCTCCTGACTCACATAGCTACAGAGGCTGACAAACCCAAGACTGGTAGGTCAGATGACAGGCTGCTGGTTCACCGGCTGCTGAGGCTGATGAATCCAAAATTAGCAGATAAGATAGCAGTCTGGCTCACTGGCTGCAGAGGACTATGAATCGCAAGATCTGCAGGTAAGATGGCAGGCCGCTGGCCCACAGGATGCAGAGGCTGACGAATCCTAAGATCTGCAGACAATATGGCAGAAAGGTGGCTTAAGTCTGAAGAAAAGCAGAGGTCAGATGATGATGAGCTGGATGCAGGATCCAGAGCAAGCAAGCAAGTTTTGCCAGAAGGTCCATATGTATATTGGATGCAGGCCACACCCTCGAGGAAATTTCCCTTACAACTGATTGGCTGATCACGTTAGATCACATCATGGAGGATGACAACATCATTATGTAACTGTGAAATTATATCATTACATAACTGCCAAACCACTGATCCTGCCCGATAACGTGTCCAAAGTATGTGAGATGAAGCCTGGCCATCCTCACTTCTAAGGAGCATTCTTCCGAGGCAAATTTGTTTGTTCTTCAGGCTGCTGTTGTTAGGAGCTATCAATCAGTTCCAACTCATAGTGACTCAATGCACAACAGAACAAAGTACTGCCCAGTCCTGCCCCATCCTCACAATTGTTGCTATGAGTGAGCCCATTGTTGCAGCCACTGTGTTATTCGATTTTATTGAGGGTCTTCCTCTTTTTCACTGACCATCTACTTTACCAAGCATGATGCCCTTCTTCAGGGACCGGTCCTTCCTGATAACATGTCCAAAGTACGTGAGACATAGTCTTGCCATCCTAACCTCTAAGGAGCATTCTACCACACATAGTAAATGCTTAATAAAAGTTTTTAGGATTAGTGAAGGAGTAAATGAATGAATGCAATTAGGTCACTCTCTAGTTCAGGTGTTAGTTACAGAGTTCTACTTTTGTTGCCTTTTCCCAATTTTTTATAGTTGTTTTATGCATACTAATTCAAGAGTGATGCTTTAAAGTGAGCAATTTTAGACTCTTTCAGATGTATTTAATTTTATTTTCATGAAAAAAAAATTCTTTTTTTTTTTTTTTGGTTATCATTTCCTCTTTGGCTTACCTAACATTCAAATAAACTACATAGTTATAAGCTCAACTGGAATGAACATGAGTAGGCTTAAGTTTAAAACAACTGACTACTGGAAAGCATGCAAAAGACAGTGGGAGCAGAAGTGAAAACGTGAACTATGTAGCAGCCAAGGGCAGTAAGCAGTAAACGTGCAGTGGACAAAGGGAGAAAATGAGCCAAGTGGAAGTGAGTTGAGAGCTCCCACTTACTTGTGCCAGGTCACTTCAGTTTGCCCTGCCCCTTTTGAGGGCCTGAGCACCCTGTTTTCCATCATTAGCTCTTCCTCCCTCTCTTTAGAAGCACAAAGGAAAGACCGGAAAGCAAAAAGTAAAAGACACAAAACAGGAGAACCTGAATCCTTCTGTTCAGCACGCATGCATGTGAGCATGTATTTCTGACAGTGAAAAGAGGCAAACCGTAGAAAAACAAACCAGTTAGATGAGAGAAAGACAGAGAGAGAAAATGGGGGAAAACGGAAAAACCTAAAGTCACTTTGTTATAAAAATATCCTAAATTCTGGGAAGTTGGCCCAAGTCCTGGGAAGATTTGGATTTCACATTAGGCAAGCAGGGTCAGCCATAGAACTTTCTAGTAAAAATATGTGTATAAAAATAATGTTAGAGTTAGTTGGAAAATGAAAATAAATAAGGAAAATAAGAAATGAAAATCTGTACTTGGTTTATTTCAAAATTATTCTTCAACTTCATTTTAAATATAGGATTTGCTTAGCATTAATTAGTTTAAATGGTCTAATAAAGTTTTTTTTTTTTTTCGTAAAATAAAAGTTTAGTTAAATCTTTGATTAAGAACTTTAGCCTTGTTCATTGAATTTGTGACCATGATAGTATCCTTGGCATGTGTAACTCATCAACATTTCAAAATTTAATTTTAATGAGTAAATAAATCTAAATTTAGATATAAACCTAGATACAGAGCAACCATAAACATCATTATATATATATATACACCCATATGTATATACATATATACACAAGCATAGAGAAAGAAAGTTTCTCTGCTCAATTTTCTTCAACACTAACTGAATATACTTATTTTCCCTTTACTCTACTAGCATTTTCCTTGACAATCTATTATTAAGTTATATTATTAGAGCATGGTTACAGTATATGAAGAAGTGCTTTGAAAGGCAAATTATTTTCTAATGAAATCAACTCTATTTCTTGCAACAAATTTCTGGATATTGTAGATGCTACTTATAAAATACCTGCCAACAGCCCAAAGACAGAAATCTGTTGGCATAACGGGTAGAAACTACTTATATCTTCTTTTGTATAAAAGGCTATACTATTTCAAACAAGAGATTCAAAGGAAGTTTAAGACTTCTATATTAACCAAGGTGCTATTTTACTGGTGATATATACAATAAAGGAGCCCTGGTGGTGCAGTGGTTAAGAGCTCAGCTGCTAACCAAAAGGTTGGCAGTTCAAATTCACCAGCTGCCCCTTGGAAACCCTATGGGACAGTTCTATTGTGTCCTATAGGGTCAGTATGAGTCAGAACTGACACCTTGGCACATAACAACAACAACAATATATACTAACTTAAAATAGTTATATCTACCTGCCCAAAGGCAAAGATGAGAAAGCAGGAAAGAATGAGAAAATTGGACAAATGGACACTGGAAACCTGGGGTGGAAAGGGGAAGAATGCTGATACATTTTGGGGATTACAACCAATGTCACAAAACAATTTGTGTATAAATGCTTGAATGAGAAACTAATTCGTGGTGTACACCTTCACCTAAAGCACAATGTATATGTATATATTTTTAGTGTGGAAAAGAAAAATAAATAAGTAAAATAGTCATGTCTTACAACTTATTTGTAATTTATATGGACAACTCATTTGACATGCAATAGTTTCGAATGAAAATGTGTGATATACTAATGGTCATTTCTATCTCTAGAAAAACAACAAAAATCCAAATGTAAAATTTATTATTTGTTGGATATATTTTGTTGATATATATATTGATAACACAAAGAAATAGTATAAGAAGCATTGCCAGTAACAAGCTATTGTTCGCATTTCAATTTCAATAGTTATCCCTTAACAACACTCCTTTTTATCCTTTATTTTCTCTTTGAATTGCAGTACAAACTCTGTAAAAGCAGATACATCCTCTAAAACTGTTCTTTCTTTTAAACTTTACTTCATGGTAACAATTGACACAGTTTGGACATCCAATCAGATTTTCTCTTCATTGAAAAATATCCATTCTTTCAACAAAAGCACAACAACAAAAGAAAAAATAGATAAACTGGACATCATGAAAATTAAAAGCATATGTGCTACAAAGGACACCAGTAGGAGAGTGAAGAAGACAACCCACTGAACGGGAGAAACTTTGCAAATAATGTCTAGAATATAGAAATAATTATTACAACTTAATAATATAAAGACAATACAATTTTCAAAGTAAGCAAAGGATTTGAATAGGTATTTCTCCAAAGATAATACATAAACGACCAATAAGTACATAAAAAAAATACTGAATCTCATTAGTCATCACCCCCGATGCAAACAAAACCACAATAAGACACCACTTCACTTTCACTACACTGGCTAGAATCAAAAGTCAGATAATAACAAGTGATAACAAGGATGTGGAGAAATTGAAACTCTCAACACTGCTGGTGGGAATGTAAAAAGGTGCAGTTGCTTTAAAGAAGAGTCTGACAGTTCCTCAAATATTTTTTAAACACAGAGTTATCATTAAAAAAAAAAAAAAAACCAAACTCAGTGCCATCGATTTAATACCAACTCATAGCGACCCTATGGGACAGAGTTATAAAATCAATTCCACTCCTAGGTATACACTCAAGAGAAATGAAAACACATACTTACACAAAAACTTGTACACGAATGCTTATAGCAGCACTATTTACAATAGTCAAAATGTGGCAATAACTCATCAATCAACTGAGGAACAGATAAATAAAATGTGGTATATCTATGCAATGAAATAAAAAATAAAGTATATCTATGCAATGAAATACTAACGGTAAAAAGGAATAAAGTATTGATACATACTACCACATCGATGAACCTTGAAAATATTACGTTAAATGAAAGAAACCAGCCTCAAAGGACTACATATTGCATGATTCCATTTATGTGAAATGTCCTGAATAGACAAATTTATAGAGACAGACAGATTAGTGGTTGTCTAGGGCTGAGGGTGCTGGAGGAGTTAGGGGTGATGGCTAAAGAGTACAGAGTTTTGGAGGGGTTAGGAAAATGTTGTAAATTTGATTTTGGTGATGGCTGCAAAATTCTGTGAACATAAAAAAAACATTGACTTGTACCTTTAAATGGCTGAATTGTATGGCAGGTAATTATATCTCGATAAAGCTGTTTTTTAAAAAGTCTGGCCTCTATCCATCAGTCTCTGGTATAGCAAGATATTGGTTAGGCTTCGAATTGTTGCAAGCTGGACCTCGTGACTTTGTGTACTCTCCTGTCCCTTGCAGTGGAGGAGTTCTGAAGCTGTGGATTTTAAGCCCTGTCTTCCCATAACTAGCTGTATAACCTTGACAAATTCAGTTACCTTTTCTGAGTCTTGGTTAAACAGGGGTCATAATAACTACCTCACACACACCTTGGGAGAACTAAATGAGATGACGTGTAAAAAAAGCTCTATACGCTGTACATTACTGTACCAATATAAGTGGCTGTAACTCTACGGCAACTGGTATAGACTTAAGACCTCGATTTTTAGTTTGTCACGAGAAATTAGGCCCAAAGAGATCTGACTTAAGCCACCCGACTACTTCAGGTCCAGAAGCCAGGGTATTAATTTACAGTGAGTTGTTTTTTTTTTTTTAATCACACTTTCGAGCAAACTGGATACTCATGTCAGTCTGTCCGTGCATTTCCTTCCCAGGAGAGGAATATATTTGGAAAACTCAATTACCATCGGAAGGTTGGTTAAAGAATACAGACTCAGAGCTGTGGGAGTTGGATTATCCTGGAAACATTATCACGAAGATATGGCCGACTAATGAATCATCTCCCTTCTCTGCTGGGGCACATCTGTCAAGCAGACTAAACATCCTCCCCACTTTGGTGCTCACAGATATACCCTTTCACCTCTGTTTTTCCACATGTCTAGGTAATCATCCTACTGTGGGTATGTATAGCCACCTCCTTCAGTTTACACATTTTTGTCACAAGCCAATTCCTAATTTCAAACTTCTTCTTTTTTTTTTTTTTTGTATTTATTATCTTTTTCAGGAGGCCTGCTTCCCAGGTGAGGATTTGCGACATACAATTTCTAGCTCCCTGTATAGAAATTTTGATGTAGTCAAGGTCCCCCAGAAAAAGCTTTTCTCATCCACACTGTGTGACAAGTAGTCGTCTTGTCTTCTTCCAGACAATTCATCTCCCACCTTAAAAAGTAAAGAACTCTGCAAGTGTGAGTTATTGTGATCACTATATGACTTGCAGCTCAGTACCTTGGTGGCTGGTTATCACGGCATGAGCAGAACCTGCTGGTAAAATACGGTTCTCTTAGCCTCTCTTAGTCTCTCATCCTCCCAGTATGCACATACTACCGTTTTTTTGTTTTTGTTTTTTTAATCAACTTTGCTTGGAAAGAATTTCAATTGTAGAGAAGTGAAATAACATGCAAGTCACTGGACAAGTCACCAGTAATGTCCCTTTTTTTTTTTTTTTCTCTCAATGAGGGTTTTCTACTATTCTAGAATGAAAAATTATTGACAGATTTATCTAGTCTTTCCAGAAACGTAGATGTCATTCTCTATGCCACATGGCATAATGCTAAAAAGAATGTGGATTTTGGAGTCAGGGACTTGGTTTTATATTCTGACCCAGCCTGGCCTCTTATTAGTAATATGTCTTGGGCCAGTTATTAATCTCTACCAACCTCTCTCCTCATCTCTTACAAATATCTCCTTCTCAGGTTTCCTGCACCAGTGAACAGTAATGCAAGACACCTAGCAGGGTGATTGGCATGTTTCAGGTACGAGGTAAATGAAAGCTGTTATTATTAAGACTTTTGCATTCTTTAACACCCTGGTGGCGTAGTGGTGGTTAAGTGCTACCGCTGCTAACCAAGGAGTCAGCAGTTCGAATCTGCCAGGTGCTCCTTGGAAACTCTATGGGCAGTTCTACTCTGTCCTATAGGGTTGCTATGAGTCGGAATCGACTCAATGGCACTGGGTTTGGTTTTTTTTTCTTTTTTTTAGAGCGTTATGAGTTTAAAATCACGACTGGTCCTGGCTTACTAGGTGATCTTCCAAAAGTCTGGATCTTTCTGTTCATTATTTGAAAAGTGAGGAAAAAATGACATACTTTGTGTTTAAAAGTAATTAAAAACTCATTGCTGTTCAGTTGATTCCAACTCATAGCAACCCTATAGGACAGAGTAGAATTGCCCCATAGGGATTCCAAGGAGCCGCTGGTGAATTCAAACTGCTGACTTTTTGGTTAGCAGCCCAGCTCTTAACTACTGCACTACTAGGGTTCCAAAATTAATAAAAGTGTGGTTAAATAAGTTTTCCTCCGCACATTGGTTTTCTTTTCTTTTCCTTATACATTTCTGAGTCCGAATAGACTAATGGCAGTGGGTTTGGTTTTGGGGGACATTTCAAATAAGTGACTCAGTGTATTATAAAGCATAAGTAAGGTTTATAAGGAAGCCTTTTAAGAAATGACCTTCAGTGTGGAGAAACAAAAACACTATCTGTACAAATTTTCTTATCTGATTTCACCTACTATTTCAGAAGAAAGAGAGAAGTAGTGCACAGTAATAAGCTCTCTGACTTCAAAGCCTCTTTGTTTTTAAACTGCTGTTTGATTTGGAAAGAATCATGATCATATGCTTACGCTTTAAAAAAATCAAACGCTATTTAAAAGTCTTGTTAACTGCATTCCTAAGGTTTTATATCCTAACTCTTTCCCAGAAAGGAAAGAATGATCTGTGAAAGGAATACTATGTAACGAAACGTTTTAATGAGTCAAATTGTTTACTTTCTAAAACTGTTCTAAGTGTTGATGACATTTGTACAATTCTTACACAGAAAAAAATACACATATACATGTATCTATCTATCTATCTACACGGAAAACTAAGAAAAATCTAAGACAGAAGGCCTAGTACGGAATTCCAGGAGTAAGACAGTCCTAACAACAGTGATAAAGTAAGCAAAGGTAGTTATTCTTCTTAAGATGAGGCCACTTCACTGAAATTTAACAGTTTCACTAAAACTGTATAAATTCTGACTTACAGTGTGACAATTAGTCACCAGATAAAGTGAACCATATACTTACAGAAGTTAAGTGGAAAAGTTAAACCCCACATTGGAATAGAAAAAGGTCAGCTGCTTATTGTCCAAAAGATTTTACATGATCATTTTACCTTAATGAATTTGCCAAGAGTGGTTCTCAGTCTCCCAAACTCAGAAATCAGATCTTGTAGACCCAGCTCTCAAAGCTTAATCTTTCAGTGAGAAAATTGCTAAGATATTGGTATACAATGAGAAATAAAAGCTATTGCACATACCAGAATATTCAAATTGGCACAGATTCCAATTCTAAGTGGTTCATTTTGGAAAGTAAAATTATAATCAGAAAATGGCTTGCTAAACAAGAATGCTAATGACATAAGATTATTTACATAACTAAAATGTTTAATATCTTGAGCCTAAGAATGCCTGATATATCCAGCCCCTCTGTGGCAATACCCTTAAACCAAAGAGAACCCAATAATTGGAGTCTATAGGCAGGTGTTCCTTTTCCTCAAGCACCCAGATAGGCCATTATGAGTTATTCTGATTTTCCACACTTCTGTGGCTAAATAACTCCATGCACAATGGAACCTTCCAGTCTTGTTTGGACCTGAGAGCCATAGCACTTCTTTAATATAGACATCATAATGTAGAAATCCAGAGCAGGGACTTGAGAGTGAGAAGATCTCAGTTTGAATCTGAGCTCTGCCACTTCTTGGCTGTGTAACCTTGAGGACTTAATTACAAACCCTTTAAATATCAGTTTCCTCCACTAGATAATAACCTCAATTAATTGGTAAGGTTGTTGTAAGGATTATGGTTATAATGCATTTAGTATATTAGCGTTAGTAAATATTAAATAAATATGACCTATTATTCAGTGGGAATATTATCTATTGTTCAGTGGGACCTCCACTTGTCTGTCAGTTTATCATACTGTAGGGGCTTTGGTGTTGCACTGATGCTGGAAACTATACCACCAGTATTCCAATGCCAGCAGGGCCATCCAGCAGACAGGCTTCAGCTGAGCTTCCAGACTAAAACAGACTAGGAAGAAGGACTCTGCTATTTACTTCTGAAAAGAATTAGCCAGTGCAAACCTTATGAATAGTAGCAGGACATTGTCTGATTAGTGCCAGAAAATGAGCCTCCCAGGTTGGAAGGCACTCAACTGGGGAAGAGCTGTCTTCTCAAAGTAGAGTCAAGCTTTTGGGACCTTCATTTGCTGATGTACCATGATTCAAAATGAGAAAAAATTAGCTGCAAACATCCATTAACAATTGGAATCTGAAATGTAAGAAGCATGAATCTAGGGAAATTGGAAATCATCGAAAATGAAATGGAACACATAAACATCGATACTCTAGGCATTAGTGAGCTGAAGCGGACTGGTACTGGCCATTTTGAATGGGACAATCACAGAGTCTACTATTCAGGGAATGACAACTTGAGGAGGAATGGCCTTGAATTCATTGCCAAAAAGGACATTTCAGGATCTATTCTGAAGTGCAACCCTGTCAATGCCAGGATAATATCCAAATGCCTTCAAGGAAGACCAGTTAATACAACTATTATTCAAATTTACACATCAACCCCTAAGGCCAAAGATGAAAAAATTGAAGATTTTCACCATCTTCTGAAGTCTGAAATTGATCAAACACGCAACCCAGATGAACTGATAATTTCGGGTGATAGAATGAGAAAGTTGAAAACAAAGAAGAAGGATCAGTAGTTGGGAAATATGGTCTTGGTGATAGAAATGATGCCAGAGATCTCATTATGGAATTTTGCAAGACCAATGGCTTCTTCATGGCACATACCTTCTTCCACCAACATAAATGGTGACTGTACACGTGGACCTTGCCAGATTGAATACACAGGAATCAAATCAGCTACATCTGTGGAAAGAGATGATGGAAAAGCTCAATATCATCAGTCAGAAAAAGGCCAGGGGCCGACTGTGGAGCAGAACATAAATTGCTCGTGTGCAAGTTCAAGATGAAGCTGAAGAAAATTAAAACAATTCAATGAGAGCCAAAGCATGACCTTGAGTATATCCCGCCTGAATTTAGAGAGCATCTCGAGAATAGATTTGACACTTTGGAAACTAATAACCTAAGACTGGACAAGTTATGGAATGACATCAAGGACATTATACATGAAGAAATCAAGAGGTCATTAAAAAGACAAGAAAGAAAGAAAGGACCAAAATGGATGTCAGCAGAGACTCTGAAACTTGCTTTTGAATGTCAAGTAACCAAAGCAAAAGAAAGAAATGATGAAGTAAAAGAACTGAACAGAAGATTTCAAAGGTCTGCTTGAGAAGACAAAGTTTTATAATGACATGTGCAAAGGCCTGGAGGTAGAAAACCGAAAAGGAAGAACACGCTTGGCATTTCTCAAGCTGAAAGAACTGAAGAAAAACTTCAAGCCTTGAGTTGTGTTAGTGAAAGATTCTACAAGGAAAATATTAAATGATGCAGAAAGCATCAAAATAAGATAGAAGGAATACACAGTTATTATACCAAAAAGAATTGGTCGACATTCAAACATTTCAGGAGGTAGCATATAAGCAAGACCTGAAGTTATTGAAAGAAGAAGCCAAGCTGCACTGAAGGCATTGGCAAAAACAAGACTCCAAGAATTGACAGAATACCATTTGAGATGTTCTAATAAATGGATTCAACATTCATCTATGCCAAGAAATTTGGAAGACAGCTACCTGGCCAATCAAATGGAAGAG
Source organism: Loxodonta africana (assembly GCF_030014295.1). Classification (NCBI taxonomy): domain Eukaryota; kingdom Metazoa; phylum Chordata; class Mammalia; order Proboscidea; family Elephantidae; genus Loxodonta; species Loxodonta africana. The sequence continues at coordinate 72,533,809 of NC_087346.1, read as the reverse complement.
TTCCATATTTGGCCTATTCCAAAGAAAGGTGATCCAACAGATGTGCAAATTATCAAGCAATATCACTGTCGTGGATTGAATTTTGCCTCCCCCAAAAATGTGCGTATCAACTTGGCTAGGCCACGATTCCCAGTATTGTGTGGTTGTTCTCCATTTTGTGATTGTAATTTTATGTTAAGAGGATTAGGGTGGGATTGTAACACCACGCTTACTCAGGTCACCTCCCTGATCCAAGATAAAGGGAGTTTCCTTGGGGTGTGGCGTGGCCTACACCACCTTTTATCTCTCAAGAGACAAAAGAAAAGGGGAGTAAGCAGAGAGTTGGGGACCTCATGCCACCACGAAAGCAGCACAAGGAGCAGAGTGCATCCTTTGGACACGGGGTCCCTGCACCTGAGAAGCTACTCAACCAGGGGAAGATTGAGGACAAGGATCTTCCTCCAGAGCCAACAGAAAGAGAAAGCCTTCCCCTGGAGCCAACACCCTGAATTTGGACTTGTAACCTACTGGATCACGGGAAAAAAAATTTCTCTTTGTTAAATTCACCCACTTGTGGTATTTCTGTTATAACAGCACTAGACAACTAAGACAATCATTAACATCACACACAAGCAAAATTTTGCTGAAGATCATTCAAAAGCAATTGCTGTAGTACATAGACAGGAAACTGCCAGATATTCAAGCCAGATTCAGAAGAGGACGTGGAAAGAGGGATATCATTGCTGATGCCAGAATGATCTTAGCTGAAAGCAGAGAATAGCACAGAGATATCTGCCTGTGTTTTACTAACTACGCAAAGGTATTCAACTGTGTGGATCATAACAAATTATGGATAATATTAGGAAGAATGGGAATTCCAGAACACTTAATTGTGCTCATGCAGAGCCTGTGTACAAGTCAAGAGGCAATCGTTCGAACAGAACAAGGGATATTGCATGGTTTAAAGTCAGGAAAGGTATGCATCGGGGTTGTATCCTTTCAGCATACTTATTCAATCTGTATGCTGAGCAAATAATCCAAGAAGCTGGACTAAATGAAGAAGAATGTGGCATCAGGATTGGTGGAAGACTCAATAACAACCTGCAATATGCAGATAACACAATCTTGCTTGCTTGAAAGTGAAGAGGACTTGAAGCACTTATTGAAGATCAAAAACAACAGCCTTTAATATGAATTACACCTCAATATAAAAAAAAAATCCTCACAATTGGATCAATAAGCAACATCACGATAAATGGAGAAAAGATTGACGTTGTCAAGAATTTCATTTTTCCTGGATCCACCATCAAAGGCCACGGAAGCAGCAGTCAAGAAATCAAACGATGCATTGCATTAGGCCAATCTGCTGAGGAAAAAAAAAAAAAATAATAATAATAATACTTTTTTTAAGTGTTAAAAAGCAAAGATGCCACTTGAGGACTAAGGTGAGCTGTCCCAAAAAACCCATTGCCATGGAGTCAATTTTTTCTCATAGCGACCCTATAGGACAGAATAGAACTGCCCCATAGTAGAACTGCCCCATAGGGTTTCCAAAGAGTAGATGATGGATTTGAACTGCCAACATTTTGGTTCACAGCCAGGCTCTTAACTACTGTGCCACCAAGTCCCTGACCCAAGCCATGATACTTTCAATTGCTTCATATCCATGTGAAAAGGGAACAATGAGTAAGGAAGATGGAAGAAGAATTGATGCTTTTGAATTATGTTGTTGGTGAAGAACATTGAGTATACTATGGACTGACTGTAGAACGAACAAATCTGTCTTAGACGAAATACAGTCAGAGAGCTCTTTGGAAGCAAGATGTCAAGACTTCATCTCAAATACTTGGGATATGTTATCAGGAGGGAACACTCCCTGGAGCAAGACATCGTGCTTGGTAAAGCAGAGGGTCAGTGGAAAACAGGAAGACCCTTGACAAGATGGATAGACACAGTGGCTGCAACAATGAGCTCAAACATAACAATGACTGTGAGGGTGACGCAGAACCAGGCAGTGTTTCCTTCTGTTGTACACAGGGTCGTTGCGAGTCAGAACTGACTCGATGGTATCTAACAACAACTCCACCCAAGTTTGCATAAGCATAAATATAGAGCTAAACAAATTATTAGGAAGTCAATACTTTATAACTACTACCCAGACTAAAAATAAAGTAAAATCATTCTTAGCACCCCAGAAATGCTTCCTATTCCCATTTTCAAAAATGCACCCTTCCTGAAAATTCCTGAGCATAATAAAGGGCATTTATACAAAGCCAACAGCCAACATCACCCTAAATGGAGAGAGCCTAAAAGCATTCCCATTGAGATCGGGAAACAGACAAGGATGCCCTTTATCACCACTCTTATTCAACATTGTGTTGGAGGTCCTAGCCAGAGCAATTAGGTTAGATAAAGAAATAAAGGGCATCCAGATTGGCAAGGAAGAAGTAAAAGTATCTCTATTTGCAGATGACATGATCTTATACGCAGAAAACCCTAAGGAATCCTCAAGAAAACTATTGAAACTAATAGAAGAGTTTAGCAGAGTATCGGGATACAAGATAAACATACAAAAATCAGTTGGATTCCACTACATCAAGAAAAAAACATTGAAGAGGAAATCACCAAATCAATGCCATTTACAGTAGCCCCCAAGGAGATAAGATGCTCAGGAATAAATCTTACCAGAGATGTAAAAGACTTATACAAAGAAAACTACAGTATACTTCCGTAAGAAACCAAAGAGACTTGCATAAGGGGAAAAACATATCTTGCCCATGGATAGGAAGACTTAACACCATAAAAATGTCTATTCTACCAAAAGCAATCTATACACTTAATGCAATTCTGATCCAAATCCCAACGACATTCTTTAATGAGATGGAGAAACAAATCACCAGCTTCACATGGAAGGGAAAGAGGCCCCGGCTAAATAAGGCATTACTGAAAAAGAAGAACAAAGTGGGAGGCCTTACTTTACCTGATTTTAGAACCTATTATACTGCCACAGTAGTCAAAACAGCCTGGTACTGGTACAACAGATACATAGACCAAAGGAACAGAATTGAGAATCCAGACATAAATCCATCCACATATGAGCAGTTGATATTTGACAAAGGCCCCAAAACAGTTAAATGGGGAAAAGACAGTCTTTTTAACAAATGGTGCTGGCATAACTGGATATCCACCTGCAAAAAAATGAAACAAGACCCATACCTCACTCCATGCACAAATATGAGCTCAAAATGGATCAAAGACCTAAATATAAAATATAAAACGATAAAGATCATGGAAGAAAAAATAGGAACAACGTTAGGAGCCCTAATACATGGCATAAACAGTATACAAAACATTATTAAGAATGCAGAAGAAAAACTAGATAACTGAAAGCTCCTAAAAATCAAATACCTATGCTCACCCAAAGACTTCACCAAAAGAATAAAAAGACTACCTACAGACTGGGAAAAAGTTTTTAGCTATGATATTTCTGATCAGCATCTGATCTCTAAAATCTACATTATACTAAAAAAACTCAACTATAAAAAGACAAATAACCCAATTAAAAAATGGGCAAAAGATATCAATACACACTTCACTAAAGAAGACATTCAGGTAGCTAACAGATACATGAGGAAATGTTCACGATCATTGGCCGTTAGAGAAATGCAGATCAAAACTACAATGAGATTTCATTTCACTCCAACAGGGCTGGCATTAATCCAAAAAACACAAAATAATAAAGTTGGAGAGGCTGTGGAGAGATTGGAACACTTATACACTGCTGGTGGGAATGTCAAATGGTACAACCACTTTGGAAATCGATTTGGCACTTCCTTAAAAAGCTAGAAATAGAACTACCATATGATCCAGCAATCCCACTCCTCGGAATATATCCTAGAGAAATAAGAGCCTTTACATGATCCGATATATGCACACCCATGTTCACTGCAGCACTGTTTACAATAGCAAAAAGATGGAAGCAACCAAGGTGCACATCAATGGATGAATGGACAAATAAATTATGGTATATTCACACAACGGAATACTACGCATTGATAAAGAACAGTGAGGAATCTGTGGAACATTTCATAACATGGAGGAACTTGGAAGGCATTATGCTGAGTGAAGTTAGTCAGTTGCAAAAGGACAAATATTGTATAAGACCACTATTATAAGAACCTGAGAAATAGTTTAAACTGAGAAGAAAATATTCATTTTTGGTTACGAGAGGAGGGAGGGAGGGAGGGTAGGAGAGAGGCATTCACTAATTAAATACTAGATAAGAGCTACTGTAGGTGAGGGGAAAGACAACACACAATACAGGGGAGGTCAGCACAACTGGACTAAACCAAAAGCAAGAAGTTTCCTGAATAAACTGAATGCTTCGAAGGCCAGTGTAGCAGGGGCAGAGGTTTGGGGACCATGGTTTCAGGGGACATCTAAGTCAATTGGCATAATAAAATCTATTAAGAAAACATTCTGCAAACCAATTTGGAGAGTGGCGTCTGGGGTCTTAAATGCTAGCAAGCAGCCATCTAAAATGCATCAATTGGTCTCAACCCACCTGGATCAAAGGAGAATCAAGAACACCAAGGACACAAGGTAATTACGAGCCCAAGAGACAGAATGGGCCACATGAACCAGGGACTACATCATCCGGAGACCAGAAGAACTAGATGGTGCCCGGCTACAACCAATGACTGCCCTGACAGGGACCACAGCAGAGAACCCCTGAGGTAGTAGGAGAGCAGTGGGATGCAGGCCCCAAATCCTCATTAAAAAAAAACAGACTTAATGGTCTGACTGAGACTAGAAGGACCCTGGTGGTCGTGGACCCCAGAGCCCCCGTTGGCTCACGGAAGGAACCATTCCCGAAGCCAACTCTTCAGACACGGATCAGACTGGACGATGGGTTGGAGAGGGACGCTGGTGAGGAATGAGCTTCTTGGATCAGGTAGACGCTTGAGATTATGTTGGCATCTCCTGCCTGGAGGGGAGGTGAGAGGGTAGAGGGATTTAGAAGCTGGTGAAATGGACAGGAAAAGAGAGAGTGGAGGGACAGAATGGTCTGTCTCATTGCGGGGGAGTAATTGGGAATATGTAGCAAAGTGTATATAAGTTTTTGTGTGAGAGACCGACTTGATTTGTAAACTTTCACTTAAAGCACAATAAAAATTATAAAAATTAAAACAAATTTTTTTTTAATGTGCCCTTCCCTTATGCCCAAGGAAACCATAAACCCAGCTTTGTTAGTACTTATTTCCTTGCCTTTCTTTTTATTTTTACTACCTACATGCCTATTCCTAAACACTGTAGTTTAGTTGAGTCTGTTTTTCAACTTTATATAAATGTGATCACACCTTATCTTGTGTCTGACTTGATCTGGCTTAATTTGATCCTTTTAAGTTTCATGATGTTGGATGCAGTTGGAGTTTACTCATTTTCGTCATCATATGATATTCCATTCTATGAAGAGAACACAATTTATCTGCCACGCTTTTGATAGGAAGTGGCTATTACAAATGATTCTTCTTTGAACATAGTAACACATGTCTTTGGGTGAATCTATAAAAAGGAATCAAATGGACATTCTAAAATTTAAAAATGCAATATCTGAAAATGACAACTTAATAGATGAGTTTAACAGCAGATAAGACATGCTAGAAGAAACTTTTCATTAAACGGAAGACAGATCAATGGAAAAGACCTAAACTGAAGCACAGAGAGGAAATGATAGTTGGAAAAAAAAAAAAAAAAGACAGAAAGGTTCCAATTCTGAATCATGTGACCTAGCCTAGTCCTAGCCAATCAGTATGGTACTATTATTCCCTTAGCCACGTGATTGTTTCAAGAGTTGGCAGGCGATTCAGTCTGGTACAATCAGAGCTTATCTTGGACGTTGGGCCAGAGCCTCCAGAATGATATGTTCTCTTTTCCATTGGACTTGAAATTGGGTCTGAGACTTTAGCCTGGAGCTTCTGGGCTGGTGTCCAATTAGACTAAAGAGAGGAGGCTGAGTCCTGAGAGCATCATTTGAGGCCCCGGTGAGAACTGCAACAGTCCTATTCCTGGATGGTTCAGTTATATAAGTAAATAGTTCCTTTCTTGTCTTAGGCCAGTTAAGGTTTTTGTTTGTTTTGTTTTGCTTTGTTTGTTTTTTGTCACCTTCAGTGAAGAAAATCCTAACTATAAACACACCTTTGCATTTCCCAAATGCTGTCATCTATGTCTTCCAAAAGTAAAAGTAGGGCTCATGTTATGGAGAACTTTAGAAAACTCACTGGTCTATCTCCAAACATGTATGTGATCTTCATCCTGGAACTTTCCCAATATAGCTACAATACTGATCTAGGAGCCTGACACCAGGACATCTGGGTTGAACTCTTCTTCCTCATCGCGTCCCAATTGACCTATAGTCATCTAGCAAGACTTTGCATTCCTCTGTCCTTTGCTCATTTTACGGACCCCTAAGTTTAATATACTGTTTTAATTAACATTTTAGGAGCTAAATCCTTTGAGAGGTGTGATTATGTCTGAGTAGGAGTGTTCATAATTACTTTTGGAAATACCATAATCCAAGTGCAGAAATGCTTGTGGATTTCAGTTGCTACTGCTTTTGAATCTGAGAATGAACCCAATGTTCAAAATTGTCATTAGGAAGAAAAAAAAAAAGCCTATAAATTAATTGAGCAAAGCTTCACAGCCCTGTCTTATTGAGTTTGCTTTCCACTCTTCTGTACTTTTCAGATGTAATACTGTGGGCCGTGGGCCCTGGACTCATGGCTCAATTATTTTACACATACAGAGAAATTGCCCTCATTTTAAGCTAGGGTGAAAATCTCTTTTCCTTCAAGTTTCATATTGTTCCTTACCCTCTCTTCTTCACTGGAATAATATTTATGAAAAACTTAAATATATGGTTTTGGTTCCAATACTTCTTTTTATTCTTTGCTTTGCTCCCACTCCCAACCCATGCTTCTGTTGTTCTTAGGTGTTGTCAAGTAGGCTCTGACTCATTGAAACCTTATGTATCACAGAATGAAACATTGCCAGGTCCTGCAGCATCTTCATGATCATTGGTATGTTTGAGTTCATTGTTGTGCCTATTCCCCAACCCATATACCCATAAAATTAGCTAAGTCAAAGGTTACAAACTGGCAGGTTATAAGGCTATCCCACAGATATGCTTTGTTCGGCCTTTACAATATTTCTTAAAAGTTTCTGTTGGTTACACACAATTAACATCAAGATATTCTATATCAAAATCCTCACTTCAAGTTTCTCTGAAATATCATGATGCCTACTATCCGTGAACCCATACTCCCTCATTGTAAAAATTAACTGGAGGAAAGTAGAAATTACCTCTTTTATTTTAAAACTGGCCCACATTACATATTTACTCTCCCGCTTGAAGACCTAGAGGTAGCAAAATGCAGAGTAGAAATAGCTGCAAAGTGTGACCAAAGGAACTTTGGCAGCCCATGGAGTGCCCTGCATTTCTGCATGTGCCATCCCAAGGAGAGAAAGGAGTTCCCCATGTTGGACTTGAAGAGACTTCATCATAGATATAGTCGGAGACTAGAAGCTCCAAGCAGTGATCTGTGTCGCTGACAACCTAAGTTTCCCAGGGACCAAGGAGGTGTCAGTGGGTGGCACAGGGCCAAGATCAGAAGTCCCCAGTTTCTTGACATTGCCTAACCCGTTCTACAATTTAGATACAGCCTGAGGGGCAAAAAAAAACAAATTGAGTTGTTAAGAATTTTAAAAGTTATTTCTCCTGTACACCTGAATAAGCGGGCTGAGAATCATACCATCCACATCACTGATGGGGATCTCAAATTAAAATATTATTCCTTTGTGTTCATTAACTACTGACCACATTGAGCCCTGGTAGTGCAGTGGTTAAGCTCTCAGTTGCTAACCGAAAGGTTTTTGGTTTAAACCCACCAGCTGCTTCACAGGAGAAAGATGTGGCAGTTTGCTTCCATAAAGATCACAGTCTTGGAAACCCTACAGAGTGTCCTACTCTGTCTTACAGGGTGTCTATGAGTCGGAATTGATTCAGTAGCAATGGATTTGGTTTTTTGTTTACTGACCACATTATTTTCTTTTATAGATTGTACCTCACATTATTAAGCCAGCTACCTCAGTAAGCAACTGAAGTTTAATCCACTGGAAAGCTCTGGGGAAAAGTGTAAAGAATTATCCTGCCAAGGGGCAGGTGGGCTGGGATATTTATACTCCCATCCTCTTAAGTAATTTGTTAAAGATATCACTAAGCCTGTTGATCCATTAACCTGTTACCATCGAGACAATTCCAACTCATAGCGACCCTATAGGACAGAATAGAACTGCCCCATAGTGCTTCCAAGGCTGTACATCTTTACAGAAGCAGATGGCCAAATCTTTCTCCCACTGAGTGCTGGTTGGGTTGAACTGCTGACCTTTCAGTTAGCAGCCAAGTGCTTAACAACTGTGCCACCAGGAGATCCCTAAAAAAAAAAAAAAAAAAAACCCTTTATCATTGAGTCAGTTCCAACTCATGGCAACCCTATAGGACTGTCTTATAGATTTTCCTAAGGAGCACCTGGCAGATTCAAACTGCCAAGCAGTCGTAGCTCTTAACTACTATGCTATCCTTAAGGAGTCAGTAATCCCTAGGCATTTCAATAGGCAAAGTGGGTTCTAGCAGACCAAGAGTAGGAATGGCCATTGTAAATCAGGCTGGTGTGCACAGAAATGATTATGGACCCAAGACGATATGAGGATAAAACACCCACAAAATGTCAGAAGATATAGACATATGAGAATTCCCAACTGGTCCATGATGATTAATCTCTATTTGTTCTGTTGGATTTTAGGTTACACATAGATCCTCCCTACTTTTCTTGGAGTTAAGGAATCTGCCCAACTGAGAAACTTGTGTTATTCCATTTTTTTCTGGAGAAAGCAACTTCTTATCAGCAAAAGAGTGAACTTTCGTAGCACTTGTGGCATTGTTTCCAGATGTGTGCTTTTCAGATATGAGCTGGCCAGGTCCAGAGGAACCCATGCCATGACACAACAGCAGATGCCAGAAAGCTTTCGGAATATCTTTGATTCTATTAAGACTCTGGCTTTGCAGACTGTTTTGATGTCGTCTCTCATGGTTTATTGTGTGGTATTTCATTTTACAAGCAGAGGGAAACATCTGGACTATTTATTTCAGCTGGATTTTCTCTTTTAGGTACTGTTTGGGATTGTTATTTGGAAAAGGCCGAACTCAGAATTGCCAGCGATAACACATGTGCTGGCTTTTTATTCCCTAAAGTTATTTCACGTTGCTCCACACACATCTACGCCAACCCTCTGTGCTGCCCAGATGACCCTTCAGATACTAGTTTTCATATTCATCCTCTTTTTTTTTTTAGAAGACAAGGGAATTGCAAGGCAACTAATGAGCTTTGATGACAATGCTCTGACTAGAGCGAAAGCAATTATCTAATCATAATTCACTCAGGAAGTGGCATTGGGGGGGTTCTTAATTATTATAGTTATACTCCTTTGATTTATAAATCTATCCAACTTACTAAATACATATCACTTTACTCCCTAACAGAAGCCTATTTTCTTTGTACTAAAGGACGGTAAGGCCAGTGTGTTGAGATTCATAGTTGTGAAGATCCCACAGACACAGTGTCACTGAACTAGGTGGGATTTTATTTCTCCTTATGGCGTTTCCACACTAGAGACATCCCCCAGGTTATTCTTAATGAACATAATTTATCTATTCTTCCCTAGCTTTGCTACAATTTCCCTTGCCCTTTTATTAAAGCCCTTTAAGTTCTTATAGACAGTCATTAAGTCAAAGATAAATTTAAAGTGTGTTTTCATGAAAATAGAGCGTGATATTAAATTTTATCCCTCTTAATTTGAAGATGCAAACTAGAAGTTTCCTAGCCAAATCGGTGAGATACATACACAGATGATTTAGATATAGATATAAATATGTAAAGATAACAATATAGTCAAAGATATAGACAGATGAAGAGAGAGATTTTATAGATCTACCGAAAACCAAAACACCAAGCTCATTGCCATCGAGTCGATTCCAACTCATAGTAACCCTATAGGACAGGATAGAACTGCCCCGTATGGTTTCCAAGGAGACCTGGTGGATTTGAACTGCCAATCTTTTGGTTCACAGCTGAACTCTTAACAACTATGCCTGCAGGGTTTCCTATCTACATATCTGCCTATATTTATATGTATATCAGGATAGATATAAATATGTTATTTTTCCTGACAAAAACTTGAATTTTAAATATGTTGTTGTTTTTGTTGTTAGTTGCCATCAAGTCAGCTCTGATTCATGGTGGCCTTATGTATAACAGAGCACAATGTTGCCTGATCCTGTGCCACCTTCACGATTGTAGATGTTTGAGTCCATTGTTGCAGCTGTTGAGGGCTTCCTTCATTTTTTAACTGATCCTCTACTTTATTGCCCTTGATGTCCTTTTCTAGTGATTAGTCTTTCCTGATAATGTGTCCACAGTAAGCTAGCAGAAGCCTCTCCATTCTCGCTTCTAAGAAGCGTTCTGGTCGTATTTCTTTTAAAACTGATTTGTTCATTCTTTGGCAGTCCAGAGTATACTCGGTATTCTTTGTACAACAATTTAAGTGGATTGAGTTTTCTTCAGTTTTCCTTTTTCATTGGCCAGCTTTCCCATACATATGAGGTGATTGAAAAGACCCTGGCTTGTGTCAGATGCACCTTAATCATCAAAGTGACATCTTTGCTTTATAAAACTTGAAAGAGATCTTTTGCACCAGATTTACCCAATGCAATACATCCTTTGGTTTTTTGACTGCTGTTTCTATCAGTGTTGATTATTGATCCAAGTAGGATAAAATCATTGATAACTTAATTTGTTTCTCCATTTTCCATGATGTTGTCTATTGGTCCATTTGTGAAGATTTTCATTTCTTCACATTCAGCTATAATCCCTACTGAAGGCTGTGGTCTTTTACCTACATCAGTAAGTGCTTCAAGTCCTAATTACTGGTAAATACTCTCCAGCTTGGCACAGACCCCTCTTGTTTACCCAACACTGAGGTCCCGTGTTAGTTACCCCTGCGCTTACAATAACACTCAACCACCCCCGTGCATGTGCATGAGCCATCTAGCCCCTGAAGTGATTGGAAATTCTAATCAATATAGACTGAAAGTTTCATGAGGACAGAAACTATGTCTGTCTACCCTTATTCATCCAGTCCATATCATATAGTAAGGATTCAATGATTATGAGTTAAATGAATAAAAGGATGGATAATCTAGCCTTTAGTAAGATAAGATACTTGGTTATAAGAATTCCATTTCTTCGAGCATGGTAGAATTTTACGTCCCAGCCACCAGTAACTTAGCCTAACCCTCAGCCCCTTCCTTGACTCTGGATTAAAGTTACCAGCACCATGCTGGGGACAGGGGAGTGTACAACGGGGAAGGTGACCGGAATGACTGTGAGCTGAGTTTATTGACAGAGACTCTGGAAAGTTTTCCCCTTCCAGATCGCATAGTAAGTTATTAATGAGGGGAAAGTGACCTACTGCACCTTATGAAAGAAAAATGGAACCACCTGAGATCTGTGCAAGTCAGTTTGTGTGGCTCCAAGATGCCAGGGAACTAAGATTTCTCCCCTAGTCTCCCTTTCAGCCCTTATGCTCACTATTAGTACTGCTCAACTAATAAAGAATTTTTTTTTTTTTGGAAACAAATCTCATTGCTAACAGAGGAAAGTATGTGGCTTTGCTTTCATTTTACAGAAGGTCCTCACTTTTGTATGTTTTCTTGTGCTGCCAGGGTGGGATTGCCATGAGCTCAGGTTAAGCTCAGGACCCAAATGATCCAGCTTCAGAGCACGGGCCCCAGCCAGCTCAGAGTCTCCCATCCCCAAGGGTCAGCCATGCCAAGGAGAGAAAGGGGGAGTTTTTATCCATAGGGCCCTAAGAGTAGAAACCCAAACTGCAAATCTGACTGAAGAAAACACAGAAGAATATCTTTATGACATCAAAGGAGGGAAACATTTCTTAAAGCCTGAGAAGCACTCCTGTTTTGTTTCAGAAGATTCAAACTCCTTACCCTTCCTACACAGCCTTGCCTGCTGAGCTGCCTTCTGATCTCACCTCTCACCACCCTCCTGTTTACTCTCACAGGCCTTGGTTCTGCCCCCCAAACACGGCAAGCCCACTTTGGGGCCTTTGGAGTCCCTAAGTGGTGTAAATGATTAAGCGCTCGACTACTAGCTGTAAGGTTGGCAGTTCGAACCCACCCAGAGGCACCTCAGAAGACAGATCTGGCAATCTGCTTCTGAAAGGTCACAGTATGGGTCTCAGTTCTGCAATTCTACTCTCCACACATGGGGGTCATCGTGAGTAGGAATTGACTTGAAGGCACACAACAACAACAGCCCTTGCCTGGAGTGCTGTAGTCTGCACAAGGCTGGCTTGTTTTCATCACTCGGGCCTCAGCTTTACTGTCACCTCCGCTGAGAAGCCTTCCCTAATCACCCCATCTTATGTGCCCTGACTTTCGCCTTTCCCTGCTACTTAACCTCTATCAGAAGTGATCTCATTTGTTCATTCTCTTATTTATTTTCTGTTTTCCCCACCAGAAAGCAGGCTTCCTTAGGACAGGGCCCTGACCTGTCATGTTCATCACTGTATTTCCAGTACATGGCACATGGTCAGTCTTTAATAAATATGTGTTGGGTGGATGAATATATAAAAGAGATGCTTGTAGGCAGAAGAGAACAGAGAATTTAATAGGCTTACAGCAGGACTAAAAGAAGCAAGAGAGGACAGAGCTAGGAAGAAGAACAAAAGGGTAGTAACAGAATTAAAACAGGAGGCCTGCTTAGCGACCTCTCTGTCGACAGTGCTGCCGTTGCAGCTTGAAGCTCAGCAGAGCAAATTTTAGAGGCAAAAGGGTGAGGGGTATGAATGAGCTGCTGTTGCCCGCTCCAGCCCCCTCTGCCCTGTGCTCCCAGCCTGCTCACTCCCTGTAGAGAGCCTGAAAGACACAACCAAGTGGCCAGCCACAGAGTCCAAGCAGCCAGCCACAAAGTCCTGTCTGGAGCAACTCGGCTTACACAAGCCCAGTGGAGGACGGGCATGTTGGCCCCAGAGTTTAAGTTGCCAGCTCTCTCCGTCCTCCTCCTGAGGCCACTGTTCTTGGTCCCCCTCTCCCCCTTAGGTGTCTGAGCCCTGGGTTTAAAAGGCTTTGAAAGGGCAAAGTTTATTCCTGACAGTGGACTGTGGGGCAACCCTAATCATAGTCATAGCCCACGTTTATAAAAGGTTAACTAGCTGTGTTAAACTCTTCATTTGCATCATTTCATTTAATTCTCACAACCCTTCCATAAAGTTGTTGTTGTTGTTAGCTGCTGTTGAGTTGGTCTCAACTCATAGCCAGCCCAAGCACAACAGAACTAAATGCTACCCGGCCCTGCAGCATCCCTGTGATCCATTGTAGGTCAGACCATTGTTATCCATAGGGCTTTCGTTTGCTGATTTTTGGAAGTAGACTGCCAGACTTTTTTTCCTAGTCTGTCTTAGTCTGGCATCTCTGCCAAAACCTGTTCAATATCATAGCAACTTGCAAGACTTCACTGACAGACAGGTGGGGGCTATGCGTGAGGTGCACTGGCCAGGAATTGAACCCGGGTCTCCCTCATGGAAGGCGAGAATTCTACCACTGAACCACCAATGCCTCCTTCACGAGGAGGCTACTATTCTTATTCCCATTTCTCACATGAGCGAATTAAAGCTTAGCAGCTTAGCGACACTAAACAACATACTGAAAGGTACAAAGCTAAGTAAATGATAGAACTAGCATGTAAACTTTAGTCAATCTCATTCTTTGAAAAGCTGTGCTTTTAAGTGCTGTTATCCTAAGGGAGTAAAACTAGGCTATGAACTTTCTTGTCAGGCTTTGGTACCCTATTCTCAGATTAATAGGACAGTTGATTTCTTCTTTCATTATTGGTATGGGAGATAAATATCTAAGTATATTCATCTACTTTTCTCTAGTTAATGACCATGAATTGAAAAAATGTGGCTATCTTTTCCCATATGTTTAATTTGTTCCACTGGTAACTGTAGGGGTTTTTTTGTTTGTTTAGTTTGGTTTGGTTGTTTCCTTTTTGAAAATTTCCTCTTTGCCTGCCCTAACCCGGAGAAATCTCCTTCACACCTTTTAAAGCAGAGAAGGCTCCTCTTCTGGGGCCACACTTTCTGTGACGTACTGCCCCCTCGTGGCAAAATAAATACAGCTGCTGCTACAGCACCCAGATAGACACAAATTTAGAACCAAATCTACACTGCATGAATTTTTTAAGATAAGTTTCCAGTATTTATTCAATAGTTCATGAGGTCTTGAACAATCATGTACTATTCACCAGCTCTTCTGCACAGTAACCCAGGATTGGGATATGGGTTCAAAACAACTCGGTGAGACAGTTCCGGAAGAAATGTGCTTCACTTCAACGTCTTCAAGTTCAGAAGCACTTCTTATGATTTCTCTCCCCACTGATAAGAAACTAGGGGATAACTGCAGAGTGCAGAGAGAAGACAGCGGTGGTCATCAATGTGTGCTCTACAAACAGTGCCTTCCTTTACATGTCACCGGGGAAGCATAAATCAAGAGGCACTGCTGTTTTACATTGAAAGATAATGTGGAACGCAGTCCCCTTCTTACAGATTCTGGAATTTGAGGGAAGAAGTGGGGAGTTTACAGGAAGAATGGAGAATCTGGTAATAATTCTCTAAAAAGCCTCATGTTAGAAGGATTATGGAGGTGAGGTGGTATTGAAGATTCTCTTCTTTGCTTGTTTGTGACTCTCTTTAGAACTTGTATATCAGAAAAACTAAACCGAAGTTATTTCTACTTAAGGTTACCAGATTGGCTACGCTTCATGAATTAACCAACGGTTCAGTCAAACAGGTTTAACTGATTATTTCCTTCACTGAATCCACCAGTTGAATTGACAATATGTAGACACAATAAAACCAGCCCAATGAGTTTGGCCAGACCACAAAGGCTGGCCTAAGTTTGCAAGAATTCTGACTTGGACTCAATTCAAGGTCACATTTGCTTCAGTTTTATTACCAAAGCAGCAAACCACAGTACAAATATTAGAGATGACATCAAAAATATAAATAAGTATCACTTCCTGATGCCTCACATATTCATCCCCGACTCACATCCAAGTTCAGTGGTAATTTGACCCTTGTAGGGCTTGATTGTTAAGGTTGCGTGTCAACTTGGATGGGCCGTGATTCTCAGTGGTTTGGAAGTTATGTAATGATGTAGTTTGGCACTTATGTAATTATGTAGTCATCCTCTGTGATGTGATTTGATGTGATCAGCCAATCACTTGTAAGGGGAGTTTCCTTGGGGGTGTGGCCTGAAACCAATCATCTGTATCATTATTACTTGACCTCCCGTTCTTGGGACTTGAGCCAGCTGCCTGACGTATTGCCTGCTGATCTTGGATTTGTCAGCCTCTGCAGCCCGTAACTAAATGGCCTGCCATCTGACTTGCTGATCTTGGATTCGTGGGCCTCTACAGCTACGTGAGTCAGGAGAAGCCTCCAGCCTGATGCCTGACCCATGGACTTGGGACTTCCAGCCTCTACAAACACATGAGCCATTTCCTTGAGATAAATTTTTCTCTCGCACTCTCTCTTTCTCACTATACACACACACACACACACACACTCTTCACTGATTTTGCTTGTCTAGAGAACCCAGCCTAAGACATGGGTGATGACCCACCCAGGACAATAGAGTCACACCCAGAAATCCTGGACCCCAAGTCAATGCAGTAGCTGAAAGAGACTCTGAGGTTGTTTCTCTTGAAATACATGTAAGTTCATTCCATATAAAATGTATTTATGGGAAGAAGGGTATATATGAGGGTGGATGGTGCAATGGGCACAAGAGATACAATATCTATTTCCCCATTTCCTCCTCATTAAAGGATCCCTGAATCTATAGCAGGAGGCAGTTTTCTTTGCAGCTTAAAATGGTCATGTGACATAGTTCTGACCAAGGAAAGATAAGCAGAAATCCTTGGTGAGAGCAACTTTTCCCAAGTGAAAAACCAAGGAAGACCTCTTTAGGAAGACAGGACAGCCTTCAACCTTCTTTACCCCTTCACTTATACCTGAGTCACAGAGGGGAGGTCTGCAAGTGCTGCAGCTATCTTGTGACTATGAGGCAACAAGCATGGAAATGAAGGCTTAAATATTCCTTTAATTTCCCTGTGTTTTTATTTGAAATATGGAAAACTGTCCTATAAGTCATTACACACATAGCAAGTACACTGGTAAGCCTATTCTTGGGGCCAGGATTTGACTGGTTAGTAAAATTTAGTACTAGGCCATACCCACTTAAAGAGGTAGAAAACGATTTGACAAAAGGTAATTATTTAATTAGGAGCTTTGGTGGTGAGATGGTTAAGCAGTTGATTAGTAACTGACTGTGAATCCACCCAGCTGCTCGGTGAGAGAAAGAGAATGCAATCTGCTTCTGTAAAGATTACCAAACCAAACTCAGGGCTGTGGAGTCAATTCCAACTCCTAGCGACCCTACAGGACAGAGTAGAAGCGCCCCACGGGGTTTCCAAGGCTGTAATATTTACAGAAGCAGACCGCAACATCTTTTTCCGTAGGAGTGGCTGCTGGATTTGAACCACTAACCTTTCCACTAGCAGCCAAGCACTTTAACCATTGTGCCACCAGGGCTCTTTTCCTGTAAAGATTACAGGCTGGGAAACAAAATGGGGCAGTTCTACTCTGTCACACAGGGTCGCTAGGAGTTGAAATCGACATGACAGCATCTAATAACAACAACAATTCATTTAATCACTTAATACGTAAGTTTAACTTTATTTGTTAGATTCACATTGTAAAAAATTAAAAAGTGTATATAGAAAGATGCATATCAGTAAAAGAGACACACATAGATATACTGACAATTTAAATCTTCGTTTACTTACTTCACATTAGTATGCAGCCTGCTTCTGGCTCCTCTTTTTCTTATTGACATGATTCGTCTGAGGAATCAGGAAGAATAACTGATGCTGTGAATAGTCATAAAATCTATCTACAGCTGATCATTGGGAACTGACCTACAACTGTGAATTAATGAAAAATTTAAAGAAATGGATTTGGGAAGTACACTTGGAAAAGAAACTTGGCAGTAAAATACAAGATGTCTTTGTGTTAACTCAGCAGAAAAGTATCTGAGTATCACTGAAAGATAGCTGTTAGCATCATGTGGGACGCATAAATGCATGGGTAATGGTGATTCACTATTGTTATTATAGTCATAATTATGCCGGGCATTATTCTGTGTTTTTATATTTTCTCCTCCATGAAAAATCTTATATTAAATAGCCGGTGGTGGGGGGGGCGGGGAGGGGACAGTGAGAATACTTTAAAACCCTTGATCAGATTCCTCAATTTGTTTTTCATTCATAACAGCTACAGAGAGCGCTAAAGGAAGAATACATTTTAAAATTGCCCCTTCAGATCCATAAATCACTCTGCCTTATATAAGAATTCCCCAAGTTTGTAAACCGTGGCTTTATGTCCTGTAAGAGATTCTTTTTTTTGTTGTTCCTTAGTCAGTGAGCTAACACCTCTCTGCCATACCAGCTGGGATCCTGATGGGAATTTGAAGGTAGCATAAGGTCATGTTTAGTTACTGAAGGAAGAACATGTCTAGCTTCAATGTCAGAAATTGTGTCCCAGCAGAGACATAGTTTTTTTGAGATTGACATCATGTAGACACCTCGTATTCTTTTTTGAAAAGGTGAAAAATCAATTTGTATCATAACATATTTTAAACTAGTTAGGTCAATATGGACCACATAGGTGTGCCAAATGCCACCCCTAGGCCAATAAATGAAGCCTTGCTGTAGGCAATGCCAGCAGACCCCTGGGTTATACAGTGTCAAGTACCCTAGAAGTCATTCTTTACCCTGCATAGATTCCCAGATTCTCCATTGCTCCAGCTTGTTCTCTGAAGCACTAGAAAGATTATCCAGATTTCCTATTGATGTCTGAATGAAGTCCTTGAAGTCTAAGTCAAAGTGGGTTTTCTCTGATCACTCTAGAATCAGTTAGAGCTCTGTGTTAAAAGGAATCAACACTTGGGAATTTTTGGACATGTAAGCAAGCCAGCCTCTAGTAGTGGTTGAAGATGTCTAGCCCATTCCCTTCCTCACAGTTCCCTCTTTCCTGTGACTCCTTCCACCCACACACACATATCCCCTAGGGACTAGAGATATGAAAATAGAATCAAAAGTGACTTCTGTCTTAGGACTTAGGAACTTGGGAATGAAGTATTTGTTTATTTTGCTTATATAGCCTATTGTCTCTACCTTATAAGAGGTTTCTTGTTGTTAGGTGCCTTCAAGTTGGCTACAACTCATATTGACCCTGTGTATAACAGAATGAAAATGTGCCTGGTCCTGTACCATCCTCACAATCCTTGCTATGTTTGAGCCCACTGTTGCAGCCACTGTGTCAATCCAGCTCATTGAGAGCCTTCCTCATTTTCACTGACCCTCTATTTTACCAATCACAATGTCTTTCTCCAGAAATTGGTCCCACCTGATAACAAGTCCAAAGTAAGCAAGACAAAGTCTTGTCATTCTCACTTGTAAGGAGCATTCTAGCTGTACTTCCTCAAAGACAGATTTGTTCATTTTTCTGGCAGTCCATGCTTTTATTCAATTCAAATGCATCAATGTTTCTTCAGTCTTCCTTTTTCATTGTTCAGTTTTCACATGCATATGAGGCAATTGAAAATACCATGGCTTGGGTCAGGTGTACCTTAGTTCTCAAGGTGACATCTTTGCTTTTTAACACTTTATAATGGCCTTCTGCAGGAGATTTGCCTGATGGGATACATCGTGTGATTTCTTGACTGCTGCTTCCATGGGCATTGATTGTGGATCCAAGTAAAATGAAATCCTTGGCCTCTTCAGCATTTTCTTTGTTTATCATAATGTTGCTTATTGGTCCAATTGTGAGGATTTTTGTTTTCCTTGTGTTTAGGTGTAATCCATACTGAAGAGTGTAGTTTTTGATCTTCATCAGCAAGTGCTTCAAGTCATCTTCACTTTTGGCAAGCAGGGTTGTGTCATCGGTATATTGCAAGTTGTTAGTGAGTCTTCCTCCAATCCTAATGCCCCATTCTTCTTCATATAATCCAGCTTCTTGGATTATCTTCTCAGCATACAGATTGAAAAAGAGGTTTAAGGTTATGCAAAAAGACATCAATAATTTGAAGTTGTTAAAAAAGAGAAGGGGAAAAGGGGGAAGGAAGGAGGGAAGGAAGCCAAAGTTACACAGTTGGTAGAAGACCTTGAGACCTTTTTACTTAAGGTCTGTCTGATTCAGGTCCTGCTTGGAAACCACCAGCATATATTTGCTGTGTATGTATATTTTTCTCTGAGGTTTTATGGGAAATTATACAGACTACGGGGCTAAAATTACTCATGATTACACTGAATAATCAGTCATACCAATGAACCTCATAGCAATTAAAATGATCCTTACTTTTCTAACCAGTATTTTCAGGTAAAACAACAATGTGAGGATCTGGGTAATAAGAGTAGTAACAATTTCAAATTGATACAAACTGTAAGAGAAAGGCCAAAGGAAGGCAGAGCAGCTGTAAGCTTTGGAAATGCTAAGGTTCCTCTGGGTGGCATATTATATGGGTGTGTGCTAGGGGGTGGGGTGGGTATAGGGGTTAATATTTATCTTCAGTATACCCCAAGTATGAGAAAATTGGTTACAGATGGCTCACAGCTGTGAGGAATACCTTTTTTTCATTTAAAACTTGTTATAAATCTGTTCCTTAAACTACCTGCTCCAATGACTTTTAATTTAGAGGATGTCGGATAAGTCCCTGTATATGACCCTCATATATCATCATAAAAGTGGTGGGGTGGCTTGGACTGGAAACCCCTGGGAAAATCTCTAGATTTATCGAAGGACTGGGTTACCATGGGCACTTTGGGGAGTTTTGGTAAAGGCTTTTATTGATTATCAACATTGTAAAGAAGAAATCAATTTTTACAGAAAAGAGTGAGATTGAGGGAGAAAAAAACTCATTTAGCTATAAAAAAGAAAACATGTTACTGGAATTTTTCCTTGTTTCTCTGAGAGCATTTTGGGACATGAAAATATTATTCCATAAGTTAAATAAGTGTGGGCTGCACTGGAGAAGATAGAATGTTACAAGCTTAACTGGCTTTTTGATTAGAAAGACAGCATAGGTTTGTAAATGCCTAGGGGTACATTTTGGGGGAGGTGGAGGGTAGGCTGACTATAACTAAATTAGTTATTTGGTTTCATAAAATCCAAGTTAATGGATTTTATATTTTGAAAACCTCACATTTTTTTCAACTATGTTTTTGTATCATAGAGTAAGTTTTTATTAAATCCTATAAAGAAACCATTAAACTTAAAAAAAAAAGAGTTTTTAAATGTTGAGAGTTAGCCTAATTTCTGTATTACTAGAATTTTCTTTTTTTTTACTGAAATCCCAAGGGTTGTTTTCCACTGACTCTTTGAAAGTCAAAAGCTTTGCACTTGTCATTTTCTTCTGACTCCTCGAAAGTCTTGAAGACATTTTAGTCCATGTATTTGCATGCTCTGAGGCTGCCTCCCTTTCTCTTGATCCCCAAAACAGATCAGCCTTTCCCAGAGAACTTCTTTCGAAATCAATGGGCATTGCACCTACCCTAGAGGTGGGTGGAAATACAGATCTTTAATTTATAAAATATCTGTAAGCCATTTATAATTTTCCTATCACACATAAGTCATCCAAAGGAAGAACAAAACTTATCTTAAAGACTGACCACTGAGTGGAACTGAAAGCAACCACACAAGGTGCGGAAGGACAGCACACTTCCCTTAGCGTTTCCCATCCAAAGACTTTCTCCGACTTAGAAGAAAAAAAAAAACTCATTGCCACTCGGTTGCTTCCAACGCATGGTGACCCTATGTGTTGCAGATTATAATAGCTCCATAGGGTCTTCTTGGCCGTGAGCTCTATGGAAGGAGATCACTAGGTCCTTCTTCCACAGCGCCACTGGGTAACTTTGAATCGCCAACCTTTAGGTTAGTAGTTGAGCACAAATCATTTGTACCACCCAAGGATTTTCTCCAACTTCATACACATCAAATAGGCAAACTTTTTCAGAGATATTCCTATAATTTTGAATAAAATTTACAAGCCTGGAGCAATGAAGAATATCTCTGCAGTGCAAAGATTCCAAGGGGGAAAAAAAATGTATATTATGTTCCTAATTTCACTGTCTGTGCTTTTTAAGAAAAACCCGTCAATTCATCTCCTACAGAAATATCCTCAAATGGCAACAAAAGATGCTTGGTTTTTCCAAACTGATATTTTCTTTTAATATTCTAATATACTGCATTTGCTTTATATAATATTCCTTTATTTTGTGATCAAATTTACTGCTTTTGTGGCAAAAATGAGTTTCCAGGGACAAAATCTTTAAGTATGCTTTTGCACTGTAAGCAATAAGGTTTAATTTATTATGACTTAACTTGTAATGACGGCCCAGGAACTATTTAGTCAAATTGGGAAGACTGTATTATCCATCAGTTCAAATTCAAAGAATTGATGTATGTTTTTATTTGCCTCTGTCATGACAATTTTTAAAAATTGGCTACTATGTTTCCAGAAAAGTAGCCCAAATGTATTAGAACATTGCTTCTCAAGTTTTAATGTGCCTGTAAATTACCTAGTGTTATGGGTTGAATTGTGTTCCCCAAAAATGTGTCTCTTTATGGCTAGGCCATAATTCCCAGTAATGTCTGGTTGTCCTCCATTTTGTGATCTGATTATTTATCACGTGTAAATCTTCTATAATGTTAATGAGGCAGGACTCAATCTACAGGATTAGGTTGTATCTTCAGTCAATCTCTCTTGAAATTAAAAGAGAGAAGTAAGCAGAGAGGAGAGGGGCCTCCTACCATCAAGGATGAAGACCCAGGGGAAGACTGATAACAAGGACCTTCTCCTAGAGCCAACAGAGAGAGAAAGCTTTCCCCTGAAGCCAGCATCTTGAACTCAGACTTCTAACCTCCTGAACTGTGAGAGAATAAATTTATGTTTGTTAAACCCATCCACCTGAGGTATTTCTGTTATAGCAGCACTAGATGACTAAGACACCTAGGAATCTTGTTAAAATGTAGATTCTGACTCTATGGACTTGGATAGATCTAAGATTCTTCATTTCTATCAAGCTAACAAAATGATGCTTATTTTGCAAGATGTTAGAATTTCTAGTACTTGGCTGGAAAAAAGGGGGGGGGGAGTCCTAAATAAAGAACAAGCCACAGCATAAAAGACTGTGCACCTTGGCATTCACTTAATGTCCATCTAGAAATGTCTTAAAGGAAAACAGATACAAAATATACTTAGAGACATAAGGATAAGAAACATAGTTGATTAAGAAGTTTGCAAAGAATTATAGCAAAAGAGTGCTGTCTTAGCTAGTACTACTGTGACAGAAATACCATAGCGAGTGGTTTTAAAGAACAGAAATTTATTTTCTCACAGTTCAAGAGGCTAGAAGTCTGAATTCAGGGCACTGGCTCTCGGGAAAGCTCTTTATCAGCTCTGGGAGGAAATCCTTGTCTCAGCTACTTAGCTCCAGCATTCCTCAGTTTCTTGGTGGTCTCCACATGGCATCTATCTTTCCCCTATTTTGTGCTTGCCTCTCTCTGTCTCTAATCTGTTCTTTTTATATTTCAGAAGTCATTAGATTTAAGATGCAGCCTACGCCTCATTAACTTAACAAAGAAAGTCCTATTCTGAGATTACATCACAGATTCAGGGGTTAGGGTACCAACACAAATTTGGGGGCGGGGGAGGCACAATTCAATCATAACAAGCACCAAATTAGAAGTCAAGAAAATTTTGTTGTAACTTTAGCTCTGCCACTAATTATGTGAACTTGGGCAACTCAACTAAATGGTCTGTATCTTTGTGTCCTTATCTCTATAAAGATGCAGGCATGTCTTCAACTAATTATAGCACCAAAAACAACACAACTAGTGTGTCCATGAATGTATGAAGTGCTGTGGTCCATAAAGTTAAATTGGCATCCTCATACACGTCTATTAGGTGTATTTTCTGGAAAACAGATTTGCAATTCTTACCTTTCGACATTTTCATGACTAAGGGGAGTTAGACTCAAGCCATAGTTAGACTCAAACCATAGTCTTTTCAATCTCCTTGTATGCGTGAAAAGGCTAGACAACGAAAAAAGAAGACAGAAGATTGATGTTGGAACTGTGGTGTTGGAGAAGACCACTGAAGAAACTATGGAAGGATGAACAAATCAATCTTGGAAGAAATACAATCAGAATGTTCCCTAGAAGCAAGGATGGCAAGACTTTGACTAACTTACTTTGGACACATTGTCAGGAAACAGCAACAGCTAGAAAAGGACATCATGTTTGGAAAAGTAGAGGTCCAGCAAAAACATGGGAAACCCTTGATGAGTTGGCCTGACACATTAGCTAAAACAATGGACTCTAACATATCAATCATGAAGATGGTGCAGGACCAAGCAATATTTTGTTCTGTTATACATAAGGTCACCAAGAGTTGGAACAAACTTGATGGCAGCTAACAACAATGACTTTTTAACAAGACTCCCACATCTAGAAATTAATCCTAAATTATAATCAGAAATGTGCATAAAGTTCATCCCGGTTTTGTTATAAAATTTGACAAAAAAAAATTTAAATGACCAAAAGTGTAATGAAACTATTAAATTAATTATGGTTTATCCATGTGATGGAGTAACTACGTGGTCATTAAAAAACATTTTTAAAAGAGTTTTTATAATACAACATCCTATAACAGATACATGGGGAAAGTCTGGAAGAAAATAGACTAGATTTAAATAAGATTTTGCCTGTATTCATCAAATTTTCTCCAGTGAACATGTAATAGTTTTATTATAGTCCTAAACAAGCTTTAAAAATAATAATAATAATTTCACTGGAGAATTTGGAAATGCATCATAGACACAGTGTCACTTGCTCTTGTCCTTGAAAACCAAAAGCCAAACCCGTTGCCATTGAATTAATTGTAACTCATAGCAACTCTATAGGACAGAGTAGAACTGCCCTGTAGGGTTTCCAAGGAGCAGCTGGTAGGTTCAGACTGCTGACCCTTTTTTTGGTTAGCAGCTGGGCTCTTAGCCACTGTACCACCAGGGTTTCGTTGTCCTTGAAGAGTTGAATGAAATAGTTCCTAAGGTTTTCCTTGGGTCTGAAATGCAATTATGCTCTAAATGAGACATTTTTCAATAACAAAGCAAACCAGAAAATTGAAGCAATGTTCAAAATAATCATTTAAAAGCTAGAGTAGAATTTTTCTTTATATTAAGTTTTCAGCGAGTTAACAGTCTCCTTATGAAGCTTTTTTATGCCAATTATTTTCACTTACTCAACATTCTGTATACGATGATCCTTTGGCAATTAAATTTTACTATCTTGGGTGTCCTCCAAAAGTGTCTCCACTTTTTATTGTTGTATTTTTTTTTTTTTGCCTTTTCCAATCTTTTAATCACAGAAGCATTGTCTTCAAATACAAATTTAAACACTGGTCAGAAAGAAGAGCAGATCTCAAATGTTAAAATTTACATACTGCCATGAGAAGCTGGCTTTGGGGCATAAGATGAATACTAACCCTGTAACAATAGCGACATGTGTGTCAGCTTTTACTTATGTAGTAATCTATGTGGGCATGTTTTGGTGAAATGTTTGACTGGCAGTATAGCTGGAACTGTGTAATAACGGAATTTGTTATAAACAAATACATATTTTCTCAAACCCAATTGAACTGTAAATGCCTTATGTTGTTGTTAGGTGTCATCAAGTCAGTTCCAACTCACAGCAACCCTATGTACAACCGAACGAAACACCACCAGGTCCTGCTCCATCCTCACGGTCGTTATGCTTAAGCCGATTGTGGCAGCACTGTGTCAATCCATCTCGTTGACAGTCTTCCTCTTTTTCACTCACCCTTCACTTAACCAAGCATGATGCCTTTCTCCAGGGACTGATCCCTCCTGACAACATGCCCAAAGTATGTGAGATGTAATCTCATCATCATTGCTTCTAAGAAGTGTTCAGTTTGTACTTCCAAGACAGATTTGTTCTTCCTTTTGGCAGTCCATGGCATATTCAATATTCTTCACCAATACCACAATTCAAAGGCATCAGTTCTTCTTCAGACTTCCTTATTCATCACCCAGCTTTCACATGCATATGAGTCGACTGAAAACACCAAGGCCCTGAGTCAGGTGCACCTTAGTCTTTAAGGAGACATCTTTGCTTTTTAACACTTTAAAGGGGTCTTTGGAAGCAGATTGGCCCAATGAAATGCATAGCTTGATTTCTTGACTACTGCTTTCACGGGTGTTGATTGCTGATCCAAGTAAAATGAAATCTTTGACAACTTCAATCTTTTCTCCATTCATCATGATGTTGCTCACTGGTACAGTTGTGAGGATTTTTGTTTTATGTTGAGGTGCAATCCATACTGAAGGCTGTGTTCTTTGATCTTCATCAGTAAGTGCTTCAAGTCCTCTTCACTTTCAGCAAGCAAGGTTGCATCACCTGCATATCACAGGTTATTACTGAGTCTCCCACTAATCCTGATGCCACATACTTCTTCATATGGTCCAGCTTCTCAGCTTATTTGTTCAACATTCAGATTGAATAAATATGGTGAAAGGATACAACCCTGATGCCCATTTTCCTGACTTTAAACCGTGTGGTATTCCCTTGTTCTGGTCGAATGACTGCCTCTCGATTCATGTGCAGGTTACTCATGAGCACAATTAAGTGTTCTGGAATTCCCAGTCTTTGCAATGTTACCCATAATTTGTTATGACCACACAGCCAAATGCCTTAACATAGTCAGTAAAACACAGGTAAACATCTTTCTGGTACTCTCTGCTTTCAGCCAGGATCCACCTGACATCAGCAATGCTATTCCTGGTTCCAGGTCCTCTTCTGAATCCAGCTTGAATTTCTGGCAGTTCGCTGTCAATATGCTGCTGCAACTGCTTTTGAATGATCTTTAGCAAAATTTTACTTGCATATGATATTAATGATATTGTTTGCTAATTTTTGCCTTCGGTTGGATTGATAACCTTTCTTGGAAATAGGCATAAATATGGATCTCTTCCAGTCGGTTGACCAGGTAGCTGTCTTCCAAATTTCTTGGTATAGATGTGTGAGCACTTCCACCGCTGTATCTATTTGTTGAAACAGCCCAATTGGTATTCCATCGATTTCTGGAACCTTGTTTTTCACCAATGCCTTCAGTGCAGCTTGGACTTCTTCCTTCAATACCATCGATTCCTGATCATACACCACCTCCTGAAATGGCTGAACATCCGCCAATTCTTTTTGGTATAGTGACTCTGTATTCCTTCCATTGAAAATACCATGGCTTGGGTCAGGCGCACCTTAGCCTTAAAGGTGATAGCTTTGCTTTTCAACACTTTAAAGAGGTCCTTTGCAGCAGATTTACCCAATCGAATATGTCATTTGATTTCTTGACTTCCCAAATCCTAACCCTTGAAAATAAATAATTTTAATATTTGATGATTATTATTCCAGATCTTTTCCTAAGCATACGTAAATTAAATGGAGAAAGTGAGAGGGAATAAAGGGAAATACAATGGCAGAGCATACTATTCAACATTCATGAATTTAATTGGAGGTTGTCTTTGGGATAAATCCTAATTTGATTTTATAAATCTAAACCTTATTCCCAAATTGTTCCCAAATATTTTCAAAACCTCCCCTTCCACTGTTTTGCTGTCAGGTGCCGTCGATTCCAACTCATAGTGACTCCATGTGACAGAGTAGAACTGCCCCATAGGATTTCGTAGGCTGTAATTTTTATGGAAACTGATTGCCAGGTCTTTCTTCCATGGAGCCCCTGGGAGGGTACAAACCGACAATCTTTCATTTAGCAGCCAAGCACTTAACTGTTGAGCCACCAGAGCTTCTTCCAAAGCCAAACCAAATTCATTACCGTCGAGGCAATTCCAACTCACAGCAACCCTATAAAACAGAACAGAATTTCCCCCATAAGGTTTTCAAGGCTGTAATCTTTACAGAAGCAGGCTGCCACATCTTTCTCCCACGGAGCAGCTGGTGGTTTCATACCCCCACCAGGGCTCCTTTAATAAAAAAAAAAAAAAAAAAAAACTCCCTCAAATCCCTCCCTTTTGGGCAAATTATTTTTCACATTCTATTGAACAAGGTCCATGCTGTTTTGTCTTCACTCTTACTGATTTCTCCCCTGACTTGCCTGCCCAGCTGACCCTGAGCTAGAAACACTCTCCTCCTCTTCCTCTGGTCTCTAAAAACACCTAAGGACCCACACCTCTTTTGGCACTTGATTTCAGTTGTTAAATGTCTTCTTGTGTCTTAGCATCTGTTAAGGATTGAATTGTGTCCCCCAAAACTATGTATCCTAAATCCTAGTATACCTGTGGTTATAATCTCATTTGGGAATAAGGTTTTCCTTATTATGTTAATAAGGTAGTATTAGTGTAGAGTGTGTCTTAAATCAATCTCTTTTGAGATATAAAAGAACAGATTAAACAAGTAGCAAAAAAGCAGAGATGAAGGAAGATAGATGCCATGCCTCATGAAGATCACCAAGGAGCCAAGGAATGAAGTGAAAAGAGACAAGGATCTTCCCCCAGAGCTAACGAAGACAGAAAGACCTGCCCTTAGAGACAGCACCCTGAATTTGGGCTTCTAGCCTCCTAAACTGTGAGAAAATAAATTTCTATTTGTTAAAGCCACTCCTGTGGTATATCTGTTGTAGCAGCACTAGATTGCTAAGATAGTTTCCCTATTAGGTTATAATCTTCCTCACAACAAGAACTGTGTTTTATTCTTTTTTTGATCACCTGGGGCTGTCTGCACAGTGCTGAGGACAGTGTAGGTAAGTGCTTAGTAGATAGTTTTTGATTGATAATTTCCAGAACATACAGATGAAAACTTTACATTTTTCAATAGTTGGGTGATTTTGATGAGCTGCCTACAAGCTTTGCAAGGCAGACGAGGAGTCTGGAGTATCATGGAACTGGTGAGGTGTCATAGGAGAATTCAACCAATGTGAGCTTCAGGACATACACTAGGAAACACCTTGTAAGGGAGGCTAGGAGTTTAGTGTGGGAACAATAGAAATGCGTGTGACGATGGCATGGCCAAATTGCATCCCCGAATCCCCCTACATAAACTCTAGTTAAATGAGGATAAATAACGAAGTGTAACATTTACACAGAGTCCAACGCATTATTACTCCTCAGGAAAAAAAAAAAAAAAAAGCTGAAGAACAAAGCATAGCAAAGACGAGAACCAGATTGAGGAGAAAATTGCCTGTTGAGAGAAGGAAAAATAATTAGAAGTTCCCCCAGGGGATATAGGAGAAAAGTGAGCTAAGGGCAAAGTGGAGGCAGGAAGACAGTGTAGCTCTTTGTCTAGTTGAGTGTCACAGACCTGCTGAAAAAGCCTTCGTGTGTGAAAGAGAGCAAAACCTCCAAGGGAGTGCGATCCCTAATTGAGACCATATGGGACCCTGTTCTTCAGGCTTTCCAGGAACTGGAGAGTGTACGTACCATCAAGACAATCTTAGGATCGTCATCATTTACCTTTTTAAATAATGTTATTCTATTTTCTCTGCATATGAAGGTATATTTTGTTAAACATGAATAAGAAAAACATCAGATGATTTCTGAACTATGACTTCCAGACAATGTTAACAAAATGTAAAAAGAAAAAAATACACGGAGTCAATTCTCATTCTTTGTTATAGTTATGCTCTATAAATTCACTGAGAACACTGACTTAGTGAATACTGAACCATTGCTCCTAAGGGGAATACAAGGTTAGGTTCCTGTGAGCATCTGGTCACAACATTTTCATCAACTGATCACTTTAAAGCTGCCTTATTAATTTATAATGTTGATTCATTAACATTGAACTCACTACTAACAGCACTATAACTCATGCCTGAATAAAGCTTATCAGACACAGGTATTTTCTCTGTAAGGCCTTCTTGCACTTCAGAGCACCAGACAGCACTCAGCACTACACTTGGGGCCATTTTAAAAAGCAAAACCATCAAAAAAAAGCACAAAAATTGAAAACACACAGCATTAAATAGACGACAAAAAGTATACTTGTTTACACTATAAGACTTGAAACATGAAGATAGAGTGTCATCTTGTTCGACTTTAGCTGGGAATGTGTGGGTCCGGTGATTCAAAAATTTCTCTGTTCTGCTTAGGTCCATGAATGTGAAAGTGCTATGAGTACTGATTTGGGGGTTACAAATAAATTTTAGCAAATTTGCAAATATGAGCTCCACAAATAATGAGAATTAACTGTATGTATACAGTCAGACAGATTTGATTTGGAGTTTTGACTTTGTGATCTATATTGTGACAGTTGCTGTCAAGCTGATTCTGACTCACAGTGACCCTACGTATGTCAGAGTAGAGCTGTGCGCCATAAGATTTTCGATAGCTGATTTTTTGGAAGTAGATATCCAGGCCTTTCATCCACAGTGCCTCTGGATAGGTTCAAATCACCAGCCTTTCTGTCAGCCATTTGTATCACGCAGGGACTCCTTTGTGACCTAGGGAAGGCATTTAGCCCTCTTAATCTCAGTTGGAGCCCTGGTTGCCCAGTGGTTAAGTGCTACAGCTGCTAACCTAAAGGTCAGCAGTTGGAATTCACCAGCTTCTCCTTGGAAACCCTATGAGAAAGTTCTACTCTGTACACATGGGGTAACTGACCCAAACAAATCTTTCCTTGGTCTTGGCCTGGAACTAAAAAACAGCAGGAAATCTTGGTTGGTTACTTGACTTGAGAGGATTAAAAAAATAGGAGTGATTGTATTTAGCCTCCCACATGCCAATGCAGCAAAAACTGCCTGAAGAGGTAGAGAAAGAACAGAAGAGAAGAAAGAGAAAGAATACCTGATCTGGGTTCCTGATAGCTGTCCTGTTCTTCATCCCTATTCTTCATGAAGCCTAGCTAACCTCGTGATCCTGTACCCACGAGTTGACCCAATGAGATCACATTGAATTCCCTTCACACATGAACTAGTTGAAAATGGATTTCTGTCATTTGACAATCAAAAAGGATTTGACTAAGCCATACCTTAATGTCCCTAGGACAGACCATACCACATGGTGATGGTAAATCTTTCAGTAACCATTTACGGGGTATAGGTGAGAAGCCATTGGACACCTTTAAGAAGATTCTTAAAAAGTCCTGACAAAACATCCTTTTTACTAGTATGAGGTGAGTCTGCCAAAGAAATTGATGCAGCTGTTTCTTCCAGGTAATAAAATAAATGAGATAATAAAATTGAGTTTACAGTAAGAGATATTGATGCGTTCAATTTGGGATTTATTCCTTTCTTTTTTTTTTTTCCAAATTCAGGCTTAGTTTGGCCAAACCACTTAGGAAAAACACAACAACAAATGAATGACAAAATTACCCGGAAATATTTTCAGTCTGTGAAATTATATCAAATTCTCCTAATGCAGGAAATTATAGTACTCCACTTTGAAGAACACATTTATTTTCTATTAAAGGGCACTACACATTACCTACGAGTCCCTGGGTAGCACAAGTGGTTAAAGTACTCAACTACTAGCCAAAAAAGTTGGTAGTTTGAACCTAGAGAAGCCTCAGAAGACAGGTCTGGTGATCTGCTTCCCAAAGGTCACATCCTTGAAAACCCTGTGGAGCAGTTCTACTCTGCACACATGAAGTCATCATCAGTTGAAACTGATTTGAGGACAACAAACAACAACAACAACACCTTACCTAGTCCTCTCAAAGAGTTCCAAAAAGGATATGGCAAGAGAACACAGTAAGTAATGAAGAAAAACATTATAAGCAGAAGACCGAATTCATGAGGGCTTCTTCCCAACTCAACTGGATGAATATTTTTTTAAGCTCAAACAACATATAAGACATTGTGAGAATATAACAAGATGATTAAGGCTATGCTTTCACGAGGTCATGGAAGCTCCATAGACACTTCCAAACTCCCTGAGGGGCTGAATTACTAGCCTGAAAGCTGTGGGAAACATGGTCTCAGGGAACATCTAGCTTGATTGGCATAACATAGTTTGTAAAGAAAATGTTCTACATTCTACTTTGGCGAGTAGTGTCTGGGGTCTTAAAAGCTTCTGAGCATCCATCTACTGTTCTCACCCTGTCTGGAGCAAGGGAGAATGAAGAAAACGGAAGACACTAGGGAAAGATCAGTCCAAACGACTGATGGACCACAAGTACTAAAGCCTCCACCAGACTGAGTCCAGCAAAACTAGATGGTACCCAGCTACCACCACCTGACTGCTCTGACAGGAATCACAATAAAGGGTCCTGGAAAGAACTGGAGAAAATTGCAGAAGAAAATTCTAACCCACAAAAAAAAAAAAAAAAGATTAGACTTACTGGTCTGACAGAGACTGAAGAAACCTTGAGAGTATGGCCCCCAAACACCATCTTAGCTCAGTAATGAAGTCACCCCTGAGGGTTACCCTTCAGCCAAAGATTGGACAGGCCCATAAAACAAAACAAGACTAACTGGGCACACCAGCCCAGGGGCAAGGACTAGAAGGAAGGAAAGAAAAGGAAAGTTGGTAATAGGAAACCTAAGGTAGAGAAGGGGAGAGTGCTGTCGTGTCATGGTGTTGGTAACCAACATCACAAAACAACATGTGTACTAATTGTTTAATGAGAAGCTAATTTGTTCTGTAAACCTACATCTAAAGTACAATAACATAAACAAATGAATTAATTAACTAAAAAGAAAAAAAATTTCCCTAAAAAAATAAAAAGACTATGCCTTCAGAAAGGTTGCAATATAATAGGAGAGATAAGACAAGTATACAAATATAATAATTCTAAGAAGTCTATACTATAATGGAGGTACCAAGGGTTGTGGTACCACAAGGCAGAGAACCATTGCATCTAGTCAAAGGCATAAGGGAATTTAAGTCAAATATAGCATCCAAGGTGGGCTTTTAACAGCAGGTAAATTCTGGCACTGCCCTTCTGTTGTTTTATGGGCCTGTGATGGTTGTTACGCTCTCTATTTATATCCTGTGAAAGAAACTAGGTCTCAAAGATAAATTAACTTGAGCAAGGCCTTGTTACTGTTCGAATCTAAAAGAAATGGAGGCAGGGTATCGAGGGCAAGAAAATTCCAAACAGCCATGTAAACTGTGCACCCAGGAGTACAAGTAGGAAAGACCTTTCACTGAGCTCCCTGAGATGTTTAAAATTAACCTTCCTTCAGCTACTTTCACGAAACATTTTGGGACTAAAAGCCTAATGACAATTCTTTGGATAAGAATCAAGTAGCTGTCACTTCAGTGATCCTGCTGTTTGCTACTATTTTTATGTGATAAGCAGAACTTTATACTTGGGGCTAGATTTGAGGCAAGATCCATCAATGATTCATGGCTTAGAGACAAGAGGGCCCCCATCTCCAGGTTGGCCTGTGTTAGGATTTCTTTGGCAGGAGGACTGTAGATGTTTTCAATTAGGTGAAAAACAAAACCTCCAGAGAGTATAGCTTTAACCCAAATAAAACCTCCCATGAATGTAATTTCTTTCTCTCCCTCTTCTGCTCCCTCAACCCTAAAAGTGTGTGTACATGTGTGTGTGTGTGCATGTGTATAAAATGGTTGAGACAGCTGTATTACACAGGTGGTATCCTAGGCAGTAAATTACTTGGCTTTTATAGATGCCTTGAGACACACAGTCTCAGAACAATTAATTTTACCACTACACGTTTGACCTAAGAGCACTTTTTATCACAGCAGGAATTCCTTATCAAATTCTCAGGTGCAGGGGCCCCATAAACACTTTTGAGGCACATAGACCTCATGGCTGAGATGGCTAGTAACTCGAGAGTGAGTGAGAGGTGGCCTGGGGAGAAAGAAAAATTTAAAACACTGACCTCAGCTCAAAAGGCAAAGCCAAATACTCAACTCTGTCCTTTATGTAGAGTTCGAATATCTCTTGCTATAGTGCTGGGAACACTTGGGAATTTCCCAGCCACAGTGCTGGGAAACCTTGGGAATTTATATGTCAGACATCATGGGGAAAGTTTAGCTTTGTTGTCACAAAGCATGCTAACTCGTATATAGTTACAAGTAATTATATTTATGTTTAAAAAAAGTCGACCAGAAAATCTTGTCACAAAGAAGTCATCTTGCTTGTAAATTGGTGTGATGGAGTGCTCACCAAAACAACTTGCTGATGACAGTATTGCACAGAAAGAACTCTTATGACTGAAGACTTGGGTCTCCAGCCATATATCAAGGTCCTTGGGTAGCACAAATGGCCAAGCGCTGAACTACTAACCGAAAGGTTGGTGTTTTTGGTTTTGACGTACACACACACACAAACACAGACAAGTCAGTATTTTAAGTAAGATATTTATCTATCTCTAACAGTAATAAAACAAAAAAAAGAAAAACCTAACTCTTTCCATCAAAGTCAGTTCAGACTCATAGCAGCCCCATAGGGCAAAGTAGAGCTGCCCCATAGAGTTTCCAAGGCTGTATTCTTTACGGAAGCAGATTGCCACATCTTTCTCCTGTGAATCAAACCACTGGCCTTTCAGTTAGCAGCTGAGTGCTTAAATACTGGGCCACCAGGGCTTCTTCTGACAGTAATAAATAAAACAATTTTATTTTTCCATAAATTTTCTCTACTTGATTAGCTAAATAAAGACTTGCTCAACCCACTTACAAAACCAAAACAACCAAACCCATTGCCATCAAGTGGATTCTGACTCACAGTGACCCTATAGGACAGAGTAGAACTGCCCCATTGAGTTTCCAAAGAGCAGCTGGTTGATTTGAACTGCCGACCTTTGGTTAGCAGCCATAGCTCTTAACCACTAAGCGACCAGAGTTTAGAATTTGCAAATTATAGATTCTGCCAGGGTCTATATTTCAAGTGCCAAGTCTGGTTTTTGTTTGTTTGTTTGTTTTGCTTTGTTTTATTCATTTCCATTAAACAGGTGCTGGGGGGTGACATTTTTTGTTAAACAACAAAAACAAGCGGGAAAAAGCAATCACAATTATTTTTGAGATCTACCAAAATCCTGGCCCTGTAGCACTTTCCAAGTTCAATAAACATTTTCGATGAACTAACAGCAACGAGCAACAGTTAAAGGAACAAATCATCATGTATAAATTAAAGCCGAGGTGCAGGAGGTCATTCATTTGCTGACTATCCATGAGCCTCTTCTGAGGCAGAGATGCTCATATGCCAGGAGACCGGGAGAACTGGAGGGAGAGTGAAAAGCATTAAATGAGAAGAACATTCCACGTCTGAACCCATATGTAAGTTTGCATGTAAAATCATATTTATGGACTTAAAAAGCTCCTTTTCTGCTTAAAAATGATAAAGAGATTGTATTAAACTTTATATGCTGCTTACTTAAGGAGCCCTTGTGGTGCAGTGGGCAAAGCAATTGTCTCCTAACTGAAAAGTCAGTGGTTCGAAACCACCAGTGGCTGCACGGGAGAAAGATGTGGAAGTCTGCTTCCGTAAAGATTTCCAGCCGTGGAAACCCTATGGAGTGGCTATGAGTTGGAACCAACTCAGAACAGTGGGTTTGGTGGTTTGGGGTATACTGCTTCCTTAACGATCCACTGTTTTAATACATGTTTCAGATCCACTATATCATTATAAATCAAATTGTTTTGGTTTCTTCTTGAGCAAATGATACCAATTTTTGATCACTGAGGGCTTGATCTCAGAGGAGGAATTAAATGGTTGACAAAGGAACACACATAAACATCAACACATAACTAATTGTGGGGAAAAAAAAATCCCAAAGGCAACATTTAGCTCAAGTCTATTACAAGAAAACGTCTATCCTTTTTTCAAAGTCTAAAATTTCTATTTCCAGGACTAGTTCATTATTTCTCAAAAGTCTGAAACGTTTGGTGCTTTGTAATCCTTCCAACAATTCCATCCCTTTCAAAGGGCAAAGTATAACAGACATTCCCCTTTAAGGAATAACCACTAATGAGATAAAAATGACAGAGTATTTTTTCTTTGGGCTTAATTGGAACTTGGGCATCTGCCTTTGCCCCACAAATATTGGGGAATATATATCCAAAAGGATCATAAATATGACAATCTTCTAATTTATTTGATCAAGGGCCAAAAATACTTGCATGTCTGCCATATGAGCAGAGGTAACTGAACACTCCAGATACACAGATTTACAGCTCAATTTTACAGATGTTAGTTGGAGAAATAAACCACTCTCCATTGAACTATGAAGTCATGAGAACACCCCATAAATTTTTTTTAATTAAAAAAAAATAAATAATAGTAGGACTACAGCTCTGTCTCCATTACACTTGCAAAAACTGAGAAAGAGAAATAGGTTGAGGATCTATCCTGAGGCAGAAGGCATATCCATTTAATACAGCTATCCTCCACAGACTTGAGGAAGCCACAAGCCTTTTCTTCTTCCACCTTTCCTTCAGTATCCTTCTATCTGCTTATGGAATTTCCTCAGATTCTTCAAGCTATCCCCTACCTCCAGAAGAAACTTTCCCTTAAGTGCTCCAGTGGTGTGCTGGAATCGACCTTTACCTGTTACTGTGAGGAGTCTCTTCCCAACTTCATGTTCACTGACATCAGGTTGGTAGTTTGAAATCCATCATGGTGGGAGTATTTACACTGTGGAAATAGGCAAATGCTACAAATTTTTGTCTCCTGGAGAGCCAGCCGGTTGTTAGACATGTACCACCACATCACTGCCTCGGACCCATCTCTCTACTCTTTCTCCTTCCTCTCCTCCCACATTAAAGCCTGTCTTTAGAATTTCAAGACACTTGATATTCTTCTGATAGACTAATTTACTGTTATTAGTAGAAATGTAGGCATTTAATGTGCCACCTCTGCAAAGCATAGATTGAACAATATCCAATTTTAATGCATTAATCCAAAG
The DNA here is from genome assembly GCF_030014295.1 of Loxodonta africana. Taxonomy (NCBI): domain Eukaryota; kingdom Metazoa; phylum Chordata; class Mammalia; order Proboscidea; family Elephantidae; genus Loxodonta; species Loxodonta africana. Next base: position 72,497,673 of record NC_087346.1, on the reverse strand, counting down.
TAAAGAATTTCTATCAGTTAAAGTCTGGGTACTGATGAGGGAAATTGCTTTTGTCTAGAACATACTTTTCAGCATCCTTCAACTTATACCATAAAGGCAGCTACTAACTGCTTAATGTAAAACCAGTGTTGACAAAGGATATTGAAGGCAGGATCAGACAAAACAACTACCTGCTTAAGGTCCCAATATTGATTAGAGTGCACAGATAACCTTGTTTCAACAGAAAGGATAATCTAATTTTCAAGTAGATAAGTACCTGGTTATCACTGAGGGAAGAGTAAAGCAAGAGGATATTTATTTGATGCCATCCATTTTATAATCAATACTTTTTTTCTTTTGGAAATATATTTACTGCATTACTAGATTGTTACATTTCATCAAATATAAGATATTATCAATTACAAGATATTACATTATATTACATATCACTAAGAAAGGAAATAAAAATTGCTACCAATTAAATAATGACCCAAGGTTTTCTTTTCACTTAGAATTTTTCTTTTTATATTTATTGAAAGAGTTCTTTAAAGATTTATTTAAAAAAAAATTATTACATATTACTACTGTGCATACCTGGAAAGAAATGTCTACGCAAAATAAACTGGTTAAGGAATTCCTAAAATTCCTTCTCTTTCAGAGTTGACTTTTCTTGGTCATTTTTTGACTGAGCGTTATCAAAGCCTATGTTACACACAATACTGTCCTCTGCACATCGTAAGTGTTGAAGAGACTGCACGTCTTAATTGACTGTAACACCCGTCCTTGGGATTTTCCCCCAAGAGGCTGTCACTTGGCTACCAGTGATGGTGTCCATGCTTCAGGCTGGCTGAACACCTTACATGGCTGACCATGTCCCAATTTCAGAGATGTAGAAATGTGGGACAGATTACCCAATAGGCAAGGCACACAGGGGCTTACTTGTGCTTACTTACTAACCTGTATTGCACAATTTCATCTGTTTTTTACCACATGAAAGGTGCTCCTTAGAAGTGAGGATGGTGAGACTTTGTCTTGCTTACTTGGGCATGTCATCAGAAAAGACCAATTACTAGAAAAAGACATCATGTTTGGTAAAATAGAGGGTCAGTGAAAACAAGGGAAACCCTCAATGAGACAGACTGACACAATAATCACAACAATGGACTCAAACACACCAAGGATCATGAAGATGGCACAGGACCAGGCAATGTTTCATTCTGTTATATATAAGGTTGCCAGGAGTCAGAGCCAACTTGATGGCAACTAACAACAACATAAATGTGGTGGAGGTAAATGGAGGCTGACAGCACATCTTAGAATCAATGAAATATGTTTACTAGTCCCTGAGGTTTAGGCTTCTGATCTGGGGTCCAAACCCAGAGAGGTTTGCCTCCCTTTTGATTCTGCTGAAAGGATACAGCTGTGCTTCCTAATGCTTACTGCACACTGGAATCGCCAAGGGAGTTTTTAAAATCACCAGTGCCTAAGCCCCACCTCAATTAAATCAGAATTTCTGAATTTAAAAAACTCTCCAGATGATTGTAACGTGCAGCCATGGTTGAAAAGCACTGAGCTGCATCTTCCAAAAATCCACCCCTTACATTTTCTCCTCATAATTTTTGTATTACTTATAGTATACAAGAAAGGTAATGTTCTCTGCATTACCTAAATTATCTAAGGTTAGCTTGTCAAGAAGTTGTTAGGACAGAAATAAATTACAGCTGCTTTTTTCACTTATTTTTCTTTAAGTTAAAAAGCTCATCCCATGCTTTATGTAGTTTTAGATCATATTGATTTTTTTTCCTTCAATATTATTGCAGATCTACTTAATGGAATTAATAATTCCATATCTAAGTTCTATTTCTTCAAATTTAATTTAAATCTATAAAAAATAAATAAATGTCATTTTCTTGATGAACACTTTTAATCTTCCTATGAAAAAACTTTGGATTTATAAGCTAATTGTATGTGTGTTGTTAGGTGTCGTCAAGTTGGTCCTGACTCATAGCGACTCTGTACACAACAGAACAAAACACTGCCCAGTCCTGCACCATCCCCACAATTGTTGCTAGGTTTGAATCCATTGTTGCAGCCACTGTGTCAATCAATCTTACTGAGGGTCTTCCTCTTTTTCTGCTGACCCTCTACTTTACCAAGCATGACGTCCTTCTCCAGGGACTGGTCCCTCCTGCTAACATGTTCAAAATATGTGAGATGTAGTCTTGCCGTCCTTGCTTCTAAGGAACATTCTGGTTCTACTTCTTCCAAGACAGATTTGTTTGTTCTTTTGGCAGTCCATGGTATACTCAATATTCTTCTCCAGCACCACAATTCAAAGGCATCAATTCTTCTTTGGTCTTCCTTATTCATTGTCCAGCTTTCGCATGCATATGAGCCAATTAAAAACACCTCGGCTTGAGTCAGCTTCACCTTAGTCCTCAAGGTAACATCTTTGCTTTTCAACACTTTAAAGAGGTCTTTTGTAGCAGATTTGCCCAGTGCAATGCATCTTTTGATTTCTCGACTGCTGCTTCCATGGGTGTTGATTGTGGATCCAAGTAAAATGAAATCCTTGAGAATTTCAAACTTTTCTCCATTTATCATGATGTTGCTCATTGGTACCATTGTGAGGGCTTTTGTTTTCTTTATGTTGAGGTGTAATCCATACCGAAGGCTGTGGTCTTTGACCTTAACCAGTAAGTGCTTCAAGTCCTCTTCACATTTAGCAAGCATTGTTGTGTCATCTGTATAAGCAGGTTGTTAATGAGTCTTCCTCCAATCCTGATGCCCCGTTCTTCTTCATATAGTCCAGCTTCTTGGATTATTTGCTCAGCATACAGATTAAATAGGTATGGCAAAAGGATACAACTCTGATGCACACCTTTCCTGACTTTAATCCATGCAGTATCCCCTTGTTCTGTTCAAACAACTGCCTCTTGATGCATATACAGATTCTTCATGAGCACAATTAAGTGTTCCGGAATTCCCATTTTTTGCAATGTTATCCATAATTTGTTATGATCCACACAGTCAAATGCCTTAGCATAGTCAATAAAACACAGGTAAAAAAAAAAAAAAATTTTTTTTTTTTAAACATCTTTCTGGTATTTTTTGCTTTCAGCCAGGATCCATCTGACATTAGCAATGATATTCCTGGTTCCACGCCCTCTTCTAAATCTGAATTGAATTTCTGGCAGTTCCCTTTGATATACTGCTGCAGCTGCTTTCGAATGATCTTCAACAAAATTTTGCTTGCATGTGGTATTAATAATATTGTTTGATAATTTCCACATTCGGTTGGATCACCTTTCTTAGGAATAGGCATAAATATGGATCTCTTCCAGTCAGTTGTCCAGGTAGCTCTCTTCCAAATTTCTTGGCATAAATGAATGAGCACTTCCAGCACTGCATCCATTTGTTGAAACGTGTCAGTTGGCGTTCTCTGTCAATTCCCGAAGACTTGTTGGTAAAAATCTTCAATTTCTTCATCTTTGGCCTTAGTGGTTGGTGTGTAAATTTGAATAATAGTCATATTAACTGGTCTTCCTTGTAGGCGTAAGTATATTATCCTACCACTGACAGCATTTACTCCAGGGTAGATCTCAAAATCTTCTTTCTGACTATGAATGTAACACCATTCCTCTTCAAGTTGTCATTCCGGACATAGTAGACCATGTGATTGTCCAATTCAAAATGACCAATACCAGTCCGTTTCATGTAGCTAAGAGCAAATCTCATCCAAGTGTGCAGGCAATAAACACACTTGATTAGAGGGCAAATGACTTTAGCTCAGGCCTCTTCACCTCTGCCAGACAAATGCATCAGCCTGGGAATATTCAATCTTATCAGTCCCAAAATGACACTGAACCACAGTTTTCCAAAAAACTATTTTCCTATTCATGCTCCCCTTCCTTCTTGTTATGAATTGAACTGTATCCTTCAAAAATACATGTTCATGTCTTAACTATGGTACCTGTGAAAGTGAGCTTGTTTGGAAGTAGGGTCTTTGAAGAAGTTATGAGTTAATATGAGATCATTCTAAAGTAGGCTGGGTCCTAATCAAATCTGAGTGTTCTCAGAACAAAAAAACAAAAAGACAAAGAGAGCCACAAAGGAAAGATGGCCATGTGAAAACATATATAAAAACCAAGGAAAACCTGGAGGTACCAGAAGTTGGGAGACATAAGAAATTATCTTCCACTAGGCTCTTCAGAGGGAGAATGTCCTTGCCAATACTCTAAATTCAGATAACTGTCCTCCAGAATTGTGAGATAATAAATTACTCTTGTTTAAAGCTACAGCCTTCAGTATGGATTACACCCCGACATTAAAAAAAAAAAAAAATCCTCACAGCTGGAGCATTAAACAACATCATGATAAGCGGAGAAAAGACTGAAGTTGTCAAAGATTTCCTTTTGCCTAGATCCACAATCAATGCCCATGGAAGCAGCAGTCAAGAAACCAAAGGACGTATTGCATTATACGAATCTGCTGCAAAAGACTTCTTTAAAGTGTTGAAAAGCAAAGATGTCACTTTGAGAGCTAAGGTGCACCTGACCCAAGCCATGGTACTTTCAATTTCCTCATAATGCATGCAAAAGCTGGACAATGGATAAGGAAGACCAAAGAATAATAATAATAAAAAAAAAAAGAATAGATGCCTTTAAATTATGGTGTTGGCAAAGAATATTGAATATACCATGGGCTTCCAGAAGAACAAACAAATCTGTCTTGGAAGAAGTACAGTCAGAGTGCTAATTAGAAAAGAAATGGCAAGACTTTGTCTCAGGTTCTTTGGACGTGTTATCAGGAGGGACTAGTCCTTGGAGAAGGACATCATGCTTGGTAAAATAGATGGACAGCAAAAAAGAGGAAGACCCTCAGTGGGATGAACTGACACAGTGGCTACAATTGTGGGCTCAAACATAGCAACAATTGTGAGGATGGCACAGGACACATCAGTGTTTCAATCTGTGGTACATAGGTAGTTAGGAACCAGAACCGACTCGACCACATCTAACAACAAAGGTACCCAGTTTGTGGTACCGTGTTACAGCAGCCCTAGGAAATGAATACACTTCTTTCTAGCAGACTTCCAATTGCTAATCAAGTTTTCACCCCACTTCCAGCCTCAGAAGGAGATGTTGATTATCCTCTGCCAATCAATGCATGCTGTCCCAATGGCTACTGGTACTGGTATAAAGATAGACATGTAGACCTAATCAAACTAAAGGAAAGGACTCATATACCATCTTTGAAGCAAGGTTTGTCACCCTCTCTCCTGCTGGGCATGGCAAGGAAGCATGTAACCCATTGCCTACCATTTGAAACCAGGAGAGAAAGTAATTTTAAAATAACGACTACATGGAGCTGAGCAGCAGAGAAACAGAACAACCCCAGGCCCTTGAGGGCACCACTAACTTCAAGTTATGAAAGTTAATAAACCTCCTGTTTAAGTCGAGTATGGATTTTCTGTTATTTATAACTAAAATGGTTAATAAAAATGAAGAAAACCCTTAATGAGATGGATTAACACAATAGCCACAACAACGGGTTCAAACATATCAGAGATCGTGGAGGCGCAGGACCAGTCAATTTTTTTTATACCATACTTAAGGTTCCCATGAGTTGGAGCTGACTGGGTGGCAACTTATAACATAGCTAAAAGCGTTGAACTATACCTACTTCCTTTCTCTGGCGTGTTCAAGTATCTGGGTTCTAGCTCTGTTTGAATGCTGATGGGCAAGGGTGAAGATAGAATGAAACTTTTACTGATGTCCAACTACTTGTGTTTTAGGACACTATTGGTTTAGTGGAGGGCAAAGGGGTGGGGCTAGGCAGATCTACAGAAAGAAATCTTGGTGGGTCCTGACTTACTGACTGTGTGATATTAGACAAGTCAGTCTAGCATTTAGAGTTTTAGTTTCCTCATTTGGAAGAGAAGTCTATCAATATGTGAAAACACTAAGCCAGGGATTGGCAAACTTTTTTAATAAAGGGCCAATTAATAAATATATTAGGGCTTGCAGGCTGTCTGATCTCTTTTGCTGCTACTCAACTCTGTCACTGTAGTATGAAAACAGTCACGCACAATACTTAAAGAATGAGTGTGGCTGTGTTCCAATAATACCTTATTTATATAAACAGGCTACAGGTAGAATTTGGCCCACAGGCCATAGTTTGTGACACCAACATTAAATCGGATCAAGGTGGAACAACCCGATGTCATGTCGCTCTTGGTGTGATGCAACAGAAATTACACAGCAGCACCCAGAAAGTATATTTGCCCCACCCCCTAAAAAAAAAGTTGAACCTAGATGTAATTAAATTTAACGTGCAGTTCACAAGAAATACAGAATATGGAGAAATGAAGGAAATGATACAACGAGAAAGCACACAGACAAATCTTGAACGTGGGGCATTCAAGGTAGATTCATAGGAGTTACCATTCAAATGCAGTGTACGGACTTAGCTTGAACACCAAGTCAAAGTAACGGAAAAAAAGTAAAGCTTTTAGGCTATCAGGAAAATGTCAATATGCTCTTGGTACTGTCAGATACCAAGAAATAATTGTTAACTATGTTAGGCATGATAATGGCATTGGATGATGGAAGAAAATATCCATACTTTGTACAATATATCCTTAAATACGTATGAATGAAATGACATGAGGTCTGAATTTTTTCAAAAAATACTTCAGGAAAAAAGTGAAGATAATGAAACACCTATGACATGATCCTATTATTTGTTGAATATGTGTAATGGGCATATGGAAATTCATAAACTTTTTACTTGAGTTTATGTTTGATAATTTAAAATTTTTCCATAATAAAAATTGGTTTAAATACAATCATAAAAATATTAATGCCTGCCGTTTATCTTAGGGTAGGTGTGGATTTGGCTTAAAGAAGACTTCTGCATCTCAGTAAGCCTATCTCTGGAGTTCCATTCCTTGAACCAGCTTTTCCCTCAAAGCAGAGCTAAAGTTATTTTGATACTCAAGTTAATTTGTGATACAGTTAAGATGCAAATAAACCCAGTTGATAGGAGAAATTGGAGTGAGATTGTGATCAAATGATTCCTTGGAAACTGGCTCTGAATTGTTGTTTTTATTCTGAGGAGTTGCCTCTATTTTGGTTCCACCTAGCTATTCATAACTTAAAATCATGATGCATATATTTGCTTGCATGTGTGTGCTTAAAATGTATATAGAAGAATAATTTAAAAAATGAAAACATGGATTGTCTTTGAGGGTAAATGAGTGGCTGAGGATCAAGAAAGTGAGGGAGTGTTTTTACTGTACTCATTCATATCTTTTGAATTTTTAATCCTGTAAATGTATTACTTATAAAATGAATAAACAAACAAAAATATAAATAAGATCACTTTGTATATAATTTTGTACTTCAGAGTTTATAGCAGCTTATGTCTCAAACATTTTGTTCTCATCCAGGTAAAGTTCATCCATGGGTCTTTGATGGTTCTTGTTTCATGGGATCTTTATGTGTTTGACCTGCAGGTATTAGGCTTTTCCCAAGTCTACTCACCAAAAATAAAGTCAGAATCTCACGGAAACAGAAAGGCATCAGTAAAAGCACAAATGTGTTAGTGTGTGCCTTAGTTACCTAATGCCATAGTAACAGGAAAAAAAAAAAAAATAGCACCATAAGTGGGTGGCTTTAAAGGACAGAAATTTATTTTCTCACAATTCTGTGGGCTAAAGGTCCAACTCAGGATCTTATTCATGCGATTCCTTCTGAGGGCCTTGCTCCTAGTTTCTGGTGTCTGCCAGCAATCTTTGGCATTCTTTTGCTTGTAGACAGGTCTTCACATGGTGTCTGTCTTCCCCCTTGTTTATGTCTTTATGTCTATTCTGCTCTCTTTTACAAGACCATTTAGAAATTATTAGATTTAGGACCCACCCTACTCGGTATGCCCTCGTTAACATAACAAAAGAAAACCCCTATTTCCAAACAGGATCATATTTACAGAAACAGGGGATAGGAATCTAACACAAATTTTGAGGGGACACAATTCAGTCCACAACAGTGGAGGAGAAAAGGGATTGCCAATAAAAATACATTCTTCTTCTCTTAGCTTTTCTTTTTTCCTTCTCTTCTGCATGGTGCATTCTCTTCATGGCTTTGCTTCCATATGAATGGCCTGGAAAGGCAGACCTAAGAGCGTCTTATAGTTATGTGTTCCCCAAACGGAGAAGACAAGAACAGGATCAGAATAGAACCCAGAAGAAAGCAACTTGTGAGGAAGATTGTTAATACAAATCTCTCATGTCCCCTTTCGTTATTAGAATGATAGTGTCCTTTTTTTCTTTATAATTTATTTTCTTTTGTTTTTTATGAGAACATACACAGCAAAACATATACCAATTCAATAATTTCTATGTGTATAATTCAGTGACATTGATAGAATGATAGAGTCTTGAGGGCAAAACCCATGATGTGAGCCTAAGAGAAAGAGGTCATGGAGCCCACCACTCATGATTGCTTTGGCTTTTGCCTTAAGCTAGAGAAGCAAACAATGTCCTTATGGCTCACAAACAATCCAGCCCAGTTCTCCATACAAATCCATAGATTTTAATAAAGAGAGTGTACTCACCTAAACTTTCCGAAATCTGGTATGGAATAGGCAAGTGTTCAGTGACTGAGACTCCCAAACCACTCCCCATTTAGGAAATAACTTATAGGACCTGTAGTGAGCATAGAGTTCAAGTTTCTCTTCCTTTTAATGTTTAGGCAATTTTATATCATGTTTAGTTGTTTCAAAATCCATCCCACCCTCAATAAGAAGTTCCTTCTCCTTGGGACACTCGTTATATATAGTCATCCACATTTGACTTTGTGTAATACGATCCCATCTCTGACCCTTTTACAGTCCAAGCCACCACTCTGCTCTCTTTAAAATACATTCTTTCCTTCTGACCTCCTACAGACTGTAGAATAAAGTTGATCCTTCTGAAGAAGCTGCCTTATGAATTTCACAGATATTATGACTTAACAGGCAAATCTTCACTTACATTAATTCAGTATTTATGAAACAACTATAAAATCTCAGGCATTATAGAAATTTCCAGTATATAAGTTGCTCACACTATTAAAAGAAAAAATAAATAACTTTGCTGTCAAGTCAATTCCAACTCATAGTGAACCCATGGGTTACAGAATAGAGTGACTCCATAAGGTTTTCTTGGGTGTAATCTTTACAGAAGTAGATTTCCAGGCCTTTCTTCTGTGGTATCTCTGGGTGGGTTCAAACCACCAACCTTTAGGTTAGTAGATGAGTGAAAACTTTTCTTGACACCCAGGTTTGTGTCACACAGCACAAACTACCTACTCACAGTATAGATATGAAAAAGTCCTGATCACGCTACTACCACTACTCATTGCCATCGAGTCGATTCCAACTCATAGCGACCCTATAGGACAGAGTAGAGCTGCCCCATAGGGTTTCCAAGGAGCACCTGGTGATTCTGAACTGCTGACCTTTTGGTTAGCAGCTGAACTCTTAACCACTACACCATCAGGGTTTCCCCCGATCACACAGAGTGCCATTATGAGGAAGAAAATCTTATATTGGGGCAGAAGAGGAGTAAATGATTAATTCTGCCTGCAGAATTAGGGAAAGTGAGGGTGACAGGAGGCTTCACAGAGGCAGTGATATTTGTCATACTTATGAAAGTTGAGACAGGTACAACCAGAGAGAAAAGAAGAAAGGCATTCCCAGCTGGAGACCAGTATAAGCACAACGGCAAGGCCCCCAAGAACTTCTTCATGGCCTATTCGTGGGCCTTTAAACAGTCTCCTCTGGCAGGAGCAAGACAGAAGTAGACCAAGGCCAGAAGTGAAAGGCTCTTACTTCTCTACTAAGGAGTTTGGACTTTGTGTAGGCAACCAGTGGCCTTCAAAAGTTTTAAAGAAGGCATTACAGGAATAGATGGCCATATTTCAATCTATTCCCATAACTGGCTCCACCTACCAATAAATCAATTTACTCAGTGTTCCCAGAATTTATCTTTTATTTCCCCTGTTTCTAAATTTGCTTACTTAGGCTGAAATAACTTTTCCCAACTTCTCATTTTTTCCAAGTTCATCCATTCTTCAACACCCATGTCAAGTCCTTCCTTCTTCAGAGACCTTGTGCAAACCCTTCTACCCCAGAGCGGGCAGAGAAGACATTCAGGGATGTGAGTACTGATTGGAGTCACCAGTTCTCTTCACTTACTGGCAGTAACCATTCTGGCCCTCAGGTGCAGAGTATGTGTATTGATTGGGAGTAGGAGGAGAAACGAAGTAGAAAAAACAGGGTTAAACCTGATATTTTTCTAAGTTCACTTCTTGCTCTATGATCTTACTCTCTTCTAAATTCATAGAATGTGTTATCTATTTCAGTAATGTTTTCACTTAACCAAGGGTCCTATGGCTTTGTATTCATAGCTCTAAGGACACAGAAGACAATGTTGGGTAATAGATTTATCTCTTTCTTTTAAGAAAACCCTTTCAAGTGATTTCTTTTATTAATTCGTCTTTACTGGTAACTTATTTGTGTCATATTGCATTGTAACATTTACCTAAGAAGAAGTAATTTCACTATTTGTAGACAGTGCAAACAGTTCACACACTCAACTGCTAACCGAAGAGTTGGAAGCTTGAGTCTACCCAGAGGCACCTCATAAAAAAGACCTGGAGATCTACTTCTGTAAAATCAGCCACTGAAAATCCTATGGGTGCAGATCTACTCTGACACACCTGGTGTCGCCATGAGTCAGAGTCAACTCTGCAGCAACTGGTAGGTAGGTAGATGGGTTGGCAGTAGTTATTTTACTACTTTAAAGACTGTTGCCACTGAGTCAATTCTGACTCATAGTTACCCTATAGGACAGAGTAGAACTGCCCCATAGAGTTTCTGAGAAGAAGCTACTGGTGGATTTGAACAGCCAACCTTTTAGTTAGCAGGTGAGCTCTAAAACACTGTGCTTTAAAGACAAGAAGGGAATCTTTCTAAGAGAGCTTTCTGGTGGGAGACTGAGCCATGTGTGTGCCTAGCTGGCTGAGTGGTTTTTACCCTTTGGTTACTAGCATGGAGCTTTCTAGTGAACCAGAGGGAAAGGGTAGGGCCCAGGTGGGAGCTTACATTCTTGGCAGCACACACTGCCTGACAACTGATCAGTGGCCTTCTAACCATTGTGTTACTCCTACTTTCAGTTCAGAGTTTCATTTGTCTGTGTAAAAGCAAACATATTAAAACCTGATGACTCATGGGCCATTAGTGAGCTTTATTAACGGAGCAAATGACAGTTCCTCATTACTCTAGATTGATCCTGAAAATGCCTAGAATCTTTTGTTAAATTCCTACCACATCACTAAGGTTGCTGAATATCCCCACTGAAAAAACAGGATCCAATTAAATTTGACAACCAGTTATTGTATATCTACAATATGCAAGACACTCTATTAGGTACAAGGTAAATAAATAATAATAATTTCCATTTCTAAGATTTTTACTATGGGCCAGGCTCTGGGCTACTCACTGTATAGATCTCATCTAGTTGTTTCAGTGTTGCCATAGTGGCTCATTAGCCTCTTTTTTGCCAGTGAGTTAACTGAGACTTACAGGGATTAGAGGACTTTTTCAAGGCCACATGACTCTTAGAGGGAAGGATTCTAACCTAGATCTGTGTGAATCTAAACCTGTGCTCTTAACTCCAATATCGTGCTCTCTTTTCCCTCAGGGTGCTCACATATAGGAAACTGGTTAAACAAAAAATCAAACCAAGAAGTGGAGCCACCATGGCACTGTAGGCAGAAGCACCATGCCATCCCTCCGCAACAAAGGCCTGAAAAACTAAGTAAAACAGACACAAACATCAAGCCTAGAACCCTACATGTCAAATGAAGGCATAGAGGACTCGAACAAGCACTGAATAGAATAAGAAACTGACAGAGAACAGAAAATGAAGAGAGCTATGGAGTGGAGGTCCCCTAAAAGCTAACGTGGTACGCCTTCACCATCTTGGACTACAGCCACTAAGGACTCCAGACAGGGCGTATGGGAAGGAAACATCACAGAGTTCCCAACAAGAGACAGAACACCTGCTCTGCACATCACATATTCTTCCATCCCTTCTGCCTATCTGCACCATGCATCAAGTGCTACGCACCCTCGAGCAGCACCGGCGTGGGCTCTTCCTCACACTGCCCCCTTGCCCTGCCCCACTTGCCCTAGATCATGCCACAAAAGACCCATCCCCTCCCCCACTCCTGTCTGCCCTTCTGCACCATAGTTGAGCAACTGGCCCTGCCCGCTTGGACAAGATCGTGAGAAGTATCGTGCCCATGGATAAGTAAGCAAGAAAATATGGCCAGCCCACGTGCCCAGACATAACCAAATAAAAGAAAAAAGGAGGCTGAAACCAAAAAAAAATTACAATCAATAAACAAAGAAAATAATTCTTGAATGTTCCAGAGACAGCAGATAATATCAAAAAAATATTTTAAAAAAGGACAGATTGGCTCCAGTAAATGACCATAATAAAACAGTAGGTGACCTTCCAGTAGAAGAAAGAATCATTGAAAATTTTAGCTGACAGAAAACTTCCCTAATATGAAAGATGAAAAACTGACCACCCAAGAAGCTCAACAAACCCCACAGAGGCTAGACTAGAAATGAAAGTCAAGAAGACAAAGAAAATCCTGAGAACGGCTCAAGAAAAATGGAAAGTCACATACAAAGGGGAAACAATAAGGCTAAGCTCTGATTACTCAGCAGAAACCACGCTGGCAAGAAGACAATGTGATGATATATATAAAACCTTGCAAGAAAATTTTGCCAACCAAGAATTATATATCCTGCAAAACTCTCACTCAAGTATGATGGAGAAATTAGGGCATTTCCAGGTAAACAGAAATTAAGGGAATATGTAAAAGCCAAACCAAATTTACAAGAATTATTAAAGGGAGTCCTTCAGTTAGAGAGCAAACAACATCAGAAAACAACCTGAGTCTGGGGCACAGAATAGCATCAGCCAGATACCAACCTAGGTAATGAACTCTCAAGGATAAAGCAAAACTGAAATATTTACAAGAGGGAACCAGAGAGGTCAATCTGTAAATGACAACAACACCAGAACAATAAAAGAGGGAATAAATGGTATAGGTATAGAACTTTCATATGGAGAGGAAGTCAAGGCAACACTAATAAAAAACTGGTTTAAACAGGGGCAAATTTCAAGGCAACCACAAATAAAGTTAACAAACCTAGTCATCAAAATAAAGAAGAAAAAAAAAGTCTCAAACACAAAAATCTACAAAAACAAAAGGAATTCAGCACAGAAGACTAGGAGGAATCAAGAAAATGTCAACACCACAAAAAGGATTAAACAAGCAAGCTAAGGAAGCAGACACAGGGAAGAGACATGCCAAGCCATATGAATATTCCCCAGAGCAGAAGCTGAAGAGACAAGGACCTTCTCCCAGAGCCGACTGAGAGAGAGAGCCTTCCCCTAGAGCTGGCACTCCGAATTTGGACTTCTAGCCTCCTAAAACATAAGAGTATAAATTTCTGTTTTTAAAGCCAAAAAAAAAAAAAAAAACAACTTCATTGCTGTTGAGTTCATTCCAACTCATAGTAAGTAACCCTATGGGATAGTGTCCAACTGCTGCATAGGATTTCAAAGCTGTAATCTTTACGGAAGCAGACTGCCACATCTTTCTCCCGAGGACTGGTGGGTTTGAACTGCTAACCTTTTGATTCACAACTGAGTGCTTAACCACTGTGCCATTAGGGCTCCTCAGGAAACTGGTTAGGGAATATGAAATTGGAACTCAGACTCCTGAGGGCTGGATTTAGACTTAGGTAACTCTCTATTAACTCTCTGTAATACTTCCCGCACCACCATCAACCCCAGCCTCAGGAACTGGTTGGGAGATTGACTTTTCAGTCTCCCTCGACCTCACCTTTTTTAAATTATCTACCAATATTTACCTTCTGATATGAGTTGAGTTCTGTCCCCCCAAAAGATAATGTCGAAGTCTTAACCCCAAGTGTCTATGAATATGATCTTGTTGAGAAAGAGTTAACATGGGTTCATACTGGAGTGAAATGGCCCCTAATCCAACGTGAATGATGTCCTTACAAAAATGGAGGAGAGACACAGAGACAGAGACCCAGAGGGAAGAGAGCCACATGAAGATGGAGGCAAGGACAGCAGGAATGAATCTACAAGCTAAGGAACGCCAAGTACTGTCAAGAACCATCAGAAGGCAGAAAGAGGCAAGGAAGGATCTTCACCTAGATCCTTCATAGACAGCATGGCCCTGATGACACCTAATGACACTTCTGGAGACATCTAGTCTCCAGAATTATGAGACAAGATTTCGGTTGTTTTAAGCCACCAAGTTTGTGGTGCTTTGTTACAGTAGACCTAGGAAACTAATAAAATTAGCTGCCATGGAAGCAACTCCAACTCATGGAGACTTCATGTGTGTCAGAGTAGAACTGTGTGTCACAGGGTTTTCAAGTGCTAATTTTTCAGAAGTAGATCACCAGACTTTTCTTCTGAGGCATTTGGTGGACTCCATCTTCCAACCTTTCAGTTATCAGCTAAGTGTTATCAACTGTTTGCACCACCCAGGGACTCCTGGGAAACATTTGACAAAATGCTCCTGAAGGACATTAGATTCACAACAAAGGACCCTGTTAGACTCTTAAGATCAAGGCTCTATTTGTATGTAAGTATGCACTATATAGGGAGAGGAGGCTAACAGAAACAGCTCTCCTTTTGTGACCTTACCTATCCTGGGCCCAGCCCCTCTGGACCTCCCCCTTTCCTGAGGCAAGGCAGCCTCTGTCAGCACCATGCGATCCTCTAGAATCATTTGGACTTCTAGCTGGCCTCTTCTAAAACCAAAAAAGAAAGAAAAAAACTCATTGCCATTAAGTCAATGCCAACTCGTGGTGACCCCATGTGTTACAGAATAAAACCGGACTTCATAAGTTTGTCTTGGCTGTAATCTTCACCGAAGCAGATCGGCAGGCCTTTCTTCCACACTGGCACTGGGTGGATTTGAACCACCAATCTTTCAGTTGGCGGCCAAGAACACGCCACTTGTGCCACCTGGGGACCCGGGCCACTCCTAGAGCTGGACAAGCCCTTTCTTTCTTCAATTCAACTGAGGTAAGGTTAGAGTGTTTCTAAAAGAATTTTACTACAAAACAACAGTGGTAGAACAACCAAAGATAAAAGAAACACAAAAGCAGAGAAATGGATGATTTCATGGAGCATAGATTCTTGGTGCTAATGAAGCTTGAAGTGTTTTTGTTTTCTTTTCTTTCCTTTCTTTTTTTTTTTTTTTTGTTCACCTGTCCTTTCAAGTACAGATTCTGGTTCCTTCTTCTCCACCCTGTCAGGACCAGTGCTGGGCCATGCGTCTCAGGACATGGTGCTTTGCATTTGGCACCAGAGCTAGGCTAGGTCTGGGCAGACTCCCAGACTGTATACATTGGATCCAGGTTGATTTTTCTGAAGCAACACAGGTTTTAGCTAGACTTCACAAAGCTGCTTTCTCTGGGTTGGCTCCAAGCATCAGAATTGAGTGTGGGGAAGCAGCACATCATCCAAAGTGTGGCTTTCCCAACAAATGTTTCTGAGGAAATATGTTGACATAACTATTCTTAAGTCGATGATACAAAGACATTAGGAAAGAGAAGACCTGCGAGCAAAGGAAGTCAAATGATGATACCATCTTTATGTGTACTCTGTCTCTAGCAAACAGCACAGACCCCACCTCAGGTCTGCATCTAGAGCTCTGGGCTCTGCCAGGCTTAGCTCCTGCAGGTTCTGTCTTTTTTATCATTAAACAAATTGAAAGCTGTGACATTTGCTCCAGAAATTGCTCTAGAATTTCCTGTCTCCCAAAGTTTGGCATGTTGTTGTTGGCTAGTCGAGTTGATTTTGACTTACGTGACAGAGCAGAACTGTTCCATATGGTTTTCCTGACTGACATCTTTATGGAAACAGTTTGCCCAGCCTTTCTTTCATGGAGCTGCTAGGCAGGTTCGAACTGCCAACCTTTAACAGCCAACCACAAACTGCTTGTGCCACCCAGGCTTCTTGGTGAGAAGGATATTTCCTCAGCTAGCCTACAACTCTCCTCCTGAATTGCCTTTGAAATCACCTTGTTCACTACTCATAAAAGGGGCTCTTATTCTGGCTCATGAATCTTTTTCTCTCAGTCTTGCTCCATTTGCTTGAAACCAAGTACCCATAATAGCTGGTTGAACTTTCTGGGGAAGTGTAGATTCTTTACCTGTTCAAAGTAAGCATACACTTCTATTTTTAGCTAAAACCTATGTTGCTTCAGGAAAACCAACCTGGTTGCAGCATATACAATAAAGTTGAGAAAACCAGTCAGATGGCACGCAGTGCCCCAGGCAGGAACTGGTGAGGGGCTGGACAAGGATGGGAACAGTGGGGATGAAAAACCGTGAGTGAAGTCAGAGGACGCCTGAAACTTGGCCACTCTACTTCATAAAATCTAATGAGGGTTAAGTGAGATCATACATGCAAAGCACTTAGAGTTGTGCCTGCTACATAAGAAGCATACAATAAGTGTTACTAATATTTTCATTAGCTATTTATAAAGGAGTTTGTCTGTGAGGTTGAATAATGCTCTCTGTCATTGGCATTCATTATTCATTCAGGGAATGGCATCTTAATTTCCAGAGGAAGAATAAAGTAATTTCCTGTAAAATGCAACTGTCCCATTTACTGTACCTACTTAATATTTTGCCTACCAAGGCCCACAAAATTAATTCATATACAAGAACAGATTAGAGAGACAACTTTCTATGCTGGAGTAGGATTTTTAAAACCCTATTTGTTCAGAATGAGTATAGGAATGGTTCATTTTGGAACTAACTTTACACACTCCTGGCTTAAAAACTTACTCTTAATCTATATATTCTACTGGTCTCTATTCAGTTATTCAGCTCCAGTTACTTACTGTTGTTGATGTTGTTAGGTGCCATTGAGTTGGTTCTGACTCACAGTAACTCCTAGCACAGCAGAATGAAACACTACCCGGTCCTGCAACATCCTTGCAATCATTGTTATGTTTGAGCCACTGTGTCACTCCATCTCATTGAGTGTCTTTCTCATTTCATCGATCCTCTACTTTACCAACCATGATGTCCTTCTCCAGGGATTGGTCCCTCCTGATAACATGTCCAAAGTGTGTGAGACAAACTCTCACCACCCTTGCTTCTAAAGGAGTATTCTGGCTGTACTTCTTCATTTGCTTTTTTGTGGGTACATAGTATGTTCAATATTTCACCAACACCATAATTCAAAGGCATCAATTCTTCAGTCTTCCTTATTCATTGTCCAGCTTTTACAGGAATATAGGCAATTGAAAATATTATGGCTTGGGTCAGGCACACCTTAGTCCTCAAAGTGATATCTTTACCTTTTAATGCTTTAAAGAGGTCTTTTGCAGCAGATTTGCCCAATTCAATATGTCCCTTGATTTCTTGAATGCTGCTTCCATGAGCGTTGACTGTGGATCCAAGTAAAATTAAATCCTTGACAACTTCAATATTTTCTCGATTTATCCTGATGTTGCTTATTAGTCCAGTTGTGAGGAAATTTTTGTTTTCTTTATGTTGAGGTATAATCCATGCTGAAGGCTGTAGTCTTTGATCATCAGTAAATGCTTCAAGTTCTCTTCAGTTTCAGAAAGGAAGGTTGTGTCATTGCATATGACAGGTTGACAATGAGTCTTCCTCCAACCTGATGCTGCATTCTTCATATAGTCCAGCTTCTTGTATTACTTGCTCAGCATATAGATTGAATAATTATGGTGAAAAGATACGACCCTGACACACACCTTCCCTGATTTTAAACCATGCAGTATCCCCCTGTTCTGTTTGAATGACTGCCTCTCTGTCTGTGTACATGCTCCTCATGAGCACAATTAATTGTTCAGGAATTCCCATTCTTCGCAATGTTATCCATAATTTGTTATGATCCGTACAGTAGATTGCTTTGCATAGTCAATAAAACACAGGTAAATATCTTTCTGTATCCTCTGCTTTCAGCCAAGATTCATCTGACATTAGCAATGATATCCCTCCTTCCATATCCTCCTCTGAATTTGGCTTGAATTTCTAGCAGTTCCCTGTCAATGTACTACTGCAATCATTTTTTAATTATCTTCAGCATAATTTTATTTGTATATGGTATGAATGATATTGTTTGATGGTTTCCTCATTTTATTGGATCACCTTTCTTCGGAATGGGCACAAATACATATCTTGTCCAGTCAGTTGCCCAGGTAGTTTTCTTCCAAATTTCGTGGCACAGGCAAGTGAGTACTTCCAGGGTTGCATACGTTTCTTGAAACACCCATCTTAGTTTGAAAGCTCTGCTGAAATCTGTCCACCATGGGTGACCCTGCTGGTATTTTAAATACCAGTGACATAGCTTCCAGCATCACAGCAACATGCAAGCCACCCCAGAAAGACAAACTGATGGATGAGTGGTGGAATTACTTATTACAATGTGTTATTTAATCACTAACCACACTACCCTGATTTTTCTCTCTCCTCATTTTCATGATTTCATGTCATTCCCTCTTGCTGGTGACAGAGTTGTCTACATTTCTTAAAGAAGTGAAAGGAGATCCTATGTGGCTCTTGCTATGTACGGTTTAATGTCCAATAGCCTTTTCTTTTTATCATGAAACAGAATGAAAGCTGTGACCTATGCCCAGGAAATAAGATAAGGATTTTTTCTGCATGCCTGACTTCTCTCAGTTTTCAAGTATGAGTCAGTATTTACCTGTCATCCCAAAACATGTTGATGTCAAGCTCAGAGGAATTTAACTGGGCTTTTTTTTTTTTTTCCCAACCTTATTGGACCTTTTGTTAGCTTTCGCTTTTTATGAGCTGAATATTTCTAAGTGACAAACATGGTAGAATCCCTTTATAACAGAAGGTAAAGGGGCTGGGTTCACACTTAGCTTCAACTTGGAAACTCAGCAATGGTGACCCATCAGGCCATTATAACCCATATTTGCAGCAATTCTGGAGATAGTATTAGACCTACAGGGTACTGAATCCATGTAATCAATAGCTATTATGAGAAGAGTCTTCTGTACGTGAAAAAATAAAATATATTTAGGCAAGAAGTAGTAATCAAACAACTTTATTGAATTTGGCTTTTGTGATTTTTTTTTTTTTTTTGCTGAGGATGGACACATTTGGCTATTGTGTGTTCCCTTAGTAATGCATTATATCTTGTAGGCATGAAAACAATTAATTTTTAAATGTACGTGGTAACTTCAGTTATGCTGAAACATTTATCTTTGCTCGTTCTCTTTTCCTTAGGTATCTACATGATTTTTCCAGCTTACAGATGCTTTCTATCTTCTTGCCCTCTGCCTCTCACTAGACTCATCAAGTGGCTATTTAGAGAACAACAAAAAAAAAAAACCCAAAACCCAAAGTTACTTTCGCAGACTCTCACCTACTCAATGCTCCAGTAGTGCTCAAAGAGGTCCTTTCTTATCTGTGAGCTGTTCGTTTTTGTTAGCTTCTGTTGATTTCGCCCCCAGCTCGTGACAATCCCATCCGTAATGGAATGAAATGCTACCCAGTCCTGTGACATCCCTATGATCAGCTATGGATCTGCCCATTGTGATCCTTAGGGTTTTCATTGGCTGATTTTTGGAAATAGATTGCCAGATCTTTCTTCCTTGTCTGTCTTAGTTTGGAAGCTCTGCTGAAACCTGTTCATCATCAGAGCAACACACAAGCCACCACTGAGAGATGGGTAGTAGCTGTGCATGAGGCCCATCAATTGGGAATAGAACCCAGGTCTCCTGCATGGAAGGTGAGAATTCTACCACTGATCCACTAATGTCCTCTATCGGTGAACAAAAGCTGCATAAACTCAAAACAGACTCCCTGTCCAACCTCAAGAGGGACTTTCAGGAAAATTTATATGGTTAAATAAGATCATTTCTAATAATACATACGTAAGAAACAAAAACAACACAGATAATTTTCGGAGAGGATGCAACTGCATCAATTACCTCAATGGTAGTAGCCCTTGCTAACTGCAAAAAATGGTCTAGTAAAAAAAAAAAAAAAGGGCAAACAAAACATATTCCACTCTCATCATTCTAGGATAATCATCGAAAAAGTTTCAATGTATTGGGAAATATTAGTCCAAAGGACTAACAGACCACAACCAGCAAAGCCTCCACCAGACTGAGCCCAGCACAACTAGATAGTGCCCAGCTACCACCGCCGACTGCTCTGACAGGGATCACAACAGGGGGTCATGGACAGAGCTGGAGAAAAATGTAGAACAAAATTCTAACTCATAAAAAAAAGGACTTACTGAGCTGAAAGAGACCGGAGAAACCCCGTGAGTATGGCCCCAGGATAATTTTTTAGCTCAGTAATGAAGTCACTCCTGACGTTCACCTTTCAGCCAAAGATCGTTGCTATTGTTGTTAGGTGCCATTCAGTTGACGCTGACTCATAGTGACCTATGCGCAACAAAACAAAACACTGCCCAGCCAGTCCTGTGCCATCCTCACAATCATTGCTATGCTTAAACCCATTGTTGAAGCCACTGTGTCAATCCATCTCATTGAAAGTCTTCCTCTTTTTCACTGACCCTCTACTTTACCAAGCATGATTACCTTCTCCAGGGACTGATACCTCCTGACTGCATGCCAAATGTATGTGAGACTCAGTCTCTCCAACCTTGCTTCTAAGGAGCATTCTGATTGTACTTTTTCCAAGACAGATTTGTTCATTCTTTTGACAGTCCATGGTATATTCAATATTCTTCTCCAACACCACAATTCAAAGGTGTCCGTCTTCTTTGGTCTTCTTTATTCATAGTCCAGTTTTCACATGTATATGAGGTGATTGAAAATATCATGGCTTGAGTCAGCTTCACCTTACTCTTCAAGGTGACATCTTTGCTTTTCAACACTTTAAAGAGGTCTTTTGCAGCAGATTTGCCCAATGCAACGTGTCTTTTGATTTCTTGACTGCTTCTTCCAAGGGTGTTGATTGTGGATCCAGATAAAATGAAATCCTTGACTCTTCAATCTTTTCTCCATTTATCATGATGTTACTTATTGGTCCAGTTGTGAGGATTTTTGTTTTCTTTATGTTGAGGTGTAATCCATACTGAAGGCTGTGATCTTTGATCTTCCCCTCAGTAAGTATTTCAAGTCCTCTTCACTTTCGGCAAACAAGGTTGTGTCACCTGCTTAAGCAGGTTGTTAATGAGCCTTCCTCCAATCCTGATACCCTGTTCTTCTTCATATAGTCCAGTTTCTCAGATTATTTTCTCAGCATACAGATTGACTAGGTATGGTGAAAGGATACAGCCCTGATGCACACCTTTCCTGACTTTAAACCACGCAGTATCCCCTTGTTTTGTTCAAAAGACTGCTTCTTGATTCATGTACAGGTTCCTCATGAGCACAAGTGAGCATTCTGGAATTCCCATTCTCCTAAATATTATCTATAATTTGTTATGATCCACACAGACGAATGCTTTGCATGGTCTATAAAACACAGGTAAACATCTTTCTGGTATTCTCTGCTTTCAGTCAGGATCCATCTGATTTCAGCAAGGATACCCCTGGTTCTGCATCCTTTTCTGAATCCAGTTTGAATTTCTAGCAGTTCTCCATAGATATACTGCTGCAGCTGCTTTTGAGTGATCTTCAGCAAAATTTTACTTGCATGCAATATTAATGATATTGTTCCATAATTTCCACGTTTGGTTGATTCACCTTTCTTGGGAATAGGCATAAATATGGATCTCTTCCAGTCAGTTGGCCGGGTAGCTGTCTTCCAAATTTTGGGGCATAAACGAATGAGTGCTTCCAGCGCTGCATCTGTTTGTTGAAACATCTCGACTGGTATTCCGTCAGTTCCTGAAGACCTTCTGCCAATTCCTTGCTATGAGTCGGAATCGACTCGATGGCACTGGGTCGGGGTTTTCAGTGTAGTTTGGACTTCTTCCTTCAGTACCATCGGTTCCTGATCATATGTTACCTGCTGAAATGATTGACCATCAACCAATTCTTTTTGGAATAGTGACTCTGTGTATTCCCCCCATTCGCTTATGTTACTTCCAGAGTCCTTTAATATTTTCCCCCATAGAATACTTCAATATTGCAACTCAAGGCTTGAATTTTTTCTTCAGTTCTTTGAGCTTGAGAAATGCCGTGCATGTTCTTCCCTTTTGGTTTTCCATCTCCAGGTCTTTGCACATGTCGTTGTACTACTTTGCTTTATCCTCTCAATTTGCCCTTTGAAATCTTCTGTTCAACTCTTTTACTTCATCATTTCTTCCTTTTGCTTTAGCTACTCAACATTCAAGAGCAAGTTTCTGAGTCTCTTCTGACATCCATTTTGGTCTTTTCTTTCTCCCCTGTCTTTTTAAAGACCTCTTGCTTTCCTCATACATGATGTCCGTGTGTCATTCCACAACCCATCTTGTCTTCAGTCATTAGTGTTCAATGTGTCAAATCTGTTCTGGAGATGGTCTCTAAATTCAGGTGGGATATATTCGGGTTCATACTGTGGCTCTTGTGGACTTGTTCTAATTTTCTTCAGTTTCAACTTGAACTTCCATATGAGAAATTGATGGTCTGTTCTGCAGTCGGGCCCTGGCCTTGTTCTGACTGATGATATTGAGCTTTTCCATCATCTCTTCCCACAGATGTAGTCGATTTGACTCCTGCTTATTCCATGTGACAAGGTCCACATGTATTGTTGCCGTTTATGTCAGTGAAAAAAGCTATTTGTGATGAAGAAGCCATTGGTCTTGCAAAATTCTATCATGAGATCTCTGGCATGGTTTCTATCATCGAGGTCATATTTTCCAGCTAAGGATCCTTCTTCTTTGTTTCTAACTTTCGCATTCCAATCACCAGTAATTATCAATGCATCCTGATTGCATGTTTGATCAATTCCAGACTGCAGAAGTTGGTAAAAATCCTCAATTTCTTCATCTTTGGCCTTAGTGGTTGGTGCTGAAATTTGAATAATAGTTTTATTAACTGGTCTTCCTTGTAGGTGTATGGATATTATCCTATCACTGACAGCGGTGTGCTTCAGGATAGACCTTGAAATGTTCTTTTTGATGATGAACACAATGCCATTCCTCTCCAAGTTGTCATTCCCAGCATAGTAGACCATATGACCGTCTGATTCAAAATGGCCAATACCAGTCCATTTCAACTCACTAATGCCTAGGATATCAATGCTTTTGTGTCCCATTTCATTTTTGATGACTTCCAATTTTCATAGATGCATACTTCATACATTCTGGGTTCTGATTATTAATGGATGTGTGCAGCTGTTTCTTCTCATTTTGAGACATGCCTCATCAGCAAATGAAGGTCCTGAAAGCTTGACTTCACCCACATCATTAAGTTTGACTCTACTTTGGGGAGGCAGCTCTTCCCCAGTTGTCTTTTGAGTGCCTTCAAACCTGAGGGGCTCATCTTCTGGCACTATATCAATGTTCAGCTGCTATTCATAAGGTTCTCACTGGCTAAATCTTTTCAGAAGTAGACTACCAGGTCCTTCTTCCTAATCTCTTAGTCTGGAAGCTCTCCTGAAACCTATCTGCCATTGGTGACCTTGCTGGTATTTGAATACCAGTGGCATAACTTCTACCATCACAGCAACACACAAGCTCCCACAGTATGACAAACTGACAGACACGTGGGGAAGCCAAAGATTAGACAGGCTCATAACACAAAACAAGACTAAATGGGCACCCCAGCCCAGGAGCAAGGACAAGAAAGCAAGAGGGGACAAGAAAACTGATAATAGGGAACCCAAGATTGGGAAGGTGAGAGTGTTGAAAGTCACAGAGTTGGCAACCGACGTCACTAAACAATAAGTGTACTAATTGCTCAATGAGAAGCTACTTTGTTCTGTAAACTTTCATCTAAAGTATAATAAAATATGAAAATAAAGTTTCAGTGTGGGGGTCCTCTAAATGGTTTTCCCCTCCTGCATTTTAAATTACTGTTTTGTAACAGTTTAAATTGCATACAATTTGAAAAACACATACCATTTGGCCCGCCCTATTTTTTTTTATTGTAGATCAAGAGTGCCTGGGCCATGCAAGTGGTTAACATGTTTGGCTGTTAATTGGAAGGTTGGAGGCTTGAATTCACCCAGAGGTACTTCAGAAGAACAGCCTGGTAATGTACTTCCAAAAAATCAGCCATTGAAAACACTATGGGGCACAGTTTACTCTTGACACATATACAGTTGCCACGAACTGAAGTCAACTCAAACACCGGTGGGTACTGGTTATTGCAGTACGAGGTAAGAGATTAATTCAGCCTGTAACAGAAGGACATACTTAACCTTCTAAAGTGTTAGAAACATCAGTCAACATTAGCTGAATGCCCGCTTTGTGCCAGAAACTTTTCTAGGTGTTACAGATACAGCAATAAATAAGAGAGACACCGTTACTAACCTCAAGTTCAGTGGCTATATAGCCAACTGAATATTTAATTTCTCAGTATTACTTTGCTTCACTACACTTAGTTTTTCCCCCAAGAACACTGGTGGATACTTTTGCCTAACCAAAATGGTGTATTACTAAATTATGTCTTTTTTTTTTTTTTTTTTACTTGTTTTAGTTTTGCCCAGAACAAAAGGACAGTCTGCCCCCAAAGGTAAATTCAACCTTCCATTTGTAATAAGGCAGAAAATATGTAATTTTTTAAGTGACATTTTCTTAGTTTCTCCTCAGAGTTTAAAAAAAAAAAAAAAAAACCCTCAGGTTCAAGCCTTTGCCAGGATGCCCAATTATTTTATATCTGAAGAAAATAAAGGAGAGACAAGACATAAGAAATGAAAGTGAGGCAAGTTAGATGTCAAAGGGCCCTAGTTAGAACTTTTCCTTTTTTAAACTATGGCTTCAATGTCAGAAAATTACTAAACAAACACTCCATGACACTTGCCACTCATCTGTAAAAGGCCTCCTCCAGGGGACTGGCTGAAACAGTCTGAAAAGTGTAAAATCATAGCTCCCAATCAGAGCTCCAAGTTTCCTGGAAGCAATTCAGGATGTTCACTTTTCCATGCTTTGTGAAGTCAGCTCCAAGCTGTGCTTTTCCGGTTGATGCTCCAAGGAAAAAAGCCATGGTGAGACGCACATTGAAGAGGCTACATGTCTGGCCTATTCACTTGGACTACGTTGGAAGGAACCAGATCGTAGTTTTAAATAGAAGTTCTGGAACCACTTGCTTAGTATTATTGTCTCATCCGTAACTTTTTACCTGTCCAGCTGAATAAAGAAAACAATCTAAAGAGAAATATAAACCAAAATGTCATTGCCATTCAAAGCTTCACCTTTTTCCAGACGCACTTTAAGTTATCCTCCTTCCTGTTGAAGAACTGTTGTTCCAAAAGCCATGGACCCTGGGCAGCTCACTGGGGGAACTTGGGGCACACTCAGTTATGTTTAGGCCTGTAATACAGCGACAGCAGACAGTAGTGTACATTCAGTTGGCTGTGAGTGGGGGAAAAACTGTTTCCACTTGGATTGCTGAGTAGATTAAGCCTTGAAGAATGTGATAGATACGAGCTGGGGGCCCCCTGCCCTCCACGCAGGCCAGATCCCATTCCTGTGAACATTTGGCAATGCTTACAGCTGGAACAAATGCTTCCTAATTTCCAAAGCCGTGGCTACAGGTGTTTCAGTATGAGCATTCTTTTGCCTTCCAGAACTTGGTGGGTACCATCCCAAGAAAGCCATATCTAAAACTCAAATGAATCTTTGCTTTGGGTCTGGCTGTAACAATGGGCAGGGAACTTAGTTGAGAGTGACAAGTGGAAAGGTGTCTGTAATATAGTTATAAATTGGTTTGTTTTTATTGGGTCAGATTCTTATTCTGTGAACACAGTAATAATTCTTTCATAGGGCTTCATAGGATAAGAATCTAGACTCTGGCCTGGGGTTTAACCTTTAGTGAGTATGAGTATTTGGTTCCTTACAGAAGGTAGCAGTGGGACATCTGAAATTCTCTGTTCCCACCTTTGGGGACTGGTGTTAACTTGCCCTTAGCTAGCACTGGGCAGACTCAGATCAGCATTAATTACTAGAGGGCTTAGCTACGGCACCGAATCACTGGGAGGGCTAAATAGCAAACCATAGACAGAGAGGGTGGTGTAGAGCTGGGGAAGTGCACCAATGCCTTCTCCTTACAGCTGTTGGAAAACTTAATGTGCCCTGAATATCTTTGACACCAGCATTTTCTGTCATCTGTGACGTGGCTTTACCCATTAATGTCTGAGTATCTGCACATACATCTGGGCAGCTTTTATTGCAGAGCTGTGAAAGGTTCAAACTGTAGCCATAGTAACAACACTACCAATAACAAAGACACAAACATAACCCTGAATGATTTCTGTGTCTATCATTCTCCCATAGGCCTGTGTCTTTATCTTTTATGCAGAATTTAAGGGCTATTCCTTGAATTATAGCTATTCATATATACTTTATTACCCATTCTACTGAATGTTCCTTGGGGACAGAAGCCATATTCCAATCATCTTTGTAACAAACATGGGACAATGAGAAGGATGTAGCCTTTGGAATCAAATTCACATGTGCTTGAATGCCAAACTTTCCTATTTTGATAGCCATGTGCAATGTAATTAGTTTCTCCAAGCCTTAGTTTACTTATGTGTAAAATGGGAATAATACCCTGATCCTAAAGTTATTAGTTCCTGTCTTTATTTTATATCCACTTCACAGTGGTCTACCATAGCATGGTCTTTACATGCACATGGTAGACATTTGTAATATCCGAACTGAGTTCTTGCAAATAAGGAGCTAGTATTTTCACAGAACAGAAAAAAATTTTATTTAGCAATCCTACATTTGAATGAATCAGGGAGAGAACTAGAGAAACCTACAAACTGTCCAAGTCTATAGAATGCATTGGTGGCAGGTCCGGGATAAAATCCAGAGTTCTGGATCTTAGATGAGCTCCTTAAGGTCATGTAAGGCCTTCTATAAATGATGATTTTACAGTAAGCAATGGTCCATCAGGAAATAGAACACAGCAGGCAGGCAAATGATAGGTCTTCTGAGAATCTTACCACGGATAATGCAGTTTCTGGATGCACTGCACATTGGCTTCATTGCCTTGGTCAAAGACAGTAAGTGAACAAAGACAGGCTTGAGAACACTTGAAAGGTATGTGTTATTAGCTGGGAGAATAATGTCCACACTGTGGCCTACAAGGAAACCTTTGCAGAGTAGCAGTTAAGTGTGACAGCTGCTAACCAAGAGGTCAGCAGTTAGAATCCACCAAGCACTTCTTGGAAACTCTATGGGGAAGTTCTACTCTGTCCTGTAGGGTTGCTATGAGTCAGAATCAACACGATGGCAATGGGTTTGGTTTTTTTTTTTTTTTTTTGGTAGCCTATGAGCTAAGGGAATGGGGTAAAGGTGACTAAGAAGAAACTACAATACAGCTAATTGTCCACCCCCACCACTTCTCCATACGTTGGAGTACCACACTGGAGATGGTGCACCTCTCCATCTACTTCAATACCACACAGGAGAATCAAGAGAAGAATAAGAGTACTGTCAGACCAAGACTACAAATGACATTACTACAGGCATATCAAAAAGAGTGACTGCCAGGATTCCCCAGTGGATCCTCTCCTGGTTGAGGCATTAGGGTGTGATGGGAGGACCTTTGGCCTAGGAACAATAGGTCACACAGCTCCTTTGCTGTGTCCTTGCATTGTCAAATTTGTCATAGCCAAAAAGCTTTTCCATCTGTAGATTCTCTTTTTACTCTTTTGGTGAAGTCTTTTGATGAGTATAGTGTTTAATTTCTAGAATATCCCCAGTATCTAGCTTATCTTCTGTTGTTTGTGTATTGTTAGTTATGGTTTGCATCCTATCTATGCCATGTACAAGGGCATCTAAAGTTGACCCTATTTTTTCTTCTATGATCTTTATAGTTTTTAGTTTTGTATTTAGGTCTTTTATTCATTTTGAATTAGTTTTTGTGTATGGTGTGGGGTATGGGTTTCCTTTCATTTTTTTACTGATGGACATCCAGTTTTGCCAGTACCATTTGTTAAAAAGACTGTCTTTCCCCCCATTTAATGGACTTTGGGCCTTTGTTGAAGATCAGGTGACCGTAGGTGGATGGATTTATATCGGGTTCTTGACTCGGTTCCATTGGTCAATGTGTCTGCTGTCATTATACCAATACCAGGCTATTATGACTTCCATAGCTGTAGAATGAGTTCTGAGGTCAGGTAGTGAGAGGTCTCCTACTTTATTCTTTTTCAGTAGTGCTTTACTTATCTAGGACCTCTTTCCTTCCACATAAAGTTAATGATTAGTTTTTCCATCACATAAAAGAATGCTGTTGGTATTTGGATTGGGATTGCATTGTATTTGTAGATTGTTTGGGTAGTCTTTTTTTTTTCTTTTAATTTCATTTTTGGTGAAAATATACTCAGCAGATCATAACCCCATTCAACAATCTCTACATGGCAATGGCAATGGGTACATTCTTCATGTTGTGTCAACATTCTTGCTATCTTACCCTATATTATTTTACCTCTGTTGACTTAGACTCACTTTCCTCATAAACTACTCATCTATGCTTTAGAGTTACTGTTGTCGATTTGATCTGGTATAGAGAATTCTTTAAAATAGCACAATGTGCAAAGCAAACATTCTTTACTAATTCAGCTGAATTGTTTAGTTTTAAGATTACTTCAGGGGACAGTTTCAGTTTAGGGTTCAAATATTCTCTAAGACTAACAGATTTGGAAGACAGCTACCTGGCTAATCAACTGGAAGAGATCCATATTTATGCCCATTCCCAAGAAAGGTGATCCAACCAAATGCAGAAATTATCAAACAATATCATTAATATCACATGCAAGCAAAATTTTCCTGAAGGTCATTCAAAGGCGGCTGCAGGAGTATGTAGACAGGGAACTTCCAGAAATTCAAGCTAGATTTAGAAGAGGATGTGGAACCAGGTATATCATTGCTGATGTCAGATGAATCCTGGCTGGAAGCAGAGAATACCAGAAAGATGTTTACCTGTGTTTTATTGACTATGCTAAGGCGTTCAACTGTGTGGATCATAACAAATTATGGATAACGTTGTGAAGAATGGGAATTCTGGACCACTTAGTTCTGCTCGTGAAGAATGTGTACATGGATCAAGAGGCAGTCGTTTGAACAGAATAAGGGGATACTGCATGGATTAAAGGCAGGAAAGGTGGGCATCAGGGTTGTATCCTTTCACCATACCTATTCAATCTGTATGCTGTGCAAATAATCCAAGAATCTGGACTATATGAAGAAGAACGGGGCATCAGGATTAGAGAAAGACTTACTAACAACCTGCTTATGCAGATGATACAACCTTGGTTGCTGAAAGTGAAGAGGACTTGAAGTACTTACTGATGAAGATCAATGACCACAGCCTTCAGTATGGATTACACCTCAAAGTAAAGAAAACAAAAATCCTCACAACTGGACTAATGAGCAACTTCATGATAAATGGAGAAAAGTTTGAGGTTTGTCATTCTACTTGGATTCACAATCAACAGACAGGGAAGCAGCAGTCGAGAAATCAAAAGATGCATTGCATTGGGCAAATCTGCTACAAAAGACCTCTTTAAAGTGTTGAAAAGCAAAGATGTCACCCTGCAGACTAGGGCGTGCCTGACCCAAGCCATGGCATTTTCAATCATCTCATATACATGCAAAAGCTGAACAACGAATATGAAAGACCGAAGAATTGATGCCTTTGAATTGTGGTGTTGGAGAAGAATATTGAATATACCATGGACTGCCAAAAGAATGAAAAAATCTGTTTTAGAAGAAGTACAACCAGAATTAGAAGCAAGGATGATGAGACTACATCTCACATAGTTTGGACATGTTATCAGGGGGGATCTGTCCTTGAAGAAGGACATCATGCTTGGTAAAGTAGAGGGTCAGTGAAAAAGAGGAAGACCCTCAAGAGGGTTTTCCTCTTGAGATGGATTGACACAGTGGCTGCAACAATGGGCTCAAGCATAGT
The DNA here is from genome assembly GCF_030014295.1 of Loxodonta africana. NCBI lineage: Eukaryota > Metazoa > Chordata > Mammalia > Proboscidea > Elephantidae > Loxodonta > Loxodonta africana. Next base: position 72,467,533 of record NC_087346.1, on the reverse strand, counting down.
AACAATTGTGAGGATGGTGCAGGACTGGGCAATGTTTTGTTCTTTTGTGCATAGAATCACTATGAGTCGGAACCAACTTAAAGGCACCTAACAACAACAACAGATTTGGGGGTTTCTTCAGCCTCCAGGGATCCAATAATCCTGAATTCCATAAGAAATTTGAAATTCTGTTCCACATTTTTTCCCTTTAGATCAGGACTCATCTACTGAGTCTTTGATCAAAACATTCAGTAATGGTATACAGGCACAATCCAGTTCTTCTCGTCTCATGCCAAAGGAAGCAGTAGTTCATGAAGGCAACTAGATTTGCAGTCCAGTTCCTTCTTCAGTTCCTGGGTCTCCTTCTTCTGCTGCTGCTCCAGGTGAATCAAGGCTAATTGTTGTGTTTCAGATGGCTGCTTATAACATTTTAAGACACCAGACACTACTCACCAAACTAGGGGTAGAACAGAAACTCTAAAAAACTGTGTTAGGTCAGTTGGCTGGGCAGGCCCATGAAGCCATGACCCTAAGCCTTTGAACCAAAAGAATTAATTTCGTGAGGTGTTTGGTCGTACCTAGGTAGTATCAGCAACTTCATCTTCTTTTTGTTGTTGTTGTTGCAATAGAATAATTTAGGCTAAATAAAATATCTATAAAATGAGCTATTCCTGTTGCTGTTGTTGTAACACCTTTTCATTTTCAGGGGAAAACTAGAAAGGAATTTTACTGACTGAAGGGAAATCCTGGATCAGGTTTGCCTTACTTAGTACCTTAGCTCCACGGAGCTCAGACATACTCAGAGATAGACAGCATAGTCTCCATCTGTCTCTCTTTGTCTTTGGTCTGTATCAGGATTAGGGGATAAAAAGAGCAGAGATGACAGTGAGAGGCAAGGGCAAAGAAACCAAGGAGAAAGAAAGGATGTTTGTTGTGGGAAGGGAAAACCCGTGGTTGGATAAGTTGGGAAGGTAGAGGGAGAGGAAAGAGGAAAAGAAAAGAAGGGAGAAGCAAGGAGTTGAAAATTCAGATGCTGTATTAGTTTCCTAGGGCTGCCATAATTAAAAAAAAAAAAAAATTAGGTACCACAAAATGGGTGACTTTAATTGACACAAATTTATTGTCTCACAGTTCTGGAGGCTATAGTTTGAATTCTGGGTGTCAGCAATACCATGCTCCCTCTGAAGTCTCTCGGGGTAATCTTTTCTTGTACCTCTCAGCTTCTTGTAGCTCCAGATGTTCCTTGACTTACAGATGCATCTTTGCACAGCTGTCTTTCCTCTGTCTGTCTCTCTGTGACCTTTCTCATCTTTTACAAGGAGACCACTCAGATGGGATTAGGTCTCACTCTAGTATGACCTTATGTTAACTGATCCTCAAAGACCCTGTCTCCAATCATTCTCAAGTACCAGGGGCTAGGACTTCAACATACCTTTGAGGGGACATAATTCAACCCATAACAGATTCCAAAAATTCCCAGCAGATAATAAAAAAGAGGGACACATGAACCAGAGAAGAAGTCCAGAGCGAGTGTTGACGACTGCAAGGAATAGGAGAGTGCATGCCCCATTGACACAGTCCCTGCCTATTTTTATCCGGAAAGAACATGGCTTATTTTGTTGTATCTTCTGATTTTTCTAAAAAGCAGGAAATCCAAACTTTTATGTGAATTATTCCAGTTTCTAAATATTGATAAAACACTGTTTATCACAAAAAAAGTCTTCAAAACAGATTTGATCCAAGGGCCACCAGTGTGCTACCAACAAAGAACAGGTAAGGGAAGGGACCCCTGTCAGATAGGAATGGAGCGATTTTCACAAAACAGAAGGGGGCTAGAGAGCAAGAGTAAGGGAAGAAGGAGCTGGCAAAGAAGCCAAGAAGGACACAAGATAATAAATGTACTGGGATCATGACTGGGACGTGAGTTTTGGAAGCTGGCAATGTACTAGTTGGAATTTCAGCTTTTGTTGAATAAGCTACTTCACCTCTGGGGGGTTTCCACTTCCTCTGTGAAAAGGGAAATAGTACTTCCCTTGCACGGTTGTTGCAATAATCAGATGAGCTACTCTATATGAACATTCCTGTAGCATGTGGTTGATGCTCCATAGACGTTCATTCATTTTCTTTGTTTCCTTTCAGGAGCTGGAATGGTTTGGTCCCAAGGGGATAACTCACTGGTCTGGAGGATCAAACTCTCTTATTCTGGAAAGCTATTGAGTAGGCCTTGGATATTCAGGGGATTAAGAATCCTTTTGAGAACTGTATGAAATATATGGATTTAGTCTTCAGAAAAATACACACGGCAAAACACACACACCCTTTGCTTCCATTTCAGGAGGTCATGAGTCCTCTGAAATCTATGAATTCCAAGTCAGGACTACCCTTTTTTATAATCAGCCTGTCCCAAAGCATCAAAAATATTAAGTATTATGACAATTGGTCTCTGGAGTTTATAACTATAGATTTGAATCCAGATAAAGTTTTAAATCTGGGGTGTGTGTGTGTATGCACACACACACATGCATATTATATAGTCTTTGCTCTTGTAGAGGAGTCCCTGAGTGACACAAACAGTTAAGTACTCTGCTACTACCTAAAGGTTGGCAATTCAAATCTACCCTGGAGCACCTCCAAAAAAAGACCTGATGATTTACTTCCAAAAAATCAGCCCTTGAAAATGCTATGGAGCACAGTTCTACTCTGACACACATGGGGCCGCGATGAGTTGAATAGACTTGATGGCAACTGGTTTATTTTTGTTTTTCTTTTTTGCTCACGTAGGCTGACTCTTCCCAGCCCTAGCATCATAAGAAAGGAATTGGCTGTACCACCTGGTCAAATGTACACATCTGTTTGAAATGATTCCAAGGAGCCAGAGGACACGGGCTGTGGAAAGATTGAATTGGGTGGGGGACAGGCTGAATCTGTCACTAATTGTAAAGGAATGAACTAAAGGATACTCCTCTCTATGATCTGTGAGTGACTGGGACTGAAGGGGTGCTGGGCTGGGCCCACTGGTGGGCATAACATGATGTTTGGAATATGATTCAAGTAGAAAGTATGAACTCAAGGTAATAATAGAGGCCAGGTCACCTTCCCCTGAAAATAATGCCCTCTGTACATGCTAACAGAACACTACCAGGCAAGAGGTAGCAAAACACTCCAGCAGTATCCATCCACCTCATTTATTTAATGCTCTATACTTTGAGACTACCTCTCATCTGTCTTTGTTGTACTGTGATGGGTTGCGGGTTGCTGTGATACTGAAAGCTATGTCACCAGTATTTCAAATGCCAGCAGGGTCACCCATGTTGGACAGGTTTCAGCAGAGCTTCCAGATTAAGAAAGACTAAGAAGAAGAACCTGGTGATCTACTTCTGAAAAACTAGCCAGTGAAAGTCTTATGAATAGCAGCAGAACATGGTCTGATATAGTGCTTGAAGATGAGCCCCTCAGGTTGGAAGGCACTCAAAATATGATTAAGGAAGAGCTGCCTCCTCAAAGTAGAGTCGGCCTTAATGATGTGAATGGATTCAAGCTTTCAGAAACTTTATTTGCTGATGTGGAACAACTCAAATTGTAAAGAAGAACTGCAAACATCTACTAATAATTGGGACATGGAATATACAAAGTGCGAATCTAGGAAAATGAGAAGTTGTCAAAAATGAAATGGAACACTTGAAGACTGATATACTAGGCATCAGTAAGCTGACACGGATTGGTATTGGGCACTTTGAATCTGACAATCATATGGTCTACTATGCCAGGAATGACAAATTGAAGAGGAACAGTAAAGCATTCACTGTCACAAAGAACATTTCAAGATCTGTCCTGAAGTACAATGCTACCAGTGATAGGCTGATATCCATATATCTACAAGGAAGACCAGTTAGTACAACTATTATTCAAATTTATGTGACCACTAATGCCAAAGATGAAAAAATTGAAGATTTTTACCAACATCTGCCATCTGAAATTGATCAAAATGCAATCAATATGCATTGATAATTACTGGTGATTGGAATGCGAAAGTTGGAAACAAAGAAGAAGGGTCAGTAGTTAGAAAATATGGCCTTGGTGATAGAAATTATGCCAGAGATTGTATGATACAACTTTGCAAGACCAACTACCTATTCATTGGAAATACCTTTTTTCAACAACATAAATGGCGACTATGCATGTGGACCTCGTCAGATGGAATACACAGGAGTCAAATCAACTACATCTGCGAGAAGAGACTATGGGGAAGCTCAATATCATCAGTCAGAGCAAGGCCAGGAGCCAGTTGCATAACAGACCACCAATTGCTCAAATGCAAGTTGAAACTGAAGCTAAAGAGAATTAAAACAAATCCACAAATGCCAAAGTATGACCTTGAGCCTATCCCATCTGAATTTAAAGACCATCTCACAAATAGATCTGACATGTTGAACACTAATGAATGAAGACCAGACAGTTGTAGGATGTTATCAAGGACATCATACATGAAGAAAGCAAAAGGCCATTAAGAAGACAGAAAAATAAGAAAAGACCAAAATGGATGTCAGAAGAGATTCTGAAACTTGCTCTTGAACACTTTAGCTCTTTAGAGTAGCTAAAGTGAAAGGAAGAAATGTAAAAGAAAAAAAAGAAATGTAAAAGTAAAAGAGCTGGATAGAAGATTTCAAAGGACAGCACAAGAAAACAAAGTAAGATACTACGATGAAATGTGCAAAGACTTAGATTTAGAAAACCAAAAGGGAAGAACATGCTCAGCATTTCTCAAGCTGAAAGAATTAAAAAAATTCAAGCCTTAAATTGCATTATTGAAGGATTCTTTGAATGACGCAAGAAGCATCAAAAAGAAGATGGGAGAAATACATAAAGTCACTGTAGCAAAAAGAATTGGTGGATATTCAACCATTTCAGGAGGTAGCATATGATGAAGAAACGATGGCATCGAAGGAACAAGTCCAAGATGCACAGAAGGCACTGGCGAAAAACAAGTCTTCAGGAATTGATGAAACATCAATTGAGATGTTTCAACAAACGGATGCAATCCTGGAAGCACTCACTTGTCTACACCAAGAAATTTGGAAGACAGTTACCTGGGCAGTTGACTGGAAGACATCCATATCCATGTCCATTCCAAAGAAAATTGATCCAACAGAATGTAGAAATTATTGAACAATATAATTAATATCACTCACAAGTAAAGTTTTGCTGAAGATAATTCAAAAACAGCTGCGGCAGTACATCAGCGAGGAACTGACAGTAATTCAAGCTAGATTCAGAACAGGATGTGGAACGAGATAATATTGCTGATGTCAGATGCATCTTGGCTGAGGGCAGAGAATACCAGAGGGATGTTTACTTGTGTTTTATTGTCTATGCAAAGGCATTCAACTGTGTGGATCATAACAAATTATGGGTAACATTGCGAAGAATGGGAATTCCAGAACACTCATGAGGAACCTGTACAAGTGGCAGTTATTTGAACAGAACAAGGGGGTACTAAAAAAAAAAAGTGATTTTAAATCAGGAAAAGTGTGCATCAGAGTCATATTCTTTCAGCATACTTATTCAATCTGTATGCTGAGCAAATAATCCAAGAAGCTGGACTATATGAAGAGGAACTAGACATCAGGATTGGAGGAAGATTCATTAAACAATCTGTGTTATGCAGATGACACAACTTTGATTGCTGAAAGTGAAGAGGACTTGAAGCACTTACTGATGAAGATCAAAGACTACAGCCTTCAGTATGGATTACACCTCAATACAAAGGAAGCAAAAATCCTCACAACTGGACCAATAAGCAACATCATGATAAAGAAAGAAAAGATTGACCTTATCAAGGATTTCATTTTACTTAAGTCTACAATCAACGCCCACAGAAGCAGCAGTCAAAATCTCAAAAGACTTATTACATTGGGCAAATCTGCTGCAAAAGACTTCTTAAAAATGTTCAAAACAGAGATGTCACCTTGAGCACTAAGGCGCGCCTGACCCAAACCATGGTATCTTCAACGATCTCATATGTATGGGAAAGCTGGACAATGAATAAAGAAGACTGAAGAAGAATTGATGCCTTTGAATTATGGTGTTGAGGAAGAATATTGAATACACCAAGAACTGTCAGAAGAACAAACAAATCTGCCTTGGAAGAAGTAGAGCCAGAATGCTCCTTAGGAGGGGGGGTGGCTTGACTGGGTATGTTATCAAGAGGGACCAAGTGCCTGGAAAAGGACATCATGCTTGGGAAAGTAGAGTGTCAGTGAAAGGGAGGAAGATTCTCAATGAGGTGGGTTGACATAGTAGCTGAAACAACGGGCTCAAACATAGCATTGTGAGGATGGCACAGGACTGAGCAGGCAGTGTTTCATTCTGTTGCAGGTAGGGTTGCTATGAATCAGAACTGCCTCAATGGCACCTAACAACAACAACGTAGTTTGTGAAGTAATTTGCATAGTATTTTTGGGAAACTCAGCTAGATGCATTTCTCACCTCTCAGTAATTAATATACTTGATACAGATGGAAATGGTTTAATATGTAATTGCTTTTTCTTCCTGCATTTACCTAAAACTCAAGGGCTGAGAGCTAAGAAATACAGTTTTTTATGTATGCAAATCTGCCTCAAGCTTAAAAGTCTACAATTTTGTAGTTTTTATACGTTGTAAACCAAAGACAAACAAGGCTAAAAATCACACAGGAAGAGAGATCTTCTGAAAATATACAGGAGTCAAGTCCTGTGAGATCCCCAGCTGAGTGGAAAGCACTCCCCTCTGTGACAAAGCACCAGGTCTCCCTCTGGTGGCTGCTGGTTTGAGATGGAGGCTCGTCTCCCTAGACGGTCCAGAGCCCTTCACACTCTGCCAGATGCGGCCAGTTTGGGAACCTGTGTTTCTCCCTAACTAAACCAGTTGCCAGTCAATTCTGACTCATGGCAACCCCATGTGTGTCAGAGTAGAACAGTGCTCTGTAGGGTTTTCAATAGCTGATTTTTTTTTTTTTTTTTTTTTTTTTTTTTGAGAAGATAGACAGGCCTTTTGTCTAAGGCACCTCTGAGTGGACCCAAACTTCAACCTTTCGGTTAGCTCCACAAAGGGATTCTTCTCCTTAACTACTCAGCTATTAAAGAAGTGGTCATGGGGGCCCTGCAGGAAATCAGCAGAATCGTTCAGGAAATGTGAAGTTGTAAAGGAACTTCCTGGGTTTTGAATGCATGGGTTACCATCTTGAGAGTTGTTTTCTTTGGAAAGTAGAAGTCAATGGCCCTGTTTCTTATTTGTTGTTACAAAAAATACAATTTCATAAAAAAATATTTTTCCAGTTTTATTATCTATTGCTCCCCCACCACTGTAAAGACGCAGGAAGAAATGCAATACATAAGCAGGTGTTCTATATGCTCAAGTAGGTAAGACTTGGACAATATCCTTGGATCCCTTTCCAGGACACCTGTATTTTGTGGGTCCTGTGGGCTCACCTGCATTTGGGATCTGCCTGTATCTAGGAGGAGTAAGTACCAAAGTGTGTGATGACCTGCAGAAGACGGCCTGTGGGGAGGAAATGTGAAGTAAATGGAGGCTTTCAACAGGAACTGAGTTAAATGAATCTTGGATTTGATTGAAATTCTACAGTTAAACTGGAAAAACTGGACTGAGTTTGTGGGGTAGAGCAGAAATTGCCAAAGAGAGGGATGGGGAGGATTCAAGGTCTAGAAAATTGTGTTCACTTAAGAAAATAGACATTTATTTTTGCACCCCTTACGCATTAGATGGACTGCGTAACTGTGGACCACCACAGCCGTTACACATACTGTAACTGTGACTTAATTAAGCAGGGCTCTTTTATCTTTTTTTTTTCTTTTATCTATCTGGGGGATAGAAAAATACAAAAAGCTCTTGTGAGGAAAGGAGGCCAACAATAAAGAAAAATAATTCTTATTATTATGTCCTAAGTGTGTTATTACAAGATTTGCAACAAATTTGTACAGTACGTGTTATTATTTCCATTTTACAGATAAGGAAATTGAGGCTCATATAATTAATTTGCCCAAAGTCACACAGAAGAGACAGAACTACAATTCAAAAGTCATGTCCTTTCTCTACAGAAGGGAGAACAGAAATGCAAAAAGATTAATTCTGCTGACTTCACGATTTTGCTTAGGGGTAAATTCCTACTTTAAAGGATTCAGATTTCTCTTTACAAAGTTAATAAAGGTCTTTTCATTTGCTGATCAAAAAATTTGTGTTTTTTTCCAGTTCCGACACAAGGTGGCAGCATTTCTCCAATGATATAGTTATCAAATAGTGCTACAGGAATTGGCAATGGAGCTAGAAGTAGAAATCAAGGGATAAGCACCAAGAATGATATGATAAAAAGAGGAAAGATTCCTAAAATTGTGAAAGTCTCCCTAATGAAATAAAGACTTTCAAATTCAATAGCTTCCGGTCTCACTGCCGCTTTGTTGTTTTGGACCGTCAAATCGACTCCGACTCAAAGGAAAATTTAATCATATTAGATCATTTTAGAGCTCTTCTTGTTTCTACCACTAGATGGCAACGAAACCCAAACCCAGTGCCGTCGAGTCGTTTCCGACTCACAGCGACCCTACAGGACGGAGTAGAACTGCCCCATAGAGTTTCCAAGGAACGCCTGGCGGATTTGAACTGCTGATCCTTTGGTTAGCAGCGTAGCAATTAACCACTATGCCACCAGAGTTTCCTGGATGGCAACGAAGACCCCCTTAAATATCTAATGTCTATTTTGGTTTTTGTTTGTTCGTTCTTTGTTTTGAAAGTTGATAGTACTATTCTGAAAATTCACCAGTCTACAAGTTTACCCATAGTTCCCAGTTCCATCTCTTCAAGATGCTGTGAGTTCTTTGGAAAGTAGGACGCCCTGATGATTTCTCAGGTCAGTTGCCTCTCTCTGAGCTGTCTCTGGCATTTTCCTTGGGAGCCAGTGCAGGGATTCAAACTTGCATTTTCTTCATGCTTGGTCTAATATGTTTAGTGATTTTTCACCCCCAATCCCACCCTTGACAACTAATCCTTCTTGGGTTCTTCCTTTGAATAGCGTCTGAACTGTCAATTCCTTCCTGTTGGATTCTATGCCAGGAATACGAGCAACTCCCATGGCCCTCCACCACCCATCATCCCTGATACTTTATGAAATGCCATTCTCAATTCACCTCAACTAGTGTGCAGGCTATGCACGGACAACTCCTTAAAGCTGAGACCATGTCCTGGGGAAGTCTCTATAACAGCTTTTCAGCCAAGAGATTAGCACAACATATACACTCAATGTGAGTTTATTGAATGAATGGGTAATCATTTGTCTTTCACAGACATGTTGACTGTAATTTCACTTGTGTCAGGGATGCTGATAGTATATGTCCTGAGAAAGAAGCTTTCAGTACGTCTGCTTAGAAGCAGGCCCAGCTACCGCCTCTTGTGAGGGATGCAGATGATGACATTACGGTGAGTCAGGGTCACCCATGAGAAAAGGAGGGCTAGTGAGTGAGGGGAGAGCACCGTGAGCAGAGTGTGGTGACTCCTGAAACAATGACACAACTTCTAGTGCCATTTTATAGTATGGTGATGGACTACAATGAACCATTCTCATTCTCTAGATTGGTGTGACTCGGGAAAAATAGTATGTTTGAATGCAATGTCAAGCCTGCTGTGGAATTTTTTTCAAAGATGCTACTGATTTGGTCTTTTCAGCATTAATTTCTTGGTTGAACATTGCTCAACAAAAAACACTGGTGAGGATTCAGGAAGGCCACCCAGAACATGAAGGAAAGGAAAGGTTAGAGGTTGGGGCTTCTGAGGTGTGAATGGAGAAATCTGCAAAGCTGGTCTCTTTATAGCTCCGTAAGCACTTAGTTAAGGTCTGTTGAAGAAAAGAATAGGTCCCTAGGTGGTGTAAATGATTGGCCCTCGACTACTTTTTTTTTACTAACCTAAAGGTTGGCATTTTGAACCCATCCAGTGAAGCTGTGGAAGGAAAGATCTGGCAGTCTGCTTCCATAAAGATTACAGCCAAGAATATCCTATGGAGCAGTTCTACTCTTTAACACATGGGGCTACTATGAGATGGAATCAACTTGAAGGCAACAGGTTTAGTTTTTGTTTGTTTATTTGTTTTTAAGAAAGGAATGAGTGAATAGGAGTTGTCCTTAGAGAAGGAAGCAGTCTTTGTTGAAGTCATTTCATGTCTTTTCTGAGGTGGGAATTCATGATGCTCTATTTCTTTTGTCTATTGTGTTACGGCTCAGATTGCATCTCTGTGCCAAGTGATGCAATGACTTTTTGGCATTCACATCATACACACTTAGTGTTTGTAGACGGTTATCATATCATTAGTCATTGCCTAGTTAGTTCTGCCTTCATGTTTCCACATAAACGAATCTCTCCCACTCCCTCAGCCATGCCTGTCCTTACCTCTGATCTCCTTCCAGTATTTTCATTTCCTTCAGGCCCCAAAGCACCGTACTGACAACTTATTGTCTCAGGTTAAATACCAGAATTACCCAATTACTGGTGTGCACACTCAGGGAAGAGTTAACACTTCTCAAACAGCTCCAAAGTTGGAACCAGGAACAAAGAAACTTCATTATTGACTTTTTGTATAAAGTATCCAAATTGCTTTTGAAGAGCTTAACTATTTCCTAGCTGTGCTCAGCAGAAATTTTGAATGCGCGCCCCTGTAATATATTATAATGCCCTTAGTGTGTTTGTAAAACCAGTTGCCATCAAGTTGACTCTGACTCATGGTGACCCCATGTGTGTCAGAGTAGAACTGTGCTCCATAAGGTTTTCAATGGCTGATTTTTCTGGAAGTAGATCACCAGGTCTTTCTTCCAAAGTGCCTCTAGGTGGACTCGAGCCTCCAACCTTTTGGTTAGCAGTGGAGCACATTAACTGTTTGTACCACCCAAGGACTCCAAGGCCTTTATAACAGGAGCAATAACTTTTTATAAAAGGAGATGATGCCAGATCCAAGGAGAGTGGAGAGGATGGGATGGAGATCACATCTTGGGCAGAAAGAGACTATCTTCAGAGAGCCCTAGTGTTGTGGATTGAATTGTGTCTCCCCAAAACGTGTGTCAACTTGGCTAGGCCATGATTCCGAGTATTATGTAGTTGTCCTCCATTTTGTAACTTGATGCCATTTTCCTATGTGTTATAAATTGTAATCTCTGCTGTGGTTAATGAGGCAAGATTAGGTTATATTAAAAAAGACTAGGGTGGGAAGCAACACCGCCACTCACTTCACAGCCCTGATCCGATGTAAGGAGAGTTTTCCTGGAGTGTGGCCTGCATCACTTTTTATCTTACAAGAGCTAAAAGGAGAGACAAGGGAGCAGGGAGAGAAGGCCCTCATACCACCGATAAAGAAGAGATGGCAGCGAGCCCATCCTTTGGACCTGGTGTCCCTGAGCTGAGAAGCTCCTAGACCAGGGAAGATTAATGACAAGGACTTTCCCCCAGAACTGACAGAGAATGAAAGGCTTCCCCAGGATCTGGCACCCTAAATTCAGACTTCTAGCCTCCTAAACTGTGAGAGAATAACCTCCTGTTTGTTAAGGCAATCCACTTGTGGTATTTCTGTGATAGCAGCACAAGATAACTGAGACACTAAGGAAACACTAATGTTGGATGTGAACATAGACAAGTTGGAGGGAGTTTGGGTAGTAGGTGGAGGGGGATGGAAATTAAGCTGAATTACCCCTGTTGCCCTCAATTTTTTGGTGAAGCAAGAGGTGAGATCATCATCTGGAAGTGAAGAGTGAGGGCAGAAAGTTTTTTTAAAAGAATGAAGGTTGGAATGACCATGGGAAGAGGGGCTGACAAGGAGAAGCAACAGGACTAACAAGCAGCTTTGAGACCTCAAGTGAAACGGGAAACCCTGACCTTGAAGTGGCTTTAATTTATAATTCTGCAGTTTTTTCCAGCATGCTAATTATGTCATCAAAATTTGTTTATTCTAACTCTTCAATATTCTTGATATCACTGGCATCATTAAGAGGGTGTAGGGGGTGCAGACTACAGTGGGTGACACTGTTAGAGGGGGTGACACCAAAATGACTGTTTATAAGATTTTTGTTCAGTGTTTAGCAGAAATGTGCTATTTGTTTATAAAAATAATTAGTTATGTTGAACAACACAGGAAGCATCAAAATACACAGAGTCACTATACCAAAAAGATTTGATCAATGTTCAACCATTTCGAGAGGTAGTATATGATAAAGAGCTCTTGGTATAGAAGGAAGAATTCCAAGCTGCACTGGCTGGGGGCATTGGCAAAATACAAAGCTCTGGGAATTGATGAAATACCAATCGAGATTTTTCAACAAATGGATACGATGCTATGTAATATGCCCAGAAATTTGAAAAACAACTACCTGAACAACCAACTGGAAGAGATCCATATTTGTGCCTATTCAAAAGAAAGATGATCCAACAAAATGCAGAAATTACTCAACAATATCATTAATATCACATGCAAGCAAAATTTTGCTGAAGATAATTCAAAAAGAGTTGCAGAAGTACATCAACAAGGAACTGCCAAAAATTCAAGCTAGATTCAGAAGAGAACTTGAGACAAGTGATATTACTGCTGATGTCAGATGGATCTTGGCTGAAAACAGAGACTATCAGAAAGATGTTTACCTGTGTTTTATTAACTACCATGTGTAGATCATAAATTATGGATAACATTTCGAAGAATGAGAATTCTAAAACAGTAGTCTGTGCTCAAGCAGGATCTGTGCTTAGACCAAGAGGCAGTCATTCAAATAGAACGAGGAGATACTGTGGGCTTTAAAGTCAAGAAAGGTGTGCATCAGGGTGGTACTCTTTCACCATACTTTTTCAAACTCTATGCTTAGCAAATAATTCAAGAAGCTGGACTGTATGAAAAAGAACGTGCATCAGGATTAGAGGCAGACTCATTAACAACTTGTCACATGCAATGACACAACCTTCCTTGTTGAAAGTGAAGAGGACTTGAAACACTGATGAAGATCAAAGACGAAGATCTTCAGTATGGATTGCACTTCAACATAAAGAAAACATAAATCCTCACCACTAGACCAATAAGCAACATCATGATAAAAGGAGGAAAGATTGAAGTTGTCAAGGATTTCATTTTACTTGGGTCCACAATCAATGTCCATGGAAGCAGCAGTCAAGAAATCAAAGGATATATTGCATTGGGTGAATCTGCTGCAAAAGACCTCTTTAAAATATTAAAAAGCAAAGATGTCACTTTGAGGACTAAGGTACACCTGACCCAAGCCATGGTACTTTCAACTGCCTCATATGCGTGTAAAAGCTGGACAGTGAATAAGGAAGATCAAAGAAGAATTGGTGCCTTCGAATTATGGTGTTGGTGAGGAATACTGAATATACCATGGACCGCCAGAAAAGCAAATAAATCTGTCTCGGAGGAAGTACAGTCAGAATGTTCTTTAGAAGTGAGGATGGTGTGATTTCGTCTCGCTTACTCTGAACATGTTATTAGGAGGGACCAGTCCCTGGAGAAGGACATCATGCTTGGTAAAGTGGAGGGTCAGCGAAAAAGAGGAAGACTCTCAACAGGAAGGACTGACACAGTAACTGCAACTGTGGACTCAAACATAGCAACAATTGTGAGGATGATGCAGGGCTGGGCAGTGTTTCATTCTGCTGTATATACAGTGAGAACTGACTCGATGAGTGGAAGCTGACTTGACAGTACGTAAGAACAACCAGCAACAAGTTAGTTATAAGAACAAAAAAAAATTTCTTAAGCCCAGTTTACATGTATCAATATACCTACAAGGCTAAAACTCTATGCTAATTTACTTTTTGAATGTTCTAACATGCTCCAGTCAGAGCTGTCATTTTTACCCATTTACGATGATGCTTCAAATCACGTGGTTTCATCTGCATGTGCTACAGGCATGCTCTGTTTTTTATTTTTGTTGTCACAGATGTTTTTATAGTTGCTGATTTTGTCAAATTTTCTGGTGTTTTAGCTACAATATTGTGGTAATTAGCATGGAGGGTGACACCATGAGTTATCACACTGGGTGACAGCAACTGTTAGTGACGTCACCACTTTATCCTGTTCTCTCTTCTTCCATCCTCACTGCTAATCTCTTCTTACAGCTTCTCATCATTTTTCACCTTGACCTCATTTGTCTCATTACCTCCAATTTCGCCTTTCCAACACTCCTTTCTCAGCGCTGCCAGAGCTACTTTTCTCACCACCAAACTTGGTCATAGGACTCCATGCCTTAAAACACTTCAGTGGCTCCCTTGACTATGGGATAAAAACCAAATTCCTTTTGATGACACATGAGATTTTTAGTAGATTGAAAAAAATGGTAACAAATTTTTCTCCTCTCCATCTGTATCCACTTTTGCAAAGTGACTTTGTAGCTCTCCCCACCAAAGGAGCTGTAATCCATTTCCCCACCCCTCCAAAAAAAAAAAAAAAATTTTTTTTTTTTTTTTTCTGATACAGAGTTTGGTTTGGCCAATGGGACATGTGCATGGATTTCAAAAGCACTTTTATTTTAGGACTTAACCTCTCTTGCTCTTCTTTGGGATCCCTAGAAGGCCATGTAATCAAGCCAGGCTAGGAGTGGTAGATAAGAGACCATGTGGAGAAAGAGTCCAGTCATTTCAGACATTCCAACCAAGGCCATCATCAACCAGTCAGACCCAGCTGACCGTCACCTGACCACAGATATATGAACAAGCCTAGTCAAGACCAGCAGAGCTGCCCAGTTGAGGTCATCCCACATTTCTGGCCCACAGATTCATGAGCTAAATCACTAAGTTTAGGGGTGGTTGAATGCTAGAACCAGGGTGAGGTAAGTGAGGAACCTAGGATACAAAATGTAAGGAGGCACCCCCCACACTCCCGTGACCCTGAGAGTGAACGCTTCCTTGCACTTTGTGTCCTAGATGCCTCACTTGCCTCACTCTGGTCCTGGCCCTATATAGTTGGTTATGCAACCATGGGGAACTGATGCAAAGGTCTTGAGCTGGCCCTGGATGTTTACTATTAAATCATGACACACATCATGGCCACCACTCCCTTTCAGAGTAACTGCCCCACTCAGGGCTCCCTGCTGTGTCCTCTGACATGTCACCCTATACTCCCAGTGTCAACTGAGCAACTAGTTCAAGGCTTTCCAGCAAATTATGAAGTGTCCTGATACAAAAAGTTCTGCTCAGGCAAGGTCGGTGTTTTGCCAACTAGATTCTTGACCTTGGAATTTGAATCAGGAAATGTGGAAAAATCTCATAGAGAACTAAAGTAAGGATCCCTAACCTTCTGCCTGTGAGATTCCTATGAGGATGGAAGTGGCTCAGTAGTAGAATTCTCACCTTCCACACAGGAGAACTGGGTTTAATTCCTGGCCAACATACCTCATGCACAGCCACCACCAGTCTGTCGGCGGAGGCTTGCATGTTGTTCTAATGCTGAATGGGTTTCAGCGGAGCTTCTAGACTAAGAAGGACTAGGAAGAAAGGCCTGGTGATCTACTTCTGAAAATCAGCCAGTGAAAACCCTATGGATCACAATGGTCCAACCCCCAACCAATCATGAGGATAACACAGGACCAAGCAGCATTTCATTACTTTGTGTATGGGGTTGCAACGAGTTGCAGCTGATTTCACAACAGCACGCTTGAATCCTGAATCACCTTCCTTAATCAGCCTCCATGAAGTGTTAATATACTACAGCTCCTTTTTCAAAAATTTCCATGAGATTCCTGTCTTTCTTGAGCTAGCCTGCTGGAGTCCTTTTTCTTTAGTATCAAAAAAGCCTAATATCCTAGCTTTTTAGTCTTTTCCTCCTTCTGTTGTACTTACCTTTATCTTCTAGCAATACTGTGTCTATCCCTCTAAGCACACATCATTTTTTCACACCTTTGCTCATACTACTTTTGCTTGAAGGCCCTCTCTTCCATGTCCTTGATAAAGGACACTGTTGTTGCTCCACTAGAGAGCCCCGTGATCCTTTGCCCATATCTAGCACCATCCTCCAATTTCTCCATGCTCTGCTGCTAATGGCTTATACCTGGCCCTTATGGCCTTCAGAGCATTGTTCAGGAGATGCCTTGCCTATACCTGATGGCCCTGGGAATTTTATATCCACTCCCCTTCCAGTGGAGTAGCCCACAGGCAGTTATAGCCTGGTGTGGAAGAGCAAAAACCAAAACCAGTTGCCATTGACTCAATTAGATTCCAACTCACGGTGACCCCATGTGTGTCAGACTTGACTGTGCTGCATAAAGTTTGCAATGGCCGATTTTTCAGAAGTAGATTGCCAGGCCTTTCTTCCAGGGTGCCTCTGCGTGAACTTGAACTGCCAACCTTTCAGTTAATAGCCAAGTGCGTTGACTTTTTGCACTGCCCAAGGACTCCATGGAAGTACAAAAGCCCAGCTCTTTTGCCTCAGTGTGGATAAGTTCAGAAGTGTAATTTGTGTTCCAGAGCTCTCCCTGGGATCAGACTGAACCTAAGGCTGCAACTGAAATTGGACCTTTGGTTGGCTTCTGCGTTAGTCAGCTAGTGCTGCTCTAACAGAAATACCACAAGCGGATGGCTTTAATAAAAAGAAATTTATTTTCTCACAGTCTAGTAGGCTAGAAGTCCAAATTTAAGGCATCAGCTCCAGAGAAAGGCTTTTTCTCTCTGTCGGCTCTGAAGGGAAGTCCTTCTTGTCAATCTTCCCCTGGACTAGGAGCTTCCCTGTGCAGGAAACTCCAGCCCAAAGGACAAGCACCCCAACTCTCTACTTGCTTCCCTTTCCTATTCTCTCTTGAGAAATAATAGGTGGTGCAGGCCACACCCCAGGGAAAATCCCTTTACATTGGTTCAGGGTTGTGACCTGAGCAAGGGTGCTACAACTGACCCTAATCTTCTTTAACCACAGGCAGAGATTATGATTTATAATACATAGGAAAATCACAAAGTGGAGGACAACCACACATGGCCTAACCAAGCTGACATACATTTTGGGGGGATATAATTCAATCCATTACAGCTTCTTCCCCTTCCTTACATGATATCACTAATTCCTTTACTACCTTCTCCTAGGAGCATTTCCCTGGCACTTATTCCCTGAAAAAGTCTTACCTATGCTTCTAAATTATGCTTAATTATCACTTCTGTGAAGTCTCCCTAACCTCCTATCAAGAGTTAATCAGTCTTTCCTCTGTGCCACTACTGACTTTTATAGCAACTTCAATAATTGCATGTAAGTAGTTCAACAAGGATAATTCAGGGAACTGTTTCCCTTACAGTGAGCCATTTTAGGATAGAGAATACGGTTAGTTAGTATCCACTGGAATATCTTTTGTAATCATTAGAGACAAAGACTGTATTTATAGCTTAGGAAGTTCTTCATATTGACCTAAAATCTCTCTCCTTATAATTTTTACTTATTGACCCTAATCCTTCCTTTTACACAATAAAATAAGCCTTCTGACAGTGCCAAGACTTCCCTTCAGGGTTAACAACTCTGAGTCAAGCACGAGTCTTTAACATTGTTTTGATTCCTAAAATTTCACCATCCTTATCATTGTCTTCTAGGTGCTCTTAGTTTGCCAATGTCCCTTTTAAATTCTGGATCTCAAAGGTGAAAAACAATAGGATGGGAAAACAATAGAATGTCACCAAATGTCTGTGGTTTAGCAGCCCAACTGACGATAGACCACTAAACCAGTTGTCGTCAGGTCAGTTCCCCGTGTGGTCAGAGTAGAACTGTGCTTTATACAGTTCTGCTGGCTAATCTTTGGAAGTAGATTGCCAGCCTTTCTTCTGAGGCACCTTTGGGCGGACTCGAACCTCCAGTCTTTTTGTTAGTAGCTAAGCTCATTAACTGTTTTCACCAACCAGGGACTCCTTTGTCAACTTGGATATAGGATTTTTCTTAAGGAAACTGAGATAGCTGCTAAACACATCTGTATGATGGACATCGCACTAGAGGTTCACATGCAAAGAGAGGTCAGCTAAAATCACTAGGTCCCTTTACATGAACTTTCGTAAGACACATTGGCCCCCGCCAAAATTTACAAGATGAGTTTTGAACTTAAATGCAAGGTTTCACTTCAGTCTATTAAGCTTTATCTGGTGTGATTTAATTTGTTATGGCAGTGAAACTAAAATTTTTTGAATACTGACGCCACATCAGCCTTGTGACCTTCTGCAGTCTTCATCCTGGCCAATGATAAAAATGAGAGCAAGGTCAGGACAGGGCCAGAACCCTGTCATGCTGTTACAAACCTACACCCAGGCGGACACCGTCTCATGGATCCATACTCTGGAGGAGCCATTGCTCAGTCAGCTTGGAATTTTCCTGACTGGGTTGTTGTCTACACTGAATTTAATAATTTAATAATTATGTAAAATGCTTAAATAAATTTTAATATGCCTTTGGAATCATCTTAATCTATGGAAAAATTATATAGCAATTACGTGCATGCCTTTGAGAGTAAGGCAGACACAGATAGATCTGAGTTCTGCCACGTAACAATTTTGTGACGGTAAGCAGATTTCTTTTTTTTTTTTTTTTTAGTTTTTATTGTTCTTTAAGTGAAAGTTTACAAATCAAGTCAGTCCCTCACAAAAAAACTTACATATACCTTGCTACATACACCCAATTGCTCTCCCCTCAATGAGACAAAGTGCTCCCTCCCTCCACTCTCTCTTTTCGTGTCCACTTTGCCAGCTTCTTTTTTTTTTTTTTTTTTAACCCTCTCTACCCTCTCATCTCCCATCCAGGCAGGAGATGACAACATACTCTCAAGTGTCCACCCAATACAAGAAGCACACTCCTCACCAGCATCCCTCTCCAACCCATTGTCCAGTCCAATCACTGTCTGAAGAGTTGGCTTTAGGAATGGTTGCTGTCCTGGGCCAACGTAAGGTCTGGGGGCCATGACCACCAGGGCCCCTCCAGTCTCAGTCAGACCATTAAGTCTGGTCTTTTTATGAGAATTTGGGGCCTGCATCCCACTGCTGGCCTGCTCCCTCAGGGGTTCTCTGTTGTGTTCCCTGTCAGGGCAGTCATCGGTTATAGCCAGGCACCATCTAGTTCTTCTGGTCTCAGGATGATGTAGTCTCTGGCTCATATGGCCTTTTCTGTCTTTTGAGCTCATAATTACCTTGTGTCCTTGGTGTTCTTCATTCTCCTTTGGCCCAGGTGGGTTGAGGCCAATTGATGCATCCTAGATGGCCGCTTGCTAGCGTTTAAGACCCCAGACGCCACTCTTCAAAGTGGGATGCAGAATGTTTTCTTAATAGATTTTATTATGCCAATTGATTTAGATGTCCCCTGAAACCATGGTCCCCAAACCCCCACCCTGTTATGCTGGGGTTAGAAGCATTCCGTTTATTTAGGAAACTTCTTTGCTTTTGTTTTAGTTCAGTTGTGCTGACCCCCACCGTATTGTGTGTTGTCTTTTCTGCCACCTAAAGTGGTGAATACCCCTCTCCTACCCTCCCTCCCTCTCCCCCTCATACCCATCAAAGAATATTTTCTTCTCTGTTTAAACTATTTCTTCAGTTCTTATAATAGTGGTCTTATACAATGTTTGTCCTTTTGCAACTAATTTCACTCAGCTTAATGCCTTCCAGGTTCCTCCATGTTATGAAATGTTTCACAGATTCCTCACTGTTCTTAATGGATGCGTAGTATTCCATTGTGTGAATATACCATAATTTATTTATCCATTCATCTGTTGATGGACACCTAGTTTGCTTACATCTTTTTGCTGTTGTAAACAGTGCTGCAGTTGAACATGGGTGTGCATGTATCTGATCATGTAAAGGCTCTTATTTCTCTAGGATATATTCCGAGGAGTGAGATTGCTGGATCGTATGGTAGTTCTATTTCTAGCTTTAAAAAAAAAAAAGAAGTGCCAAATAGATTTCCAAAGTGGTTGTACCATTTTACGTTCCCACCAGCAGTATATAAGTGTTCCAACCTCTCTACAACCTCTCCAACATTTATTATTTTGTGTTTTTTGAATTAATGCCAGCCTTGTTGGAGTTTTTTTTTTTTTTTTTTGAGTGAGATGAAATCTCATTGTAGTTTTGATGTGCACTTCTCTAATGGCTAATTATTGTGAGCGTTTCCACATGTATCTGTTAACTACTTGAATATCTTCTTCAGTGAAGTGTCTATTCATATCTTTTGCCCATTTTTTATTTGGGTTATTTGTCTTTTTGTAGTTGAGTTTTTGCAGTGTCATGTAGATTTTAGAGATCAGACACTGATAGGAAATGTCATAGCTAAAAACTTTTTCCCAGTCTGTAGGTAATCTTTTTACTCTTTTGGTGAAGTCTGGATGAGCATAGGTGTTTGATTTTTAGGAGCTCCCAGTTATCTAGTTTTTCTTCTGCATTCCTAATAATGTTTTATATACTGCTTATGTCATGTATTAGGGCTCCTAACATTGTCCCTATTTTTTCTTCCGTGATCTTTATCATTTTAGATTTTATATTTAGGTCTTTGATCTATTTTGAGCTCATTTTTGTTCATGGTGTGAGGTATGGATGGGTCTTGTTTCATTTTTTTGCAGATGGGTATCCATCCATCTGTCACCATTTGTTAAAGAGACTGTCTTTTCCCCATTTAACTGTTTTGGGGCCTTTGTCAAGTATCAACTGCTCATATGTGGATGGATTTATGCCTGGATTCTCAATTCTGTTGCATTGGTCTATGTGTCTGTTGCTGTACCAGTATAAGGCTGTTTTGACTACTGTGGTGGCATAATAGGTTCTAAAATCAGGTACAGTAAGGCCTCCCACTTTGTTCTTTTTCAATAATGTTTTACTTATCCGGGGCCCCTTTCCCTTCCATGTGAAGTTGGAGATTTGTTTCTCCATCTCATTAAAAAATTTTGTTTGAATTTGGATCAGAATTGCGTTAAATCTATAGATCACTTTTGGTAAAATAGACATTTTTATAATGTTAATTCTTTCTATCCGTGAGCAAGGTATGTTCTTCCACTTATGTAAGTCTCTTTTGGTTTCTCACAGAAGTATTTTGTAGTTTTCTTTGTATAAGTCTTACATCTCTGGTAAGATTTATTCCTAAGTATTTTATCTTCTTGGGAGCTATTGTAAATGGTATTGATTTGGTGATTTCCTCTTCAATGTTCTTTTTGTTGGTGTAGAGGAATCCAACTGATTTTTGTATGTTTATTTTGTATCCTGATACTCTGCTGAACTCTTCTATTAGTTTCAGTAGTTTCCTTGAGGATTCCTTAGGGTTTTCTATGTATAAGATCATGTCATCTGCAAATAGAGATACTTTTACATCTTTCTTGCCAGTCTGGATGCCCTTTATTTCTTTATCTAGCCTAATTGCTCTGTCTAGGACCTCCAGCACAATGTTGAATAAGAGTGGTGATAAAGGTCATCTTTGTCTGGTTCCTGATCTCAAGGGGAATGCTTTCAGACTCACTCCATTTAGGATGATGTTGGCTATTGACTTTGTATGAATGCCCTTTATTAGGTTGAGGAATTTACCTTCTATTCCTATTTTGCTGAGAGTTTTTATCATGAATGGGTGTTGAACTTTGTCAAATGCCTTTTCTGCATCAATTGATAAAATCATGTGATTCTTGTCATTTGTTTTACTTTGATGGATTACATTAATTGTTTTTATAATGTTGAACCACCCTTGCATACCTGGTATGAATCCCACTTGGTCATGGTGAATTATTTTTTTGATATGTTGTTGAATTCGATTGGCTAGAATTTTGTTGAGGATTTTTGCATCTAAGTTCATGAGGGATATAGATCTGTAGTTTTCTTTTTTTGTGGTGTCTTTACCTGGTTTGGGTATCAGGGATATGGTGGCTTCATACAATGAGTTTGGGAGTATTCTGTCATTTCCCGTGCTCTGAAATACCTTTAGTAGTAGTGGTGTTAACCCTTCTCTGAAAGTTTGGTAAAACTCCACAGTGAAGACATCTGGGCCAGGGCTTTTTTTTGTTGGGAGTTTTTGATTACTTTTTCAATCTCTTCTTTTGTTATGGGTCTATTTAGTTGTTTTACCTCTGTTTGTGTTAGTTTAGGTAGGTAGTGTGTTTCTAGGAATTCATCCATTTCTTACAGGTTTTCAAATTTGTAGAGTACAATTTTTCTTAGTAATCTGATATGATTCTTTTAATTTCAGTTAGGTCTGTTGTAATATCACCCATCTCATTTCTTATTTGGGTTATTTGTTTCCTCTCCTGTTTTTCTTTTGTTGGTTTGGCCAATGGTTTATCAATTTTGTTCATTTTTTCAAAGAACCAACTTTTAGTTTTGTTAATTCTTTCAATTGTTTTTCTGTTTTCTATTTCATTTAGTTCTGCTCTAATTTCTATTATTTGTTTTCTTCTGGTGCCTGAGGGTTTCTTTTGTTGCTCTCTTTCTAATTGTTCAAGTTGTAGGGATAATTCTTTGATTTTGGCCCTTTCTTCTTTTTGGATGTGTGCATTTATTCATATAAATTCACCTCTGAGCACTGCTTTCGCTGCGTCCCAAAGGTTCTGATAGTAACTGTTTTCATTCTCATTGGATTCTATGAATTTCTTGATTCCACCCTTAATGTCTTCTATAATCTAGTCTTTTTTAAGCAGGGTATTGTTCAGTTTCCAAGTATTTGATTTCTTTTCCCTGCTTTTCCTGTTTTTGATTTCCACTTTTTTGGCCTTCTGGTCAGAGAAGATGCTTTGTAATATTTCAATGTTTTGGATTCTGCTAAGGCTTGCTTTATGACCTAATATGTGGCCTATTCTAGAGAATGTTCCATGTGCACTAGAAAAGAAAGTATACTTGGCTGCTGTTTGTTGGAGTGTTCTGTATATGTCTATGAGGTCAAGACTTGGTTTATTGTGGCATTTAGATCTTCCATGTCTTTATTGAGCTTCTTCCTGGATGTCCTGTCCTTCACTGAAAGTTGTGTGTTGAGGTCTGCTACTATTACTGTGGAGCCGTATATCTCACTTTTCAGTGCTGATGGCATTTGTTTTATGTATCTTGCAGCCCTGTCATTGGGTGGATAAATATTTAATATGGTTATGTCTTCTTGGTATATTGCCCTTTTAATCATTATATAGTGTTCTTCCTTATCCTTTCTGATGGATTTAACTTTAAATTCTATTTTGTCAGAAATTAATATGGCTACTCCTGCTCTTTTTTGATTGTTGTTTGCTTGATATGTTTTCTCCATCCTTTGAGTTTTAGTTTGTTTGTGTCTCTAAGTCTAAGGTGTTTCTCTTGTAGGCAGCATATAGACGGATCTTGTTTTTTGATCCATTCTGCCACTCTCTGTCTCTTTATTGGTGCATTTAGTCCATTTACCTTCAGCATAATTATGGGTAGGTATGAATTTAGTGCTATCATCTTGATGTCTTTTTTTGTGTGTTGTTGACAGTTTCTTTTTCCCACTTAATTTTATGTGCTGAGTAGATTATCTTTATATGTTGTCCTTTCTTCATATTTGTTTTTGTTGATTTTGTTTCTGCTGAATCTCTGTTTTTTTCTTGTATTTTATTTTGATGTGTAGGATAGGTTGTGTCCTCTGTGGTTACCTTATTATTAACAACTATTTTTCTAAATTTAAACCTAACTTTTATTTCTTTGTATCGCCTTGCCTTCCTCTCCATATGGAAGGTGTATGACTACTCTCTTTATTGTTTTAATGTTCTCTTCTTTTACGTAATAACTTCGCTGTTACCCTTTTTTGCACATTTTTTTATCTTGATTTATTTTTTTGATTTCCCTGTCTGGGTTGACCTCTGATTGCTCTGCCCAGTGTTCTAGTCTTGGGTTGATACCTGATATTATTGATTTTCTAACCAAAGAACTCCCTTTAGTATTTCTTGTAGTTTTGGTTTGGTGTTTACGAATTCCTTAAACTTCTGTTTATCTGGAAATGTCCTAATTTCACCTTCATATTTGAGAGACGGTTTTGCTGGATATATGATTCTTGGCTGGCAATTTTTTTCCTTCAATTTTTTATATAAGTCTTCCCATTGCCTTCTTGCCTGCATGGCTTCTGCTGAGTAGTCCAAGCTTATTCTTATTGGCTCTTCTTTGTAGGTGACTTTTCGTTTACCTCTAGCTTCTCTTAAAATTCTCTTAAAATCTTTGGTTTTGGCAAGTTTGATTATAATATGTCTTGGTGACTTTCTATTAACATCTACCTTATGTGGAGTTTGATGAGCGTCTTGGATAGATATCTTCTCATCTTTCACGATATCAGGGAAGTAATCTGCCAACAAATCTTCAACAATTCCCTCTGTATTTTCTGTTATCCCTCCCTGTTCTGGCACTCCGATCACTCATAGGTTATTTCTCGGTAAGCAAATTTTTAATATCTCTAAGCTTCTGTTTCTGTAGCCCTTAAATAAGAATAATGATAGTTTTCATTGCATAGGACGGTTGCAAGTAAATGAGTTTATTTATATCAGGAGTTTAACAAGGAACCATCATATAGTAATAAGCTTAATAAGGGTTTTCTATTACTTTTTATTACTATTCCAATCTAATGCAGATGTTCATGAGGGGTCACAGATACAGAGGGAGAACAGGAGACCTCACTGAAAAGGTGACATGTGAGCAGAAAGCTAACGAAAAAGAGGGAATGAGCTATGTGGCTGTCTGGAGGTACATAGCTTACCAAGAGACTGGTGAGTGCAAGGCTTAAGGTGTTCATGGAACAGCAAGGAGACTGCTGTGTGGTGAACTGAAGACAAGGGCTTGAGAGACTATTGCAATAATCCAGGCAAAAGATGACGGAGTCTTGATATGGTAGAAGTGGTGATGGTGGTGAGAACTAGTCAATCGATAGATACATCTGAGGGTTCAGGTTACAAGTTTATTGCTGTGCACTGAAAGAAAGAGGAGTTAAAGATAAGGTCAAGTGATTTGGCCTGAGCAACTGAAAGAACCGAATTCCAGTTTATTGAGATGGGAAGACAGGAAGAGGTACATGTTTGGGAGGTATACCAATTAGGATGGGCTGGTTAACAAACAATACCCAAGTCTCCCTGGTTTAACTCACAAAAATTTCTTTCTCACTCATGGTACATGTCCATTGTCAGTTGGCGGGGAGTTCGGCTCAGAGTATTACATTAGGGATTAGGGACCCAGGGTGACTAAGGCTTCGTCTTTTTTTTTAAATAATATTTTATTGGGTTTTCAGTGAAAGTTTACACAGCAGTTTAGGCACTCATTCAACAATTTCTACACAAGTTTTCAGTTTTTCACAATGCCTGAGCATTCTCATTATTTTCATGCTGGTTGTTCTGTTTCCATTAATCTAGTTTCCCTGACCCCTTACATTTCCATCTTTATTTTAAAGTAATTATAGACCATTTGGTTTCATATAGGTGATTTTTTTAAAGGAACACAGTACTTACAGGTGATATTCATTATTGTTTGAGCCAATTTGTTTTTTAGATACAAGGTGACCTCAGGGGTTAGTTTCAGTTCAAGGCTTGAAGAGTATCTCAGAGCAGTAGTCTCAGGGAGTCCTACAGTCTCAACTAGCCCAGTAAGTCTTTTTTTTTTTTTTTTTTTTTTAGGAATTTGAGGTTCTATTCCACATTTTTCTCTCATTTTATCAGGGCCCATCTGTTGTGACCCTGATTCGAACAGTCAGTAGTGGTATTTGGGAACCATCTAGCTCTTCTAGTCTCAGGGTAGATGAGACAAGGGTTCCTGCAGACTATTTGTCCTGTATGCTAATTTCTTCTTTGAGTCTTTCCTTTTTTCCCTTTTGCTCTGGAAGAGTAGAGACCAATAATTGTATCTTAGATAGCCTCTCATGAGCTTAAAGACCCCCAAACACCACTCACAAGGCTATATCTAGATGCTTTTCTCCACAATCACCACAGCAGTTGGAAGGGAGCATGGTGAATTGCTTACTGGTTTCTAAAACTTTGGCTGCAAAGTGAGGTTGCTTCCATTCACATTTCATAGGACAAAGCAATCACAGAGCTCTACCTACCGTCAAAGGGAATCGAAAGTTCAATCCTACTATGTACCTGGACAGTGGAGAGTTGGAAACATTTGGCAAAAAGCACCAATGACTAGTTTGTTATTGTTGAACGTTGCCATATAGTCAGCTCCAACTAACGGTGACCATTATATATAACAGAATCAAATGTTGCCTGGTCCTATGCCACCTTCATTGTCTTTGATATGTTTTAGCCCATTGTGGCTATTGTGTCAACCCATCTCATTGAGGGCTCCCCTGATTTTCACTGATTCTCTACTTTACCAAACCTGATGTCTTTCTCTAGCAATTGGTCTCTCCTGATGACGTGTCTAAAGTATACAAGATGAAATTTCACCATCCTTGTTTCTAAGGAGCATTCCGGTTTTATTTCTTCTAAAATTGATGTGCTCTTTCTTCTGGCAGTCCATAATGTATTCAATATTCCTTGCCAACACCACAATTCAAATACATACCTTCTTCTTTTTTCATTTTCCAGCTTTCACATGCATATTAGGCAATTCTACTATGGGAGAGAAAATCAGGAGATTTTTGTTTTTGGTTGTTTATGCAGGTAGAGGTGTAGTGTAGGCAGTTGCGGGTACTGTCTGAAGTTCAACAGGAGGAAAGGACAGATCCAGGCTTATGGAGTCTGGAGCTTATATAATTTGGAGTGAAGCTAACTTAAGAAAGATGCAAGACTCAATACAAAATTAGGTACAGGGTCTCAGAAGCAGTTGTGGAAATGAGAGAACGTGAAGCTTACACTTCATAAGCTTCAAGGTGATTCCACCACTTTGAGAGAGGAAGGCCTGGAGTTATAAATGTGGAAGTCACCAGCTAATAGATTTTAAAGCAATGAGACTGAATGAAGTCACCTATGAACATAAATAAAGAAGTCCTGAGCCTTAGGTACTCCAGTGTTTGAGACTGAAGAACAATCAGCAAAGGAGACTGAGGAATGACCGTTAAAGGTACGAGAAAATAATTTCCTTTTCAATTTATATTTACCTTGCCTTGCTCTCCTATAGACTACTATTTACTTTCTTTTTCTTTTCTTAATTTTTATTGTGCTTTAAATGAAAGTTAACAAATCAAGTCAGTCTCTCATATAAAAATTTCTATACACTTTGCTATATACGCCTAGTTGCTAATGAGACAGCGTACTCCTTCTCTCCACCCTGTATTCCCTGTGTCCATTCAGTCAGCTTCTGTCTCCCGCTGCCTTCTCATCTCCCCTCCAGATAGGAGCTGCCTACATAGTCTCATGTTAGACTGCTATTTATTTTTGTTGCATCTTTTTCCTTGACCTACTGCAGGATGGGAAGTCTCAGGTAATTTGATTTTTAACATCCCCATTCAAACACTGGAGGAATCATCAGACCAATTCATCTCAAAGGAAAATGCCACATTTATGGAGCCCTGGTGGCGTAGTGGTTCAGAGCTTGCCTGCTAACCAAAAGGTCGGCAGTTTGAATCCACCAGCGGCTCCTTGGAAACCCTACGGGGCAGTTCTAATCTGTCCTATAGGGTTTCTATGAGTCAGAATCAACTCAGTGTCAACAGGTTAGGTTTTTGATTTTTGATTTGAGAGTAGGAATGAGCCCTGGTGTCCCAGTGGATAAGTATTCAGCTGCTAACCAAAAGATCAGCAGTTTGAACTCACCAGCTGCTCTGAGGGGTGAAAGATGCAGCAATCTTCTTCCATAAAGATTTATAGCCTTAGAAACCCTATGGGGCAGTTCTACTTTATCCCATAGGGTCACTATGATTCATGATCAACTTGACGACAATGTGTTGGGTGTTACAAATTGGAATCAATTCCACAGCAATTTTTTTTTTTTTTTAAATGAGGGGATAAAGAGTCCCTTGGTGGTGTAAATTGTTTACTTGCTTGGCTGCTAACTGAAAAGCTGGCAGTAAGAGTCCACTTAGAGTTTCCTCAGAAAAAAGACTTGGGAATCTCCTTCTGACAAATCAGCCATTGAAGACCCTATGGAACACAGTTTTACTCTGACCCACATGGGTTTGCCAGGAGTTGGAATTGACTCCACAGCAACTGTTATGAGGAGAAAGAGTCAGTTACAGGTCAAGGGATTAAATCTTAACTTCTAGCCCTGTCCCAAATTTGTTAAATCACTTGCCCAAGGTCACACAAATTCTCTTGACCCTAGTGTATGCATCTGTAAAGCAAGGGAGCATATCATGTTCTCTAATGGAAACCCTGGTGGCGTAGTGGTTAAGAACTACAGCGGCTAATCAAAAGGTCGGTAGTTCGAATCCACCAGGCGCTCCTCAGAAATCCTAGGGGGCAGTTCTACTCTGTCCTATAGGGTCGCTATGAGTCAGAATTGACTGGACGGCAAAGGGTTTGGTTTATTATGTTCTCTAGAGTCCTTTCAAACTCTATCGTTCAGCTTA
Organism: Loxodonta africana; assembly: GCF_030014295.1. NCBI lineage: Eukaryota > Metazoa > Chordata > Mammalia > Proboscidea > Elephantidae > Loxodonta > Loxodonta africana. The sequence goes on along the minus strand of NC_087346.1, from coordinate 72,439,134 downwards.
TACATTACATTTCAAGGTGGGTGGGGGCTCAGGACTGGACCAGGTCAGTTTCCATGATATGTATTTAATTACATTTATTGATTTGTGTAAACAGTTCAAATTCCCTATTCATTTTGCTTTAAGATATGATACAAGTGATAGTAATAAATAAATGAAATATAGAACCTTAAAAGGATGTTCGGTCATGATATAGATAATAACCGAAAACCAAACCAAACTCCTTGCTGTCGAGTTGATTCCGACCCTTAGCAATGCTATAGGACAGAGTAGAACTGCCCCATAGAGTTTCCAGTGAGTGCCTCGTGGATTCGAACTGCCAACCGTTTGGTTAGCAGCCATAGCTCTTAACCACTACGCCACTGGGGTTTCCAAATAGATAACAGATAAGTGGTAATTTTGGTGAAGGGTAAGACAGTACACAACACTGGGGAAGCCAGCACAGCTTGTACAAGGCAAGGTCATGAAAGTTCCATAGACACATCCAAACTCCCTGAGCAATGAAATTGCTGGGCTGAGGGCTGTGGGGACCATGGTCTTGGGGAACATCTAGCTCAATTGGCATAACATAGTTTATAAAGAAAATGTTCTACATTCTACTTTGGTGAATAGCTTCCGGGGTCTTAAAAGCCTGTGAGTGGCCATCTAAGATACTCCACTGGTCCCACCATTTTGACAGTAAGAAAGAATGAAGAAAACTAAAGACACAAGGGAAAAATTAGTCCAAAGGACTAATGGGCCACAACTACCACAGCCTCCAGCAAACAGACCAGTACAACTAGATGGTGTCGGGCTACCACTGTTGCCTGCTCTGACAGGGATCACAATAGAGGGTCCCAGATAGAGCTGGAGAAAAATGTAGAACAAAATTCTAACTCAAAAAGAAAGACCACACTTACTGGTCGGACAGAGACTGGAGAAACCTTGAGCGCGTGGTCCCAGGACACCCTTTTGGCTCAGTAATGAAGTCACTCCTGAGGTCACCCTTCAGCCAAAGGTTAGACAGGCTCATAAAACAAAATGAGACTAAAGGGGCACACCAGCCCAAGGGCAAGGACAAGAAGGCAGGAGGGGGCAGAAAAGCTGGTAATAGAGAACCCAAGATCAATAAAGGAGAGCGTTGACATGTCATGGGGTTGTTAGCCAATGTCGTAAAACAATATGTGTACTGATTAATGAGAAGCTAGTTTGTTCTGTAAACTTTCATCGAAAGTACAATAAAAAAAAAAAAAGGATGTTTGGCAATAGCAAGGAATGACTAGTTGTAGAATTATGTGCAGGAAGTACTACTTAATCCCTTAAACCTCCTCTTTATTAAAGAGATTCAATTACAAGCTGACTTCAGCTAATAAATAATCATAAAAGAGACAGCCTACGTACAGTTGTTGCTCCCCAGTCTCATTTCCTCTCCATCCTTAAGGGCACCCACACCTTCTCTTACCTTCACCCAGGGCTTTTATCTCTGCCTCGTTAACATTTAACAAACCTTTTTCTTCCTTTCCATCTTCTCTGCCTTGGCTCAGGCCTAAGTTATTGGCTGGACTAAGCAGGAATCTCCCATTCAATTCCTCTATGTTATCTCATGACACCATCATCCATCTTCTTCTGAGCAGCCAGTGCTGTCTTGCTAAAATGCACCTCAAATTTGACAGACCCTCTGACACTGTCCCCTCACTGCTAAAAATCTCCCCACACAGGCCTTCACGATAAAGTGCAATTCCTTAACATAGAGCCTAAGCCTTCTCTCCATCTGGTCCCTGACTGCCTCTCAAGCCTCAGTTTGAAGTCTGTTAACATATAAGGGGAGTAACTGGTTGGTGCAGTGATTAAGAGCTTGACTGCTAATCAAAAGGTCGGCAGTTCAAATTTACCAGCCACTCCTTGGAAACCCTATGGGGCAGTTCTACTTCATCCTACGAGTTAGAATCGATTCCACAGCAATGGATTTGGTACTGTTTTTGTATTTTTTTTCTGGGTGGCACAAACGGCTAAGAGCTCTTCCCCCCACTAAAACCAAAACAACAAACCAAACCCAGAGCCGTCAAGTCGATTCCAACTCATAGCTTCCCTCCACTACTAGAGGAAAATTTGAGAATTAGAACCCACCCAGAGGCTCCTTGGAAGAAGGGCCTGGAGATCTGCTTCAGAAAGTTCACTGCCTTGAAAACTGTATGGAGCAGCTCTACTCTGCATACATGGGCTTGCATAAGTGGGAATCAACTTGACGGTAACCAATAACAACAGCATACAAAGAGCCTTGTGCAATAAGGGAAAGGTGCCTTCTTGGGGAGGATGTACTACAGTGAGGCATCCCTTCTTCTAGGTGGAGGTGTCTGGGTGCAAACTCAGTTCATAGCTTGATGACTGAAGAACTGATTGGGTTTAAGTCCATAGTCGTCCTCCTCTGCTGGGTGCGGTGTGCAGGATAAAATGTTACACCAATACATGGCTGCCTGGTCCCTTACTCAAATGCAGTAAGAGTTCTCCAGGCAGACATTCATAAAATACCAGGTTTGCATTCAGGATGCAAAAGTTCTCTAACCTCCCAATCTGACTAGCCAGGAATAGAGCACCAAAGAGAGACTGACTCGTGTTGCACTGCTGCTGTCGTTAGCTTCCATGGACTCAGCCCCCTAATCCATCGTAGTCTGGAAGCTCTGCTGAAACCTGTTCAGCATCAGACAAGCCAGCCTGTTTGGAGGGAATCTTCTGAGCACAAGGACCAGTTCTAGATGTGGTTCTAGTCCCAGGAAAGGCACCAACAAGCTTAACAGGTAAATGAATAAATCACTTCTTAACTTTAATCCCCTCATTTTACACATGAGGCAACTGAGGGTGAAAATAAGTTTGGTAATACCATTAAAACTCTTATATTTTATTGTTAACAAATCCTTCCCTCCACATTTCTCCCAACACTGCCAGAATTTTTTTAAATTTTACTCTACTATAAAACTCCACCGCTAGAAAGCTAACTTGAAAGGATTCTCAGTCACATAATAGTATGAATTAGATTAATGAATTTAAGCCTTTAAATCTTTAAAATCCCTAGCTAAGATCAGCAGGTCCTTTTGCTCACTCTGGATCCTACATCTAGCTCGTCATCATCTGTCCTCTGGTTCTTCAGACATGAGCCAGAGGGCTGCAGTATTGCCTGCCGATCATAGATTGGTCAGCTTCAGCAGCCTGTGAACCATCAGCCTGCTGTCTGACTTGCCAGTCTTGGGTTTGTCAGCCCCTGCAGTTACGTGAGTCATGAGAAGCCTTCAGCCTGACACCCGATCCATGGACTTGGGACTTGCCAGCCTCTACAATCGCATGAGCCATTTCCTTGAGATAAATCTCTCCCTCTACACATATATATATATAACCAAAAACAAACAAACACGCTGCTGTCAAGTCGATTCTGACTCATACGGACCCTATAGGACAAAGTAGAACTGCCCCGTTGGATTTCCAAGAAGGGCCTGGTGGATTTGAACTGCTGACCATTTGGTTAGCAGCTGAACTCTTAGCCACTACACCACCAGGGTTTCCATATACATACATATATGTATGTATGTATGTATGTACATGTTTCGCTGGTTTTGCTTCTCTAGAGAACCCAGCCTAAGACATTTGCTATCTTGATTGAGAGAGAGGATAGAGAGGACACTAAGCATGTTAAGGAAGTAAAGTAGGAACTGGGAACTGCCAACCTTGTTGTCAGCAGGTCTATTTCCTCCCATCATCTTCCCGCCCACTGACTTCCTGGAACCCAGGCCTATTCTAAGCAAGGATAATAGATCTGACTTGTGTTGAGGAAAAGAGAAGAGAGACTCTCTTGGAATAACAGCACCTGGGAATTGTGCTGTAAGAAGTAGTCAATCCAGTAAGACAGAGCTGGAGCCATAGAACCATTTTTTCTTAGCCTTTAGACAGCTCCTCACCAGCCCATTTCCTGAAGTTGTTTTTCTCCTCAGAACTTCTTCGAAAAGAAATAGCTACCAGCTAGCCGAAATCAGCTGAAACAAGTCCTGCCCTGCATCTTGGCACCCCAGGTGACCTTTAGCTCATAAACTGCCTCATGCATGGTAAATTCTCTGCCCCTGGGTGGAGATTTATGGAAACCCTGGTGGTGTAGTGGTTAAGTGTTACGGCTGCTAACCAAAGGGATGGCAGTTCAAATCCGCCAGGCACTTCTTGGAAACTCTATGGGGCAGTTCTACTCTGTCTTACAGGGTTGCTATGAGTTGGAATCGACTCGACAGCACTGGGTTTGGTTTTTTTTGGTTTTGGGTGGAGATCTAACATGCTAATGAACAAAAATAGCTAACTTCCTCCTGCTTGGGGAACCGAACCTGGGCCTTGGAAAATGCTTACCCATTTGAAAACACTCTGCACCTGCGCGTGTGCCGTTTTGTATTCTGAAACTGATCCTACCTATATAAACCAGCCTCAGCAAGCTTCCTGCCAGCAGTCTTGGAAGACACTTAGCTCCGTCTGTCTCCCTGCTTGGCCAACCAATAAAGTTGCCTTTTGTTCGCCCCAACTCAGTCTCTATTTGGCCCTGAAGGAGTCACACTGAGCAGAACTCAAAGTTCTTGGCAACATTAGCAGTAGAACTATCTGGATTTGTTTCCTCCATCTGTGGTGGTGGTGGTTGTTAGTTGCTGTCCAGTCAACTCCTGATTTGTGGCAACCACGTACACAATGAATAAAATGCTGCTCAGTCCTGTGCATTGCCATGCTGATTAGTTGCGGCTTGGATGACCGTAATCCATAGGTGTTTCACTGACCGATTTTCAAACACAGATTACCAGGCCTTTCTTCCTAGTCTCTTAGTTTAGAAGCTCTGCTGAAACCTGTTCAATATCACAGCAACACACAAGCCTCCACTGACAGACGGATGATGGCTGTGCATAATAGGCGCATTGACTGAAATTGAACCTGGGTCTCCCATATGGAAGGCAAGAATTCTACCACTGAACCACCAATGTAGTTCACACCAGGTCTGAGCCTGGGTAAGGGGAGAATAAGGACTCCCTTTAAGCTCATCCAAGATCCACAGAGCATAAGAAGGGAAAACAAACAACTGTTTGCACGGTAACCTGAACTCTGAACATACCAAAACAATCCAAACCCATTGTCGTCAATTCCAACTCATAGCAACCCTATAGGACAGAGTAGAACTGCCCCAGAGGGTTTGTAAGGCTATCATCTTTAGGGACGCCAACTGCCACATCTTTCTCCCAAGGAGTTGCTGGTGGGTTTGAACTGCTGACCTTTCAGTTAGCAGCTGAACGTTAAACCACCACACCGCCAGGGCTCCTCCAGAACTCTGATCATAAAGGGTTCTAATAGAATGACTGTTTTGGTAGTAGACCTGCACCCTCACCTTCTTATACAATTTAACAGCAGAGCTAAGAAATCACATTTATTCCACTGTGTACTGGGCTGTCACAGCGGGGTTAGACTTGACTGTGGCCAAGAGAATGTCCTGAGGGAATGAACAGGCTTTACAATTATGGAGCCTTTTGGGGGGCACCCTTGGTTATTCGTTTTTCTCTTCTAAGTCAAAACTTGTTGAGAGAGCAAGCACTTCCAACCAGGTCTCCTGTGCTCTACACAAAGAATTCTATCATTTTTTAATTTATAAAATTTGTTTTATGGGGTCAGTTCAATAAGTTACCGTAACTGAAAATAATTCTCCTAGTTATCAATTTCTACTCATTTATCTAGTATCTCTTTTAATCACAAATGGTTTGCAATTTCCCAAGAGAAAGTATTTCCTAAGATCATTGTTGTCTTACTAGATTTTAAATGAGTTTTAGTATTTCAAAAGCTCAGATATTGCTAATGTCACACCTCTCCTTAAACACTTCTCCTTAAATGAAAGAGCCCTCTCTTATTTACATACCTGTTTTATAGGATCACTGTGAGTCGGAATCAACTCGAAGGCTATGGGTTTCATTTTTCGTTTTCTACATTTTTCTCTATCTTGAGTTCTTATGTGTCTTTTTCTTCTTTTGATCTTTTTTGGGTTAGGATTTATGGGGCATTTATAGCCCCAAAAAAGAAGGTATCAATCGTCACAGGACTGGCATATGCCCTTTTTAGTTTCCTTCAGTCTAGAACTTTCCTGAAGGTGCACATCCAATCCAGCAGTTGATCATAGATAGCCTGGAAAGCCTTCAGAGTAGGTCACCCCTCCAAACCAAGAAATGAAAGTTGGCAAAATGCAGAGGTGGATTCTCACACCAGTCTTCTGATTCTTTGTCTTCTAAGGCAAATAGTGACTCATTTGTAAATGACTAGGTGTGAAGTCACTTTATATATGATTTTATCTATATAAACAAGCACAATTACAACACCTGCTATGACAAATATGCGTTCTGCACAACAAAGCTATTTCTGTAGTCTTCAGAAACGATGATTTCTTAATCTGGTGCTTTTGAAATCACACAACTGATCTTACACAAAAGGCATTTTCTGATTTCTGGGTTGAGAAACACTCACTCATGACTTTAAAGAACTGTGGCTCACAGCTTGGGGGGGCGGTGAGTGGAGGCTTTATCACTCTTTTGTCTGCTATCAAGTAGCAATTAGTCTCTAATTCCTTCCCTCTTCAAACACCATTAAAACACACAGGAGCCAGAGAAGGGAGGGAAGGTTGGAGGCGCTGTCGTGCAGGATGCTGTATTCACTTGCTAATCCAGCCAGGTGAGAAAGTGCTTTCCAAAAGCGCAGACCGATAGGCCTGGAAAGGCCATTTCACTTCCCCAAGCCCAGGCCCATTACTTACAGCTGAGGACACTGAGGTTCAGAAGAAAGTCGGGATGATTTTCCTAGAGTCCCCGAAATCTTGTGAGGGTAAGGCTTAGTCTAATGCTCTCACCTGGTGTATTTTACACTTCTTCCATAACCCTAAACAACATTAATCCCAAGCTTTTTTTTTTAATAGTAAATTTCATTTTATTGTTAAAGATAGGCTTCTTCACATGATTATGGGTATTAATTAATAAACACGGGCGATTGCTAACCAATACATAATAATGCTTTTTAAAACCTCCTCAGTGGCTTGGATTTCCTTTACTTATGTCTATGGGAAGGAGCCCTGGTGGTGCAGTGGTTAAAGCACTCAGCTGCTAACCGAAAAGTTGGGGGTTCGAACCCACCATCCCCTCCTTGAGAGAAAGATGTGGCAGTTTGCTTCCATAGAGATTTATAGCCTTGGATACCCTATGGGGCAGTTCTACTCTGTCCTTTAGGGTCACTATGAGTTGTAATTGACTCAATTGAGTGAGTTTGGTTTAGTTTGGTATCTCTATAGAAATAATGGCACCCAGGAGAATGGATAAGATGCACTTAAATTTATACTCATTTTCTAAATACAAATGCATTGGCCATATAAAAAAACCAATTCAATGACATAAAGCAAAAACTTGTGAATCTCCAATGATAACTAGATTGATAATGGACTTGCTCATGTACTCAACATATATTTACTAAGCAAACATTACCTGTCCACCACAGCTCACCTTCACTAATGAGGATGCATAATCTCATTGCGGAAAATTTAGCAGTGCCCACGTTCTTCCAACTGCCATATCTCAACCAAGTTGACAACACATCATGCTAAATTTACTTTGCTACATGATTCATCCAGAGGAAAATGATTGCATGCTAACTCTCATTTTCTCCAAGCAGCGTAGGTGGAAAGAGGGACATTAAAAGCAACTTTGTTTCATGGTAAAAAACCCACTAGTTTGACACTCATAACGAGCACATAATTTTCTTTGAGATATACCTGTTCTCTTAAAGAGGCTTTTATTTCCTCAATGATAATATACAAGCTGCTACATACCAAAAACCCAAACCAAACTCACTGCCATTGAATCAATTCCTACTCATAGCGACCCTCTAGGATAGAGTAGAACTGCCCGTAGGGTTTCCAAGGCTGTAAATCCTTATGGAAGCAGACTGCCACAACTTTCTTCCATGGAGCGGCTGGTGCGTTTGAACCACCGATAATTTGGTTAATAGCTGAGTGCTGATTTAGGAGGTAATATTGGAGCTGTTATTCCCTGTCCCTGAGCATAGAGAATGTGACCCACCTCGAGCTGGACTCCCAAAGACACATCGATGGGGCCCTGAGATATAAAGACAATAGCTAGGACAATCTTGGAAAACATCTTTTAAGGAAACTTTCACATAAAAAAACCATAAACATCATAAAAGACCCACATACTTTCCACTCTTATCTTTTTCTTCTAGCATGTAGTGAATAGTAAGATTTGTTGGGCCAATGAAGAGCCTCCTGACTGTCCTTACTGAAGCCTGTACCAATGATTGTTAAGGGAGACAATTAAAAATGTAGAATCATGGAGATTTAGCAGTTTCTAGCCAATCTGTGAAAAGGTGAAGCTTACAACGGTTTTGCCTGTTTCTAATGTTAACATACACTGATGGCTCTGTAAGGTTCCTTGGACTGGGACTTGGTGGTGTTTTTACCCTAGAACAGTGCTTAACCACTGAATCATAAAATGTTGAATTATGTGCACATTTAAACTTATTTTAATATTTAACTATATTCTAAGACTAATACTGTCCAGAATGTAATTACACACATTTGGATATTTAATCTCTTAGTAGATACAATATTATAGAACCAGAGTTTCAGATTTGTAGAATTTAAGCCTACTTAAGGCTGCTAGCAATGTCAAAAGAGATTGATAGCAGTTATCTTGCTTTGATTTTGAGTTTTTTTTACTCATGAAACCAAATATTCACTCTAAAGTAATATCTGACAAAAATCAATCCTGCCAGAGGTTTTTCTCTCACCCGAAATGGCAAAGCCTTTCTTTCCTGTTCCACGCCTGGTTTGCTGAGTTTGAATTTTAGAAGATATGGCTGGGTGGAGGGTCAGAGACCATCTTGTGACCTGATATCAGTTGATCTCAGTAAAAGGGGAAGGGCAGGGTTCAATCAATCATGTTAAGATTAGCCAATGGTTAATCTTCTATATTTCTCCCTCCTCTTCACTAGTTTTTTTTTTTTCTTCTCTTTATAAGCCTCACTGCACCTAGCTTCTTCAAACCATTTGCGTTTTCTGGAATCAAAATAGTCTCCCTATACGCGTATAGGAAACCCTGGTGGCATAGTGGTTTAGTTCTACAGCTGCTAATCAAAAAGCTGGCAGTTCGAATCCACCAGGCACTCTTTGGAAATCCTGTACCACAGTTCTACTCTGTCCTATAGGGTCTTTATGAGTCGGAATCGACTCAACAGCAATGGGTATATGCATATAGAGTAACTGCTCAGAATAAACCTTATGTTCATATTTCACTGAGTTTTGATTATTTTTAATAGCACTAAAAAGTGACTTGGCTATCTAGGAAATCCACTGTATTAAGGAAAAAAAAAAAAAAAGAGCACCATGGGGGCACAGTTATGGATACTTTCTAGATATAACCAAATGTCTTAAGAGATTGGATCACTGGGTTTGAAGGCTTGGGACCATAGTCTCGAGGGACAACTCGGTCAATTGGCATAACAGAGTTTATAATGTTCTATATTCTAGTGTGGTCAGTAGCATCTGGGGTTTTAACAGCTTGAGAATGGCCATCTAAGATGCAACTATTGGTCTCTGCTTGTCTGGAAAAAAAGAGAATGAAGGAAACCAAACATTCAAAGAAGAAACTAGTCCACGGGTCTAATAGTCTGCATAAACAGCAGCCTTGTCTAGCCTGAGACCAGAAGAACTAGATGGTGCCCTGCTACCATTACTGACCATACAGAGCAGGGACACAATAGAAGGTCCCTGACAGAAAGGGAGAAAAATGTAGAACAAAACTTAAATTCCTAAAAAAAAATCTGACTTACTGGATCAATACAGACTTGAGGAACCCTAGAGACTATCATCCTAAAGTACTCTGGGAACTTGAAACTGAAGTCACTCCCGGTAGTCACCTTTCATTCAAACAATAGATTGGCTCATAAACAGTATCTCCTATAAGTACTGTGCTCCCTTAAATAATCAAGTATATCAGACCAAACAGTCAATATTTATCCTAAAACAAAGATGAGGAGCTTAGGAGAGGCAGGAAAGGTAGATTAATGAAAAAAGAATGGAAATAATGAGAATGTTGACACATTGTAGAAAATGTAACCAATGTCATGGAACAAGTTGTATAAAAACTGTTAAATGGAAACAAATTTGCTATGTAAACTTTCACCTACAATAAAAAAAAATTTTTTTTATAAGCATCATTTAAGAGGAGTCTATTCTTAAGTACAGAATTAAAACAGTGCTGTGTTCTGCATGGAGTCAGTCTTGTTTACTGTTTTTGAGTATCAGGCCCCTACACTGTAGGGTTTGAATACATAAACCTCAAACCTCCATTATCTCTTTCTTAGCACTGAGTGCTGTAAAGTGATCTTGGTTACATGAAGCAAAGAAATGAGGCAATTATCCGAAAAAAATTTGAACTATCCCAGAAGTGCCCAATTTTCTATTAAAACTCTGAAAGCCCAGGTCTCCCTCCTAAAATTTCTTAAGGGTAAATGTAATAGAATCGCCATCAGAATATCTAAAAGTTCTATGCTTAGTCAGTAGTCTCCAGGACACAAACCACATTTTTTCCAGGAACCTAAATCAGGAACTCCTTTGAGCCCTTAGTTCCAACAAAAAATTAGCCTCATTCTTTTTTCTATTCCTATCCTGCATTCTCCATCAGAATAGTAAGACAAGTTTGGGAATGAGGCAGGCACTGTCTTCTGTTGAGGTCTATCACAGAGTAAGCAAAAAATACCAAAATAGAAAGTTGTTGTTGTTATTATTAGGTGTCATGAGTGGGTTTTGATTCATAGTGAACCTATGTACAACAGAATGAAACACTTCCTGCTCCTGCACCATCCTCACAATTGTTGCTATGGTTTGGGCCCATTTTTGCAGCCACTGTGTCAACCCATCTCATTGGGGGTCTTCCTCTTTTTCGCTGACCCTCTACTTTACCAAGGATGATGTCCTTATTCAGGGACTGGTCCCTCCTGAGAACACGTCCAAAGTATGTGAGACATAGTCTCGCCATGCTTGCTTCTAAGGAGCATTCTGGCTGTATTACTTTTAAGATAGATTTATTCATTCTTCTGGCAATCCAATTCAATGTTCTTCACCAACAGCATAATTCAAGTTTATCAATTCTTCTTTGGTCTTTTTTATCCATTGTCCAGCTTCCCCATGCATGTAAAACCCAAAACCAAACCTGTTTCCGTTGAGTCAATTCCAACTCACAGAGACCCTGTAGGAAAAAGTAGAACTGCTCCATATGGTTTCCAAGGAGCAGCTGGTGGATTCAAGCTGCTGACCTTTTGGTTAACAGCCATGGCTCTTCACCACTTGAAAATACCATGTCTTGGGTTAGGTGCACTTTCAAGGTGGTATCTTTGCATTTTAACACTTTGAAGAGGTCTTTTGTAGATTTGCCCAATGCATCATTTGATTTCTTGACTGCTGCTTCCATTGGTGTCGATTGTGAATCCACTTAAAATGAAACCCTTTACAACTTCAATATTTTGTTTATCATGATGTTGCTTATTGGTCCAGTTGTGAGGATTTTTGTGGAAAGTAGGTGATGTTAATAATTCACAACCTAGCATTTTTATACAGTTTAGCAATTCATCTTCCAGTGGTAGACTATGTTTTCTTGCAATTCCAAACCCAGGAGGGTGTGGGCACCAGCTAGATAAAGAACGTACAGAAAAAGTGTGCTGGAAGAAAATGGGCAGAGGAGCCAGAGCTAAGGAAAGTGGCAATGTAAATGTGTTTTTACAGTGCTGGAAGCTATGCCACTATTATTTTAAATATCAGCAGAGTCATCCGCAGTAGACAGGTTTCAGCTGAGCTTTCAGACTAAGATGGTCTAGGAAGAGTGCCCTGGCAATCTACTTCTGAAAATTAGCCAATGGAAACCCTATGGATCACAGCAGAACATTATCCAATATAGTGCTGGAAGATGAGACCACTAGGTTGGAAGGTATTCAAAATACACAGTGGCTGCACCGATGGACTCTAGCATTCCAATCATCATGAAGATGGTACAGGACTAGGCAACATTTTGGAGGCACTATGAGTTGGAGCTATGAGTTGAGCTTTACAATGATAGTTCGCAAAAATGCCGTAAGGTCTCTATTATGGCCTTAGATACCTAAATGTGGCTTCTGAACAAATTTCCTAATTGTATTTGACCTAAAACGAAAGAACGATGAAACTGAAAGCCTTCGAAGACAAAGACAGGACTACCCTTTTCCAATATGTTTTCTTTGTAAGATGAAAGGCTTGCCACCCCCAGGGAATGCAAGACCCTGGTCTCCAAAAAAGGGGGAGACATTCTTCAGGTACAGCCCTGGTGGTGCAGTAGTTAGTTAAAAGCTACGGCTGCTAACCCCAAGGTCGGCAGTTAGAATCCACCAGCTGCTCCTTAGAAACACTATGGGGCAGCTCTACTCTGTCCTATATGGTCGCTATGAGTCAGAATCGACTGGACGACAATGGTTACAATATACCTGAAATAGTGAAACGTGCACTCTCCTTTTACTTATATAGACCCAGTTTGTTCTGAAGCACCCCCATGCTCCAGCTCCAAGCTGGCGGCTTTGGAGTACATGGCACGTCTGGACGAAACACATCCTGAATCGCAGACTACTGACATTACCCAGTGCTGTGTACACTGGTATTTACCAAGGCTTCCACGCCAGCCATATAAATTATAAATGCACCTCTAAGCCCGCTGGGTAATTCAAATACACACAGCATCAAAGGGAGACTATTAAATGATTCCATAGATAATACATGGGTTGGGCCTCTGGCTAACCTGAACATTAAAACTAGAGTCTACGTATTAGAGTAGTAACTGTATGAAAATTGTTTGTTCAAATATCCATAAAATCACAAGTTTCAGTCCAAATACCACTTTAGGAAATTTTTTCAGAAGCCACATTTAGGTACTTAATGCCATTTTTGCAAACGATCACTGTAATGCTCAAAATAACCACTTAGATTAGGGGTCAGCAAGCTTTCTGTAAAGGGGCAGAGTAAATATCTAAAGCTTTGCAGGCCATACGGTCTCTGTCGCAACTACTCTATTGTGCTGTCGTAGCAGAAACCTGACATAAGACAAAAATGAATGAGAGTGGCTATGTTCCAATAAAACTTTATTTACGGATGCTGAAATTTGAATTTCATAGTATGTTCACACACCATGAAAGAGTCTTTGTGTGTGTGTGTGTGTGTGTGTGTATATATATATATATATTTTTTTTTTCTTTTCCCCCCACCATTGTTAGCTCACGGGCCACACAAAACGCGTCAGGCTGGATTTGGCCAACGGGCCAGTTTTCCAGACCCTGATGCAGGTGGTTGAAGGATAAATATTGCCGCCATTACAGAAGAGAATGAAGGGGAAGAGAGGTCAGGGAAAGGCAGTGCAAGGGGGCAGGAGGCACCATTGTATCTTGTTACTCTAAGTGGGGGTCCCAGGACCAGAAGCATCAGCACCACCTGGGCCCCAACCAAACCAACTGAACCCACTGCCATCAAGTTGATTCCAACTCACAGCAACCCTATACAACAGTGTAGAACTGCCCCATAGAGTTTCCAAGGAATGCCTTGTGGATTTGAACTGCTAACCTTTTGGTTAGCAGCTGTAGTACTTAACCACCATGCCACCAGGGTTTCCTGGGCCCCACCCCAGACCCACTGAATCAAAGCCTACATGTAACCAAGTCCCCCAGGTATCTGCAAGCATATTGAAGTTTGAGAAGCAGTGATGATGTGATTTCCAGGCTGGGCTCTGGAATTATAAGGTCCAGTACATATTCTTTGTGCCTCTCGGTAGCTCTGGGACCTTGGACAAATTACTTAACCTCTACACGCCTGTCTGCACACCTAAAATGTGGAGGTAATGATGAGATAATAATCTATGCTAAACATTGAGAAATTCCTTGGCAAGTCATAGTTATTAAAAGCTTCCTGTCATTCACTTTAAAAAAACAAGTGCACAAATGCATACTCCTAATGTCCACCTCCTCAAGGACAGACACATTCTAGCCACTTTCAAAGAGCTGAACCTACTGTGACTAGAGTCCCCCCGCCCCACCTCACCGCACCAGCAACCCCACCCATCAAAGAAAAAGAAGACGCCACAACTGCTGGTCGCAGAGCGTAAAATATATTGATGATTGTAAAGGGACAGTCTGCAGACAAATGGTCGGTCTGCTGAGATGACGGGCAGCATACATACATGCGGTTTTTTTTTTTTTTTTAACCAAGTCATTAAATTTTTAAATACATCTCTGTTTTCCACATGGTGGTGGTGTTTGTTTCCATTAGCACAGGTTACTACTCTACAGTTTCTCCTAGAGTAAATAAATACACTGGCTAAGTTTGCAGGGCAACTACAGACTTACTTAGGTGTTTAACAAGGTGAACTATTTCACAGCCACTGCATGAACAGCAAGGTCTTTTTCATTTGTTTTGTTCACTGCTGTAGTGGAGAGGGTTAAAGTTTCCATTTATTCTTTTCACATGTTTAGTCATCAACAGGCTCCAAAAGGTAATGCAACAAACAAACATAAAATCTGTTAAAGAAAAATTCGAATTGTAATTATGCTGTAGGGTTTTTCAGGACACTTAATGTCAGATAATTTAAATTTACAAGAGAAAAAAAAAGGTGTTATGGAAAACTAAGTAACAAAAAATATATCTGTAGAATACACTGGTCTGTTGTAAACAGCTCAGAAGGGCAAAGAAAACAAAAAGTCCTTCTAGAACGTTAAGCAGTCTAGTGACAAACTCTGCTTTTTTTTTTTTTTTTTTGCTTTTTTTGCTTTCCTCCTAGTGGCTATTTTCCTACCACAGTGTTGAGCTTCATTATTATATTAAATAACTTATATGGGTAAAAACGAGTTTGCTAACCAGCAGCCAACTCAAAATCTTGTAGGAAGAGGGAGGAGAGGAATTCACAACACAACACACACTAACAGGAAGCAACTCCGCAGTCAGCATCCAACCACTCTTCCCTCTCTGGCAATACTGACAGAGCTGAGTTTTGGGACCTCAATGGAGGGGTTTTTTTTCCCCTCCCTCCTCTCCCTTTTTCATTAAGTTAACAAAGAAACATGGGCTTCCTAAGAGCCAGCACTCAGCTGGGCAAGTCCCATTAGCAGCAAATGTTCAACCAAATAAACACATACACAAAAGAAAGCTCCATCCAGGTGCAGAGCTGTGATTCACATGGAAATTCCAGGAGATGAATCATGTGCAGAGCTGGGATCTTTAGAGGATTCTTTCTCAAGCGTCTTCAGTGAACATTTCAGTCTCATGAAATCCGAGTCAATCTGTCAGCTGTGGGAGATAAGTTCCCCATCTGCTCTGGAGTGAACCTGCTTTCTTTGCTGACTGGAGCACTCCAGCGGCACCGGGGTACTCAGGATTTCTCATGGTGCTGGATGCCAGAAAATAAAGACCAGCCCCTCAATGATCTGCATGACGGCAGTGCAGCAACAGCGGAGCTGGTGGTGGTGGTGGCAGGAGCAGTCAGCATCCCATATGTTAAACTCTGCCTAAGAGGCTTGACCTGAGTAATAAGGAAGACAATATAAGAAAGAATGCAGGAGAATATGTGAACTAGGATTAAAATGCCTTGCTTATATTGGCTTCATGCTTCTTGTGTTTTAAGCTTGATTTTACGTATTTAAAAACAGGAAAAAGAATTCAGCTGTGAAGCCCCTTTTTTGGGGGGGCAGGGATTGCTAATCACTTAAAGCAAACATTAATGGTAAAAGGGTTGTTTATAGGGAAATCTATGTCTTGTATGGCTTCATATTAAAACAAACACACAAAGGTTACTAATGATTAAAAAAAACAGCTTTTAGGTACATGCTGTCTTCTCACAGATGACCTGATTTCACAGACAGACAAGGACATCCTCATTAACATATTCCATGACCAGTGGGTATGCTTATTGAGTAGGGATGAAAAAGGTGTCTGCCCTCAGAGGTGTATCTGTCATTGCCATTGTTGAATCCAACTGCCTGCAATGAATGGCTCTAGGGCCAGCAGGAAAAGCATCTACATAAAAATATCTTTACTGCCTTCCAAGGTACAAGGTACAAGTTCTCAAGTAGGTACTATCATTTTAGAATAGTTAGTTTAGCAACTACTTGACACATGTGGCTTTGTAAGTTGTAATAGCCTATTTCTTTTCTTTATCCTCTCATGGTCGCCATGCCTTGGCCAACACCTGTAGTAACCTAGCATCATTCAACCGCATGGTAGAAGCATGGATTAAAGAGCAATGGTGCGTAAGACACCATGTCAAGAGGTGTGGCAGATATGAAGTAGAGACCCTGGATATTACATATTAGTAGGCAAAGACCTGCATGCATTACAAAACAAGGCTTGCTTGGTAAAAGAAGTGTACTCTCAACTGGACTATAGGACTAACTGCATCCATGAACTACTGCCTCCTCTGTCACAGGATCAGTAGAACTGGATAGTGCCCAGTTACCATTACCCAACGTTTTGATCAGGGACACGAAAGATAAATCCTGATAGAAAAGGGAAAAATGTGGAACAGTATTTCAAATTCTTAAAGTTTTCAGACTTATTGGACCCAGTGAGACTAGAGGAATTCCCAATCTACCGCCCTGAGACAATCTTTAAACCTTCAACCAAAATTATCCCCCGAAGTCATCTTTAAACTAAGCAACAGTTTAGCTCAATTAGTAAAGAATGTATGCCCTGAGTATTGCACTCTTTTAAAAGATTGTATATATGAGACCAAATCAACAACAGTAACTCTAAAGCACAGACGAGACGTTTAGGGGGGGCAATGAATCTAAGTTAATGGTAGTGAAACAATTTGAGTAGAAATACCGAAATTGTTTACACAAAGAGAGGAATGTAACCAATGTCGCTTGAACTGTATGTGTAGAAATTGTTAAATAGGTACATGTTTTACTCTGTATATTTTCACTAAAAATAAATTAAAGAAGAAAAAAAAAGTGAAGTTTTTCTGGGGAGAAATAGATCAGGGAGGGGAGGCACTGGAGCTGAGTCTTGAGAAGGGGCAAGGTACAGGAAAGGCAGTATATGGATTAAACACAAGCATGAAGGGGAGACTGTGGAGCCCATGGCCCCTTGAAGAAAAACTGTAACATGGAAATTAGTCTTTTACACCAAACAGTACATCTCTACTGAGCTTATGGAAACCTTGATGGCATAGTGGTTAAGAACTGCAGCTGCTAACCAAAGGGTCGGCAGTTCAAATCTGCCAGGCGCTCCTTGGAAACTCTGTGGGGCAGTTCTACTCTGTCCTATAGGGTCGCTATGAGTCAGAATCGACTCGACGGCAATGGGTTTGGTTTTTTGGTTTTTACTGAGCTTATATATATATTTCCTTATATATCATTCATTTTATTCGTGCCACTGCTTGTCCTTCAATGAATCCTTAGCAGAGGGATTATTATCGGGTAATTTTGCACTCCTGTACAATTGAGGGTAGATTTGTGCCTAAATTTAAAGCAGTACACTCTCTTTTTCACCTCATATTTCTAAAATCTCCAATATATTATGTTGTCACATTTGAACCAATCTAATGTTAACTGTTGTTGTATACTGTGTGTCTGGTA
The DNA here is from genome assembly GCF_030014295.1 of Loxodonta africana. Taxonomy (NCBI): domain Eukaryota; kingdom Metazoa; phylum Chordata; class Mammalia; order Proboscidea; family Elephantidae; genus Loxodonta; species Loxodonta africana. The sequence continues at coordinate 72,421,467 of NC_087346.1, read as the reverse complement.
CACAGAGACATGGGAAGAGACTAAACAATTCAGTCTTTACCTCTTACTAACAAATCATTGACTTACAGCCCCTTCCAACCTAACCAATAATCAATAGCAATATGGCATAAAAGAATAACAAACAGAAATTATGGGTAGGTTTGGGCAATTTTAATCTGTCTAGATTCCATAGATAATATAGATATCAGGTATCATTTGTCCATAGCCAATTTATTTACCAATTAAAAAAAAAAACTTTAAGAAAAGTAATAATAGCTAAGCTGTACCTAGAGATATCAAACTTAATGCTTTTAAGAGACAGAGGAGATTAAAAAGAGAAATATGGAAGGCAAAACTCATCTTAAAAAGATAACCAAAAGGATTAATTCCCAAATCTTTTATCCAAAAAGATATTCTAGGTTCATGTCTTACACATGAATAATATTAAAGAGTACAGTAAATATCTTTTAATACAAATGTAAAATAATACAGAATTTTAATTTCAATGTGCATTGGCAGGCACAAATTTTCATAAAAATGTAACCGGGCATCAGCCCTGCAGGTGTTACACCCCCATGATTCTGGGCCATCGGCCATGTCTTTTTCACGTTTGTGTAGGGAATACAAGAAACACCTGCAATCCTTTGCCTGTCACCAGGAATTGTTCTAAGATAGTAATTCCAAGGTTTCTGTAACTCATCTCTCCTCAAGGACAGGTAAAAAGAAGCAGCTCTAGTTTTCTTTTGAAACAGACAAAATGAGACAAAACTAAGCTTATCTTGGAAATCTTGTTTCATGAAACTTAGTCTAATATGCAGTATAATGAAGGCTCTCAAATGCCTCTGAGGTCACAAAATGAAGAAGGGAAAGTTTGCTTGTCAACCCTGGTCTGAAAAGGTACATATCCTCAGTTTCTTCGTGGAAGTAACAAAGAAAACAATTTTGATTATACTGTATTATATCCTGGCCTGTTTTTTATGCCCATTAAAGTGTTTCGAATGATTAAAGGATGAATTTACCTATGCTAGTTTTGTTTGAAAATTCTAACCGAATAAAAACGTTAAATACTCAGGATTAGGTTTGAAGTCCCAACTCTCTCTCAAACCAAAGAGGAGACTAAGATCCAGTAGGTAAATGACATACCCAACTTTATTAAACTAGACGGTACTTAAGTCTCTTTTATCTCAGGTCAAACAAAATTTTAGAGTTAGAAGAACTATTCAGAAATGTGATCTGAACTTCTGATCTTTTAGATGAGGATAGCCAGAGGTGCTCTTTCACTACAAAAGGTTATTTCGGTTCCTCATCCCACAAAATAATGGGAGAGAAAAGAGGAGAAAACTACACTCACTGTATATCTACCAGTAAAAAAAAGAAAATTGGAAGTCATTAAAACTGAATGGTGGCAAAACAGAATTCTATGCCACAAGGAGAATTCGATTAACAGGACATAAGGCAAAGAGGACTAGGTAGGCAGGGATCTCCCGTAGAAAGCATGTGGCTTTCTTCAAGTGAGACCAACATCTCCCTTAGATTTAAACAACAATGAGACTCACCTTAGAGACTTCCATCTGTCTTTCTCTATATGATTTTCAGGTCCTTCACTCTCATAAGAAGCCAAGTAGAGAGCTATAATCAACAGACAATAACAGTGCATTAACGCTGAAGCCTTTTCCCAATAAACTATCTACCACCATTTATCTCTTTGTTCAACTTAAGCCAAACCCTATTGCAAGACACACTCTTTTACATTAAGTGATGACTGAAAAGATTCATAGTGTCATTAAGAACACAAGACAGTGCTTTGCCTCTGACTGGCCACCATAACAAAACCCAATGGCCTTCAGGCCAAAAAGGAGCTTTAATTAGCAAAGAGATAATTTATAATGCAAAAAGGCTTATAAATGTTAGCTGTATGATGCTATCGTACACTCAGAATTATGTTTTTTATAAAGGGGTGGCTGAGAGAAGATCCTTTCCTGGCATCCTTGTTTTTAAAAACTCATAAAAAGCCAGGTTTTCCAGGCCAATTTTCCACCCTTCTAATTTTTTTTTTTTCATTTTATATCAGAAGGAACCTTCACTCAAAGGTTAAAAAGCTTGTTATTAATCCCATTTGTAGAGGTAAAAAATGATCAAATCCCCTCCAGAATGGATATCACTAATAGTAAGAATCAAAAGTCACTGGTAAATATAGTCTCAAATTGGGAAGTACAATGAGCTCTTAACTGTTTGTTTTGTTCAGGAAATAGGAGTTGTGGCAAACATTTGCACTGACATAAAATTAATACATGCATAAATTGTTAATTTTCCAAAAATTAAAACACATTAATAATCACATTTAAAATCTGGTGGGCTTAATCTTTCATGTGCTTCATTCATTATGATCACTACCAATCTATTATGGGAAACTGTTAATCTATAGGTGCTACTGATTCCTATACTATTAAAATAACAAATCACTGGTGTGAATCCATGAGTCTTCTACAAACTCTAACTCTCTTTAGGTGAATTTTTTTCTGTAGATATTCTATCACTTTTCCGCCTGAAATCCCCTAATATTTTAACTTTCCACCACTTTTCCAAACAGTATGGGGTAGCAATAAACTTATTTTTCCCCAAAAATTGCCTTCAACACCAACATACCATAAAACACCTTTATCTCCACTGAAGCTGAAGCCAGTCCAAACAAGGGAGAAAAAAAATTCCTTCAGTAACTTTCCATTTGTACCCAAAGCTCTGAAGATTTGGTATTATAATCTTTAAACACAAAAACATACTGTTTATGAGTGAATTTTAAGTGGGTGCCTGATTCAATATTTTCAGAACAAATCATAAGGTTTTCTGTGTGATGACAAACTCTTAAAATGGAGGTCGTCAAGGGACAGACCTCATACTATACACCAAGCACTTACACACTAATTTCCTAACTGAAGGGTAGATAAGACAGCTGCAAACAAAGGGCTTACTCACCATCTTCACTGAAGACTGGGACTGTTAGCAGGTACTGCAAGATCTTCCGATCCCTCTCAAATGGACACTCTACTTGTTTCCATGTCATGAACTCACTTACTTGCTTGGCCAGTTCCCAAAATTTCTGGAAAACAATTAACAAAAAAAAAGGAAGAATTTAAAGGCAGTCATCAAAAATTGAGACAGTTCCATTTAACATGTTTCCCTCTGGTTTCTAACCTTCTGAGTTAAATAATTTTCTTAATTTTACAAAGATTGCATTTGCTAGGTATAAGTAAAGATGTGGAGCCCTGGTGACAGAGTGGTTAAGAGCTATGGCGAGCTATGGCTGCTAACCAAAAGGCTGACAGTTCGAATCCACCAGCCACTCCTTGGAAACCCTATGGTGCAACTCTACTCTGTCCTACAGGGTCACTATGAGTCGGAATCGACTTGGCCACAACACGTTTTTTTTTTGGTTTAGTAAAAATTTAATCATTTCTTCCAAACAACAACAATAATAATGTAGGTAATCTATTCCACTTGGTATCATAAATTTCTTAAAAATGTGTTGTTGGTTTAGTTGTTGTTGTTAGTTGCCGCTGAGTCAATTCTGACTCATGGAGACCCCATATGTTGCAGAGTAGAACTGTTCAACCAGCCCTGTCTTCGGAGGCGCCTCTTAGTGAGTTTGAACTGTCAACCCTTTGGCTTGTACTCAAGCACTTAACCATGTGCACCACCCAGGAACGCCTATAAACTAGTAGGGAAAGAGAAAACTTGGTTCTGTAGCTTCAAAATCAGAGTGAGCTTTGGGTGCTTGGCAGTGGGTGTGATGCTGGAGAAGCTGCTCCTCCCTGTATTCTGTTCTGTACCCTACCTTATCATACTTACCTCGAAATTGACATGGCCGTTCGGGAGGCGGTTGGCACAGCCTTCATTGAGGAAGTAAATATCTTTAATTAAGAGACTGAAGAAGGGTATCACAATCTGGAGAAAACAAAAGATTCTGGTTTGTTTATTCAAATAAATATTTAGCTTCTCATCAAACAATAAGAGATTAACAAACAACATTAATTCTGGATTTCATGAAAGTCCTCAATGAATTAAGATTTGGTGTTTTATTTACCTCATATGTCAGCAGTTTCCTCGCTTAGGTAATACAATGCTATTAGTAACTAAAGCATGCCAAAGACAAGTGGGTGGTGGGGGTGGATGGGACAGTGTTGTTGCTACAGTTTTCCTATTTTTCACAATGCAATAGTAGACAATAAGATCTGTACATTCTAGCTATAATGAAAGGAAAAAAATCTAAAAGAGTTCTCTTTTTCCATTTAGCAACCCCTTGTTTGCAGTAAAATATTTAGAGAATACCTGTCATTATAGGTACTAAGATTTTAAGATGACCCATCTCTCTGCTAGAATCAATATCGCCATATTACTTAGATTTTTACATTCCAGATGAACTTTTTTGCTTTTTAGATGATACTTTTATTTTATCCTTGAGCACATTGCTCAATGTAATGGGAGAGCTCGGGGTTGTAGGCAATCGTTGTGGTAAACTTCATACTGAGGAGACTTGACAAGTTAGCACGCATTCTCGTGGGAATCACCTCAGTAGGAACTTGCACGATGTGTTGTGAGATGTGCCCCCAAGTGAAGGAGGAATATAAATGTGTAAATTAAAATTAATGGTCGCTTAAAAAACAATGAACCTTTTTTAGTAATAGTTTCCTGCCTCAAATCTTTGTTTTGATGAGGTGATTATTTAATTAAATAATCTAAAATAATAAGCACTAAGAAATTACCCTAAATCTTTCTAAGCCCATAATGAACAAAGAACAAAGCTCAGATACAATAACTTCCACTTTCTCTCAACTGCCAACACATTTTTATAAGATCCCAAATTTGCCACAATGCAAGAAATGCATCAAACGCAAACTGGGGGTCTTGTTTCTCCATGATCAGGTTTTAACTTTTTCTAAGCTCATGACTCACGTAGTGTGTCTATACTAAATGAATGGAAGGTCGGAAAAATGTTTTTTGGCTCACACATGAAAATATTAAATATCAATTCACCTCTAGAGAGAAATTCAGATTTTCCTCTAAAGTCATTTGCAACAAAAGTTCTGATCATTTTTTGTTTCACTGATCTCTGAAAATAACCGAAGAGAACCTTCAATTTTGACAAACTACTTGAATATACTTCTACTCGTTTGCTGCTATTGGTGGAAGTCTCTAAAGCTGAAATACTAAAGATCTCATTTTCTTTTTATCATCTCCTTCAAATCTTACTTCATATTTCTCTTCTATTGTGGAATTAAACAGCTTTAGTAAAAATGACGAAAGCACACCTTAAGCTTGCCTCTGTGAAAGACATATGTGAGTGGACAGTGCTGGGCCACAGGATCTATCAGACATAAGTCTAAAATATGGCCCTGTCATTATTGCATTTGTAAAAACCTATGTGGGATCAAACTGACAACAGCAACTCTAAAGGTTAGGCAGGAAACTTAGGGGGGCAGCGAGTTTATGTTAATGGGGAATGAATAATTCAGAAAAGGAGGGTGAGAATGGTTGCACAACTCGAAGAATGTAATCAATGTCACTGAACTGTACATGCAGAAATTGTTGAATTGGTATATGTTTTGCTGTGTATATTTTCAACAACAAGAATACACACACACACACACACACACACACACGGCTCCATGATTTCCTGGGGTATAGCCAGGAGTTGGCAACTAAGGCCCTGGGCCAACTTGGGCCCACTGCCTATTTTTGTAAGGCTTGTTAGATAAGAACCGTTTTACATTTTGAAGTGGCTAGAAAAAATCAAAAAGAATATTTCATGATGCATGAAAATTCTATGACATTCAAATTACAGTCATAGAGTTTTACTGAAACAGGGCCACACTTATTTGTCTACATATTGCCAATGTCTGCTTTTGAGCTACTACATTAGAGTTGAGAAGTTGCAACAGAAGACTGTATTGCCCACAAAGCCTAAAACATTTACTATCTGGCCCTTTATAGAAAAAGTTTGCAGACCACTGCCATAAGCTTAACAGGCTCAGAAAACCTAATCTCCTCACTTTAAAATAGGGACAGCAGTAACTACCTCAATGAGGTGTGATGAGAATTAAATTAAGTAAAACAGATTTGATCTCAAATAAGCACCCCCAAAAACGAATGGGCTCCATACAGGGGATACATATTATTGATACACTGAAAAGGTAAGGAAACACCATAAAGCAGCTCCTGGAATGGGGACAAAATTATAATCAAGATGTAACATTTGCAGATTATAACAGCTTTGAAACAAGAGCTTTATATCTGTGTTCTATTCTGTATGCTGCTCTCTGAGATTCTTGTGGTGCTGTTCATTTATTCTCTCATCTCAATGTTTAAACTTTTCACAAGGTTATGTCATGTACCTCTAACTGGATTATAAGGTCTGGGTGGCAGGGGCTATACATTATGTGATTTCTGCACCCATGGGTCGCTGCAAGATGCTGTAATAATGTCTGAATCACTCCTTCAAGGGAACAGATGTATAATTAATCTCACTTAGGATACTCAACTGCTGTTCCTTATGCCCAGATCCAAGAAAGAAGTCTTACAGGCTTCAATTTCTCATTTACTTGTGGGTAATCCACTTCAGATCTATAGCCACTATACCAATTTACCATAGCAAAAATCAGAAGACGTTAAGGACTCTGAATTTCCATGAGCTAAGGTGAAATGTACAGGTTATTAGGCAGAGGAAGCCCTGGTGGCGCAGTGGTTAAGCGCTAGACTGCTAACTGAAAGGTCAGCAGTTCAAACCCACCAGCAGATAAGGCAGTCTGCTTCTGTAAAGCTTACAGCTTGGAAACCCTACAGGGCAGTCAGTTTTACTCTGTCCTATAGGGTTGTTATGAGTTGGAATCGACTCAATGGCAATGGGTTTATTAGTAGGGCAAGGTAAAAGTTTGGCTTCTAGAAGGCCTTAGATGATGACTTTAGTGGAAAGCTGTTCAAGTATTAATGTTTTCCAATTCCTTTTCAAATTATTCTCATTTCAGAGACTTGGAAACTATACCTCAAAGGTATTACTAATTCCACATATGGAGATAAATGCTAATGAGCAGGACTGAGGGCACAAGAATAGACTCAGAATGGCAGAAGGATTTAAAACCATGTAGTCATAATGAGGAATGGTTGAAAACTTGGGAGACACAAGCACCCATTGATGACAAAAAAAAAAGCCATTTAAAGATACTTTAAGGGTTCCTGTGTGAAAGACAGATGTGATTTGCTTTATTTATTTATTTATTTATTATGGAACCTAGGGAAACCCTGGTGGCGTAGTGGTTAAGTGCTACAGCTGCTAACCAAAGGGTCGGCAGTTCAAATCCGCCAGGTGCTCCTTGGAAACTCTATGGGGCAGTTCTACTCCGTCCTATAGGATCGTTATGAGTCGAAATCGACTCGACAGCACTGGGTTTGGCTTTTTTTTTGTTTTGGTAATTTTTAAGGAACCTAGGGATGTGCTGCTTTGACAAATAAACTTGGGATTTGAAAGAATATTAAAGATTCTATTGCTCTAGCTATGTTGGAAGGGAGATTTTAAAACAGAAAATTACTTCAGAATAAAGACTCCTCCCCTTGCCTCAAAAAAGAAAAATGAACCCCAATTTTTTTTAAATAAAAGATAGATTTTATCCAGAAATGTTTTCATTCTTGCCCTTTGGGACCAATTGTGAAATGTAAAACAGCAGAGTCTTTTAACATGGTGATGATTTCATTTGAGAATTCAATCCATATTTCTCACATAGAAGCATTTTAAAAAATAACTAAAGGAGTAAGAGTTTATTAAATGATGTAACGGGTAAATACTTCGGACTTTTTCTGGAAAAGGATGCTACATTCACACAAGTGCAATAGTCAGTAAGCCTTTTTGAAAGGACTGGGCTTCAGATTACTTGGGCCAAGGTAACCGCAGCTCCCTGATGACAGAGATGAATCTACGGCCTCCTTGCTGAAACAAAGCCCAACAAATGCTCACTGAAGGCCATGCAGAGAGGTCTTTGTACCCAACACAGAGAGATGAACCAGATGACATGCAGGGCCTTCAAAATATCTTCACACTAGAGGGTGCTGGGATCTCCTCATGTATGTGCTTGTTTCCTGAAGCTTAAAAAGACCCTCAGACTACATCTCTTCTCAATCTAGTCACAGGAGTACTAAGATTTGCCAGGTAAAATTTAAAAGCTGGTAAACTCTGTTGGGCTATAGCAAGACGGTTATTTTTGTTTCATTCCCTCCCTCTCAGACTCTGCGGTAACTTTATTATCCAAAAAAAAAAAAAAAAGTGTATTTACAATACCTTTCAAACTATTAGAAACTGTCTTTGTATTTTCTTGGGAACTAGGCTCAGCATGTTTTAAAGGTGGGGCTTCGTTTTGTGTTTGTATTTAAGATCTTTATTACAGATAACTAAGATTGAAGCTTTTTGAGGGGGATGGAGGGTATAATTGAGATGTCCTGTAATGATTTTTACCCTCACTTTTGTTTGTTTGTTGAAGACACAGTTTAAATTAAAATCGAAACAAAATCTGAAACACAATAGTGTTCATCAAGCAACCTTCATTAGCCCCTTTACCACAGCCAAGTGTTAATTTCTCAAATAAGATCATCTTCAAATGGTGAAACAACTTATTCCTCCTCCAAGAAGGTGTGACATTGAAAAGTGCTAAGAAAATACCCTCAGAATCAAGAGGATGATAGATTCAGGATAATATTAAATCGTTTAAAGGTGGGGTAAATAGAGTAAGAAAAAAATAGAGTCAGGGTCATTAATTTCTCAGACATCATCCCTGTACTTGTAATGCCACCCACAGATCCAATTAGTAACAGCAGGCTTAATGCTATAGCAACTAACCTACTTTCTGAAAATAAATGACTTCACCGTGGGGGAGTAACTTAATTCTTTTAAGAGAAAAGGTTATATCAAGTCAGTTACCTTGTGCAGAGCTTAAATGTCTATTTTCTTTGCAGTCAATTACTCTCTAATGCTATTAGTCATCCTAACATATGACTTAATTATTGCTTGAAACACAACTCAGACGTACTACAAAATAATCATTTAACTAATACAGTAATAACATGGTAGCATACATTTGCAAAGTTTTATACCAAGTCACTTTTTCCTTTCCAAAGGAGAGAAAATGCCCAAATTTCCTTTAGCATACTCTTCCCCTATGTGGCAAGTGATAAAATTTCTACGTTATACCAACTTCCTTAAATGTGAACAGGAAAAAGCAGCTCAGTGTAGTAGTCTACACTGCTGTCTCCTGCAGAGCAAAACATGCCAACTCTACCACAAAGATCACTGCTTAAGTACCTACCTTCTCTCTACTACTATGAGCTGTTAAAGACCTTTGTGCTGCCCCACGAAGAGCTGTTCGGTAATTACAGAAATTGCTTGAAGGGTCCATCTGATGCTGGAGACAGAAGAGAAAAGAAGATAAACTATTTGATTCTCACGTGCAAGAAGTTTACATGATGACATTTTTAACTGTACATAAAAATTTCAAAATAAGTTAGAGAATGCATTAGGAATATCATTTATCTCTTTCATAAACACATATACACATGCAACATATTAGAACACAAAGATTTTCTTTCCTGAGCTTTGGTTTATTTATACAAGCTGATATCAATTTCAATAATGTTAAACCTAGACTAAATTCCTTCCAGGTTAACTGCTGAGATTAGACCTAAAACTAATAACTAGTAGTCAAACAGCAGCATTAGAAAAATCTACTCGTTTTATGTGAAGGTCAATGGGCCAGTTGATAGTTAACCGTGTACAGTGATACAACATTTTGTAGGACTTGTTCCTTGTCCTTGGTAGCAAATCATTCACAAATAATTAAAGCACTGGTTTTTTTATCTTGCAAGAGGAAGCCCTGGTGGCATAGTGGTTAAGTGGTACGGCTGCTAACCAAAAGAATGGCAGTTCGAATCCACCAGGCGCTCCTTGGAAACTCTATGGGATGGTTCTACTCTGTCCTATAGGGTTGCTATGAGTTAGAATCAACTCAACAACAGTGGATTTAGTTTGATTTATCTTGCAAAACAGAAATGAAATTAGACTGTATGAATAAAGAGTCACATAATACATCTAATAATAATTCCTAATTTGGGGGAAAACTTGGGAAAGAGCCTTTTCTTACCTCCAAAGATAGAAAATTGAAAATACCAGCACACCAAGGCAATCCCGTGTTTTACACAAATAGCACGCACAATACACAGTCTTTTTCTAACAGCACAAAACCTCCCCCCCACCACTATTTTTGTTACCATACTATGCTGAGCATTATATGCGCGAGCTTGTTACTTACGTGGGCACATCATTTGTGAAAAGATACGGTATTAAAATGGGTAAGATTCAAACACAAATGTCTTTTGCCCAAATCTTACTACCTCAGAGATATAGTGGAAGGCCTTTTTTAAAGGTTGGCTAAGTGCATTGAGAGGATGGTAGGTGTGCATTTCTCTAGGGGATGAGGAACTCCTCCCCAGACACACTGAAGATAGATGAAGCTAGCAGGTCCCCGATGAAGGAAAATTCTCTGTTGTTCAGGACCCAAATTCTATCCTGGCATGCAATGTGATATGACCGACAGGTCATGATTTCTCTAGTTGATCAACCACAAAGTGGAAACCTGTCTATAAAATGACTAGTCCACAACCTGATTTATTTCTCTCTCCAATTCTAATCTACCTTTTCTTTTTCTGGGTCTGCAAGAATAGATGGGCTTTTCCATCTGTAGTCCTGTCTGATCAATGGGCAAGATCACACATGGAAACTCCACATTCCTGTGTAAAATGTTACTCAACAGCAAGATGTCAGCTTTGCATACCTCAAGAATGTCAAACTTTGCAGTCTTCACTTTGGCCCAAGTTTTCTTTAGTCGAGAGACTGGGCTCATATTCATGCCAGCTTCAAAGATAAAATGGAAAGAGAGGAAAAAAGAAGGTTGAAATAAAGAAATAGAATAGCCATTCCAACTTACACTGTTTTTAAAAAGTATCTATTGTTAAGTATAAATAAGATTCTACTAGTTAATAGAAAGTTATAAACTCTAATTTTGAAATTTTTTTTCTTGCAAATTCCCCCTAAGCCTACAAATAACATAACTGCTCCCATTTACTTTTAGCAGGGGTTAGAGAACTGTCTTTAAAGGACCAGTGAGCCACATGGTCTGTGTCACAACTACACAAACAATCTTGTATTTCCATTGTAGCACGAGAGCAGCCATGGCCACTATGAAAACAATAACATGGCTGTGTTCTGATAAAATTTTATTTATGGACATTGAAATTTGAATTTTATATTTGAATTTTTTTTTTTAATCGTTTAAAAATACAAAAACCACTCTTAGGTCACTGGGCATTAAAAACAGGTGGTGGGTGGGATTTGGCTCACAAGTTGTAGTTTGACCTAGAACCTAACATTTCCATATATGATCTCATATATCCTCTATTCCTATAAAAGTAAGCTGAAGCTCCAGGGGATAAGAAATTTTCCCAAAGTCACCCAGTTAACAAGTAGCAAAGATGGTAGCTTATACTGATCTGACACCAAAACCCACATACATTTGAACATGCTATGGTGCCTTCCCGAATGATGCTTTTTGTATTACGCCTACTTGAAAAAATGTTACAGAGATTGTTTATACAGAGAGTTTGCACCAGCCTAAATAATTTTGTATATTAAGTCTATGCACCAACATTCATAGTTTAAAAACTAGTATAAGAATATTCTTTTTTTATTTAATTAGATAAAATGTACATGCAGTGCAATACACGAATGTTAAATATACAATTAGAGGAATTTTGACAAATGTGTAAACCTGCAGATCACCATTCTAATCAAGATATAGACATTTACTCACCCTAGAAAGCTCCCTTGCACCCTCTTCTAGTCAGTCCCCACCACCCATAAAAGTTACAACAGTGGTAGCTTACCACCACAGACTGGTTTTGTCTATTCTAGAACTTAATATAAATGGAGTCATACTGTATATATATTTTTTGTGTCTGGCATCTTTGCTCAGTATAATGATTTTGTTCACTCATGTCTTATATATATATATATATATATACATATATATATATATATATATATATTTCGTTTTCATTCCTGAATAGTATGAATATATACCATAATTTGTTTAGCCATTCACCCTTACATGGCATCTGGCTTGCTTCCAGTTTTTGGCTGTTATGAACAAAGCTGCTTATAAAAAGATTTGACATATGTTTGCGTTTCTATCAAATACCTAGGTGTGGGGTATCTGGATCATAAGGCAGGTACATATTTAACTTTAATAGAAACTTCTAAACAATTTTCTAAAGTAGTAGTACCATTATATACTCTCATCAGCTACATCTGAGTGTTCCACTTGCTCCATTCTCACCACTGTATGGTCTTTTCATTTCAGTCATTGCAATGTGTTAGACGGTATCTCACTGTGGTTTTAATTCACATTTCCCTACTCAATAATGATGTGGAGCACCTTTTAGTATACTTATTATTCATTTGTAGTTCTTCTTTTTTTTTTTTTTTTATAAAATATCTGTTCAAGTCTTTTGTCTATTTTTTCATTATTTGCCTTTTCATCATTGATTTGTTGTTGTTCACTGCGGTCAAGTCAGCACCAATTCATGGCAACTCCATGTACAACAGAACTAAATATTGCCCAGTCTTGTACCATTTTTATGATCACTGCTCTGCCTGATCCCTTTGTTGCAGTCACTGTGCCTTCCAACCTAGGGGGCTCATCTTCTATCACTATATTGGACAATATTCTGTTGTAAGCCACAGTTTTCACTGGCTAATTTTTGGAAGTAGATTGGCAGGCCTTTCTTCCTAGTCTTAGTCTAGAAACTCCACAGAAACCTGTCCACCACAGGCGACCCTGCCAGTATGTGAAATATCAGTAGCACAGCTTCAGGACTGCAGTAATACACAAGCCACCACAGTACACCAAACTGACAGACAAATGGTGGTATTGATTAGTAGGATTCTTTATACGTTTCTAGAACAAGTTCTTTGTCAGCTATCTACATTACAATATTTTCTCCAAGGCTGTGTTTTGTTTGACAGTTTCGTAACAGTGTAAGAAGCAAATTAAGTAATATTATATTACCTAGATTGTAGACCTTTTAGGCCCCAGATTTAGAGGACCTTCCTGTTCACTATTTTCAAGGAGTGAGCCAGATAAATAGAGCTAAAACTTAGCCAGCATTTTTATGAGGAAACAAATGAGAAACGATATGGAGAAAAGGACTGATGAGAGAGGGGGTTTATCAAGGGCAAGATTACTGAATTAAATTTGGTGACTTCTTGGGCTTCAAATTAACTCTGACTTTTTTTTTTATTCAAATGTTTATTGAGTACCCGCAAAGTATACCTATACTATACTTTTTAGTTTATATGACCATCTAACTGATCATATAAACCAGGATCCTTTTCAAATGAAAGAGTCATTATTAACAATTATGGCAAAACAACAGGTATAAAATGGGAAAACCAAGACATATTGTCACCCTATGTACAATACTTATAAAATGAATGGAAAGAAACAGTGTCACTGGCATTAAAATTCTCAAGCTGTAGAGGAGGAGCAGGTTTGTATAATGGGTGATAAGGTCTGCTGGTGATAAGTACTGTAGAAGCAGAGGCAGTCAGAAAATGTTCTAATTTCTCAGGCCACTTTCCTCCATAGTGATGTAATCATATTATTTAGCCTCAGGTCATCTATCTCTATGATGCTTGATACACAGACTACCCAAACACTTTTCATAACTGTTTATTTAGACACATGCCTCACTTACAAGCTTTTATAAATATTCAGATGAAAATAAATGAACTAAAAGTATTCCATAAATTCTTGTGTAATAAAAAAAAAAATTAGGCATACTTGTACCATTTGAGCTATTTAAACCATTTGGAATGTCCTGAAATAATTCAGGATTAAAAAGCACGTTTTTCATTAACAAAACTATACTACTTTGCAAATTTACAATGTTTACATTTCATAGAATCTATAAAGGGCACGTATCCTCTGGAAAATACTCACAGATTATCGCCATCAACGAGTTAAAATTGCCAATATTAAAACACTCCCGAGCTACGTCAATGAAATACTCAATCATTCTTGCTCGGTGCTTCTTCTTTACAGGCTGTGTAGAAAAAGAGAATACAGGGCAGTTATCCAGCATGCAGGCCCAAAGTTTATAAAGTATGGAAAAACAGTACTGTGAGATAAGAGACAGAGAAGATTAATTTTCTCACCATGCAGATTTCTGTAGCAACTAAATAGCTGAGGCGGTTAAACCATTCTACATAAGCTTCTAAGTTTCGTGTTTTCTTCCGGTCACTGTAGCAAGTCTACAGATAAAACAAAGTGAGCAGATAAGCTGGAGAAAAAAGAATATATCGGGCTCTCATTTTGTCAGATATAGGCCTTTATTCTCAGTTTATAGATTAGAAAGCCTTCCTAAGGCCAAAAAAAAAAAAAAAGGATGACGATGAAAATAAGAGAATAGAAAAGAGAACGAGCTGCTGAAATTCTCGACTATTCTTACAGAGGAAGCAGAATCTCTTACAATAGCCCAGTGAAAGCCCTAAGGTCTAGAAGTACACTCTGACACAATTGTAAAGGCGCCCTTCCCTCTCAGGAAGCTAACTTACTCTAAGTGGGATTGCTCTGTCCTCAGAAACACAATCCAAAGGAGTCTGGGCTGAAGGATTTTTGTTGGCTCTTAAAAACAATCCTGACTGATTAATGGAGTAAGAATACCAACTGCTGTTGACACAGCAAGGAGGACTAAGTCTGCAGGGGACTAGGAAATTTTCTCCTGAAATTAGGTCTTTGGACAAAATTTTTTAGCATCAGGTAGCAGGAAGCCAAATATCTTCCAAGGTAGGCAAATGAATGTCTACAGCATAATAGACTTTAGTAGGGTGGGTGACACACTGTTCAAAAGCAAAAGGATTTAACCTCATCTTGGAGTTCAAGGTCAGGCTTGGACAGGTTAAGCTTTCCTTCCTTCCCAAAAAAAAACCTCCACTAGTCTTCTATTGCAAAATGTGTTCTTCACTTCCTGTATTATGGGAAACTGTTCTAAGGCCGGAAGACAGCTGTTGCCCCTGCTCCCAGAGGAGGCCTTTCATCAGTGGGTGATGCAGTTTTTGGCGAACAATTCAAAATGCTTCTAGAAGTCAGGGGGGAAAAAAAAAGATTCCTTATGTGTGTACACTGATATTACAGTCTGCAGCCCGTATTATTTTCTTTACGTGTGGGCTTCACCCAGGCAATAAACCTGTCATAAGGGATTCACCTGAAAATAAGAGGCAAAGCAGTAAAGACCCTTGCTCAGCAGGCTGGATGTGCTTCCTCTTACTGCCCCTTCTATTGTTGAATCATGAGCAGAGCCTTTTCTTGTATTTTCTTTCTGATTTAATCTGCTAAAACCATTATGCTTTTATCTCCTACCTTCATCACCACAAATGCCTGCATCTACTTGCTGTAAAGGGCTTATTAAATTTCCCAATAAGGAGGAAAAAGAGGCTAAAAGTTGGCAATGGGGTAAGAATATTATAAAGCTACTTAAGAACCTTGCTCAAGAAAAATTGCTATGAATCAGACATGGTTAAAAAAAATTTTTTTTTTTTTATTTTAACACCTAAAATAGAATAGTTTTGATTTTTGTCTCTTGTGCCCACTATCACAGATAAAGGAATTCCCTTTCTGGTCCCAGGGCTGACCTCCTGGGACACTGATAGACTTTACCTTGTCATTGTCCAAAGGGTCCTTCTGCACAAATGCTTGAACAAATTCTTCTGGCCCAATATAATTGAGCCTCTCCTGAAATACAAACCCAGTAGGTCAACAATATTAAGGAGAATTAGAAGAAATAGACAGTTGCCTCTATTGACTTCTGGCACCCCTATTTTTTATGTAGCTTATAAAATAAGTCATTATCCCCAAATACTTTCATTACCTTCAAGAAAGATCTGAACAGAGGCAATTTTCTACTCCGGTCAATGCTCTCAAAGATACTGAAATACCGAGTGGGTTAGGAAATAATATGGTGGCACAATGATTAAGAGCTTGGCTGCTAATCAAAATGTCTGCTGTTTGAACCTACAAGCCACTCCTTGGAAACCCTATGGGCAGTTCTACTCTGTCCTATAGGGTCACTATGAGTCAGAATCCACTTGATGGCAATAAGTTTGGTGTTGTTGTTGTTGTTGTTGTTTAGGGAATAACAGGAGTCCCTGAGTGGTGCAAATACCTAACATGCTTAAAAGGTTTGAGGTTCGAGTCTGCCCAGAGGTACCTCAGAAGAAAGGACTAGAGATCTACTTCCAAAAAGCCAGTCACTGAAAACCCTGTGGAGCACAGTTCTACTCTGACACACATGAGTGGAAATTCACTTGACAGCAACTGGTTTAGGAAATATAATTTGAGGGGGAAGATGAGGAAGGTCAATAAACTCTTTGCTTTTCAGGTCTTTTGTAGTCTCATTTAGTATTTCTTTAAAAGTGAATTCTCAGAAAATCAGAGCATTATATTCAAATATCTAAAAACATGTTCCGACTATTTTGTAGATTATTTCCCATTTGGATCATTTCAACTCCTCCCTGTGACATTACTGCTGACAACTGCATTGTCTGGTTGCCAAGCAAACCAAATATGTGCTCATAAAGGGCAAGAATGATAACAGCCTTACCAGCTCTATGTGAGTCAGCTGCTGGGCCAACGTGTAAGGGTCACTGCAGACAGTAATGATGTCCCGTTGTATGGACTGTGGCTTGGTCTTGAGAACTGTGAGGCGATCTGTGGACGTGGCGCTGATTTTTGCCAGGACCTCCTCGTACTGGCTGAGAGCAGCAAGCTTGAGGATCAGACCCTGCATCATCTGTTGGACATTCTTCCGATACGTCTGCCAGGACATAAGCAAAGGATTACAGTCTAGCTCTGTATGTCAATTTTCACCACTATGCACAGTCAAAGACTATGCCCCAAACTGTTTTACTCTGATGTAAGAGAACCGCCTTAGTTCAGGGCTCTCATAGAAGGATTCAGCCTAGCACTAACAGCCTAAAAGAGAAGGTACAATTTAGGTTTGGCCATGAAAACATTACAGTGATATTTTAGATTAGCTATTAAAGGAATCTATAGGTCGCTATGAGTCAGAATCCACTCAATGGCAACTGGTTTGGTTTTATTGAGGGGATCCAGTATAATGAGAACCATATATAGGCAGTCCCCAAGTTATGAACATCCACCTCACCTACAACTTGTAGTTACAAGCCAATCCCCCTAAAGCTTATTATATTAAAAATCTGAGGTATTTACAATGGTTCATGATAACAAATGGGCACTACTTTGTGGCATGCATCAAAATATGACATTAGTACTGTATTACTATGTTAAAGATATTTTAGTGTACCTAGAAGTTTTTCTTTAATTTTTTTAGGAATAGAAAGGTACACTATATACTAAATAAGACAAACATTTGACTAACCGACGTTAGACACAAACCATACCTAACTGCTCCAACTTACATACAGATTCGACTTAACGACAGATTTAGGAATGGACTCATTCATAATCCAGGGACTGCCTCTGTAACTAATTTTCCCTGGACCAATACAGAATTGTACCAGTTTGCTTTTGGTGGGTTCAAATGCACTGATACCAAGAAAGAGCATCCTTTTCCTAACGTTTTATCTTTAGGGCCACCTTCTTGATTTCCCCATTCCTATAACTGCCAATCTCATTAATCTAAGGATGTGGACAACTACCCAAAATACACCTTTACTTCCCACCCACCACCCAACCACCTTCCTGACTTCCACATCTATCATGCGCTGCCATGAGGAAACAGCAGATACTCATTTTGGTATCTGACCTCCACTTGCCTCATGTCCATTTCTTCTGAGTTTATGAGTCCATACTAATATTCCCAATCAAACTCTTCCACGTGGCAATTGTTCCAGTAATGGTATTGGCAGGTGCCACCTTGTTTGCTACTTTATTATTCTATAGCCACAACACTTAAGACAAACTGGTTTAAAAAGCATTTCATGTACTATAGATAAATGTCAACCTCTTGCCTTTTAAAACACTTCTAGGTCAAAGAAACTTCAAAATCAATCAATTCCTAGGATATAGTTACCATGATATAGGTTACTGAGTTATTTTATTCTTCCCGTACTAGCCAGAAGCTGAAAAACAACAAATCTTCTAGGTAAATGGTGATGCCCATATCAGAAGAACAGCAAACAGGCTGATTCAGGCTGATTCAATGACAATGCAGTCCTTAGGTTAACAGCTCCAGAGGAAGATAGACTCAGTGAATTTACTGTTGTTAGTTGTTGCCAAGTCAGCTCCAACACATGCGACCCCGCATAAAACAGGGAAATGTTGCCTCGTCCTGTACCATCTTCATGATCATTGGTCTGTGCGAATACATTGTTTTAGTCACTGTGTATTTTGAGTACCTTCCAACCTAAGGGGCTTACCTTCCAGGACTATATTGGACAGTGTTCTGTTGTGATTCAAACTGTTTTCATTGGTTACTTTTTGAAAGTGGATCACCAGGCCTTTCTTCCTAGTCTGTCTTAGTCTGAAAACTGCTGAAATCTGTCTATCATGGGTGGCCCTGCTGGTATTTAAAATACCGGTGGCACCACTTCCAGCATTGTAGCAACATGCAAGCCACCAAAGAACAACAAACTGACAAGGCAGGTGGTGGTCAGTGAATACAGAAAGGCTTATGTTTATGGTTTTCAGTCCCTAATCAGCTCTTTAGCAGGTACTACAGCATCTTTTTCTGAGATTAGTCATCTGAAGATTAAATGGCATCTTACCAAGTATGAGAATTATACAATAAAAAAAAAAAATTCTATTTTTTTAAATGGGCAATTAGTTTACCAGAGCATATTATGAAAAGCCAAATGAATAAACATTTGTAAATTTAAGCTGAGAAAATTTACAACAGCTTCTGGAAGTGGTTAATTCTCCCACAGTCGGTTCAGAAAAAAACACATTCAGCCTTCTTTTCTTCTTCTTGTCTGTATACTCCAGTGAGTACTTTAAACTCGTCCAAAATTGGACATTTTTTCTCTCTAAATTCATAAAAAAAAAAAAAATTCATAGGCCACTGTAAAATCACTAATGAAATGATTAAGTGTTTAAAAAAGCTGAACCTTCGAAACCGTATCTTCCATACAGCATTTCAGTTTAGAAGATGTTATATATTTGGTAATGTGCTTGCCACACAAGGAAAATAAATGTCTCTTTGAAATTTCAAGCTGATCAAAGCCAAGTTGAGGGCTATTTAAAATCACTCGCCCTTACTCCCTTGCTCCTTCGACCTTTATAGCTTTTGAGTTACATTAAAAACCTAAAAACTTAAAATATTTTCTTCAGTCCCTTATCCCCAATAAATGTATACATGAGAGTTAGATACTAGTTCTAAAAATTATGCAAATATTTCCCAGTGTTACTCATAATAAACACTTTCTTGGAGGTACTTTAGTTACGGCATGTACCATCCAGAGTAGAATGTACATTTCATAAAGTGGATGTTCACGGCCATTAAAGCCTATTTACAAAAGCAATCCACTTCTGTCATTATCTTAGAATTTTACTAAACATTATGTGACATGGATAAGGGAATTATCTTCTCCAATAGGTTTTTCTGAGAAAATTTCTGAATTTTCTGAGAAAAATTTTACTTGTTTCCAACAAAACAGTTTTTACAAAGGAATAAAAGAAACATGGCCAAACCATATACCAATGACCCAACCATAGACCAGACTACTCTGCAACGGTTCAAAGAGGACACAGCTATCTGCACTGGCATGGAAGTTTCTGGGACATCTGAATGACTTCGGGGGAAAAAAAAATGAAGAACAATTGGTAAGCACATACACATACAACCTATACATACTACTTCCATGGGTGTAAATATATGTGCATAAACATATGTATACTGAGAAGCAGCTCTGGAAGGATACATACAAAACTAACCACTACTGTTCCTCCTGAGAATGAAGCAAGATTGATGGAAGTTTTGAGTACCCTTTACTTTGTGTGAATTATCTGTAAATTTTTTTTTAACAATGAGAATGAATGGAAAGAAACAGGGTTACTGGTGTTAAAATTCCCATGCTGTAGAGGAGGAGTAGGTTTGCATACTGGGTAATGGTCTGTGGGTGATAAGTCCTACAGGAACACAGGCACTCAGAATATGTTCCAGTTTCTTGGGCCACTCTCTTGTCGACAGTGATACAATCATATTATTTAGTCTCAGATCATCTATCCCTATGATACTTGATACATAAACTACACTACCCAAACACTTTTTAAAACCATGTATTTGGGCAAACACCTTGCTTATAAGCTTTTATACATATGCAGATGAAAATCAATGGACTCCAAGTATTCCATGAATTCTTGCATACTGATTAGACATACTTGCACCATTTTGGCTATTTAAACCATTTTTAAAAGACTTTCCTATCAAATGGGATTTCTTCATTAACACGGATAAGAAAGTTCTTTCCACTCAAAAAAGCCACAAACAACTCATTTCAAAACCTCATCCATTACCCTATGTTTCAGCAGTGCTTCCGAGCATGTTATCATTCCTACATCATGAACCTTCCCCCTTCACAGGATCACCAAGGAACATGCTTTTGTCAGAAATTCCCACTTCTCTGCAGGTCACCACCTAAGGGTACTAGCTGAGAAACAATGAACACAAAAACAGCTAAATAAGAACAGGCAGCAACCTGTCCCTCCCATTCTGATTTAAGTGGTCTGGGGTGCAGTCTAGGTCCAAAAAAAAAACCAAATTCGTTGCTATCAATTTTAACTCATAGCGACATATAAGAGTAGAACTGTCCCATAGGGTTTCCAAGGAGAGGCTGGTGGATTCAAACTGCCAACCTTTTTGGTTAGCAGCCAAGCTCTTAACCACTGTGCCACCAGGGCTCTGCAGCCAGCCTAAGTAAAAATACACCCCGGGAGATTCGAACATTGCGCAAAGTGTAGAATTAATGCTCTATAGAACACCGAGCATATCTGGTGAAAGATTTTTATTCTGCACTTCGGCGTTGTTGATGTCGTTGTTAGCTGCCATCAAGTTGGTTCCAACTCATGGAGACCCCAGGTGTGCAGAATAGCACTGCTCCCTAGTTTTCAAGGCTGTGACCTTTCAGAAGCTGACCAACAGGTCTTTCTCCCAAGGGGCCTCTGGGTGGGTTCGAACTGCCAGTCTTTTGGCTAGAGGTCAAGTGCTTCGCAGTTTGCACCTCCCAGGGACTCCTGCATTTTACAAATGCTTTTTAGGGGGGAAGACGCAGAGGAATATACACTTAAGGACTCAGCTCCAAAGAGGTTGCTAGTGAGCAAAAAGAAGCAGGAAAATATCAGGGAAATATGTACCCAATAAGGAATAGGGGGAAAGTTATTCGAATAACAAAATACTCTCTCTCTCTCTCTCTCTCTGTGTATGTGTGTGTGTGTGTGTTGGAGAGTGTGTGACCTCTTTAAGTCTCTTGCTGACATTTGATTCTATTAAAGAAACCAAGGTTCGTGTTGTTAAGCATGCTTCCTCACTGAGTCATGAATTGCTAAATATGTACTTATTCTTTTTTATAACTTCAAATGCCAGTGACAGTAATTACCTGGGAAATAAAGATAGAAGTTCCTATTATAAAGACCAGCCCCGTAAGGAAGAGAAAATTGCATTCTACCCGCTATAGTCATTTGTCATGTAATTCAATCATTAGTTTCATTTTATGTTTCTCGCCAGCAAGTCCTAATAAACCACTTCATTTTGGGCAAATCCCCAGGGGGGAGACATATTAAGCCAAATTATGTGGAACTGTGGTAGCCAATTCAGAAGAACCTGACTAAATTATATATAGGGCACACCTGGATTCACCGACCGCCAACAACAAAAAAAAAATCCCAAAATTCCCAGGCAAGCAGCAACAAGTCCCACCTCAAACCCACACTCCTTTCAGTGGAGGGAAATCACTTTTTTCCTAGTGCAACAATTGATTCATTGGTTTGTTCATTCATTTATTCATTCACTCATCCATTCAAACGTTGCTGAGTGCCTATTATATGTCAAGCACTGAGCTACAA
Organism: Loxodonta africana; assembly: GCF_030014295.1. NCBI lineage: Eukaryota > Metazoa > Chordata > Mammalia > Proboscidea > Elephantidae > Loxodonta > Loxodonta africana. The sequence goes on along the minus strand of NC_087346.1, from coordinate 72,399,301 downwards.
GTCAGGGATTCTATGATGAGCAAAGAAAGTGCAGCGTGGACTCCAGTGGGGGAAACAGACAACAAACAAGCAGATAATGGCTAACTGCAGAGCGCTGTGAGAAAAATAGGGTACTAGTGATGAAAGCCAATATTGGGGTGGGGGCTGGGGTGGTAAGAAAAGGCCTCTCGGAAGACAGACACTTGAGCACATCCATCACAGATAAGAAGCCTGCCAAGCAAAGAACTGACGACAAGCATTTATCACACATTTTTAAAGCTGAAGAGGACATTAACACACAGCAGTTACCTCTATGATTTATATAGTGATGAGGAAATCAAGGAGTAAGGGATTTAGGGGGCTTGCCAAAGCACCCTCAGCTCAACCAGCTGCTAAGTGTGGACTTGGTTTCTGAATAGTGGATAGAAACCACTGAAGAAAATAATATCTCACTGTGAAAGCTGCTCTGAACAGGCAGGTAATATCTGTACTCAACCCCTAGTTTTATCAAGTCCTCAGTTTGACTTGGTTTATATTTTACTTCCTCTTTTCATTCTCAAAACGACTTGAAATTCTCCATATCTATGGCAGGTATATCAAGGATATGTTATTGACACAACAGTGCTGAAAAGGAGACAGGGTAAGAAGGCTGTTTGGGCTTTTGCTCAGTTCCACGCCAACACTGAATGGCTTGATCCTACAAAAAGAGATCACATCCTTCTGACCAATACAGATAGAAATTATCTCCCTTTTCTATTCCCATGACAAGAAGGATCTAGAGCTATCATTTTGGCATTTTAAAATGCTTACTTTTTATCTTAAGAAAAAAAAAATCTTAAGGTGCCCCATTTGGAAAGAACCAAGTTGCAATTTCTAGCTCTTAAAAGTTAATAAAAAAGCTCACTAGCTGAGTGACATATGACATACAAAGCACCTAAATACAACTTAACCGAAATGAAGTGCTGCCTGTCTGACTCAAGGTCTCAGCTTTCACACAAGAAAATGACCTCAAGATGCCACTAATCTTTCAAGCAGTTTGTCATAAACCAAGGCCACTGAGCCCGCACTGACTCAGCCAAGCTACCCAACAGCTGACTCCTCTAATATACGATTTACTACAAAACTACCCTGTGATGCTTAACTTTTGCCTTTGTGAGAAATCTACCCATTTATGCCTGGCTGGAATCGGTAATAGGCAAGCTGATTTTAACACCCCTAACTTGCAAAATGACTCAGGAAACCACTCAGCCTTGCAGAAATGATGGCTGTCTTGGGCACCAGGGTTTAATATAATGTCAAAAGAGAGCAGTAAAAGGGTTAATTCCATTTCATGAGCTAGAACATAATGCAGAGAGGCCAACTGTAAATTTTTCAAGCACTAATTTTATAGTGGTTAAGAGTTCAGCTGCTAACAAAAAGGTCGGCAGTTCAAATCCACCAGGCGCTCCTTGGATACTCTGTGGGGCAGTTCTCTGTCCTATAGGGTCATTATGAGTCGCAATTGACTTGACAGCAATGGGTTTGGGTTTTTTTTTTTTTTTTAATATAATCTAAGTCTGCCTTTTCTCCTTTTTAAGTCAGGGGGAAATAGCATTAAAATATATTCACAAGAAGAGAACATACCACTGAAAGAATGATTTCTCAAGGAAGATTATTCATACTGGGAAATGCATTTTTTAAGACCAATGAAACAAGGCATCATTAAAACTGCCAAATGCTTCATCTACTATTTTCTGTGAAAACGCTGTATCTGTGGCCAAGTAACCTGTTCTTAGGAACTCGGCTGCAACACGGAAACTACAAAGACATCCTTGCCCAACAAGCCTCAACATAGAATACCAGCCCTCCAGGCCTGCTTCAAAGAGGACAACCTTGAATCTGTCACAGCTAGTTAGCTCTTATCAAAGGCTCAGTTGAAGGGAGTGATATTTATGGCAGATTATCTAAGAGCCTTGTTTTCCATCTCCAGGTATTCAAGGTGCTAGCCATGAATCAACTTCCGGGCACCAGAAGGCTTGCATCATTTTCTCTTTGTCTTCTCCTGCCCAAAAGAATCATCTTTGCTAAACTAGGCATTTATCTTATGGCCTCAGCTTTTATCAAGGGACATTTCTTGTAAACACTATAAAGGGCATTTTCCATGATCTTATTCTATAGCCTGTGTGCAATGCCCCTTATAAGAACATTATTAAAAATTTCATTTAGTTATATTAGTTCAATGCCCTGAAGAATGAGTATGCTTTCTCTTTTCTGACAGTGAAACTTATATAGCCAACTCTAGTCTCCCTTTCATCTAGAGTTCAAACTCAAAGCACCTCTACTGGCTCTCAAGATAAGTATATTTGTTTTCTCCTTGCCTTGGTCTAGATAATCTATTTCTATTTATGTTTAATTAATATGCAACTTAGTATCTATTAATATATTATTTATTTATATCTGTTGCCTAACTAGTTGTGTCCAAATATTATTAAGAAAGGTTTAAGTAAAGTAAAATTAAAACATGACTTATAACATGAATCCTGTGCATGAAGTAACGTGAACATACCCCAAATGAATCACATAGAACTCGACATCATAGCCCTGTGAAGCAGGATGATACAATTTTCCCTGTTTGACATACCAAACACATCAATGCGTTATGTAGAGGACTTGCCCAAAGGCAAAACAGAAAGCAGGCAAAGGAGATGCTGATGCATAATTCAGCATCATTACCCTCCAAGGCTATGCATGGGAATTCAAGTGCTGTGCTAAATTCACGTTACCAACCTCCTCGCCACTGGCTATTCGATGAGCCAGATCTTTCAAGTTTCTCATCATTCTTTCATCCCGAAAATCATAAGGAAATGTTTCTGTCCATTCCGTCAGAAGTTGAAGGATTTTCGGTGCAATTTTTCTTATCTGGTTCTAGGGAGAAAAAGCAAATGCAATTCAGTACTATCTGTCACATGGGCTACACCAAGGAAATAATTCCAACAATGTCACTGGTAAACTTCTAGTGCAAAGTCTTTGGGGTTGAAAACCTTCAGCCTCCTCCTACCTTCTATGGCAATGCCAAGTGCCACCAACATAAGGTAGGATCAAGGGGTCCTCCATGGCATTAGATTTACATGCCATGTTCTTTGTAACATTCCCAACTTCCTACGCAAAGACAGCTGCCATCGAATTGGCCCCGAATCATGACAACCCCATGTGGTACAGAGTGGAACTGCTCCATGAGGTTTTCTTGGCTATAACATTTATGGAAGCAGTTCGCCAGGCTTTTCTCCCAAAGAGCCACTGGGTGGGTTTGAACTGCCAACCTTTAGGTTAGCATCCACAAACCACTTGCAATACCCAGGCTGCTGGGGCTGGGGTAAAGACATACTAGGAATGGTTAAAGGAATCTACTTCACAAAAATTAAGCCATAAAGTTACAAAACCTAATAGAAAAAAAAAAAATGTAATGTTCAAAAGGTATCATTACCTTATCACAGCTAGGATCGCTTAGTCTCTGGTGTTCAACACATAGGTGGCAAACTTTGGCCATTAGCTCATACGGATGCATAAATAACCGAGAACTGAGCAGGAAGGTAAATATGTACGTTCTCTGTGGCAAAAGAAAGAGTCAGCATGGTTACGTTCTCTCTGAAACTAATACCTCTCTCCTATAAATTATACGTCTTATTTTATTACATTCTCTTGATCAAAGTTAATATGCTGCAGCTTCAAAAGTGATACCTACTAGTAGTAAAAGACACAGCGTGAGATCGATTTCTCCTTAACCTTCTGATATATCTTCGCCCTTAAACCATACTAAAAATAACAGGAGTACAGGATAAGTTTAGCTCCTAATATCATTCAGAGGACATTTTCATGTCCGTTCTCAGGGAGCCAGGATACCAGGACACATAACTCATTCTAGTCAAGGGGAATGGAATTCTCCTTGACTAGAAATCTAGCTTAAATATATCACCCAAGAATCTTCTTCCATGTTATAATATTACGGTAACTCAATGGAACCCCCCACCCCCCCAAAAAAAAGAATTCTCTAGTGTGTCCAGTGTGGCACACTGCAGTGTTTGTGTTAGAACATTCGAAGGCTGGCTTTCAAGTAACCTATTTGCTTGCTCAGAGGCTCAGCAATTTGATAAAAGCACAATGTAACACTATATACTTTTCTTTAACCACATTGTCTCTCAAGAAGCCAGTAATGAAGTAGTGCTTATTTGTTATAATAGTTTCAGACTCCCAATGAAAAGCAAAATTCCATGGGGTTTTATTTATTTTTCCTTAGTGCCTTAAGTAGCTCGTAAACACTTACAGGACTGAACAAGGCATTCCTTTTACTTTTGATTACAAGTTTGCTCTGTGTCGCAGCATATTTGAAAATGCTATGTAACAAATCAGACACAGAGAGATAACTCAGTCAGAAACATTATGTTGAATTACTGTGGCAAGCACAAACTATCCTTTGCAGACCAAGATCATTATTATATTTATGAAAACATACAGATGTAGTGTCTGGATATTTTCATGAAATATTTATCAACAACCAGCTGGTCACTAAATCTCATCATACTACTGAGCTCAACTCCAAAAGGGCAGCTGTGGCACAACGGAGGGGAAAAAAAGTCACTGGCCCCCAAAACAGAAACACATGTCTAAGTGCTGATGCTGGGAGCAAGCCCATGTGCAAATTACCCAACACTTTGAACTTCAGGGCTTTTCTCCTCTTTAATCTCTTAGAATTACTGTAAAGTTTGAGAAAATGTATAAAGATGTCCCCCGATGTCCTACCTATTCAAGTGTAGGTTATCAAGGTGAGACACAAGTGAACATGTCACCCGATGTCCGATCTACAAAGAACTACATCTCGAGTATAAGTCTTGTTCTCTCTTCTTTGTATGTTCCCTGGCTAACTTCACTATTTTCATCATAATAACGGTCTTGGGGGGTTAAAAAAAGATTCTAGAAGCATTCAGTGTTCTCTGGCATTTTTTTATTAAAGACCAACACAAATGTACGGATTCTTCATTTAGGTGCTACCTGACTGCTTTCAATGCAGTACCTAACTTGAAAAGCAACAGATATGCAGACAACACCAAAATCTGATCCATACCCAGGCTCAATTTGATCTCAAGGCACTCAAAAAGGATATAGAGACAATACCTTCAGCATAAACAATGTGCAATTTATTATTAGAACAATTCTTAGCAACCCAGATGCAATTCTGTAGTATCAGTGGTCCCTGCCTCCCGTACTGTAACTTCTGCTCAGTACCAAGGATGTGCTTTAAAGAAACATGAATACCTACATCCGGATAGTAATCCACATTCGGTACTAAGTGCTGGATGAGTGCTTCCAGAGATCCGGACAGGAGGTTGTTGTCATGGTAATACAACCCTCCACAGCTCTCCTCTGGAGACTGATAGAGGTTTCGGTTGTAGCCACTGCTGTCAAACATTGCTGAAAAGGGAGGAGTCTGAGGCATGCTTTCCTAAAAGGAATAAAAAAGGAAAAAATGCAAAGTCAGCAAGATGCAATACAAAAAGAAAAATAAGCTTTAATAGGGACTAAATCCTAGTACTTTAGGAACAAGCAATTTAAAAAATAATTTAGATTCTCATACAGTATCAGAGCCGAATGAGAACCAAATTGCTCTTTAGGCAACACATGCATGCATGCTTCTGAAGACTAATGTAGTTATATCAAATATCATAAAATGTGTAGACCAAAGGATGTAATCTGGGCTTCAAGTCTCTGGCTGCCATGTTTAGATATTAATCCTTCACATCTGATTGGAAAGGCGGGCGGCAGGGAGGGGGTTGAAACTGAGCTTTGCAGTGCTTCATCCCACTGAGTCAAATAAGTTATTCAGGTAGGAAATGTATTAAGACTTCAAATTTGGTTGGGAAGAATTATATGATACTTATTTTTTTTTTTTAAGAAATACCCATAGTCCCTGGGTGGTACAAATGTTTAATGCTCTTGGCTACTAACCCAAAGGTTGGTGGTACCACCCAGAGGTACTTCAGAAGAGCAGCCTGGTGATCTACTTCCAAAAATTCAGCCATTGAAAACCTTATGAAGCACAGTTCTATTCTGACACATATGAGGTTGCCATGAATTAGAATCTACTCAATGGCAACTAGTTAAGAAATATCCAACCAGTACTGGGCATGCTAAGAGATAGCGAAAGCTGAAGCTGAAAGAACTGAAGTACACAGAGTATGTGTGTGAGAGAGAGAAAGTTTGTATGTGTATTTATTTATATACAAATGTAGGTATCAAGAAATTTAATGCATAATCCTGACTCCCCAGCTTTCACTGCAAGATCAGATGCTGTTGATTTCCCCCCTTTTGTGTCAACTTTTTTTGAGGGAGGTGGTGCCTCTAAGAAGCCTCAGTTCTCAGTAAATATGCTGGCGGGGAAGGCACCTGATTTGGGGAACAAGCAGTGCTGTGACAGTCCCGAGATAAGCTGCTGTTCTCCATCTGTGTGCCGCGCAACTCACAAAGCCCTGTCAGAGGGCGCTCAGTGGAGGCCAGAGGCAATTAAGTTATTACTTGGATTCCTGGGGACAGAGCACCGGGCTCTGAGAACAGACTCCCGGTTTCTGGCAGCATGTCTGGACAAAGGATGCATTCAAAAGCCCTGAGACTCGGGATTCAGAAGGCCAACAATGTAGGAGGCAAACTCCAGGCCTTGGACTGACAGGGACAGGGCGTGTGGAGGCTGCAGGAGGACACAACCTGGGCTAATCCTTCTTTTCAAGATGCCAAAGATATTTGCATCAGAATGGGGGAGGGGTGTGGAGCTGGGTCTGAGGAGTCACATCCCTCACTCCAAGGGCATCTGTTTCAGCTACAGCAAGAGAGGGGGACAGAGACCACAGTGTGTGCACGTGCCTCGGTGGGAGGCAGCCGGGGCGGAGTATTGAAAAACATAGATTATGAGGCCATTGTGGCAGGAGATATCATCATTTAGGCAAAGCAGCAGCAAAAAGAAAAAAAAAAAAAATGAAGAAAGAAGAAAAAAAAAAAAAAGAAGGTTCAGCTCTTTGTACTTTGTACTTTAGCCAGAGCTGAAGAAGTGTTAAAAGGATCCATGAAATAATAGCCACAAATGGGAAGAAAGTGATTGCTGAGAGTCACTCTATCTGGGAGACTTGTCGCTGCCACGGCCATCTTTCTGTGCCTCTCTCTGATGCAGGACACAGTTGTTAACAGCCAAGGAATCAGGAGCTATGGAATGTAAACACTAACGCAAAAATGTCCAAAACACCCCCCTTGTTGGTAAGACCTCACACGTAGAACAGTGGTTAAATAAATAACTTAATGTTAGACATTTTACGAGACCAAGGACAAAGTACATTTCTTCCCTCCTCAAACTGCCAGCTTTCTATGAGTACAATTCACGGGCAATACAACACTTTGCAAATGGGTTGTCCCTGGTGAGACGTTAAAAAAGCCTGTCTGCCCTTGCCCTGAGAAAATCAAAATGTTCTCAAATTGGGAAAGTAGGGTCCAAGATGAGAAGAGTCACTTTGAGATCCTCGAAGGAGACCCTCCTGTCTGGACATGGTTGTCTCTGTTTTTAAAAAGCTTAAGATGGTTATAGGTCCCTGAGCGGCAAAGTTTGCACTCAGCTACTAACCAAAAGGTTGGTGGTTTGAACCCACCCAGTGGCACCACGGAAGAAAGGCCTGGCGATCTGCTTGCATAAAGATTACAGTGAAGAAAACCCTATGGAGCTCAGTTCCTTCTAACACAGGGGGTCACCATAAGTCAGAATTGACTCAAAGCAAGGTGCTTTTTTTTTTTTTCTTTTTAAAAATGGTTATAAAGCACACAATGCTCTTCACATACAGGATGAGTAAGACTCACCCCATCATGCTGCCAGAGTTCATTTTTTTCTGCCAGGAACCATATATTTTCCTCGATTTCTTCACTCACTGGTTGCTATTGAAACTATCTAAATAAAGTGCTTTTGGGAGATGGTTGGCCTAGATTTGGGAATTCCAGAAAATACTAAGAGTGCAAAAGCACCTGAGAAATCATCTGTCCAGGGTGGCCAATATATTTCATTTTACTTTCTAGCTGCAATCAATGAGATGTGGTTGCTTAGAGGCCTGAGGATGAGTGAGAAGGATACAAAGACCATCGCTCAGTGGGAGAATGTGTGTTCTATGTGATCAACAAAAACTGCAAGGCAGGCTTGGGAGAAGTCCCAGTCCACGTGCCATCCACAATCAGGCCTAATCGCCTCTTTCCACAACTGTGCAAACTGAGACTCAGAGGGATGAAGTGACTAGCCTAAGGTCACACAAGCTGTGACTACAGTACCAAGTGAGTTTTATTTAAGTGAGTGAATTCCCCTAAACCCTGCACACCTGCTGCCTTAGGCTTATTAACAGTGAGCTGTTGTTGTTAGCTGCCACTGAGTCACACTGTACCCAACTCATGGAGACCCCACACACAGGAGAACAAAATGCTGCCAGGTTCTGTGCCATCCTCATGATCAGGTGAATATTAGACCATTGTAAAACATAGGGTTTTCATTGGTTGTTTTTTGGAAGATCACCAGGCCTTTCTTCCTAGTCTGTCTTAGTCTGGAAGCTCTGTTGAGATCTGTTTAGTACCACAGCAACACTCAAGCCTCCACTGACAGACAGGTGCTGGCTGCCAGTGCATGAGGTACATTGGCCAGAAATAGAACCCGGGTCTTCCTCACGGAAGATGAGAATTCTACCACTAAATCACCAATGCCCCCATTAAAAGTAAGTACTAACCCTCAAAGTGGACATGAGTAATTCAGAGTTCCCTTTCAAGGATTCAGCACCAAAAGCCACCAAGTATTTGGACTTCTTAATTCTTTACTCCTGTAAAGTGGACAAGGATTCAGATTTAATCAAATTCCAGTACCGGCACTCAATAGCGGTGAAAATACCAGAGAGTCACTTATCGTCCCTGCCCCCACCGGTAAGTTTTTCATCTGAAAAATTATCTCCAATTTTTCTTACCCCTTCCTAAATTCTAACAAAACTACTCATAACTTTATAGTAAAGTTCTTCTTGGAGCATTATTATTGGGACAATGGCAAAAAGCTTTTATACTATTCTTTGGAAATGTATCACTCACAGAATTTCTTTCAGGAGGTACAAAACATCAACATTTAGATAAGCCCTCCAACCAGGCACCAGAATAAAATACTAAAAATAGCCTGGAATTCAAATTAAATTTGGTAATTTAATTAGCGAAATCTGCTGCAAAAGACCTTTTTAAGAGAGAAAGTATTGATGCTGTCAAGGATTTCATTTTACTTGGATCCACAATCAGTGACATGGGAGCAGGAGTCAAGAAATCAAACGATGTATTGCATTTGGGCAAATCTGCAGCAAAAGACCTCTTTAAAGTGTTGAAAAGCAAAAACGCCACTTTGAGGACTAAGGTGCACCTGACCATGGTATTTTTAATTGCTTCAAATGCATGCAAAAGCTGGACACGAACAAGGAAGACCAAAGAAGAATCAATGCCTTTGAATTATGCTGTTGGCAAAGAACACTGAATGTACCATGGACTACCCGAAGAACAAACAAATCTATCTTAAAAGAAGTACAGCCAGGATGCTCCTTAGAAGTGAAAATGGTGAGACTTTGTCTCATGTACTTTGGACATGTTCTCAAGAGGGACCAATCCCTGGAGAAGGACATCATGCTTGGTAAAGGGTCAGCAAAAGAGGAAGACCCTCAACGAGGTGGATTGAGGCTCAAGCATAACACTTATTGTGAGGATGGCAGGGTCTCGTTCTGTTGCACATAGAGTCGCTATGAATCGGAACTGACTCAATGGTACCTAACAACAACAATAATAGCTCATTATATATAAAAAATCAACTGTAAGAACAGAGTGTGCCACAGACTGTTTCCTGCTTTCTAATTAGCCCAAAGTGCTGTTGGCTAATCAGCTGATTTTGTTTTTCCTTTGTGCCACCTTGATAGCAACTGCTGAGCCTGCACTGTAACAACAACCAACTGCTAAGATTCCAATCACTCCAAGTAACTCCATTCCTTATTTATACACAACGGTCACACTTTTCTACCTTGCCATATACTCAGGACAGCAGTTTTTCCAATTCCTTAAGCCCTTCTCCCATCCTTAGTTGAACATTCTGTTTCTACTGGATCACCTGTGCTGGAAAAGGTCACCACATTCCACAGTCCTTTACTTCTATGAATTCTTGCCTCAAGAGAAATCCCTAGATGCCGGGTGTGGAAGCCTCTGAGAATTGCAGTGGCTCCCATCTGTGTAATTTTTTACTGCCTACACAAACGCCTTTTGGGATTCCTCAACAACTCAGTTTGGCAGGCACCCTCATCCTTTTCAGACTGCATAAGAAGCTGAGGTTCAGAAAAACTAAAATAAGTCACTTGGGGTTACACATCTAGTAAGGGACAGAAAGCGCAGGGTCTCAAACCCAGGTCTACAGATAGCAGGTTGAAATGGATTACAGCACGTCATATTCTATTGCAAAAGGTCTTTTTTGAACTTGAAATGTTTGACAATAAAATGAAAAGCCTGTCAGTCTGTCCCAAATTGCAGGACAGTAGAACAATTTATATGTTTTACATAAATCCTGGCTTCGAAGACGTATTCACATCATAAATTACTCTTATTAAAAAGCAACACTGTCAACAGCAGTACTTAAGCTACTGACCTTTGCAATCATAGCACAGTTCCATCTAGAAGGGATTTCAGAGATTTTAATATGCACTTTTAAAATATTTTAGTATCTTGAAACTTAGGATGCATCTAAATAATCACTGTGATAAGAAAATACGTCATTGTTTAATTGAAAGCCTTTTTTTTTTTGGCTATATATGAAATAAGAGAGCATCTTAAATTTGTTGGCATCTTAGAGTCGATGAGATACAGTAATACTTGTTTATATGCAGTTGATAGATTTTCGGTGAAAAATTTTAATGAGATAAATGACCAAAAGAAAGTCACGGGTCATAATATTCATCATCCATTGCTGGACAATCTCTAACAAGTGACTGAGTCTAGCCGTTTTCTGGGAGGATCTGAAGCCTTGTGTAATAGATGGACTTGATAAAACAAGGGGAAAGGCCAGTATTGTGAATGTTACAGAAAGCACTGTTTGTGAAGCACATTCTTAAATCTCTTAGGAGATAAACATAAAGCTCATTCCCTCTCAAGGATCTTGCCTCTCACTACCCAGATCACTGAGAGCTCCTGTTGGCTCAGTGTTCCTCAGATTTGATGCTCTTTAGTTCTACCTGCTTCAGTTCTGATATCAAGAAGTGAGAGTCCAGAAGACTAAACATTGGTTTGCTTCTTATTCAAGAACACAAACCCAATATCCAAGTACTAGAAATCAGGACCCAGAGAAGCCTTTATCCCTAGACACTATTAATACTAGGAATCATTTATGGGTGATTTCCCTAGGGGAAGATGAGCTAAGCGGGATGCTGCTCTGACCCACAGCTTCCATGTATTTTTTATCCCAATGCAGCTCTGATGCCTTCTCGCCTGCATCATGCCATCTTGCTTTCACCTTTAGCTCCCACAACTAACATTTTCTTTCTCTGGAGTCCTGCAAAGGTCCCTAGGTGGCACAAACAGTTTGTGTTCAAACTCATCCAGAGGTCCTGTGGAAGAAAGGCCTCGTGACCTGCTTCTGTCAAGATTACACCCAAGAAAACCCTATAGTGCAGTTGTATTGTGTAACACCTGGGCCACCATAAGTGGGAACTGACTTGATGGCAACGAGTGTGAGTTTTGGGTGTTTTTTGTGGGGTTTTTTTTTCGGGAGGGAGGGAAAAGTCCCACAAGCTGGTAATTTACTACTCTCTGCCTACTCCTCAAAACCAACTTCTCCACTGTCTGCCTTGATTTTGCCAGCCCAATACACCTATCTATGGGAACCTGCAAACAAAAAATGCTGTTCAGGACAAACTGATTCTTCCCCCAAATTAGAAGCTGTGATAGAGCAGCAAGTTCAGCACTGGCACTAAGTTACTGCTAAGTTAACCTTCAAAGTAGTTACTTCTTTTGGCAGGAGAGACTTGTATGAGACACCTGAAAAGCTGCTCATCTATTTACATCACGACCAGTAAGTATAAGAAGGCAGAGACCAGGTGAAGCTCCTCAGGTGTAATTTAGCTTCCCATGTTTCATTTGTAAGCTAGTTCTTCACAACTCAGAGTAAGTTCTCTTAGGCAAGTGGTTCTTAACTTTTTCCAGATGACAAACCTTTCTCCATCACCCTGTGCCCAGAAAAACATACCAACAAGTTTGCATACACTTTCAGGGGGTTCACAGAACCCAGATTAAAAAGCCAATGTGCTCGACTGTACAGAACCTTGATCTTATTTATCTACTCTACCCTAAAGAAGAACCAAGTGGCTCTGAAAAGAACCCTGGTCTAACACAGTCAGGGTTGGCTCTTTCATGGAATACCTATGTTTTCAGGTACTACCAGTCTAACAGAGTTTAAAATCCAAAAATAATAATAATAATTCTAGTTTGGGTAGAGTATTAAAAGAGACATTTTTCTCCCCTAAACAAAGGCAGCAATTTGGAGTGGAAAGATAATGCAGAAACAATGGGAATCAGATCTGTTTTTTTTTTTTTTAATAAGCATACAGATTACAGATTTTGCTGGAAAACTGTCCCACAGGAAGGAAAGATACGCTCAACCCAGGTATACAAGATGAATGTTCTTTCTTAAAATTAATTCGATAAGCTGAAGAGTTGGTTGACAGACAAGATACCGTAGAGGGGCAGCTAATTCAGTCACAAAGATATATCATGTTCTTCCAAGGACTCAGAAAAAGTTCAGCCTGACATCGATCCAGAGGCAAGGAAGCAAGGTCTCGGTGATTGAAGGGATGACTGGATTTGAAAGGCATGCCTAATGGTTTCAAACCAACCAAAGCACCAAATGAAAAGCTGCCTTTTTCTGAACAGCAGACTGTGTTTGAATTAGCGGCTGCTTTGGCACAATGTTATTTATGACGAAGCAGGTGCACCAGGATAAGGTGGTTTCAGGTGACAATTCAAATTGGAAAAGCGGTTGAGGAGAAGATGGGTGTGGGAATGAAATCAAAAGCCATTCTTCAACACCTCGTAGAGGTGCTTTGTAAATCTCTACCAGAACGTCAAGTCAGCACTTCCTTTAAACTCAAGAGAATGAAAGAAAAAAGGTAGGAGTCAGAGAAAAAAAAAAAAACAACTTTTTTTTTTCCTCAATCCCTATTTCATCACAGTGCTTCAGTGAAATATTCAATAAATGCAACGCCTTTCTGTTAATCATTACATTTTCATTCTCACTGAAATGCTGTGCAGGTAGCTCACTCAAAAAGAGAGAGAAAAACTAAAGTAGATGAAGGCCTACCTATCAAAGACGATCTTTGAAAGCATATTTGTTTTGCGGGGAGAGGTTTAATATCCTGGAATTACTGGCTCCCAATTCCCCTAGATTCCAAAAGAACTTTGTGCTTTGCTGATATGCACATTCAAAGACATGATTCCTTTTTTCACTTAACGTTCCAGAGATCTGAATCAGAAAATCTGCATATTCCACTTTACTCCAGCTGGTACCACGACTACTTTTAGCCTCCTTTTGACACTGTAGATCTGAGAATACAAGGATTGTCTACATTCTCATAGGGGTATCTAACTATGGATTTGAGTCATGAAAGGTAAGAGTCGAGTTTTTAACACTATCTAAAACCTGGCTTATTTTGAGCCTGAAAATGTCTAGAGGATTATCTTCTTATTTCTTTCCTTATCCAGGAGAAGTCCTAAAAGCAGAGATTTCTAAAAGCACCCCTGGAAACTGCAGAAATGCTACACCTCTGCTAACTCTCCTCAAAAGAAAACGTGTTGTGTTGAGTGTGCAAACAATAATGTATAGACAACTCTGAATCAGCTCACTTCTTTGGCATGTAAACAAAAAGTGAGCAAGTCCGAGATAAGTGCATTCTTTGGAACTGAGCCCCAAATGGTTACTAGATTCCACCGTCATGAAGAAAAATCAGAGTAATTTTGAGGATGGAAGATACTATTTTTCTCTAAAACTAGAATAAGGCAGTCATATCATTTTCTGATTTGGGCTACAGGCTTCCATACAAAAAGTGAACTTGCATTTTGCTTTGGTTGTTCTACTATGCTACTCTAAAAAATTCTGTACTAATACTTAATTGATGAAAGAAGTGGAATCCAAATCAAATAGCTACCATTTTTGGTTTCCCTGAAAAAACAAAAGCTAGGGTTTGTCATCTTTAATCCTGGAAAATCTTGTTAGCAATTTATTAAAACATAAAGCGACATTTTAGTACGTGAAATCCATTCCGTTTAACTCTAAATAGGCCTGGAGAGTCACTTAAACTGACACACAAGTGGTGGTGATTATTAATATAGATGGTAACACTGATTCAGGTCAAAAATAATTTGTGGCTTAACCATCTTGATAATTTTTTAGTACACTTTCAGGAGAAAAACAAAAGCAAAAAGCAGTTAAAGAAAATATGAGATCTCTTCGTAAGTTTCATCAATAGAAAGAAACTTCACTCTCCTGTCTTCATTTCCATGTACCTAGAAAGTAGCTAAGGAGCCCTGGTGGAACAGTGGTTAAGAGTTATGGCTGCTAACCAAAAGGTCTGCAGTTCAAATCCACCAGCTGCTCCTTGGAAACCCTATGGGGAAGTTCTACTCTGTCCTACAGTACTGGGTTGGCTTTGGTTTGGTTTTTACAAAGTAGCTAAATACCCACTTACACACTACTTCACCCTTCATTCTCCCACCCAGGACAGAGCAGGACAGATACATGAAGGAAGAGCACAGCACTGAGCTAAAAGGGACTCATAAATCATTGAGCTCAACTCCAGGCCATATTATATATATTGCAAGTACACAGAAAGGTTAAGTTGACTGATTAAGGTTTCCATCCTGCCAGAGCCCAAGCCTCCATATCCTCAAGGCAGAAATCTGCCCCCAGCACTAGGCTACAGCATCCATCATTTTAGGATAATAAAAGGCTACACAGGTCTAAAATTTTTAGGTTTAATTAAAAAAGCAAAAAAAAAAAGGGGGGGGGGACAACTGTAGTTCTGGAAAAGTGAAGGGGGTGGGGGATCAACACTAACAACAAAAAGTCCATAAATCTTAAGCAGCATTTTCAGCTTTTAAGACCTCACAAAATATTAGAGTGGCTTTTCCATTTATTATTTGTGGCGCCAGAGTCAATATTCTCAATTCCTGCTTCAGTGATTCCAAATTCTTCACCTAAGCAAAGGAGAATATCTTCTTTCCCTCCTTCTCCTTTTCAAAAAGGGACCTTTATGGAGCCATTCAACGTTCCTCCAAAGCCCAATTCTTCCAGAAAGCCTTTTCAGGTTGAGAAAATGACCCTGTGGGCAGCACCTTACCTGGCATGGGTACTTCCCCAGCTTCTTGCCTTCAAATTTTTCCCCTCCCCAGATGGGTCTAATTTAACTGGTTTTATTTTGGTGTATTGTACTCTATTTGCCAGCAGTTAATTTTTAAATTGTAAAAATGAGATGTTGGTGGTAATATAATAAATATGTATTATAACAAATAGCAAATATTATGTTGAGAAATACTTAGTAGTATGTACCTAAAAATAGATTAGATGGTAAACTGAGGAAAAAGAACAATAAATGTGAATATTTTCTGGTGATTTCTCCCCCCAAAAGACAGCATGATCCCCAGGTATCAGGTGTGGCAGCATCAGATAAAATATCTAGGGAAGCACATAAAATGGAGCAGGACTGAAAATGTACTGTGCAAGAAATTAATTCTAAGAATTTAACACTCTGTTAAACAACTAGAAAGTACCGGGCCAGTATGCTTAGGACTCAGAAATGTTGCCACGTTTAAAAAAACAAAGGATGGACCCGCTAGTAGTGAAGAATGCCAAGGAGAACCTTGCTAATCAGTGGCTGTTCTCATCTTTGCTAGCATATTTACCAGAAAGGCATAATACAGCACTACCTGAGAACCCTGATTTCGGTCAAAAATGCCCTGGACCCTCATTGGCTCAACTACCCCCCCCCCAAAAAAACATTAAATTACCCATTAATTATAAGGTCTAATAAGCTTTTTTAAGCTGTCATTTTTTTTTTCTGTTATGAAAATCTCGACAGCCAAAGGTTTATGTTATTTTTATTTTTTTTAGAAAACAATTATTCATTTGTTGTAAACCTCATTTAGCCGGTAATTTTCCCCTTGAAACCAAGGATATACACTGGTTACTTGTTAACCTCCTAGTTTTTAGCACAGGCTTATGTGGTTAAATTAAGACACAGCCATCACATGCCACGCTCTTGCTACTGTTCTCAGGAGGGAAGACTAATTACTCCCATCATCTGAGTCTGACTGTACCCGACATCCAAGAGTGCAAAATCCCTACCCCTGGACTCTTCCTCTTTATGCACCCAGTTCAGAGCCCCTCCCTAGGTCACTAGAGACTTGTGGATCATCCAGAGCTAAATATAGCTCTACGCACACTAGCAGTTCCTGACGATCGCCACACGGTGCTGCTGACGGAGAGCTCCTTGGAGACGCGTACGACCCAGACACACACATACAACAAACCTTGTGCGCATATTCCTCTAACACACTGCATCCACCGAATTCATCTGCGAAGACAGTCACATCTACATTTGGAAGAATTAAGTTGCTCCCCAGACCATCTCATCGTGGTATTTACCACACTTGGGTCACTCTCCGCACTGTCAGAGCAGTTAGCTGCGTTGCTGTCGCCCGAACTGATCCAGTACGGATGGGACAAGGTGGGAGGCAATACTCAAGTGGTAAATACACACGCACACACACACACCCCGGCGTGCACACACTAGTGCCCGTTTCGCCCCTTTTCTTTGAAACAGCACTGGATTCGCTCCCACCGCTCACCTAGAAAGAGCAGCCTGCCTCACACTGGCTGCTCGCGGGGTTTTCAGGTACTCCCAGTTCACATTATAACCGCCCGGCCAGGTGACTTGAGGCGGCTCACCGGAGCTCAGGCAAAAGCATGGCAACTCGGTGTTTTCTGAGTTCGCCAGGTGAACGAGAGGGATGAATAAACATTACCTCGTCAGTGGCGAGTCCATGACTTCTGTACCCCTGGCCCTTCCTAAGAGTCAGATCTTACATTATTGGCGCCGACACAAAAAATAAAGAGCTCCCCAAAACCCCCCCACACACAACCTAGCCAAGAAGTAGAAGGCAACAACCTAGCAGTGCGCAGCAGGGAACGGGCGATGAAAAAAGGAGCGCGGCTGGAACTCAGACGAATTCTCAAAAAACGGCACCAAAATCGCCAACAGCGGTCTGGCAGCAAGATCTGGGAGCGAGAGGCCAAGCCTGTTCCTGTCCGGTCCGGGCTCGGCGACGCACCTGTTGGGGCCGGGAGAGCCCAGCGGCAGCCCCAGGCGCCGGCGGCAGTCCGGCTCCCCCGATCCTGGGCTGTTGAAGGGCGCTCTGCCCCAGCGCTCGCTCGCCCCGGGCTCTACCGCCGCTTCGGGGCGCACCCGGCAGCCGGGGCGCACTCTGATAGCCCCGCTCCTTCCCCGCGCAGCGCAGCGCAGCGGAGGCGAGGCGCCCGGGACCGCGCTTCTCCGGCCGCCCGCGCTCATCACAGTCCCGCGTTCCGGCCGCCGAGCTCCGGCCGCTCCCGGGAGAAGAGCCCAGCCAGGGAGCAACCTACCGGCAGATCGACCCGGGTCCTCGGCCTCCCGGCTGTTTGCCGCGCGCCCACGAATGCGGCCAAAGGACTGCGAGCGAAAGCGGGCGGGAAGAAGGAAAAAAATAAAAAATAATCCACCTAACCAGTCCGGTCCCTTGTTTATACTGAAACTAAGGCTCTAGCCCCCGCGCACACCCCCTCGGTGCGAGTGCCCGCCTCCCGCCGCCAGCCCCGCCCCGCGCCGGCCCCTGAGGGCCAATCAGGACGCCGCTCTCCGCCCACCGGCCCGGAGTCGGGTGAGCAGGGGACTCCCGCCGCGCGCTCGCCCCCGTGCCTCCCACGCTGCGTAGGCGCGCGAGCCCAGCAGCCGTGTTTACCAGGCCTGGGTTGGCTCGCTCTGAAGGCGTGCGTTTCCCCCTGAGAGTGCCTGCCCAGGGGTGCTTGTGCAGTCGTGTGTGTGTGTATTCACTTACCTGTGTACTACCTGTAAATACCAGCCCAACTCGTTATACACTATTAGCATAATTATGACTTAAAGTTTACTGTCCATGGAACTTTCAGAGGAGAGTTGAGAGGAACCACAAAACATTTACTCGGCAAATATTTATGGAGTGTCCGAGTGTCAGGCATTGTAGTAGGCTCTGGGGGACACACCCGTGAGTAAAAGCAGGTTGGTCCTTGCCGTTATGAAGCTTACAGTTTAGTTGGGGGACAGATGTTAAGCAAATAATCACACAAGCAAATGTGAAATTACGACTGTGATAAGTTCCACAAAGGAAGGGTGCCTAGCTGTGGTGTGAAATTCGACTCTGGAGGCAAAGCAGGTGGCTAGTTCTCAGGAAAGGCTGTGTTGTCATGGCGACCACTTAGTCACTGGATCATTGGATACTTGATAACTATTTTAGAAACAGGTTTTTTAAAAAAAAAAAAACCCTCAGTACTTCACCTTGTACAAACAAAAGGAGGCTTGAGGGAAGAAATGATGGAAAAAATAACAACAAATAAGGGGAGACTCTCCTGCCAGCCGTGTGACCTTGAGTAAGCAAAGTAGTATTTCCGAGCCTCCATTTCCTCATATATAAAAACAATGCTATTCATACCTGTCCTATAGGACTATAATTAGAATATTGAGGGGGAGGATCCCTTTTAGTCTCTGCCCCATGGTCCCACCCTTACTCCTTCTCGGGTTGGAAACAGTCTATTGAAGCTCATCTTGTCTTAGCAGATGCCTCCGCTCAGTTTCTTTTTTTGTGTTTCCTCTCACTTCTCTTTATCATGCTCCCCTGACTCAGTAATTCACTCCTATCTGGGACTTGGACTTAACCGTGGCTTCTCTGTGAGTTAAAAGAGAAACCGTGTAACCAAAAGAGCTTGGAGGGAGCCAGCCATGCAGAGTAAAGCACAGAGGCTTGGACTGCCCAACCCAGCTGTTGTGGTTGGGGTGGCTGTTTTTTTTTTTTTTTAAGCTCATTTTTCCATCCTGGTTCTGTAACACACAAGCTGTATAACTTTGGCTTGTCAGTTACACTCAAGGTTCTTGGTTCTGTAGCAATAAATTGAAAGGTTGAACTGAATTAGGATTTTTTAATGGAAAAGTCTGGTATAGCTTTTGTATCTTCTGGGTACACCCACTCGCCCAGATTTTACCCAGTTTAACTTTCTGAAGGTTTTTTTTTTTCTCTAAACAAAAGATGTTTATATTAGTTTCTCAAAATATAAACTAGATACCATCACAATATTGATTCTATCTTTTTCCAAACTACACTCCTGCTCCACATTCTCATGGCCAGTTCCAGCTCTCTATATGAGAGGTAATAAGACAGCTCCAGAGACAGGCAGCGCAAACCTTAATCCTTCCTCTACCACTTAGACAGCTACTGTTATGGATTGAATTGTGTCCTCCAAAATGAAAAGTGGAGGCCCTAACCCTTAGATCTGTAAATATGACCCTGTTTGGGAATACAGGATTTCTTTTGCTATGTTAATAAAGTCATAGAATAGGCTGGGTCCTAAATCTAATTACTAAGTGGTGTCTTATGGAAAGAGCAAAGTAGACACAGACACCAGGTGAGGACCTCTATACACGAAAAGAATGCTAAGGATCAGCAGCAAACACCAGAAACTAGGAGAGAGGCCCACAGGAAGAACCGACATGGCCAAGACCCTGATTTGGACTTAACTTCTTTCCAGAACTGTGAGAAAATATATTTCTGTTCTTTAAAGTCACCCACTTGTGTTTTTTTGTTATCAAACCTTAAGCACTAAATGACCCTGGGCTCCAGTTTGCTCATCTGAAAAACAGCAATCATGTTTAATAAAAGTAGCTTCTTTATGGATGTTGAGAAGAAAAAAAGCAATGATATATGTAAAGGATCTGGGACATCACCCTGCCAGGAGCCTTCCCCGACCTCCCTATTTACTGCCATCACTACCAGTCTGCATCACCTTTTCCTATTTTGTTGTTGTTGTTGTTTTTCGTAGGACTTGTCAGCATCGAACATACTGTTCATTTAACTTACTATTGCCTGTCGCCCCTCAGTAGACCATAAGCTCCACAAGAGTAGGGTTTGTTGTTTTTGTGTTCCTTTCCTGCTGTATTCCCAATATCTAGACAGTATCTGACACATAATAGACACTCAATAAATATAGGTTTCCTGAATGATGCCTGCAACATAGTAAGCCCTCAAAAAATGATAGCCGTTATTATTATATATCAATTATTTTCTATCATGACCATGTATTCTTTCCCTTCTCTGTTTCTCATAGTTTCTTCCTGGTCTTTTGACTACACTGACACAACGCCTGTACATGTACCTACTGGTAAACTCATTGATACCAGTCAAATTGATACAAGTAAAGTCCTGCTTCGTAGTGCCTTGGAAACCCTGGTGGCATAGTGGTTAAGTGCTATGGCTACTAACCAAAGGGTCAGCAGTTTGAATCTGCCAGGAGCTCCTTGGGAACTCTGTGGGGCAGTTCTACCCTGTCCTATAGGGTCACTATGAGTCACAATCGACTCAACGGCACTGGGTTTGGCTTGGTTTGTTTTTAGTAGCACCTCACCCCAGCAATAAAAATAGCCACCTGTATTGAGTCTCTGCTATGTGTCAGACTCTGTGCTAAGTTTTGTTGTTTTTTCTTTTTGGTTTCTCTTGGGTCTCAGGTGTATAAAATTAGAGCAATCACTATGACCAATCCGTGTTCAACCTTCTGTCTTTTAGACTTTTTCATTTCCCATCTAAAATCCCAGTTTTCACCATCCCAAAGACACTTATTCTCTCATACTGTTTGTGTGAGTCTGTGGAGCTACCTTCCATGAACAATGATGGTATTGTTTTATGGGTATACTACACGAGTGTATTTATCTGAACGTTATTGTGCAATCCATCTCGTTCTGTTTCTCACCACTTTCCTTCCAGTTTATGCTTTTAATCATCTCTCCATGTTGATATATGTTGACATTGTTCATCCCTTTTATCCACAGTACAGTGTTTCAGTGTATTTGTGTTAAGTCCTTTCCTTACATTAGCTTTAATCCTCACCAGTCCCTAAGAGATAGGTACTATTATCTCCATTTCAGAGACAAAGGAATAAGGCTCAGGAAGGTAAATAACTTGCCAAGACCACACAGGTGGGGGAGCCATGGGTTAAATCCATATGCCTCTGATTCCAATGCACTTGTCCTCTCACTCTGTAAAATGGATTTAATTCCTTACTGTAAGATTTATGAAATAATGTTTGTAAAGAGCCTCCACCATTAATTTAATTAATTTTACATGTTTAAGGTATTGCTGTTAAAGCTAATAAATATATGTATTTAAATTAAACTAGAGACCAGTTGCTTCATTGCAAAGCAATCTTTATTATTCGTCTCGTAGACATGAGTTTAATGTTATGATTTATAGTTTATGGCTTTCTTAAAACACTTGAACTTTAAATAAAAATCTCACGAAGCATAGCTGTCTTCAAATATTTAAAGAATTGTCATGTGAAAGAAGAATGTGGTGCCATAACACAGGAGATAGGACCTAAGAGGGAAAGATTTAGGGACTGGATCACAGCTTCAGTGTAAGAAGAACTTTAAAGCTGTCAAGAGTGGAATGGAGAGCCTTTTTCACCATTGAATTTCCTTTCCTTGTACCTCAAAAGGCCTAGTGAAATGGCCAAGTAACTCTCATAAATACTTCCACATTTTCTCTTTCATTTATTTTCTCAGTGTCCCTCTGGAATATGGAGATGAAAAGCCCAAGAATTCTTATCCCCAGTTTATAAATGGAAGAAAACAAAAACGTAGGTCATACTATTTATCAACAGTCAATTAAGACCACAGCCTAGTCCTTCACACTTTCAAACCCAAGGAAGACAAACATGCTTTTGATAAATAGGATGCACATTGCCTCTCTTGTGTGTTGACAAAAGATTAGGAGACTTTTATAAAATAAAAACATGAAGAATGATCAGATGCAATTTTGAGAAAATCATTTGACAGTTTCTAAGCAGGGTATGTTAATATGACTTTGTAGCTGGTTAACTTGTCCTAGAATAGCTCTGAATTAGTCACAGCTTCTCTGGAATACACAAACTCATTTTTTTTTTTTTTACTCTAGTATAATTTGAACAGATAAGAAAAAAACAAAACAAAACTGTAACGCCGAGATCACCGTATAGATACCAAGCTACTTATTTTATGTTAAAGAAAAAAAGTAATTGCTATTTTTCAGAGAACAGCTTTAAAGATAAAAGAATGTAGCTATTCCCCTCTCTGACCCCTCTCCCCCACCACCACCTTCATACTTTCACCAAGGAGAAGGAAATGCTGTAGCGGTATGAGTAAGTCAGAGGCTCCCGGGTGGTGCAAAAGCTTTGCTCTTAACCTAAAGGTTGGCAGTCTGAACTCACCCAGTGGCACCACACAAGAAAGGCCTGGCAATCTGATCTGCTTCCGTAAAGATTACAGCCAGGAGAATCCTATGAAGCAGTTCTACTCTGTAACACATGGAGTGACCATGAGTCAGAATTGAATCAATGGCAACACATTTGGGTTTTTTTGTATGACTAAGTCAAGATGTAGGAGTTTTGGTGGTACAATGGTTAAGTGCTTGGCTGCTAACCAAAAGGCTGGCAATTTGAACCCACTCAGTGGCTCCAAGGGAGATAGACCTGGCGATCTGCTTCCGTAAAGATTATAGCCTAGAAAGCCCTAAAGCACAGTTCTACTCTGTTACATAGGATCGCTGAGTTGGAATCGACTCAAACAACACCCAACAACACAACAAGAAGTCAAGATGAAGATATTGGGAACCACAGGACTCAGGTTCGGTCTTTCTATACCCAGGTTCTATTTCTTGAGATACTCTCTCCCACATGGCTACAATAGTAAGACAAGTTACTGGGCCAATGTCTTGGACAGGCAAATCAGACCAGGCCACCCATCTCCAGACCTTAGAGAAAATCCCTTATCTTTCCCTTGCTTTTCTGTGTACTTTTCCTTGACTTCCCTTTCCTCATCACCTGAGGGCCTAGAACAAGGGAGAAGGAGGCTAATTGGCAGGCTTTGGTTCCACGTCCTCTTCCTGCTTCTAGCCTACATAAAAGAAATTCTGTCCCTGGTCAGACCTGCCTTACTAGGGGGCTGCGTTGGGATTTCATAGCAATAAAGAATATGCGTGTGTTTGGCATGACCTCTGTAACACATTTCTCTGAAACATGATGGGAAACACGACCAAGGCAGGACAAGAAGATCTGGGTATTCAAGATCATGAGTCCCTGTCCGATGCGATCAATCTCTTCATGACTATAAAATGAAGTGTGCCACTTAGAAGGAATTTCTGTAATGAAATAAACGACTGGGTCAGCCTCAGAATGGTCATCTCAATAATAATTCCCAACGTTCATTATAGTTTACAATGTTCTTTCTTACCCATTATCTCTTTTAGAGAGAACTTTGAGTCTGTGAGAGTCATTCAGCTCTGACAAAGATCATTACAGAAGTCATATATTTTCCCTTTCCGGAATCCCTAAACACGTTATAGATAGCCACCCATTTAAACTTGCTAAGAAGATACTGCTAAATAGGAGAGAACTAACAAGAAAAGATAACTTCAGGAAGTCTCTTCCACTTTTCCATGTAATTCTTAATCATTGTCACTTATCTCCCAGACAGCTAAAATTGTACAAAAGAATGGAACAACTGCATGGGAAATTCCACAACAGATATAGTAGGTTTTCAAAATTCCCTAAGGGAAAAAAAAAGTATTATACAGAAAAAAGTTGCTATATTTTCATTTAGACAGGAACTGTTGAAAGGCAAATTTATTATTTTTCCTTTCATAAGAATATTATTTCACTCATTTACCAATTTTTTATTCTTACAAAGTAATGATTTGAAATATCTTCATTAGGGATACTGATGTTGAGAAATAATAATATTTGGCCTGATCACAAGATCAAAGACAGTCTCATCAATGATAATTTAATGCACATATGTGTGTGTCCATTGCCATCGAGTCAATGGCAGAGTAGAGTAGAACTGCCCTGTAGGGTTTCCAAGGCTGTAATCTTTATGGGAGCAGGCTGCCACATCTTTCTCCTGCCATATAACGCATAGTAACCCAGTAATCTGATTTTTCTGCACTGACAAGGGATTATTTAATGACCTTAAACATGCATCATTTGATCAGATGTTATCACTGTTTTGAGTAGAAATTCAATTATGTTTAACATGATTTTATTTGGATAAATATCCTTCATCTTATAACTTCTTTACAGTGAATACCAAAAAGAAAAACCCAAGCCCATTGCTGTCGAGTCGATTCCAACTCATAGTGACCCTATAGGCAAGAGTAGAATTGCCCCATAGAGTATCCAAGGAGCACCTGGTAGACTTTAACTGCTGTCCTTTTGGCTAGCAGCCATAGCTCTTTACCTCTACACCACCAGGGTTTCCTTTGAGTGAATAGGAAATATAAAATATATTATCTATTTCTAATTTCTCTAGTAGTTTTGTCTGGTTTCTTCTGAATGAGTCAATCTTATAATGAATTAATCAAAGGTTTTTCTATTTTGAATTCTTATAGCATTTAATGTTAAGTCTGGTTATTTTGCTAGGGAATCCTCCATTGTCAATCATGCTAACAATCAGAAGAGTTTGTTATCCTCAATTTTGACTAATTACCAACCTATGTCTTAGAACATTGAATGGAAATGGAGAAGGGAAAAAGTGAATGATATAATAAAAATTTTATAGCTGGGACAAATATCAATAATCATCTTTTTATATCTTTCCTTACCCCCACATCATCATCAAGGCATTTTCTGAATTGAGGAAATTGAGTCCCAGAAGCAAAATAACAGCAAAGTTACACCAGTCAAAGAGTGCTGGTGAAATGCCTGGTACTGAATATACATGATTTTACTTCCTAATTATTCTCACAGGAGTGAAATCCATGGAGCTACAGTGACATTGGAGTCCCTGGGTGGTGCAAACAGTTATCACACTCAGCTACTAACCAAAAGATTTTGAGGTTTGAGTCTACCCAGGGGCACCTTGGAAGAAAGTCCTAGCGATTTAATTCTGAAAAATCAGCCACGGAAAACCCTATGGAGCACAGTTCTACTCTGACACACAAGAGGTTGCCATGAGTTAGAGTCACCTTGATGGCAAATGGATTACTTTGGTATTATAGAAGGATAATTTGTTTTCAAATATAAATAATACATAGTCTCCATTAAATAACTCTTGATAAAATGATAGAGAATTCTCTAGATGTTGTTAACGGCTTGTGTTATTGTCTGGCATCAAGTTGATACTGACTCATGTTGTTGTTGTGACCCTATATGACAGAGTAGAATTGCCCCATAAGGGATCCTAGGTTGTAAATCTTCATAGGAGCAGATTGCTAGTTCTTTTTTCCCATGGAGCTACAGGTAGGTTTGAACTGCTGACCTTTCAGCTAGCGGCCAATTGCTTAGCCATTGCGTCTGCAGGAATACTAATGCCTTTTATTAGAATTCTCAGAATGTTGCTAATACCATTTATTATCTTATTTAATATCCAAGGTATTAAATTAGTAAATTCTTTGGTTACTTGGTCATTAAAATCACCATGGACTAGACCATTAGTCAGGTTTCTTAAAGTATATTCAAGAAATTATTTTGATCAAAAATAATTTTAGAATCTACAATTATCAATGCAATTGAGTGGCCAAGAACTAAGGGGAAATGGAGATCGAATATTGAGATGTCTCCCGCATCACTGGACTGGCCCATTTCCTTCAGGTCTGTGGCAAGACTCTAGGTGCATGTTTGGAGATGTTTGCAGAAGGAGTTGGGGTGGAAGAACACAGCTGTTGCTCATAGAGGTGGAGTTTGGGAAGAGAAGGGGAGGGGAGGGGAGGGGAGGGGAGGGGAGGGGAGGGGAGGGGAGGGGAGGGGAGGGGAGGGGAGGGGAGGGGAGGGGAGGGGAAGGAATGTTCTGGCTTAGACTGCTGCTCAATCATTTTAAGGAGATTCTCTCCTAAGAAAGAGTATATAAGGAAATAGGTCTAAGATAGAATAGACACTTATTCACAGAGGTGTACATTTAACACCTCTCACAGCAGGAAATCCACAGCAAAGGATAAAATAAAATGTCTCAGCCTGGATAAAGTTCCCCTGATAAATAAAACATTTCTCTTAAGTTTTGGTTTCTTTCTTTCTTTCTTTCTTTTTTAAGAACTCACAACTAACTTTTTTTAAATGCCCTGCCTTCCTAAGCTTAGAAAGTCAAACACCAGCTGTTATGAAAGGCAATCATGAACCCGAACTTTCTGACTTCCAAAATACTGACAGCAAGCTGTATTTTTGCTCAAAATAGTTGAACTAGGACATCCTGTTTTGAAAACATCTCTTAATAGATGCAATTTTGGTTAGTCCTGTCTCTGCTCTTGGATTAAGGCTAATGACAGAACATATTGTTATTTTTCTATTCAAAACACACAACACAATAAGAATAAATGTGAACGTTCATCTGTGTTTTTTCATCTGGTGAGAAAACCACATATATACAGCCAGAACCAACTCTTTAAGGTATATCACAATTGACATAAACTTGAAGAACATCTCATCTGACAAGTATGGTGTCTATAACGTTTCAAACCTTTCATAGAAGTTCTTCTGTTTTGCATTTTTTTTTAATCTGCAATTTACATAATGGTGAAAAATGTTCACACCAAATCTCAAAGTAATCAGTCAACACTTTAAGGGAGAGGGAGTGTTTAAACCTGTTAAACAGGAGTTCTTTTAGGGAGAAATAACCAGTATATTAAAGTAAGTCATATGTAAAAATGCTAGTAGAACCTGTTCCAGAGCACACAATAGGAGGGAGGAAATGCAAAACAGGACAGCCAGTGGAGAGTGAACAATGGAAGGGACTCATTTTCTCACCAGTAGGGCAAGCACAGTTGGCCAATATTTCAAAGGGACTCCAGTCAGTGCAGCAACAAATAAAGAGGATGCTGTAAAACTTGCTTCTTCATTTGAGAAGTTAACATCTCAGATGCTTAGTTTCCTCAGCTGTAAAATGAAGAAACTGGACTACATGATTTCAGAGGTGTTTTAGTTATCCAGTGCTGCTATAACAAAAGTAACACAAATGGATGGTTTCAACAAACAGAAGTTTATAGTTTCACAGTCTCAGGCTACAAGTCCAGATTCAGGGCATTAGCTCCAGGGGAAATCTTTCTTTCTCTGTAGGCTCTGGAGGAAGGTCCCTGCCATCAATTTCCCCTGGACTAGGAGCTTCTCTGCTCAGGAACCTGGGGTCCAAATGACGTGCTCTGCTCTCGGTGCTGCTTTCTTGGTGGTGTAAAGTCCCCGTGACTCTCTGCTCACTTCTCTGTTCTATATCTCAAAGAAGATTGACTTAAAACACAATCTAATCTTATAGATTGAGTCCTGGTTCATTAATATCATAGAGGTAGGATTTACAACACATAGGAAAATCACATCAGATGACAAAATGGTGGACAATTACACAATACTGGGAATCATGGCCTAGCCAAACTGATATACGTATTTTTAGGGGACACAATTCAATCCATTAAAGAGGTGTCTTCTAGCTCTCAAATGCTACCTCATATTAATGCGTTTTTTTTTTTAAATAATTTTTATTGAGCTTTAAGTGAACGTTTACAAATCAAGTCAGTCTGTCACATATAAGCTTATATACACCTTACTCCATACTCCCACTTACTCTCCCCCTAATGAGTCAGCCCTTCCAGTCTCTCCTTTCGTGACAATTTTGCCAGTTTCTAACCCTCTCTACCGTCCTACCTCCCCTCCAGACAGGAGATGCCAACAGTCTCAATTGTCCACCTCATACAAGTAGCTCACTCTTCATCAGCATCTCTCTCCTACCCAATGTCCAGTCCCTTCCATGTCTGATGAGTTGTCTTTGGGAATGGTTCCTGTCCTGGGCCAACAGAAGGTTTGGGGACCATGACCGACGGGATTCCTCTAGTCTCAGTCAGACCATTAAATTAAGGTGGTTTTTAACTGTTGGCTTTTAGACTGATTCTATCTGAATAGCTCAGCACCTGGGAGACTTGAGGAGACCTAGAAGTTATAGACTTGACTCAAACTCCACTGAGTTTGGTAATCACTGGCTTATCTTTTCTTCAAAGCCCAATTTCTGTAATATTATGATGATTGTTATGATCCTTGAAAGATTCCCAGGAGGACCACTTTCACTATTCCCTCAATCTCTGGGCCTATGTTAGAGACACGGAGTCTCTGAGTGATGCAAAGGGTTAACACACTGGCTGCTGACAGAAAGGCTGGAGGTTAGACTCCACCCAGAGGCACCTCAGAAGAAAGGTCTGGTAATCTACTTCTTAAAAAAGCAGACACTGAAAACCCTATGGAGCACAGTTCTACTCTGACACAAATGGGGTCATCACAAGTCCAACTGACTCCATGGCAACTGGTTTGTATTAGAGACAGTGCCTATAACTAATGGTAGCACGGTATAGGCTTGAGATTAACTTAGTTGATGGAACATCTGTTTCAGGGAATAATTTTTCATCCAACAGATACACATTCCACCCTCATTTGCCAGAAACTATCCCAGTTAGTTTTAGACCTAAAAGGCCTATGTCTCAGACAACATCTCAGTTCCTAGCAAAATGAGACGGCTGGTCACCCTAATACCCCAGATGCTTGCTTAGAACCTTCTATGGGCCAGGCACTCGAAAAGGCATGGGAAATCACGGCCTGGTGATCTACTCCCACAAAATCGTCATTGAAAACCCTAGGATGGTACCTGGCTACCATCACTGAACATTTTGATCAAAGATTCTATATAAGAATCCTGAGCACAAGGGTGAAAATGTAGAATAAAATTTCAAATTCCCATGGAATCTAGGATTTCTGGAGCCATAGGGGCTAGATAACCCCCTGAAACTATTGCCATAAGATAATCTTTAAATGTTAAACCAAAAATATCCCCTGAAGTCTTCTTAAAACCAAACAATACTTTAACTAGGAATGAATATCTGCATTGAGCATTACACTCTTCTAATATCTATATGTATGGGATCTATATGTATGAGTATGGGATCTATATGTATGAGTCGGAATCGACTCGATGGCAGTGAGGTTTAGTGGGTATGTATGGGATCAAATTGACAACAGCAGCTTGAAAGATTAGCTAAGAACGTTAAGGGGTAGTGAGTTTATGTTAATGAGGGAAATCAACTCAGAAAAGGGAGGGCAAGAAAGAATGTACAACGCAAAGAATATGATCAATATCACTGAATTGTACGTGTAAAACTTGAATTGATCTATGTTTTGCTGTGCATATTCTCAACAACAGCAAGAAAAAAATAAATTGTTTTAAAAAAAAAAAATCCTGTGAAGCACAGTTCTAGTCTGACACACCTGGAGTTACCATGAGTCTGAATCAATGGGAACTGCTTTCTTTTTTTTTTTTAAGTGATATTATAACACCTAGCAAAGCCTTAATAAATGAATTGTAATGAGTATCTGACTATATATTGCTAACAAGCACATTTTTTTTGAAAACTTATTTAGTTCCCCTGTTGAAGGTTTTAGGGATCCAATGCCATGGTCACGACGCCAAGCCAAAAGTTAACAGATATGATTGAAGAATCTAGCCCTGGCCATCACTTTGAACATCAGAAGCTTTGTATAGTCAGGAGTTATCTGTGGCCATTGAAATAAAACTTAAGGAAAGGTTGTGGTAGAAGTTGTAGGTGATTAACATTTAGAGAACGCTAAGTGCATTCTATAGATACATGTTTATTCATTACTCATAACAGATCTAAGGGTACAGTACGGATTATACCTCAACATAAAAAAAAAAAGAAATCCTCACAACTGGACCAATAAGCAACTTCATAATTAATGTAGACAATATGGATTTCATTTTATTTGGATTCACAATCAATGCTCATGGAAGCAGTAGTCAAGAAATCAAATGATGTATTGCATTGGGCAAATTGGCTGCAAGAGATCTCCTTTAAAGTGTTAATAAGCAAAGATGTCACCTTGAGGACTAAGGTGCACCTAACCCAAGCCATGGAGTTTTCAATAGCCTCATATGCATGTGAAAACTGGACAATGAATAAGGAATACCGAAGAAGAACTGACGCCTTTGATTGAGGTGTTGGCAAAGAATATTGAATACACACCATGGACTGCTGAAAGAACAAACAAATCTGTCTTGGAAGAAGTACAACCAGAACGCTCCTTAGAAGCAAAGATGACAAGATTGCGTCTCACATACTCTGGACATGTCAGGAGGGATCAGTCCCTGGAGAAGGACATCATGCTTGGTAAAGTAGAGGGTCAGAGAAAAAGAAGGAGGCCCTCGATGAGACAGACTGACACAGTGGCTGCAACAATGGGCTTAACCATAGCAACGATTATGAGGATGGTACAGGACTGGGTAGTGTTTCGTTCTGTTGTGCATAGGGTCGCTATGAGTCAGAACTGACTCGCCAGCACCTAACAACAACAACGAATATGATGAGGAGAACACAGTCTAGCAGGGGAATCAGACACATAAATGATTAGATGGATTTGCATTGTAATAAGTGCTGTAACTGAAGTAAATCCAAAGCTTACGTGCTGTCCGTTACCACAGAGGCGGTTATGTTTCAGCTTGGACCTTGGGGCAATGCCGCGTAATGATCGAGATCACTGACAATGGAAACAGGAAAAACTTGGTTCAAACCCTGACTGACCATTTATTGGCAGTGTGAATTTGAACAAGTGTTTAATTATTCCAAGCTTCAGTTTTCTCCTTTGCGAAATTAAAATAGTAATGCTTACTTAAAAATGAAGTTAAACCATGTATATAAAGTCATTAGCACAATATCTGGAGCACACTAAGCACTCAATTCATGGTAATTGATTAATTAATATAATTACCATCACTGTTCAACCTGTCTCTTTCATCCTTAATACCTTGCCCTCTTCTGAACCCCTTAAAACACTGTGACTGTATTTGTTTACCTACACGTGTGTTTTCATTTTGTTGTTGTTGAACAACTTGGAAGTGGCAGACATTCCTCAGATTCTTTAGCATGCATCTCCTAAAAATAAGGACGTTCTTCTACATACTCAATAACACTGTTACTACCTATGAAAATTCAACAATATTCCCAAATATTATCTCACTTCTTGTACATATTTAAATGTCCTATATTATCCCCCAAAATTGGTCCTAAGGATTTTCTGAATCAGTGTGGAATAAATCCATGTGTTATTTGGTTGTGGTTTCTTTTTTTTTTTTAATCCCTCCACCTTACCCCCAACCCTTTTCTGCTTTTCTTGACATTATAATTTCTAAGAAACCAGGTCATTTGTCTTAGAGAAAATACCACTTTTATGGATTTCTCTGATTTTTTTTCTCCTCAAGGTTCCATTTAACTTATTCCTCTATCCTATCTCTATGCCTATTCTATCTATAAATTGGAATTTAGGTCTTAAGGTTTCATGACTTTAAAGTTAAAGATTTTGGTAAGAACAACTTCAAAGTTGATGTTATGTAGTTCATATGACATCATATCAACGTTTCCACTACCACTTCCTCTTCAAAGTATTTTGTGGTTTCGTAGCCATCTCTGAGGTATAGGCGAGATGAATGGATTTCAACCCTCGCTTCACTTGAATCACAGGGGGAGTTTTAAAGACTATGTGTTCCCAAGTTGCAGTGGTAGAGATTTTGACTTAATTGGTCTTGACTGGGGCCCAGGCATTGGTATTTTGTAAAAGCTCCTCCAGGGTGATTCTCACCACAGAAAAGTCAGTGGTTTAGAACACAGGCTTTAAGAAGGCAAGAGACACATAATTCTTATTTACTACTACGTATTTTCAGTGTTGGGCAGAATGCCTGACACATAATTGCTGCTCAATAATAAACGCTGAATTAATTGTTATTATTAACTAAGTAACATTCAGAGTATAGGCAACCTCATTTTCCTTTCCTATTCTTTTCCTTTTTTACTAAATGGTGTATTATGAAGCCAAGAGGTTAATTTTATAGCATGCTTACAGAAATCAGAACATACCACTATTGTCCAAATTTCTGAAAACCATATATATATTGAAAAAGAACCTTATTCAAACTTCCTCTTAGAGGAGAAAAGAGAGCAATCATTTAGCTACAGGGTTAGATTAGATCATTTAGCTATAGTGCAGACAAGGATCAGATCTCTCTCTCTCTTTTTTTTTTCCTTACAGTTCTTATTGAATGACTGGTGAAATGATTGCAGAATTACTGAGGGAGAAAAAAAAAAAAAAAGACGGGGGTTCGTCTTAGCTGTAATTTTTGTTTCTTAAAAACATATTGAACACATTTCAACCACGCGGAGGACTGCTATAAAAAGAGAAGGACTTTGGACATAGTTATGCTTCTATTTGTTCACATTCATCTTTGGCCAAATTTTTTAAAAACAAATTACAGAGATATATGATTCGATGGCACTGGGTTTATGATTCATTAGTGCTTGACAAATTAGCCACCTGTAGCTTCAAAGGAGATAAGAATGGCTATCTTCTCCCCAGAAGGAAGCCTACTCCATCACAACCCGGAGCCCTAGTGGCGCGGTGGTTAAGAGCTCGGCTGTTAACCAAAAGGCTGGCAGTTCGAATTGGAAGTCTGCTCATTGGAAACCCTATGGCACAGTTCTGCTGTGTCCTATAGTGTATCCATGAGACAGCAATGAGTTTTTGGACCCCACCACAAACTTAAGAAATGGCAAATGCGTTGTTGTTGGGTGCCATGGAGTCAGTTTTGACTCATAGCAACCCCATGTGACACAGTAGAACTGCCTCTTTTTTTTTTTTTTTTTTTTACTGTAATCCGCACAGAAGCTGATCCCCAGGTCTTCCTACTGCTGAGCCTCTGGGTGGGTTCAAACTGCCAACCTCTTGGTTAGCTGCCATGAACTTAATTATTGTGCCAGGTGAAAGTCAACAACAACCTACAAGAAAACCAGTAAAGGATATGAAGACACAGCTCAAATCAGAAAAGAAACTACAAATGGATCTTAAACAGATGAAAAATGCTCACCTTCACTCATAGTAACAAAAATGTAAATTAAAACTATACTGAGATATCTTTTTCTTTAACTTATAAGATTGGCAAAATCCACTGTATTAGGAAGGACTTGAGAAGACAGGCACTTTCATACTTTGTTGGTGAGACTATTACTGAGTGTAACCTCTCAGGAAGGCAATTTGGCAGGATATAATAAAATTACAAATCTGCACGCACCCTTTGATCAAGCAGTATCACTTAGGGAAAATTATCTTACAGATACACTCTACCCTTTATGTGAAATAATACACAGAGTTACTCATTTCCTCATAGAATAAAAAAAAAAAAAAGACTAGAATCAACTAAATGCCTGTCATTAAGGAACTGGTTAAATGAATTATGATACAGTGACAGAATCAAATATTAGGCAGCTATAATAGAAAATAATAATGAAACTATGCACTGATATGGAATGCTCTCTAAGAGTACTGTTTAGTGAATAAAAGGAAGGTCCAGAGCAATACATACAGTATGCTACAATGTACATAAAAGAAGGAAGGAAACGAAAAAGAATATATACTTGTACTCGTTTTTTTTTATACATAAGAAACCTTCAGGGTACATAATCAAGGAACTGGTAAATAGTTAACTGTTTGGGGAGGGGGTGGGAACTTGGTAGGTGGAAGACAGTGCGAGAGAGAAACAGGAAGATCTTTTACAGGACATCTTTTTTATACTTAATCTTGTCTGAACTATGTGGATACGTGATGTTTAAAAATTTCAAAATTTCTTAAAAGTCCCATCAAAAGTCCTGGGAAGATGTTTTATTTTTTTTTTTAATAGAAATTATCCCAGGTCTTTTTATAGCCTTTATTCTTATTGTGGAGTTTCAGAATCAATTCAACTAACTTCCAATTTCACTAAAATTGAAACTGAAACTTTGGGCATTTCTCATATATCCAGTCTTAGAAAGCATAGAATTGGGAAAAATAAAAATAAAATGCTGTTGTTCTACAAAATTTCAGAGTTTTGAGTTGCATTTAAATCTGCACTATTTGGAATTAAAATCCAAACAGACTGTTGAAATGTAGCAAAAGGTTAGTGCTTATATAAAACTGAAGTAATGATGTCAAAGTGAAATTAACCTTTTTCTCCCACTGAGTTCTCCACAGAACCCACAAGAGATGGGGCTCTCTCACAACATGGCAGGGAAGTTCCATTTAAGAAAAAGAAGGGATTCTCACATACAAATCAACAAAACGAAAGGAAATTGTGGTTTACTCATTTGGCTCTTAGCATCTACTACTTTGGGTTATCAGTTATCTTTTTGTGACACAGTGGTTAAGCACTAGGCTGCTCACTGAAAGATCAGCAGTTCAAACCCACCAGCCACTCCATGGGAGAAAGATGTGGCAGTCTTCTCCTGTAAAGTTTACAGCCTTGGAAACCCTATGTGGTAGTTCTACTCTGTCCTATAAGGTTGCTAGAAGGTCACTATGGGTCGAAAGTGACTCAGAGATACACAATAACAGTCACACAACAACATCGCAAAGAAGTATGGTGTTTTGCTATATTACTAACTCTCTGCCCAGTGCCATACACATATATAATAAACCAAACCAAACCCATTGTGGTCAAGTCAATTCTGACTTTGAATAATGGCGTTCACGAAGAATATTGATGATATCATGGACTGCCAGAAGAACTAACAAATCTTTCTGGGAAAAAGTACAGCCGGAATGCTCATTTAGAAACAAGGATGACTAGACTTCTCACATACTTTGGATATGTTATCAGGAGGGACCAGTCCCTGGAGAAGGACACCACGCTGGTAGAGGGTCAGCCAAAAAGAGGAAGACCCTCAACGAGATGGATTGACAGAGTGGCTGCAACCATGGGCTCAAACATAGCAACAATTACGAGGCTGAAGCAGGACCGAGCAGTGTTTCGTTCTGTTGTACATAGGGTCGCCATGAGTCAGAAGCGACTCGAAGGCACCTAACAATACATATTCCCTTTCTGGGGACTTAATTTACAAAGCAATTCTGTTCACTAAACTAAAACTCTCAAATTCTGGAGTTAGACAAACGGAGACTCATTTATTAGTTCATTCCATTATTCATTCAATATGTATTTTAATCAACCCTGGTGGTTCGGTGATTAAGAACTCAGCAGCTAACCAAAAAGTTGGCAGTTCGAATCCACCAGCCACTCCTTGGAAACCCTATGAGGCAGTTCCACTCTGTCCTATAGAGTCGGTATGAGTCAGAATCAACTGACAGCAACAGATTTTTTTTTTTTTTTTAGTTTTCTGTTGGCATAGTGCTTAAGCGATCAGCTGCTAACCAAAAGTTTGGCAGTTTGAATTCACTAGGTGCACGGCAGGACAAAGATGTGGTAGTCAACTTCTGTAAACACTACTGCCTTGTGACCCTATGGGGTAGTTCTGCTCTGTCCTGTGGGGTAGGTATGAGCTGGATTCTACTCCATGACAGCAATGGGTCTTTTTGTTTGTTTGTTTTTATGTACCAGACTCAATGATAGTAAGAATAGACATGGTTCCTGCTATTCTAAAATTTAGAGTCTAATGAAGAGGAATATTTAACTCAAATAATTACAGAAATAAATGTGAAATTACAAATTTTTTCATAAGGTCTATGAAGGAAAGATACAAGATGTTATAAGAGCATTTAAAGGGGATTATGCCCAGCTTGGGGAGGTGACAGTGGTTCCTGTTTAGATGACCTTTGAGCTGAGATTACTAGTCAAGTTGTTAAACATTTAAACCTTAATCCCCACCTGTAGAATGGGAGTAATGGAATATCCTGAGGATTTAGTGGGTTAATAAATGCAAAAAGGTTATCCTAGCACTTAGTAAAGACTTAATAAATGACTGTTCTTGGTTTTGTTATTTTTATTTTTCTCATTGATCTTTGACCAGTATTCAGATAGAGAACAGGATATAAAAGAAGCATAAAGATTGAGAATAATAGCAATCATAGAATTAGAAAGGATGGGGAAGGAAAAGAAAATATTTTGAAAATACTACAAAAACTCTAATGGATTTAATTAAAAAAAAATAGAGTGATTCAATAAAATGAGCAGTAGTACCCAAATGGAGAAATAAATTCATACGGTAAACCGAATGCTTCGTTAATGTTTTCTGACACACCCAGAATTTTGTCAGGATACTGCTTATGTCTGTGGATAACATGTTTTTCTCTATTTTAAAAATTTATTTCAGCTTTACTCTGGGATTGGGTGATTGATATACTTTGTCTTTTACTCAGAATTAATAATTGCGGCATATATGAGAAAGGGTTAGGTTGACTTTTTATAGGGGTGGGGGTTGGATGAAGACTGTACTTGGGTGCATAAGGGAGGGAGTGGGGTGGGGGGTGAAGGTGAAGAATCTATAGCTCTAAGGAGGAAAGATGCTGCAAAGCTAACACGTGGATCACTGAGCGCTTCCAATCTGATTGCTCTCTGCTTTAGTTTAGCAAGGAAAATCTTGAGTTACGTCTCATTAGAAACTGATTTACTTTTTTCTGAAATGTGAGGCTTCTCTGAGAGAATCTGGCTGAGGATGGTTTAAGTATGTCCCCTCAGGGATAGTACTTCAAAGGTTCAGAGGGCACTTCAAAAGGCCCGGACCCTAGTCCATGACTAGTGTTTACTTCAGAAGAGGTATGTGCCCTGGAACTCCACTGATAAACAGCCACAACAGCAGGTAGGCAGGGCGCTCCAGGCAGTGCTGCACTGATGTGGAGGTGAGCACATTCTTATCTAGAATCCAAAGAAAAGTTGTCTGGGGAGGAAAGAGGAACTGTGAAGAAGAGGGAAGGAAGTGGGGACTGGGCCAAAGGAACTCATCCAGGGACACATATTTGTCCAGGCTAAGTCTGGACTTGAATAAGGAAGACCAAAGAATTGACGCCTTTGAATTATGTTGTTGGAGAAGAACATTGAATACGCCGTGGACTGCCAGAAGAACGAACAAATCTGTCTTGGAAAAAGTACATCCAGAATGCTCCTTAGAAGCAAGGATGATGAAACTCCTTTTCACATACTTTGGACGTGTTATAAGGAGGGTCCAGTCCCCAGAGAAGGACATCATGCTTGGTAAAGTAGAGGGTCAGCGAAAAAGAAGAAGATCCTCAATGAGATAGATTGACAAATGGCTGCAAAAAAGGGCTCAAGCATAACAACAATTGTGAGGATGGCACAGGACCAGGCAGGCGGTGTTTTGTTCTGTTGCACATAGGGTCACTATGAGTCGGAATCAACTCAATGGCACCTGACAACAATTCTGGACTTAAGTTTTTATCCCCCAACCAATTCCATCCTCATAAGGAATAGTCACTGCAGCAGAATTTTCCAGGAGTTTGGTTGACTCAGGTACTTTGTGAAAAGTTCCCTGTCCTTGATTCCTGTACCCTGGGGCACTTTTAGCCCTGGTTTCTCCATCAGTAAAATATTTGCTTTTCTTGACCAGCCTACAAGCAACTAACAATGTACCTAACTTCCTCCCTTTTATCCTTCTGGGATAATTCTGAAGTATTAATGGGAGTCATGTTACAATAGGAAATCTGGGGCATTAAGCGTAGACAGCCCTAGGGTCACCAGTTAGCACAGATGAAATTGTCTTGTTCCTATTAACTGCAGTGGTATTTTTCTCATCACCAGGGTTAAACACTGGAGCCATCTCATCTGCAGGGTGATTCTGAGCGCTTGACCTTTCATTTAAAAGATAAGTTTTGTAATTGCATGTACATTTTTTCCTTGCAATTAGGCTATTGCATCTGGGTACTGACTAATGAGAACAGTATTTTTTGCCCCCTCCTTTTCCAAATATGCACAACATGCATACACATATATATACACCGTGGAGGAGTAGGGTAGGAAGCATAAAGACCAGTAAAGAAATGAGACAGAAACAGAGCTTTGAGGCAGAAGGAGACAATAAATAGAATCACCATGGTAAATCTGGAACTAAGAAAAGTTTTTAAAGATTGCCTCCAAGCCCTCCATCTCCTGAGGCTGCATTCTTCCAAGTCTCTGAACCACACAGGCAAAGAATACTGGCAGGCCCTGATAGAGTTAACTGGGTGCAATTCTACTTCATTCAAATTACTAATCTTAAAAACCCAGAGCAAAGAGGAGGCCTTTTCCTCCCTAGAATTTAAAGAATTTATAAAAAGAAAAAAAAAACTTCCTGTGTACATCTAGTCATTGGGTTATGTACCATACCTAACACATGGTACCAGTTAACCAGCTGCCATTGAGTTGATTCCAACTCACGGCGACCCCATGCCTTGCAGAGTAGAACTGCACTCCACAGGGTTTTTATGGCTGTGACGTTTTTTAGAAGCCAATCACCAGGCCTTTCTTTCGAGGTACCTCTGGGTGGGTTCAAACTGCCAATCTTTAGGTTAGTAATGGAGTGCTTAACCATTTGCACATAGAGCTTAACCATTTTCATTTAATAGTTATTAAATGAAAAATTAAGGTATGGAAAGCTGTATGTATTTCTTGATGACCAAGGAACTGATTCCTACCGCCTCCTCAGCAAAGAACTTGAAATATTTATTTGCCTGGTGTCAGATACAAAAGGCCGCAGTCATTCAGCTCCTATGTTTAATGTCTCCAGAAATAGGAAACACTTTCTGGTATTTCTTGACTTACGACTGTTGTATCTGGAGTTTAGCTTTAAACACAAAAAGAAAAGAAAATATCTCTAAACAATTAGAACAGAAAAAGACCCTCCCCCAGTGCTGTTTGCAGCCACCACCTCCTTTTCTCTGCTTCCTTCTTTCAGCTTGACATCCTCTCAAACGCTACCTGACAGACTGCTGCAATCACCCTGTGAATGTAAGTAATTTCCTTATTGACGGCCTCCCATTCTCCCTGACATCTGCCAGCACTCCCTGACACTTGAATAAGCATTAAGACATTAACAGTCTGGCACAGGTTTACGGGCTGGAATAGTAATGCTTGGCAGGCCTGCTATACAAAGCCACATGCAAAGAGACCCCCACTCATTCAACGTTACCATCCTTCTGGTTGGAAAATGTGGCAGAGCCCAGAGTAAATGCCGATTATTCGCTTGACTGCTCTGGCATTTTGGTGTCTCCTTAGACAGGCCAGATCGTACATTAAAGGAAGAGAAAAGAAAAACATGAAAATGCCTGCTTATGAGGCAGTGTAAGTGAGAAGTGAATGTTCATAAAAAGGCAGGTCTTCACTCACTGGAATGAGTTAATATTTTAAAGGGATTGACTTAGAATAAGAAGCAAAGTCAAGCTCTGCTAATTTACACATAGAACAATTTGCCTCACGCTTTCTTCTGGTAATATCACATTCTTCCAAAATACTGACAAATGCCATCTTCATGCCATGGACTTCTTAAAAGCCAATTTGTGGGATTCACATACAGAAAATTATTAGGGAAGAACAGCACCGTAGCCTTTATTGCTAGTGTCTGTTCCTTGAGAAATGGCAAATCTATTAACATGCTTGATAAAAAGCTGTTAAGTGAGTCAGAGAGCTGTCTCCATTCCATTCTAAATGGGGCTTGTTTCACATCAAAAACCTGTAATCCACACACGTAATTCTAAAATAAACACCAAAATAGAAGGGGTAGAATTGGTCATGTCAATGCAGCATTTTTCTGTGCGTGAAAAACAAACTCAATGTAACTGCACTTGGGAAATAAGAGTTAAAATAGGTTTTACATAAATTCAAGGTAGTCTAATTAAAGGTAAAGGTCAGAGCCCCTGAGTGGTGCAAATGGCTAATGTGGAGCTAGGAGGCTAACAGAAAGGTTGGAAGTTTGACTTTACTCAAAGGTGCTTTGGAAGAAAGGCCTGGCAATGTTCTTCTGAAAAATCAGCCGTTGAAAACACTGTGTAGCACTGTTTTACTCTGACACACCGGCAGTCACCATTAGTCAGAATTGACTCAATGGCAACAGGTTAAAAAAA
Source organism: Loxodonta africana (assembly GCF_030014295.1). Lineage (NCBI taxonomy): Eukaryota > Metazoa > Chordata > Mammalia > Proboscidea > Elephantidae > Loxodonta > Loxodonta africana. Next base: position 72,359,082 of record NC_087346.1, on the reverse strand, counting down.
AAGAAAATAGAGTAAAGGGCCAGGAAAGATATTTCCCCTGGGGGTATTCTGTGATTGTGACTTTTTTGACATCTTCTGGCGGGTAAGCCCAGATCTTTCCTTGTCCTCTAGTTGCCCACTCTCAGGAACCTGATCACAGAGAACAGTGTCCTTTACGGTCATTCCTTCTGCAGACTGCCTCCACTTACCTGTTGTTTGATCCGAGCCTGGGGTCACTATCGCTGATTTGCAAATGAGGAAGGAAGAGAGAGGTGAAAAAAGGATAAGGGACTTTCCCAAAATCACACAGGTAGTAAGTGGGGAGTCCCAACCTGCACCTGGTCTCGACTTCTGGGCTGGCGTGTTTCCATCACATTAGTTCCCAACCCCGGGGAGCTTGGTTTCAATTACCAGAGAGAAAGGATAGTCAACGAGGAAGGACAGAAACTACCTTTCCAAAGCCAAAGGGCTGTCTGTGACCATGGTAAGGCTCCATGAGGCTGACTGATTAGTATCCGAGTGAAAGCAACAAAATCTGCTCCAATCCACAAAAACGTGGCTGCTGGAATTGTCAGGGCATTTGCCTTCAGACTGGACTCATCTCTTCATAACCACAGTCAGAGAATCAGAGCTAGCCATATGGTGTGTGGGAGCGGTGTCTGAGGGTAAGTGGGCAGGGGGAGTTCTTAGACTAAATTGAGTTCCACCTCCAGGTTTGCTACTTCAAACCTTAAATGGTTACAAGTGTGGGCTCTGGCATCAAGCAGATCTGAAATCAAGTTCTGTTCCTCACTACTTGTATAGACTGGGCTACATTTGTTGACTAAAACTCAGTTTTTTCGTTTATAAAATAGTCATTATAACCATATCTTCTTCATATACTTGTTGTGAGGATTAATTTGAGCTAAGGCTTGTCAATTGTTCAGCGCTGTAAATTCTCAAAATACAAAGGTTAATATATTGCTATCATTAATTTATATAGGCGCTCACCTAAGGCTCCCCCCTTTCTATTCTACCCCATAGGTCCACTCAACACCTCTCTTCAGATGTCCTGCAGTAACTGCAAATGTATGTTCCAAGCCAGGTCATCATCTTCTATATAATCATAATAAACACACAAAATGTTCCTGAGAATTTAGTATGTAAACTTGGCTGATAACCAAAAGGTCGGCAGTTTGAATCCATCAGCTTCTCCTCAGAACCCTATGGGGCAGTTCTACTCTGTCATATGGGGTTGGATAATTGCCGGATTTATAAAAACATTCATTCCTAGTCACTGCAAGCAGGTTAGAGTGACCAAGGTCTTCTCCTTTACTTTCCCTAGTGTGTGTCATAGAGACTGGGCATAACCCCTTCTGAGACCCCTCCTGATATATGCCCTTGACCTAATGGCTCTGCTGCCCCATCCCACTCCCTAAGGCCCTATCTTTCATCATGAATACCTTCCCCTCTGTTTTAGTCATTTAGTGCTGCTATAGCAGAAATACCACAAGTGGATGGCTTCAACGAAGAGCAATTTATTCTCTCACAGTCTGGTAGGCTACAAGTCCAAATTCAGGGCATCAGCTCCAGGGCAAGCCTTTCTCTTCTCTGTGGCTCTGGAGGAAGGAGATCCTTGTCACCAATCTTCCCGTGGTTGAGGAGCTTCTCAGCACAGGAACCTTGGGTCCAAAGGACTCACTATGCTCCCAATGCTTCTTTCTTGTTGGTATGAGGTCCCCCTGTCTCTCTGCTTGCTTCTCTCCTTTATATCTCAAAAGAGATTGGGTTAAGACACAACCTATTCTTGTAGATTGAGTCCTGCCTCATTATCCTAACTGCTGCTAATCCCACCTCATCAACGTCATAGAAATAGGATTTACAACACACAGGAAAATCATATCACATGACCATATAGTGAACAATCATACAATACTGGAAATCATGGCCTACCCAAGTTGACAGATATTTTTGGGGGACACATTTCAATTCATAACACTCTCTACCCATACACATCTTCACATCTAACCTGTCTCTCAAAGGCTAAATACCCTTCTCCATCATAAGTCTCCCTTATCAGAAGAAATCTCTTATTCCTGTGGCCTCCTAATAGCAATCTAAATGTTTGTTCTTTATCACTACATTCCATGCAGCTTAGTTATACATACCCACACTCCTTTTGCAAAAGCCCATTATCCATTTCTGATTATCTTTGTAAGCACTTTCTGCCTTCTGCTTTGTATTATGTCATGTTCGCAGATGCTCAATATATATCTGTTGAATAAATAAATGAATGTGGCAATGCAGGTAAACAGGACAGATGGCTGAAGTCTGGACATTAGGCACATTTTGTGGAGGGAGTGCAGGAGAGGGAATCTGACAGCCGTCTACCAGATTAAAGGAGCATGTATGGAAGGTGGCATTAGCCTACTGTGGGCTCTTGGGCCTGATTGCTTGGGTTCAAGTACCAGTTCCGTCTCTTATTTATTGTATAAATTTTAGCAAGTTGTTTGATCATTCTGAGCTTCAAATGACTTTTTTACCTGCCTCGTAAGCTTTGCTGTGAAGATTAAGGGAGCTAATAAATGTAAAATGGCAGCGTGCACTGTGGGTAGATCGCACTATTGTTTCAAATATTTTGCTGCCTTCTTGCAAAAAAAAATTTTTTTACATTTTGTAGTTGATCCTCATTGCAGATTCCTTATTGTCCATTTGCATTGTTGCTGTCGTTAGGTGCTGTCGAATCGATTTCAACTCATAGTGTTTCCATGCGACAGAGTAGAACTGCCTATCAGGTTTCCTAGGCTATGATCTTTATGGGGGCAGATCCCCAAGTCTTTCTTCTGCAGAGCTTCTGGGTAGGTTTGAACCCTTAGCGTCTCATTTAGTAGCCAAGCACTTATGCATTGGACCACTAGGGCTCATTGCCTATTCGCCTACTCACTAAAACTTATTAGTAACCCCAGAATCAATACTAGCAGTACTCTTGCGGTCATTTGCAGACATGTGCAGAGCAGCAAACAATTTGAATCACCCAAAGCTCTCTGCCTTCTTATTTCATCTTTCATTCTGTAAACAAGTGGACTTTTCACAGTCTATTTAGTGCCACATTTTTTGCATTTTTGTGTTCTTCGTTGGTGATTTCACAGTTTAAAATGGCTCCCAAGTGCAGTGCTGAAATGCTGTCTAGCTTTTCTAAGTGCAAGAAGGCTGTGATGTTCCTTACGGAGAAAAACATGTCTATTAGATAAACTTCCTTCAGGCATGAGCTGTAGTGCTCTTGGTGTAAGTTCAATGTTAATGAATTTACTATTAAATAAAGTGTCTTTAAATAGAAACACACATAAGACAAAGTTATATATTGATTGGTTGATGGAAATGTTGTGATCAGAGGCTTGCAGGAACCTTATTCTGTTTTCCCCTAGGAAGGTGACTTTATGGTGATTTTATAGAACATAACTACCATCAGTAATGAGAACAGACCATATATATATATATATATATATACACATATATATATATACATACATATATATATATATATATACACCTCCCTGTCCATTGTCATGTGACTTGCTCTGCTCCTTTCACTGGGATCAGCTTGGCCATGAGATTTGCTTTGACTGTTAGCATTTGAGTGGAAGTGACATATGCCGTGACTGAGCAGAGGCTTTAGGCCTCTGCCACAAGAATGACATGTCTCATGTAGGGTCTTCTCACTCACCCTGGATCCTGCAATGAAGAAGACTTATGGAGCAAGGCCTCGGCCAACAGATCCGACATCCAAAGAAGGAAAAATAAACCCTTGCTGTTGCAAGCCACTGAGATTTTGGGATTGTTCTACATGGAGACTCTGGGTGGTCTGAATGGGTAACGTCCTCGGCTGCTAATGAAAAGACTGGAGGGTTGAGTCCACCCAGAGGCACCTCACAAGACTTGTGATCTATTTCTACTAAAACCCCTGTAGTGCACAGTTGCACTCTGATACCTCATGGGTCACCATTAGTTGGAGTTAACTAGATGACAGCTTGTACTAATGCTGCTACCTAACCTGGTGAAAGTTAACTAATAAAAAAAAAGAAAAAATCTTTTTTTTTTTTTTTAATAGACCAGTGTAAATAAGTATTCAACCCATGTAGAACATGTAATTCATCATAAGGACTCAAAAGTGATTATCATTGCAAATATACTCTGGTTTTGACATGACTTCCTAATATGCATTCGATTGTCTTAAATTCAAAGACTTACCCTTGGACTCTTCAGAGTATTCTGTTGTAGACAATCATCTGGCTAAGGGTCAGAAGGTATGGGTTTCAGTATGGTCACAGGACTTGCTCTTTCTGTGGCTCATTTTTCTCATAGATAATTGTCAAGGTTCCTTCCAGTTCAGAAAAGTGTCTGAGTCTATGAACAGCAACTGCCAGGATCTTACGCATCAGTAAACAAGTGTTAGCTCTACTACTTACAAAGCTTGCTGATTTCAGGACCTCAAGCTTCTCAGTCCTTGTCTCCCTTCACAGGGTTTATGTCAGGCATTAGCCATTGTCAGTTTTCACTATAATGGCATTTTTATAGACTCCTCAACAAAGTACAGCATTGTTTTATCTAAAATTAAGCTAGGCCGCAAAACTCTTAGCCAGAGGAAAAAGTGGTTTTCTAACAAAGGGAAAATTGGGCTTTACGGAGCTTATAAAAGATCTTTGGCTAACCAAGTATGTCTTTAACTTAAAGGACTTGAAATAAAAAGCAGGGTATACTCAGAGAAGAAAGCCAGGCTGCTGTGGTGGGTAGAACTCTGGCCTGAGAACCAGAACGCTGAGTTCTGCCTTCTTTCTGCCATTTCTCTGGGTCTCAATTTCACTATATATAGCAATAAAGGATTTCCAAATTTCTGTCTAGCTCTAGTGTTTTATCACTATGATTCCATCAAAGTTAATTGACAGGGTTGTTTTCTACAGACTTTAAGTGGCAGTTCTCTTAATTTGTAGAGTGGGGGAAATACATTCAGGAAGGGAAATGTTTACAGGGGAAGCCCAGCCCACACACATCTTCTGAATTGCTAATAAATTTTAATCCTAAAGGAGAAATAAAAGAAAGAACTTGATTTATCATCATTTAACAAAACAAGCACTGGCTGGTTTGCCAGAAGAACAGGTGGCCTAATATCTTTTCCTGCCTTCCTAGGGGAGACGTTGGGCTCCAGACAAGGAAGGCTTATCTCTGCCATCTTCCTCTCTGCTCTATTGAAATGTATCAGTGGTGTGGCTCAGTTCTCAGTCTCAGCCAAAAATGTGTCATGTAGAGTGTGGGTACCAAAGCTGGTCCTTGGATTGATGTATTATTGATTTCAAAACTAGGTCCTCCTCCTACTTCTTGAGATGGCAGGTGTCTGCTGTTTCCCTGCCACTAGCCTCAGGAAAGTTGGCAGATAGTCCACACCCCCTTCCCCTACATTCACCATCATCCTTCCTCAGCCCATCCCACTCTCACTTGTGAGTAGAGATGGCTCCAAGATGCGCTTGGGTAGCAGGGGGTTTAACCAGCCCAAATCAACATATAACCTAAATAAAACTATGTGCTCCAAGATATGCCCTTAGGATCTCCCCTTAAAAACACACTGCCCTCATATGACCCAGCAATTCTACTCCTGGGTATATACCCGAAAGACTTAACGGCATGGACTCAAACAGATACTTGTACACCAATGTTGATTGCAGCATTATTCACAGTAGCCAAAAGGTGGAAACAACCCAAGTCCATCAGCTGATGAATGGATAAACAAAATGTGGTATATATATATAACATGGAATACTATCCAGCCATAAAGAGAAATGAAGTTCTGGTATACGCTACCACATAGATGAACCTTGAAAACACTATGCTGAATGAACTAAGTCATAAACAAAAGAACAAATATTGTATGATTCCACTTATATGAAATATTTAGAATAGGTAAATAATTACAATAGGTAAATGCATTTAGAGGTGGAAGGGGAAATGAGGAGTTATTGCTTAAAGGGTACTGAATTTCTGTCTTATTCATTATTTCTGTACCTATTGTAGTACTGACGCATGGTAGATTCTAAACGCATAGTAGGAATTCAATAGATCATATTTATCTAGTTCCTACTAGATGCCATGTACACAGTGTTAGGAGTAGAGAGCAGTAAGCAAAACAGGCAGGCCCTTGTCCTCAAAGAGGTTACATTAAGGTGACACAAAGACAAACAACAATAAAACAATTGAATATAAAATAGAATGAGGCAATGATAAGTATGATGAGGAAAGAAGAAGGCAAGATAAGGGAATAGAAAGGGAGGAAGAGGTGTCATTTCACACAGGTGCTCAGAAATGTCTTGAATGAATAATTGAATGGATAAAAATTTTATAAATGAAGGTGTCTAATCTATTGGTCATGCTAAGGAGAGAATTTTCAAGTTAGCAGAAGAGGAAGGTTGTATGAATGTGTTGGGGCAGGAATTTGGAGCCACGCAGAGCAGATAGATAGTCTCCTTCTCCATCCGTGGAATCAGCTCAATTATGTGGTTATTTCCCCCAACACATTCATACAACCTTCCTCTTCTGCTAACTTATTATTACTCTTCTCTTACTTCCACTTTCACAACTTTTCTTACAAAGTGGGCATGAAGTACCATTTCTTAAGGGATTTCCTCACTGGAATAAGTTTTAAGTCAACCTTATTACTACCTTGACCTTCCTCAACATGAGGGCTTGGGGCCAGTTTCCGCTTCTGAAGAAATTCCTCTAAAAGTGGTACTCTGGAAACATTTCAGTAAATGAAGATAGACTTGGCAAAGAAATTCCAAGCCTAAAAGCAGATAATTAAGAGAGATTTTCAAAGCCTAGGGGGAAATCAAAGACCATTATAAATTGTTTACACTAAACCACTTTTATTACAGTTTGAGCTCTGTACAGCTGTGCAGAAGTTGAAAAGTGAGAATATACTATATAAAAGCCATGTGGACACAACCTTCCGGTAGCCTACAGGAGCGACACGTATGTTAGATTTTACAGCTTGTTTTGAAGGTTTCCCAAAACCAAAATAAGAAATTTTACTGTAATTCTAAGAAGGAAATGATAACGTTGCAATTGAGAATAAAATCCAAAATTTCCCTTTTTCTCTTACACCACTCTGACTCAAGTCCTTACTCTCGACAGGGATGTGGTAAGAGGAATGAGATTTTGCATAGAGTCATCTGAAGACTGGAAGATTTGATGGAAGAGCCTGGGCTTTGACACCAGACAGGCCTAGAAAGGGCAGGTTAGTTCTGCCACTTAAGAGCTGTGTGATCTTAGGTTAAGTTATTCAATCTCTCCTGGCTAAACTTTTCTTGTCTGTAAAATATCTACTTAATGGAGTTGTTATGATGACCAAATGTGATAGGTTAAGAAAAGCAGGTGGCATATGATAGGTTCTCAATGAATGATGGCTCTTCTTCTTAGGAAGGAAGTTACTTAATGAACTCCAAAAAGCATTTATCATAGTTTCTCTCTTATTATTGCCAATAAAGATCATGATACTGACTTATGGTGACCCCATGTGTGCAGAGTAGAACCTAATTCAATTAATGAAAAACATGTTGTAAAAATGGTGTGGGGCTGGCATCAGACCTCCCCTAACTTCACAAGGGGAAAGAAGAATCAAGGTCAACAGCCCAAGGCTGGTTCCTATGAGACGGGGGGTCAGACAAGCCTCCTCTCTCCACCACCTTTACTAATTCGGACACCAGTCATCCATCCCTCAGCACTGTCTACTGAGTTTGACAATTCATTGCAGTGGCCACACAGAATTCACAGACCATAGTCACAATGGAGTTTATTAGGGGAGCAACAGTTACAATTCAAGCTCAGAACATTTAGGATACAGTTCTTCCATCAGAACAGCCTCTTTCCAGCTGTGCTTTCAGGGACACCTCTCCCTGGCCCTAGGCCTCTCCCCAAAGGCAGTCAGTTTCTCCTTTGTGGGCCAGGAAGCCTACTACGCCTTCTCCTTCTGCCGGGTCTCGCTGCCGGATCTCTGCTGCCACCTTCTCACTGTTTTCACGGTTATAGCTTGCTCTCTCTCTCTTTCTCTCGGTATCCTGCTTCCCGGAGCTTATCAGCACAGGGATCCGATCCAAGGGACGTGTGCTCTCCTCCTGGCTCTTCTTCTTTTGTGGTAGTAAGATCCTCCTTTATACTCTGGAATTGGCTCTCTTTTAAGGCAAAACTGACCAATCCCCTTGGTGGATCACAATTACCGTGTCACATAGTGCTGCCCAGCCACCTGGCTGGGAGTTATAGACCAAGGACATGGCTAGAAAGGTCACACACAAAAGTAATCAATCACATCGTACATGCGGACCACAAATAACACACGTCTGTGGGCTGAATGTGGTCCATGGCCTGCCAGTTTGCATTTCTATAAAAGGAACATTCTATGATTACATTATCCTTCCTTGTATAGTAAAATACTTCAGTTTAAAAATAATTCTCCAAATAATTCTACACAGAGCAAAGGTGCCAACATACAAATAAATCTCTTTTCACATATTTCAGCTTCTAGGACATTAAAAACCAAACCAAACCCAGTGCTGTGAAGTCGATTCTGATTCATAGCGACCCTATAGGACAGAGTAGAACTGCCCCATAGAGTTTCCAAGGAGCGCCTGGCGAATTCGAACTGCAGACCCTTTGGTTAGCAGCCGTAGCACTTAACCACTACACCACCAGGTTTTCCTCACATTAAAAAAAAAAAAAAAAATTTTTTTTTTTTTTTTAGGGACCAAAAAATAACTTAAACATCTATGAAGGAGCTTGTTGTTATTTATTCCTTAGGAGTCACCTGATTGTTGGTGGGCAGACAGTTCAAAGGTCGTGCATAGGTAAAGACAAGTTGATCCCTGCTGATAAAGCTGTTTTCTAGGTATTTGCCTGCAAAATGCGATGTTCCCCCATACTTTCCATGACATTGGAGAGGGGTGAAAACATTAATGACTAGTCCACAACCTTGTTGCCTGCAGATTTTAAAAGGGAGGGCAGAAAGAGCCTAGAAGAAATTATTTTGTTTTTTAAAGAGCCTTTCTATTGGCTCCAAATTAGCTTCACAATAACAAAGAATGCTCCAGAGAAATGCTGATTAGAAACAATCAGTGGCTGAAAATTATTAAGCCACCGTTATTTTAATTAACTTGTTCCACTTCATTTCTGAGCTTACAGCAGAAAAAGAGGTAGCATATTTTAATATCAAAAGTCACAGTAAATGTTAAGCTCCCTTTTTGATTGACAGTCTCCCACATACTCACACATCCTAAAAAACTGGCAACTTTAAATTTAGAACATTTGTAAAACCCAAGGGTATATGACATTCCAGGTATATGTTCATCACTTATTCACAGAAACCCTCTCCTGAGGGGGAAACATACCGTAATATCCATTTTGATAGGTAACAGCCACGTTAGAATGGAATTCCCTCAGTTAGAATATGACTGCAATAACAGGAATAGAGAAACCTTGGACCAGGAGAACTAAGGGGCGTATTTAAGGAACATACTCAGCTTCCTTAACAATACATGAGGGTATCTGTTCAGAATTGGCTGGGGGAATTGAATGATCGATACCATTTCCCAAGGTTTCTATGTGTTCAGCAGACATATCTTCACCAAATAATTGCTCAATTTATAACTGTCCAAAGAGTGTAGCACAAGTATCGGGCAAATACAGGATCTGAGGTTCAACCGATTCATTTTATAAACTGGCAACCTGAGTAACATGCAACACAACCAGGTAATCAGGTATTCCTCTGCTTATTTTTTCATATTTCCAATTCTGACTAGAACATAAATTCCGTAAAGAGAATGTGGCCTGAAGATGTTCATGCTCCTATCCATTTGAGGCGGTATACAGTTCCTTTCCCTCTTAAAACGTGAGGTTAGAAAACTCTGCTTCCAGAATCTATAAAAAGAGACTGAGAAATTATTCTATCAAAATGATGTTTCAGGGATCTGCTATTAAAGGAAAAGAAAGGCTTCCCTCTTATCACTGGGAAAACACATATTTGGGTAGTTGAAAAATTTAGAACCTAAGAAACACAAAAAATAAAAGGATATTTTTGAGATCTTTGAGAGGCAGGCAATAAAATAAAACAGCATTTCCCTAAAGTAGCATAGAATTTCTGAAGTAGCATAGAATCTTCAGTTACTTTTCTTGTTTCTCATACCCTTTCTTCCTCATGACTCCTATCTCTTACAATATAAGGGCCCCAATAATAAAAATACCTTGCTTTGCAAATCTACTGATTTGAATGGTGAGTATGTTTTAATTATTTACTATACCTTAATTGGAACCCTAATGGTGTAGTGATTAAGAGCTCGGCTGCTAACCAAAAGATCAGCAGTTCAAATGCACCAGCTGCTCCTTGGAAACACTCTGGGCAGTTCTACTCTGTCCTATAGGGTCGCTATGAGTCGGAACCAACTCAGCACCTAACAACAACAATACCTTAATTTGAGAAATATGGTCCCTGGGTGGCTCAAACTGTGAAATACTATAAGCTGAAAGGCCAACAGTTCAAACCCATCGAGGCACCTCAGGACACAGGCCTGGCAACCTGCTTCTGAAAGGTTATAGCCTTGAAAAGTCCACAGAATAGAATGCACACATAGGATCTCCATGAGTCAGAATAGACTAGATGGCAACTAACAACAATAAAGTCTAAGAAAGGCTTTCTGCAAAAGATGTGTTAAATTTAAGTAAGTGTAAACTTATCTTTTTTTCTGCAACTATGTCCTCTAGGAGTATGATGTTCCTAAAATATTTCATAATCTCAGTTGGTTCAACTCTGTAGTTGTCTTGAACGGCAGAACTCCGAGGGGAGTTGCTACGCTGGGTTTGGCACTCAGTGATGCTGGAGTTATGTTTCTCTTTGGAAGAGCACCCGCATTATGGAAATGGAATCCCCAGAGTGGAGCTCGAGGGGGTGGTCAAGACAATGCTTTGAAAAGTCAATGAAGACCTGATTGGCCGTTTTGGTAGAAGGCAAGGTACAAACTCTAATTTTGTGCAGATTATGCCATGCAGATTATTGCATTCTGCTCAAATTCCTGCTGTCATTTCAATTAGGATCAATGGTCTTCTTTCTTACCAATTCCCTCAAATGTGTAGAGTTGCTGTGACCAGCCAAGAATGCATTCGATTCCCTTAATAAAGATAGATACATCACAGCAGTGGGTTAAGTGATACAGTTAACAGTTAATTTTTGCTTCATTAAGCCACATCAAATCATTCTCATTTAAATGGAGAAACCCATCCTGCTTTCCAGTAAATATTTGGTATTGGAGCAGCAATGAGAGCTCACGCTATGTAAACCTTACTTCTCTTTGGGGGCTCTGAGGATACTTCCACTAGTACCCCATTGAGAATGATAAACACTCCAAATGAAACGACACTTGTCCAAACAAATGGATAGGATAAGCTTTGTGAAATCTCTTTCTAGAGTTTGTGTGTGTGATTTTTTTTTTTTTTAAAGTGTGTGTTCACTCTCTGGTTCAGTTGTGAACACATAAACCCCCATGTCCCCCCCCCCCCGACCCCGACATTAGCATGAATTAGAAAGTCCTGCTGAATAACCTCCACAAATCATGTTGTAGGAAGCGCTTGGGCTTTTCAGGCTAAGTGCACACTATACATATAAATCATTATCACTTTGGGGTTGGTTGGTTAGAAAAGGTCAGGTATTTTGCAATCCTGGCAGCATGTGTATGCCTGTGGCAACTGATTAGCGATTTCAAATTAATAGACTAAAATTAAAACAAGCCGGGGGTTAGAATAAAGGGAAATGGTTTTTTCTATGTAAGGAAAGCTTCTCCTCCTCAGAAAACCCCTTCCCTCCCCCTCATCCTTTCCCTTCCTCTTATTATCCAACCTCAGAATGACATCTGTCAGCTTGAAGGCTTACATGCGGATGGCTTATCATGTGAGTTTCCAGATCTCACAGGCAGGCAGGACTGTGGGAACAACTGGAAACAAAGATGTCAGTAAAATGCATTTTTCTACTGTCATCTCACAAAAGGAGCTTGAATGTTTCTCAAGGAAGTTGCCATCCTGTGAGATAGGCAGAATTCCTTCCTTCTCTCCGTCATACTCTATCCTGACTCCGTCTGCAAGCTACTGGAGATGGTCTGCCTTCCTCTCAGACCCCTCTACAACGACATAGGTTTCTTCTATTCAGTAAGAAACACAAGAGTGTTGCCCAACAGAGACGAAAACATAAAACAAACAAATCCTGTTTGCAGGGCACAGGAACAGGGGGAGCGGGTAGTGTGGTTGTTGAGGCTTACGAGCTGAAAAAGGAAATGGGTTTTCACAAAAAATTTTTATTTTTGCTTCTTGGCCTATGCCTAAGCCTTGGGCCTATGTTTTTATATTGCAAAGTATTAGACATTAAACTTGTACAACTATCTCAGTTTGTTTTCTAAAGTTAAACAAGAGAGAACAGAAGAAAAAACATGAGTCTTTGAAAGTTCTTTTTCAAGGCAAAAAAAAAATCTGTCTCAATATTCTTATTGCCTCTGCAAGAAATCTGAGAACCTGAAGTTTGTCTAAACTCAAAATTTCTTTGTTAATTAATTCAGCTGGATGAGGCTTAATTTTCCTAACTATTGACCTTATTTCCCCTGTTTCCCTATTTTATTTATTTCATAAGGAAAAGCTGCTACTTAGATAGAACATGTATACACCTATCATAAAATGTTCACTTTTATTTGCAAAGCAAGATAAAAATGGCACTGCATAAGCAAAAGTAATTTTGTTCATCAAATTATCCACTAAGAATTGCCAAAAGTATACCAATATTTTATACTCTTTGGTCATAAGGATGGTTACCACTGTTAACTACTAATGAAATATTGAATGGAAATTGGGGGAAAAAAAATCTTTGGCATCAAGTAGATGTATGTTCACATTCCAGCTCTACCACACGCTAGCTGTGTGACCTTGGACAAGTCACTAAATTTTTATGAACATCTGTTTTTTCATCTCTAAAAAAACAAGGCTAATGGTATGAACCTACTTGGTAGCATTTTCTGAGAATAAGTAACAAAGAATAAACTCTTATTACAGCAGATATTATGTATTGATTCTATTCACCTTTTTCCTCCCAATTCAAAATGCCTTCTGGAAATTCAATTTAATTGGCATCCTTAGAACATCTGCTCAGTCCAGCCAACTGTGGTAGGCATTATAAGAAATGATAAAGAACTAGGAAACCTAACCCATGAGTCAGAAGAACACTCTTTCTCTTTGAGGTGACAGACAGATAAATGAAATGGAACTGGGAAGCAATTAAGGCATCTATAGACAAGTAATGATGTTATAGTATAAACACTGGGTACCAAGAAAGATTGTGGGAAAGCTTTATGAAATACAGACTTTTAATTGGCATAAATAAAATAAACCACTTTGAAAACAAACAAATCCAGGGGACCTCTTTAATGAGAACAATATGCCTTAAGATTTGAGGGTAGAAATGAACAGAGTATATGTCTTCAGAAATTGACCAACAAGTAACAGTGTTACCGAGGGCTTGAGGCTAATGACTCAAAAACAGTAGGAAATTTGTGAACAAATATTAAAGATGCTTGAATATCATTGTAGTAGAATCTGATCTTCAAGGAATGAATATGAACTCTTCAGAATGAGAATAAAAGCAGAGTTTTGCAGAGTTTTTTGCTATTCAGGATGGACTAGGGGCAAGGATTAGGACTCTGCTTGTCAGGTGAGTAGAGGTAAGTTGTTTGTGCTTCTGAAGTGCCTCCTTCTAGAGTGTGTGTTCTAAGCCATAGGCACAGTAGGTTCTACTGCCTCTTTCTAGAGTGTGTGTTCCAAGCCATAGGCACAGTAGGTTCTAGTGCCTCCTTCTAGAGTGTGTGTTCCAAGCCATAGGCACGGTAGGTTCTAGTGCCTCCTTCTAGAGTGTGTGTTCCAAGCCTTAGGCTCATTGCATCCTGGTGCTTCCTTCTAGAGTTGATGTCCCAAGCCGTGGGGTCAGTGGGTCTTGGTGCTTCCTTCTACAGTCTACTGTTGGTAAACAGATCCATGAACAATACAATACGGGGGTTAATAGCAACAATACAGAAATTACCTGATTGTTAAGAAAAGACAGAGGATGGACATCAGGACTGGGAGTGGGGAGAGGAGATATCCCAGGCAGGCAAGACATGATCAGTGGGGGCAATTAGTTGAGAAATAGCCTGCATATGCTGAGACTTGCAAGTGCTTTAGTGATGTTAGAAGAGGAGGCAAAAGGCATCAGGAGATGGACAACAGAGAGCAAACCTGGGTCCAGGCCACAGAGGACGGTATGTTTTCTGTTAAGGAGCAGGGGCTTGATTTGTCTACAATTGCAAGCCATTGAAATGTTTTGGTAAATTTAGAAAAAAATATTTTAACTTCTAAATATGTAACTATTTAGCCTAATATAACACAAATAGTCAGCATTTTGCCTCCTACAGTACACGTTTGTATCAATAATGTTACTGAATAAAAATAATAGTATATAGAAACATATATGAAAACCAGATATAAGTAGCTCTCAAAAGCTAAATTTCAGTTGTAAAAATGAACCAGGGCCAAATAAATCACTATTATCCACAGAAGTTACTTATGTAAACAAAGAAATAGGGATACCTATTACATTTCCAAATTAAAGACTGATTTAATTCCAAATTAGATAAGAAAAGAATAGAAGGGAACAAAATTGATATCGAAAGGTGAACCACTTTCATAAAATTGGATAGGCTTGACTACTGTTGTTGTTAAGTGTCATTGAGTTGGTTCCTACACATAGCAACCCCATGTAGAACAGAATGAAGCATTGCCTGGTTCCGGGCCATCTTCACCATCATTGCTATGTTTGAGCCATTGTTGCAGTCCATTTTGTTGGGGGTCTTCCTCTTTTTTGCTGACCCTCTACTTTACCAGGCACGATGCCTGTCTTAGTCATGTAGAGCTGCTATAACAGAAGTACCACAAGTGGATGGCTTTAACAAAGAGTTTATTCTCTCACAGTCCAGTAGGCTAGGAGTCCGAATTCAGGGTGTTGGCTCCAAGGAAGGCTTTCTCTCTCTGTCGCCTCTGGAGGAAGGTTCTTGTCATCACTCTTCCCTTGGTCTGGGAACATCTCAGCACAGGAACCTCAGGTCCAAAGGATGTGCTTTGCTTCCAGAGCTGCTTTCTTCGTGGTATGAGGTTCTCACTCTCTGGTTACTTCCCTTTTTTTTTTTTTTAAATCTCTTGAGAGGTAAAAGGTGGTGCAGGCCACAGCCCAGGGAAACTCCATTTACATTGGATCAGGGTTGTTACCTGGTAAGGGTGTTACAATCCCACCTGAATCCTCTTTAACATAAAATTACAATCACAAAATGGACGAAAGCCACAGAATACTGTGAATCATGGCCTAACCAAGTTAATACACACATTTTGGGGGGGACATGAGTCAATCCATGACAATGCCCTTCTCCAGAGACTGGTCCCTCCTGAGAACATGTCCAGGCTATGGGAGATGAAGTCTCACTATCCTCGCTTTTAAGGAGCATTCTGGCTGTACTTCTTCCAAGACACATTTGTTTGTTCTTCTGGCAGTCCATGGTATATTCAATATTCTTTGCCAACACCATAATTCAAAGGCATCAATTCTTCTTCGGTCTTCCTTATTCATTGTCTAGCTTTCATCTGTGTATGAGGCCATCGAAAACACCATGGCTTGGGTCAGATGCACTTTAGTCCTCAAAGTGACATCTTTGCTTTTTAATACTTTAAAGGAGATAGAGCCCTGGTGGTGCAGTGGTTAAGAGCTTGGCTGAGAACCAAGAGGTCAGTGGTTCAAATCTATCAGCTGCACTTTGGAAACCCTATGGGACAGTTTTATGTTGTCCTTATAGGGTTGCTATAAGTCGGAATAGATTCGACGGCAACAGGTTTGTTTTTGCTGCAGATTTGCCCAATACAAAAGGTCTTTTGATTTCTTGACTGCTGCTTCCATGGATGTTGATTACAAATTCAAGTAAAATGAAATCCTTGAAAGTTTCAATATTTTCACTGTTTTTTTTTTTGTTTTGTTTTTTATCATGAAGTTGCTTATTGGTCCAGTTGTGAGGATTTTTGTTTTCTTTATGTTGAGGTGTAACCCATACTGAAAGCTGCAGTCTTTGACCTTCATCAGTAAATGTTTCAGGTTCTCCTGGCTTTTAGCAAGCAAAGTTGTATCATCTGCCTATCGTAGGTCTTTAATGAGTCTTCTTTCCATCCTGATGCCCTGTTCTTTTTCATATAGTCCAGCTTCTCAGGTTATTTGCTCAGCATCCAGATTGAATAACTATGGTGAAAGGATACACCCCTTGCGTACACTTTTCCTAATTTTAAACCCTGCAGTATCCCCTTGTGCTGTTCAAATGATTTTCTTTTGGTCTATGTACAGGTTCCACACGAGCACAATTAAGTGTTCTGGATTCCCATTCTTTGGAATGTAATTCATAATTTGTTATGATCCGCCCAGTTGAATGTCTTTGCACAGTCACTAAAACACAGGTAAACATCCCGTTGGTATTCTCTGCCCTCACCCAAGGTCCATCTGATATCAACACTGTTATCCCTCGTTCCATGTCCTCTTCTGAATCCTGCTTGAATCTCTGGCAATTCTCTTTAGAGGTACTGCTGCAACTGTTTTTGAATTATCTTCAGCAAAATTTTACCCACTTGTGATATTAATGATACTGTTCAATAATTTCCACACTCTGTTGGATCTCCTTCTTTGGAATGGGCAAAATATGGTTCTCTTCCAGTTGGTTGGCCAGGTAGCTGTCTTCCAAATTTCTTGGCATAGATGAGCAAGCACCTCCAGCCCAGCATTGCACATGTTTGTTGAAACATTTCAATTGGCATTCCAATTGTTTGCCAATGCCCTTAGAGCAGCTTGCGCTTCTTCCTTCAGTACCATCTGTTCTTGATTACATGCTACCTCCTAAAATGGTTGAATGCCCACCAATTCTTTTTGGTACAATGACTTTGTGTGTTCCTTCCATCTTCTTTTGGTGCTTCCTGTGTTGTTCAATATTTTTCTCACAGAATCCTTCAATATTGTGACTCAAGACTTGAATTTTTTCTTCAGTTCTTTCAGCTTGAGAAATGCCAAGCATGTTCTTCCCTTTTGGTTTTCTAACTCCAGGTCTTTGCACATGTCATTATAATGCTCTGAAGTCTTCTATTCTACTCTTTTACTTCATCGTTTCTTCCACTGACTTTAGCTATTCTTAAGTTTAAGAGCAACCTGCAAAGTCTCTTCTGACATCCATTTTGGTCTTCTCTTTCATTACTGTCTTTTTAATGACCTTTTGTTTTCCTCATGTATAATGTCCTTGATATCATCCCACAACTAGTATGGTCTTTGGTCATTAGCGTCCAGTGCTTCAAATCTATTCTTGAGATGGTCTCTAAATTCAGGTAGGATATACTCAAGGTCATACTTAAGCTCTCATGGACTCATTTTAATTTTCTTTAGCTTCAACTTGAACTTGTCTTTGAGCAATTGATGGTCTGTCCCACAGTCGGCCCCTGGCCTTGTTCTGACTGATAATATTGAGTTTCTCCATCATCTCTTTCCACAGATGTAGATTTGATTTCTGTGTATTCCATCTGGCGAGGTCCATGTGTATAGTTGTCATTTATGCCATTGAAAAAAGGTATTTCCAATAAATAAATTGTTGGTCTTGCAAAATTCTATCATGCAATCTCCAGTGTCATTTCTATCACCAAGGCCATATTTTTCACCTACTGATCCTTATTCTTTGTTTTCAACTTTTGCATTTCAATTGGCAGTTTATTAATACATCTTGATTGCATGTTTCATCAATTTATGACTGCAGACATTGGTAAAAATCTTCAATTTCTTC
This sequence comes from Loxodonta africana, assembly GCF_030014295.1. NCBI lineage: Eukaryota > Metazoa > Chordata > Mammalia > Proboscidea > Elephantidae > Loxodonta > Loxodonta africana. The sequence goes on along the minus strand of NC_087346.1, from coordinate 72,341,179 downwards.
ATCTTTGGCCTTAATGGTTGGTGCAAAATTTGAATAACAGTCATATTAACTGCTCTTTCTTGAAAGGGTGTGGATATTATCCTATCACTGACAGCATTGTACTTCGGGATTAAGCTTAAAATGTTCTTTTTGATGATGAATGTGATGCTATTCCTCTTCATCTTGTCATTCCTGCCATAGTAGACTGTATGATTGTCCAATTCAAAACAGCCAATATCAGTCCTTTTCAGCACACTAATGCTTAGAATATTGATCATCGAGGGTTCAATTGCCTATTTTCCTAGATTCATTCTTCACACATTCCATTTCTGACTATTAATAGATGTTGGCATCTGTTTCTTCTCATTTTCAGTCATGTCACATCAGCAAATGACTACTAGGAAGGATCTAAAATTTTTAGGTTGAACATTAAGTCATCAGCGCAGATTTTTAAATTTAATTTGTCATAGATACACGGTTCAAAATAAAAATATAAAAAGTATGTATGGAGAAGCTATGAGAAACAATGTTCCCACCCTATCCCTGGTTACCCTGTATCTCCCTCCCACACTCTATCAATAACCACTTTTATTAATCACTGCTGTACTCTTCCAATCTTTCTTTATGTAAATCCCAGGTACATTTTGGTAAATACGAAATTTAATCAGAAAAAGAAAAAGGGGGTGGGGATGCAGGTGGAAAGAAACCAACCTTTATCGAGTAACCACTACTTGCCATATACTGTTGGGGGTTTTCCCATAAGTCGGGTCATGGATTCCTTACAATTATTCTGTGAAGTAGATGCTTGCTTCTGCCACAGGTCCAGATCTTATGTCTGGTGGGCAGAAAAAACAGCCCTTTGCCCTTTGCATTGTACTTCAGAAGCATGTTCTTCATACTCTTCTACCTCTCAAGTCCACACTGAACACATCTTTTGATTTTCAAATTTCAAGTCATCGTACCACCTTCATAACAGCTTTAAAATAAACACCTTTGAGGACTGTGGTAAGGATTAAATGGAGTCACTAACAAAGTATCAAAGTAAATGGCTTATGCTATCAGCTTTATAAAGGGATGCCATTATTATTACACTGTCTCTTGGAAAGCTTTCTGCAACCTGATAAGCTCCTTCAAAATGTATTGATTTCCATATAACTCATGGATTAATCCTTTTTGGATTTAATCTATTCTGGTATCAACCTACCTTCTTAGTAAGTCATAACTATTGTCTATTCTTTATAGGGAGTCCCTAGGTGGTACAAACACTTAATGAGTTTGGCTGCTAGCCAAAAGTTTGGATGTTCAAGTCCACAGGTGCTTTGGAAGAAAGGCCTGGTGATCTACTTGTGAAAAACCAGCCATTAAAAACCCTACAGCATGCAATTCTACTCTGATACACATAGGGTCACTGTGAGTCAGAATCTATTCTGCAGCAACTGATTTGTTTTTGTTGCTGTTGTTTTTACTCCTTGTATAAATAGAAATAATGTAGATATGAGGTGACTATATTCTCTCTTAGCCAGCCAAGTTTAAAGCCTAGGGAAAAGAATTACCATATCCTAGATCAAGGGTTAGCAAACTTTCTGTAAAGGGTCAGATTGCAAATATTTTAGGCTTTGCGGGCCTCATTGCAACTAGTCAACTCTGTGTTGTAGTATGAAAGCAACCATAGACAATACCTAACTGATTAGGATGGCTGTGCTTCAATTATATTTTGTATATGGACACTGAAATTTGAATTTCATATAATTCTTACATGTCACCAAATATTGTTCTTCTTTTGATTTTTTCCAACCTTTTAAAAATATAAAAACCATTCTTAGCTTATACGTGGGTCATATAAAACAAGTGGTAGACTGTATTTGGCCTCTAGGCCATAGTCCGTAATTTTTTTTTTTTACCCTAGATGGTGATTTTGATAAAACATCTCTACAGACCTGGCCTACTTTCTTTACTCCCTCCCCCTGCCGCCCCGGCCGTCTTTTTCTTCTCATATCATAAACAAGCAGACAGGGAAAACAAAAGGCCCTTTTGAAAGGAATATTCCTACTACCCAGGGTGCCACAATTTTATTTCTCTCATAAACAAAATGCAATTTAATGACTCAGATACAAATGTAAGTATGGGTTTGAGTTAATGTCAACTAAATGACCTTGATGCTGAAGAAAGAAAATTGCAGTTTGTCCAACTGTTAAGAAGTCCAGAAACATTGAAAGTATGTAATTACTTCATTTCAAAATCAAGCTGCAGAAGAGGTGAAGGTATTCATGTATCTTGCCATTTGTGTCCCTTTTAGGTAGGGGATTCCATGCTCTTGTACTCATAGCAGAGAAATCTCGCTGATACAAGGAACTCGGGAACACTGTGGTCTGTCCTCCCTGGGATCTTTGCCCTGGCTGAGAGCTTGGAGTTCAGACATGCTGGGGACACACACAGCCGCTGCCTCCTCTCTGGAATGTTGTGCAGCAGCCTCTAACCCCTCCCAGGCTGCAGCAGTTACCTCTCCATCTTCTGCCTCAAACAATCTTCATCTCTTCCTTTCCACCACCATGATATCCTCTATCACTCAGGACCCTAAAAACAAAAGTCAGGAAGACTTCTTTATTCCTCAACTCACCCCTCCCTTGAGATAAAGGAGCCCCAAAATCTTGCTAACTGCTAGGAGATGGCTTGAGAAAAAATACTTTAATAATCCCATAAATTATCCTGCTACACAAGCTTCTCTTTATCATCTGGGAAGCCAACAATTGCAAACGGGCAAATAGTTGACTCTGGTTTATTCAGGAAAATTCTGTCTGTTTCTGTGGATTTTTCAGAGTTATGCACTCCTGGAAACAAGACCTGGAATGCTGGATTGATCAGTCAATACCCTTTTGATATTTAATTCATTTTAAAATCTTCATTGTCAGTCCAAAACCAATCCTTATGCAGCACTCAACGAAGTCTAAATGTCAGATTTTGAAGGAGAAATATTTTAATCTAGGTTTAAAGGATTACAACTGACAAGAGATCAGGGTATATCTTTGGGGGAGTAGGTAATGAACAAACGTATAAGGAAGTAAAGGCATAAGATATTTTAAGCACCAAAAAGCAAGGACCTTTACATCTCAGTCCTTGGAAGAATACCTGGCTCAGTGAGTATTTGTTTAATGAATGAGTGAATGAGTTTATTTTGAGAGAGAGGAGTAAGTCTAGAAATACAAGATTTCATCAGTTGCTGGCATGACACAGAATTTCCCCAAATAATTCAAGTGAAGAGATTTTAATTAAGGGATGACTTAAAGAGGAATGGGAAGGATTAAGGGAAGAAATAAGGGACAAGAGATGTTGAAGCACCCAGAGACTAGCAACAGAAAGCTGATACCACCCCTAAGGCAGAAAGAGCTGGAATAGCCAGTCTACAGAAAAGATGCAATTATTGTCAGAGATCTGTACTGCAGCAGGGGTGGAGGAGAAGAAATACCCTGACCTCTCTCTCCTCCTGTTTTGCATTTTCCTTCCAGTACTTCCCACTGGCTGACCCAGCTAGAAGCCAGAGGGCATGAGAGTAGGGTGAGGAGGTCTTCAAATAGACATGGGAATAGGGGGCAAACAGAAAAACTAACCCATTGACTAAATTCAAACTGAAAGCTGGGTTTTAAAAAAAATCAGGTGTCTTTTTCCTTATGCCTTTTTTCATTCACTACTCCCTAAAGATATATACCCTGTCCCATTCATCTCTTGTCAATTGGATTGATAGGCTATTGGCTGCCATTTTGGACTTTGCCAAATGTTGGGTGAGAAAGAGTGGCAAAAAATAAGGCTTTGGGAAACTGTATCTATGTTCTCATTCTAGCCCTGCCACTCTTTAACTGTGTAAACTTGAACTTGTTACTTAAAATCTCTGTGCCTCAATTTCCTTATCTGTAAAATAAAGAAAATTATAGTAGCAACCTTATAGGGTCGTTGTAAGGATCAAATGGGATAACCTAAATAAAGTGCTTGGGACTGTTTTGTTGCTTTTTAAAAGACTACCTTGGATAAGATTTAAACAAATCTGTCTTGTACTAAAGAATTTACTATCAAATATCAACGTTACGGTGAGTTTTTAGTGAATTTGACAATCATAAAGAAAACATTAGTCTTCTTATGGCTCCATAGCCATGCAATTTCACTCTGCTTTTATCTACCCAGGCTGGGAAGCTCCCTTCCTTATGCATTAATTTTTCCTCCTTAAAATAACATTAGAATGTTAGAGAGGCTTCAGGTAACACCAGTGAAGTCCATCCACAGGTGATCTCAACATACAGCTGGTATTTAGCTACCAGTGCATTTCTGAAGATTGCTTCCTTGGCATTTCACCACTTCATTCGAAAGAACAACTGAAGCAGAAGGAAAATCAAGCAACAATAGGAGGGTTTCATTTTTAAACTCATTAGTTGGCAAGCTGAAAAATTTGCTTACATCAGTTGGTATTTCAAATGTAAGAACTGGCTTCTGATACGGAAGTCAGTAGCTACATTTCAAGTCTGAAGCGTATTTTCTTCCCCCTCCCAACCACTTCCTTCCTTCTTTCTTTCTTTTAATTCTATTGTGTTTTAGGTGAAAGTTTACAGCTCAAGTTAGTTTCTCATTCAAAAATTTATACACAAATTGTTCTGTAACATCGGCTGCGATCCCTTCAATGTGACAGCACTCTCCTGGTTTCCACTCCAGATTCCCCGTGTCCATTCCTTCAGTTTTCCTGTCCCTTCCTGCCTTTTCATCTTGCTTTTGAGCAGGAGTTGCCCACTTGGTCTTGTGTATTTGATTGCTCTAAGAAGCATGTTCCTCATGTATGGTTACTGTTTGTTTTATACAGCCTGACTAGTCTTTGTCTGAAAAGTGAATTTCGAGAGTAGCTTCAGCTCTGAGTTAGCAGAGTGTCCAGGTGTCACAGTCTCTGAGGTTCCTCCAATCTCTGTCAGACAGTAAGTCTGGTCTTTTTTTGTGAACTTGAGTCTTGTTCTACATTTTTCTCCTGCTCTGTCTGGGACTGTCTATTGTGATCCCTGTCAGAGAGGTTGGTAGTGATATCCATGAACCGTCTAGTTCTTTTGGGCTCAGGCTGGTGAGGCTATGGTTCATGTGGCCCTTCAGTTCGTTGGGCTAATATTTTCCTTGTGTCTTTGGTTTTCTTCATTCTCCTTTGCTCTGGATGGGATGGGACAAACAGGTGTATCTTAGATGGCCGCTTGAAAGCTTTTAAGACCCCAGATGCTACTCATGAAAGTCATTTTTCTAACAAGAGTGTCACATACGTTCTTAACAGGTGAGACAAGTAACCTATGGAATGTAATGTACTCCTGTTTATATCGGCATTAAAATTTAAATAGACCTATACTTCATAGGAAGACTGGCTATAATTATGCCCCTCTTCCATTTCCAATTTGTGGCACTGCTGTAAAAGAAAAACTATTCTTCTTGAGTTCTTGATGAATATTTGTGGAAATTTCTAAAATTAAAAATATTTTGAAAATTGTAATATACCAATTTAATTCACATACATTAAATAATAGGAGGTAAAAGTACTTAAATACCGTTTTGATACCTAAGACTTCTGGATATTTCAATATGTAGGCGTGCCTTCATGATGATTCTTAATAATAAGGTGCTTATTATCATACTGTACATTTCATACATGTAAATGATTACTTTCCTAGTGGGTTTTTTTTTTTTTTTTTTTAATGTACCTAGAAAACAGTATCTCCTGGGCTATGAAAACCTTTAGTTAATGATTTTCAAGGACTTCCTCTGTTATTGCTTAATAACATCTGAGCCCTACAGGGCAGACTTCAGAATTACATGCTAAAAATTGTATATCTAATACAACTATGTTAAAAAAAAGTTGCAAAATCTGTTGCACAGAAAGATGAAAGGAAATCCACCAAGCTCATAACAATAGTAAAAAATGAAATAAAACAAAGGTGCTAATTTCTTCTCAGGGATTCTTGATCCCTTTTTTATACCTATCTTTTTAAAAATGGTGAAGAGCATGGGGTCTGAGTTTGAATCCTGGCTCCATCACTCACTACTGTATGACCCTTCTACAAGTATGAAAATCTCTCTGTGCCTCAGTTTAATCTTCCATAGGAAAAAAAAAAAAACAAACCAAACCCACTGGCGTCAAGTCGATTCCGACTCATACTGAACCTATAGGACAGAGTAGAACTGCCCCATAGAGTTTCCAAGGAGCGCCTGGTGGATTCGAACTGCCGACCTTTTGTTTAGCAGCCATAGCACTTAACCACTACCCCACCAGGGTTTCAAGAGATGATATTAACACTTATCTCATAGAGTCATTGTGAGACTAAATGAGCTAACGCATGCAAATCACTTAGAACAGTAGCAGGAACTTAATGCACTCAATAAATGAGAGCTATAATTCTATTATTTATAATTACAGTAATCTGTTTATAATTCTGTCTCTTCCAATAGAATGTGATCTCCTGAAGGTGGGGGTGTTGTTGTTGTTAGGTGCTGTTGAGTCAGTTCGACCCAGTTTGACCCATAGCGACCCTATGTACAATAGAACGGAATACTGCCTGATCCTGCACCATCCTCACAAACATTGCTATGCTTGAGCCCATCCTTGCAGCCACTGCATCAATACATCTCATTGAGGGTCTTCCTCTTTTTTAGTGACGTTCTACTTTACCAAGCATGATGTCCTTCTCTAGGGACTGATCCCTCCTGATAACCTGTCCAAAGTACGTGAGACGAAGTCTTGCCATCCTCGCTTCTAAGGCGCATTCTGACTGTACTTCCAAGACAGATTTGTTTGTTCTTCTGGCACTCTGTGGTATATTCAATATTCTTCACCAACACCATAATTAAAAGGTGCCAATTCTTCTTCGGTCTTTCTTATTCATTGCCCAGCTTTTTCATACATATGAGACAATTGAAAATGCCATGGTTTGGGTCACGCACACTTTAGTTTTCAAGGTGACATCTTTGCTTCTCAACACTTTAAAGAGTTCTTTTGCAGCAGATTTGCCTACTGCAATGCGTCTTTTGATTTCTTGACTGCTGCTTCCATGGGCATTGATTGTGGATCTGAGTAAAATGAAATCCTTGTTTCATTTGTCTTCTGTATCCCTGGACCCTAATACTACTGTGTCTAACAAATAAGAGATGCCCAGTAAATATTTGTGACTAAATAAAATGAGTGAATTTCACATAGCAAAGTGATACACAATGTCACTATGTCAACAATAGTGATCTAATTGTAATTGTTCTACTTCTAGCTTATGATGAATATTTCTTTTAGCTCTCAATGCATAGCATCTACACTAAAAGTGTTCCAAGTAAGTCTGCATTACACAGGCCATCAGCAACACGTGACGAAACATGTAGAGACAAAGAACACTGAAGAAGAGGAGTGTTAACCTAGAACATACCAGCCTTCCTAGTGCTAGACATTTAATCACTTTTCAGATCCTAATATGGATCACAAGGAGTAGGTTGCATCTAAATTATAAGTTCAGTAGAGACAGAAGGTATTTAGTCAATGTGTAATGTCAAGGTTTATAAACCAGTCTGTATTTTCTTTTCAGTGCCATTCTCCTCTTCGGCAGCTCCAGCCCAAAGCTATTGGGCAAAGCTGCCCTTGTCTCAAAACTTTTCTGGGAGGAGTAAGAGTATAAATAAATGGCTGGACTACATCTTCATAGGAGCCTGGGTGGAGCAAGCAGTTTTCTATCAACTGTTAAGCTAAATGTTGGAGGTTGAACCCACCGAACAGTACTGAGGATAAAAGGTCTGGCAACCTGCTTCTGTTTAAGGTTACAGCCAAGAAAACCCTATGGAGCAGTTCTACTCTGTAACACATGGGGTTGCCATGAGTCTAGGGCCGACTCGATGGCAGCTAACAATAAGAGCACCTTCGCAGAGAATGCGCTTGATCTTCTGAATTTTCTCTAGATCTCATTCAGTGGCTTGTTTCAAGAACAAATAGCATTTTACAAAAGTGTAACATACTTAAGGCCTATTCAAAATTTCCTGTGATGAAACAGACGCGATCTTGTTCAATTAATGGTCAATTGACATTGTAATTGTCAATATGTCTGCTTATGCACAGGCTGTACTTTAAAAATATTGAAAATACACACACCTATGTCTTTGCTTGTTTGAATAAAGAGTGTGTATATTATTCTTGACCCAGACAGTTGAATGCCTTTGCATAGCCAATAAAACACAGGTAAACATCCTTCTGGTATTCTCTGCTTCCAGCCAGGATCCATCTGACATCACCAATGATATCCCTGGTTCCACATCCTCTTCTGAAACCGCCTGAATTTTGGGCATTTCCCTGTCAATATAATGCTGCAGCCGTTTTTGAATGATCTTCAGCAAAACTTTGCTTGCGTGTGATATTAATGATATTGTTCTATAATTTCCAGATTTGGTTGGATCACCTTTCTCGGGAACAGGCATAAATATGGATCTCTTCCAGTCAGTTGGCCAAGAAGCTGTCTTCCATATTTTTTGGCATAGACAAGTGAGCACCTCCAGTGCTGCATCTGTTTGTTGAAATATTCCAATTGATATTCTATCAATTCCTGGAGCCTTGTTTTTTGCCAATGCCTTCAGAGCAGCTTGGACTTCTTCCTTCAGTACCATCAGTTCCTGATCATATGCCACCTCTTGAAATGGTTGAACATTGACTAATTCTTTTTGGTATAATGACTCTCTGTATTCCTTCCATCTTCTTTTCAAACTATGGGTAACACTGCGAAGAGTGAGAATTCCAGAACACTTAATTGAGCTCATGAGGAAACTTTACATAGATAAAGAGGCAGTTGTTTTGACAGAACAAGGGGATATTGATTGATTTAAAGTCAGGAAAGGTGTGCGTCAGGGTTGTATTCTTTCACCATAGCTATTCAATCTGTATGCTGAGCAAATAATCCAAGAAGCTGGACTATATGAAGAACAGGGCATGAGGATTGGAGGAAGATTCATTAACAACCTGCGTTATGCAGATGACACAACCTTGCTTCCTGAAAGTGAAGAGGACTTGAAGCACTTACTAATGGAGATCAAAGACCACAGCCTTCAGTATGGATTGCACCTCAACATAAAGAAAGCAAAAATCCTCACAACTGGACCAATGAGCAACATCATGATAAACGGAGAAAAGATTGAGGTTGTCAAGGATTTCATTTTACTTGGATCCACAATCAACAGCCATGGAAGCAGCAGTCAAGAAATCAAAAGACGCATTGCATTGGGTAAATCTGCTGCAAAGGACCTCTTCAAAGTGTTGAAGAGCAAAGATGTCACCCTGAAGACTAAGGTGTGCCTGACCCAAGCCATGGTATTTTCAATCACATCATATGCATGTGAAAGCTGGACAATGAATAAGGAAGACCAAAGAAGAATTGATACCTTTGAATTGTGTTGTTGGTGAAGAATATTGAATATACCATGGACTGCCAAAAGAATGAACAAATCTGTCTTGGAAGAAGTACAGCCAGAATGCTCCTCAGAAGCAAGGATGGCGAGACTGCATCTTATATACTTTGGATATGTTGTCAGGAGGGATCAGTCCCTGGAGAAGGACATCATGCTTGGCAGAGCACAGGGTTAGCGGAAAAGAGGAAGACCCTCAACGAGGTGGACTGACACAGTGGCTGCAACAATGAGCTCAAGCATAACAATGAGCTCAAGCATAACAACGATTGTAAGGATGGCGCAGGACCGGGCAGTGTTTCGTTCTGTTGTGCATGGGGTCACTATGATTCGGAACCGACTCGACGGCACCTAACAACAACAACATATTATTCTTATCCATTTTTTAAGATGAGGCACCTGTGGCACCCAGGAATAGGAATGAATCACTTCAGGGAAGTAACTTCAAAGGGCTATACCTGCAAACCCCCTAACTGCCCTTTATTAGCCCATTACGGGTTATTTCTTTAAAATACCCAGGGGATGAGTTGGGAGAAGTGGATTGGTTGGAATTAGTAATTACCAAATGAACAAGGTGCAGTGGAGAAAATTCAGTACAGGAGAGGTGGGCCAGTGATTAGATCACACTGACGAGTATTTATATAATGTCTAATAATTTACAGTGATTTTACCCACAGAAGGAGAATAAACAGAGGGAGTGGAGAAAAGGTCAGCAAATTGGTCAGCAAATTAAACTAGGTAGGGTGGTTTCACTAGCGTATACAGTCTTTAGACCGTAAAAGTGTCTTATGTTGATTTTAAGCTACTCTGAGATAATGAAAAACCTGGGAATTACAGAGAAACCTTAATGGTCCCTTTAATTACTTTTAAATGTAAAGTAGGTGGATCAAAATCTGCCTTAAGTTTTCATGAACTTTGACACCATTACTCCTGCCATTCCACAAGTCTAGATTTTTTTTTTTAATGATTTAAAATCTTGATACATAAAGTGGTGACAGTAGATGTGTTTCTAAGAACTTTCATTCCTCCTGTTTTCATTCATCCAGTACAAACTCTCCTGTGCGGTGGACAGGGTAAATGCAGGTGTCAAGGTCCTCAGATGATACACAACAGAGCTGTTGCACAATGGTAAGAATGTCCAACGTGCTGGAAGCCTGGGGTTGGCCAGGAAGAAATTCATATTTCTAAGCACTTTTTCCAAGGCGGGTTCTGATTCAATAATCCAGAGACGAAGGTGGAAGAGTATTTCTACTCAAAAGATTTAGGCACTCCTTAACTCAGTGACAGCTTGTGTTCTCAAACCACAGACCTCAACATGGCCAAAATCCATACGGGGTTCATTGCCGTTGCTTTGAGGAAAAATATTATCCGGTACAAAACTTTAGAAGAAGGAAAGTGTGAAAGGCTGAGAGCCAAGCCTACTCCCACCCCAGCAGGTCATCATGTACCATTTGACTCCAATTTCTCTTTGCTTTGTTTTTTCCAGTGATGCATTTAGCTACAGCATGAAGAGAGAACCCCTATTCGAGAGAGTGGAGTCATTATCCACACACAAAGGGCCATTTACAGAAAGAACAGCTCAGTTAGTTCAAGCTGTGGCTGCCAGAGTCCAGACCCATTAGAAAAAAAGGTTAGCTGTTTAAGTGGGAATGTGAAACAAATGTAATAATTAGGGCTAACTGGGCAGCCTCCCTCCTGCCGAGAAAGCTGCCTGGAATCATAAACAAATTCCCAGAAAGTTCTAAGCTTAGAAGAAAGCAAATCATCAGCTCTGAGCTGAGTGACAGTTCAGCTGTTAACCTTTTACCCCAGAGGCTAGGTTTTTTTTCTTTTTTTATGTTATGTTTTTTATACGTGTCATTTTTATAGGCTTGGGCTGGTGTTCTTCTACTTCATCACTATTAACATATTTCAAATCACTGTTTTTGTGTTTTAAAAAAAATGAAAAAATCTATATCCAAAATGAGTAGCGGCTACCTTCAGTAACCAAATATGTGGGAGAACTGGGAATTAACTATTGTTCCTTTTCCCCTTTTGCGCTTCTTAATTGCTTTTTTATTGACGTGTAAGGGGGGGGTGCACAAAATAAAAGACACAGAAAATAAAAGTCTTCTATGGCGTTTCTCTTCAGGAAGGAAAAAACAATTAGGGTTTTGGCATGGTTAATCACGAGGAGAAAAAGGTGTGTGCCTCGAAGAGGAAGGAAGAGGCAGTGTTACGAAGAGAATTGACGTGAATGTTAACCAGCCATCACCTCTCATTGTTCAGCTATTAGTAGCATCTGGGTAAAAGACTAACCAATATTTTGTACTTGGTAGTAATACAGTAGCAGCTCCAACGGAGAAAGACCTGAAGATCTGCTCCTGTAAAGGTTCCTGTTGCCATTGAGTCGATTCCAACTCATAGCGACCCTATCAGACAGAGTAGGACTGCTCCATAGGGTTTCCGAGGAGCGGCTGGTGGATTCAAACTACTGACCTGTTAGTTAGAAGTCAAGAGCCTAGGAAACCCAATGGGGGCAGTTCCGTTTTGTCACATGGGGTTGCTATGAGCTGAAATTGACTCAACGGCACCTAACAACAGCAAACAGTAATACAGTAAATTATCAGCATTTAACATGCTCAAAGGTAGAGTGTTCTGGTTAATAAAATAATGCTAGAATGAGCACATGCTAGTCGTGTGATAGATACTTCCTGTTCGATTGATAGGTCAGAATATATTCTAATTACCAGAGAGTAACCATATACACAGCCTTCAGTATGGATTACACCTCAACATAAAGAAAACAAAAATCCTCACAATTTGACCAATAAGCCACATCATGATAAACACGGAAAAGATTGAAGTTGTCAAGGATTTCATTTTACTTGGATCCACAATCAACACCCATGGAAGCAGCAGTCAAGAAATCAAAAGACGCATTAGGGAAATCTACTGCAAAAGACCTCTTTAAAGTATTGAAAAGCAAAGATATCACCTTGAAGACTAAGGCGTGCCTGACCCAAGACATGATGTTTTCAATCGCATCATATGCATGTGAAAGCTGGATGATAAATAAGGAAGACCAAAGAAGAACTGACGCCTTCGAATGGTGGTGCTGGTGAAGAATGTTGAATATACCATGGACTGCCAAAAGAACTAACAAATCTGTCTTGGAAGAAGTACAATCAGAATGTTCCTTAGAAGCAAGGATGGTGAGACTGTGTCTCACATACTTTGGACATGTTATCAGGAAGGATCAGTCCCTAGAGAGGGGCATCAGGCTTGATAGAGGGCCAGTGAAAGAGAGGAAGACACTCAATGAGATGAACTGACACAGTGGCTTCAACAATGGGCTGAAGCGTAACAACCATTGTGAGCATGTTGGAGGACCAGGCAGTGTTTTGTTCTCTTGTACATAAGGTCAATATCATTTGGAACCAACTCAACAGCACCTAGTGAAAACAACAACCACCATGTACACAGGGCATAGCTAACCAATATTCAAATAAATAAGATGAGGCCTAAAATGCTACTGAAAATTTAATGTTTAATGATTCAGAACGCACTTTGGGATCTTGCAGCGTTTTGACTAATCATTTTGAACACAATGATGACGATAACACAGAATGACAAGAGTACAAATTCATGAAGAGATCTTTTGCTCTATGACATGTCTGCTTTTAATACATTATTTCTAAAATGACCTGCAGGTAGAATGGAGATAGGAATTAATTGCTTGGCAAAAAGAAATTAGGCATTTCACTCACACCTTTTGGACTGTCATTAACACTTTAGTTTTTATTGCTCTCATAACAAAATATTTACTGGATATGGGACATTTAATCCAAAAAGCATGGTTCCTATGTTCACATTAAGAATTTAAGAAGTATAAATGTTAAGAGCATTTCCTTTCAATCCCATGGGATTTCTTATAAAATTATTGCATCATAATATTTTATCTAGGTGAGAGAAGGAGAATGGGCTAGTTTTTAAATCTATAATTGCCTTTCGGTTTGCAGGGAAAGAGTAGATTGAATGACAAAGTACTGGCCAGTTGTATTAGTTACCGAGGCCTGCTATTAGAAAATACCACAAAGTGGGTGGCTTAAAATGACAAGAAATGTATTGGCTCACAGTTCTGCAGGCTAACAGTCTGAATTCAGGTTGTCAGCAGGGACATGCTCTCTCTGAAGGTTCTGGGGGAAAGACAATTTCTCGTCCCTCTCAGCTTTGGGTATTCGTTCGCTTGCTAATACATATAGCATGACTCCATCTCTGTCACCATCTTTACATGGTGTTTTTCTATGTGTGTGTCCCTGTCTCTCATCTCGTCCTTTATAAAGGGATCATTCATGTTGGATTATTTTTTAGAGCATTCATATTCATCTACATGTACGACCTCATGTTAAATTAATCTAACCGATAATATCTTTTGGCTGAGTGATTGGCTAGTAACCAAAAGGTTGACAGTTCGAATCTACCAGCTGTTCCTTAGAAACTCTACAGGGCAGTTCTACTCTGTCCTGTAGGGTCCCTATGAGTTGGAATCAACTTGACAGCAATAGGATAACATCTTCAAAGACCCAATTTCCAAACAAGGTCACGTTCACAGGTACAGGGATTAGGACTTCAACATATCTTTTTAGGGGACACAATTCAATCTATAATACCAGTCAAGGGTTGGGAAAAGGATGTTAATTTCATTCATTCAACAAATATTTTTGAATACTTACTATATGCCAGGCACTGTTGTGGATACTTTTTATACATGGATTTTAATAGAAGAGACAGACTATAAACAAAAAGCATCATAAATATATAATGTTAGAGAATGATAAAAGTTATTGAAAAATAGAGCAGGGTGGGGGAATTGGGAGAGGGGGTTGCTTTTGAGTTTTAAATTGTGTGGTTAGGGTAGGCTTTATTGAGTAAGGCTTTTGAGCAAAGACTTGAAGGAGGTGAGGGAATTAGCCACAGGGATATGGGGAAGAATGGGCATTCCAGGCTACAAATAAGGGATAATGGACAGGAGAAAGCTATTTACTGAGGAAAATAAAAAGAGCAGATTATGGGAAGAAGAAGAAAGGGATAGTCATTTGAGACAAGTAGGCAGCCAGGAAATTCCTAACATAATGTAACTATGAAATACTTAGCTCTGAAAATTGTGATTGGAAGAAAAGATGAAAAATCTCTTTGTCCAACATGTGATTAGCTTATGTGACAGGGTTCTACGAAATAAACAGATCAATGTGGTCCACTTGCACACACCAAAAGATTGCATATTTCTAGTTAGGGGCTAACAACTGAAAGCTTTCATTCTTTTATCATATATGTTCTGAGCACCACATGTGACAGACACTCTGTTAGCAACTGGGGGTACGGGGTGAGCAAAACAGACGTGAGTCCTACACTCATGGCAGAGACATGCTTTAATTAAATGATGTATTTCTTTTTTTTTATCTTTTACAATTGCTGTAAAAAGTGCCTAGAAATATGAAAACTTATTATAGAATTAGCTGACCTACTTTGGGAGTTAGGAAAAGCTTCCACTAAGAAGTGAAATTTGAGTTGAGATCTGAGGAATTAGTGTTAGTCAGGAAAAGAGAAAGATTCATCTAGGCAGAGGTTTAAGGAGGAAGGAATATTTGAAGAACTGAAAGGCCAGTGGCTTAAGGAGGGGAAGAAAGCTTCAGTCTGTCTGGGCCTTAGGAAAGAACAGAGGGCACACTCAGATAGGGCAGTTGAGGACATTTTAACAAAGACTCTTTACAGTGGTGTCTGAATGGTTAAAGCAAAAACAACAAGGAATGTATTGTACCCCAGGTCTTGTTGTTGTTGTTGCTGCTAGCTACAGTTTTTCTGCCTTGACTCATGGTAACCCCATGTACAATGGGATGAGACCCTTGTGGTCCATAGGGTTTTCATTGGCTGATTGCCAGGCCTTTCTTCTTAGTCTGTCTTAGATTGAAACTTCCGTTGAAACCTGTTCAGCATCACAGCAACACACAAGCCTCCCTGGACAGATGGGTGGTGGCTGCACATGAGGCAATTTGGTAGGAGATTGAACCCAGGTATCTAGCATGGAAGGCAAGAACTCTACCACTGAACCACCAGTATCCTCATACCCCAGGACTTTGTTGTTGTTAGTTGCCGTCAAGTCAATTTTAACTCATAATGACCCTATGTGTGCAGAGTAGATCTGCTCCATAGGGTTTTCAAGGCTGTGACCTTTTGGAAGCAGATTGCCAAGCCTGTCTTTTGAGATGTCCCTGAGGAGGTTTAAACCACCAAACTTTTGGCTAGTAGTTGGGCACTTAACCATTTAGTAACTACTAAAAAGCTGTTATAATGTCTGGACATCAAAGAAGAGGGCAGGGAGTGGTTATTGAAACTCAGAGAAAATACAGGAAAGTTCACCTCACAAGAGCTGCTGTCCTGGAGAAATGTGCTAGTTTAGCACTACATGGCAGGGAGAGATCCAGAGGACTAAATACCATACTGCAATCTCCAGTCACCTTTCCATCTCCCACCTTTGTGGGATCAAATGAAATAGAATCCTGAGGGCAAGGGAGCCCTTTGATACAGTCTGTAAAGGTCAGATCCCAGGACGAAGTGGATCTGAAGCAACAAAGAGAAAATATCCTACACAACATGGGCCAGATCATACCAGATCTTACCCACCATTGTAAGATTTGGGTATTTATTTTCCTAAAAGCCATAGGCAGCAAGGGAATGATGCAATCAGATTTGCATTCGCCAAAGTGAGTAGACCGGGACCATTTATGGAAGATGCAGGAGGCTCAGCTGAGGGTGTTGTTGTGAACTTAGTGAGAGGTGTTGGTAGCTGTGCAATGTGTGGTGGCTGTGGAAGATGGGCTGTGCAGGAAGGTTGGAGTGATACTCAGGAGGCAATGAGTTTGTGTCGATTTGGATATGGGAAGCACAGAAGAAGAGAGAGAGGTATTGGAGAGGAATTCTAATTCTGGCTTGTGCAAGTGGGTGGATGGTGGTACCATTCTCGGAAGGATGACCAGGTTTGGGAACTGGGAAAGATCGTGAGCTTGGTTTTGGACATACTGAGTCTTTGAGAAAACCAACTGTCAATGCCAAATCAGTACCTATACTTAAGTAGGTGTTTAACAGCCTACCTTCTTTTAAGCCCCTACAAGGCACTGTGCTAAGCATTTTATATAAAATAAAATTTTCCAATCCTCAAAATAACAAGGCAGACACTATTTTTCCCATTTTACGGATAGAAAACTGAGGCTCAGGGAGATTAAATCCCCTGCTTAAGTTTCGTATTTGGAACCAAATAGTTTAACTCCAGTTGGAGCTCTTTTTCCTTTGCTATATCTGTGGTGACAGATGTGTCAGAGAAGCCTAAAAAGTCAAAGAAAAGTGAAATATTTCTGTTATGAAGTCTTATTTCATTTGAGAGAAAGCATAAGCTTTGTCACACTGGATTCTAGGGTAGGTTCATGTGAGTTTCAATCAATGGATCAACCAGCATTCATTGAGCAATTATTACATGCCCATGATTTTACTGTCTGTTATAAAAAGATTATGAATAGTGTAAGATATGATCCTTGATTTCAAGGGCTTAAACTTTAGTTGGGGAAAGCAAATATACATGGGAAACAGTCTTGCATGTGATACGTTTAAAATACCAAACCCATTGCTGTTGAGTCGATTCCGACTCATAGTGACCCTATAGGACAGGGTAGAACTGCCCCATAGGGTTTCCAAGGCTGTAATTTTTAGGCGTCCCTTGAGGCATAGTGAGGAAACCCTAGCGGCTTAGTGATTAAGTTCTACCCCTGCTAACCAAAAGGTCAGCAGTTTGAATTCACCAGGCACTCCTTGGAAACTCTATGGGGCAGTTTTGCTCTGTCCTATAGGGCTGCTAGGAGTTGGAATTGACTCAACAGCAATGGGTTTGAGACATAGTGGTTAAAAAATCAACTAAATGAAAGGTTGACAGTTCGAAACCACCAGTGGCTTAATGGGAGAAAGATGTGGCAGTGTGCTTCCATAGAGATTTATAGCTTTAGAAGCCCTATGGAGTCGCTATGAGTTGGAATCAACTTGACAGCAGTGGGTTTAGTTTTTTTGGAATCTTTATGGAAGAAGACTGACACCTTTCTCCCATAGAGTGACTGGTGAGTTTGAACCACTGACCTTTTGGTTACCAGTTGGGTGTTTAACCACTGCACCACCAGCAATAGCATTACATGCTGATATAACAAAATGCCAGACTGTGTAGTGCTGACAGCTTTAGAAGAGGACAGTATATACCACGACATGGTCTTATTTAGGGGAGAGCTGCATATCATGTGCAAGGGAAAACTGATTAAACAGAGAATATCATGCGTTGATGCTCTAAGAAATATTGGCAATTGAGGGCTGATCTTTAGATTGGATGTCTTCTTCCCAGGAAATTTCTTAAGATATGCAATTAATTACAGTTAGCTAAATAAGTGTGCTTCAAATGGTCTGAGAATTAAAGTTTATGGGAATTTATTTTTATTTGGCATGCATTATTTAAATTTCTGCAACCAAGAGTCCTTTACTTTTTTGATAGACAAGGGACAGCAATCTGTTCATATCTTCATTAAAGGAAAAGCTGAAATTGCAAAAGTGTTTAAATCTGATACAATCTAAATCCTCATCCCAATAATGAAAAATGCCATCAACAAATCTTGGTCTAAGATCTTTGAGGCTCTATACAGATTATTCTTTATGGGAAAATTGCCTTGAATTTATTTTCAAAAGAAAAGATAAGACCTCTTCTAAATAAGGGTATCCAGAAAAGAGAATTTTTCTTAGTAGTAGTGTTATAATAACTGACATTTGTATAGCACCTTATGGTTTGCAAAGAACTTTATATACTTTATCTCATCTGATAATTTAGTGAAGCTGAATTTATGTTAAATATTTAGTTCCTGAAAGAGGAAAAAATGTGTTTGTTGTAGCAAATTTAGAAACAAAAAAACAGTGTTAGCTACTTAGGCAGTAAGAAAGAAGTCATGAGTTGCCTTATAATACAATAACTGTATGATTTAGTAATGATTTAGATATAAGAATAACGAACATGGATTGAGCCTTTACTAGATATGCGTTACTGGTCTATGTACTTAGCTATGTCACCTCAATCCTATAAAAACCCTCTTGACAATATTATTATTTCCATATTATAGATGAAGATACTGAGGCACAGCATTTAAGTAACTTGTCCAGTGTCATAAAACTAGCAAGCGGAATAACTTGACACTGAACTCAAGAGGTCTGGCTCAATTTTTAATCACGAAGACTCTTTGTAAAATGTAAACTGTGTTTCATATAAATGTTTTCTCTTAAGTAAAAATTATAAAACAGCCAATAATTCACATATAAAAATAAAGGGAAAAGGAGATAGGCATTATTGTGAGCATGAATCAAAACTCCTTAGTAAAATGACACAAAAATGAAGAAAGAATGAAAAATAAAAAATCTGCTTAAAGAATTAGAAATTGAAATATTTTTAGCTTTTTTTTTAAACTAATCTCTGAAGAAAGAGAAGGGAATAATAAGAAGGAAGTGACTAACTTATGATTCAAGAATAAGCTAATGTAATCATAATTATAAAAATACATTTTTAGTCCTTCCTAAAAATATTTCTTGCTTTACTTGGAGAGGGAACTAGAAGTTCTTCTAACGTAGAATAATTCCATTCCTGAAACTTGTTCTTGAATGTAGAGCAACTAAAGTGAATGGGAAGCAAAGATGAAGTAAAAGAGCTGAACAGATTTCAAAGAGTGGCTCGATAAAGGTTTACAGAACAAACTAGCTTCTCAGTAAACAATTAGTACACATATTGTGTTGTGACATTGGTTGCCAAACCCACGACATGTCAACACTCTCTGCTTCTTCACCCAGGGTTCCCTATTACCAGCTTTCCTGTCCCCTCCTTACTTCTCTTCTTGCCCCTGGGCTGGTGTGCCTATTTAGTCTCATTTATTTTTTATGGGCTTGTCTAATCTTTGGCTGAAGGGTAAACCTCAGGAGTGATTTCATTACTGAGCTAAAAGGGTGTCTAGGGGCCATACACTTGGGGTTTTTCCAGTCTCTGTCAAACCAGTAAGTTTGGTAAATTTTTTTTTTTTTTTTTGTGAGTTAGAATTCTGTTCTACATTTTTCTCCAGTTCTGTCTGGGACCCTCTATTGTGATCCCTGTCAGAGTAGTTAGTGGTGGTAGCCAGGCACCATCTAGTTGTGCTGGACTCAGTCTGGTGGAGGCTGTAGTACTTGTCCATTAGTCCTCTGGACTAATCTTTCCCTTGTGTCTTTGGTTTTCTTCATTCTCTCTTGCTCCATATGGGGTCCTTCACCCATTTTTTAATTGGATTATTTTTCTTTTTGTTATGGAAATGTTGGATTTTCCTATAGATTTTAGGGATTAGACCTTTGTCTGATATGTCATAGCCAAATTTTTTCCGCCAGTCTGTAGATTCTCTTTTTACTCTTTTGGTGAAGTCTTTTGATGAGCTTAAGTGTTTAATTTTTATAACATTCCAGCTATCTAGCTTCTGTTCTGGTGTTTGTGTATTATTAGTTACGGTTTATATCCTATATGCCATATATTAGGGCCCCTAGCACTGACCTTATTTTTACTTCCATGTTCTTTATAGTTTTGGGCTTTATATTTAGGTTCAAGTTACAATATGGAAGGATTCTATAAGCAAAAATTTGAACCACTCAGGAAGCATCAAAAGAAGATAGAAGGAATACACAGAGTTTCTGTACCACAAAGAATTGGTTGATGTCCCAACCATTTCAGAAGGTAGCATATGATCAAGAACCAGAGGTACTGAAGGAAGAAGTCCAAGCTGCACTAAAGGCATTGGCAAAAACTAAGGCTCCAGGAATTGAATGAATGCAAATTGAGATGTTTCAGCAAATGGATGCAGCGCTGGTAGCACTCACTTGTCTATGCCAAGAAATTTGGAGGACAGCTACCTGGCCAACTGACTGGAGAGAACCATATTTAAGCTCATTCCAAAGAAAGATGATCCAACAGAATGCAGAAATTATCAAATAATATTATTAATAACGCATGCAAGTAAAATTTTGCTGAAGATAGTTCAAAAGTGGTTGTAGCAGTACATTGACAAGGGACTGCCAGAAATTCAAACCAGATTCAGAAAGGCACATGGAATGAGGAATATCACTGCTTATGTCAGATGGATCTTGGTTGAAAGCAGAGAATACCAGGAAGATGTTACTTGTATTTTACTGACTAGATACAAAGGCACTTGACTGTGTGAATCATAACAAATTATGGATAACTTTAAGAAGAATGAGAATTCCAGAACACTTAACTGTGCTCATGAGGAACGTGTACACAGACCAAGAGGCAGTCGTTTGAACGAACATGGGGATATTCTGTGGTTTAAAATCAGAAAAGCTCTGCATCGGGGTTATATCCTTTCACCATACTTATTAAATCTGTATGCTGAGCAAATAATCTGAGAAACTGGACTACATGAAGAAGAACACAACATTAGGATTGGAAGAAGACTCATTAAAAACCTGCGATATGCAAATGACACAAGCTTGTTTGCTGAAAGTGAAGAGGACTTGAAGCTCTTACTGATTAAAGACTAGCCTTCAGTATGGATCACATCTCAACATACAGAAAACAAAAATCCTCATAAGTGGACCAATGAGCAACAGCATGATAAACGGAGAAAAGACTGAAGTTGTCAAGGATCTCATTTTCCTTGGATCCACAATCAACACCCACGGAAGCAGCAGTCAAGAAATCAAACAACATATTGCACTGGGCAAATGTGCTGCAGAAGACCTCCTTGAAGTGTTCAAAAGCAAAGTCGTCACCTTGAGGACTAGGGTGTGCCTGACCCAAGCCACAGTATTTTCAATTGCCTCATATGCATGTAAAAACTGCACAGTGAATAAGGAAGACTGGGGAGGAATTAATACATTTGAATTGTGGTATTGACGAAGAATATTTAATATTCCATATACTGCCAGAAGAACGAACAAATCTGTCTCGGAAGAAGTACAGCCAGAATGCTCCTTAGAAGCGAGGATGGCAAGACTGTCTTGCTTACTTTGGAAATGTTATCAGGGGGGACCAATCCCTGGAGAAGGACATCATGCTTGGTAAAGCAGAGGTTCAGTGGAAGAGAGGAAGATCACCAATGAGATATACTGACACAGTGGCTGCAAAAACAGGCTCAAACATAACAGCAAATATGAGGAGCTGCAGGACAGGACAGTGTTTTGCTCTGTTGTACATAGGGTCACCATGAGTTGGAACTGACTTGATGGCACCTAACAGCAACAAGAAAAATATTTCCTGCTTTACTTGGAGAAGAAACTAGAAGTCCTTCTAACATAGAACAATTCAATTCCTAAGCAAGAGACAAATAGAACATTCCAAAACCTTGGGCATCTCATTGGGTATAAGATGTGGAAAGAAGGAAAGTGTTACAAGATTCAATTCTTTTGACTAGAGGATATCTGGCACCCAGACCCATTTGTCTTCCTAGAGTTCTCCTGTAACAGGAAAATAACTTTGTCCCTTGAGCTCTGAAAACCGAAAAAAAAAAAAAACCAAACACAGTGCCGTCGAGTCGATTCCAACTCCTAGCGATCCTAGAGGACAGAGTAGAACTACCCCATAGAGTTTCCAAGGAGTGCCTGGCAGATTCGAACTGCCAACCCTTTGCTTAGCAGCCGTAGCACTTAACCACTATGTCAACAGGGTTTCCAATGTCCGTAATTTGAGTTGGGAAATGGTAGTTCCCAGTCAGCTTTGTAATAGTATAAAGAAGAGTTAATGCGGCACTTTGGATTTGGGGATAGATGGAGGACACTTCTCCAATGTTCCCCTCAAGAGACTAGAATACAGAGCTTTTCCTAGAAGCTCTCAGACAATCACAGAGAGATGGGCATACATCTCATGTTATTAGTATTTCTTGTCTGCTGTTTAGAGTCAGGAACTCACAATGAGATGCCCAGGTATACCATCTGCAGGTACTTAGATTTCATACTCCTAATCTGGGAAGGCACCTATTATCTCCTATCACAAAGGAAAGAAGTATTTTTCTCTTTTTGATGGCAAAGTTAAATTTTATAAAGTTATTTGAAGATTTAGTTTATTAAAAACTCTTGTATTCTGTATTGGAAATTTTCAAAGTTTAGTTTTAGATAAAAAGATTTCTAAAAGTGCTTAAATCTGTGGAATTTTTTCTCATTAAGAAAGCTTTACTCATAATGATCATAATTAAAAAGAACTATACAGCATATTATATGAATCTTGCTACACTGTTTTTTTTTTTCTGACCATAATAACATTCATAGTAGTAAAAATAACCATGATATACTCTGTGACTTAGTAATTCCATTCTTCACTGTAAGATGTAGAAGTGTTTTTCAAATTGTAATTTGCAATAAGAGGATATATTATTTCACCAAACTTTGCTTCAATTATTTGTATGTTTATGTGTACTGAATGCAATATAAAATGTATTTGTTTTTTTATTATGTCTTAAAAAAGTTTGAAAGCCCCTGGCTTGGAGAAATTCTTGGACAAGTACATCAGCCCAGGCCTGTTTGTTAATCCTTTACACACAAACCAAAAATTCCACTGTCAAGAGCAACTGAATAAATTTAATAGAGTCACACCATGGAATATTATACAGCAGTAAAAATGAGTGAACTACAGCTTTAGGAAACGTCACAGATGAACCTTAGAAACATAATATTGGAATGAAAAAAATGCAGATGAATACATGCAATATGATAACATTTGCATAAAGCTCAAAACCAAGCAAATGTACTACTGTACTATCTAGTGACACATGCTTACATGATAAAACTACTAAACTATAGCCACGGAGTAGACGAACACCAAATCTACAAGCGTGGTTCCCTCTGGGTGGAGGGTGGAAGGGGGGAAAAGAGGATGAAATTAGGGAAGAACATGCAAGAAGATTCTATGGTATTAATATTCTAATTCTTAAGTTCTGGGGGATGAGTTTATGGGTATTTGTTATTATCATATTTCCTAATTTAAACATATTATTTAATTTGAATTACATAAATTATTTTGCTTGAATCCAATGATCAAAAGTAAATTTAAAAAATAATTCTATAAGGAAACAACCTGTTTTTCTCTTAAGTTTTGTCTTTAATAGAAGTCTGATAGCTAATCTTATTCATAGAACACACCACCTTTTTCAATGATAGAGTGGCCAATAATACCCCAGACAGCTAAGCTTATCTAAAAATAAGATTAGCTTTCAACTAGCTGCCTGGAAGTGACAGAGCAAATGAAGATCATTTTCTCAAAATTGCAGACACCCCTCTGTGACCTTGAATAACGTTCTTCTCATTGGCTCAGTTTCTCCAGCCACAAAGAAAAAATGGTGTGTAACTCTGGATTCCCGCTTCCTCCCTATCCTGCTCTAAGCTCCAAAGGACAAGCCCAAGCATCTCTACAGCAGCACTTTACAAACTTCTTATATGATAGTCTCACCAGTAAAAAAGACTTGGATGGTTTCCAAAATACCTAGCCCCAACCTAGACAGCACATTTCATTTCATAGTTCAGCTCTTTTGCTGTAAAGGAGCAAAGTGATGCTAGAATGGGTGGAAATGTGGCTGCCTGTAGCTTCCTGTCTTTATAGAATTAAATGTATTATTTGTAATATTGATTATTAAAAAAAAATTAAGAGCTCACTCAGCAGTCAGATAGTAGTCTGTATACACAACCTTACTTCCTCAGTGTAAGTACAGACTGGCCCCATACCAAACGCTGGCTGTGTTTCAAATTTATTGAAAAGTTGGTCGTTTGCAATGCAAAATATTTTTTCCAAAAGAGATAATGTTAGAAATGATGGAACGAGTACCTCTCCAGACCTCCAAAGGAGAAAGTACTGATAACTTCCCTGGTCCCTCTCACTAGTGGAAAAGAATGAGGGGCAGGACTATACGGTGGCAGAAACACCCAGCAAAAGGAAGCTATTAGCCTCTGGGGTAGGGAGTGTTCCTGTGGGAGGGGCCGACTTCTCAGTGGTACCCTACTTTGGACAGTTGCCAGTGATCATGTATAGGATATGCAGGGGAAGGCCTTTCAATGGAGGGTGCAAGTGTCAAGGGAGGCTTTGAAAGACAGCAGGCCAGATGGGACTTCCATGTGATTTTTTAAAAAAACTGACACTGAATTGATTATTAGTAGAAGAAATGTTTTAGAGGAGAAGAATAAACAGCATATAAATTAATACATTTAAGAGTAAAAAACCCAAAACCAGTCACCCTCAAGTCGATTCCACCTCACGGTGAGTAAAAAACCAAACCCGTTGTCGCTGAGTGGATTCTGACTCATAGTGACCCTATAGGACAGGGTAGACCTGCACCATTGGGTTTCCAGGGAGCAGCTGGTGGACTCAAACTGCCAACATTTTGGTTAGCAGCCAACCTCCTTAACCACTACTCCACCAGGGCCATCCTCACAATCGTTGCTATACTTGAGCCCATTGTTGCAGCCACTGTGTCAGTCCATCTCATTGAGGGTCTTCCTCTTTTTCACTGACCCTTTACTTGACCAAGCGTGATATCCTTCTCCAGGGACTAATCCCTCTGATAACATGTCCAAAGTATGTGAGATGTAGTCTCACCAATCTTGCTTCTAAGGAGCATTCTGGTTGTACTTCTTGCAAGACAGTTTTTTTGTTCTTTTGGCAGTTTATGGTATACTCAATATTCTTCAACACCACAATTCAAAGGCATCAGTTCTTCTTCGGTCTTCCTTATTCATTGACCAGCTTTCACATGCATATGAGGTGACTGAAAACACCATGGCTTGGGTCAGGCACACCTTAGTTCTCAAAGTGACATCTTTGCTTTTCAACACTTTAAAGAGGTCTTTGGCAGCAGATTTGCCCAATGCAGGTAGAGGGAACAGTATAATCAAAGGCATGCTTTGGGGAATTTCAAGTAGCTCAGTTTGGCAGGCTGTACTGTAATATGAAAGTGAATGCTGGGAAATACGGTAGGAAAAGTAGGTTAAGGTCATGGAATGACGGATTAGAAATGAAGGACTATTAGGCTGATGAAATATGTTGGACATCTCAGGTCTCAACTCACAGGTAGCGTGCTTCTCTGCCTACATTAGTCCCATCCCAGGCATTGCTTAACATTCTACCATTAAAACAACTGTTATTCATAGATATAGAGCTTAGAATTTAAGGAAATATATTAGGAGATTGTAGAATAATACATAATTTACTATTTTACCTACCTTAAATTCACAGATTAATTTCACTTTTAGTGTATGTTTGCAAAGAAACAATGTCATGTATTGTTGAATAAATTAATGCAAAAGGAATAAGTGTGTGGATGGATGGATGGGTGAACATGTAGATAGGTGGACATGTGTATAGACAGTTAGCTGGATGGAAGGTTGGATGTGTGAGTGGATGAGTGTGTAGTTGGACAGGTGGATGGATGGTGACTAGGTAGTCGGTTGATGAGTAGGTGGATAAGTGGTGGGTGGCCGGCTTACTAGGTACCTAAAGCAGTTGAGTGACTTACTGTACGAATCCCAAGATTAAGTGTTCAGTTACACACAATAAATATAAATCATATAAATCCAAACAATCATTCGCTAGTAAAATTTTCCTCTGGTTATGGAAGAGTAGCATGCTGCTCACTGGAATAGAACACAACAAACGTGTCCTTTTATTTCCTAAACCGTCAACCCTTGTAGGATTTGAAGTTTTTCTATGCACAAACTAGGTGGAAACAAGGCAAAACCACTGAAAAAGGGAAACATTAATTGGGTAAATGTAGAGTTTTTTTTTTTTTTAATGACTCACTATTCTCTACAATGAGTGGGTTCAGTCATAATAACAATTTCAAAAATTATAGAACACAAGTGTTTGTCTTCCAAATCAACAAACACCAACTAACCAACTGACTAATGGACCAAAAACCTCAAAAAACAAACCAATGAAAAACTGGTGTAAGAAGGTGTATGGATAACATTGCGAAAAATGGAAATTCCAGAACACTTACTTAATTGTGCTCATGCGGAACATGTACACAGACTAAGAGGTAGTCCTTCAAACAGAACAAGTGGATACTGTGTGATTTAAAATCAGGAAAGGTATGCATCAGCCAGAATGAATGCTCCTTAGAAGGGAGAATGGTGAGACTTTGTCTCTCGTACGTGGGACATAATATCAGGAAAGATCAGTCCCTGGAGGAAGACATCATGCTTGGTAAAGTAGCGGTTCAGTGAAAGAGAGGAAGACCATCAATGAGATGGATTGACCCAGTGGCTGCAACAATTGGCTCAAACATAAGCAATGATTGTGAGCGTGGCATAGGAGCAGCCAGTTGTTTGTTCTATCGTACCTGGCATTACTATGAGTTGGAATTGCCTCAACAGCATCTAACGACAACAACAACAAATAATAAAACTTATTTTTTCATGCCTACTATTTTATAGGTACTCAACAAGCACTGTCTCATTTAATCTCTCCAACATGCACGTAATGCCAATTTTACATGTGTAGATACTGAGGTTCAGAGGGGTGCAGTAGTCTCTTCAAGGTCACACAGCTAGTAAGTAGTAAAGCTGAGATTTGAGCCCACTTGTAGTCTTCACCCACCATAGTAAACTCCCTTTCCATGGTCAAGACATTACTTTGATGTTACCTTTGAGTTAAAGCTACTGAGACAAGATTGCAATAGCAACAAAAACAAAACAAAACAAACAAAAAAATCTTTCTATTAGCCAGTTTGTCAACACAGCTGGAAAAACACCCTAAGGAATGCCTAACCAATGAGAATATTCAGAGCATGTGTCATTTTGTAACTAATCCCTTAAATGTATGGGAATAGATTCGCGATATGAAAGTTTATCAACCTCAATTTAGATGTGTATTTGCCATTAGAAAACCCTCAAACTCTACTACCAATCCTGGTCACAAAGAGTAACTGATATAAATCTTGTTCTTGAAAAGAAAAGGAATGGAGCAACGTGAATATTCTACCCCAAATAAAAGTATTTCTGAGTTTTCAAGTGTATGTTAGCTTTCCTTTCATTAAAAATAGGAAACAAATATTGCTACCACCTGGAGGAGAATAAGTAATTAATTATGATAAAAATGGGAATCATAACATTTGAGAAGTACTTAAAATTCTAACCATAATCTTTGTAGGTGAAAATGCATTTTGCAGAAAAAAAATAGGTTGCGTGTGTATACATATTTATATATTTACTTGCAGAGTCAAAAGTTAAATTCACAAAATGCATTAAGTGGCATATACTTGCCTTGTTGGGATCAACCTCAAATGCATTATCTCATATACTTGCCTTGAAATAATAACTTAGCTGAAAGAAATTCACCTTGAGACCAAACAGTTTTGATCTGTGAGGTGGTTTTGAGGTAGCAAGAAAGAGAATTTCTTTAGGACACAGAGAATCAGCTTTAGATAAGGATATCTGTTTTGAAAAAACTGTAAGGAGAAAGCCTTTATTTCTAGTTTTCAGGCTTACTTTTCACCATATTCCAAACTCAGGGCTCAAAGAAATGAACAAAAATAACTTTATATTCTTGAACTAGCACATTAACACCTCATAACAACAGCAGTGGCTTTCTTATTTCAACTGATATTCCTTTAAGCAGAAAAATTTTAAATGGTCGGCATTTCGGGAGAACTAATCATCCATCATCCCCATGTCCCAAATACAATTGCCTATTTTGGATGAGGTGCTCTGATGAACGAGTGCTCAGGTTTAGAGTAAAATGAGAGAAACCACGATCTTCCCACGATCAGCTTGTGAATATGGATGAGATCACACTGCAAATAATAATTTTATTTTCACTGGCTTCACCTACATGATGCAGTTCTTCAATATTTTTGTTAAGGCTTCTGATTATCAAACAATTTTGGGAGTCCCCAGCCAGGATCTCATATGTAATCCTGAATAGGGGGACACTGGTGGTTCGCTGGTAGAATGCCAGCCTTCCATGCAGGAGATCTGGTTTCAATCCCACAACAATGCACCTCAAGCACAGCCATCACCCGTCTGTCAGTGGAGGCTTGCATGTTGCTATGATGCTGAACAGGTTTCATCAGATCTTCCAGAGTAATACTGACTAAGAAAAAAGGCCTGAAAATCAGCCACTGAAAACCTTAGGGATCACAACGGTCTGATCTTCAACCAATCACAGGGACGGCACAAGAACAGGCAGTACTTTGATCCGTTGTGCACGGGGTCAGTATGAGTCAGGCACCAACTCAACTGCAGCTAATGGCAACAAGGATCATGAATAGACTCCTGCTGGACACTGTAGCTCCTCCATTATTGTTCAAAAGCACCCCAGCCTTTCCTGCTGCTTCTCCAGACCCAGCTGTTTCTGGTGTGCTTCACCAACATGCCCTCAGGTCCTCCATATTGGCTCTCCTAGGCACTCTATTGCTTCTCTGCCACTTCCTTTTTAAGTGTACCTGCTGATTCCCTGGGCCTCCACAGTGTCAAAGCAGCAGCTAGGTGTTTGAGAGAGGAGGTTATGATCCACTGCCACTCCCCACCAGGTTCCAACAGATTAAGTACAGACTCTAGGCACTGATAGTTAATTAATGATCGATTCTGGGTTTATAAATGAACCGGATTTATTAATGAGCCAGGAAAGTGCCCAAGAGGCTCTGTGGACTGTGGTAAATTTGCATTTGAGAATGCAATTTAGATCTAAAGCCAAAATCCTGTCATCCCATCCTCATCCAAATTCATACCATGAAGCCAGCTGGAGCCTGAGGTGGGGTGAGAGGGTAAAGAAGAAAACAGTTTTCAGAGAATATTTGCCACCCAGACACCACCAGCATGGATGATCACAGGCTATCCGATAAACCTGTCATAGGATGACCAGAGTCAAGAGAGAAGGGTAGGCAGTTGATTCTGTCCCATTGTATTTTGTAATGTGGAAACAAAGAGAGCCAGACAATGTGAAAACCCACTGTATGCATGCAAGTCCTGAACAGCAGGAGACTTGTGCAAGTAGCAGTCACTCCTAGTACAGGGACATCCTTCCCCACCCACTAGATATCAGTAATCACAGCCTGATGGAAGCCAGGCTTTCACCAGTCGAAGAAGCTACCCTTCCTCCTCTTCAGGGGAAGCAAGTATGGGGTAGGGAGGGAAGCTAGGAGTTTTCTTTCAAAACCACAGCCCTGATAGGAAGCAGAACAGAAGTTCCCTTCTCTGTGAAAACATGAAGATGGAAGGTTAAGGTTCTTCCCTTAAGATGATGCAGTAGAACATGATAGAGTGCTAGCGAGGGAGGGGCAGAGGGGCAATGGCTGATTCTACACTGTGTTACGTTCTGTTTGAGGGATCTCAGAGTTTTCTAAGCCACGCCCCCTCAATCTTAGACAGTTTATTAGAAGAGTTCTTCCAATTTTGGCTTATAGTCTTTCTGCCCTTCCTGGTTCTAATGGGGTCGGGGGGGAAGGAGACAATTGAAGAGGCAGGCCTGCTTGTGCACAGAATGCCCTTTCTTGCCAAAGTGAAGAGTGTGCCATTGGGTGGCCTGGTCATGCCTGGCTGTTTTCCCTTAGAATTAATTCTCTTCCAGAAGATATCATAAGCCCTTTCTCCCCCAACCTTCAAAATCTTCAGAGCAGACCCATAAATTTGCCAACCGTACTCATGTATGTCAAATCCCAGCAATAAACATAGTTCTAGTTTTTTCACCAGGTGTTGCTTCTCCCAACACAAAAAGCAAACATGTCTGTACTCCCACAGGGGGCCTGGCTGAGGCTCAAGCTGTCGTTCCTCGCTGTGTGTGTGTGTAAGTCATGATCTAATTTTGTAAGTAGGTACATTCTTGGGAGCTAGTTAATTTACATAGACTTTAACTTTGAAGCAATTTAAGTGTGAAACTTAAGGGAACATTGATGATTCAGTGGTAGAATCCTAATCTTCCATGTGGGAGAAGATTCTCAGCTAATGCAACTCAGCATAGCCACCACCTGTCTGTCAGTGGAGGCTTACATGTTGCTATGGTACAAAACAGGTTTCAGCAGAGCTCCCAGACTGAGATAGACTAGGAAAAAAGGCCTGTCAATCTACTTCTGAAAATCAGTCCATGAAAACCCTAGAGATCACAGCAGTCTGATCCACGATAGATCATGGAAATGATTCAGGATCCAGTAGCATTTTGTTCTGTTGTACATGAGGTCACCATAAAAAAAAATAATAATAATAAGTCAGGGCCAATTCAAGGGCAGTTAATAACAACAAGCATGAAACTTATAAAGAAAATAATAGATAGTGCAGCAATTCACTTAAACACAAGGGTCCATTAATTCATCTCTTCACTCCTTATTTTACTCAGCGTTTATTTAGTACTTTTTGTAGGTGCCCAACACAGTGTCTGGGGATGAAAAGATAAATAATATTTAGTCCTTACCCTTAAGGACTCACAGCCCAGGTCAAAAGACAGACATGTAAACAGGCATATGACAGCTGTCATAAATCCTTTTCCACAAAGATGTGGGCATAACAAATTTAATAAAAGTGCAACATGATGAATACTTTAACACACACAAAGTGCTCTGAAGTACGGGAGGGGTAACAACTAATTTTAAATATAATCATTAGAAAGTCTCTGAACCAAAAAGATTTGTGAGCACATAAATGATGATAGGCTCAATTCTTTTGATGTATGACTACTCCAGGCCTATTTTTTTTTATTATAGTATTTGTTTAATATGCTTATCTTTTGGTTTATTTATGGTACACTCATAGTAGCAATAGCCAGTCATGCCCTTTGGTTTATGAAAAAAGATCTCTAATAAAGTAAACTCATTTACAGGGAAACCATTGGAATATCTTGGTCCTGTGGAAAAACACAGTTATGTGTTTCCTGATAAATTATGTCCTCCTTACGTAACTGACCTACCATGTTAAAGTATCATTCAAGCAATATTTTGGAAAAATCAAACACAATATCTTTCTCAAAAAACAAAGGATTAATTTCAAGCTTTTTTGTTGTTTGCTTGCTTGTTTTTATTCAGTTATCTGAGATAAAAAAAAGAGTTGAAAAATTTATCTTTTAGTTCGTAATTTTTGGATTACTTGGAAGCCACTGTAACTCATTTGGCCTACATTATCTCTCTAGGCTGTTGGAACAAAACTCTACAACTATTTACAGGGGAAGTTCCTAAATATCAACGAACTGAGGAATTTGGTGGTATACTTTACTGATTCCATTATGTTTCTTTTCTTTTTACATGGTTTTCCTTTCCTTTTATTTCTTCCACCTTATTTTTCAAGGTAGTCTCTTGTTTTCAACCTTGCCTGCTTATGCTTCAGGCTTTTCAATAGTACATTTCAATTCTGTTCAACTCTTGATGGACAGCAGTTTCACTAAGTGATTCTTGTGCATCCATCCTGACCGACCTACTACAGGCCTCTCTTCACAGGCTTTTTTCAAGTATAGATTAGATACACTTGGTAGGAAGTAGAAATTAATATAGAAAAAAGAATCATTGAATCTAATGTTTATGGGAGCTCACAGTGCTTAATATAATTGGTGTGCAGTGGACATCTGTAATATCACTGTGATTTTTCCTCAGGGGCTCACCCATTCCTAACTCAGTCTCAAACCAGGTGACCAATGAAAGTGGTGTATCATGGGACCACAGTGCTTACATTGGATGCGGACATGTAAGCCAAGAAGGTTAATCAGAGCCAGACCTGGGAGTTGTGCAGGAACCGATGAGATGGGGATTCTGTGTTGGTAGAAGTAAGTTTGGAGCTGTTAGAACCAATCTTCTGCCTAACAATGACAGTTTCACAAAGAAAGCAAAACTGAGAGATGGAGGGAGAGAAAGACACCTGATACTGATAACATTGTTTGGGCCCCTAGATCTAGCTAGGCCCAAGTCTAGTATAGCCTTGTACTTTTCCAAAAAATGAGTCACTAACTTACTAAACTTTTTGTAGTATCCTCTCCTTATGCCTAAAGTTCACATTTATCGCACCAAATTGTAGTTGCCTCTTGTCTGCCTCCTCCACTAGATTATAAACACCTAGAGATCACAATCAATAACTACCTGGCAAATAGCAGATGTTCAATAAACATTACTTTGAATAAACAACCCAGAATCTATCTTTATTAAAAAAAAAAAAAATCACACAGCTAGATATTTAACAACACTGGATCAAATTACCATGTTTCTAAAAAGCAAATGGCTTAAACAAGAACTTGGTTTAAAAATATCTGGGAACCACTTTGCATCAATAAAAATTCTGGTAATGGAATTGCAAAAAGAAAGAGATAGATGGAGAGAAATGACACCTTGTATTATAATTAAGGTTAGTGGTATTACAAGCACAGACTGACTAGATACCTACATGGAGTCCCACAATTTAGTTCCTACCATGATTACTGCAATAAATGAATTGCAAAGCTATGTAATATGTAATAATCCCAATATACGACTCACTTTACTCTCCTTCACTGGCAGGATGGTAATGCTATAATGGTAGAAATCATTGTGTATTCATCTAAATGTGGATTTAACTATTTGAACAGTTTTCCCCATGTACCACTTCCAAAAATAACTACAAATGGAAGATTAGCAATATGACTCCCTGTTCCTGCTTCAACTGCCTCTTGCTGGGGTCTACTTACCCACAGGTTTCTGGATAAATAAGAATTAATAACTAAGAAATATCAATGACACACAGACCATATAATATGTCATTCAAGACAAGCAGTGTTTAGAGGTAGAGTACAAGAAAAGCTACACACTAATAATAAAACTTCATTAGAGTGAAGAACTATATAATTAACCTACCCTCTACTTCCTCTACCATGAAAGACTCGCATAAAGGGAACTCAAAAACCCCATTGCCATTGAGTTGATTCCAACTCATAGTGACCCTATAGGACAGAACAGACTTCCCCATAGGGTTTCCAAGGAGCAGCTGGTGGATTTGAACTGCCAACTTTTTGGGTAGCAGCTGAGTTCTAAACCACTGTGCCACCAGTGCCCCATAAAGGGAACAGATGAAAATGTACAAACCAGTATATACCATATTTCCCTGGCATACCCAGCATTTTTCTCTCCCTCTGAACTCCTTGTACTCAACCAACATAATCTTTTAACCAACAAGGGGGTGAGGTTCATCCACCAGTACATGTAGAATTAGTGGATGTCTCTATCAACGTAGCTGCCACTGGGTTTTCTTTTGCTAACTTGGAGTTCTAGTTTAACTGAGGTCTAACTGAAAGCTCAACATCAAAAGGCTTCTTGCCAATAGAGTTCACCATCAAGATGACTTGGTTTTATTTTAGCGAAGAGATTCTTTTTATACTACCACCCTAAATCTAAATAAAAATCTGAAATACAAAACATCATTTTATGACTGCCTTTATCCTTCCTGGTTTAAGAAGAAGTTGAATACCGTATGTCTCTGTGGTCTGATGTTTGGCATGCTTCGTTCTTTAAACCTATTGCCGTGCGTTTGAATTCCAACTCATAGCTACTCTATAGGACAGTGTAGAACTGCCCCAAAGGGTTTCCAAGGCCATAAATCTTTATGGAAGCAGTCTTGCCACATCTTTCTCCCGCAGAACAGCTGGTGGGTTTGAACCTCTGATCTTCCGGTTTACAGCTGAGCACTTAACTACTGTGTGGCCAGGGCTCCTCGAATTGTTCTTTGGTGGTAAGCAATTATACCACACTTCTTTGTATTGTCTGTTTTATGAATTCTAATTACTAAGATTTTAACTTTGGAAAGCAAGGCATGCTTACTATTTCTTTGAAAGTTTCTGCTTCAGATGGTCAGTCTTAATTTCCAGGAATATAAGAATGTTTTTGTAAAGTTCTAGTTGTTTGTTCAGTGCTTAGTCCTTAGGGTTTAGGATAAGGTTTGTAAGCTCATTGCTAGAAGGATAAATCAATTCCTCACCAAGAAGTTTCTGTGCCACTCCCTTGCAGTGACAAGCCGACTCTACTTTTTCGATGATAGGATTATAATTTCCCTGAATAAGTAACACAGTTCCTGACAATTGTTTTCACTAGAGTATTGGAAAATGCATATTGGTCCCAATGATCCTGGCAAGAGGCCCTTTGAACATATTTTGTGGAAGATGCTCTTATCCACATGGATAGGAAACAAATACCATAGATACCTTTCTTGTACTCCTGGTATTGACAGGTGCTGCTGCAAACACTACAGTGCTCAGGGGCATCTCGGGATATTTTAAATATAATCCACCTTTCATTTCACTGTGATGTGAATGGTTAAGATGACGTGATACCAGGTGATACCAGTGGCTATAGAAGTTCTCGAACTTCATTCTAATAAATTGTGAACTGAATTCACTTTCATTTTTATATGCTTTTATCTTATTACACAAGATACTAATTGTTTAAGGATTATTGTTAGTTGCCGTTGAGTCACTTGCGACTCATGGGGATCCCGTGTGTACGCAGTAGAACTGCTTCATAGTGTTTTCAAGGCTTTGAATTTTGGAAGATCACCAGGTCTGTCTTCTGAGGTGCCTCTAGGTAGGTTTGAACTGCCAACCTTTTGGCGAGTAGTTGAGCACTTAAACATTAGAGACCAAAATAAAATTTTAAAAATCATCTGCAATCCTACCACTCCCTTTTCATGTTTTAATGTATCCATATCTAGATTTTCTATATTTTGCAATCTCTCTTTTCACTTAACACTAAATTGTGAATACCTTTCCAAAACTTCATATTCTTTCAAGTAGACTTGCTACTTGCAGCATCTGCCCCACAACCCTCGAATCTATAAGTAAAACATTGAGGTAACCCCTTAGGGTCTAATCTTATGTATGGTTATACTCTTCGTTATAAGCCCCTCTTGTTTTCTGCTGACTTGGTTAAGAGCTGTCTTCCTATATCTTATGGACAAAATAATCCGGAAGCTGCTCCTTGGATTTATGAGATATTTAATGATGCTATCTCCCCAGCTCAGGCTTTTTCTGGATCAATAAAATTTCCAAAAGTAATTGATTTAGCCAAAAAAAAAACCACTGGAGAGCTCTACCAAGGTCTCCATACATAAGGGCTGCTGTTAAATATCAATAATGGTATTCTGAGTTCACGTGTGATTCAACTTTGCTGTAATACTAGTGTCTGGCACATCCTAAACCAGCATTAAATACTGAATAAAAATCAAAACAAAATAACTTATGTAAGAAGGCCTAAATCTATAATGTCAATGCTAGTGCTAAAAGCCCTATAGGCTACTGACTATGTTTTCTCAAATGTAAACCTTTGAACGATATACTAATGAAGAATTCTTTAGTATTGCAGCAATTTTATAAAATGGCCATTTTAAAAGATTTAATATCTACCTGGTATTGAATATATATTAGCCTTTATGTATACTTTTTCACATACATGTTTTACAATAATCTTGTGAGGCAAGTGTTTTAAATCCCATTTTATAGATGAGGTAAAGGAGGCACAGAGGCAAACTGCCCAACATCATCCAGGTGGAAAATGGGAGAAGAGGTTAAATCTCTGTGTGACTCATATGCCCTTTGCATCATGCTTTATAATGCACTTGGTATTCCACAGATGTTTATGACTCCAGAGTTCATGCTACTTCCACTGGCCTCTAGCAGAGCAGGGCAGTGAGAAACTCTAATGTGATGCATATTTAAGTTCTACCAATGGTCTGTCAAGAGATGGCCTTCTTATGAATCCCAGAATACAAGCTGATATTCAAGCTTTTTATTGAGTACTTGAAAATAAATTTCAATTTCTGTCTTATTCCATAAGGGACTCCTTTCCCTGGATCTGGAAACATTGTCACTGGGGTGGTAGCAATTATAGAGAGTAAATTGAACTAAAATGAATTAGAACTTTATTAAAGCTAAAGCTAATTGTAGTTTTAAAGGGCAAAGAAAAAACCATAATTCAAGGAAAAATGAACAAATCAAGATAACCTATGTTGTTTAGCCTATACAATGTCATTGGCAGTGATAAAAGTGCCAGAGGATAAAGGAGAGAAATCCGTTCTCATGGACCATTTCTAAGGCTACATGATGAATCTTTGAAACAGAAGTCTAGCTGGCTCTAATCTTTTAGAAGATGATGTATTCTTAAAGATTTCACTAACAAGCTTATACGACTTATTCCATACCAAAGAATAGCTCTCTTTTGTGTGTGTGCGTGTCCATGGAGCTTATGTGACCTTGCCTTGGTCAAGCTGTCCTGGCTTCCCCAGTATTATGTACTGTCTTGCCCTTCACCAAAGTTACCACTTATGTATTGTCTATTTAGTGTTTTTCCATCCCCACCCCTCCCCTCCCTAGTAACCATCAAAGATTGTTTCCTTTTGTGTATAAACCTTTTCATGAGTTTTTATAGCAGTGGTCTCTTACAATATTTATCCTTTTGTGATTGACTTATTTCACTCAACATAATGTCCTCCAGGTTCAACCATATTGTGAGATGCTTTGTAGATTCATCATTGCTCTTTTGCTCTTTATCATTTATCATAGTGCTCCATCGTATGTATGTACCATAGTTTGTTTAAATAATAACTCTTAAGAGCAACCTGACTCTAAGAATAACCTCTAATATCTAGAAGGAATAACTGTAGCTTAGCTTGCTCACTAAGCCCAATGAGTGTCATTTCTTCCAGTGATGGATGCGGCATTTTACTCCCATTTATTTTCTTCTTGTTTTTCTGGAAGAATATGAATAGACCATAGTTATAGTTTGGCACCCTTCTAGGTGCCAAAGGTACAAAGAGGATCCTTGTCTAGTTGAAAAGGAAAACATGTGAGCAGACAATTACTATACAATGACAAGTGCTATGATGGACCATAGTTGCCCAGGGTGCCATGAGTGCACAGTGAAGGCAAGGGTGGACAGAGGGAGGTTAAGAAACAGCTTCTCTTGAGAGACGTCAGTAATGACATGTATGACTCAGGTGAGGAAGGTGGTGAGCAGTACACTAGGCTACTTAAAAGGTTACGAGTACAGGCACAGGATCAGCATGGATCAAGATCCTCGAGGAACTGAAGATAGTTCAGTATGGTTTAAGTGTTAAGATGCATATAGTGAGTACTGGAAGAATAGGTCAGAATCTCTAAGTTAACAAGCTATTCTGTCCCTTCAGCTGTTCATTAGATGAAATAACACTTTATGAATAAACATTAATAAAGATTTGCTATTTTGTTCATCTGCTCCTTCCTGTGTCTGGGTATGGAGTGTGTGTGTTTATGTGCGTGTATGCATGTGTACGCAGCCTGCAATGTCCTCTCCATTAAGTGTTTAGCTCCTTGAGGATAGAACCAAATGAGCTAGGGAACATTTCAGACTGAGCACATCCTCCAAGTTATGGGCAGCACAAAAGTGGTACCATCAAGGGACCACTCACATGTAAAAGTTGAGATCAGTTGAGCTCTTTCAAGTAAATTGCTGAGCAAAAATGAAAGGAATACTGAATGGGTTCTTAACATATATGGACCACAAAAGAGCATTAACTAAAGAATGTTTTCTACAGGAGGTAAATGTTGGATTTAAAAGAAAAGATAGACAGGAATTGGTAGTGGGAGCATTTGTAATGGCATGGTGGTGGAAGGCCTCACAACACACATGGGCAGCGACAGGCGATTTACTTCAGCAATACATTGGGACTTCGTCAAGAATCAACGAGAAATGAGGCTGGTATGATTAAATTAAGTAGGTGGAAAAGCTGATCCAACTAATCCTTTTGGGAAGTGGGTGGGATATAAATTTTAAATAAACAAGTTATAAAGATATCTGAGGAAGACAGTTTCTGGCAATAATTTATGTCTGTTCAAGGAGTGAAGATACTGGCTTCAAAAGGTAGAAGATATGACCCCCATATGACTTTTTTTTTTTTTTTAAATGTGACCAATTCCGTGTCAGAAAACAAGGAGATCGAAAAAAGGGACCAGAGGTTTTTGGTTCTAGACTTGATTTTTCTCTATCACTATTTTTCTTTCTAGTCTGTCAGCCTAGATCTTTCTTTCTTTCTTTTTTTTAGCTTCTTTTTGCCTCTACTTTGTTATGTTATTTGGGACAAGTCATGTCATCTTCCTGGGTGTCAGATTCTTCAACTGTAACATGAGGAGGTACGATCCA
Source organism: Loxodonta africana (assembly GCF_030014295.1). Classification (NCBI taxonomy): domain Eukaryota; kingdom Metazoa; phylum Chordata; class Mammalia; order Proboscidea; family Elephantidae; genus Loxodonta; species Loxodonta africana. Next base: position 72,302,597 of record NC_087346.1, on the reverse strand, counting down.
GATTGTCACTGAGGATACCTTCCAAATTTAGAATTCTATGAGAAGTCATAAAATTAATAAAACACAACTCCAGGTAATTTTCCTTGTGGATATGAAAACTCTTACTGGTTCTGTCAAAGGAAGAACAAAGAAGAGACCTCTCAAGTGAGTGATTAGTTTAGGGTTGATTTTAAAACGTACATTTTTTTTCCACATTTTAACAGCTCTGAAATTGAGAAATGTCACGTAATTGATGGCCTTTTACAATCATAATGGCAGAATTTTTTCTTTCCTAACAGTTCATAAAATGATGGTGTGTGATACAATTGAATTATCTTCAAATTCCCAAGTCCAGTAAAGGTAACATAGTGTGTATATACATATATATATATATATATATATATATATATATATATGTATAAAAGTTGGTCTTTCAAATGCTCAGTGCACTACTATTTAGATGACTCAAGAACAGAGGTGGAATGTGGACAGAGTCTCCAAAATGACTATCACAGTTTCATCAGTTGTCATCTCAGAAAATTCTCAAGTACTATAAATAAGATAGTTACCCCACATCTGCTCCTGCTCCAGGTTGCTCCTAAATAATTTTAATTCTTCTAAAGAATGCTTAGGGCTCTAAGGGTCGAATCTTTTTAATTTTATTGTTATTATTATTAATCTAGACCAATGTTTTTCAAGCTATCAACTACAACTGATGTCGCAAACCATTAAGGACTTGGCTGCCAACCAAAAGGTTGGTGATTTCAGCCCACCCATCAGCTCCGAGGGAGAAAGACCTGGTGATCTGCTTCCATAAAGATTACAGGTAAAAAAAACCCCTATGGGGCAGTTCTATTCTGTCACATGGGGTCGCTATGAGTCAAAATTAACTGGATGGCACCTAACAACAACAACAACATTGTCAACAGAGTAGGTCGCAATAGCATTTTAACAAATTAAGGAGCATAGACTAAACTAGAAAATCTCAGAGTGCATCCCATATGGTGAGTGTATCATTTCCTGAGACTTTTTTCAGATGTACTTACTTATATACATGCGTGCATACCGTCACACATGTGAGTAATGTTTTGTAATTTAAAATGAGTTTTATTGTGAGTCATGGTCAAAAAAGATTTAAAAACACTATTCTAGACCCAACCTTGGAGTGTCAGTGGTTACTGAAAATAGCTTGGAGCATGAGCAACCAAGCAGAGAGATACTGAATTCTGGGCAGTGTCTTTGGCCTTTCTGAGCAACATGTCCATTCCCACACAAAACACTCGCTTGGCAAAATGAAGTGGTGCTTTAGATAAGCTGGAACTGTTGCTGTTGTTAGCTGTCGTAGTGTCGATGCCTGACTCATAGCAACCCCATGCTCGCCAGAACAAAACGCTGCCCATTTCTGCACTATCTCCATCATCAATTTCCAACTGGATCTTTGTGATCCACACGGTTTTCATTGGCTGATTTTCAGAAGTACGTTACTGAATCTATTCCTTTAACAAGGCTTCTTACCTTGCCAGCCTTCCTACTTGATGGCATCCTAACTGGTTTATTTAACTAGTAAATTTATAATTTAAAAAATCCTTATTGCCCCCTGACAGTTGGTAATAACATTTACATTACAAGAAAATTCCTGGGGGGTTTCTACCTTGAAATTCTGACTTGAATGGTAAGGGACCACGAGTCTCTTAGGCGGAACATTCACTTAAGGAAGGTGTTATTTGAGGAAGTTGGTACTGTTAAATACTTTTCCTTCCAAATTAGGACAATAAATACCCGAGGCCCCTTTGCAGGCATATAGGTTCACATGATGTTTCCTACACTGCCTGGAGTTTCTGCTTTCACTTCCATTTCAAGCATCCTTCCTGTACGTCAGGACAGGGGGTTCCTACAAAGGAGGAAATGAAATGAGAGCGGCTGTCATAATGAAAGTGGAGAGTATTTTTTTACCCAGAACCTTTACAAGCAGCTGCATCAATGCCTTAACTAATGAATATCATTAGTTGCTGTTGTTGTTAGCTGCCCTGAGTCAGCCTCTGACTCATGGCGACCCCATGCACAGCAGGATTGGACCGTTGTTTTGATCCATAGTAGAACAGGGTGATACAGATACATTAAATATGTTTTTGTTGCTGTTGTTGTTAGCTACCGTCAAGTCAGCCCTCTACTCCTGGCAACCCCATGTACAACAGAAATAAACACTGTCCAGCCCTGTACCAGGAAACCCTGGTGACGTAGTGGTTAAGTGCCACAGCTGCTAACAAAAAGGGCAGCAGTTCGAATCCGCCAGGCGCTCCTTCGAAACTCTATGGGGCAGTTATACTCTGCCCTATAGGGTCACTATGAGTCAGAATTGACTCGATGGCAGCAGGTTTGGTTTGGTTTTGGAGCCCTGCACCAACGCATGATGGGTTTCGGGTCTGACTTCTGTGATCCATAGGGTTTTCATTGGCTGATTTTCAGAAGTAGATCACAAGGTCTTTCTTCCTAGTCTCAGTCTGAAAACTCTGCTGAAACCTGTTCAACATCATAGCAATACCCAAGCCTCCACTGACAGACAGTGGTGGCTATACATAAAATACACTGGCCAGGAATTGAACCCAGGTCTCCAGCATGGAAAGTGAGAATTCTACCACGGAACTACCACTGCCTCCCTCCTTAGCTCTTAGCACTTAGCTTTTCAGACTGATGAACATTCTAATGCTGACTCTCTGAGATGCTCATCCTATGATTTTTGGAGATTTCCTCTTGCAACTATCTCATTTTACAAATGAGGAACTGAGGCCTAGACAGGATTGTGACCAGCCTAAGGTCAGAAAACTTGTTATTGCTAAAATTTCCACAGGAAGATTGGTCATATTCCTTTCAATGGGTTGTACTTAGACCCTTTTTCAAAGAAACCTCAGATCTTTGGGAGACGTGCAATACCTGACTGCAGGTATTTTAAATCTATTATTCAGTTTCCAGGTAGACATTTCTCCTCTTACAGAAATCCGTGCTAGACAGTTAAAACTAATAAATTCTATTATATTTGGTGAGTTATATAGTCAGATTTTAAATTCTTGGCTATTTCTTCATATTCTTTTAGAGGAATAAAAGCTGTGTTTAGTTCTCAAGATATCTGTGAGGAAGATTAATACTGAGAAGATTTCCCTCCAGCATGTAAATTCTATAATAGCAATTTTCTCAGCCCATTTGGATGCTGTAAAGTAATATCATCTTCTATTCCTATGAATATAAAAGCAATACATCTGGTTTAATTATTAGGATTGAGTCAGTGCTAATTCAAAAGGGGCCAAATAATTTTATTTGTAAGTTGGAGAATATGGAAGATTCAGAAGAGGGGCAGCCTTTTAAAAATCATTATTTTGAATGAGAAAAAGAAGATAAAGAGTTTAAGATAAACAAGATGAGCAAAAGAGAAAAAAGTTTTTGACATGTGAATGAGCAAAACAACCTCAAATGTCTTTGATTAGCATGTTTTCACAGTTTGCTGTCAAGAAAATTTCCATTCAAATGGATCCTATTTTTCAGTTCATATCTTTGTAAAATATATATTTACTGGAAAAATGAGTTTATTTTGAATAGTATGGTTATAACTAACTGACAAAATAAAATATATTAAGGAAAAATTACAACAACCCAATAAAACAATAATATGTCCAAGATATCAATATGCACAATACTAGCAATAAATTAGTAAACTCATAAAATAAGTGGGAGAATATAAACACATCAGTACACACAATGGTCTGTAAGGATGTACATTAAAGTACATCCATTCAATATATTATATAATAATTGAACTGTTAATGTAGATTATGGAATAAGACAAAAAATAGTTATGAAATACTATGTGGCGAGTCTACAGACTTGTATATACAGAATAACTAGAGCTCTGTGACTACTCCACCTGCCTCATCACCCTCATTTAAAAGAAAAGCAGCAATCATTTAAATACAAAGCCAGTTGCTGTCGAGTCACCTACGACCGATGGCGAGCCCTTGTGTGTCGGAGGAGAATTGTGCTCCATAGAATTTTCAGCGGCTTTTTTTTTTTTGATGTTTTGGGAATGGATCACCAGGATTTTCTTCTGAGGCACCTCTGGGTGAACTCGAACCTCCAACCTTTTGGTTAACAGCTGAGCTCCTTAACCGTTTGTACCACCTAGGGACTCTGTTACTTAAATAGTGGATCTTCAAAGAGTTTAATATTAGTGGTGGGTATCTTTAGTGAAATTCTGAGGTATTTGGCTATTTTTTTCATTTTTTTATGTTTGGAATGATGTATAACAACTAGGAGTTAAGAGTTTTTAGAAAACCACTGTTTCACATAATCCCAGCCTTCTTTCACCACAAAAATTATTTCTTCTGTCAATTTGTGTTCAATAAACATTAACAATTGGCTAGGGTTACTTTGATTTATGTTCAAAGTACTCCATCCTTGCCGAATTGACCTGGCAAGTCTCTCTTAATTGAGATTATAGATGAGAATATAAGATAAAACAAAAACAACCCTAAGCATCCAAATGATGTTACAAAGTTCACACACTAAAGCCAACAGACTGACGAATAACTCTGACACACTGAAGTTCTGATATTTGCTCATGTACTGAGTCAGAGCCTGATCCTCTTACCTCAGCCACAGTTTTTGTTCACAGAGCGATTTGACTTCCAAGTCCTCAGTATGTTAAAGACAACAAGTTAGAATGGGGGTTGAGGGGGGGCTGCTAACATCCTGGCAACAAGGAAAGGACTGAAAGCTGTAAAAAGAAAATGCAAGGAAAAACTTCTAAACGGGCATTTGATCTAAGGATTGGTCAGAGGGGCAACCAAGCTTACCTCTTTCGGTGGAACTCAGGTCATCACTATATAACTTAATTTTGATGATAGTTAACATTGAGTAATAAAGGAAAGGCAAAATATATAACCAGAAAAATTTTTTAAGAAAAAGTGAATTATGCTATCTAAAATGATTTTCACCTAAAAGAATGACAATAAAAATGTTCTAGTACTTCAGGGGACAAAGCGTCAACTACACTAAATGACTCATCCCCAGATGTTTCGGGTAACTTTTTTTTGTACTGTTTTAACCTTTTGCTCAGTTTTCTCATCACTTGCAAATACATGCCGCTTTGCAAGTGTTAGCCTAATATTAGGACTACCAGCTTAATAATTCCTCCATAGGCTAATATACCATACAGACAGAGGCGATAATAGCACCCAGGATAAGAACGGGACTAAACTGCCCCATCCTTGCTTTCCGTGGAGTTTCATTCCAGTGTCCACTGTAGGCTACTAAAATCCTGTGCTAGCAGATCAGTAAAGCATTCCCGTGCAGCTAGTTCGGATGCTGTTTTGTGTAACTGGCTGGTGTCCTCTCTTTGGCGCAACCAGGTGCTTGCAAAGGTCAGATCTTGTTTAGTCATAATCTGGTTGCTAGAGTTTAGCCTTAACAGATAAATTTGGGGTATCTAGTATCAAGGTGATGATAGCAACACTGAAAAACTGCTGACATAGAACCCCCAAATTCTTTATCAACATAGAATAAACAATACTTCTTAGAATGAATTATAAGCATACCCTTAAATCAAAATCCTTTGGGTGTATTCTTTACTTGTTTGTTTGAATGAGCGCTCCTCTTCCTATCCTCGTTCCCCAGGTTAAGTCCTCAAGTCTTTACACTGTGAAAATTTCACTTTTGCTAACATCGGTCCCCTCTTTTTCCTTCTCTCTAAAAATTTCCATTTCCCTAATATTCCAGTTCTGCTTACTCCCCGCCTCCCACAACTCTTTGGCCCCAGTCCAAGGCTGTGGGTAGTACGCCAAGGCTGTTTGTCAGGACTGTCTGGGTCAGAAGTGGCTGGGCTGATGCTCAGCTGGAGCGACAGACACACAGTCTCCAGCTGCAAGGCCAATGGATAAAGGACTCTTTTCAGCGCCCCCGCTCTTTCTCCGCCTCACAGGATAAGGAGTCACAGAAGTTTCTTTCTCTGCTTCTGCCTTTTTCCTACCCATCACAGCTCAGTGTTCCCTTCCCTATACTTCCAGCCCCCCAGATGGAATATAGGGAGAGAAAGTCAAGGAGACTCATTGTTTTCACTGGGAAACCATCTGCTCAGAATTAATATCTAAAAAGAAAGAGTCTCCTCGAAGTCAGAACACCCTGGATCCCTCTCTTGTCAAGTGTCACGTCCCTCTCAGTTTCTCCATTTCCACTGAATTCCTGTCTAGAGATTTTCACTCCCATTTCTCTTGGAGCCTAATTCAGTGATCCCTCAGTTACTTGCTGAGGGGCTTTTCACTTCAATAAGGTTTTTTTTTTCAACCCAGCTTCCCCTTGTTTTGTTTTCTATTTTCTTTCCCCTTTCCACTCGGCTCTAGCCACTTACCCTCTGCCCTTGTACTAATTCTGCCTCCTCCTCTTCTGTTTTTGTTTTTTTCCCACATCATTCTTCATCCTTTTTACCATATCATTTTCTCTTGCCTCATTCCCTTCCCACTGTCGCCCATTCCTTTTCTCATCTTAATCCTTTCCTTTACTCTTTTTGGTAAATTATGCCTGCAATCCTTATTCACTCTGTCCTTCATGTTCGGTTTGTCTTTCTTTCCCTCTTTCGATAAGCTGAATCTAGCCAGAAGAAAAGATATTTCCTGCCTGTGAATTTTACCATTCCACTTTAACAAAAACAAGCACTGCCAATAAAATTGCTTAACATCAATGAAAAATAAATATTTTTAGAAAGCTAGAAGCCAGGACAAAAAGTACTTATTTGCTATGATTGAAGTTAAATTTTACTGTCAACAGAAACTTTGACAGTCATGATAAGAAGGTCAGAAAATATGAAATTTTTAGTTCTCTTAATATTCATAAATATGGAGTATCAAAAGTATGCATTTGCAATGATTGAAGTTAAGATCCTTTGACTCCTTTTGAACAGTAAACTCAAATGGAAACATTTCTTTTAATAGATAATGAATCAAAGTTGGGAAACTCACTGTTAATACAAAACAAACAAACAAACAAAAACCAAACCCACTGCCACTGAGTCAATTCCTACTCATGCAACCATATAGGACAGAGTAGAACTGCCCCATAGGGTTTCCAATGAGCGGCTGGTGGATTTGAGCTGCCGACATTTTTGGTTAGCTGCCAAGCTCTTAACCACTGGGCCACCAGGGCTCCCAGTGTTAATATACCTATGGTCTCTTACCAATTCTATTATATTGGGTATTTATGAATGAATATTGGACAATTTGTCACTTATTTTTATTTTTTAAAGTGTTTTTGTTGTTGTTATTTTAAATAACATAAGCACATTATTAAAAAAAAGTTAAATACGAAAGGCTATATCTTGAAAAGTTAATCTCCCATCTACCCAAACCCTAGACCACTTCCTAGACGTAACCACAGTTAATCCAGAAGTTAATCATTCCTTTTGTATCACTTCAGATTAGTGAGTTTCTTTCCGTGTTAGTCAAATTACCCCCAAATAAAAAACTTTTCTAAGTTCTTTTTCAATTTCTGTTATGTCTGAAAACATCCAAGGAACCAAATTAATGAGGATCATAGCACAATCCTATTCAAACGCCTCTATATTTTTCCTTCAGTATAGAATGAGATCCTTTCCGTGTATGAATCTCAGAATGCAGGTCAACTGACATCATGCTCTTCATATGCCGAAGGCTGCCATTTTAACAACAAGGGCTGATCGGGCTTTCCTTTTAACAGGATCTCATACTTGCTACCCGTAGATACTTTGGTAGTCTTGATAAAGACAGGAAATGTGAGATTTTTAGGTCTTTTAGTGTCCATAAATATGAACTTTCAAGAAGTACTGATTTGATAATATTTATTGTAACAATGCTTGTATTAGCAAAGGACTAGACATGATTTAAATGTCCAACAAGATGAGACTGGTTAATGGGAACAGTCCTCAAAATGTGGTCCTTGGACTCCTGGGATTCCTTGAGATGCTTTCAGGGAGTCTGCAAAGTCAAAGCTATTTTCTTAATGATCCTAAAACCTTATTTACCTTTTTTATTGTGTTGATATTTGCACTGATGGTGCAAAACCAACGCTGGGTAAAATGGCTGATGCCTTAGCATAAACCACGGCTGTCGTTGGGTGCCATTGAGTTGATTCTGACTCGTAGCAACCCGATGTGACAGAGTAGAACTGTCCCATAGGGTTTTCTTGGCTGTAATCTTTATGGAAGCAGATCACCAGGTCTTTCTCTTGCGGAGCCACTGGGTGTGTTCGAACTACCAACCTTTTGGTTCGTGGTTGAGCATTTAACCGCTTGTGCCACCAGGGCTCCTTATGAACAAAGGCAGTGACATCAAAATATGCTAGTCAAGTTTTAGTGTAAGTCAGAGAAGAATATTCACAATTATTTGAAAAGAGTATTGAAATACTGCTTCCCTTTCCAACTATTTATCTGTGTGAGGCTGGGTTTTCTTCATATACTTCAAGCAAAACAACTTTTTCAACAGATTAAATACAAAAGCAAATACAGGAGTCCAGTTATCTTTGATTAAGCCAAACATTAAACAAATCTGCAAAAATATAAACAATGCCACTTTTCTCACTAAATCTTTTTATTTGAGAAAATACAGCTATTTTTCATAAAATGAGGTACTTATGTTAAATACATAATGGGCTTATAATTGTTATTTTCAAATGAATTAATTAATATGCATATATTTTTAATTTCTCAGTTTTAGTTTCTAATATGTAGCATTCATATTGATATATATCAATAAAAATAAGAAAAAATGCTCTTTGACGTCCTCAGAAATTTTTAAGAGTGCAAAGGATGCTGAGATTAAAAAGTTTGAAAACAGCTGAGTTATGGTATATTAATAGAGTTCTATGCAACAGTGGCAAAGAATGAAGTAGATTTATAAGTGCTTATCTGGAATTAACTCCATTATATATTGTTAAACAAATGAAGTCATGTAGTCATTCAAAATTATTTTCTGAGGATCCTACTATGTTCAACACATGGTGTTAATACTGGGTATTGGAGACAATAAACATACATCAGAGACAGGAGATTATCGACAGTGGTTGAAAAGCTTCTGCAAAGTCAACAGCTGCAAAGACTCACTCCTCCACCTGCAGCTCTCTCAGTTTAAGGGTCATATATGGTACACTGGGTTTAGGCATTGGTCTTTTTGTTCCCCCTCCTTTCCCTATATTCTTACAACAGGAGTCCCTGGGCAGCACAATTGGTTAAGCACTTGGCTACATAAGCAAAAAGCTGGCAGTTCAAATCTATCCAGATGTGCTTCAGAAGAAACACCTGGCGATCTACTTCTGAAAGATCAAAACCATTAGAAACCCTGTGGAGTGCACTTCTACTTTAAAATATATAGAGTCACAATGAGCTGGAATCAACTGGACAGTAACTGGTTTATATGGTCCTGGGTGTAAACTTGTTGTCTCAGTATAATTAATAATAGCATCCTCTTTCACTTTTAAAAGGCCCCAGTTTGAGCAATAAATTACATAATCATGCTAATAATAGTAGACTTTAAAATTTTCCCCAAGTCTCATCTCATCATTAGAGCTTTAAGAAATCTTGGTATAAATCTAACGTTTATCGAAGCCCTACTATATGCTCCATTTCTGTACAAATTTAATTCTATATTTTCAATAACCCTATGGGAATATAATATCTTCACTTTACAGATAAGGGAGCTGAGAATCAGAGAGGTCAAAAAACTTGTCTAGGCCACAAATGAATAAATGGTTAAATCCAAAGTCTGTCTGATTTCAAAATCCATGTTCTTTCCTCAGTTTCTCAAAGGGTGTTTCATGGTCTACAGTATGATCTGTAATGAAATCTGCTGATCATGTTGGAAAACAAACTTTACCTTTGTGTTGAAAATTTGTATTTCTGGATCTCATACACAGTTTAGCCTAGGCCATTATATGTGATGGGAGCTTTTCACTGGTAGAAAATATGGAAGTAGGGTCAAGCAAGGGCACTGGGAAAAGCTCACCAGATAGCAAGGAAGGGTTGGTAGGTCAAAAAGACATGTTGATGAAGGATGACAAACCCCAATCCAACCTGGGCCAAGCTCAGTGGCCAAAAAGAAGACAGATCTGAGGGGGGTCAGGGCAGTCAGGAAGTCAAGACATCTTATCCGGATCTTGAGGTATTTGGTTCAAGTTCTCCATGGTGTCAGTGTCCACTTAGCCCTGGAGGCCCAGGTTGAAAGCAAATGAGAGAGGCTGGAAGCATGGTCCAGTTCAATAGAAAATGGTCAGGAAGAAACTGGATAAGAAAGTTATCCAAGGATGGAGAATTAGAAGATATAACCAGACACCAGGGATCTGGAAGATGTGCCAGCAAGGGAACTCACCATGCTCATAAAGTTTAAGAGAGGCTGAGGCTCAGTGCTAGCATGGACGTCAGGCTTTGACTTACCCACAGGTGCAGGAGGTACACTGCTTCCAGATCATACTTGCTAATGAGCAAGGATGAGGTTCCCTCTGGTTCTCATTGGCCTGGGGCCTTGGTTGGTCTGATTTTGGAGGCAACACTATTATTAATGACTGTAAATTTACACACATATTTTAATAAAATCTCACTGCCTAGTGCCTTTTTTTTTTAAGTGCCTTATTCTTGGGCCATTATCAATGTCCAACTTGGTTTCATCATCCAGGATGCTAAGCTGGAGTCTTTTGTTGAATGCATTATTGAGTCTGGTAGAGCTATCATCCTCAATGTTGGTATCCTGAACCATCTGTAAAGGTAGATTTTAGTTTATTCTATGCCAGCTACAGTTTATATTTTGATGTTTTGAAAGCTTTCCTAATTCACCTTCTTATTTTAATAAGAAAGCACATTGGATTTGCACGAGCTGGAATCGATCTATGTCTCAAAAACTGGGAGATAAGAGCAGTCAGAGTCTCCTGGAATAATAACATGATTTCCTCATCATTTATGAGCAATACATTCGAATCGATGGCTTGTGAACAATGTTAATCTCTCAGATGCTTACATTTTATATTGGCCACACTATATGCTGGACATCTGAAAACCATGATAAAAGGAAAAGCTTTGGCCAGAATTGGTGTCTAATAGTCTGAAATAGATTTTGAGAAAAATACAAAGGTGCAGAATATAGTAAAAACATAGGAAGAGACTAGGAATCTTTAGACAGGAACTCTACTGATCTTGCAGGACTTTAGGACTTTCTGCATAATGCAAAACAGCATTTGTGTGTTTCTAGCTCCATCCTTCACAGAAACAACCACAGCTCTGTACATATAAAAGTGGGGCTTGGGAATTTCAGGCAACAAATTTTGTATTTTTCTCAGTTGATTTCCAGAAATTTGTAGCATCGAGACTTATCTGAGTTGATGGTATGTATTATGTTGCATCATAGTCAAGCAACGGCTAGGCTAAAAACCCTAGTAAGGTATCAGTACTCAACATGTTTCATTACATACTCAAAAACGCAAATCAACCTTGGAGACTTATTTCCACAGACTATGTCTGCTCTGCCTTAGATGAAAATTTCCAAGACAAAAAAAGGTAACATGGATCCTTTTGAGTCTGCTCTTATTCTTTGCTCATTTTCTACCACAACTGTACATTTGGCTGCCAAACCAAAAGCAATCTGAATCCACCAGCTAATCCTTGGAAACCCTATGTGGCAGTTCTACCCTGTCCTACAGGGTTGTTATGAGTCAGAATCAACCCAACTGCAAGAGGTTTGATTTTGGAGTTTTCGTTACATTTTGCAAGGAGCAATGAGCTGAATCACTGTGGGTTATTGCTACTATGAATGAATTCACACGGTCTGTCTTCTACAAGGACCAGGGTCCAGGTATGACAGCCTGGAGGAAGAGCACTGGGAAGGTGGTCTTCTCATTATCACCATATGACTGTAGTATCAATTGAAGGAACTGCTCTAAAGACACTTGTCATTGATATTTCAGCTACCCCATAAGGATCAGGAGTCTCTGGGTGATGTAAATGGTTATCGCACTTGGCTACAAACTGAAAGTTTAGCAGGTCAAGTCCACCCAAAGGTACCTCAGAAGAAAAGTCTGGTGATCCACTTCCAAAAAATCAGTCATTGAAAACCCTATGGAGTAAAATTCTACTTTGGCACACACACATGAGGTTGCTATGAGTTGGAGTCAACTGGATGGCAACTGGTTTTACTGGACCTAAGGATCATCAGGACTGGAAAGGTATAGATCTGTGAATATTCTTGGATTCCACTAATATACATAGGCACAACTCGGTGATATTGCTGCCCTTGTTAATTAAAAAGTATAGATCAGTGACTGACTGTTTGAATAGAAGTCCTTCTGTCTTTCATGAGATTACATTAGCTAAGCAGGAAGAAGGGTGTCATAATCTGATGACACTGTGGTTTACCATGAGTATTTTGTTCCATCTGATTTCCTATAGTTGTACTTTTTGGTGACTGTGTGGGTTTAACCAAGAGTGCTTCTTATTTCAGTGATGACACTTGTTGCTAAAACAAACAAAAAACTGGATTATCATCATTTTAACACAGTTGTTGGACATTCTGAAGTAGAAGTAATTTACACTCTACTGTGACATCTTGTGCTTTCCTTTCAGTTTAAGAAGACATATTCACAAAAGTGGATACGAATTTTGCTAAGAGCATGAGTCTTGTACCTGAGTCCTCAGAATACAGACTCATTAGATGGCCAACTCTAAGCTACAAGCAATGATGAAGACTTGGGCAGCTTGCTAAACAGTCTGGTTATTCTCCATAAGGGAATTAATCTTTTCTTTTGCTAAAAACAGCCACATTTCAGTCCCCCAGAAGTAGTAATATAAGCTTGGTCAAGGATATACCCCCGCCCCAAATATAAAACACATGCATACAGAAGGGATTTATGGTGGTTTTAGCAAGTTGAATGCCATTTTAGAGGTTTTTTTTTTTTTTAATAACTTGAAGTAATTAAAAAAATACAAAAAAAAAAAAAGTAGGTAGTTGCAAAGTAGTCAAAGAGTGAATAACACTAGACCCTAATTTGCTAGTTGCCCCATGGCTAAGGAGAATTCCAAAGAACCAGTGGATGACTTTAAAGCTGTCCGTAAAGCTAACCTCCCATTCAATACTTTTTTGATCTTAGTGCTTAATGAAGACCAACATCTGCTCACACATTAACTGTGGAATACTCCCGATCACAGGGCCTCTAATTATCAGAGAGTTCTTCAGAACTTAAATTTCTCTGGCTCAACTGGTAAGATAAAAAGATATGTTAGGTGTAAGAACTGACTAAACCTGCTAGATATTCAAATACAGCAGCATAGAGGGAGATACTTGTAACAAATACACATTTATGTGTTTTGTCTGGTTCTTCTTTGCTTAGAAAGACTGTAATAAAACCATTTTCTCAACGTCTGTACTTTGAAGGGTTTCAACTGAAAGTTACAAAGATATTAGAGATGATTCACCAAGGAATACTTGAATTTTCATTTAAGGACATCAAAGCATCTAACAAAATGAGGAACATTAAATCAAGAAAGAGTTCTTCAAAGGAAAGTTCATTTCAGCGTGAAGAGCATACAATTTTGCACATTACCTGAGTTATAACTGAGTCCTGGGGAACCATGTCTTTTTCATGTTTGCGTCACAGACCCTCGCACAGCACCTGTCTAGCATTTGATGGACGATCAACAAGTGCTCGTTGAGAGAACTCTAAGTAAATATTTTAGAGGTCTCATAGCACCACACAAACTCCTTGCTTAAAGAATGCATGGAACAACCTTGATTGCTGATGTTCTGCTGTTATTTTAAGTCATTTTAATTTTCTCAATATCTTCCTTTAAATAACAAGGGTAGTAATATCACTGAGTTATTGCAGAGGATGGTTTAAAGACAAAAAGTAATTAAATGGCTATTAAGTTTTTAATACACAGATCCATGTAATTAGTGCTAAAAGTAAGCCCACCCCCATCATGTAGTACATTCTTTAACGTCTGCTGAAACTCTTCTAATAAGAGGAATACACTGCCTCACAAGGCAGCTCCTTCTGGTTTTTAGATAGCTCTGACATCATAAAGATCCTCCTCATTTTGAACTCTACCACTCGCCTGTCAGTATATGATACTGTGATGGCTTGCATGTTGCTGTGATGCGGAAGCTATACCACTGATATTACAAGAATCAGCTGGGTCACCCATGGTAGACAGGTTTTAGTGGAGCTTCCAGACTAAGGCTAGGAAGAAGGACCTGGCAATATACTTTTAAAAAATTTGGCCAATGAAACTTTATGACTAGCAGCAGAACATTGTCTGATATAGTGCCAGAAGATGAGCCCCTCAGGTTGGAAGACACTCAAAATACAACTGGGGAAGAGTTGCCTCCTCAAAGTAGAGTCGAAATTAATAGTGGGTTGATGTGGCATGAATCAAAAAAGAAGAAGAATTAGAAACAGCTGCAACCATCCATTAAAGATCAGAATGTGGAATGATCAAAGTATGAATCTAGGAAAGTTGGAAGTTGTTGAAGGTGAAATGGAACACATGGAGATCGATATCCTAGGCATTTGTGACCTGAAATGGACTGGTATTGGCCATTTTGAACTGGACAATCATATGGACTCCTATGCCATGAATAAGAAACTGAAGAGAAATGACATCACATTCATTGTGAAAAAGAACATTTCAAGATGTATCCTGAAGTACAATCCTGTCGGTGATTGAAAAATATCCATACCTCTACAAGGAACACCAGTTAATATGACTATTATTCAAATGTACCCACCAAACATTAAGGCCAAATATGAAGAAATTGAAGATTTTTACCAACTTCTGCAGCCTGTAATTGACCAAACATGCAATGAAGATACATTGATAATTACTGGGGATTGGAAAGCAAAAGTTGGAAACACAGAAGAAGGGATTGGTAGTTGGAAAACATAACCATGGTGATAGAAATGATGCTGGAGATCTCATGACAGAGTCTTGCAAGACCTATGACCTATTCATTGGAAACACTTTGCAACAACATACCAAAAAAGAAAACAAAAACAAAAACCCAAACCCGCTGCCATCAAGTCAATTCTGACTCCTAGTGATCCTACAGGACAGAGTAGAACTGCCCCATAGGGTTTCCAAGGAGCAGCTGGTGGATTTGAACTGCTGACCATTTGGTTAGCAGCTGAGCTTTTAACCACTGCACCACCAGGGCTTCATGTAACAACATAAAAGGCAACCATACACACGGACCTCACCAGATGGAATACACAGGAATCAAATTGACAACATCTGTGGAAAGAGATGATGGAGAAGCTAAATATCTTCAGTCAGAACAAGGCCAAGGCAACTGTGGAACAGAACATCGATTGCTCATATGCAAGTTAAAGTCGAAGCTGAAGAAAATTAGAACAAGTACATGAGAGTCAAAGTATGACCTTGAGTATATCCCACCTGAATTTAGAGATCATTTCAAGAATAGAATTGATGCACTGAACCTAATGACCAAAGACCAGACATTTGTTCGAGAACACCATACATGAAGAAAGCAAAAAGTCATGAAAAAGACAGGAAAGAAAGAAAAGACCAAAATGGATGTCAGAAGAGACTCTGAAACTTGCCCTTGAACTTAGAGCAGCCACAGCGAATGGAAGAAATAATGAAGTAAAATAGCTGATTTGAAATGGTGGCTCGAGAAGACAAAGTAAAATATTATAGTGAAATGTGCAAAGACCTGGAGTTAGAAAACCAAAACGGAAGAACACGCTTGGCATTTCTTGAGCTGAAAGAACTGAAGAAAAAATTCAAGTCTTGAGTTGCAATATTGAAGGATTCTATGGGCAAACTATTGAACAACACAGGAAGCATCAAAAGAGGACGGAAAGAATACAGAGAGTCAGTGTACCAAAAAGAATTGGTGGGCAATCAACCATTTCAGGAGGTAGCATGTGATCAAGAACAGATGGTACTGAAAGAAGTCCAAGCTGCACTAAAAGCACTGGTAAAAAATAAGGCTCCAGGAATTGATGGGATACAATTGAGATGTTTCAAGAAAGGATGCAGTGCTGGCAACACTCACTCGTCTATGCCAAGAAATTTGGAAGACAGCTACCTGGCTGACCGACGGGAAGAGATCCATATTTGTACTCATTCCAAAGAGAGGAGACCCAAAACAATGTGGAGATTATCAAACTATATCACTAATATCACACACAAGTAAAATTTTGCTAAAGATAATTTGAAAATGGTTGCTGCAGTATATGGACAGGGAACTTTGAGAAATTCAAGCCAGATTCAAAAGAGGATGTGGAAAGAGGGATATCATTGCTGATGTCAGGTGGATCTTGGCTGAAAGCAGAGAATACTAGAAAGACGTTTACCTGTGTTTTATTGACTGGAAAAAGGCATTTGACTGTGTGGATCATAACAAATTACAGATAATATTGTGAAAAATGGGAATTCCATCATTGTGGAACCTGTACATAGACCAAGAGGCAGTCATTCGAACAGAACAAGGGGATACTGCATGGCTTAAAGTCAGGAAAGGTGTGTGCCAGAATTATATCTTTTCACCATATTTATTCAATCCGTATGCTCAGCGAACAATGTAAGAAGCTGGACTATGTGAAGAAAAAGGCATAAGGATTGGAGGAAGACTCGTTAACAGTCTGTGGTATGCAGATGACACAACTTTGCTGAAAATGAAGAGCACTTGAAGCACTCACTGATGAAGATCAAAGACCACAGCCTTCAGTATGGATTACACCTCAACATAAAGAAAGCAAAAATCTACACAACTAGATAAATTAGCTACATCATGATAAATGGAGAAAATATTGAAATTGTCAAGAATTTCATTTTACTTGGATCCAAAATCAATGCCCATGGGAACAGCCATCAAGAAATCAAAGAACGTATTGTACTGGGCAAATCTGCTGCAAAAAGACCTCTTTAAAGTTTTGAAAAGCAAAGATGTCACTTTGAGGACTAAGGTGCACCTGGCCCAAGCCAGGGTATTTTCAATCACCACAAATGCATGTGTAAGCTGGACAATGAATGAATAAGGAAGACTGAAGAAGAACTGATGTCTTTGAATTATGGTATTGGTAAAAAAAATATATATATATATATGTAATATACCATGGACTGCCAGAAGAACAAACGAGTCTGTCTTGTAAGAAGTACAACCAGAACGCTCCTTAGAGCTAGAATGGCGAGACCTCGTCTCAGGTACTTTGGACTTGTTATCGGGGGGACCTGTCCCTGGAGAAGGACATCATCCTTAGTAAAGTAGAGGGTCAGCGATAAAAAGGAAGACTCTCAATGAGATGGATTGACAACATGGCTGCAATAATGGGCTCAGACATAGTAACGATTGTGAGGATGGCGGAGGACTGGCCAGTATTTTGTTCTGTTGTACATGGGGTCGCTGTGGGTCAGAACAGACTTGACAGCACCTAACAGCAACAGCATTTTGAACTGAATTCTGCCACCTATAAACTCAACCCTTTGGTCCTATATCAAAGCCCTTTAACTCCACAATGGTCTTTCAAGCATTTGAAAACTGTTATCATGTATTTATCCTTTTCCCTACCCAAAACTGAATAACCTTATCTAAGACAAAATCCACTGCTGTTGAGTCCATTCCAACTCATTCCTAATTCCCTATGACATGGTTTCCAGACCTTCCTCCCTACTCTGGGCATGTTCTGGTCTGCTTACGCCATTTTTCTAACATGCAATACTGAAACTTGAAAATAAAAAAAAAGCATTTTGGACGTATTTCTCCTATGTTCATTGTCTTAGACATACTTGAAATCAGCTGATACAACAAATATGTTTTTATGCCAACTGCTGTTAAGTAACATTGGTCTATCCTTTATCCATGTTTTGTTTACTCATTTTTGTTTATGAGTTTAAGACTTTACATTTATTTATTTAAAATTATCTCATATTTTGGAGGATGTTTGTTTTTTGGATGATGTTTCATTGAGACTTTCTGAATCTTAAGTCTGTCATTCATATTGTACATGTCATTTAGTTCTTCCTTTTGTAAGCTAACAGTGCAATAAATACTAAATAGACTGTGAAATCCAAGTCCAGGGACTGCGACCTGAATCCTACCTCCAGCTGCTCTGCAGCTTAACGCAGGAAGAATTTACACGCAGTAAGCACCTTGGAGCCAGGATTATCTCTGAGCATTTTGTGCCCAGAACTGACTAAATCCCTCAAGCCTTTCTTTTCCTCCACGTTAAGCAGGAGCCAGCTTCAAACTGTGTGGAAATCATTTCCTGCAATGCATGGTATTTCATTTCAGCTTGGAGTATTGTTTTTGAATGAGACCTTAAGAGACTTCTAACTTTCCTTTTCTCCTTTATCCTAGATGTGATTTTAGGTCCCTCCCAACCCTCCACTTCACACTACTAACCCCAAAAGATTTTATTCTCTTCTTAAGAGGTCATGTTAATCAATAAGGAGGAAATGCACTGGAAGGAAGAAAGCCAAAACCACCTGAGTGGAGAGACTCAATTGTACGGTGAGATTGTACTCCATGTCTGGAAATTCTCTAATTCCTCTTTTACTTCTCTACTGTTGGAATTATTTTAATATATAGCAGAGCTGAAAATCTGGAGTTTGTAGATAGAAGCCCTCAGCCCACAGCTTATAGCAAAATGATGGTTTAATGAAACTTGAGGATTAGAGTGTGGTTTCAGGTCAACTGGGCATTATTTTAACAAATGGTTAAGCTCTGGGCTACTAACCAAAAAGTTGGAGGTTCAAGTCCACCCAGAGGTGCCTCAGAAAAAAGACCTGGCAATCTACTTCCCAGAAATCAGCCATTGAAAACTCAACTATAAAAAGACAAATAACCCCATTAAGAAATGGGCAAGAGATATGAACAGACACTTCACTAAAGAAGACATTCAGGTAGCTAACAGATACATGAGGAAATGCTCACGATCATTAGCCATTAGAGAAATGCAAATCAAAACTACAATGAGATTCTATCTCACTCCAACAATGCTGGCATTAATCCAAAAAACACAAAAGAATAAATGTTGGAGAGGTTGTGGAGAGATTGGAATACTTATACACTGCAGGTGGGAATGTCAAATGGTACAACCACTTTGGAAATCGATTTGGCGCTTTCTTAAAAAGCTAGAAATAGAACTACCATATGATCCAGCAATCCCACTCCTTGGAATATATCCTAGAGAAATAAGAGCCTTTGCATGAACAGATATATGCACATCCATGTTTATTGCAGCGCTGTTTACAATAGCAAAAAGATGGAAGCAACCAAGGTGCCCATCGACAGATGAATGGATAAATAAATTATGGTATATTCACACAATGGAATACTACACATCGATAAAGAACAGTGAGAAATCTGTGAAATATTTCATAACATGGAGGAACCTGGAAGGCATTATGCTGAGTGAAATTAGTCAGTTGCAAAAGGACAAATATTGTGTAAGACCACTATTATAAGAACTCGAGAAATAGTTTAAACAGAGAAGAAAATATTCTTTGATAGTTATGAGAGGGGGGAGGGAGGGAGGGTGGGAGAACAGTATTCACTAAGTAGATAGAAGATAAGGACTACTTTAGGTGATGGGAAAGACAACACACAATACAGGCGAGGTCAGCACAACTGGACTAAACCAAAAGCAAAGAAGTTTCCTGAATAAACTGAATGCTTCGAAGGCCAGTGTAGCAGGGGCGGGGATTTGGGGACCATGGTTTCAGGGGACACCTGAGTCAATCGGCATAATAAAATCTATTAAGAAAACATTCTGCAACCCACTTTGTAGAGTGGCGTCTGGGGTCTTAAATGCTAGCAAGTGGCCATCTAAGATGCATGAATTGGTCTCAACTCACCTGGACCAAAGGAGAATGAAGAACACCAAGGACACAAGGTAATTACTAGTCCAACGGACAGAAAGAGCCACATAAACCAGAGACTACATCATCCTGAGACCAGAAGAGCTAGATGGTTCCCAGCTACAACCGATGACTGCCCTGACAGGGAACACAACAGAGAACCCCTGAGGGAGCAGGAGAGCAGTGGGATGCAGACCCCCAATTCTCATAAAAAGACCAGACTTAATGGTCTGACTGAGACTAGAAGGACCCCAGTGGTCATGGCCCCCAGACCTTCTGTTGGCCCAGGACAGGAACCATTCCCGAAGCCGACTCTTCAGACATGGATTGGACTGGACAATGGGCTGGAGAAGGATGCTGGTGAGGAGTGAGCTTCTTGGATCAGGTGGACACTTGAGACTACGTTGGCATCTCCTGACTCGAGGGGAGATAAGAGGGTAAAGGGGGTTAGAAGCTGGTGAAATGGACATGAAGAGAGAGGAGGCAGGGAGTGAGCTGTCTCATTAGGGGGAGAGCAATTGGGAGTATGTAGCAAGGTGTATATAAGTTTTTTTGTGAGAGACTGACTTGATTTATGATCTTTCACTTAAAGCACAATAAAAATGAAAAAAAAAAAATCAGCCATCGAAAACCCTATGGAGCACAGTTCTACTGATACACATGGGGTCACCATGAGTTGGAATCAACGTGGCAGCAACTGGTTTGGTTTTTTTCAGCACACTTTACAATTAGATCTCACACTCGAAGAACCGCTACCTACAGGCTCTGACTTGCAATCAGAAGCATTTATTTCATTTGGTTTGGGCAAGTCATATAGATGCTGGAGCAGTACTGTGGGTGGCTGAGATAGTTCAGGAATGAGTCAGCAAATTCGTAGGTTGGCCATACCCTTGCTCTCTGACTTTGGGCAAGTCGCTTAATCTACGTGGGCCTGTTTCAATGTTTGTGAATTGACGTGGTATTTAATTATACCATACTGAGGTCTCTTTTAGTTTTTTGTCTTTTTATTGTGGTGAAAATATATGTAACAAAACATACACCATCTGAACAACTTCTACATGTACATAGTGACATTGATTACCACATTTTTAAGCAAATAAAGGGCATCTTCTATATTTGATTGCCAGCTGTGCTCTCCCCCAACAAGCTATTTTTTAAAGTGCAGCTATGCTATTTTTTTTTAACATGTTGTTGCACCTTGTAGGCAGATGGCACGGTTGGCAAGCAAAGGTAGAAGGTGCCCCTTATTTGCGTAAAAATACATTATTCAAGTTCCGCAACCATTCTCACTATCCTTTTCCAAATCATTCTACCATCCTATCATTAACATAAACTCAATGCCCCCTAAGCAAAAGCCCCCTCTTTCTCCCTCACTCCCACCCCTGGTAACTACTAATAATCTTAGGTTTCTGTATATTTGCTCATTTCATGCGCTGTATTTTTATGGAAGTAATCCACACATTATAA
Organism: Loxodonta africana; assembly: GCF_030014295.1. NCBI lineage: Eukaryota > Metazoa > Chordata > Mammalia > Proboscidea > Elephantidae > Loxodonta > Loxodonta africana. The sequence goes on along the minus strand of NC_087346.1, from coordinate 72,281,278 downwards.
GTTTTTTGCCAATCATGCAACACCTTCCTGTGCTATTTTCATAAGCATGCTATGCTGAGTATTATACACGTGGGTGGATTATTGATGTGAGCACATTATTTGCGAAAAAGTACAGTAGGTGAGATCATACAATTTTTGTCCTTTGTGACTGACTTATTTCACTCAGCATGATGTTTCCAGGGTTCGTGCATGTTGCAACATTCATCAGGACATCATTTCTCTTTATGCAAATAACGTGTCGTTGTGTGTATATATCACATTTTATGTGTATCCCACATTTTGTTTATCCATTCATCTGTTGATGGACATTGCAATTGTTTCCACTTTTTGGCTACTGTGAAAAGTACTGCAATGGACATTGGCGTACAGGTTTCTGTTTGTGCTACCACCTTCACTTATTCTAGGTACATACCTAGGATTGGGATTGCTGGGTTATATGGTAGTTCTACGTTCAACTTTTTGAAGAATGGTCAAGCTGTTTTCCACAGCGGCTGTACCACTTTACATTCCTACCAGCAGTGGATAAGGGTTTCAGATTCTCCAGGATCTGACCAATACCTATTGTTTCCCTTTTTTTTTTTTTAATCATTGTCATTCTAATAGGGGTGAGGTGGTATCTCATTGTGGTTTTGATTTGCATCTCTGTACTGGCTAATGATATTGAACATCTTTTCATGTTTGTGTTGGCCACTTGAATAGCCTCTTTGGTGAAATGTCTGTTCAAGTCCTTTGCCTGTTTTTGACTGGGTTGTCTTTTTATTGTTCAGTTGTAGAAGTTTTTTTTTTTTTTTTTTTGAGTCCCTGGGTCATGCAAATGGTTAAAGCATTCTACTGCTAATTGAAAGTTTGGCCATGCAAGTTCATCCAGAGGAATCTTGGAAGAAAGGCCTGGCACTCTACTTCTGAAAAATTAACCACTGAAAACCATATGATTCACAATTCTACTCTGACACACACGGGGTTGCCATGAGTCAAAACGGACTTGACAGTAACTGGTATTATCTAAGCTTGGTGTCTGATACTGACAACCAAAATAGGCTTGACTTAGATAATTTAAATTTGAATCAAGATAATTAATTTACTATGATAAAATAAGCATTTCCTAAAGTGATTATGGTTTAAATACATAATTTTTAATGGCTAAATAGTATTTCAGTGTATGGATACACTGTAATTTTTAACCTATCCAATCCGATTTTTCCCATACTGATGAGGAGGGGGATAGTGGAGGTTGAGATTCTTAAGATCATGATTAAGTTGCAGGAAGAGGAAGAGGGGACTGTAATGACGATTTTTTTTTTCTCCCAAAGAGAGGCAATTGATTAAAAAAAAAAAAAAGGAAAAGCACCAGTTCACAAGTAAGGAACATATATGACACAATGGAGATTACTGCTAAAGTTATTAAAATTATTCTCTACGCATTAAGAAGTCTAAGACCCATGGCTGCCCAAATATACAGGAAGAGCTCCAACCTTCTTTCAAGAATCCTTTCACCTACCAGAAGTGGACACACACACACACACACACACACACCCAAACAATCCAGTTTAGCCAGCAGAATTCAGCATGTAGACATCTAGCCTGCCTTCAAACATTCCTTGAGTACTGTTTTCATAACTGAAGCCATTGCAAATGTTTTTATGAGGTCACAGTGGTATTTTCCAGCTTCCCCACGCCATTGTAACTGGGAATGAGACAGACACAGCCCTACCCTAACTTGACCTTAGTCACAGGACACAGAGAATCTGGGATAAAGGCCACCGTGAAGTCCAGATGAGCAGGTTAGGCAAAGGAAAAAACACATGCACCTACACCCTAAAACCACATTGTCTAATAGAAATCTTGAAGAATATAAAATGCTGTGATTTTCCTTTATAAGAAAGGCAGAAACAGCTCATGGATTGGCACCAACACTTGGTAAAACCTTGGGTAAGTTGTGAGGCAATTTGAACTCCATTCTGTCTTTTAAAACACAGTATCAAGTGCTTCTCTTTGTGGGTTCAAAAATCTTTTGGGGGAAAAAAGGCTTTATCACCTTCTCTCACACAAATTTCGTCCACACAGTAACTTGAAAATTCTCCTGTAGCTCTTCTTTCCCAGCACAATAGGGCAATTAGTCTTTCCCTCTCCCAGCCCCCTAAACCCACACCAAGCCTTTCACAAAATTATGCCAATTCAATATTATCAAATACATATGAAAGAAAAAAAACCCACAAACCACAGTTTTAATTAAAGTCACAAAAAAAGAAAGAAGTAGCCTTTCTTTGAGTGCTTTGCTTCATCTCTTCAGAAAATGGATGACGCTAGTATGCAGCTAAGAAGCTCTGGTGGTGCAGTGGTTAAGTGCTCGGCTGCCAGCCAAAAGGTCAGTAGTTGGGACCCACCAGCAGCTCTGTGGGAGAAAAGACTTGGCTATCTGCTCCGGTAAAGACTACACAGCCTAGGAAATCCTACAGGCCAGTTCTACTCTGTCACATTGGGTTTCTGTGAGTCGGAATTGACTCAGTGGCACACAACAAAAACATTATGCAGTTAAATATACATGATAGTATATTTATGTATACTAAAGCCACCTATTAAGTAGAAACTGGAGGACTCGAAGTTTTAGTGTTTATTTAGTATTATTTAGAAATGATCATAGCCCCAGTTCACTCAAAGGCTAGTTTTGAAGAAATGACACATGAAGTATTTAAAGGCATTTTATAAAATTTCAAGCAATTTGCAAGTGCAGTGCTTTCGTTTTTCTGGAAGATCGAGAAATAACAAAGTTCAGTGAACAGAAGAGACTGGAATATCACAAACTTGGGTTCAAATCTTACTACCTACTTAACCCTGAGCAAGTTCCTCACCATTGTGCTTTTTGGTTTCCTCATTTATAAAATGGCATTAATATTTTGCCCATCCCAATCCAGTGCCGTCTAGAGAGTCCTTCAATATTGCAACCCGAGGCTTGAATTTTTTCTTCAGTTCTTTCAGTCTGAGACATGCCAAGTGTGTTCTTCCTGTTTGGTTTTTGACTCCAGGTCTTTGCACATTTCATTATAATGCTTTATTTTGTCTTCTGGAGGCACCCTTTGAAATCTTCTGTTCATCATTTCTTCTATTCACTTTAGTTGCTCTATGTTCAAGAACAAGTTTCGGAGTCTCTTCTGACATCCATTTTGGTTATTTCTTTCTTTCCTATTTTTTTAATGACCGTTTTCTTTCTTCATGTGTGATGCCCTTACTTAGGCTTCGAAAAATATCATAAAAATACAATTAGATGTGAGAAGGCTTCTGGATTTTGACAACTGACCACCAGAGTTGACCCAAGTGATCTACTTGGCTAGGAGGATGTGCTCTCAAAGCTCACCTCACTATATGCGTGCCTAATGCTGCATATTTGGCAAATTTCCAGAATGGAGAAGACTGTTTCTACTCTATGTTTTGTGATTTGCTGTATCTACCTCCTAGAATAACTAAGCAAGTAAAATATTTGTTTAAAAACATGACAGAAGATTAACGATATTTATTTCACAAATTTAAATTAAAAAAATAAATTGGGGCTGTCTTAAGCCCTCTTAAGGTCCCTCCTAGCCCAGTGACACAACCAAAAGAGTCACAAATCCGACTCCCAGACCTTAAAGAATAATGGTGATGCTTTATTAAGGAAGGCTTTATTTTGATTTGAGGGACAGAGGTGGTGACAAAGATGAGGTTATACTGCATAAAACACAGCACAATTTACTAAAAATCCTCTCTACCTATCCTCATTGGAAACCCTGGTGGCATAGCGGTTAAGTGCTACAGCTGCTAACCAAGAGGTCGGCAGTTCAAATCTGCCAGGCGCTCCTTGGAAACTCTATGGGGCGGTTCTACTCTGTCCTATAGGGTTGCTATGAGTTGGAATCAACTTGACGGCAGTGAATTTGGTTTGGTTTTGGTGGGACCTGTCCTTATCAAAGTCACATTCTGAGCAACTGCTCGCATCTCCAGCATCTTGTCCCTAAACTATAGCCTATGCTAGCTTTTTTCTTTTCTTCCTCCTCTCCCTGCTGGCAAGTGTCTCCAACTTCCTGCTAATTTCATAACTTTATTTTACCTCTGGTTATCTGCATATTTCCAAATCTCATTTCTTTATATATGTCTGTGCCTTTTCTACTGTATGTCAATTTAACTCTTACCCTCCCAACCATACGTTACTCCAATCAGCAGAACCAAAGGCTCAACATTTCTCCTTATGAGGAGAGGAATGAGAGACAGGAAAAAGGAAAGGGGAAGGGTAGAGGAATTACAAACATCCATGATTTAATTTCTTTTTCTTTCATCCTTGGTCACATATATGAAAAATAGATTTGTCATGTATCAGATTCATATCATATTCTTATAAAAATACTAATGTTCCAATAAAAAAAATGGATCAAGACCATGAACATATACTGTACCAAAGCAGAAATATATTAAAAAAAATATATGTAGGAAAAAGCCAACTTCACAACCAAACAAATAATAGCAAATGCAAATAATGAGATTCCATGATTTAACCTATCAAACAGGCAAGCTTAAATATTATAATATTGAATGCTGATGGAGGTATATTGAGCTTGCATTTGTATATATTGCTAGCAGCACTACAGATGGAACAACCTTTTTGAAATGCAATTAGGCAGTTCAGACTGAGAAACTCTTAATAGTTCATAGTCTTTACTATTTCTAAGAATAATAATAAGGAAATAATCAGACACAAAAGATCTTTAGTATGTTTATTCCTTATTTTAGCTGTATTTATAATGGCAAAAACAGAAACATACAAAATGTCCAGAACTGGTTATTGGTAAAAATAATTTAGCTATACTGATCCACTCAAATATTAAATGGTTATTAAAATTTAGATTTTTGAAATCTATTTAGATATTGTAAAATGATCATGCTATATGTGAAGCCTGGAAACCCTGGTGACATAGTGGTTAAGAGTTTGGCTGCTAACCAGAAGGTCAGCAGTTCAAATCCACCAGGCACTCCTTAAAACCCTATAGGGCAGTTCTACTCTGTTATATAGGGTCGCTATGAGTCAGAATCGACTTGAGGGCAATAGGTTTTTTTTTTTTTTTTTTTTTGGTTTATATGTGAAGTTAAAACATAGTGGATAGAAAACTGCACATGTTGAATAACATCGGTTATGTAACACAAATGTACACCTAAGTAGAAAGAAAATATACCAAAATGTTAACTATGGGCATCTTTGGATTGTGGAGTTTTTAAAAATTTCCTTCTTTGATCTTCCCTGAATTTTTATGGGTAATTTGACCAATAAGGAGGAAGAATAAGGAAGTATGGCTTCCATAATCAGTGTTTTTTTTTTTTAATAACAAAGAAAATGCATCCAAATTCTTTTTAAACAACCAAATGCCATTTCTATTTGTCACTAATTAACAGTTCAAGCTCTGTGGTAAAGCTTAGAGAAAACCAAATCCCTTGTCCCTGAGAGAGACTCTCCTGAGGATAAAGTAGAATACTCTGATTCCAGGTAACCTGATAAAGCTGGAGAAGTTGGGGAGAGAAGTGGAGTCAGAATTATGGAGCATAATTATGATCGTATGGTTTCAGAAAAAGCCTTAGTTCTAAATGATAAGGAAGGCAATGAATCATTAGAAGTCATTAAAGATGAATTATTATTGAATTTACATTTTCCCATTAATCTGACACACTTTATAGGTTTTTTAATGTACTATTTAGTAGATTATCATCACAATTTTATCCTCAAATTTTATCACATCTTTCTTTGATATTTTTGGGCTGTTTTTATTATTTATTATTATTATTTATTTTACTGCATGACTATAGACAAATTCATTGTTGAACACCTGATACCGAGAACAGAATTTGTTAATAACCAGATATTATTGCTTACCACACAACCCTTCTGGACACATCTATTACAAATTGTGTGCAGCATCACAAAGCTGAAAGTTAATGTTGGAGAACCAGCTCAGTTCATTTTTTAAGATCATAGCTTGACTTTATTCGCTCAAATCATCCACTTCTTTTCCTCAGCCTTCCACCTTGCAGGCATGTGGTGTCAGTCAAAGAGGCAAATAATTAAGAATAAATCCATCTCCACTATTAGAAGACCAACTTACAGCCTGTCCATGCTTAGAAAGTTTTTCTGCCAGTTTATCTTTATGTATAATATAAAAAAAACAAACCCGTTGCCGTCGAGTCGATTCCAACTCACAGCAACCCTATAGGACAGAGTAGAACTGCCCGTAGATTTTCCGAGGAGGGCCTGGTGGATTCAAACTGCTGACCTTTTGGTTAGCAGCCATAGCATTTAACCACTACGCCACCAGGGTTTCCATGTATAATATACACGAAGCTTTTCTAGTCATTAAAGATATTTCATATGGATGAGATTAAAAAACAAAACAAAACTTCTGAGGGGAATCATGGGTTTTCCCAAGACATTCTAATTTTAGGGTAGTTCCAAAGCTGAATACCGCCCCCAACAGCCAACACTACCTCTGGGAAACTTCTGTGGACAAACATGAGCTAAGAGTTCCCCTTGGGAAACAGCCTCGACTATTATAAAATCCCAAGCCCACTCCTACTCTGGACTCCATTCCAAGACAGTTACGCACCTCTTCAGTCACTCAGGGCTATTTCAGGCTAGCTGCCACAAAAGGCAACTCCAGCAATCCCAGGTGATCACCCTTTCTCTAACGTTGAAGTTTACTTAAAAAAAATCTTTTTTTGGTTACAAAATACATTACAAAAGGGCATAAAATCTATACATACAGTTTCAGTTAGAGTTGTAAAGGATCATCCATATGACCATCAACCAAATCAAATCAAGGAAACAAACAAACAAACATTGCCAACACTCCTAGAAGCATCCTATGAATGCTTTCTTGTCACAACATGCCTCCCAAGTTCATTTCTTTGGCACACTCCTCCTTTAGTCTCGGCAGAGATTCTTGGTCAGGATTTTATCAGCACTGAAGAAGTGTTAGAAAAATTTCCCAAAATAGTCCTTACTGTATAGCACATAGCACTTTTTTGGCATTTAATAAAAAGGCTGGTACTATTTTTAAAATTCTCTTTATTGATGATAGGAAATGACTGGTTTCCAGGATATAAAAAGCATACATGTTCTGGAGTATAGCTTACTTGAGCAGTTCAAAAAACTCATCCTTCTTTTATTATTTTTTATTTCTGAAGGGCTATTTTAAGCAAGTTGCACATCCTCTTTTAAATTCCACGGGTGTATCATTTAGCTCCTGGGCTTTTAGGTTTTTTTTTTTTTTTTTCTTATCACCTCTGTGTGTATATGTATTTATCATTTAGCTCCTGGGCTTTTAGGTTTTTTTTTTTCTTTCTTATCACCTCTGTGTGTATATGTATGGGTGAGTATACGTGTTTGGAAATGAATGTTAACTCTTTGCCTGCCATATTTGTAACTAATATTTTTATACCCTGGTGGCATAGTGGTCAAGAGCTATGGCTGCTAACCAAAAGGTGGACAGTTCAAATCCACCAGGCACTCCTTGGAAACTCTATAGGGCAGTTCTACTCTGTACTATAGGGTCGCTGTGAGTTGGAATCGACTCGACGGCAGTGGGTTTGGTTTTTTTGGTTTGGTTGTTTAAGAACACATAGAAGTTCTTAATTTTGTTTATGTAGTAGAATATATTGTACTTTTCCTTTGTAAATTTTACAATGACTTAAAACAAATTTCAAACAGACATTTGCAAACATACAAAAGTAAAGGGAATCCTGTAATGAGAACGCATGCACTCACCGCCCAGTGCAATGATTATCAGTATTCTGCGGGTCGGGTTTCATCCCTTCTCTCTCCTCCCTGCATCGCTCTTTTGTAGAAGCTTTTTAAAGTAAATCTCAGACATTATACCATGGCGTCTATAAATACTCAAAATATATCTCTGATGAATAAAAAGCTTTTAAATAGCATAATTATCATACCCATCAACATTAACAATAATTCCTTAATATCATATAATAGTAGTCGGGCTCAATTTTCCCTAATTGTGTCAACAATGTCATTTCAGAACTGGTTTTTTGAATCCAGATCCAAACAAGATCCAAATACTATATTTGATTGATGTGCCACTTAAATGTCCCCTCCCTTTTGTAGTCCATGTCATTTATTTGTTGCAGAAACTGAGCCACTTTCCCTAAATAATATCCCACATTCTGGGCTTGGATGATTGTATCCTGGTGATGTCATTTCTTTATCTCCTGAGTTTTCTATCAAGTGGTAGTTAGATCTACAAATTTAATAATTAAACCTACAGGTTTAATATTTTTCAAGGAAAATACTTCATAGGTGGTTCTGTGAACTTCCTATTACATCATTTCACGAGGCACATAGTGTCTGAGTATTCCACTTTTAGTGATGCTAAAACTAATTAGTGGTTTCCAGTATTGTCAACCTGAGCTATCCTTTATAAAATTTCCCTATCAACATTTTAGCTAATGATTTTAATAGTCATTGTTATCCAGATCCATTAGTGCACTAGGGTTCCAATATATTTAAGCTTAGAAGATTTTTTCCTATTGCATTATCAGACCACTAACTAAAACCAAAAACCAAACCTGCAGCTGTTGAATCAATTCCAACTCATAGCAACCCTACAGGACAGAGTAGAACTACCCCAGAGGGTTTCCAAGGAGTGGCTGGCAGATTCAAACTGCCAATTGTTTGGTTAGCAGCTGCAGCTTGCTATAGTTTTCAACCACTGTGCCACCAGGGCTCCAGATCACTAAATGGTCACCTGAAGTTTCCCAGGTTTTTATTTATTTAACATTCAAATCATGGATCTGCAATTCACTTCACTGTACAAAGGAGGTGAGGATTTGTTTAATTTCTTCTAGAAAAGATGTACTCCAAGAAGGTCTCAAGAAAAGTAGTCAAGATGACTTTTGTTATGCAATGCACCAAATGATGGCGTCCTGACTGGCTATAGGGCTTTTACAAACCAAATCAAACCCAAACCCACTGCCATCGAGTCAATTTTGACTCATAGCCACCTGTTTCCCAAACATTAATTCTCCCAACACTCTCGGTGTCCTGGCATTACAACATGGATCACAGACAGATTTCATTATTTACAGAGACCCTACAGTACAACAGACACTGAGAGAATATCCAAGAAAGTTGGGGTATTTGTTATGTACTCTTATAGTAAGTAGCACTTCTGTACCAGAACGTAAAACTAAGATTTTGTGACAACTCGGAGTTTTGTTCAATCCATAAGTTTTTGAAACTTGAAATGTCAGCTTTTTATTTCCCCAAACCATCATTTTGCCAGTTTGCCATTGAGGGAAATAACCTTTAAAAATATGTACACATGACATAACGACTCAATTTCAGTAGAAGTAGTCACATTTCCTTTACCTTTGTTTGAGAAAAAAAGAACACATTCGCCTCTTTCCAGAGATGTTGGCACCTTGTCTCTGCTCCTTAAATTGGTGGAAATAAAACAATCTATAATACGCTACCACTTACAAATTCAAAATCAACCTCCTACCTTTAACCTATTTCTTTAGAAATCCCCCATCACCTAGCCACCCTTTCTCCTACCACTCATTCTTCAGAGTAACTTTCCAATATTGTCACTTCAGTCCATATTCTGACCCTTGTGTGCTTTCACACATGCTAATCCCTAATCTAAACATATCATTTCTCTGTCTCAATACAGATTCTAGCCTTTGTTCCAATCCAGGTGAAGTTTGCTCTCATTTATAAACATTTCCCTGGTGATGGTCCTTGCAGATCTCTCTGTTCTGTAAACGATGGCTCTTTAAAAACAATATAGTACAGTTTAGCATGTAATTTTTGTATTTTATTGTTTACACTGTATTTATCATGGTTGTCTAACTACATGGTAGAAGCAAGAGTGGCATACTTTGTTTTTAGATCCTATTTAAAAGGAATTTCTAGATAGTATTTTAAGAATTATTTTGATGGGGTGCTTATCAAATCCACAAATTACAGAGACCCTGGATGGTGCAAATAGTTAACACATTTGACTGCTAACTGAAAGGATATAGATTCAAGCCCATTCAGGGGTACCTCAGAAGAAAGGTCTGATGATTTACTTATGAAAAATCCGCCACTGAAAACCTATGGAGCGCAGTTCTACTGAGACACCATGGGGTCACCATGAGTCAGAATTGACTTGACAGCAACTGTTTCGTTGGTTGGTTAGAAAGGTGTGGTGGATTTACCTGCAATTTTCATTCCTTCCTATATCCAGGTCCTTTGTAACATGATTTTTCTCCCTTTGAAGAAGTAGAGTCTATTTCCCCAGCCTTCAAATGTTGCCTGGTCTTGGGACATGTTTTGACCAATAGAATGCAAGGAAAGTAGTAGTGTGCCTATTCTGAGCTTAGGACTCAAGAGGCTTTTCTTAATTTCACTTGCTGTTTTTTTTTTTTTTTTTCCTTGGGACCTGTTATGTTGATGTCCTAATTCCTGTACTGTAAGTATGACCCTGTTCGGAAATAGTATATTTCTTTTGTCATGCTAATGAAGTTGTACCAGTAGGGTGAGTTCTAAACCTAATCATTTCTGAGATAGAAGAAGAGCAGAATAGACAGAGACACACAGGGGGAAGACAGATGTCATGCAAGGACCAGTCCATAAGCCAATGGACTGCCAGCAGACATTAGAAACTAGGAGAGAGGCCTACAGACAGAGTCAGCATGGCTAAGACCCTGATTTGGACTTTTAACTTCCAGAACTGTGAGAAAGTACATTTCTGTTCTTTAAAGCTAGCTACTTGTGATTTTTTTGCTATGGCAGCACTAGGTAACTAAGACAAGATTCTTCCTTTGCCATGTGGACAAACCCAGGCTAGCCTGTTGGAGGATGAGAGACCATGTAGAACAGAGGCAAGCCATCCTAGCAGAGCTTCTTCTAGTCCAGCCTGCTCCCAGCTGATTTGGCAGTTGACCAGTGATGCATGAGCGAGCACAGTCGAGTTCAAAATAGCCCCTGAGCTGAGCCTAGCCTAAATGCTGACACAGAGAATTAGAAGCTAAATTGTTATTTTAATCCACTAAGTTTGAAGTTGCTTAATACACAACAAAAGTAAAAGAAGTTGGATAGAAGACTCTTGATCCTAAAGTATTTCAGCATTCTAGAATAATAAGGAAACCCTGTTGGCGTAGTGGTTAAGTGCTACGGCTGGTAACCAAAGGGCTGGCAGTTCAAATCTGTGAGGTGCTCCTTGGAAACTCTATGGGGCAGTTCTTCTCTGTCCTATAGGGTTGCTATGAGTCAGAATCGACTCGACTGCATTGGGTTTGGTATTTTTGCTTTAGAATAATAAACCATACAATTAAGGTAAGGTGTATCAGTGGTAAGTACAAAACTATAGAGTTAAGCTCCAAAAACCAGCTGTGTGAATATAGGGTAGAACAGAGATAGTTTAGCAACAAATATGCAAAACACTTAGTGGACATGCAAAATACTTAGTGGTTTTGGTTGACCGTAAGCATATGATTCAACTTCGTGTTTCCATTCTTTCAAAGATGCTATGAAATTTTATGCTATGTGAATTGTATAAAAGCCTAAGCGAAGTTTGTCCAGAGGACAATGACTATGATGCTGATGGGCCTAGAAACCATCTCACACAAGGAAAAATGGCAGGCAATGCAATTGTGTATCCAGTAGAAAGACCGAAGGAAGCAAGTGGATAAGATATCTGTCTTCAATTATTTGAAGGGCTATCACGTAGAGAAGGTACTGGGCATGTTTGGTGTCATTTCACTAAAAAATTAGGATGTGTGAATAGAAGTGATAGGAAAGTAGATTCCAGCATATACAGGGAAGAAGTTGAGCTATCAAGGCAGCATATGTACACTGTTTAAGAGTACACACTACTTACCAGTTGTGTGATACCGGGCAAGTTGCCTAAACTTGCTAAGGTTCAGCCCTCATGTGTAAAATGGAACTAATAATAGCACTATTTGGATTTTTAAAGACAAAATGCTTAGCACAGTGTCTGGCACGCAGTAAGCACCCAATAAATTTCACATTAACAATAAAAGCCGTATAAATATGAATGAGCTTCCTCAGAAGGTAGAAAGGTGCATCTCACTGGAGATATTCGTAGGAGGATTGGCATGTGTTTGTAGGACAAATTTACTGTAAGCATCAGGTAGGGAGTAGGGGCAGGTAACTTATTGTTTCCCAATGAATGATACATTCTGAGGTATATATCATTCTATATACCTTAAGACAGGAATACCATCTTTAGTATCTCTCAGAATACCTAGCAGTATAGATCAAAAAAGATAATCATCTGTTACATTTGATAAAACTTGTTTTGATTACATAATTACAATGTTCATTTTCCTTATAGTAAGAATTGTTCCATGCTGAAATCAAAGTGTTTGAGGATTCTTGACTTCTGTAGCTCCTTGCCTCTAGAAGAATATACCATTAACATTTATTTTTATGAATACCAGTACTGACTAAAACTAAAAAATGCAAATTTTTGTATTATAAACTCATCGTGGGGCATTTAAATTCATACGTGTAAAACACCCATCTTTTCACTCAGTGTTTCTCTATCAGAATGCCTAATTTTAAACTGGTTGGATATTTTCAAGGTACAAGAGTCCTAGCTTTCTTTCATGACTGACCTCATATCAAAAGTCTAAGCTGGAGTTAATAACCACTGCTTCTTCTCTTTAACATACAGCCTCTGGAAACACTGACCGTGATTACTCTTGCCTTCTAAAGGCATTGAGGGCAGTTCTAAGGCCTTCTGCAATTCTATTTCATAATGCAAAGGAGATGTGGTAGAATCACCATTACTGGGTGATATGCCTATCTTTCTCAGTTATCTCCACGGTATCAGTTTATAGGGAAGAATTTGAATTGGCCAAGGCTTCTGTCTTCGTGGTCTCTAACTGATAAAAATCTTTCCCTTTCTTACCATGAGTCCCAGGATAATAATGGACATTAATCATCTGTGAGGAAAAGGCACGTCTTACCTTCCTAATTAAAGAGAGTTGATAGTCTGGTACTCTGGCTAAAGGAATCTTAAAAAGTATATCTGGGGAGAAGAGTTCTCAATTCTAGGTTTGAATGAACTCCGAATTATGGGTATGTGGGGAAATGAACAGGCAAGTGTTCATAGGCAGAAACAGGGTTTCTGGACCATTCAGTGCCCAATATGTGCCACACATTTTGCCATGCATTGAGGAATACAAAGATAAGAAGCTTGCTTCCTTACTAGGAGGAGACAGAAAGACAAGCAAACAATTGCAACAAAGTAAGAGAGATGCTGTAATAGCAGAAAATTCAAAGTACAGTTTTAACTCAAAATGGGGTTTGTAGGAGGCAAGGAAGAGAAGTGGAAGTGAATGGTAAAGTAGACTTTGAAAATCAGGAAGGAATTAGGCAGAAACAAGTAAAAGGAACATAGGGCCGATGGCAGAGATGTGAAGTAATTTGTAGGATTTGAAGGAGTGAGCAGGGGAAGCTGGGGCTAGAAGGTAGATGTATCATACATGTCTCACTCTACCATTCTGAGTGATGTGGACTTAATTCAGTAGTCAAGGGGAAGCCATTCCATCTCTTAATCAGTAAATAGCTTGATCATATTTGCAAATTGAAAGGATTCCCCTGCCAGCAGTATTGATGATATACTGAAAGAAGAAGGTGAGACAAGGCAGGAAAACCAGTTAGAGTGTTTCCTCTGTAATCCAGATAAGAGCTGACCAACACCTTAATTCCAGCAACAACAATGGAGAAGGAGAGGGAGAAATGTTAAGGATTTAAAACTATCTGAATTTGGTGGCTGACTGAATGAGAGAGGGAAGAATTATGGGTGACATCCAAGTTTCTGGCTTGAATTGTTGGGTAGAAGGTAGGACCACTCACTGACAGAGGAACAGAACATTTGTAATATAAGCAGAGCTGGAGAAGGGAAAGAGAAGTCAGTTAGTCTAGTTTTGAACATGTTGAGTAGATGAAACAACAGAATATAGAAAACTACTCAGGAAGAAAGAGTCAATTAAATAAAGTGCACGGGACGGAACACAGGCGAGCACAGGATTTGAGGTATTGTTGAGGGACAATGGAATAGCCTAAGAGACTGAGAAGGTCAGATGAAATTTAGAACAGTCTGCTCTCATAAAAGCCAAGACAGGAACAACATTCAAGAAGAGGTCAATTGAGTCAAATGCCACGGAGATCAAGTTAGAAAAGAATTGAAAAGTACTCTTTGGATTTGGCAGTTAGGATGTTCCTGTTGACCTTGGAAAGATCACTTTCTGTGGTACAGTGAAGCAAGGAAACAACTTCCATGCCACAAGCATGAGAACATTTTCCCTCTCTCTCTTTTTTCTATTTTGTTTAAATCTCAACATACTGTCACTTATTATTGATCCCCTTTGAAAGTTCTCAGTGTATAAATTGCAGTTTCTGCCTTTTGCATATTAGTGTGGCCTTTTAAGAGTTATCATTTTGTAGGCAACTGTCTTTTAAGGTGAAGTCAAATTTTTCACCAAGCTACACATTAGAGAGGTTTCTGAAGATATTTAATGAAAAGTAAAGCAATGGACTGCTTACCAAAATGTTGGCAGTTGGAAACTCCCAGCGACTCCTTGGGAGAAAGATTTAGCACTATGCTTCTGTAGAGATTTACAGCCTTGGAAACCCTATGAGGTCGTTATTGGTCGGAATCAACTCAATGGCAGTGGGTTTGGTTTTAGGGTTTGTTTAACCTGAACCTACGTAATCAGAAAACAACAATCTTAGATTCAACAATATGAGACTTTCTTTTCCTTTCCTTCTCGGCCATATCACTCTCCTTTTTAACAAGCAGCTTCTATGTGGAAAGAATTATGCTTGGTGCTTTGGGGACATAAATAATGAATAAGGCACAATCTTGCCCCTGCCCCAGCCCCCAACCAAGGAGACTACAAGCTAGTACAAGAAGACAGACATGCAATCAGCCAACCCTAAAGTAAGGTGAGCTGAAATAAATGTTCACAATGGTACAGGCAGAGTTCCATGTGGGCCCAAATGTCATTCCCCGCCTCTGACGGAATACAGGAAATGACTTAAAAACGCAGACACTGTTGGGGAGTTCATGGCACCGCTAATTACCTCCCTGCTCTTCAGACCATAAACTTTTATGCGATTTGCTCTCTGTTCACCTCATTCATACTCATTTATTTTAACAGGCATCCAAACTGCCTACATCCAAAAACTTAACAGGCATTAGTGGTGAAAAGAGGAAAGTGATTTCAGCTCCAATCTTGGCTTTATTGTGATTCTTTTATTAAACTGAACTTTAACGATATTTAAAGACCTTTGGTGGCACAGTAGTTAAAGCGCTCAGCTACTAACTAAAAGATTGGTGGTTTGAACCCACTAGCCACTCTGAGGGAAGAAGATGTGGCATCCTGTTTCCTTATGAATTTACAGCCTTGGAAACCCGAGGGGCAGTTCTACTATGTCCTTACAGGATTGCTATGAGTCAGAATAAACTCGATGGCAATTGTTGGATTGGATTGGATTGTTGGTGTTGGTGTTGGTGTTGTTAGGTGCCTTTGAGTCGCAATGTACAACAGAACCAAATACTGTCCAGTCCTGTGCTATCCTCACAATCATTGCTATGTTTGAGCTTATTGTTGCAGCTACTGTGTCAATGCACCTCATCTCAGATCTTCCTCTTTTTCTCTGACCCTCTCCCTTACCAGGTATGATAGCCTTCTTCAGGGATGGGTGGCTCCTGACAACATGTCCAAAGTACATAAGACTAAGTCTTGTCATTCTTGCTTCCAAGGAGCACTCTGGCTGTACTTTTTCCAAGACAGGCTTGTTCTTTCTTCTGGCAGGCCATACTATAGGCAATATTCTTTGCCAACACCATAATTTAAATGCATCAATTCTTCTTCCGTTTGCCTTATTCGTCATCCAGCTTTCACATGCATATGAGGTAATCGAAAATACCATGGCTTGGGTCAGGCGCACCTTAGTTTTCAAAGTGGCATCTTTGCTTTTTAACACTTTTAAGAGGTCTTTTGCAGCAGATTTGCCCAGTGCAATATGTCGTTTGATTTCTTGACTGTTACTTCCATGGGGCTGATTGTGGATCCAAGTAAAATGAAATCCTTTTCTCTGTTTATCATGATGTTGCTTGTTGGTCCAGCTGTGAAGATTTTTGTTTTCTTTATATTAAGGTGTAATCCACACTGAAGGCTGTAGTCTTACATCTTCATCAATAAGTACTTCAAGTCCTCTTCTCTTTCAGCAAGCAAGGCTGTGTCATCTGAATATTGAAGGTTGTTAAAGAGTCTTCCTCCAATCCTGATGCAGCGTTCTTCTTCGTATGAGTCAGTGGTTCGAACCCACTTGTTAATGATATTTACTATTACCACTTTGACTCTTAAAAAAAAAAATGTTAAGGTTCTTCCAAACTAAATGCACAGCCTCCTAGATAAGGTGAGCCCGAAACCTCCTTCTCCCACAGGTGGTAAACTGGGACACCTAAATATATGGAACAGCTTCTGAAGAATACCATTTTGATCTGAGTCACCTCAATGGTGACATCTTCGCAGCTCATGCCGCACTTTAAAGTTCTTTGTGAAGCAATTGCCTTTAAAGGGTCAGCGGAACACTGCATGCCCACATATTAGTTCCCATTTTTCCAGGGCTGCTATTTATAACTGGGGCCTTTGGAGAATGAAAATCTAAGGCTGGTTAACTGCAGCCAAAGTGACCCATAACATAAGCCGGGTCACACATTTTTTGGCATCCTTCTGTGTCCTCCCAGGAAACTTTGATTATATTTCAACTAGGACTAGAAAAGAGATTTGTCCAAATAAAGAAAACCTCTTTCCAGTAGGTATTTAAGGAATAGGTGCTCAAGTCAGGCTTTGGACACCAGCTCCACTGTTTATTAGCTCTGTGACCTTGAACAAACTGTTTATGCTCTCTAGGACTCATCTGTTAAATGATTAGGTGAGATACTGCATATAAAGAACTTATGTTAGTATTTGGCACAGGC
This sequence comes from Loxodonta africana, assembly GCF_030014295.1. Classification (NCBI taxonomy): domain Eukaryota; kingdom Metazoa; phylum Chordata; class Mammalia; order Proboscidea; family Elephantidae; genus Loxodonta; species Loxodonta africana. The sequence goes on along the minus strand of NC_087346.1, from coordinate 72,264,245 downwards.
TCTTCAAACAATGGTAGCCATTATAACAACTATTATTGCTGTTATCAGTTAAACCAAATTGCCCTGGACTACTTTTTTTACTATTTATAGCACACTGCCTCAAACATGGTGAGCATTCAATATGTGTTTATTTCTTAATGGATGCTTGGCTGGTTTTTGTCTTAGGAGGTAATATCTCCAGGAAGGGCTCCCTCTGGCTTTCTCAAAGGTACCCAAAGCATTGGGGAGCAAAACTGCATAAATTCTTTATCATTCTGTTGATAATTCGGTAGTTGCTATTTTCCAGAGTTCAGTGAGTGATACTAGTTTTTTCTGATTTATGTAAGCAGAGAATATATGCATCCTAGGCAGCCTAAGGTCATCTTTTTCCGTACTCCCAGGTGGGACAGATTAAAGTTCTTCTTCCATCAGTAACATACTACACAGTTCACTTAGTATTTTTCCATCATAAGTTCCACTTGATATTCTTCGGCAGGGTTTTGCCAGAGAAACAGGGCAGTGTTGAGACAAAGAAAGAATAAACAATATTTCTGTAATACAAATGTGACTCCATGCCCTTTGGTAATGGCACATTCCCCAATGGAAAGGGTCTGAGGAATCTACAAAGGGATTGTGTGTGTGTGTCTATGTGTGCTGTTAATAAAACATTTTTTTCATATGTAAATATTAAGTACCTTGTGATGTGTGCATTTTGTCCATATATATTGTTTCACATACTTCAACCTTTATAGAAAAGGTGTAAAGCAAGATCAGAAGAACAAGATGATATTTGTTTCTTAATTTCGTTTCCCATTTTTATGGTGTGTAGCCATCTAAAAAAACCAAACCAAACCCATTGCTACCGAGTCGATTCCGACTCATAGCGACCCAATAGAACAGAGTCAAACTGCCCCTAGGGTTTCCTAGGCTGTAAATCTTTACAAAAGAAGACTGCCATATCTTTCTCCCTCTAAGCAGCTGGTAGGTTCAAACTGCAGACCTTTCGGTTACAGCTGAACACTTTACAGCTGTACTGCCAGGGCTCCTTTTTGTAGGCATCTAGATGCTTCTAGATGAATGGGTTTTTATAAGCTTAATAGTTATTCTATAGATATTAATTGTTCATATTTCATTTATTTTGGCCTTTGGAAAGCTGACATTGAATATTTTTATATGCTCACAGGCAGACATAAATTGAACTGCCATTTGTTTAACCATGTTTGTAAAATTTTATACACAACTCTTTTGAGGTTTTCAGGTCTGCGTTTACAGCCGTCTTGCCTGTCAGGAGTATTGGGCTGATAGACTTCTTGCCTTTATTCATCAGGCTGAACTTTTTTACCGAGGTGAACTCCGACCAATGGAACCAACGTGGTCAACTTCAGCCTAGGGTCTGCTTAGGTAGTATGAGAACCTAGAAATCTAAATTTAAGGGTGCACATTCCCTCCTCTGGTTATTTAATGTTTACAGGACAGTGCTAATGATATTGACTTCAAAAATCCTTTGCCTTTAGTCAAATATACTAGGCTACTAACACAGAATACAACTTCAATCAAACACCATTAAGAAGAAGGATGAAAATAGCTGACTGAGTAACACCCTAAAATTCCACATTCATTTAAATATCAGTTGTCTTAGTCATCGAGTGCTGCTGTAAAAGAAATGCCACAAGTGGATGGCTCTATAAAGAGAAGTTTATTTCCTCAGAGTAAAGTAGGCTAAAAGTCCAAATTTAGGGCGTCATCTCCAGGGGAAGGCTTGCCCTCTCTGTCGGCTCTGGAGCAAGGTCTTTGTCCTCAATCTGCCCCTGGTCAAGGAGCTTCTCAGGCACAGGGACCCCGGGTCCAAAGGATGTGCTCTGCTCCTGGTGCTGCTTTCTTGGTGGTATGAGGTCCCCCTGGCTCTCTGCTCCCGTCTTTCTTTTACATCTCAAGAGATTGCCTCAAGACACAATCCAATCTTGTAGATCAAGTCCTGCCTCACTAACACAACTGCTGCCTATCCTCCCTCATTGACATCATAGAGGCAGGATTTACAGCATATAAGAAAATCACACAATACCAGGAATCATGGCCCAGCCAAACTGATACACACATTTTGAGTGGGACATAATTCAATCCATGACATCGGCAGACAAGCACCCTTTGCCTACTCTGTGCACAGCATTGTGTCAGGCATTTTGAGGTAAGAGAGGGTAGAAAACAATGGTACAGACTCTAACATGTGGTAGAAGGAACAGTTGACTTTGAAGAGAGTTCATTTACTAAGCTGAAATAATAAAGGTTACTTAATGTTAAATAAAGGGGGCAGTGGTAGTTCAGTGGTAGAATTCTCACCTTCTGTGTGGGAGACTTCAGTTCGATTTTTGGCCAATGTACCTCAAACACAGCCGCTACCCCTCTGTCAGTGGAGGCTTGCATGTTGCTATGATGCTGAACAGATTTCAGCAGTTTCCAAACTAAGATGAACTTTTAAAAAATTAGCTACAAAATCCTATGGATCACAGTGGTCCATTCTGGAGCATGGGGTCACCATGAATGAGTGACCAACTTGTCAGCAGCTAACAAGAAGAAATGTTATATAAAAGGAGAATAGGTCTAGAATGAGGTAATAATTCATTCTTCCCATAAAACCCTGCGTGGTAGAGTTACAGCAAAAGCTAGAGCCTGAGATGTTTGCTCCCAGAGAATCTGACCCTGCTTCAGATGATGAAATAATAAAATACACCAAATACGGATACGTAGGTGTTGGTGAGGAATCCATGAGTGGTGTAAATGCTTAATGCACTTGGCTGCTAACTCAAAGACTGGAGGCTTGAGTCCACCGAGAGGCACCTTGGAAGAAAGACCTGGTGATCTACTTTCAAAAAATCGGCCATTAAAAACCCTGTGGAGCACAGTTCTACTCTGACACACATGGCTTTGCATGAGTCACCGTCAACTCAGTGATAACTGGTAAAAAGTGATATCTGTGAATATTTCTAAACTAAGCCTCCATACACAATAAGTATGAACAGACATGTTATTTTATGAGACAATGGGCTCCACTATAGTTTCTGAGTTTGAGTATTTTCAGTAGAAATTTATTTGCCTCAGTCCTGAGGAGTATTTCTCTGGAATTCAGTATATAATAGATACCTGGGTTCACCAAATTCAGAACTCAGTTATGGGGTTCTCAGCTAAGCTGGGTCCTGCTCATTATCTTGTCCTCATGCCCAGAAGGTAGACTCTTTGTTAGCCTATTGTAGGCTGAATTTGGGGGATGTGTGTCAGCATTTTAGCATCTTCATTTTTTTAATTGATATTTCTCTCACCAGGCTCTGGAAAACCTGGTGCCATAGTGGTTGAAAGCTACAGCTGCTAACCAATAGGTCAGCACTTTGAATCCACCAGGCGCTCCTTGGAAACCATATGGGGCAGGTCTACTCTGTCCTATAGGGTCACTATGAGTCAGAATCGACTCAACGGCAACAGGTTTTTTTTGTACCGGGCTCTACTCTCTACCTTCACTGGTCTCTAAGTAACTTCTCACAGAGCAGGCAGTCTCTCTCTCCCTTGCTCTATGTAATTGTGTATTAGGATACTATTGTAGAGACTGTAACAATGGCCAAAATAATAGTGATGTAAATAGGATGGAAGTTGATATATGTCTCAGGCAGTAACAGTCTGAGCACAAGCAGCTGAGGATCTATCTACGGAGTCAGAGATCCTGTCTCCTTCAATGTTGTTTCTCTGCCATCCTCTTGTGGTCTAAGGTGGCTGTTCCAGTTTCGGCCACCAAATCAGTATTCCAGGCAGGAAGAGGAGTGTGACTTTTCTATTCAGGCCATGACCTGGAAACTATACACATCACTCACATTGTTTAGCCATAATCTAGTCATATGGCCACATACAGCTGCAAGGGAAGAGACCCTGGGTGCTGCAAATGGTCAAGTACTCTACTACTAACTGAAAGGTTGACAGTTTGAACTCGCCCAGAAGCACCTTGAAGAAAGGTCTGGTGATCCACTGTTGAAAGTTTACAGTCTTGAAAACCCCATGGAGCATAGCTCTACTCTGCAACACATGGAGTCACCATGAGCCAGAAGAGACTTGGTTTGGTTTCTTGGTTTAGCTGCAAGGGAAATTGGAAAAATGTACTCTTTAGCTGGGTGGACATATGACCAACTAAAAGTTCCATTATTCAAGAAGAGGAAAATAGAGCCCTTGACACGAAGCTTTCCTTCATCTTGTTACCAAAAGCTCTAGAAGAAAAATGTCTTGCTTAACTGATTGCTTTAATGACTAGAAGGTAAATATAGAAAGGGACCCAGCCAAATCAAAGACATTCGTACACAAAAAATTAAAATTATATTTATCTGTATTATAATAATGTAAATGGTTTGTTTTGATAAGAATCATTATTGTTTTGCAATTATTCCATTTGCAACCTTTGGTATTTTTTGAAAGCAGCAGCAGGTCACAGACTAGCTTGTAAGTTGGCCTCTCCATCTTTGTGGGCCCTAAATATTAAGTTCCAAAATACTTCTCATAGAATCAGCCCTGTCCATCCAGATCCAGATATGACATAATGATTTTAAATGGGTCGTGGCTTAGAAAAAGACTACTCTAAAAATGGTCTTCATTTGCTAATTTAAACATTCTATTGGTGAGAAAAATTCTCCACTGCTAAAAAGAGCTAAAGGTTAAATTAATCTTCAAAGAGGGATGGCTCTATTTTTTGCTTCCCATGGATGCCACCCCACTTTGAAATAAAGCAGCTCTATATTTTGTTGGTTCTGAGTTTCCCAGTTCCTTTCTTTTTATCTCTTGTTTATCCAGTTACTTCCACCTGGCTCCTTCAGTTTCCCCTTCACTCACCCAGAAATACAGAAGGCCTTGGGAACCTTGTTTACTTTCTAACCTTCCATTTAATAACACTGGTATCCTCCAGAGGTGGTTAATCTCTTCATTTTCTTCTGATCACATTAAATAATATATTAAAGCTACATTTCTTTCGATCAAGGACAAATTCTCCTGACACTTAAATTCTTCTGAGAAAGGCAGGTCATGGGCTGTCTCTAATCCAAACCACCTCTACCTGCTTCCGAACCTGGAGGATTCTGTGCAGTTTGTTGAGGTCACAGCCCTTTGCCAGGTTCTCCTGACTTGGCATAAATGGCATGGTGCCTGTTGAGTTAAAATAATGCTTCTTCCAGTCCAATCTCTCATCTTCTCAGTAGCACCAATGAGAATTTTGTGGGAGAGCCTCGGGGTTGAACTTCATGTCATCCCCTAATGCTACATATCTCCCCAAATCCCTGCTTTTGTTTTCATCATCACTGTCTAATTCCCTTTCAATAGTTCACTTTGGATCTCCCATTAATTTATTGAAATCCTGAAATCCCTTTTGTGTTTATTGTTAGCCTATATAACGTCTTGAGGGGGACATATTTACTGTCAAACTCATTGAACGCCTCTGTCTTAATTCATTCTCTAAAGTAGCTCCTATAAATTACAAAGAAAAAAAAATTTTTTTTTTTTTTTTACAAAGAAAGTCCCTCGTTATATGATTGTGGAATTTGGGGGAATAAGTTCAGCTCAAGCTTTCATGAAACAATATTTAGCAGCTGTAAAGTAAAGAAAGGAAGACAAAGCTGCTAGGTCATCCCCAGGGAATCCCAAGATGCAGATTTTTAACATCTGCATTCTAATTTACATAAATTTATGTGCTTCATTCAAAAGGCGCTGACTCCAATTATGTAAGATAAAACACTCAACTCCTCTTTATCTGAGGGTGGATAATCAGGTATTCCTGGCTTGCTTTCCTGCTGCCCAGACTGATTTCTCTGACTTCTCCTTCTCTTCCCCGAGAAGTTTCTCTTCCTTATCCCTGCCCTCCAATCACAACCATTACAGAAAATATTTATCATAACTGTAAGATTCCAGCTGGCTCCAAAATATTCTTTTTTTCTATTATGAGCTCATATTGGAATCCTCTGATTTCCAATTGGGTTTTCACAAGGCCTCCCTCCCTCCATAGCAGGGAAAAGATGGTCCCTGGTTCAGTTTGTTGTTGTTGTTGTTAGGTGCCATCTAGTCGGTTCCGACTCATAGCGACCCTGTGCACAACAGAACGAAATGCTGCCCCGTCTTGAGCCATCCTTATAATCGTTGTTATGCTTGAGCTCATTGTTGCAGCCACTGTGTCAATCCACCTCATTGAGGGTCTTCCTCTTTTCCCCGACTTTGTACTCTGCCAAGCATGATGTCCTTCTCCAGGGACTGATCCCTCCTAACAACATGTCCAAAGTATGTAAGATGCAGTCTCACCATCCTTGCTTCTAATAAGCATTCTGGTTGCACTTCTTCCAAGACAGATTTGTTCGTTCTTTTGGCAGTCCATGGTATATTCAATATTCTTCACCAACACCACAGTTCAAAGGTGTCAATTCTTCTTCGGTCTTCCTCATTCATTGTCCAGCTTTCACATGCATATGATGCAATTGAAAATACTATGGCTTGGGTCAGGTGCACCTTAGTCTTCAAGGCGACATCTTTGCTCTTCAACACTTTGAAGAGGTCCTTTGCAGCAGATTTACCCAATGCAATGCGTCTTTTGATTTTTTGACTGCTGCTTCCATGGTTGTTGATTGTGGATCCAAGTAAAATGAAATCCTTGACAACTTCGATCTTTTCTCTATTTATCATGATGTTGCTCATTGGTCCAGTTGTGAGGATTTTTGCTTTCTTTATGTTGAGGTGCAATCCATACTGAAGGCTTGGTTCAGCTTGGGACACAATAATTTGGGTGGTAGAAATCCCATCTGGGTCCAGCTTGCAGCCTTACACCCAACAGGAAGTTTCTTGGCAGTAAAGAAGATTTTGGGTAGATTAACCAGAGGTTTCCATTAAAAACCAAAAAACCAAACCTGTTGACATCAAGTCAATTCTGACTCATAGTGACCCTATACAACAGAGTAGAACTGTCCCATAGAGTTTTCAAGGAGTGCCTGGTGGATTCGAACTGTCTACCTTTTGGTAAGCAGCCATAACTCTCAACCACTATGCCACCAGGGTTTCCAGGTTTCGATTATTCACTCCTAATTCTGCCTTCCATTGGCTCCTATATTGTTTACACTTTCAGTGTCCTATCTTCTCCGTAAAATAAGTTCATTAGAGCAATTTCGGCAACTAGCAACAATAAAGTAATTTACCGCAAGTGCATTAAGCCCAGAAGTCAGCACTATCTTTTGAAAGCAATCCCATTCCGCCAAAGGCAGCCTTGGTGACAATGTACAGAACACCTGCTAACTGTCCTGTTGGGGGAAAGAGACTGGAGAATCACCCAGGGAATTAACATTTCTGAACCAAAAATAATGATCCTGCACTTTATTTCCTTCTGTTCTCTGAGGAGCATTCCAAAAAGCCACGCTCTCACTTTTTCTTACTGTTGTTAGTGTTTCTCATCATTTCTAGGAAAACATTGAATAAACTCAGGGCTTTCCATTGGATTGAAATGAACTTTAGCGAAAAGAAACCCCTCAGGGGCTCAGTGACTTCTGACCTCTCTCAATGACTCCTCTCCTTCAAGGCAGACAGAGTGGTGGTCTATTCAGTGCCTGTGTAAACAAAGTCAGAATATTCCAGGGCTGGGGGGCAGGGGAGGAGGAAGGGTGGGGACAAGGCAGTGGAAGTTGGAACAGTTGCAGGGCATGTTTTTGTTTGTTTGCTTGTTATTTTAAACTTCAAGCCAAATAATAATTGTCTCATTATGAACTTAAGTCAGCAGAGGGGAAGTACAGGTTTCACCGAACACAAAGTACAGAAACACAGTCCTAAGAACTTTGGGTTACTCCCCAGCTGTGCCTGCAAAACGTCAGCCATGCTGACAGCACAGGGCGGGAGGCTTCCTGTTCACCCTGGATTTCACACTCTGCATACAGCTGCCTTGGCAGGGCTTGCAGCCAAGGCGAAATTACAAGGAATTACCTGGAAAAATAGATCTATCTCCTCTTAAAAGCTACAAAAACTCTGGTTCCACCCAGTATATCTATTATTTGGATAGAAAAGCCCTATTTCAAGATTTTTATTTGTTTCTGATATTTCCCTACAGTGACCATGTTTCATCCTAGATCTTGGATGGTGTGTGGTCCAGAGAGGCACACAGGGAGCAAAGGTCAGGAAGGCGGTAGGTATCCCAGAAGTCCCTGATCCTTCTGTTAAGATGTGCCTGGAGAGTGTCCTTGATGTACTGACCAGATTTTTACTTTTCTTCCTGATACATACCTCTGAACACACACACACTTATTCCAGCTTGTAATTCTTGAGCTAAGTGAACTGGAGTTGGGTTTCTTCCAAGCTTTCTGTGTAAGGTACTATTCTAAGCACTTTTCATTCATTCATTTAATTCACTTGCATAACTCATTGAGTGTCTATTATGTGCTCAGATATACAGAGAATGAAACAGGTAAAACTAAAAATCCTTGCTCTTGTGGATTTATAATAAATTATTTAATCCTTGTGGCAACCCCATGAGGCAGGTACTATCATTACATATGATTTGTTCCAAATCACATAACCAGTGAGTGGTAGAGCTGGGATTTGAACCCAGCCACTTTGGCTCCATGGAGCCCACACTCAACACTCTCAAACATCAGGTTCTATAGTGGGATTCACGGCTTTGGTTTCAGCTCCAGAATGGCAACAGTTCAAGAATAAGCCTGAAGTTTTTCTACTAGAAACGAAGTCTTTAATTCTACAATACGGTTTCCAACCAAACTTGTTGCTGTTGATACTGACACATAGTGCCCCTACAGGACAGAGTAGAGCTGCCCCATAGAGTTTTCAAGGCTGTAACTGGAGCCCTGGCGGCACTGTGGTTAAGAGCTTCACTGCTAACCAAAAGGTCAACAGTTCTAATCCACAAGCCACTCTTTTGAAACCCTGTGGGGCAGTTCTACTCTGTCTTATAGGTTCGCTATGAGTAGGAATTGACTTGATGGCGATGGGTTTAATCTTTACAGAAGCTGACTGCCACATCTTTCTTCTATGGAATGTCTGGTGGATGTGAACCACTGACCTTTCGGTTAGCAGCTGAGCGCTTAACCACTGTGCCACCAGGGCTTCTTACAATACAGTTTAAATGACAAATATTTTAGAAAGAAGTTGTCTTAGTTCGCTAGTGCTGCCATAACAGAAATAGAACAAGTGGGTATGTCTTAGTCATCTAGTGCTGCCATAACAGAAATCCCACAAGTGGATGGCTTTAACAAGAGAAGCTTATTTTCTCACAGTAAAGTAGGCTAAAATTCCAAACTCAGGGTGTTGGCTCCAGGGGAAGGCTTTCTTTCTCTGTTGCCTCTGGAGGAAGGTCCTTGTCCTTAATCTTCCCCTGGTCAAGGAGCTTCTCAGGCACTGGGATCCCATGTCCAAAGGACACGCTCTGCTCCTGGTGCTGATTTCTTGGTTGTATGAGGTCCCCAACTCTCTGCTTGTTTCGCTTTCCTTTCATCTCTTGAGAGATAAAAGGTGGTGTAGGCCACACCCCACAGAAACTCCCTTTACCTTGGATCAGGGAGGTGACCTTAGTAAGGGTGATGTTACAATCCCACCCCAATCTTCTCAACATAAAATTACAATCACAAAATGGAGGACAATCACACAATACTGGGAATCACGACCTAATCAAGTTGACACCTATTTTGGGGGGGGGGGGGGAACAAAATTCAGTCCCTGACAGGGTGGTTTTCAAGAACAGAAATTTATTTTCTCACAGTTCTTCAGGCTAAAGGTCCAAATCAAGGTCTCAGCAGTGTCAATTCCTTCTGCAGGCCTCTTGCCTAATTCCCGGTGTTTGTCAGCAATCCCTGGCATTCCTTTGCATGTATACAGGTCCTCACATCGTGTCTGTCTTCCTCTGTGTGTGTCTCTGTGTCTATTCTGCTCATTTTATATAACTCATAAATGATTAGAATTAGGACCACTCCACTCTGGTATGACTTTATTAACATAACAATTAATGTCTATTTCCAAACAGGAACATACCCACAGGTACCAGGTGTAGGACTAAAACACAGATTTTGGGAGGACTCAATTCAATCCATAACAGAGGCAGTATTATAGCTGAATTTCATATTAAGATGACTATAAGCACCTCCTTTCCTTCTCACAAGTTCTGATAGGCAGTGGGAGGTGAGTCAAAGAGGTGAGAAACCAGGAGACTGAAGGAAGTTGGGGAAGATGTCATTGGGATGGAAGTGGAGGAAGACAAAGAGGCCAGGGAACCTCAGACCAGCATCTCTCAGTTCAACATTTTTGACTAAGGCAAGTCCCAGCAAGGTCTACTAGTAAGAAATTTAGATTTTATCAGCCAGTTTTCTGAGATAAATTTGGTTATTTCACTCAAATACATCAAGTGAAGAGAAATAACAGCCAACAGACTCAACCCATACTGCTAAACAAGAAACGGATTCGTTCTTACTTTGCCTGTTGGCTTGTCAACCAGAGGGCTTGTAAAGCAGGCTGGAGTTACACTACTGTACATTGAAGGTTTCCATTGTGCTTCCTGCAAGAAAGAAAACACAGAGAGATTTTAGAGACTTGTCTGGTTTCCTGCCACAGAGTGTCACTTCCCTGCTTCTTACAACAGTGCCTCAAGCACTTAAACTTAACTGTTGTCACTTGAAATACCTGAGTCAGCTTTTTGCACTGGCTCTTCAGTATGCAAGCTGCGCAAATCCATTTAACCTTGTGCAGGGACATATTATAGAGCCATTTATGACATTTTGAAGGAATTGATATACACATGTTGACATAAATGTAGAACATTTTGAGCTTTATCTGTTAAAGTATCTTCCTGGAACACCGATCAGATTATGTGACCCTTTTTTAAAAAATATAACTTCAGAAATACAAAAACAATGAACTTGTATAAATATCTGGTTTTCAACTCTTTTTTTTTTTTTTTTTTTTCCCTTATGGGGTAATATCTGAAGTTTTTACCTGCTATTCAGAACCCTACAAAATACGACTCGTCCTTACTTTTTCAGCTTCAGCTCCAATGCTATCCCACAATTTACCCTAAATCTGGTTGGTCAATGTGTTGGTCAATGTGCTTTTCTTGAACAGATTCTAATCTATGCCTCTGTTTATGCTGTTCATGAATCCTAAAGTATCTGCCTATGAATTCCTATCTGTTTTAGAAAGCCCAGCTCAATTTCCCCAAGAAATATTTCTCTATTTCCTCCACTTCTGATGAAAGCGAAAATAAATTTCTCCCTGTCACAGAGTCTATTGGTACTATTATTAGAGCACTTGCCATTATCTGCTGGGAGTGGTGAGCTACTGAAGGCAAGGCTCATGCCTTAGGTTGTTTCTGTATCTGTCACAGTCTAGCACAGGTCCTATACAATGTAGGTGCTCTTTTTTTTTTTTTTTTTTTTTAATTAGTCTTCCCTTTTATCTTTATATATTCACTAATTTCCAAAATACCTCACCAGATCCAACTCTCTCCAACCCCCAGCCCCAATTCTCACTACACATAGGTTTTTCACCGTCTCTTTTGTTAGTGGTAGAGTTCTTACCTTCCATGAGGGAGAGCCAGGTTCAATTCCCTGCCGATGCACCTCACGCACAACCACCACCCGTCTGTCAGGGGTGGGCTGAGTGGTGCTATCATGCTGAACAGATTTCAACAGAGCTTCCAGATTAGGATGAACTAGAAAGGACTCCTGATCTACTTCTGAAAATCACCTGGTGAAAGCCCTATGAATCAAAACGCTATGATCCTCAACTAACCAGAAGGATGGTGTAGGACCAGGCTGCGTTTTGTTTTGTTCTGTTGTGCATGGGGTCGCTATGAGCTGGGCACTGACTAGACAGCCCCAGCTTTTCAATTTTTCAATCTTATTAGAGGAGGTATCATGAAGCTTATTATTGGAAAAAACCTTAACTGTTTGTACTAATTACCTCACAGCATAAAAATGACCTTTTAAAATGAATCAGCAAGTATTGGTAGTTCCAACTCCACTGTCCACTAATTGGCTTCATTTCTTGAATGAAAGAAGATTCTTCAGTGGCCTTAGCAAAGGAATGGAATATGACCCTCTAGAATCTCTGTCCCTGCTGTTACTAATCATCTTAAAAAAAAATCATCTTACCCCGGGGAAATTACTTGTACTTCTACTAGGGTGGCCATGACTGTAAATGTGGTTTGCATTATTTATACACAGGGTATTTAAGACTAATTGCAGCAATATCTGTGGCCCAGAAAGGCAAAGCATAATTCCTGGGGAAGGGGCCCTGCAGTTTACCCACATGAGGAGCCATTCAAACTCTGTCTTCTCCCGGCAGTCAGAACAGGGGGGTTATGGTGGGATTCTGAGGGATGTGGATTTCTGTCCGTTAGGAGTTAAACTGAGACCAGCAACTCATTTCACAGGTCACATCACAGCCATCAAAGTTTAATTACCACCAAACCTCACTGGTGCAGATCCCAACCACATTAGTGAATACATGAATGAGAGACCCAAAGGATCCCGTTCCCAACTCCCACCTTCCAGAGATAAAAAGACATTGGATGGCACCAGGGAAAAGGCCAAAATTATCAACCGACACTGCAATTTTTTTTTTTTTAAATGACAATAGCACGTTCAGTGTTGATCACTAGGAAACATGATTCTGTTTCAAGGAAGTCAATCTGCAGAAGCAGCAGATGGATCTGAAAGATTCTGCCCTTCATGCTGAGGCTAGTCCAGTTGCTATGGCAACGTGTAACTAGTTTTCTTAGGGTGTCCTACAGCCTGATATTCTTTAGACCAAAGATTCCCTTGATATGTTTGCACTGATTATATTTAAGACCAAAACAACCCAGCAGTTCCAAAACAGAGGTTTCTTACCTATAAATTATTTGTTTGGTGGAAAATATGATTCTGGGCCACACACAAAAGGGAATTTCTGAAATAATGGGTTCATAGACAAAACAGATGGGCATACAAAAAAAAAAAAAAAAAAAAAACCAAACTCATTGCCATTGAGTTGATTCCAACTCATAGCAACCCTATGGTACAGAGTAGAAATGCCCCACAGGGTTTTCAAGGTGCTCTTTACAGAAGCAGACTGCCACATCTTTCTCCAGTGGAGCAGCTGGTGCATTCAAACCACCCACCTTTTAGTTAGCAGCCAAGGCACTTAACCACTTTGCCACCAGGGCTCCTTGATGGGCATACTGAAAAAAAAATAAATAAATCCGTTGCCATCAAGTCGATGCCGACTCATAGCTGCCCTATAGGACAGAGTAAAACTGCCCCATGAAGTTTCCAAAGAGTGACTGGTAGATTCAAACTGACGACCTTTTGGTTAGTAATTGACCACTTAATCACTGTGCCATCAGGGCTCCTAACGGGCATATAGTTATTATTGTATAGAATTTCCCTTTCTCTATCTCCTCTCCTCATTTTAGGCTGTTCCCACAGGGTTTGTTGCTTTTTGGGTGGTTGAGTGGTTGGGTGGCTGGTGTTTTACTATTGTCTCTACAATAATTCACCATTTACTGAATGGGGATGGACTTAGAAAAAGTGTAGTGGCAGAGCATTAGGAGATGTCCCTGGGAGGCACACATGGCTAAGCCCTCACCTGAAAAGTTGGTGGTTTGAGCCTGCCCGTGGAGCAAGTGTCTGTCAGTTTGTCATACTGTGGGGCCTTGCCCGTTGCTGGAAATTATGCCACTGGTATTCAGACACCAGCAGGATCATCCATGGAGGACAGATTTCAGTCAAGCTTCCAAACTAAGACAGACTAGGAAGAAGGACCCAGTAGTCTACATCTGAAAAGAATTAGCCAGTGAAAACCTTAAGAATAGCAGTAGAACATTGTCTGATATAGTGCCAGAAGATGAGCTCCCCAGGCTGGAGGGCACTCAAAAGATGACTGGAGAAGAGCTGCCTCCTCAAAGTAGAGTCGACCTTAATGACGTGGATGGAGCAAAGCTTTTAGGACCTTTACTTGCTGATGTGTCACAACTCAAAATGAGAAGAAACAGCTGCAAACATCCATTAATAATTGGAACCTGCAATATAGGAAGTATCAATCTAGAAAAATTGGAGAGCATCAAAAATGAAATGGAACACATAAACATTGATATCCTAGGCATTAGTGAGCTGAAATGGACTGGCATTGAACATTTTAAACTCGACAATCATAGAGTCTACTATGCGGGGAATGACAACTCAAAGAGGAATGGTGTTGCATTCATCGTCAAAAAACATTTCAAGATCAATCCTAAAGTACAACGCTGTCAGTTATAGGGTAATACACATATGCCTACAAGGAAGACTGGTTAATATAACTATTATTCAAATTTATGCACCAATCACTAAGGCCAGAGATGAAGAAACTGAAGATTTTTATCCGCTTCTGCAGTTTGAAATTGATCAAACATGCAATCAGGATGCATTGACAATTACTGGTGATTGGAATGCAGAAGTCAGAAACCAAGAAGAAGGACTGGTAGCTGGGAAATATGGCCTTGCTGATAGAAACAATTCTGGAGATTGAACGATAGAATTTTGCAAGACCAATGACTTCTTCATCGCAAATACCTTTTTTCACCCACATAAACAGTGACTATACACATGGACCTTGCCAGATGGAATACACAGGAATCAAATCGATTACATCTGTGGAAAGAGACGATGGAAAAGCTCAATATCATCAGTCAGAATAAGGCCAGAGGCCGACTGCAGAACAGACCATCAATTGCTCATATGCAAGTTCAGGTTGAAACTGAAGAAAATCAGAGCAAGTCCACGAGAGTCGAAATACAACCTTGAGTATACCCCACCTGAATTTAGAGACCATCTCAAGAATAGATTTGATGCGTTGAACACCAATGACCAAAGATCAGATGAGTTGTAGAATGACATCATATATGAAAAAGCAAGAGGTCACTAAAAAGACAGGAAAGAAAGAAAAGACCAAGATGGATGTCAGAGGAGACTCTGAAACTTGCTCTCGAACATTGAGCAGCTAAAGCAAAAAGAAGAAATGATAAAGTAAAAGAACTGAAAGAAGATTTCAAAGGGTGACTCAAGAAGGCAAAGTATTATAATAATGTGTGCAAAGAGCTGGAGATAGAAAATCAAAAGGGAAGAACATGCTCGACGTTTCTCAAGCTGAAAGAAATGAAGAAAAAATTCAAGCCTTGCGTTGCAATACTGAAGGATTCTATGGAGAAAATATTAAATGATGCAGGAAGCATCAAAAGAAGATGGAAGGAATACATAGAGTCATTATACCAAAAAGAATTAGTCAACGTTCAACCATTTCAATTGATATGTTTCAACAAATGGATGCAGTGCTGGAAGTGCTCATTCGTCTGTGCCAAGAAATTTGGAAGACAGCTACCTGGCCAACTGACTAGAAGAGATCCATATTTATGCCTATTCCCAAGAAAGGTGATCCAACCAAATGCAGAAATTATTAAACAGTATCATTAATATCACAGGCAGGCAATATTTTGCTGAAGATCATTCAAAAGTGACTGCAGCAATATATCGACAGGGAACTGCCAGAAATTCAGGCTGGATTCAGAAGTGGACGTGGAACCAGGGATATCATTGCTGATGTCAGATGGATCCTGGCTGAAAGCAGAGAATACCAGAAGGATGTTTACCTGTTTTATTGACTATGCAAAGGCATTCAACTGTGTGGATCATAACAAATTATGGATAACATTGCTAATAATTGGAATTCCAGAACACTTAATTGTGCTTGTGAGGAACCTGTACATAGATCAAGAGGCAGTTGTTCAAACAGAAAAATGGTATACTGAGTGGTTTAAAGTCAGGAAAGGTGTGCATCAGGGTTGTATCCTTTCACCATACCTATTCAATCTGTATGTTGAGCAAATAATCCGAGAAGCCGGCCTATATGAAGAAGAACAGGGCATCAGGATTAGAAGAAGATTCATCAACAACCTGCATTTTGCAGATGACACAACCCTGGTTGCTGAAAGTAAAGAGGACTTGACGCACTTACTGATGAGGATGAAAGACCACAGGCTTCGGTATGGATTATACCTCAACATAAAGAAAAGAAAAATCCTCACAACTGTACCAATAAGCCACATCATGATAAACGCAGAAAAGATTGACATTGTCAAGGATTTCATTTTACTTGGATCCACAATAAATACCCATAGAAGCAGCAGTCAAGAAATCAAAAGACACATTGCATTGAGCAAATCTCCTGCAAAGGACCTCTTTAAAGTGCTGAAAAGGAAAGATGTCACCTTGAAGACTAAGGTGCACCTGACCCAAGCCATGGCGTTTTCAATCACCTCATATGCATGTGACAGCTGGGCAATGAATAAGGAAGACCGAAGAATTGACACCTTTGAACTATGGTGTTGGCAGAGAGTACTGAATATACCATGGACTCCCAAAAGAACAAACCAATGTGTCTTGGAAGACGTACAGCCAGAATGCTACTTAGAAGCAAGGATGGCATCTTACATACTTTGGACATGTGGTCAGGAGGGATCAGTCTCTGGAGAAGGACATCATGCTTGGCAAAGTACAAGGTCAGAGGAAAAGAGGAAGACCCTCAACGAGATGGATTGACGTGGTGGCTGTAACAGTGGGCTCAAGCGTAACGACGATTGTAAGGACGGCCCAGGACCAAGCAGTGTTTCGTTCTGTGGTACACGGGCTCACTATGAGTTGGGATCAACTCGAGGGCACCTAACAGCAACAACATGGAGCACAGTTCTACTCTGACACACATGGGCTCACCATGAGTCAGAATCGAGTCCATAGCAACTGTTTTGGTTTTGGGTTTAGAAAATTAGAGAAAAGTTATTGAATCCTCAGGCAAATCAGGCATCCTCTCCAGACCTCTGTCCCCTTATCTCTGTCCATAGTAACTTCAGAGCATTACTATGATGGAGTCCCTGGGTGATGCAAATATGTACATGTTTGGCTGCTAACCAGAAGGTTGGAGGTTTGAGTCTACCCAGAGGCAATTCAGGAGAAAGGTCTGGTGATTTACTTTTGAAAAGCCAGCCATTGAAAACCCTCTGGAGCATAGTTCTACTCTGACACTCATGGGGTCACCATAAGTCGAAGTAAGCTTGAGGGCAACTTGTCATTTTGTACTCCTGTGAAGCTACTGAACTGCTCAGAGATCTCCACATGAAAGGTACCTGATATTACATTTCTGAGACTAGACTCCTAAAAAGAGACCAAAGAAGTGGTTTAGGCTCTGAATAGTAATGATGACCTTCGGTGTTTACTGTGGTGCCTGAAATATATGAACAATCCTGGTGCAAAAGGGCAGAAATAACCTAAAGGGGAAGGAGGTGGGCACCATCTGGCAGACTCAGCTAGTTGACTGAGCAGCAGGATCAGTTCAGGTGGCTTCTACTTAAGGGTGCATCACTGGGCAGCTTAAACTCAATCCTAATAACTCTGAAGGAAAAGAATGCGTCCTCCCTCAGAAATCTTGACTTTATACTTAGTGTCCATCAATTGCCCACTCCTCCTCCCCATACTTTGGGGCTGGGAAGAGCATGTTCTGTTTTGAGATCTGAAGCAGGTTCCACCTTAAAGATGGCCATGCCTCTGTCCAACTTTTTGTAATAACCCACTATTTATCTGGAGTAAAAATAACTGTACCTTGCCTCTGTAGGGTGTTTTTAAAGAACTGTTAATAAAGCATTTTAGTTGCTCTTCACACTGCTCAAAAGCCAAGAGCAGTTTCTAGAATGTAGGATGCAGAGGTAGTCATCACTTCAAAAAGTCGGAGGGAAGAGAGGAAGGAGAAAGTTCCTGGAAGGGGATGAGACATAAGGTTATCCCCATTGCCCTGGCCCCACCTCTCTCTGTCACTCTTCACCCCCAGCCTGGAGGGCAAGGCCAAAAAACAGGGATTTGAGTTGTCCCACCCATCCCAGCTGGAGTTCCTTCCTTGGGAGGTTCAAGCATAAAGACACAGAGTGAAGTGGCCTTGGGAAGAGAGGAGGACACTGGGTGGAGAGCTAAATGTTGACTCACCCGGGCCTTATCAGACTTCCTTCCTTTTTCCACTCTCAAGTACATTTTTGGTGAGCTTCAGTAAACTGTGCAAACTGCTAAGTTTTCCTCTTCCTCTTGAGCAATTTTCGTAGAACCACACCAGCTCTGTTCATGCAAATCCTTCCCTTCAGAGAGTTTGCAGAGGGAGTGCCACAGCAGAGAACACACTGCAACTATTCTGGCTTTCAGCTTTCTAGCAGGATCCTGTTAGAGCCTGACCTGCTTCTGCACTCTTCAACACCTCCCTCAGCACCCATTCCCCTTAAATGCTCTGCTAAACTTTTGCATTAACATTTCTATTTCCTGGATGTTTTACATGCAATTTCTAAAATGTCCCTTGTGCTTTTTTCCTTCCTTCCCTATGTTTTATGCATCTTCAGTACCACCTGTACCTGCCACAAGGCTACCATTACAAAAAACGTTAAAACAAGTGCTGTCAAACACTTCAACTACATTAATAATAGGACTTCTAAAAGAAGCAGACACACTCTATTCACCATAACAGGTCTATGGGTTTCCTATTCGAATGCACGTATATTTAACTAGAACATCACTTTGCACCATGCTCAGACATTTTCCACCTGACATCAAATGTTACACGTTTTCTGTGCTGTTACGTAGTCTCTGGATTAGTGACTACATAATGTTCCATTAACAGGATACACATGATGTATTTGATATCTCAACAGATATTTTAATAATATCCATTTTTTTCTGTAATTAATACCTATGCGAATACACATTTTTTTTTGTCTTTTGGATCATTTCTCTAAAATATATTTCCAAAAGGAGGGTTCCTTTTCCATGGATATAGACATTTTTAGGCTTTTTAAAATTTATCATTCAATTATAATTCAATTTTGATTTCCAAAAGGACTAGATTACACAGCCGTCTCTGTACCTCATACATACATGCACGTACAAACACACACACACACACACACACACTTTTTTTCTTTACAGCAAACCTATGAGGGAAATGCCATAACTAATCTCATATTTACAGAGGAAGACACAGGGCCACAGAGGTCAAGTAACTCAGTGTCAAGTGACTGACCAAAGCAAAGCAATGTCCCTTTTATGGGCTACATTGGATTCATGTGTCTGTACCCAATTTATCCCCGGTTTCAATGAGTAATTGCTGACTATCCCTATCCTATAATTTCTTCAGCTTGTGTTATGATAAAGCAATGAGCATGAAGTTAAAGAGGCATGGGATCAAATCCCAGTTCCATAACTTACTAGCTATGAGACCTTGGGTAAGTTACTGAACCTCGTTTCCCATATGTAAAAATGAATGATACCTACATCATAGGCTTATGTGGAGGATTAAATAGAAATTGGCTCAGCAAAGAAAAAAAAAATGCAAAGGGGTTTTGCTCCCTGGGGCACCAAAAGGACACTCACGACTTTGGAACTCTGATTTTAAAATTATCATCCTTTGATCTAAATTTTGTACTTCTTTTTGTCCTTAAATTGCCTTCCTATCTCAACTTGAACTTTTTGCTCCCCTAGAAAAACTTTCTCACCTTCCAGCATACCACTCCACCTCCTCACTTCCTTTTCTAAATTAACCCAATTTTCCTTCCATATTCAGCTCAACAGTAATTTCCCAGGTAAGATTTGCCAGGATATGTGCTCTCAGACCACAGAGCATTTCTCCTTTGTAGCCCTTATTGTAGTTCAATCTATTGGGGGCATTTATTTCCACATGCATTTGTGTGACTTTTAATAAGAAAAAAAAAAAAAATTTTTTTTTTTTTTTTAATAAGAAAGCACATATTAATTGCTTTCACTCCTGATGACCCTAAGCTCCTAACTCTAGCACAGCACCTGGCATATCATAAAAAACCCTAGGCACTCAATAAATACTTCTTGAGTAAATAAATAAATAATTAAATGAACAATGAATGAATTCCAAGACAATTATTAAAAGACAAGTAAGAGAGGGGTAGGCAAAGAACATGAGGTAGAGCTTTGTAGGCTGTGGGTCAATACACATGTATAAAGAAATGACAGAGCAAAAGTATTTAAATAATTACAAATTGTCTGAAAGGTTACAAAGTACCTAGAAGGCTGGCGGGATCTCGATGATCATGAAGGTATAGTAGGGAGTCCCTGGGTGGTCCAAACAGTTAATGCACTCAGCTGCTAAGCAAAAGGTTGGAGGTTCGAGTCCATCTAGAGGTACCTTGGAAGAAAGGCCTGGTAATCTACTTTCAAAGCCACTGAAAACCCTATGGAGAACAGTTGTACTCACACGGGGTTGCCATGAGTCAGAAATGGTTGTTATAATACCAAAAACACATCGTCATTGGGTGGGTTCCGACTCATATTAACCCAGTAGGACACAGTAGGACTGCCCCATAGGGTTTCCAAGGAGCACCTGGTGGATTCAAACTGCTGACCTTTTGGATAGCAGCTGTAGCCAGAAAAATATTTCAGGCAAGGATTACTTGAGTTTGTGGTGTGCATTAAAAAATCACTTCATATACTAGTGAAGACCATATTAGAAGAGTGTGAGGCCAGAGGCCCAGAGATCAGGTAGGATCCTAGAGTCTGAAATAAGGTGGCAATTGGGAATATAGAGGTCAGACTTAGAAGAATCAATCCACCACCCTCGTCAAAAGTAATCGTTACATTAAATGTACTCTGACTTTAAACATAACTTACATTTAAATTAATATTTATATACTTAGATTATTATTAAAGTTAGGTATTTAATATTTATATTAGAGTAGTAGTTTAATATCAGAGTAACATTAAAGTTACTCTTTGCCTGTACTTCGTGAATGCCCTCACCCCATCTTCTATATATATCCAGATCCACGTTGAGTTAGTATTAAGTCTTTGTGGTCCCAAATAAAAGAACGGACTGAAGGGTTCCCCAGAGTTTGGGTGCAGAATGGGAAAGAAAAATGTCCAACAAAGGCATAAGCACTTACTTGCACATTGACTGGGGATGCTAAGACTCACCTTACCTTTCAGAGTAAGGTGTACTTCTGTTCAGCGGTAAAGGAACAAAATGTGTACAGGTGACGTGAATAAATAATCAAGATATTAAAAAAAAAAAGATTGTAGGTACCCTTCTAGAGGACGTTTTGTAAACAAATTATCTTTGCTGTAGTTCCACTCTGACATTCTGGGCCAGCTTTGTGAGCACATGATCTAAGCAGTAGTACAAGGCACCCCGCTCAGGAGGGCCCTGTGTTTGGTTTAATGCTTTGCTGTTGTCACTTTGAAATTCTTAACGATTTTACCTTCATGCTTTGTTTTGTACGTGAAGTCCAATGGGACAACGGAGCATGCGCATGAGCAGAGGAGGCACACACAATACATGTGCCCGTTGCTGCTCCTAGCTGCCCCTTGTTGTCCCATTTGTATGTAGTGTTTGCAAAGCCCCATGAACACAGAAGTCTGGTAGACCCATGACGTGTGGGAAGTCAGAGACTCAAAGGGAGTACAAGGTAAGTGTTCTGCCTACGACTGACTAACAGAGCCACCGACAGCCCCAAGAGACCATGCTTTTCATTTCGGCCAGATTGGTTTATACACAACGTGACATCAGTGATGTTTTAAGAGACATGAATAGGCAAGGAGCCCCATCATATACTTTGTTTTCACCTATGTTACTTCCCTGTTTTTGCCAACCACTTATGCTGAAAATAATATTATAGAAAAAAGGGAAAAATAGGGCAACCCATAGTTCCTTTTCCTTTCAGTCTTTTGTTATTCATCAGTAAGTCAAAGGTAGAAAGTGTTGGTACAATGTGTGTCGATCGAGAAGTGGAATAAGAACAGCTAAGTTAGTTGTGCACTGTTTCCACTGTTCTGGTAAGAATGAAATACATATTGATGCATGAGATATGAAATACAAATTATATAATTTCAGTGAATCTGCATACAATGCTCTATTTACATTTAAAACTGATATTGCCCAATATAAAAATGAATAATAAAATTTATTCCAATAATTGAAAATTTTAATTTCTTTTTTACTTAGAATGACAGGAAAGAGCAAATAAAAAACACTATGATAAGTCAAGAGAGAGACTGTAAAAGAAAGGAGAAAGCTGTTTATTTCAGTGTGTTTAATGGCGCTTTTTTCCCTTTCTGACAAAGGGCCCTGCCTTTCACATTGCCCTGGGCCTTACAAATTGCATAGCCGCCAGCCCTGCTGAAAGTCAAAGCACCACAAGGCACCAAAGCACAGGCAAGACAATCGTTAGTCCTGTTGGTCAGCAACTATTTTAAAAACAATTGACAAAATACAACTGTATTTTAAAACCTGGTTTGTCCATATAAATTGTCATAAAGTGCATGGCCTGACAGGTGAAACTTAAATACTTAGGCAAATTTATCATGTCAGAGGGCCATGATAAACTGTGCTTGGGACAAAGATAGTCGAAATTAGATTCCAAAATCATCAAAAAAATCTCCACGAAAACATCAGAGCTCCATCTGGTACCATCCCCCCAAAAAACAAACCTGTTGCTGTGGAGTCGATTCCGACTCACAGCGACCCTATAGGACAGAGTAGAACTGCCCCATTCGGTTTCCAAGGAGCGCCTGGTGGATTCGAACTGCTGGTTTTTTGGTTAGCAGATGTACCTCTTAACCATTATGCTACTAGGGTTTCCCCACCTGGTCCAAGAAGCTGTGAATACTCAACTACAGACTCAAGGTCAGCTTTGGGTTCTGCGACACACACACACACACACACACACACAGTGTGCCTGGGAGGTGCAAACCCTTAAGCACTTGACTACTAGCCGAAAGGTCGTCGGTTTGAACACAATCAGAGGCCTGGCAATCTGCTTCTGAAAAGTCACAGCCTTGAAAACCCTATGGAGCAGTTCTACTCTGAACACATGAGGTTGCCATGAGTTGAAATCCACTTTATGGCAACTAATAACAACAACTAATACACACACACAGACACACACACGTATGTATTAGTTGATTCTGACCCATAGCGACCCTATAGGACAGAGTAGAACTGCCCCATACAGTTTCCAAGGAGCGCCTGGTAGATTTGAACTGCTGACCTTTTGGTTGGCAGCAAAGCTCTTAACCACTGTGCCCCAGGGCTCTATATTTACATATAAGTATTTACACACACACACACACAAAACATATATATGTGTGTATATATATATATATATGATAGAAGATTAGTATAGAGCAGATTCTGTTTTATGCTTTGTTAAACTAATAAAAAAAAGAAAATGTCCATGCATCCTTTATATGTAAATACAACTTGTAAGCAAAAAGGAATAAGCCCATGTTCTCACATTTTCAGAGCTCTTTGCTTCCCAAACAGATGCATTTTGGCTGCTACTCATACAGTAACTCTTGGATCCACTTATTATTAGCTCCTATAAGACAACAGCTCTGAATATAGTAATATGGAAGATATCACAATCAATTTTCTTTCCCTGAAGCTAAAAGCCTGCACAGAATTAATCTAATATTTCAAAGAAGTATAAAATTTCCAAACAATAAAAACTATTCTTCTAAGAACGTCTTGTGTTACTATAAGTTGAACTGGGATCAGCTGGCATATCAAGTGCTAAATGGAGCTATGACCCATAGGCAGATTGTGGTGCAATTTCAAGTGCAAAGGGTAAGCATGCTCCGCCCACTGATTACCCCCTCCTGCAATTTCTTTTCATTCTATAGTTGATTATTAGCAAAAGATTTCCTGGGATAGATGGCACACTGCCTTAAATTCAGAATAAGAGGAAAAATGACTTGAGGAAACAATCTCTTAAAATCAGGTTTTGATAGGAAACAGCAAGGTTTAGTGACAAATGATTGCAACCAAGAGAGGGGTGCACGGACCACACAATACTCCATCTACCCCATCACAGGGTCTTGGCCTTCCCTGAACGCATGTTCTATACAACAGTGATTTATGAGCCAAGAGAAGCCCTCTCCATTTTTCAAAAAATATTTCATTGTGTTTTTGGTGAAAGTTTACACAGCGTATTAGGTTTCCATTTAACATCTCTAAACATATTGTTCAGAAACCCTGGTGGCGTAGTGGTTAAGTGCTACAGCTGCTAACCAAGAGGTCGGCAGTTCAAATCCACCAAGAGCTCCTTGGAAACTCTATGGGGCAGCTCTACTCTGTCCTATAGGGTCGCTATGAGTCGGAATTGACTCGACTGCAGTGGGTTTGGTTTGGTTTTTTATACATACTGTTCAGTGACATTGATTACGTTTTTCACATCGTATCAATATTCTCATTATTTCCATTCTAGTTGTTTCATTTCCATTAACCTAGCTTCTCTACCCTCCCCGCCACCCCTCCCCCGACTTTCTCATATTTGCTTTAATTTAGGGTACATGTTGACCGCTTGTATCATATAAATGATTTTTTTTAAAGCACAGTACTCACAGATGATATTGTTTATTTTATGAGCAAATCTGTTATTTAGTTTAAAAATGACCTCCGGGAGTGGTTTTAGTTGAAAGTTTAAAGGGTACCTCAGGGCGATAGTCTTGGGGATTCCTCTAGTATCTACCGGTCCAATAAGTCTGGCTTTTTTTTTTTTTTTTAAGAATTTGAGTTTTGTTTTACAATTTTCTCCCATTCTATCTGAGACCATCTATTGTGTCCCTGGTCAGGACGATTGGTAGTGGTAGCTGGATACCAACTAGCTCGTCTGGTCTCAGGATAGACGAGGCCATAGTTCATGTAGGCAATTAATCCTGTAGACTAGTTTCTTCTCTGAGTCTTTGGTTTCCTTCAAGCCCTCTTCATTTTAATCTCCAGTTTAATGGGGAGGCGGTGGGGGGGGGGGCATTGCTAAAAATATTACCTACATTGTAGACTACACCGTGTGATCTACACTATTTTAGATATTTAATTGTGGTTATGATTATAATTCTGAGAAAAAGTGTTTGATGGAAGCAGTTATTGACTCATCGATAGATGCACTCTTTCTGATGACAGGAGAGCCCTCTCTGTGCTTGGCTTAAGTACAAGGCCAAAGGTGACCCCCACGTGGACATGCCCAGGGAAACATCTGGGGTGGGGCTCTAGGGCACAGCATTGTGTGCTCATTTTGTATTCAGTCATTTTAACCAGCTGTCTCACTCACTTTCATTATTAGAAGTTTTGATCCATTATCCAAACCATTCGGGTTGAAGAGCATGGAATATAGAGTCAGAAGAGCTGGGCTTGAGACTTTTCTCTGCTTTGATTTCTTAAAAAGAAATTAAAAACCACATTACCATTTCTTTTACCTGCCCTATCCGACTCATAGTTCTTCTATGAATGGTCACTCTGGCCAAATACAGTGCTAGGGGCATTTTAGTCACTGTCTTTAATTCTCTCAATAGTGTTTCATATGAGATAAAGCATATGAGTTTGACTTAAAAACTAGAATGTACAAGACCACACAAATATTTATATATCTCTGTAAAAAAAAAGAAATTCAATTTATACTAAAATCTGTTTTAATGGAGAGGATGCTTGCCATAACATTTTTATATGAAACTTTATTATGAAAGGTAAAGAATGAAAAGTAGAAAGGTGAAAACAAAAAGTTTTAGGACATGGAGTCTCCCTCACCCCATGTCTTCTTGTGGGCCTGGCTTTCACACCTCCAAACACAGCAGTCTCGGGCTTCACTAACCTCTCAGGCCAAGGGGAGTAGAAGGTATGGTCACCTCCCTTGGGGGAGTCCCCTGCTCAGTAACCTGAAGGCCAATCAAGACCTCGGCAAGGTGGAAATTCCTCGCAGTGATTACGCCAAAGGAATCACTAACCTGACGTTTAACACCAGAGATTTTTTGCTTGTTCTTGAACTTCATACTGATGAACTTATAATCAGTGTATTCTGTTGAATCTGCCTCCTTTCTCTTACATTATGTTTGTGAGATTCATGCATGCTACTGTGTGTTGCTATAGTTCATTCTTATTCCTTGCTGCATAGTACTCCATTATGTGGCTATCACAACTTATCTATTTCACTCCTCATGAATATTTGCATTATTTCTAGTTTGGGCCTATTACAAATAATGCTGCTATGAAGATCCTTATCCATGTCTTTTGGAGCACATGAGTACTTTTTTTTTTTTCTATTCGGTATATAACTGGGAGTAGAATTGCCAGATCACAGAGTATACATATATTCAGTTTTAGTAGCCAATGCCAAATAGTTTTCCAAGGCAGTTGTACAAATGCACATTCCACTGAATTTATATTTTCTTCAGCAGTATCTTTGAATACATTTCTTTTTTTGCTTATATTAGCCAGAGCTGGTTTCTGTTGCTTGCAAATATAAACTTCACCAGACGTGTGAAAAACCTGGGGAGTTGAGAATAGCATGGAGAAAGGCCCTGAGGTTGTTATACTGTATTGGCTGCTTACCATGCAGATACCATGCATTAGTGTTTAGACACATAAATAGATAAGTAGGTAGGTAGGTAGGTACATATAGAGGTAGGGAGATAGATCTCAATCATTCTTACTTCCCACTCGTATGATAGGCACTGTATTGGGCAAAACTGTATGAAGAAGGTGTGATTAACATTTATGCAGATTAGAAAGCTGACATGTAGTAAGTTGAGATAACTTGGCTGAGGTCACCCATATTTAATGACAAAGCAGGAATTCGAACCCAAGGTCATCTGGCTCCAAAGGCTATGTATGCTACACTGGTTAGTACTGACTCTTTTTCAAAGCCAAGAAAAGAGTTGGTTAATTTCTGAAGAGTATTTAGAGCAGATTCTCTAGATTCTAAATGATATCAAACAGCCCCAACCATGTCGCAGGTTAATTATTGTCCCCAGAGTCTATGTAGAATATCCTAGGAAGAAGGTAGAGGCGTCATGGAAAGGACAGAAGATTCCAGGGCGTACACAACATGAAAAACTATACTCTTCAATTCCTGGCAGCTGCATTCCAATTCTGTTAAAAACAAAGTCATAGGTAATAATGGTAATTCATATCCATAAAATATTCTTAAACTATTACAGGTCAGAATGCTGCTTAACTCATAAAGAGCAATCTCTTCACCATCTACTTCAAGTCTTTCTTTAAAAGATGCCTTTCTTTTTTTTTTTTTTTTAGCACGAGTACAGAGTAGAGACAGAATATAATTTTACTGGTTGCTGTTACATTTTGTTTTCACTCGTGCAGATAAAAAATTCAAACCACTTTTCCAAAATCTGTACTGATTTAAACTGCAAACATCTTACAGATTATAAGATGGATGGGGCTTTGTGGATTGGTTAGTTGGTTTATGTGTGGAGGTATTTGGCTTTCTTGTTATACTGTTGATGGCTTTTTGCTGTTTGACTGGCACAGAGTGTTACTGGTTCACCACCCTTGATTCACAGACACATTATTCAAAGAAAGAGGATTCCTTCATTGGATGAAATTTCCCTTTAATTCTCTTTTAATTATTAAGTTTTTTCTATGATTCTTAAACATAGATAACATAAAATGACAATTAAAACAGCTGAACAGATTCGGCACATAAAAGGGCATTTTTGAATATCATAGAGCTGCAGCTAACAAGTCACACCACATCGAAAGGCAACACTAGACTCTGTCTAGAAATCAGCAGTAACCATCAACCCCAAAGAAAGGGCTTCCCTTGGCCAAGCAGACAAGAGTAGAGTAGGACAATAAGAAGAATTGAAATATTTTCTCTTTGCAGCTTATTTAATTACATTGTTTCCTAAACCAATTCTATTTTGAACACCCCTCTCTAAAAATTACTATGGAGCAGACAGACACAGTTACAGTCTCATCTGCTGCCTGCTGCTTATAATTTACAAGTGATTGCTAGATGCAAATTGTGTAATTAATCAGCCTTGAAGAGAAGTGGTAACTATGCCCTCCATCCAAATGCAAAGCTGATTTTAGTGTTGGTACTTTCTATTTTTGCAGCTTGGGCTGATGTGAGTGCTTAGCAACCACGTGCATACCAGCTGCTACTCCCAGTGGTGCCACTTCAGCCTTCTGAATATGGGCAGCTGACTCCTTCATAAATCACGCCAGGTGAACCTGAACACAATGCACTTCATCCTCAGTCATACTCATAGACAAGGAAACCCCTTCTGCAGACGGACAGACACTCAGCAGATGTAAAACCCACTTGTGCAACATCAGGAAAACCTAAACCCTAGTAATAGCATTCAAATAACACTCTCTCCAATCTCCAATACTCTGAAGGGATGGCTTATTCTTTCTGAGTGTCCCCGGCAATTGATTTATGATCATAGAAGAACATATGACTCTTCTCAACTGTTAAAAGAATGGATTTGATAGTAAAGACAAGTTGAGGCAGAAGTTAAGTTTTTGAAGAACGGTCAATTTAGACTCTGGAAAAAAAAAAAAAAACCCCAGCTAAGAAACTTAGACGATGAGCCACCATTGCTGGTTTGGAACCTATTATTTAGGGAGACCTGCTAATGATGTCATGAACCTGGTGTTTAGTTCCTCTGAACCACCCTCCCCCTAATTGCTGACTCCCCAATGTATGATTTAATACTTTTTTTTTTTTAAACTTAAACTCTTAAGAACACATTGAAAAGGCAACTAAAGCATGGTAGCACAACCATTATACTCATTTTTTAACTTCAGGATTCGTTCTTTCACTTTTGTGTATGTAAGTAGTTGGATTAAAAAGAAATGAAAAATACAAAGTTGATCCACCTTAATTCATTACATCTGGTCTGTGTCTGGACTCTGCTTGACCCAGCATGATGAGAACTAAGAAATTCTAGTACCTGAACACCAAATATATGAGAGCGTTACAGAATTCACAGAGGGAAGAGTGGTTCTTTCTGTATTTGTCTGGGAGACTCTTCCTGGCTATTCTGCTGAATCTGAACTCTGGTTTCTGTGAAACCTATTTGTTTTGGCTGAAATTTAGAATCTAGCTAATGTCAATGTTAGGTTTAACATTTACTAAGAATTTAGCTTAATATTAAACCTTGAGAGGCTTCACCTGTTTGGTCACTGTCTAGAGGTGCCACCCACACTCCTGAGTTGCCTTTATGTACTAAAAATCAGCTTGCATATGCATATGATCACTCGCTTTAATAGCAGCCCCATGCACATGTCCTGATTTGGAGGGTCTGGTACTTTCTGAGAATGACACTGATTTGAAAACAGTCTACACACAAACTGCTGTAAGCTGTGCCTGTGCCCATTAGCTTCAGTCTCCTGAAGTTAAATAAATATCTGTTAATTACATGGGGAGATCATCACAAAGCACTGCTAAATAAAAAAGGAAAGGGGTTTATAAGAGAATGCTTAAAGCATGATTCTGGCTTCAGATACACACATGTACATGCACACACACATACACACTCACAAATAAAAACGACTTGGAGGGATGTACATAATAATGCTTAACAGTGATTATCTCTTAATAGTAGTTTATGGAGGCAGAGATTCTGTCTGTTTTACTCACTGTTTATCCCCAACACCTACCATTCTGCCTTGCACAGAACAGGTGACAATGAGTATATATTTTTGAATCCTTGTTGCTGAGTTATGTCCTGTGCGTATTTCTGTATTTTTTTTTTTTTTTTTTACAAATTTACAGTGAACATGCATTACAGTTACAATAATAAAAAGAATGTTATTTTCATAAAGCCTAATATTCTATTTATCTGCCTAAGCCAATTTGTCAACTCGTCTACCCAAAAATTAAAATAAAAAGAATTGAAAGGGAATAAGAAATGTCTAATTGTTTCCTTGTAGTACCTGCTTCTACAATCGCCTTCTCCAAACATTTCCCACAAGGAGCAGGGTGAATTTCTGAAAACTGAGCCCGTTGATACTACGCACAACCCCTCCTGCCAAGCCTAAGTGTTCGAGGTCAGTAACTGAGCTGGTATGACGAAACTTCCCTCATAATAAGATAAAAAGCCAGAACATGTTGACTTTAGAAGATAGCGCACAATTGCTTTTCCGGTTTAATGGGGCCTGGGAGGTCACGTCCACGTGAACATCTCTACTCAGAAAGAAGCATTCAGCTGGATCTACTTCACACTAACAGGAGATGAGAAGAAACTCCTTTCAGTGAGGGAAAAGGGAACGAGTAGAGAGAGGTGCTAGTTCAGATCAGGCTTGGTGAGGGTGACAAAACAAATTTTCATGACAGGCCAGTGTCTTGACTGAATGAATCACTTGAGAGGGTTAATGACCACTTCTTGATATCCCCGGTTATTTTTTTCCCTCAATTTACTAGAAAAATTGCTTTGACTGTTGCTGTACAAATGCAATAACATTCATGTAATTATCATTATTTAATTATAACCTGTATTTCAAACCTTGTTAGACCAAACTTAACCCAAAAAGTAAATTCCACGCTCTCCAAGAGCTTTTCATCTTAAATATTAGTGATCGTTCCACAGCACTGGGCACTGGTTCACCTCTCCTTCTGGGAAACACAGGAAGGCTTCCCAGTCTCCCTTGAAGTCATACTAGGGAATGGTGTGGTTCTGGTGAACAAGTTCTCAGGAAACATGAAGAGAGTTGTTTAGTTCTCCATGTTCCCTCTTTGCTGGCAGCAGCCAACTCTTAAGTATCATGTTAAGGTGATGGTGTTACTTTGGTGGAGCCTTTGTCAGCCTGGATTCTTGAGTAACTATGTGGAGCAGAACCTCCTGTCCCCCAGTATTGCACATGTTGGGTTGGGTTAAGCCATCTTCACAAGCCTACTCTAGACTCTTTGTATTTAATGCTGGTATTTAAACTCCCCAGTTAACTCTTGATTCTTCCTCATTCCCTGACTTAGAGATGTCAATTGGTGTATGCTCACACATCACGTCTTTTAAAGGAACTTTTCCCATTCCTAGCCCCTGGTATTTAAGCAACTACATTTTATACCACGTGATTTCTTTTCTTTCCTTCCTTCTTCCAACTTTCATCTGGTAATTAGGTTAATGGTGGGCATCTAAGCTATACTAATCCTTTGACTTGATGGGATAAAATAAGACAAGTTGGGACAACTAAATTCTTTCTCCCCTAACTTTGAATTAAAAGTCATGCAGAGAGAGTGTACACGTTGGTGGTATGAACTGAGCCCAAAAGATGCCATAGCATGCCAAAGGCACATGCAATCCAAAATTATGAGGCAGTAAAAACTATGAGTAAGTAGAAAAAGCCCCATGACAAAGGAAAGAAAACAAAGCTGACATTCAGAGAGAGAGCAGGTGAGTGAGTGAGTGTGTTTTATCATTATCATTCCCTAGAGTTGTACAATGAAAGTTTTCTAGTTTCAGTTCTAATTAGAATACTAAGTTAATATATATTCTTACAACAATACTATTTGCGTAACTTTACCTTAAGAAGGTCTCTCTTCTTTACAACTGGAAAAACCTAATCAAAAGACCAGACCCTAACAGACCTGTCTACTTTCATGACTCTCCAGCTCCATTTGGCTCCTCGGCCATGCCAGAGGAGGCTCTGCTTGATGGTAACTGTGCTGGGTACCAGGGAAGCCTTTACTACTTCCTACCTTCAGGAGACAGACCTATAAACCATTAATTTCAATGAAAAGATATAAACGACAATATTCTGAAAGGCAATGGGAGTATTGAGGATGACAACTCCAATCAGCAGCCACAACCAAGGATCAGCCCAAATATCGACCGTCTCTTAGCCTGATCCTCAGGATACTGGTCCTGTCTCTATGGCTGGGCTTTTGGCCTGTTTCTCTACCTCAGGTGCATGGGCCCCGTGGGGCTTCATACTCTGCCATGAACTCAGTCTACTTAGCTGATGCTTGATTCTCAGTCTCGCTTGCCAGTGTCCCTGCCCAAGAACCGGACTTTATTCTTTCTCCTCCCTTCCCAGCTTCCAATGGCTAGAGTTCTTTCCTGAAAAGTCTGATTGCTCACATCAGGTCAAGGAAACATTGACTGAGCATCACAGGGTTTCCTACCTCAGAGCCTTTGTACTTGCTGTTCCTTACACCTGGAATATCCTTTTCATTCATTCATTCATTCATTCAGCAAATAATGGAGACAGAAGAAACAGCAAGGTCAAAGAGCAAAGGCCCTTTCCCCATATTCCATCATTGTTTACTCCCTCACTTCCTTCAGGTCTCTGCTTAAATGTCACCTATGACAAAAGCATGACAAGTTGATGGTACATAAAATGACAACTCCTCTGTTACTCTCTATCTTCCTTTACTTTGTTTTATTCTTTTTTCCTAGAATTATCACTATCGGACATATTTTATATCTGATATATTTTTATGTTTGCCTGTTCCTCCCAGTAGAAAGTGTGCTCAGCAAGAGAGACATTGTCAGGTTCACTACTGTATCTCCAGTGCCTGGGACAGTGA
The DNA here is from genome assembly GCF_030014295.1 of Loxodonta africana. Taxonomy (NCBI): domain Eukaryota; kingdom Metazoa; phylum Chordata; class Mammalia; order Proboscidea; family Elephantidae; genus Loxodonta; species Loxodonta africana. The sequence goes on along the minus strand of NC_087346.1, from coordinate 72,231,886 downwards.
CTGACACATAGTAGGTGCTCAATAAATATTTGGTGTGTGAATGAATAGGTAAATGAATGAATGAATGATTCCAGAGAAAGACTCTTGGAGGAGATGATGCCTGTGCTAGGTCATGGAGGATTTCTCATGTGAATATAGATGGAGAAAGTTATTCTAACCACAAGAAATACCATCACCAAAAGCTTAGAGGTGAGAAAACAGTACACAAACCCACACAAAGTATGAAAAAATTAGTGCAGATATAATACAGCTGGGTAAAGTACAGGGCATAGGATAACTAGAGGCAAGACTGGATAGATAGGGCAGACTCTGGAGAGCCTTATAGGTCATGTGAAGGAGCATGGGCTTTATTCAGTAGGTAAAATGATTACCCGCTGTAACAGTTTAAGCATATATTTGGACTTTGTGTTAGGCAGAAGTCTAAGATGTTCTCCAAAATTCCCAGCCCTTTGTGTACAAACATCTTCTCCCAGTTATTGAATCAAATTCTAATTTATGTACTGCTGTGGAACGATTTTGCAGATGTAATTAAAGTCCTAAGTCAGCTGACCTTAAGTTAAGGTCATCTTAGGTATGCCTGACCTAATCAGGTATACCTAGGATAATCCCTCTAAAGGAATTGAGCTTTTCCTGGCAAAAAAAAGGTTTGAAGGGTGTCTTAGTTATCTAGTGCTGCTATAACAGAAACACCACAAATGAGTGGCTTTAATTTAACAAACATAAGTTTATTTTGTCATGGTTTAGGAGGCTAGAAGGCCAAATTCAGGGTGCCAGCTCTAGGGGAAGGTTTCTCTCTCTGTTGGCTCTGGAGAAAGATCCTTGCCTCTTTGAGCTTCTGCTCTTGGGTGATCTTCATGTGGTTTGCTATCTCTCTTCCACCATCTCTGCTTCTCTTGCTTGCCTGTTTAATCCCTTTCACATCTCAAAAGAGATTGACTTAAAACACACCCTACACTAATCCTGTCTAATTAACATAACAAAGAAAACCCATTCCCAAATGGGATTATAACCACATGCTGTTGAGTCAATTCTGAATCATAGTGACCCTACAGAACAGAGCAGAACTGCCTCATAGGGTTTCCAAGGACCAGCTGGTTGAAAGTGAACTGCTGCCCTTTTGGTTAGCAGCCGAGCACTCAACAATGTGCCCCCAGGGCTCCAACCATAGGCATAGAGGTTAGGATTTGCAACACATATTTTTGGGTGACATAATTCAATCCATAACAAAAGGTAAGGGGAATTTGATATGAGAGATATTCCCTGTCTCTGGAGGGAGCAAGGAATGTGAATAAGCCTCTAGGAGCTGAAAGAAGGGCCTAGCTGACTGCCAACAAAGAAACAAATGAAAAGGAAAAGGAACTGAATTCTACTGACAATCTGAAAGAGCTTGAAAGAGGACCCGGACATACATGTGAGAATGCAGCCAAAAGACACCTTGATTCAGCCTGGCGAGACCCTGAGCAGAGAACCCAGCTTCTCTGTGCCTTCAGAACTAAACCAAAACAAAAACCAAACTCAGTGCCATCGAGTCGATTCCGACTCATAGCAACCCTATAGGACAGAGTAGAACTGCCCCATAGAGTTTCCAAGGAGCACCTGGCGGATTTAAACTGCCGACCCTTTGGTTTGTAGCCGTAGCACTTAACCACTATACCACCTTCAGAACTATGAGCTAGTAAATGGGTCACAACAATTTCACTAAGTCTGTGGTAATTTGTTACACAACATCAGAAAACAAATATAGGCTTCTACTAAACTGTGTGAAAAACAGCTTGGAGAGGGTTAAGACTAGAGACAGGAGACACATAGGAGGTTATTGCAGTAATCCAGACATGGGATGAATGCCCAGAACCTCAATGATTCCACACATTTGAACTTCACAGGGGTCTTCCCGGCTGAGAGGAGCATGCCATGATATCCAGCCCAACACCTCAGGGATTCTTATTGGATTGGGTTCCAAGCATTGATTTTTTTTTTTTTTTTTTAACTCTGCCAATGATTCTACTGTGCAGCCATGGTTCAGAAAAGCTAAAATATAACCTCAGTTTGAAGAGATAGGATTTAAGAAATAAAAATAAAATATCATCTCTATCTTTATAATAACATTATAAGATAGGTCGTTTCCTTCATTTTCTTCCTTCTCCTTCCAACTTTACCAGGAAGGAAATTTACTTCTTCTTTAGCTTCCTCTTCATCTTCTTGTCATCACTGCCATCCATTTCTTCTTCTTATTATATTATAAAATTTTATTTTTAAATTAACACATGATTATATAAATGATTCAGGTGGTCGATAATCTCAAACCCATCTCCATGTTCCAAATCTGTGTTCTCTATACCAGCAACATTCCATTAGGAAACTTTAAGGAACATATTTGACTCTCTTCGTATCAGCCAACATCTATCAAGTACTATGTGTTAGGCACAGTCAAGTATGTTTCTGATTTCATTTGATCCTCACATTGATGCTAGGCAGTGAGAATACACAACTCCATGTAACATGATAAAACTGAGGTTCAGAGTGGTTCAAGAACTAATCAAGGTTCAGACAACAGCTAAGTGACTAATTCATAATCTATGCACTGGCCTTCTGATTCCAAGTCCAGTGTTCCTGGACTGCACTTACTCAACCTTAGTAGTGAAAGACTCTGGCAAAGGCAGAATAGCCTGGGAAAGGACAAAAGATTTGAGTTCTGGCGAGAGGGAGGGGCAAAGGGAAGGTTACCGGTGGTGGGAAAATTGCATTGATTAAGGGTAGGGTTGCACAGTCAATTATTGTATTTACTGTCAATAAGTTGTACACCTGTAAAAAGTTGAACTGGTAAAAGTTGTGTGATAAATATATTTATTTAAAAAAAAAAAAAAAGAGTAGCTGCTGAGGCTGCTTATGGATAACCAAAAACCTTATGGTATTTGGTTCCTTGCTTTGGAGGTCTAGGTCATAGTTTCATGGCACATCCCAGTTAATTGGCCTCATAAAATATTTAGTGCTTCTGTTCTACCTTCTAGTTCATTGAGTAGTGCCTGGAGTCTTAAAAGCTTACAAGTGGCCATCCAACTCTCAGCGATTGGCCTCCATTCACTTGGAGCAATAGAGGAAGAAGGAGAGTTAGGAATAGGAAGAGAAAACGGAATGTGTCGGAATCGACTCGATGGCACTGGGTTTGGGGTATGGAATGTGTAGCTAATTGCCTCCACGAACAACTGCCCTTTGCCATGAGACCAGAAGTGGATGGTGCCTGGCTACCATTACAGAATATTTTGATCAAAGATTCTATAGAAGAATTCTGATCTAAAGAACGAAATTGCAGAACAAAATTTAAAATTCTCATGAACTCCACATTTTCTGGAGTCATGGGCACTGGAAAAACCCCTGAAGTTATTGCCCTTAGATACTCTTTAAAACTTAAACCAAAAATATCCCCTGAAATCTTCTTAAAACCAAACAATAGTCCAGCTTAACTAGTAAAAAATGTCTACCTTGAGCATTATGCACTTTTAAGAACTATCTATATTGGATCAAAGTAGCAACAGCAACTTGAAAGATTGGATAGAAACCTTAGGGGGCAGTGAGCTTATGTTAATGGGAGAGGAACAACTCAGAAATGAGGGTGAGAATGGCTGCACAACTCCAAGAAAGTAATCCATGTCACTGAATTATGCATGTAAGAATGGTTGAATTGGTATATATTTTGCTGTGTATATTCTCAATAACAACAACAAAATAATAATTAAAAAAATGATCCTCACTATTTATTCATGTTTCTCTCCCACCACTTAGGGTACTAACATAAACTCTCCAGATGATTTTGAGCTCTCACTTGCCACCTGAAAAAGCAGTAACTGCACTTTAGGAGAAAATTTGCTAATGAGGACACGCAGAATCGCCAGAGCAGTGGTCCTGATAAGAGATTGAATTCCAAAAAAAAAAAAAAAAATGAATATACAGACACACATTCACATATAAGTGAATATGAGTGAGAAACACAAGTCATCTATACTCCAAAAAATTCATCATGATCATTCTGGAAGGTGAGTAATTTTTTTAGCTTCTTCCATTTGCCTATTTCTTTCTTTGAAATGTTCTACAATGAACATTTAACAGTTTATAATTAGGCAAAAGTTAACAAATGATGAAAAGAAAGAAAACGGTCATCTCAAAAATTCCATTTTTTTCTGCCCCATCTACCCTACTGCCATGCACTAATCCCCAAGGGCATTCTTCCAAAGTTTGTTGGGCATTAGGCCCAAGTAAACTCTGCCCTTATTATTTCTGTAGCCATTCATTTACCATTGCAGCTATAAACTTCTACTGAATACCTATTAACTGCCCCTGGCAATAGAAAGATAAGTAATATTCTCCTCTGTCTTCAAAAAACTCACACTTAGAGGGAAAAACAGATTGATAGGTTATTATTACACAACATAAGCATTACAGTATAAGGGAGAAGCCACTCCTTTTCATCATGAGAAAAATGTCTTCACAGCTCCATTGATCTTTAGCTTGAAAGAGTCTACACCTAGCAGGTGTTACATTATATGGAAGTGACACAAATCTTTCTAGAAACAGCATGTATATTTATGGAAAGAAGTCGAGGGGGGAGAACATCAGTGGTGGAAGACTTGTTCGTGGACTGTAAGTAGGGTGACCTTAGCATTTATTCCTCAAACCTCTGAGACACTTTTGAGAATGGGAAGAGAAAACATTAATAATTACCCTGGGAAAACAGGCATGAATCCTAATTCCTCCAGGAAAACTGGGATTTATGGTCACCCTTATAAGGGATTAAGAAAGAGAGTCAAGGCTTTTTTCTATTGAGAGAACTTATCAGAGGATCAAGTATAATTACTTATCCTTTTTTTTATTTTTTTTACATTCAGCCTTGGTGTCATAGGTTAAATTGTGTCCCACAAAATGTGTGTTGGGATCTTAACCTTTATGTTTGTGGCTGTAATCTTATTTGGAAATAGGGCTTTCTTTGTCATGTTAACAAGGTCATACCTACCTAGAGTGGGTTCTACATCTAATCACTTTGAGTTATAAAAAAAAGATTAGATGCAAAAACACACACATAAGGAGAAGACAGATGCTGTGCAAGGGTTGTTGTCTCAGTCATCTAGTGCTGCTATAACAGAAATACCACAAGTGGATAGCTTTAACAAAGGGAAGTTTATTTTCTAACAGGAAAGTAGGCTAAAATTCCAAACTCAGGGTGTTAACTCCAGGGAAAGGCTTTCTCTGACAGCCTTCTCATCAGTCTTCCCCCAGACTAGGAGCTTGTCTACGCAGGGACCCCAGGTCCAAAGGACACACTCTGCTCCCGGCACTGCTTTCTTGGTGGTATGAGGTCCTCCTGTCTCTCTGCTCTTTTCTCTTTTTTATCTCCAGAGAGTGCCTCAAGACACAATCCAATCTTGTAGACTGAGTCCTGTCTCACTAACACAACTGCCACCATTCTCCCTTATTAACATCATAGTGGCAGGATTTACAACATATAAGAAAATCACATAATACCAGGAATCATGGCCCAGCCAAATTAATACACAAATTTTTGGGGGGCCATAATTCAACCCATGACAGTTGTCTACAAACCAAGAAACCAAGGAATACCCTCAACTACTGACAAAGAAGGAACCAACACGGCTGAGACCCTGATTTGGACTTTTAATCCAGAACTGTGAGAAAATAATTGTCAGTTCATTAAAGCCACCCATTTGTAGTATTTGTGTTATAGCAGCACCAGGAAACTAAGACACTTGGGTTTTGTGACAATTTTGAAATTATTTCCATTCGTGTTGTTTGCATCATTCCACAAGTGGACCACCTGCCTTGTGTGTTTGCCATGCACACGCTCAGTCATTTCTACCAGTTCTACCTTCTTGGTGGGGATCCTAGTCCCTCACCTGCACCCTAGGACATTTTCTGCCCAGGAATTGCTGTTCTGAGCCCTTTCTCTCAGCCGCCATGATTCTGAAACTACAGCTGCTGGGCCTTCCTAAGCCCCTTAATGTGATGGACAGCAAGGGAAGCAGAAAGGAAAGGTAAAGGACCCCCTGGAGCTGGCTTCTGGGTAAAGAGCAGTGGCTCAGACTTTGCTGCTAACACAGATTCTTTCTGGTTGCTGTGGAATACGATTCAGGGAGTAATGAGGGAGCCCTGTTGTGTTCACCACACGCAGGCTTCATCAGTGCAAATTTTCACTCAGCAGATGAACACAGGCAGATGCACATTTCCTTCACCAATGAAATATTAAACATGACAGGTGCGTTACCCGTCAGGAAAGGCTGCATACAAAACGCATGTGTAAGTCACGAGGTCTTCCCCACCTTGCTCCTCCCGCTTGGCTGGGTTCTGGGAGATGGTATTCCTCCTGCAACTTTGCTCAGGTATTCAATTCCTAAAGTTATGGCCAACGGTATCCTTAGGAAGATAATTTAAAGGCTTTTGGCTTTAAATTAAGAATCCATTAAGATAATAAAATGTTTTCTTCAAGTTTATTGTTATTCTGCCTAAGGGATCTTTGGGGGAACACAGGATAAAAACTATGGAGAGAAAGATTCCCGTCACTATGGAAACAGATTCATTTATTTTTATGGGCTGATTTCTAATTCCTCTCTCTGGGCAAAGCTCCCACTACTAATTTCTGATGTTAGGAGATTATGCTCATTCAGAGGATATTCTGCTGCTTGGGATAGCATTTCCAGTTTATTTGAAGAGAGGGTGGTAGGGGAGTGAGGGGTCAATAAAGAGCTAAGATGTATAAGAATACCTTTCTAAAGGTTTGATTGCAATCAGAATAGCCAACTGATTAGAGTGAGGGATGCCATAGTCAGAATTTGCTGTCAATATAGGAAAATGTAGCCCTTCAATAGTTACTAGCTTGACATCAACTCTCTAAAAATGCAAAACATAAAGAGAAGAGGTTTAAGAAGCATGAGATTCTATTTACTGCCTACGGTCAGTGTTACGGATTGAATTGTGTCCCCCAAAAATGAGTGTCAACTTGGCTAGGCCATCATTTCCAGTATTGTGTGGCTGTCTACCATTTTGTGATCTAATGTGATTTTCCTATGTGTTGTAAATCCTACCTCTATGATGTTAATGAGGAAGGATTAGAGGCAGTTATGTTAATGAGACAGGGCTCAATCTACAGGATGAGGTTGTATCTTGAGTCAATCTCTTTAAAGAGAGAATCAAGCAGAGAGGAGGGGGACCTCATACCACCAAGAAAGAAGAGCCAGGAGAAGAGTGTGTCCTTTGGACCCAGGCTTCCTGTGTTGAGAAACTCCTAGACAAAAGGGAAGATTGATGACAAGGACCTTCCCCAGAGCTGACAGAGAAAGGCTTCTCATAGATCTGGGGCCCCGAATTTGGGCTTCTAGCCTCCTAAACTGTGACAGAATATATTTCTCTTTGTTAAAGCCTTCCATTTGTGGTATTTCTATTATAGTAGCACTAGACAACTAAGACAGCCTAAAACTTTCTGACGTATCCTAATTGCGTATATAGTAGCATGAAGGGTGGCATTCTTTAGGAACCATGATTTATTTCATGTCAATTATTTTTAACCACCCAGGTCTTAAAGTCTGTGGTTTATATTCTCTAATGGAATGCCAAATTCTATCTCTTATCAGCAAGTTTTTTTTTTTTTTTTTGTGGATAAGTTACTGTGTCTCACTTCCCCTATTAGTAAAACAGCAACGGTAATATATAGAAACTTTAGGAACAAAGGAGGATTTCAGGCTAAACTCTTGGCCTAAAAAGTGTTAGAGATATAAGTAGCACATTGATGACTTAACTCAATCAGCTCTAGGAGATGGTGTGTTGTTGCTTCTTTGCATGTAAGTGACACCATTCCTTGTCATTCAATTTACTGTGCAATCCCATCAACTGTGAGGATGGCCAGTCACAAGTCTTTGGATCAGAATGTGTTCAAGGTTTTGGAATGCAGAATGGAGAAATGGATGCAGAATTGATGGAAAGATTGGTGGAACAAGTCATCCATCAAGTCTGAGTGAGCATCTGCCACTCCTATTTCAGGCAACTCAGACATTAACCATCAGTCCTGGAGAACCACTGGAACAAAGCCAGTGAAAAAATGACTCAGCAAGCTGGGGTTCAGTAAAGTTCAGTGTGTGTGTATGTATGTGTGTGAAGAAGGCCACGGGTGTGGTAAAAGTTTCCCTGGATTGGATTCTCTATCCAATCTGTAATACAGAAGTAAAATTATTCTAAGAACTAACTTTAAAATGTCTAGAGGTTATATAGTTTCACATTGCCACACATTTGACATCTGGAGAAACCTGGATGTTTGACCAATTTCTTCATTATTATGTTTGATACAGATGCTGTTCTTTGCTTATTTCAGTGCAAATATGCACACAGCCCTTTAGGGGGCTGTTCACCCCCATTTACCTGCCTGCCAGTCCACAGGACTCTAAATGATACTGAGAGCAGAATGCAGAGTTAGGTAAACATATGTGTAACAGAAGACAAGATAACTAAACATGGGATAGAAGAAAGGTGATGTAATAATATATATTCCAAGGCCACATTTTCCAAAGTGGGGTGCAGGAGAGTAATATGTGATTTGAGGGTTTTGGTGTAAGTATTAGTATCCCTCTGAGTCAGAAATAAAAGCCTGTGTCTGTATAATAGAAATATGGAGCAATAACACACTAAACAAACATAAAAAATCTTCATTTCAAGACAATAAACATATATTGAAAGATAATGTGCAAGGCACTATACAGGAGACAAGAAAACATCACACAGTCCTTGCCCTCAATGACTTTATAGTCCAGTAGAGGACCTACTAAAAAAACCAAACCCATTGCAGTCAATTTTGACTCATAGCAACCCTATAGTAAGAGTAGAACTACCCCACAGGATTTCCAAGGCTGTAAATCTTTTTTTAAATTAAAAAAAAAAAAGACTTTATTTATTCATTTATTTATTTTTATTGTACTTTAGATGAAAGTTTACAGAACAAACTAGGTTCTGATTAAACAGTTAGTACACATATTGTTTTATGACATTGGTTAACAACCCCACAACACGTCAACACCCTCTCTTCTTGACCTTGGGTTCCTTGTTACCAGCTTTCCAGTTTCCTCCTGCCTTCTAGTCCTTGCCCCTGGGCTACTGTGCCCCTTCAGTCTCATTTTGTTTTATGGGCCTATCTAATCTTTGTGTGAAGGGTGAACCTTGGGAGTGACTTCGTTACTGAGCTAAAAGGGTGACTGGGGGCCGTACTCTAGGGGTTTCTTCAGTCTCTGTCAGACCAGTAAGTCTGGTCTTTTTTCGTAAGTTAAAATTTTGTTCTACATTTTCCTCCAGCTCTGTCTGGAACCATCTATTGTGATCCCTGTCAGAGCAGCTGATGGTGGTAGCATCTAGTTCTACTGGACTGTCTGGTGGAGGCCGTGGTGAATGTGGTTTATTAGTCCTCTGGACTAATCTTTCCCTTGTATCTTTAGTTTTCTCGATTCTCCTTAGCTCCTGAAGGGATGTGACCAGTGTTGTACCTTAGATGGCCGCTCACAGGTTTTAAGACCCCAGATGCTACTCACCACAGTAGAATGTAGAACATTTTCTTCATAAACTATGTTATGCCAATTGAGCTAGATGTTCCCCAAGACCATGGTCCCCATAGCCCTCAGCCCAGCAATTCAGTCCCTTAGGGAGTTTGGATGTGTCTGTGGAGCTTCCGTGACCTTGGCAAGGCTATAAATCTTTATGGAAGCAGACTGCAACATCTTTCTCCCACAGAACGGCTGATGGGTTTGAACCACCAACCTTATGGCTAGCAGCCAAAAGCTTTAACCACTGTGCCACCAGGGGTTGAGAATATGTACATAAAAACAATGAATCACTGGAAAGAGGAAGAAGGGAGGAGGAGTCAGGTGATGCTAAGATTCTTACTTGACTGACTAGCAAAAACTGTGAGAGGATGAGCAATTAAATATTTTTCAAATATTACGAAAGGAACATGTGCTCACGCCTGCCTGTCACCGCCCCGCCCAGGGAAACGATATTAAGAGTCTGCTGAAGAGCTTTCTACGTCTTCCCCAACGTCCGTTTAAGCACACAAACATATATACACATATAGTTCATGGTTATTTTTGGTTTGTTTTTGCAGTAATGGGATAATATTATACATTTTATTTTGCAACTTGCTTTTTTTACTTTAGAATGTATCATGAACATAGAATTGCTGCATAACTGCCATAATACACAGGCATTCATTCCCCCCTGGTGGGCATTCAGGTCATTCCCAGTTTCCCTTCACTACCAACAATAAACATCCTTACTCGTCTACCATTTGCCATTCACTCAACTCCAATTCATGGTGGACCTCATGTGTGTCAGAGTAGAACTGTACTCCATAGGGTTTTCAATGGCTGATTTTTTAGAAGTAGATCACTAGGCCTTTCTTCCATGGTGCCTTTGTGTGGACTCGAATCTCCAACCTTTTTGTTAGCAGCTGACCATTTAAATGTTTGCACCACCCAAGGACACCATACCCTTATATAGAGAGATGCTTTGATTTCAATAAGATAGAACCCAAAGGTGAGATTGCTGGGTTAAAGGGTATATGTACTTTTAATTATAACTTTGTCTTCCAGCTTTCTTTTCAAAGAAGGTAAAGCAATTTGCATTCCAGCAACGATATGTGAGAATTCCTACCTATAATAAGCAATTGTGAGAATTGGTAACCTGGGTGGAGCAGGGGAAGGAGAAGAAAGATAGTATGATTTCCGGCACACTCTCTCTAAGATGTCTGTTGGGCACTTGTATGACAATACCTAGCAGATATACTCAGCAGGCAGGGAGATGTTTAGCTTTGGCACTAGAGACCAAAGTATAAGTGAGGACATAGGTGATGAGGGAAAGTCATTGGAGTGGACGGGATAGCTCTAGCTCTTGGGGCAAGAATGGAACAGAGAAGAGGAGCCACTACAGATAACCTGAGGCAATCCTCCTATCAAGGAACTGAGTGGAAAAGTTAGGAATCAGCAAAGAAGGCTGAGGATGTGTCAGAGAGATAGGAGGGAAACAAAGAAAGTGCAGACTATGGGAAACAAGAGAGACGGTTTCAAGATGCAAGGTGTGGACTAAGATGCCAAATGCTGCGTGCTATTGCCAATCATAGAAGAACACTGTTGTTGGTAGGTGCCTTTGAGTGGTCTGTGACTCATGATGTTTCCATGTACCTAAGAACAAAACACTGCCCCGCCCTGTGCCATCTTCATGATCGTTGGCATGTTCAAGTCTGCTGTTGTTGTGGCCATTGTGTATTTTGAATGTCTTCCAACCTAGGAGGCTCATCTTCCACTACTATATCGAATGATATTCTGCTGTGATCCACAGGTTTTCACTGACTAATTTTCAGAAGTGGATCACCAGGCCTTTCTTGCTAGTCTGTCTTAGTCTGGAAGCTCTGCTGAAACATGTCTGCCTTGGGTGACCCTGTTGGTATTTGAAATATCAGTGGCATAAGGTCCAGCATTATAGCAACACACAAGCCAACACTGTGTGACAGAATGACAGACAGGTGGTGGATAAAAACATTGCCATCATTATATCTTATAGCTGGGGCACAGAAATGGGAGTTCCAACCTTCCATTTAAATATTTTTTTTCATCTGTGTCAACTCTAAAGAATAGGGTGATACAGACGCATTAAATATACCTTCCCCAAAACCATCCCCAAAGCATCACAGCTATTGGTGCTCTCCTCCCCATTCTACAGGAAGTTCTTTAGCAAAGGTGCCAATAAGCAGGGAAATGGGCTTGAGTTTTATCAGGTTTCCCCTCCCCCACCCCTCCTTGTGGAAGAAGTACGGGCAATCACAGAATAAAAGGCCTTAAATCACTCAGTGAGCTGAAAAACAGGCTCTAAATTATCAAAAGCTGATTACATCTGTGCTGACAGAAACCCATGGAAATCGAGTCCTCACCTACCTGTCATCAAAAGCCCTCTAATGACAAGCTCTAAATATGTCTCCGCAGCACTCCATGTAATTATCCTCGTCATACACCTCGTGACACTGTCCTATGTCGGCGGCAGAGGGGACGCTGGGCAGGAAGTGACTCTGTCATAAATGGACACACTTACATACACACTTAAAATTTTTCAGCCTTCAGGGAACACTTACAATTCCCCACCTCCACCCACTTGTTTCCTTTATTTAGTGATGACCCAGCCCTGTTAATGGAGCCGCATGTGTAGAGAATAAGACTTCAGTGGAAAAGAATAGCCATTCGGTTCCATGTAGGAGGCCATACCCATGCTGGCCTGACAAGAAGACATGTGGAAGAAAGTGAGCTGTCCCACTCTGACCCTCACTGAGTCAGGTGACGCACAGGTGTCAGATGCTGCTCCTCAGATAGTTTTTTCGGAGGATGCTGTTTGCACAACAGTGATAAAGGCTACCACAGGAATTGCAAATTCATTTTGACTTACAGCAGTCACACTGGCTTCTGGAGGCTGGGTGGATTTGAGCTGCAGGAAAAAAAAAAAAGTCCAACTCTTTGCAATGCCTGAAATTAGTATGGATTGACAAAATGAAATAGCACAGTAGACTGGCAGATAGACGATAATTGCAGTCAGGCAACCAGGGCTGGGCAGCCCAGAGGAGGAAATTATCATTTTGATTGTGTGCAGGAGGATCTATTTATGAGTACAGGTTTCCTGGTAGAGTCAGACTGAATATTTTGTCTGGATATAAAAAACAAAATCTGGATAATAATCCACAGAGTTAGGTAAATGTTTTGTTCCAGTGCATTTTTCAACCTTTTCTGCTTGATGAAGAACAGTCCTATAGGAGGAGAAACGCTTCCAATTTATATCATTTACACCTGCAGTCTGGCAGAAGTTTTATCCCATTTTCTGTCAAAGAAAGGTCAAGTCCCTCCTTCCCACACACCCACTCCTGTCATGCCTTTTGCTCATCCTTCACCCACCTGGCTCACCTCCAGGAGAACATTGTCTCTGTTAAGAATGAGGAAGTGAGAGGACTGTTGGGAGGAGCAAAAAAATAAAAATAAAGTTGCCAAGGTGTGGACTCGAACTCCTGGCAACCCCATGCATGTCTAAGTAGAATTGTGTTCCATACGGTTTTCTATAGCTGGTTTTTTCAGAAATGGATTTCCAGGTCTTTTTTCCTATGTGCCTCTGGGTGGACTCCAGCCACCAACCTTTCAGTTAGCAGCTGAGCACTTTAACCATTTGTACCACCCAGAGACACTGTGGAGAGAAATAGCTAGCTGGTAGGCAGGAAGAGTGGTGATACTTGCCCACGAGGCAACAATGCATTGGACTTTGGAATCAGGCGGACCTGAGCTGAAATTCCATCTCAGCCACTTAGAAGGTACATGACCTCGGTCGGGCAAGTTACATAAGTTTGTTTCCTTATGCGTAAAGTAGAGAAAATAATACCCTCTTCTTATGGCTGTGGTGAGAATAAAATGGGAAAATTAATAAGCAAATAAATGGACACATGCACACCCATGCGTACAAATATTTAACGTTCCTGGCACGTAGGAGGCTCCATCACAGTATAATAATTAGCTTGCAGATCTATAAAATCCTATAAAAATGTGCCTGAGTTGTTGACTTTGAAGTAATGAGTCAATTTTTTTTTAAATGTTAAATGCCAAAAGCATTACTCAAAAATGTTCCCTATTGTTTTTCTCATAAAACCCACAACTTTTTTTCCTATCAAGCTGGTTGGAAGGCTTGGGGAATGCGGATCCACCAGATCCCAGTTGGTAACTAGTTTAACTGCAGCCAGATTAGAGGAAATTATTCAAGAAGCTATTTTGACTTTTTTATGTGGCCCCGGTTGCCCACACCATCAATTTATTCTGCTTGTTCCATAGGTCCTGCTCTGGGACAATAAATTCCTTGTCAGCTCTCTCATGAAAACCCCTGCTCCCAGACTCCACCTTATACTGCCCCTCAACCCAGGTTCTGTTCATGTTCCCCATTTAGAATGGGCCTGGTAGAGGGTCCCAATCAAGAAACTAGTTGAGACAGGAAGGCTGGGGCTAGGGGAATGCCCACCTGAACCACTCTTAGAATGTGAAGAGCCAGAGAGGGGAGCCCATCCCACCTTCTCCACATTCCACACATATATGTTTAGCACATGATCGACGCCAGGTGCACAGCTAGGCATCAGGGACATAGTACTTCACAGGTCAACACCCCTTAGTGTCTAGTAAGGGGCATAGACATGGGAACAGCACTGTAACATTGTCATTATTACCCTTGATCTCGATTGGGGAAATAGAGGGTGCTCTGGAGGCTCTAGTGGCACAGTGGTTAAGAGTTTGTCTGGTAACCAAAAGACTGACAGCTCAAAAACAGCCCCTCCTCAGAAACCTTATGGGGCAGTTCTACTCCGTCCTATAGGGTTCTATGAGTCGCAATCGACTCAACGGCAACGGGTTTGGGTTTTTGATATGAGAGGTCCCTGGAAATCCTGGGTGGTGCAAACAGTTAATGCACTAGGCTGCTAACCCAAAGGCCGGAGGCTGAAGTTCACCCAGAGGCACCTTAGAAGAAAGGCCTGGTGATCTATTTCTGAAAAATCAGCCATTGAAAACTCTATGGAGTACAGTTCTACTATGACACACATAGTGTCACCATGAGTTGGAGTCAATTCCATGGCAACTAGTAAATGGTGGGAAGCCCCTGGCCCAAAATAGGGGAAATCACTAAAGACTTCCCTAAGGAAGTGGATTGAATACTAAGTAGGAGTTAGCCAAGCAAAGGAGGATGGGGTAAGCATAAGGACAGAAGAAAGTTTCTAACAGAGGAGATGAAGTGCACGGTGAGTGCGAAGTCTGGGGAGGCAATGCTGAGTTCATCCTCCAAGAGACAAGTGCTGGGGAGGTGGTGTAGCACAGTGTGTCTGAGCTAAATGACTCTGAAGTCGCACAGACCTAGGATTAAATTTCAGCTCTACAACCTACTCTGTTACCTCTTTATTACTTTCAGGAAGTTATTTAACCCCTAAAAACCTCAGTTTCCACCTCTGTAGAACATACAATAATGTCTACCTCTTGGGGTTATTATGGTGACAAAATGAAGTAATGTACAAAAACCATCCAACATCTTTCTTTCCCCCAAGTAAACACTTAGAAAGTGATCATTAGGATTATTAATAAGAATAACAAGATGAACATTAAGTTCAGATGGCAAGAATGAGGCTGTGGAAGGAAGATGCTACCAAGAGAGCTTGGCTGAATCTAGATCACAGTGGAATCAGGAAGGGAAGTGGGCACCATAAACCCCAGGTGATGCCACAACTACAATTTGACCATCCTATGTCTCCTCATTATTGGTTATCAGGCCCATGTCAGTCCATCAGCCCACTGAAAAGCACAGAGATGGGGATTCAGGCTCAGATGAACGGATTGCTATTTCTCAAGGAGGCCTTCAACTTCTTGTTGGAGAAATTCTTTGTTGCGTGGGACTGTTCCTCACACTGCAAGACATTAGCATCTCTTGCCTCATCTACTATATTCCAGTAGTTCCCTCCGTCTTTGTGATTACACTTTTCTAACCATCCTCCAGGGGATAGTACTGTCCACTACTGAGAACCACTACACTAGCTCATTAACCACAAACACTTTGAATTTGGAAGCATCTCCTAGTCAAAGAAAGTAGAAAACTCTTAGCCTAGCAGTAGGTTTAGAGAGAGGCTGAGAACTTCATAGTAGAAGGCTCCTTTGTGAAGGTATGTACTTCAGAATACATCCATGCTACAAATTCAAATTGATACAGTGCTTCAAAGGAAAAGCCAAATTAAATAAATGATATTCATGTTAATTGTACCTTTCTATCCTGTATTCACCCATAAAGAATAAATTACTTCAGTAAGAATAGTAACTTTTCATTTCTGATGTGGGAATAGACCAATTCTATATCTCTAGCAAGCAAACACAGAGAACAAGGCAGAAGTTGGGACAAATTATACGAGTGGCATAATTGTAGGTGTTTTTCAGAATTGTCAGCAAATTAATTTCTCAGGATATTAGAAAGAGTTATCCAGGCACTAGCTTCAGAGGAAACAAAATCTGGAGTTAATTCCTTACATCATCTTACAAAAATGATTCAAGGCTGATCAGATTTTGTTTGTCTTTTCAGCACTATTACTGGATGGACTGAAACTCCATTTCCTCCTATGTTCACCCACTTCCCCACAAGGAAATGATAAAACACCACAGCATATCCCATTAAGAAGATAACTACCGAGTCTCTAGCCAAGATAATGGGTCGGTAGAAACCAGGTTCCATTTCAGAGTCACTTTCTTCTGCCGCTTTGGGTTCAAATCACTCTCTGCTCTGTTAGCCCAACATCTCCGGGCCACAATCAGGCAGCTTCTAGACTTGGCAGGCACCCAGACCCGTGAGACTGAAGATGAACTCTGCCTCAAGGCCTGCTGCTCATCTTTTTGCCTCTCACACACTGTGCAAGCAGAACGTCCAGTGAAAGACAGCTTCATATGCTGCTTTACCTTTCAGTAGAGAGAGACTCTGAGCAGCCAGTCAGCTCACGCCTTGTCAGCTTCTGCTCCTCATCCGTTGGCCAAGTAAAGGAGGATGAGACCAGATGCCCAAGGGGGAATAATCAATTCTGTTCACGAACCACTGGCCATGTGAGCTTTACTATTTAAAAAGGTTGTTGTGTTTTACCTTCAGGGCAGAGAAATGATGTATATTTTGAAAAGGATTTTGAGGTATTTGAAGTAGATAATCAAAACTGCTACAGATGTATTAAAAATCCACAGTGATAAACAAAGAATTATGCATGGTTACCTAGCCACAAAACCTACTTTCAGTCCAACTGAATTAAGCATTAAGAAAAGAATGCCAAAGCACAGAGATGCTTGGGAACATGTGGCAGTAAGCAGTGTGCGTGCATGCACAGCTGTGACCTCGAGCAGGTCTTCATGGCTTACTTTATTTCTTTTCTATTTTTGACAAGGGAAAAAAAATGGATAATTTTCTCACCAGGAATTTCTTTTTGTGAAATATAGGAATAAAGGCTAAAGCAGATAATCAGCTATAAAAAAATAAAAACAGATAATTTAAAATGTTTAAATGTTTTAAAGACATAAATATGACAAAAGACACAATAGCAGCCATTTCCTACAAGATTTTGTAAAGTTGGACTACTTCTTCAAAAATAAGGAGAGTCATATTAGTTCTCTACAAGGGTGCCAAGACAATTCAATGAAGGCAAAAATAGTTTTTTCATCAAACAGTGCATATCCATATGCGAAAGAATGAAGTTGGATCCCTTCCTCACACCATACCAAAATTTAACTCCAAATGTATCATAGATCTAAGTATTACAATTAAAACTAGAAAACTCTTAATAGGAAACATAGGAGTAATTCTTCAAGGCCTTTGCTTAGTCACTCCTTGTTGGACACAACTCCAAAAGCACAAGTGACAAAAGAAAAAACTAGCTAAATTGGACTTCATCAAAATTAAAAGCTTTTATGCTTCAAAAGACACCATCAAGAAAGAGAAAAGACAACCCACAGAATGGGAGAAAATACTTGTAAATCATATATCTGATAATGTACTTGTATCCAAAATACATAAAGAACTCTTACAACTCAATAATAAAAAGAAAAAGAAAACATTAGAAAATGGGCCGAGGATCTGAATAGACATTTCATCAAAGAAGATATACAAATGAGCAATGGTACATGAAGAGATGCTCAACATCATTACCCATTAGGGAAATACATATCTAAACCACAATAAGACAACCCTTTACATCCACTAAAATAGCTATAATAAAAAAGAGAGATAACAAGAAGTGTTGGGGAGGATGGGTAGAAACAGGAACCTTCACACATTCCTGGTGGGAATATAAAATGGTGCAGCCACTGTGGAAAACAGGCTGGCAGTTCCTCAAATGGTTAAACATAAAAGATTACTATTTAAAAACCAAAAACAAGCCATTGCTGCGGAGTCAGTTTTGACTCATAGCAACCCTATAGCATAGGGAAGAACTGCCCCACGGGATTTCCAAAGCTGAAATCTTTATGGAAACAGATTGCTACATCTTTCTCCTGCAGAGTGGCTGATGGGTGTGAACTGCCAACCTCTTGGTTAGTAGCCGAGTGTTTAACCACTGTACCACCAGGGCTCCTTAAGGTTATTATATGACCCAGCAATTCTACTCCTAGGTATATGCCCAAGAGAAATGAAAACATGTGTTCTCACAAAAATTTGTACACAAATGTCCATAGCAGCATTATTTATAATAGTCAAAAGTGGAAAAACCCAAAATGTTCATCAACTGATAAATGAGTAAATAAAATGGACATGTCCATATAATGGAATATTACTCAACAATAAAAAGGAATAAAGCTACAACATGGATGAACCTTGAAAACATATGCTAAATGAGAGTAGGCAAACTCAAAAGACCCCATGTTGTATGAAACCATTTCATGAACTATCCAGAATACGCTAATGTACACAGACAGAAAGTAGATTAATGGTTGCCTAGGGCTGGGGGTGGGGGAAATGGGGATTGACTGCTTAATGGGTATGGGGTTTCTTTTTTTTTCCGGGGTGATGAAAATGTCCTGAAATTACATAGTGGTGATAGTTCCACAAGTTTGCTTCCTAAACACTGATAATATTAATTATGTGTGCATGAAATATATGAATTTATTTAGTGATAACTATATGCTCAGCTGCTAACTGAAATGTTGGCAGTTCAAACTCACCTCACAGCTCCTCAGGAGGAAGATCTGGTGATCTGCTTTGATAAAGATTACAGCCAAGAAAACTCTATGGGGCACTTCTACTCTGTCACATGGAGGTCACCGTTAATCAACTCAACGGTATAGGATAACAACAACTAGGTGCTAGGTACTGCGTGTGCAGATGTGGTTAAGGGTGTAAACTCTGAGTCAGACAGCCTTAGTCCACCATTTACCACTTAAGTAACCTTCAGAAAGTCTCTTAATTTAGTTTCTTTATCTATAAGTGACAATAGAGCACCATGCTACTGGGTTTGTGAAGACTAAATGAGTTAATATACATAAAACTCTGAGAATAGTGATTGGCACATAATAAGCACTAGATAAGAACTGATGCATTCATTGGCAAAGAATAATGAATATAACATAGACTGCCAAAAGAACAAACAAATCAGCCTTAGAAGAAACAGGGTAAGAATACTCCTAAGAAGTGCGGAAGGTGAGACTTCAACTTGCTTACTTTGAACATGTCTTTCATCAGGAAAGACCGATCACGAGAAAAGGACATCACATTTGGTAAAGTAGAGGGCCAACAAAAATGAGGGAAGCCCTCAATGGGATAACCCAAAACCCACTGCCGTCGAGTCAAGCGACCCTATAGGACAGAGTAGAACTGCAATGGGATAGGTTAACGCAATAGTCACAACAATGGACTCAAAGAAACCAATAACATGAAGATGGTGCAGGACCAGACACCACTTCCTTCTGTTATATACAAGGTCCCCGTGGCTTGATGGCAACTAACTACAACAAGTATTTTTGATTATTAATCCTCAAAAGTCTTCATTTATTAAATGTTTTAACAAGTCTTTATCGATTTTCTAGGAGTCCCGTGAGACATTAATCCCATTTTAAAGATGGGAATATTTATGTTTAGAGAAATTGCATCAGAGTTACACAATTTTCAAGAAGTAGAGTTAGGTTTAGATCACAGGTTTGTTCCCAAAGTGCATGTTCATAACCAGTTGTTTTGTTTTGCTTTTTTATTCCCTATAGGAATGATAACATAGATCACATTTATTGAATACTTGCTCTATGCCAGGTACTTTTTGTATACTATCTCACTTGTCCTTTACCACACCTCTGCTAGGTAGATGTTATCATCTCTATCTCTACAGTGGAAAATCCAAAGGAAGAGTTGAATTCCTTGCCTAGGTCATAATGTTGGAAACTGGGCAGAGCTGGAGTTTAAGCCCAAGCCCACCCAACTCCAGAATCACCATTCTTTCTCCTAAATCTTGCTGTCTCTGTCATCGGGCCCTTGGGATGATTCTTTAATGAGTCTCTGGGATGTGCCCTTTTCTTCCATTTTCCATGGGCACCATGCTGCTCTGATAATTCACACCGGGATTTCTCTACGAATTTTTGGTCGGACTCATTTCCATGAGTGTCACCCTCTCTCCAATCTGTCTTGCAATCACCAGCTTCCTTTTTCTAACAGACTACTTCCATCATATCTCTTCATCACTTAAGAACATCCTGTGCCTACAGAACCAAAGCCAGGTATGTCTGTGTAGAACTTGTGGTTCTCCATAATATGCTCTCTCTAACTCTGGCTGCATACTCCAGACCAGTTAAATAAGAATTCCTGGGGATGAAACCAGGCATCAGTGTTTTTGTTTTTTGTTTTTTGTTTTTTAAATCATCTGTAGGTGATTAAAATGGGTGATAAAATTGAGAAGCACAGAAGTAAGCCAATTGGCTCCACAACTTAAACTTCCCTTCTAATTATTAGGCTAATCTCTTTATTGTCTATTATATCCACCACATTTGCTCACACAATCCTACCCTTTCTCATTGTTGGGACTTTGCCCAGGAATAATACCTTCTCCTTTCCTCTCTGATAATTCAATTGTCCCCAACCTGCCAGACCTTGCCCCTTCTCTACCCACTCCAGGAAGTCTTCCTTAAAATGCTGACCTTTAAACAAACCCTATATCTAATTATATCTAAATATATACTTACAGTCTAGACAATGCCGTTGGGTGCATGATAGTGCAATACTTTTTCTTGCTCTCTAACTACTCTACAAACATTGGTCTACAGTTCCTCCAATAATATGAAACACTAGTGCCAAGATTTTTCCTTGGACACATTGTTATTCCATTGATACTTTTTTCCAACTCCTCAGTACCCCGCATCCTTAAGATCTAACTTGCGCATTTGTTTCCTCTCTCTGGAACCTTGCAAACCACCCTTCTCCAGAAGCTTTTGACCTTTGTGCTACCACTGTGCATTCCTTAAAGAGACCCTGCATTTTCACTCTCCCAGGCTCTGGCTAGTGCTGTTGCCTTCACCTAGAATTCATCTTCTAATCTGGCAAAGTTCTATTTCTCTTCAAGTCTTCCTCCTCTCTCAACTCTTTAATGATTCTTCCCTTGCCAGACAGAACTAAGGGTGCCTTCCTTCATGTCCCTATTGCACTTTACTGACACCACTCATATAAAACATAACAGGGTATTATAGTTAGTAGACCTCTGCTGATTTTAAACAAGGAAGCATGGCAAATGTGCAGGTTGCAAAATAGTGGCTCACTCAAACATAATAAAGCAAAACTGCTGCTGCTGTGTTTTCCTTAGGAGCCTGGCAGCAAAGTGCTGTTGAACTGAAAGATCATTTTCACAGTTCATAACACCACTGAAGAGGAATTGGGGGAGGGGCGCTGGCTGGCCTTCAAAAAACCCTGGCCCAGGATGGCTGCTATTTTGTGTGTGTCCTGTGTGTAGGTGTGTGGTAGCTTCCTTTCAAGAAAGGTGCAAGGAAAGGAGATGGTGGAAAGGCAAGATGTGCCAAATGTGCCCCCCTCTTTGAAGTCCATCCTTGATCAGAGATAAAAAGAGCCTTGCACTGACAGAGGGGGCTAAACTTAAAAGCATGATGCTTTAAGCAGGTACACATAGTAGAAGTTTCTTTAAAAAAAAAAAAAATTCTAGATTCAAAATAACCGTGGAATATTCCATTTTAGAAAGTCACCAAGGGACTCTGTGACAAATAAGAATTCCACACTCAGGAGGATCTCATCAATAAGGGACTCCAGATCCCTCCTCTGAGAAAAATACTCTTCCACTCCTCCAGAGGACTAAAAAATTAATTGCACATTTCAAAATCAAATTGAGGCACAGTTGCTGCTATAAAAGTCGATGAGCTGAGTTTTTTAATCTTGAAAATGCCATTCTCCGATTGCCACAATAACACATTATAATAAGGATAATTGGTAGAGGGGAGAAAGCATATAGCATGAGACTGTAACTCTGTTGAGAATCTCCTGATCAGGAATTTAATGGTATGTAAAAAGTTACCTAATCTATTTCTCGTGCACCTGAAAACTCATTTTCATGTTTCTTTTTCTCAAGACCCTTTAAAAGATTCCAGAAACGAATTTCGGGCTCTCAAGTTCCCTCTTCAACATGTGACACTGATGAACTAACACACAGGTTTTAGAAAAGATTTCCAATCAGCATGATTCCCATCTCGGCAAGATGAATCTTTCCCCCACTTCAGCCAAAGTTCATTAAAATTAAAAGCCAGGTCTTTCCCAAACAAGCATTCATACTGTGTGATTTGTCCTGACTTGCCTATAATATTTCTCCAGCTCTAATCAAGTCATTCCCAGGATGAAAAATGTTCAGTGATAAAGACACATGCATAGGAATTGAGGTAGAGATCAATCGACTCAGGCTGGAAAAATGAGGAAAGGCAGAGGAGATGGGATTTCTTGGACAAGTGGGCTTTGTATGTGTTTTGGAAAATGAGTGTATTTTGATATCTGGAGAGAAGACAGTGATTCCAGATAGGAAGAATAGCATCAACAAATGCTCAGGGGTAGAAAGAAACTTGTCACTGGCAATGTGACAGGTATAGTTTGCTGGCTGTCGGTCATTTCCCTCTCCATTCTTCCCACCTGGCAGAGCCCATCTCCCACTATATAGTCTAAAAATGCCAGCTAATTCCTCTCCCAATTGACTTTGCAGCTGGGACATGGACATTCAAACCTGTCCTGGCACATAAGGAAAAGTCTACTAAGGGATTCTGGGAAAGGTTTTCTTCTGTTATAAACAAGGAGAGACATACCGGGAGATGTACTAGGATACTACTCTGAAAGGATGTAACCTCTGGAGATGGAGTAGCCATCCTGTACTCATGAAGAGGACACAAGAGAATTACAGGGATGCTGCCCCTGAACCCTTGAACCAACCCTGCAACTGCCTTCCTTAGACTTCTTTTTAGGTAAGACAATAACTCCTATAGTTTAAGCCCATTTTAGTTGAATTTATTACTCGTTGGGTTGAGAGAAGAGAACGATCCTGCTAATGGAACAGATTATGTTAGTGAAACAGAGAAGGTCCAGGTTTTGGAAAAGGCCTTTGAAGGTTTTGAAGAAAGTAATGTAGGAATATGGAAAGATAAAAAGAGAGAGTTAAAGATAAATTCTGGGCTTCTAGGCTGGGAGCCCATGAAACTCATAATAGCTATAAGGAGTATAGGTGACTTTTTCCTCAGTATGTGAAAATTTATTTGTTTTGTAGGCCGATCCCTACGAATTTACAGAGTTACTTAGTGAGGAATCAGCCCACTCTGGGGAGGGATTGTTCCCTAAAACTGCTGAGAGTGGAAGTGGGTATGGGGTAGCAACTGAAAAGACCCTTAGAAGGGAACCCTGTCAGCGGGCAAGGTGGATATTAATACGTGCCGTTAAAGTAGGTATATGTATTGTTTAAATGAGACCTCGAAGTGTGGAAACCAGTGGCCAAAATATATTCATGTGAACTGTTGCTATATGGTGACAGTTTTATAATAATTCAAGTAAAACTCTTTAGAGCAGTGAAAACTTTGCAAGCTGAGAGTACGTACTAGTTTTGCAGCGCAATAGCATGGGGACCTCATATCTGGACCCAACTCTACCGACTGACCTAGACAATTCAGTTAACTTCTCTGGGCCTTGACGGTATTAGCCCTACAGTGCTGAGGATTTGATTAGAACAGGGAATTTTCTTTCTTTTCCTCTTATTTAGCAGTGGAAATTTTTGTTAAGAAAAATCGTATTCAAACCTTCAATATCTAATAATAAAAATTATACCAATAATAGTTAATAAATATTAGGTGCTTGGAATCTGCCACATGTTGTGCTACGTACTCTAGGTGGGCTATCTCATTTAATTCTCACTGAGAACAAGCCTATGAGAAAAGGAATTTTATTATCATTGTCATTCTATAGTTGAGAAAACTGAGGCACAGAGAAGTTAAGAAATTTGCCCAATTTCACATAGCTTTTTTTTTTTTCAGTAGAGTAAAAAAAAATTTTTTTTTTTTTAGTAGAGGGCAGATAATCGACTCTTCAGACTTGACTTTTAGACTCCAGGTTAAATGGAAGTCCTGTTTGGCATAGTTTTTTGTGTGTGTGTGTGTGCGTGTGTGTGTGTGTGTGTGTGTGTATGTATTGGGGGAGGGGATATGTGAAGTTGTTAGCATATTTTACCCAAATAACGTGCCCTTTCTACGTTTATTTGCCAACCACACCCTCCCCCCCACAAGATATTTTTGTAAGTGTGCTATTCTAATTTTTTTTTTTTACAGCAACGTGTAAAAAAAACTGGCATAGCAGTGCTTATGAAATATACCTTGTGGGGGGAGGGCATGGTTGGCAAACAAATGTAGAAGGTGTGTGTTATTTGCACAAAAACATGGTAATACAGTGGAGTCCAGAAAATCTGACTTTCTCTTCAGTCCCTGAGACAGGCCTTATGGGACTCTTAAGAGGCCTGGAATCACAGAATGAAAAACTACCAACTCATATTGGCTTGTTGTTGTTGTTGTTGTTAGGTGCCATTGAGTCAGTTCTGACTCACAGCGACCCTATGCATAACAGAACAAAACACTGCCCGGTCCTGTACCATCCTCAAATTGTTGCTATGCTTGAACCTATTGTTGCAGCCATGTGTCAGTCCATCTCGTTGAGGGTCTTGCTCTTTTTTGCTGACCCTCTACCAAGCATGATGTCCTTCTCCAGGGACTGATCCCTCTGACATACCCAAAATATGTGAGACGTAGGCTTGCCATCCTTGCTTCTAATGAGCATTCAGGTTGTACTTATTCCAAGATACATTTGCTCGCTCTTTTGGCAGTCCATGGCATATTCAGTATTCTTTGTCAACAAATTCAAAAGCATCAAATCCTTAACTTCAATCTTTTTTCCATTTATCATGATGTTGCTTATTGGTCCAGTTGTTAGGATTTTTGTTTTCTTTATGTTGAGGTGTAATCCATACTGAAGGCTATGGTCTTAGATCTTCACCAGTAAGTGCCTAAAGTCCTCTTCACTTTCAGCAAGTAAGGTTGTGTCATCTGCATAATGCAGGTTGTTAATGAGTCTTCCTCCAATCCTGATGCCCCATTCTTCATACAGTCCAGCTTTTTGGATTATTTGCTCAGCATATAGATTGAATAAGTATGGTGAAAGTATACAACCCTGACGCACACCTTTCCTGACTTTAAACCATGCAGTATCCCCTTGTTCTGTTTGAATGACTCCCTCTTGATCCACGTACAGATCCCTTATAAGCACAAATAAGTGTTCCAGAATTCCCATTATCCGCAATGTTATCCATAATTTATTATGATCCACACAGTCGAATGCCTTTGCATAGTCAATAAAACACAGGTAAACATCCTTCTGGTGTTCTCTGCTTTCAGCCAGGATCATTCTGACACCAGATATCTGTGGTTCCACGTCCTCTTCTGAATCCAGCCTGCATTTCTGGCAGTTTCCTGTCAATATACTGCTACAGCTGCTTTTCAATGATCTTCAGCAAAGTTGTGCTTGCATGTGATATTGTTCTACACTGTTCTATAATTTCTGCATTCGGTTGGATCACCTTTCTTGGGAATAGGCATAAATATGGATCTTTTCCAGTCAGTTAGCCAGGTAGCTATCTTCCAAATTTCTTGGCATAGATGAGTATCCGTTTGTTGAAACATCTCAACTGGTATTCTGTCAACTCCTGGAACCTTGTTTTTCACCAATTCCTTCAGTGCAGCTTGGACTTCTTCTTTCAGTACCATTGTGATTCCTGATTATATTTACCTCCTGAAATGGTTGAATGTCAACCAATTCTTTTTGGCATAGTGACTTTCTGTGTATTCCTTCCATCTTCTTTTGATGCTTCCTGTGCCAGTTAATATTTTCCCTGTAGAATCCTTCAGTATTGCAACTTGAGACTTGAATTTTTGATTCAGTTCTTTCAGCTGGAGAAATGCTGAGTGTGTTCTTTTCCTTTAGTTTTCTATCTCAAGGTCTTTGCACATGTCATCATAATACTTTGTCTTCTTGAGCCATTCTTTGAAATCTTCTATTCAGCTCTTTTACTTCATCATTTATTCCTTTTGCTTTAGCTACTCGACGTTCGAGAGCAAGTTTCAGAGTCTCTTCTGACATCTACTTTGGTCTTTTCTTTCTCTCCTGTCTTTTTAATGACCTTTTGCTTTCTTCATGTATGATGTCCTCGATGTCATTCCACAACTCATCTGGTCTTTGGTCATTAATGTTCAACGTATCAATTCTCTTTTTGAGATGGTCTCTAAATGCAGGTGGGATATACTTAAGGATGTACTTTGGCTCTCTTGGACTTGTTCTAATTTTCTTCAGTTTCAACTTAAACTTGCATATGAATAATTGATGGTCTGATCCGCAGTTGGCCCCCAGCCTTGTTCTGACTGATGATACAGAGCTTTTCCATCATCTCTTTCCACAGATGTAGTTGATTTGATTCCTGTGTATTACATCTGGCAAGGTCCATGTGTACAGCCGCTGTTTATGTTGGTGAAAAAAGGTATTTGCAATGAAGAAGTCATTGGTCTTGCAAAATTCAGTCTTGTGATCTCCGGCATCGTTTCTATCAACAAGACCATATTTTCCAACTACCAATCTTTCTTCTTTGTTTCCAACTTTTGCATTCTGATCACCCGTAATTATTAGGGCATCCTAATTGCATTTTCGATCAATTTCAGACTGCAAAAGTTGGTAAAAATCTTTAATTTCTTTATCTTTGGCTTTAGTGGTTGGTGTGTAAATTTAAATAATAGTCGTATTAACTGGTCTCCCTTGTAGGCATATGGATACTATCCTATCATTGACAGTGTTGTACCTCAGGATGGATCTTAAAATGTTCTTTTTGATGATGAATACAGCACCATTCCTCTGCAAGTTGTCATTCTCAGCATAGTAGACCATATGATCTTCTGAATCAAACTGGCCAATACCAGTCCATTTCAGCTCACTAATGCCTAGGATATCGATTTTTATGCATTCCATTTCATTTTGATGATTTCCAATTTTCCTAGATTCATACTTTCTACATTCCAGGTTCCAATTATTAATGGATGTTTGCAGCTGTTTCTTCTTATTTTGAGTCATGCCACATCAGCAAATGAAGGTCCTGAAAGCTTGACTCCATCCAGGACATTAAGATTGACTCTACTTTGAGGAGGCAGCTCTTCCCCAGTTGTCTTTTGAATACCTTCTAGCCTGAGGGGCTCATCTCCTGGCACTATATCAGACAATGTTCTGCTGCTATTCATAAGGTTTTCACTGGCTAATTCTTTTCAGAAGTACACAACCGGGTCCTTCTTCCTAGTCTGTCTTAATCTGGAGGCTCAGCTGAAACCTGTCAGCCATGGGTGACCCTGCTGGTACTCAAATACTGGTGGCATAGCTCCAAGCATCACAGCAACACACAAGCCCCCACAGTAGGACACGTTTTCACGTTGGTTAGGTGGCTATTTAGTTGGCTGCGTGGTGCAAACTGTTAAGTACTCAAATGCTAGCCAACAGACTGGCAGTTCGAACCCACTCAAAGGCACCTTGGAAGACAGGTCAAGCAATCTGCTTCCAAAAAGTCCACAGCCTTGAAAACCCTATGGAGCAATCTACTCTGCACACATGGTATCACAATGAATCGGAATCAACTTGACGGCAACTAAAAACAACAGGTAGTATTTTAGATCTATGAATTTTAATTTTCCTTGTTCTACTAGCTGCTTATTTTTGGCTCATTTTCGCTACTCCTTACGTAACTTTCTTAACCTGAGAAAGGTAAGGCAGGTCACATCTTCTAATTTGGATCAGCCAGAAAAGATGGACACCCACATGACAGGTGAACCACTGATTCCCACTAGGATAATAACCATTATAAGAGCTAACATTTACAGTATCATTATATGCCAGATACTACAATAAAGATTTCTATGTACATAAACTGGTTTAATTCTCACAGAATCTCAAGCACCTACCATGTTTTAAGTAGCTTTTCTTCTGGAAGTCTTTTGGGAACTCCTGGTCTGAGAGAAGTGTCCTGTAAGCTCCCATTATACTTTGTACAGATGTCTAACAAAGCACATAGCTAATTGTATTCAATTCATTTGACTCAAATCTGCCTCCCTGACTAGAGTATAACCTTTGTCTCATACATCTTTCTATTTCTAACTCTAAGCAGAGGGAATGGCATATAGTATATATCCACCCGCTCAAAAAAAAAAAAAAAAAAAAAAACAACCCAAATCCGTTGCGGTTGAGTTGATTCTGGCTCATAGAGATCCTGTAAGGCAGAGTAGAGCTACCCCATAGTATTTCCAAGGAACAGGTGATGGAGTTGAGCTGCTGACCTTTTTTGGTTAGCAGCTGAGCTCTTAACCATTGTACCACCAGGGCTCTGACACAGAGTATACACTCAGTAAATGTTTGCTCAACACTGGCAGATGGTTTCAATTAACTACCCCAAATGCTTCCTTAGCCCTTTCTCCCTTCGTTACCTCCACTTTAAAGACTGGAAAAGGTAATTGTTATCCCGTTTCTCAGAAATATTCAGGGAAAGATATTCTTCTTTCTGATATTATAAAGTTGCCTGGCAAGAAGCTCTGTGAGGATCTGATACTTAAAGCTACTGTAGCCATTTCATGACAGGCAAAGGCAAAGAGAATCACAGGAACCCAGAGCCAGATACTTGATGTCTTTCCAGGACTACCTGCTGTGTAAGAAAAAATAAGCTCCATTTGTTAAAACCACTACGAAATTTTCCTGTTGCTTGCAGCTGAACACAATCCTTCTTACATGTAAACATTCTGAAGTCAATAAATTTGGTCCCTAAACTCACAAAAGAAATAATATAGTACGGTATTGAGCTACTAGATAAAATGCAGGATGCCCCATTAAATCTGAATTTCAGATAAACGAAGAGTAAGTTTTAGTAAAAGTATATTCATTCAATATTTGGGACATACTTATATTTTAATTTTTTTCATTTGAACTTTTAATTTAACAGGGTGTCCTGTATTTTTATTTGCTAAGTTTGGCAATTCTTCTTTGGCAATTCTTCATGGATAGTGACAAGTAGCTTCTAAAAGAAGCAAAAGAGATGCTAAAAACAGAGACAGGGCTGGGCTTACACTATATTAAAAGACAAAAAAAGAAACAGAAAACACCATCCTAACAATAACCTCGTGAAATATAGAAAAATTCATTCCTGCTTTACAAGTTATTTGCCAAAGGTCAAACATCTGGTAAGTTAAGGGGCTTAGACCTGAACTCTCATCTCCTGATTTGTAGATCAGTGCTGTTTATCATACAGATTCTCAAATCAGGCACATCAGAATAACCTGAAGAGCTTGTTAAACCAGGTTGTTGGGTTTTCACCCAGCAATAGGTCCCGAGTATTGTTGTTAGTTGCGGAACAAAATGGGGCATGGTCCTGTGCCATCCTCATGATCGGTTACAGATTGGACAGTTGTGATCCACAGGGTTTTCACTGGCTGATTTTCAGAAGTAGGTTGCCAGTCTTTTCCTCCTAGTCCATCTTAGTCTGGAAACTCCGCTGAAACCTGTTCAGCATTATAACCCAGAAACCGTCAGCATTATAGCAACATGCAAGTCTCCACTGACAGGGCCTGAGGTTTATTGGCTGAGAATTGAACCCGGCTCTCTCCGTGGAAGGCAACAATTCTACCCCTGAACCACCAGTATCTCATTAGGTCCAGGGTTTAAAAAAAAAAAAAAAGACTCATAGCAACCCTATGGGACAGGGTAGAAATGCCTCATAAGGTTTCCAAGGCTGTAAATCTTTACAGAAGCCGTACCCCTCATCTTTCTCCCACGGATAGGCTGATGGATTCAAGCCACCGACATTTTGGTTAGCAGCCAAGCACTTTAACCACTGCATCACTAGGGATCCTAGATCTAGGGTAAAAAAAAAAAAAAAAAAAAAGATCTAGGGTAGGGACCAAGAATTTGCATTTCTAACAACTGCCCAGGTGATGTTGATGCTCCTTGTGCTGGGACCACACCTTTTGGAAATGACTGCTTTAGGTTGTACCAATCTTTTGTTGTTGTTGCTGGGTGCTGGGTGATGTTGGATTTTGACTCACAGCAACTCCATGTGACAGAGTAGAACTGCCCCATAGGGTTTTCTAGGCTGTAATCTTTAGGAAAGCAGATCGAAAGGTTTTTCTCCCACTGAGACGTCGGTGGGATAAACCGCCAACCTTTCGGTTAGTTGCCGACCCCTTAGCTGTTGCACCATCAGGGCTCCTAGCTCTTCCCTAACCAGACCAAACCAAACCCAGTGCCGTTGAGTCAGTTCTGACTCATCTGCCAGGCACTCCTTGGAAACTCTATGGGGCAGCTCTACTCTGTCCTGTAGGGTCGCTATGAGTCACTATGAGCTGACTACCCTCTTCCCAAGAAGAGGAAAACCTGTGTGTTATAGGAAAGCCAAAAGACTTCTAACATTAATTGCAAAGAAAAATATATAAACCAAACAAACCCTCTTTTTCTTTGAGTTGTATCATTTGGAGCTTGAAAGTTAAATGCACATATGGGGAAGCACTTCGGAATAAATGTGTTGTCTTCTACTTCATTCTCTTTGAACACACTGGTTTCTATTCATGCTATAGACGCTGCCCAAACAAGCTGGAGGTTTTACAAAAGTGTGGGAGGTCGGGGGTGGGGTTTGCATGTAAGAGCTTATGTGGGTGTGCAGCTTTTCTAGAGGACAAGCTGCAAGGAACTTAAGGGTCTCTACAAAACTACTCAGGGGAGTTGGAATTCCTCATGTCTTCATCTCCAAAAGCGTGTTTTAGTCACATCATGAAACCTAATCCTTTGGATGATAAACCAAGCGATGTCTCTCCTTTATCCAAAGTCAATTACATTCTCCCTCTGTCTTTTCTCCTTTCCTTGCCTCCCTCGTACTCCCACAGCAACCACCTACCAGACAGGAAGATAAAATAGAAACCAAGAGAGGAACAGCCAATTGTAAAGCAGTCAAGTGTGGCTGCCAAACCGCACATGGGTGAGGGTGGGGATGGAGGAGGGGCATGGAGGAGAAGAAAGTGCTATTTATTTTCTGAGTCTCTGAGCAGTAATTTCAGTGTCTACATAAACAGTAGCTGAGAGCATTAAAAACAAATACAATCATATTACAAATATGGGAAATACAGTTCCTATTTTTGGAGCCTTCCTCCATGGGTGAGCCCTGAAAGTCTTTGGGGGACTTCCAATGCTGCCCAGCCAACACTGACCCTCCAGCATGCCTACCAGGTCCCTCACTGCATTACAGCTTGGTCACTACCTCTAGTCTATCCAAATAGAATTTCTTCAGCTATGTTGAGGTTGTTAATGGTTCAGTGGTAGAATTCTTGCCTTCTATGCAGGAGATTCAGGTTCATTTCCTGGCCAATGCACCTGAAGCGTAGCCACCACTGGCCTGTCAGTGGAGTCTATAATGCAGAACAGGTTTCAGTGGAGCTTCCAGACTAAGACAGGCTAGGAAGAAAGACCTAGTGACCTTTCTGAAAATCAGCCAAGGAAAACCCTATGGATCACAACAGTCTGATTCCGTTGTACATGGGTCACCGTGAGTCAGAAGCCAACTTGACAGTAGCTAACAGGAAAAACATGGGACAATGAAGAGTAATTGGTTTCTTTTTTTTTTTTAATTTTCAAAAACATTAATGTTGCCAAAAAAAAAAAAAAACTAGAAAGAATAATATAACAACAAACACACTCCTATAATCTAGATATAGCAACAGTTAACATTCGATCATATTTCTTTGTCCAGGTTTTAGTATTTTGGTTTTGCAGAATTAATATGACAGTTAAAATCCTTTTTAGCCACTTATCCTTTTCCCATTATCCTTCTCAGGCAACAAGTATCATGAATTTTACATGATTCCTTCCATTTCATTTCTATTTAATTTTCCACATATAAATATGTACCACAAAACAATACTTCTACTATTTTTGTTCCTTTTGTTTATATAAATGATTCATACTGTTTTGTTCTTCTTCTTGTTTTCACTCAACATAATGTTCTTGAGTTTAACCCGACTGATTTAGTTCATCACTTTTAACTGCTTATTATATTTCCCAATTTCTCTATAAATGGACATTTAGGTTGTTTCCAATTTTTCACTCTTACAAACAATGCTGCAATACTCTTCCTTTTATGTGACTGTGTGTACACGGACCGGAATTTCTATTGGATATAGCCACAAAAGTGGGGTTCTTGAGATCGAGTTGTTGTATCTTGAATTTTTACTAGAAGCTGCTAATATCACTTGAGTGTATCAAATTACATTCCCAACAGTAATGGAGGACTGCACCATTTCATCCACATCCTGACAACCCTTGGTTTTTGCCAGTCTAACAGATTACAATAAAAGGCACCTAATTGTTGGTCATTTTGTTTGTTTATTGTTGCTTTAATTTGCATTTCCTTGTAAACCTTTGAGGTTTTCCCCAATTCCGATTTCCTTCTCTGTGAATTGTATGTTTATATCCTTTGCCTCTTTTTCTATGTGGTTACTTGCCTTTTGCCTATTGATTTGCAGGAATTCTTTTTTACATATCCTGAAAAATAGCATTTTATCTGTTATATATAAACACTGCAAATATCTTCTCCCTGTCCATTGTTTGTCTTTTCGCGATTTTTATAAATAATTGATTAATGTTGTTAGTTGTCATCGAGTCACCTACAACTCATGTTGACCCCATGTACAACAGAACAAAACGTTGCCCAGTCCTGCATCGTCTTCACAGTCCTTGGTATGCTCGAGTCCCTTGTTGCTGCCACTGTCTTTTGAATGCCTTCCAAACTACTGGGCTCATTGGCCAGCACTATATCAGATAATATTCTATTGTGATCCATAGGGTTTCATTGGCTAATTTTTGGAAGTAGATTACCAGGCCTTTCTTCCTAGACTGACCTGCTGGTATTTGAAATACCGGTGGTATAGCTTCCAGCATCATGGCAACACACATACCACCACAGTAAGACAAACTGACCGATGGGCTGTGGAATAATATTAGCTATATAAAAATGATGAAATAATTGAGCACAGTCCATGGGTTAGATACTATCACACACATTACCTAGCATAATCCTCCCAACAGTCTTTCAAGAGGTCGAGGGATAAAGAAACTGAGGCTAATAGCAAAGTTGTAACTGATGAATCAACATTTTAAGTTATATCTGAAAGTCACAAATCCACTGTTTATTCCACCAAAAGCCAGCATACTTTTTCATTCCTTTCCTCTTGCAGAAATATTGCAAATATTTATCACAATTAAAATGTACGAAGAGAATTTATGGCATCAGAAAGACATCAGCAAGCTTGTTAAAAGGCCAAAGATTTTTTTTTTTTCCTGTAGGGCTGAGGTGGCTCCCAGAAATGTGCATTTTCAACAGGCTCCCCAGGTGACTCTGATGTAGCCAGTCAGTGCAGCAGACTTGGAGGACACTCTTGGTGGAGAGCTGAGGAATCAGAGCACTTAGTGAGGGTGGCAGGGGTCCAGCGTAGGTCTGAGTATGTCAGTTACCTGTGTATTTTTGTTGTCTTTCTCCCATGCTAGTCTCTAGGCTTTGTGAGGCAAAGTATTGCCTCTTCTGCCTTCTCCCAGCAGGTAGCATATTGTTGTCCTTGTTGTTAGGTACCATTGAGTTGGCTCTGACTCATGGCTACCTTACCTATTACAGAACTAAACACTGCCTGGTCCTGCACCATCTTCATGATTGTTGGTATACTCACATCCATTGTTATGGCTATTGTGTCAGTTCATCTCTTTGAGAGTTTCCCTCGTTTTCACAGACCCTCTACTTTCAACCATTATGTCCTTTTCTAGTGACTGGTCTTTCCTGTATAATGTGTCCAAAGCAAATGAACTGAAGTCTCATCATCCTCAGTTCTAAGGAGCATTCTGGTTGTATTTCATCTACGACTGATGCATCTAGCATAGTGCCTGGCTAAATATTTCCTGAATGAAGAAATGCCCTTATATCACATTCTGTAGGCAATGCGTATGGCTAAGAGGAATCTCAGGAAAGCCTGCACTTAACCTCAAATACTGAACTTCCCTCTCTTGCCAAAAGGGAAACAAGCACCAATAATTCATTCCACGTGCCAAGTGCTCTTGGTCTCAGTTAATTAACAGTACTGACCTTCTTCACTGACAATTGTCGTCTGAAAGTACATATTATGAAAACAAGTGTTCCTAATTGTGGTTGTATCTACAAATGATAATCAATTCAGTGAAGAAGGAAATTTAACTAAACTCCTTAAAAAAAAAAAAAAAAAAAAACTCCTTACTAGGTAGAAATCTATTTGGAAACTGATGCTCAAGGGGTGCATATAAGGACCCCTTCAATACCATCTCTTTTCACCTTGTCCTGGTGGCACAAGACAGAACAAGTTCCTGAGAGCTTCATGGTTTATGACATCTCTTTGAAGCAAGCATGACTCATTAGGCCTAAGCTTTTAGTTGTGACAACTGCCTGCATCCGGTTTAGGCCATCCCAGTCTTTGATCAAAACTGTCAGTATTTCCGTTCATCTATTTATGGTTTAGTCATACAGTACTGAGAAGATCAGTGGGTCTTCTCCCAAGCAGACCAGCCAATAACACCTTCAAGCTAGGCAAGAATTTATCATGGCAGATCTAGGTGTGATGCAATGTTCCAGAGATGTTTGACAGGGAAGAGAAGAGATATAAGCATTCCTGAGAACTTTGTCACCTCCACCTATTTGCTGTGCTTTAAACAGAGAGGTATCTCTGAATATCTTCAACAGATATAATGAGGAGACACTTGAGAAGCCTAGCTGAGAGGAAAGTATGACAGAGCCACGGGGGAACGTGGTTCAGGGAGGTTCTTATTTCTCTTAGGTATTTTTTATTTTCACAAATAAAATTAAAAGTCCAAAGGAAAAGTGCCGGGATATTAAAAATCCTTATATGTTTAGTCAAGAAACACTTGGAGATGTTGCTGAGTTTGAAGATAGAGACCATGAAATCGTCTTTTCTATAGTTTTAGAAGGTTCTCTTGGGATCCTTATCTTCTCATCTCCAAAGGGTGTGGTGAGACTCAGTGGGGTGATCTGCAGGTGGCAGCTGGGATAGATCAGAGGTGGGTTGAGTATCTTCTCTGGAGGAGGGTCTAGAATTTATTCTACCTACCTCCCCCTGACCAGCAGTCAAGCTCAAACTTCTTCTGATCTTGAGAGCCATGGTCCTCTCTCTAACACTTCTCTGGAACAACCAGATTGAGGGGGATCTACATGGAACTGTTGTTTGGGCCTCCACACACGGTAGGCATATGTGAGAAGACCCTTACAAACATAATGCATAAGGAGTACATGAATTTCTTGGCTGATTTGTCAATTGACAGTAGAGTTTTCATAGCTCAGATGATTTGAATCCAGATTTTTTTTTTTTTTTTTTGGCCTATAAACTTATATATAACTTTCTGAAGATATTTTAAGCCATATCATTGTGATTAATTTTCACTTGAACCATAAAAACATTTTTTCCTATAGGCCTAACATTGTCTGATAATGATTTTCTGATCATTTTAAAGCTCTTGGCCTTGGAAACAGGAAGTGGGAAAACATACTGGAAAATCAAAAGGTTCAAATTTAGGGCAAAATCCAAGAGTCACAGAAGTTCTGGCACAATGTATTTTCTAATATTGAGCAACAGAAATAAAATTAGTCTAGCAATAGCTGGAAGAAAATAAGACTAGATTTTTAAAAAAAAAACCTTTGAGAAAAGAAAAGATCTCAATTGTTTCTTCAACTTAAAAAAAATAATAAACTAGGATGTATCAGGGCAAGCAACAAGGTAGAAGAGTGACTCTTGGTCTTCTTATCAAGGTTTTATTCATACTCTCCATTTCTCAAGAGCTCGCCACTTGAGATTCCGTCCCATGGTCCAATCTGAGTCACCTACTTTATGCTTCTCTTTTTATAAAAGCGCAGGCATGTGAGTGTGTGCGTGTGCATGCGTGTGTATGTGTGTGTAAGGGATAGCTATTTCATCAGTAGCCTCCAAAGGTAAGTCATTTCATTGTTTTTTTCATTCTTCGTTTTGAATCCAGTAATGAACTGTATCCATGCATTGATATGCAATTAAAATTGTCCATGAAATTCGGCATATAGTTTGGCAGCCCAGGCTGAAAGAAATCATGGTAGGTTTCAAAGAAATATAATACTTCTGCCTTCCTTTCTATTCCACTGCAATTTCCGTAAGAACCAGGAGTTGGGGGGTGGGGTAAGATGGGCAGAGGACACAGTCTTGGAGAAAGTAATTTTTACATACCAACCCTTATGATCTCTGAAAGTAGGATGTGTTCACTTCACAGTTCCATTGCTCTAGAATCCAAGACATGGTAGCAACCCTTCTTGGACCAGTAGTTTTCTCCATTCCCTGGCCGTACTCCATACCCCTAACCTCTACCCGCTATCTGACAAGTATGTCAACAAGATCAACGGTCATTTATTGAGGGCCTTCTGTGCCCCGGTACTGCACTTGGAACTTTACATTTGTCTCATTCAACCATCAGAATAGACATATGGCTTATGCAGTAACATTTTTATTATACAGCTGAAGAAACAGGCTCAGAATACAGAAGTCCTACAACTAAAGTGTTGTAGTTTCAAGATTTAAACTCAGGTCTTACTGATTCCAAAGCCCAAGGTTTCTTTTCTATATTACTTTGAGGAATAGACACAGCCTGAGGGTATAATAAATTTAAGTCAGATATTCTCTAATTTTTTCACCAAACTCTCCCTAAAGGTAGAGAGGAATGAATATGTCCAGGTGGGTGTGTCCACGCATGTGTTTACAGTTAGCGGATAAAGTATGCTTTGGGGGATGTTAATCTGAAGCATTCCACTGCATGTACATTATTTCTGTGAAATTTTCTATTTATCATAAAAATTCATTCTAATTTTGCATTTACTCCATAATATACTTATATTTGCTGTAATGTTAAAGAAAAGGGTTAAAAAATACTTGCCATTGACTAAGTAAATGTTCTAGAAAGATGTACCATGTTTATCCTACAGCTCTATGGGACCCAGGTACCTTGTCATTGACCTCAGGATTACTGTAGCCCAGGGTGAAAAGCAGAAAAAATAAATCCATCTCCATTATTATTATTATTATTATTATTTTTAATCTAGCATACCCATAGAGAGTAAATTAAATGCTAAATTCCCAGCAGGACACACACAATTATGATACATAGAGGCAACATGGTAGACTAAGAACCTGAGTTCCACCCGTAGCTCTACCATCAGCTGGTTTTGACATGGGCCTTGGTGGATGTTCACCTCCTGTTTTTCCATCTATAAAATGGGATGTGGGTAGTGGCCTAGATAATTTCTAATGTACTATTTAGTTTAAACAAGCTATGAATTTATGATACATGTCTAATGTGTTATAGCGAACAGAATATAAGCACTGGGATCAGGCAGACCAGAATGCAAGTCCCATTTCAGGCATTTAGTTTCTGCTTCCCCATCTGTGAAATGGGATATACCTCATAGGGTCACTGAGAAGGTTAAATGAGATAACATCTGTAAAAATATCCTACAGTGTCAAAATCTACACTGTGGCTGCAACAATGGGCTTAAGCATAACAACAATTGTGAGGATGGTGCAGCACCAGGCAGTGTTTCATTCTGTTGTACATGGGGTTGCTATGAGTTGGAACCAACCCAGTGGCACCTAACAACAACAACATGGTCTCATGGCAGATAGTTGGCACTCAAAAATGGTAGCTATTATTTTGATGATAAATATATTACATAGAAACGTAGGAGAAGTAACCAGGTTGTCCTACTGCGTTATCAGTTGAACTATAAATTGAAATATTATATCCAGGTTTGGATTAGGTTTTCTTGTCATATTCCTCTGGCACCATGTAGTTTTCCTTCAAAGCACTTACAACTTTTTTAATTTAATATCTGCCTCCCCAGGCTGCTATAAGCTCCATGAGGGTGGGAACCACATCTGTTCTGTTCACATCTATATTCCCAGAACCTAGCATAGTACCTGAGACTCTCATCCTTGGTGAATAAGATCAAACAGAAAAAGTGCAGGGCGGGATCAGCCATCTCACCCATACCAATGCAACATATCGATGCTGTGGCCACAAATAAAATAGAAATTCTCTCACGGTTGACAGATTGCCATCAGTTGTGCCTAAACGGCATTGAGGGCGGTGAATAAAATTTATGTTTGGCCTAGTAGATTGAAGGAAGCGAATCTCTGAAAACTCAACATATAAGGCATATCTGCCTATTTAAAACAATGCCCGTGGCATACCTTCTAACTTAAACAGTCCTAGTCTACAGGCACTGAAGGAGTCCCTGAGTAGCACAAATGGTTAAGCTATCGGCTACTAACTGAAAGGTTGGTGGCTTGAATCCACCCAGAGGTGCCTCAAAAGAAAGCCTTGGTGATCTACTTCCAAAAAATCACCCACTGTAAAAAACCCAATGGACCACAGCTCTACTCTGACACACATGGGGTCACCATGAGACAGAATCAACTTGATAGCAATTTTTTTTTTTTAAATAGGTACTAAAACCATT
This sequence comes from Loxodonta africana, assembly GCF_030014295.1. Lineage (NCBI taxonomy): Eukaryota > Metazoa > Chordata > Mammalia > Proboscidea > Elephantidae > Loxodonta > Loxodonta africana. The sequence continues at coordinate 72,193,164 of NC_087346.1, read as the reverse complement.
TTACTTCTATGCATCTCCTATATGCCTGAGAATAAAATATCAAGCTACATAATGGAATCCTACCTCTAATTTAGAACCTGAATTTCATGTCTTTGGGGGTGTGTAAAAAGCCTACATCAACCTTTTGCTTTCCTCAAAGATAATAATTTAGGCTACCACCAGACACCTGTCTAACCTGTAATTTTCCCTTACTCCATTTTATCTTTGACTTCATGAATACGTAGATAGCAGTAGTTGCCAGAGTGCTGAGGTGCAATACAAAGGAGCATGCACTTAATTACTTAGGTGGAGGTGAAGGGAGGTGAGAAGTAACACAGGTGCGCAAAGGTAGAGAGTCCCTAGCATTGAAATCAGCTGTCATTTTCCTTAAGTTCGTCCTAAGTAATTACAGACATTATTGTACTTGGTATGGTAGGCAAAGAGGCCCAGAAGAGCAAGTAGGGGAAAGGAGGGAAAGGCCACTAACAAAACTGATGGAGAAATAACAGGGACTGGCACAAAGCAGGGCCATAGGAACTATGTTCATGGGAGGAGAGTTCTCAATCGATTTTATTCAGCTTGTTTATTCAGAGAAGGCATTCAAACCAAACCAAGCCAGTTGCTGTCAATTCCGACTCACAGTGACCCCATGTGTGCAGAGTAGAACTGCTCCGTACACTTCATGTGCTTTTGGAAACAGATCTGCAGGCCTGTCTTCCAGCTTGCCTGTGGGTGGGTTCAAACCACCAACCTTTCAGTCAGTAGTTGGGCAATTAACCATTTGGGAAACCAAGGGAGTCCAATAAATACAGGATTATTATCTGGTAATACAGACGTTAGTATGTATATTGAGCAATGCGAAACCTCCCAGGCTTCTTCGGCTACTATCTCCAGTGGGAGCACTAAGTAATTTATTTTACTCATTCTAAAAAAAGAAATTATTGAGTACCTATTATGTATCAAGATTTCCTCTAGGCACTTAAGATACAATAGATTAAGACACATTCCCACCCTCAAAGAGTTTAAGTCTTCGGGAAAAACAGACCAATAGGCAATTTCTGCACAGTATGTCTCTCAACTGGGACTTGTGGATCAGGGAAGGCTTTCTGGAACTGATGGTGAAGCTACCATTCCAAGGACAGCTGAAGTTATGATAAGAAGATGATTACGGGGACTAGGTAAGAGATAAACAGACTTCCAGGCAAATGTTTGGCAACAGTACTGAAGATCAAATCAACAGGATGTGGGAAGTGAGGGAGTGTGTGACTTGGAGGCAATTTCTGAAGAAGAAGAAAGAGCTGTAAAATACAAGGATGTTTTTGCTTTCTTCTGCCATTATTGCTAGACATTTTAGAATTCAAATTCCCTCCTGGCACCTTGAACTATTGTAACCAAGCAGCCAAATCTCTGAAGACTGACTTATGGTGGTCTCAGACTTACTCATTTGTAGCCAAGGTAAATACAAATGATACTCTCTTAATCTAACTACATACATCAAACCCTAAGGCTTTGTTTCCCTTCTGGCCTTTCTTCTTTAATTCCTTCATTTCATACACAATGAACAATGATATCCACAGTATTGCCTTCCCAGACAGATTCAATACTATCTCTATGTGTTTATACTGTGTAGATTAAAGTAACTTTTTAAAAATGTGTCTCTCCAAGTTCTTCTGGTTTCATGTTCAGTTGAGTTTATTTTGTTTTCAAAATTTTTAAGAGCCTTTTGGTGTTTTTAGGAGTGGCCTACCTGGCAAGCTTGGTCTCCTCACTCTTTGCTGTTGATATGATCTATCCACTAAGTGCACAGATGCCAGGGCTCTGCGCTAGCACCAAATAAAGTATGTTAAGTGGACACATCCCTGCTCTTTAATGTACTTTGCTCAGGATGGGAGTTTAGAATCACTCCTAACCCTGCCCAGGTTTTCAAGCATCCCCAGGAAATTCATCAACTTTAGTCTTTCAATATCTCACATGTAATGGCATGCTGGAGCCAGCCTACGCCAGCTCAAGCTAACTGACTGCTAAATTTTCAGAAATTTTGTGAGTTGGTTGCTAATCAGAACCAGTATTAAAAATTATATAAACTAGAAATTAAATAAATTATGTTAAGGATAATATAGCCTTAAAATTTATCACGTCCTAATTACTTTACTACATTTTACCGTCACCTATGCTCTTGAGGTTATTTGGCATCCCTGGGTAGTACAAACAATTAACATGTTCGGCTCCAACTGAAAGGTTGGAAATTTGAGTCCACTAAATGGTTCTGCCTCTGAAGAAGGGCCTGACCATCTATTTCTGAAAAGTCAGCCACTGAAAACCCTATGGAGCATAGTTCCACCTTGGCACACATGGAGTCGCCATGAGTTGGAACTGGCTCCATGGCAACCAGTACTGGTAAGATTTTAAACACCTATTAAAAAAAAATTTTTTTTTATTGTTTCTATGTAATGGTAATACTTTGTAATGATGTTCTACTGTGCATCTCTTCACAACTCTGTTCAGCGATATTGCATTTGTAACTTGAAAACAGCCACAGTGGGAATATTTACACCATAAAAATTGGCAAATTCTACAAATCAAGGCTCTTATTTTTCCTCCAGAGAGCCAGCAGTTAAACATTTACGAGAACACCATTGTTCATATGGAATAAAGAATGGGGAAATTAGTTGAGAAGAAGAAAAAGAATATCAGAAGAATATCAATCAGTCAGTTGAAGAAAGTGCACTCAAATTCAAAGTATAGGAAAGGAACCAGTTGAAATCAAATTGTGTTCACTCTGAAGATGTTCTGATTTGACCTTTTGAAGTGAATAGATTTTAAGAGCAATAAAACTATGACACGGTATCCCTATTCTTTTTGCCTTTAACAGAACAACTGAATGTGAGAGAAAAGGCTATAAGAGTCTGAAGGGGATAAAGCTGGCTTAGGACATCTGCCAACACACCCTCATACTCTGGTAGCAGACTTAGTTATGTAAGTTCTCCTAGACATTTGAGAAATCCCAGAGTGGATGAACTTGTTTCATGGATTAAGGTAAAAATATTATTAGTATCGCACATCCAAAGTGATTCCTCTGGAGTCTCTGCAATTTCCGAGTGCTGTGAATATCATGGATACAGACAGTCTCCCCGAGTTCTGGAGAACCCACAGGGGTAGTTAACATGGTAACACAGAGCAGGTGACAACCTAGCTGACAATGGCAATGGTAATGGGTGACTTTCACCAGAGGGCCTCAAAGGACCTCCTGGATTTTCTCCTTTAATTCCTTGAATATTCTTCAGGTAGAGTCAAGGGGCAAAAACACATATCTCATTGTTTGAAGAGAGAAGCAGACACTGTGTTTCAACAGTTTCCCCAAATTTAGGAATAGAGCCAGTGAAACAAACCAGAAACCCCAATCTCCTACTGCTAGTCAAATACAAAGTGCACTGCCAGATGGTAATGAATGGTGGTCACAAAGCTTCAGCTTTAGTTCAGACGAATTAACTCTAATGGATAAATAGTGGTCCAATTCTCCCTGAAATTTCTGAAATACTTATTGTTGTTATTAGTTGCTGTCAATTTCGACTCTGACTCATGGTGACCTTATGTACAAGAGAACAAAACATTGCCTGGTCTTGCGTCATCCTCACAACCACCAGCATGTTTGAGTCCATTCTTGAGGTTATTGTGCCAAGCCATTTCACTGAGGGTCTCCTTGACCCTTGCTGGCCCTCTACTTCACCAAATATGATGTCCTCCTCCAGCAATTGGTACCTCCTAATGATGCCTAGTGGTTAAGTGCTACAGCTGATAACCAAAAGGTTGGCAGTTCGAATCCAGCAGGTGCTCCTTAGAAACTCTATGGGGGCAGTTCTACTCTGTCCTGTAGGGTTGCTATGAGTCGGAATTGACTCAACGGCAACAGGTTTGGTTCGGTTGGTTTTTTAATGACGTGTTCAAAGCAAGCAAGTCAGACAATGTTCTGTTGTGATCCATAAGGTTTTTACTGGCTAATTTTTGGATGTAGATCACGAGGCCTTTCTCCCTAGTCTGTTTGGTCTGGACACACCACTGAAACCTGTCTATCAAGGGTGACCCTGCTGGTATTTGCAACACTGGTGGCATAGCTTCCAGCATCAGAGCAACACGCAAGCCACCACGGTACAACAAACTGACAGATGGGTAGTGGCTGAAATACTTAAGAACCAGAAAAATCTTCATTAAACAAACAAAAGATAGACTTGGATATTTGAAGCTCTGCAGGACAGTTATCATAAATCCTGATATATAGAAGACAGCAATACAATATAACATGAGTTGATTGACTAGTAAACAGAATAAACCTTCCACATCTGTCTAATGAGAGTAAGTGAGGAAGGAATGGCTGGGTGCCTCCATTCATTCCCCAGATAGGGTGCCCCGTATGGGCATTTGTTCCAACTGGTTATTAATAGTCAGAAGGAGTATATGAGAGGCTGGGCCAGGGACTTGGAATGAATACAGTCTCTAAAGACCTAGCTTGCTTAAGAAAATTTTCTACTTCTGGTTCTAAAAACTATAGCATAGTCTTTCTGCTTTTCAAGAAACTATGTCATATTGCTGTCAACTAAAGAGGAAATGCACCTTAGAGATGTTCTAGCTATGGTAAACACACACAAGGCACTTGTTCCCTCTGTGACTGTATACACGGCCTTAGAATCATCAGTACACTCCAACACACCGTTACCAATGACTCTGAGTTGACACTTTAGACAAGCACAGATGTGATAAAATGTTTTTATTGCATGGATGTTTAAATGAGGACCAGAGTGGCTAAATAACTTGCTTCAAGTCACAGAACTATTTAGTGGCAAAACGAGGATCTGAAACCAGGTTTCCAGTGCTCTTTCCACTGTGGCAAATTGCCTTACTTAAACTACAAAGGGTTTTGGTCTATGGGCTGATGCATCCTGAATTCCCATCCATTAGTCTAAGGATGAAAACCCTGGTGGCGTAGTGGTTAAGTGCTACGGCTGCTAAACAAAAGTCTGAATCCACCAGGTGTTCCTTGGAAACTCTACGAGGCAGTTCTGCTCTGTCCTCTAGGGTCACTATGAGTCGGAATCGACTCGCTGCTCTGTCCTATAGGGTCACTATGAGTCGGAATCGACTCGACGGCACTGGGTTTTTTGTGTGTGTGCGTGTAGTCTAAGGACTTGGTTGACTGATACTGCCAAGGAAGTCCCTTCTAAAAGGCCTACACTCATCCAGTAGACAAAGCTGCTTATAAGTAGCTGCACAGCAAAAACAAAAACAAGACATCAGTCAAACAACATCATATTGTTTGCATACATGAATTATCAGTGTTTATGATGTTAAAATCAAGTAAGAAATTAAATGAGCCAAAGATAGAGCTCTAGATTTAAGGAAATCTACAACTATTTATTTATTTACTTATTTCAAGTCGAGCTATGAATTTAGTTATGAGTAAACAAATCATTTTAATCTTAAAGGGCTTCATCTTTGCTTACAAAGTATGGAAATCCAAGGTAGGTATCTATCAGAGGTAAGATAGAAAAGCAGACTGGTAAGGAGGGAAAGGAAACCCTGGTGGCTAGTGGTTAAGTGCTATGGCTGCTAACCAAGTGGTCAGCAGTTCAAATCCACCAGGTGCTCCTTGGAAACTCTATGGTGCAGTTCTTTCCTGTCCTATAGAGTTGCTATGAGTTGGAATTGACTTGACAGCAGTGGGTTTGGTTTTTTTTTTTTTTTTTTTGGTTTCTAAGGAGAGAAAATTGGCCTCGCTTTCCTTGAAGTACTCCCATTGTTCATTTTTGGGTGTGTCTCATCAACCAATCCCAAGTCTCTGCTACTCTTAATCTAAAAGTGTTAGTTTTGATTCTACTATGTTAGTAAGAATTTTTTTATTATTGCTAACAATTCTTGAACAATCACCAGAAACACTTGGTGAGATCTCTCTGCTTTTCCTTTTCCTTCACCTTGATTTTGAGCCTGTTTTAGGTTTTAAGATACTCAAATCTTGATGAGGGACAAACTACCTCTAATTAGTTCTATATGTCCAGCGAAACCAAGAGCAATAATTTCTAGACATCATCATAAAGGGTTCAGACACATGCAACTTTGTGGTTGGGACAGAGAAAAGGAGTCAGTATTGCAGGCACGGCACGATCTGTTATCTACCAAAGAGGTCCAACAGAACAGCTGCCCACACAATGGGAATAATATCCTGTCCTGGCCTCAGAGACACTGACATGTTTTCTATCTCCACCCTTGGCAATAAGCCACTTTCAAATGTGCCACTTTGGCTTGAAACTTGCTTATGTTGGTACTATGACTCAGGAAGTTGATATTTCCAAAAGCCAGCTAAAATTTAGGCATTTTAGAGGAAAGAAGGATCCAGGAGAGTTGGGGGCCTCCGTGTATTTCTCCACTTTAGTGCTTTACCACTTGGTGTGACCTTTTTTGCCCAATAGGTGACTTGCAGGAAATCCTGGTGGCGTAGTGGTTAAGTGCTACGGCTGCTAACCAAAGGGCTAGCAGTTCGAATCCACCAGGCGCTCCTTGGAAACTCTATGGGGCAGCTCTACTCTGTCCTATAGGGTCACTATGAGCGGGAATCGACTTGACAGCACTGGGTTTTGGTTAGGTGACTTGCAAAGTTGCATCAGTACAAATAATACTCCAGGTAAAAACTATTAATGTAGGCAATAGCACTTCATGGCCCTGGCATTTTATCCCATTTACTAAACCAATTGTCATCTAGTCAAATCCCACTCATGGTGATCCTGTGTCAGAGTAGAACTGTGCTCCATAGGGTTCTCAATGGCTAATTTTTCAAAGCTGATCACCAGGCCTTTCTTCTGAGGCACCTCTGGGTGGCCTCAAACCCACAACCCTTTAGCTAGCAGTCCACAGCATTAACCATTTGCACCATCCAGGAACTCCTTCCCATTTACTAGAAGTACGGTATGTACTATAAGCATACTATTCGGTTTGTATTTTAATCAAAGGAATTCTTATGATTTCAATAAGCCAACTATAGTAGTAATATTACTTAGCAATGCTGTATACAGATTTTGCCCTTTAGAAAATTCACATCTCATTCAAAGAATTTTTTTAAAGGAAAAGTATTAGTACTTTTATTTGGTGCCAAATTATACATGTTACTTTCAGCTCAACAATAATAATAATAAGGAAACAAAGATCACTGAAGAGAGTTCTAAACCAGGAGACAAAAGATGGACTTTTAGGCTAGTAAATTTCCTCCGAGTTGTTGAACTTCCATTTCTCCAACCCTAAAACTGTCCACCATCTGTGAGATATGTGTAAATAATGATGAAATCATGTTTTAAGAATATTTGGAAGTGATTGATTACTGTAGCAGCACTGAACAGCATTTTGAATTGGGAAATAATGAGAGAGACATCAGGGTGGTCCACATTTTTCACATTTAAGATATAAAATGTTTATAAAAGATATAGGCAGACACATTGTTTTTATTTTAAGCTGCTCACAAACTATCTTCCCATGAATTTTGCTTTTTATTTAATGATAGCCCCATTCCTAGTCAAGCAAAGGCCATTCCAGATCAAATTCTTCCCAAATCAGTCCCATCCTTTTTGTACTAAATTGTTGTTAAACCCCCATTGCTGTCGAGTCAATTTTGACTCATAGCGACTCTATAGGACAGAGTAAAACTGCCCTATGAGGTTTTCAAGGAGTGGCTAGTGGATTCAAACTGCCAACCTTTTGGTTGAAAGCCAAACTCTTAACCACTGTACCACCAGGGCTCCAAATTGTTGTTACTAGTCCCTTATCAATAAAAAAATTGGGGAAAATCTCACTGTCAAAAAGGCCAAAAGGAAACCAATGCAAAGAGAATCTCCACATGTGGGCATCAAATCATCATTCTGAGATTGGGAACCCACAGAACACAATCACTAATGAAGCAGAGGCTGCAGTTAAGAATGGAAGCCAAAACCAGAAAAGTCTGGGAGAGGAGAAGTCCTGATTTTCAGACACACAGGATTAGAACAAAGTAGGTTTAAGAGCAGAGAGGGAAGGAGGCTTTAAACACCTGGGCACAATTACAGGTGTTGCCTACCAACCTTAACTTTGCAAATTAACTGCAACCTTCTCAATTCACATACTAGGAATGTAGTCTTGATTCTTGATTTCCTTTCAACTTCAACAGTGGGTCGACCCAGTTTAATGCTTCCCAAAGTTTAGTATGCTTAACATTAGTGGTATACAGGATGATTTTAAGTGACATACACATTTAAAATTTTAATTTTAGTTGTCATGGCTTACTTTTTATATGTGTTAGGAAACTAGGACATAAAACCTATAATTTCTTGGATATTATTTCTTCAGAAAAAGTTATGTTTTTAAAAGTGCATTGATTCAAAGAAAAAAAAAGCATGAATAGGAGAGGTGATGCACAGATATGGTAAAGAAAAAATATTGTGAACACTCAAAATAACTTAAGTTTGGGAAAAGCTAATTGAATCTGGCTGATATTAATAAACGTTTATTTTCTCAGCCCTCTCTCTCTCCCTAATAGAGGGTGATGCACTTCTAGGCTCTAATCACATTTTACTGAAGATAGGGTGCGACACAGTAACGAAAAGGTATGTTAAAAGAATGTGAGGGAAAGAGCACCAAAGCGATGAATCAGAGTCTGCACTCATTCTTTTGACGGAACTTTAGCAATAGCGTAAATATTTAACCAGATTTTGCAAAGTCTCCTCCCCAACAGCAGCACACAGAACTGCTTTTGGCGCATGTGTGTGTGAATTATGGTGAAGAATTCTATTCTGAGCAGTGAACATGGTAGAGATGCCTGAGGACCAACACGTTGCAAAGAATTTGCCCAAAGTGCTCAGACAAGCCACAGCACTGTGTCCTTTCCTGTTTCTGGCAAGATGCCATTTGCTGGCTGACCTGACGTCCATTATTGCTTGGTCCTTTATAGAACACATCCTCTGCTTTATGATGCTTCCATTTTTAGAGCACATCTTCACGTCATAAATAAGGGCATTTTAACCATTCCTTCTAAATTTTCACATTCCATAGGAGTCTCTATGTTAGTTAAAAATATTACTGGAAAGAAACATAAAAGCAGCAGCTCCAATGTGCTCCTTTAAAGAAGTATCTAGGTGAGATCAAAATGACAACGGCGACTCGAAAGGCTGGATAGGAAGCTAAGGGAGCAGTGAGTTTAAGATAATGGTAGAATAATTTGGTAAAGGATAGTGAGAATAGTGGCATAACGTGAAAAATGTAATTAATGTCATTGTATTATACATACAGAGATGGTTGAAATGGTATAGCTTTGGCTGTGTATACTTTCAGCAAAAAGAAAAATATTGATTAAAAAAAAAAGAAGACGAAGCATGCTCCAGATTATAAGGCGTTGGGAAGAGAAAAAGACACAAAAAGAGGGTTTAGTGCAAGAATAACTGCATCCTAATATATTAGAGTGTGAATGTGCAAGCAGGTTTTACATTTTTATATTTAAAAATATATTTTCATGAATTGTTCTGCAATTATTCATTCTTTCAATTCCAGCAGTAAAGATAAAGCATTATCTCTCTCCAAAGTGGCCCTTAGAAATGCATAGTTTTGTTTTTTAAAGAGCAATGGAATTTATTTCACTTAAGGGCCATAATAGTGAACCCAAAAATATGTCTCACAAGTTTTCCCTTTGATGCCAGGATTTGTAGTAGAGTCCTAACAAGGGAGTCCATCTTCATCTCATGGGCTGGCAATATGAGAATCATGTAAAGAAGGAGATTGAGCTTGGAGCTCTTAAGAAAGAAGAGAGTCAGAAAAGCAAAAAAGCATTCTTAAAATGTACCATGTCTCTAAAATAATGTGTTGGATCCATAACTCTAGTAACTGTCACAAGGTATCACAAATGTGTCCAAATTCAGTGACCTTCTTGATATGTTTTTCTCTTGTCATTAGAGAAGTCTATCAGGAGGCAATCTTGGCGAAAACAGAGAGTGACCAACAGATCTCATTAACCTGGTTACCAGCCAACCAGATTCCTTTTCTGTGTTTAAAGAGCATCAGTCTCTGAGCTTCCTCCTGAAGTACCTGAGAATGCAGGTGAGAGGCAATGAAATGAGAGGCAAAGAGATGGGCACAGGGCTGCAAAACATACTTATTAATTATTATGATGTATAATTTTTTTTTTAATTTAGAGCTAGGGCTGTGCAGAAGAGTAATTTACAAAAGGCGAAGGAGTAGATAAAACTTTATTGAGCAACTACTATGAGTCAAGCACCATATTAAGTACCTTACATATTTGATCCTAACAAATGTGTGAGGCAGGTATTATATAGATGGGAAAATAAGATGCAGAGATGCTAAGTAACTTGCCTAAAGTCATATGGCGAAATCTAGTAGGAGAGGATGGTGATGGAGGCAGGTGTGTCAGACCTCCGTCTGACTCCCAGTAGGTTTTTGTTTGCTTGTCTGTTTATTTGTTTTTGCTATCATTTACTGAACACTTACTATGCATCGGATATTGTACTAAACTTTTACATGGCTTATCTCATTAAATCTTCACAACAACCCTATTAGGTAAGTATAAAATTTTTTTAATTTGATAGATGATAAAACCGAGGCACAAAAAAGATAAGTTGCTTGCTTGAGGTCACACAGCAAGCTAGTGGAGGAGCTAGGATTTGAACCCAGGCAGTCTGGTGGCAGAGCCTAGATTCCAACATGACAGCGTTTAGCCTCTATCCATTGTTGTGTTTGACTTCAAAATCTTTTCAGGAAGATGCAAGACTGAGAACGTAATAAGCACTAGTGCTAAGAACACGCACAGAGTGTGAACTGAGTTATCCTGACCATAAGTATCACAGGAATTCAGGAGACAGTAACTGGCTGTAGCATTAAGTGACTGGGAAGGGTTGCTCCATTAAAGTGATGTGAAAGTGAAAATCATTTGATTCGGTGGGCCTAAGTATTTGGCACGATTACAAATTTTAATTCAGTGAGTCCTATTATTTTGGATTCATAGGTAAGAAAAATTGACAAAATATAGGTGGCTGATTTAGGATTACCAATTCTGGATTTTGCTAAGTAAGCGTATTTAAAAACAATAATTACCATCTATTGTCAATCTAATTTTGTAAAGAGAAACACCCTATAAATTTAATTTTTATGAAAAACTATGTATACTATAATTATACAGTATATATAGTTTATTTAATATTCAGAAATATTACATATGGAATGGTAAAAATAATGTCAAATATCATATTGGTTCACAAACTGGCATTTGAGAATCATTGTTTTAGCTGCAAATAATCACCGCCATTTTTTGAGCATTTACTATATATATGCAAGGTGCTTTATGAACTTTATCTTAAACCTTATAGTAGTTCTATAAAGTAGGTATCATTACCCTTATTTAAAAGAGGAGGAATTTGAGGTACAGAGATTTAATTACCACGCCCAGAGTAACTCAGCTAGTAAGAGGAAGTATGTAAACACAGGTCCTTCTAACTTCAAAGCTTATGTTTTTCTTTTGTTGTTGTTAGGTGTCCCCGAGTTGGTTCCCCCTCATAGTGACCCTATGTACAACAGAAAGAAACACTGCCTAGTTGTCTCAATCCATCTCACTGAGGATCTACCTTTTCCTCACTGACCTTCTACTTTACCAAGCATGAGGTCCTTCTCTAGGGACTGGTCCCTCCTGATAACACGTCCAAAGTACGTGAGATGAAGTCTTGCCATACTCCCTTCTAAGCAGTATTCTGGCTGTATTTCTTCCAAGACAGATCTGTTCCTTCTTCTGGCAGCCCATGGTGTGTTCAATATTCTTCACCAACACTAAAATTCAAAGGCATCAGTTCTTCAGGTGGCTTATTCATTGTCCAGGTTTTACATGTGTATGAGGTGACTGAAAATACCATGACTTGGGTGAAGAGCACCTAAATCCTCAAAGTGACATCTTTGCTTTTTAACACTTTAAAGAGGTCTTTTGCAGCACATTTGCCCAATGCAATATATTGTTTGATATCTTGATGGCTGCTTCCATGGGCATAGATTGTAGATCCAAGGAAAATGAAATCCTTGACAACTTCACTATTTTCTCCATTTATCATGATGCTTATTGGTCCAGTTGTGAGGATTTTTGTTTTCTTCATGTTGAAGTGTAATCCATACTGAAGGCTGGACTGTAGTCTCTGATCTTCATCAATAAGTGCCTTAAGTCCTCTTTGGTTTCAGCAAGCAAGGTTGTGTCATCTGCATATCACAGGTCGTTAATGGGTCTTCCTCTAACCCTGACGCCATGTTCTTCTTCATATAGTCTGGCTTCTCAGATTACTTTCTCAGCATATAGATTGAATAAATATGGTGAAAGCATACAACCCTGACACACACCTTTCCTGATTTTAAACCACGCAGTATCCCCTTGCTCTGTTCAAATGACTGTACAGGTTCCACATAAGCACAATTAAGTGTTCTGGAATTCCCATTCTTCAAAAAGTTATCCATAATTTATTATGATCCACACAGTCAAATGCCTTTGCATTGTCAATAAAACACAGGTAAACATCTTTCTGGTAGTCTCTGCTTTCAGCCAACATCCATCTGACATCAGTAATAATATCCCTTGTTTCAGGCCCTCTTCTGAATCTGGCTTGAGTTTCTGTCAGTTCTCTGTCGATGTACTGCTGCAACCACTTTTAAGCTATCTTCAGCAAAATCTTATTTGTGTGTGATACTAATGATATTGTTCAATAATTCCCACATTCTGTTGGATCACCTTGCTTTGGAATGGGTACAAATGTGAAATTCTTCCAGTGAGTTCGCCAAATTTCTTCATAGACAAATGAGCACTTTCAGCATTGCATTTGTTTGTTGAAATATCTCAATTAGTATTCTGTCAATTCCTGGAACCTTGTTTTACGTGAATATCTTCAGCACAGCTTGGACTTCTTTAGTACTTCCTGAAATGGCTGAACATCACCAGTTCTTTTTGGTACAGTGATTCTGTATTCCTTCCACCTTCTTTTGATGCTTCCTGCATCATTAAATATTTTGCCCATAGAATTCTTCAATATTGCAACTTGAGGCTTGAATTTTTTCTTCAGGTCTTTCAGCTTGAGAAATTCTGAGCGTGTTCTTCCCTTCTGTTTTTTAACTCCAGGTCTTTGCACATTATAATATTTTACTTTGTTTTCTTGAGCTGTCCTTTGAAATCTTCTGTTCAGCTCTTTTATATGATCATTTCTTCCTTTTGCTTTAGCTACTCCATGTTCAAGAATGATTTTTACAATCTCTTCTTATACCCATTTTGGAATTTTTTTGTTTTTCTGTCTTTTTAATGATCTTTTGATTTCTTCATGTATGATGTTCTTGATGTCATCCTACAACTCATCTGGTCTTTGTTCATTAATGTTCAATGTATCAAATCTGTTCTTGAGATGGTGTCTAAATCAGGTGGGATATACTCAAGCTCATATTTTGGTTCTCATGGACTTGTTTTAAGCCCCTTCAGCTTCAAATTGAACCTGAATAGGAACAATTGATGGTCCGTTCTGTAGTCAGCCTCTGGCCTTTTTCTGACTGATGATATTGAGCTGCTCCAGCATCTTTTTCTACTGATACCAGTTGATTTGATTCTTGTGTATTCTTTCTCTTGTATATGCTGCCAATCAAAAATTTAGTTCTGTGGAGAGTTACCCCCATGCCATCAATAATTTTGAAAAAATTAGAACACAATCTATTCTGCATTATCCTGAATATAAGGCGAAAATTTAAAAAACAAAAAATACAAAATATGTAACCTATAATTAAATTAAACCTATAAATTGACTACAGAGACTCAAATTCTTTTCTGAAGACATGGTACAGTAAGGAAACCAAAATTCTTTTTTCGGTGATATCCAATCGGTACCTCATCACCAGCTGTCTTGCCTCCTGACCAGAAGCTGGGCTTAAGTCTGACACAGTCAAGCCTCTGAGAAGAAAGGTGGTATAGGAGACTCAGACTTGGGGTACAGGAAAGCACCAGAAGCATGTGATCAGCTCCAACTGAATCCATTTAAACATTTTATTACAAAATATTCTGTTCACATGGAAGGAACCTTACAGCCCAGTCAAGCTGAATCCTCTAAACGTTTTACAGAGGACAAAACACAGACCCAAAGAAATTCAGTGCCATTCCCAAATCATCCACCCACTCATAGTAATAGGACTGGAATCCCAGTCAAGGATTCGTTGCATGATTCCAGCTAGGAACACTGGTCACTTTAGAGGGTGGCTCTGAGGGACTTTTAATACATTGTAAAAGAAAGAAACATTGTAAAAGACAGGCTTCCCAGAGATTGGTAAGAGAGTAACTGTTTTAGTTACAGTACTCATGGCATACACAGTCTTCAACTCCAAAAAAAACACACTGGGAAAGTGAGAAAGAGTATCCCCTTTCAAGTCACTAACATCTGGAGGTAAGAGAATAATGTTTAGGCTAGAACATAATTTTTCTATTTGAAGTCACTTGGAAAATGACTTTTAAGATGGTATTATAAACATGAGTACTGTAATTAATATAATTTACTTATTCTTTTATGATTTAGAAAATTTCAGGATCTCATCATTTAATTTAGCCACTTAATGAGGTCATCATTAAAAACACAGTTATAGATCTATTTAACATCAGAGTCCCTGGTTAATAAAGTTTAACTAGTAATTAAATGTGTGCTCACAGTAACCTGATTTTCTTCTACAACCTTTCTAGTCCCTAAGCTGAAAGCACCTACTGCAATCCTAGCACATAGTAAGCACATAATAGGTCTAGGTTTCTCTATTCTCTTTCCTTTAAGTGCTCACTTGGCTATTTTTTATGTGGATAGCCGTGTGCGTGTGTGTGTGTGCATGCATATGTATATTTTTGTGTGTATCCGTTGATAAGGAATTGAGGGGGTGGCTGCCACAAGAGCCCAGACCCTAAAGGACCTGCTCTGTGGCAATCCTAACAGTGATGGTAGTAAAATGACAACCAGAATTCCTTTTAGATTCTTTGTTAGCTGTGCAGTATCATCATAGTCTGGCTGCCATAGTAATACAAGTCTTTCCAAGCACAGAACAGCCCTCGTTCTTACTATGGCAAACTACAGAAGGACCTTAGAACCCAATTCTGTTGTTTGACGGACTCCATTTCCCTTTAAAGCAGTGACTCTGCTCTGGAGGGAAGGACCCATTACAGTCATCTAAGGCAGTGCTTCTCATATTTTATTGTGCATATGAATTCCTGAAGTTCTTGACAAAATACAGATTCTGATTCTTTAGGTCTAGGGTGGGACCTGAGATTCTGCATTTCCAGCAGGTTCCCAGGTAATGTTAAATGTTGCTGGTTCACGGGCCATCTATGAGTAGCAAGGACCTAGAAAACAACTTCAAACTATATAGTGCTGTTCAGCAACACCTCCATTATTGTAGTAAGGAGTTCTCATACTGGTGGGAGTATGTCATATCTTTCTGGTAAGTTAGAGAAGAAAAGTATTTATAATCAGAAGGCTAGAGAGTGATAGTGAAAATGAAAACCAAAGCAAGAGAGAGAGACAGGAAGAGGACAGAGAGAAGGAGGGAGAGAAAGAGGGAGGAAGGAAGAAAAGGAAAAGTGGGAGATTTTAGGTCTTTGATATTCTTTGAATATTTAGTATTTTTATGGCAACACCTATTTTACAGTTTTCTGCTCTTTTGAGCTTTATTTAAAAAATCCTAATGCTTTGATTATTCCAACTAAAAGCATTTCTGAAAATCTGTACCTAAATATCCGTCATATAATGTATGGATTTGTAGGGTTCTCTTCCCTAATCCTAGCCAATAAGAAAACCAGCAATTACTAATCTATATTCTAGAATCTGGTATGAACATATTTATATGTGGGAAAAGAGAAGTGAAGTATTACCTATTTCCATCCGGCTTCTAACAGTAAATGAGCAACTGCTTCTAATTTTTCATTCATTGTATATAGGCACAGCCTGTGTAGGTTCGGAATTTGGTAAATGATCTAGCAAAATGGAAACAGCCTGGATTTTGAGTCCAACAATCCGTGGTTCCTGTCCTTACAACCTGTGCCACCTTGAGAAAATTACTGAAACTCTTTGAGTCTCTCTTACTTTATTTGTAAAATATGGATAATTAAGTCTATCTTATGGGTCCTAAAAAGAATTAAATGAGATAATAAATGAAAGCATCAGGTTGGTGCTTAGCACAGGAAAGACGCTCAAATAGAAGCTAATATTTCTATTTTCATTTTGATAAAGAAGATCTTTTTTTTTTTTTAAAGTCTGCTAAGTCATGATGAATTAAATAAAGATCGAGTTAACATTATAAGGATATATTTAAAAAGAAACAGATTAAACTTTCAACACCATAATCCACACCGTAACCCAATTCAATCTCTCAGAATCTACCTGTGGTAGTCTGGCTGTAGAACATCTTTGAATTCTAGAAGGTTTGGGGGAAACAAAGAGGAAAAAAAAGTTAACATTAGCAATCTTGGCTTTTACAAGTGCCCTGTAATTTAGGGAGAAAGATAGAGTCTCAGTTTAAAGGCTAAGAACATTAGTAATTAAGCCCAACCCCAAGCTGAATATATAGCTACTATAATTATTTAAATATCAATTTCCATTAATTCGGTGCAGACAATCCTTATGTCATTCCACTTACTTCCTAGCTACACCATATGAATAAGATGGCTACTCACATTTAACTTCACAGGGAATTTTCCTTTCACAGCAAAGATTGACTTTTAGGCCATCTGGATATCATCAGAAATGAAGATCAGAAAGAATAATTTACTGACTGAACAGACATGGAAACAGCCAGTGTGGTGGATGACAAGAAGCCCATGTTTTTGTTTTTTCAAAAAACATTTTTGTCATTTGGCTTGCATGTATTTCACATTTTGAAATATTTTGGGACAAGCACTTAAACTGTGAGATTGAATTTTGTCATCGCGCAGGAAGAAGCAGTCCTAACTGAAGCCTCCCCAAGTCACCCAGACACTTGATCCTTCTTCTAACCTCATTGTCTGTCCTAGAACGGAAGCACAGGTCAGATGCTACAAGGAGAGTGAGAAGGCCCACATGGCAAACTGGGAGGTAATCTTGCCTAATAGTTTGGAAACGCTAGGAGTTGAGCTCTGTCTGCGTCCCCAAACAGGTTTGGGCAGATTCTTTCACCTCCCAAATCTTTCTCAATCTTTTCTTGCACCAAATACAGAGAAACTGTTTTAGCTCTTTGATTACTTACCAAGCCGGGCTGGTTAGAAGTAGGAGAATGCAATTAATGAACACCTGTAACTACACCTGCATATAACGTGGGGCACACACTAGAGTCCCTGGGGGTGCAAAGGGTTAGCACGCTTGGCTGTTAATTAATAAGTTGCAGGTTCAAGTGCACCCAGAGGCACCTTGGAAAAAAGGCCTGGAAATCTACTTCTAAAATATCAGGCACTGAAAACCCTGTGGAGCACAATTCTACCCTATCACACATGATGTTGCTGTGAATCAGAGTCGACTCGATGGTACCTGATTTTAGGGCACAAATTACTCCCACCCATTCTGGTGATGCTGGCAGAGAAGGATGCAGCATTGATATCCAGAGCTGTAGAGACTCCTATCAGTTGACAGCTGACCACCATTCCCCTGCTTAGCAGCTAGCAACATGGAACCAAAGAATCCAGTAGCAGGCTGTAAGAAAGGAAAGGCTGAAGTCTAAAGCATAATTGCTCCAGCTGGGTCACATTACATCCTACACACTCTCTGTTATGGAAGCCATTCCCTTCAGAGCGAGGTCAAATAAGATTGGGTTATGTCTGGGAAATATCAGGCCTTTGCATCTTCCAAGATTTTCCCTCCCTTCCTCCCTGTGTTTATGTTGCAGTTTGTGGCTGCCTCAGAACCTCAGCTTCCTAGAATGGAGAGGAAAGAGGGAAACCTACACCCAACCATTAGAATATAAAACAAATATTCCAGTGCATCTGGACCTAATTAGGTTTCTTCATCAAGGGCTTTCAAATGGGGACCCCTGCTCCCTGAGACAATTCAAGGCATTTGAAGAGTTTGGTGGCCAAAAATAGGGCAACAATAATTGAATAAGGTAATAATATGTGGACAGTGATATATTTTCTTTTTAATAGCAGACCACAAACAAGGGGCACGGAGAGAAAGGAGAACAGATTGGCTGTGACTGTTGTTCTCAACCTTGCCTGCCTTTCACCTTTGTAGCTCAGAGTGTCTGGAATGGGGCCCCAGCATTAATGTAATATTTTAGAAATCCCAGAGGTGACGATTACAGAGTTGAGAGCTTGAAGTCCTAGGCAAACTAATTTCTGTTCAAATCCTGATTCAGTTATTAACTAGATCTGTGACAACTTCTGCCACCCCACTGCTACCATAAGACGTACAAGTTTTTTAAATAGTCTAAAATATGAATTCTTCAACCTTCACAGCCTGTGAGCAAGAGCCCCGCTCTCTAACCTGCCAATCTTGGGTTCGCCAGCACCTGCGACTATGTAAATCAGAAGCCTCCATCCTGATCCACGGACTTGGGACATTCCAGCCTCTACAATTACGTGAGCTGTTTACTTGATAAAAATCTCTTTCTCTCTCTCTCTGTAGAGGACCCAGCCTAAGACAGAGGTTTTGCTTCTCTAGGGAACAGAGCCTAACACAGAGGGCAAGAAAAAAATGCTGGTAGACAGGTAGAAGGCTACTGAAGTGATCCAAGTAGAAGATATTGGCAGATTGGACTTTGGTGGTGGCAGTGGGATAGACAGAAGTGGATGGATTCACAAGATATTTAGGAGGTAGAATTGGCAGGACTTGGACTGATTGGATATGGAGAGAATGAGGAGTCAAGGACATTCAGCCTTCTGGTTTGAGCAGCTAGATGCCATTTACTGAGATGGGAAAACACAGAAGAGGATCAGGTAGTGACAAGTCGATAGAAGGAGTTGGATTCAGACAAACGACTCTTCAGTGGCAATTCAGGAACGTGTAACATGTATTTAATTGGCAAGTATCTGCATCAGAATCAGGCAAAATATGTAAATATATATATATATATATATATATATATATATATACACCCCTCCCATTCAGTTCACACCAGTCATTGTCCTTTTTTCATTTAATGTAAGACTTCTTGATCTGGGATCCAACAAATGTACAGTCCCATAGCAATTTTCTGCCTAAGCCACTTCCACAGAGTCTCAGCTTAAAGCCAACTATTTTCAAACCTAAACCATACATTAAGTCAAGCTGTTTACAGAACATGTCTGTAACAATAGTTGATCTGCTTTTTGTTTACATCTATGCCTTCTGGGAGGCCAAGAATGAATCAATTGAATACTAACTTCATCATTAATATCTCTCAAAAAGAAATACAGAAATTCTTAAGTGTTGAAGGTACCTTTAGTGTTGGAGTTCCCTTTGAATATAGATGTTTCTACATTCACTGTACAGTTATTTGTGAATTTTTCGAATAGTCTAAATAATCTAAAACAATCATCCAGGTCAGTCGAACTACCATTTGGTTGAATTTAGGTCCCTATTAAGTCTGAGAATACATAATTACAAAATCAGTGAGTTCTTACTTAGTACTACCTTGTTGTTGTTAGGTGCCCTCGAGTTAGTTCCAATGCATACTGACCCTATGACAACAAAACGAAACAATGCCTGGTCCTATGCCATTGTTACAACTGTTGCTATGTTTGAGCCCACTGTTGCAGCCACTGTGTCCATCCATCTCATTGAGCGTCTTCCTCTTTTTCGCTGACCCCTACTTTACCAAGTATGATGTCCTTCTCCAGGGACTGGTCCTTCTTGAAAACATGTCCAAAGTACATGAGAGGAAGTCTCCCCATCCTCACATCTAAGGAGCATTCTGGCCGTACTTCTTCCAAGACAGGTTTGTTCATTCTTCTGGCAGTCCATAGTATATTTGATATTCTTCACCAATACTATAAGTCAAAGGCATCAATTCTTCTTCAGTCTTCCTTATTCATTGTCCAGCTTTTGCATGCATATGAGGTGATTGAAAATACCACAGCTTCGGTCAGGTGCACATTAGTCCTCAAAAGGACATCTTTGCTTTTTAGCATTTTAAAGAGGTCTTGTGCAGCAGATTTCCCAATGCACTATGTACTTAATTTCAATTCTTTCAACAACATTAGATACCATTTGATGGTTGAGAAAACTGGCGTTGGGTGAGGTCGAGTTTGCCAAGGTCATACAGTAAGTGGTAGAGCAGGAATTCACACCCAGGCCTACCTGGTACCTGTGCTCTTTTTGCTTCTATAAGCTGCCTCTTGTGAACTTGACCAACCAATAAAGGCAGGATATTTTCAGATTTTGAGAACAATTTTACAGTTATTCCCTCCTCCACAATTGGAAAACAGGTTCTCGAGATTCTCAGTCATCTTTGTAAAAAATAACACCTAACAACTCATAGTACACACAATTCATTTGTCTCAATGCCTTCATGGTAATGAGTGTGAAAAGGACCACTTTATTTCAGCCTAATTGCAAAAGAGTGTGTGCAGCAATGTACCTTTAAAAACAATCTTAAATAGCCGCAACTTGAAAACGAAGCCTTTTGATGACCCAAAGTTCATCAGTTCAAATGCACTAGCCACTCCTTGGAAAAGATATGGGGCAGTTCTACTCTACCTATCGGGTCACTAAGAGTTGGAATCAACTCAATGGCATGGGATTGACCTAGAAACAACTCAATTGTTCATCAACAGTAGAAAAGATTAAAAAATTGTAGTAAATTTATACCCTTGAATGTGACAGGGCAGTGAGAATGAACTTACTACACCTACACCTCACAACATGGATGAATCTCACAATCATTGTGCTCAATGAAAGATACAAATGCATACTTACAATACATTCCCATTACCTGAAGAACAAAATAGGTAAAACTAGTCTATACTGTTAAAAGACAGGATATTGGTTACCTTTGGGAGGGCAGGGACTAGAAGTAAACACATTGGGCAGGGGGATCTCTGGGGTGCTGGTAATGGTCTGCACAGGTACACGGCTGTGCCTACTTTGTAAAAGTTCACTAAGTTTTACATTATGATTTGTACACTTTTCTGTATGTATGAATTCCATATAGTTCAATAAAAAATTTTCTAAAGGATTCATACTTAAAGTGACTTTCAGATTCTAGTGAGACCTTAGACATTATAGTACTCCAACTGATAAAAACTGGTGCAAATGGTTAATGCCCTTGGCTGCTAATCAAAAGGTTGGTGATTCAAGTCTACCTAGAGGTGCCTCCAAAGAAAACCATGGTGATCTGCTTCCAAAAAGTCAGTCATCGAAAACTTTATGGAGTACAGTTCTACTCTGACTGACATGGGGTCTCCATGAGTTGAAATCAACTCCATGGCAAATGATTTAATCAATAAAAGTACCAAAAAGTTCTACATAATTTAAGCTCTGATTTAAAATTAAAAACCTGTATGTAATGAAATGATTTGCCAAAATGATTGGCCAAAGCACAGATAAGAAATAAAAACATAAAATGCTAATAACAAAAAGCAATTGAAAAAAAAAATTTTTTTTTACTTTTCACAAAAGAATATTAATGCATTTAAAGCCTCTCCAAGGAAGCATGAGAACATGGAGAAACTTCCACCATTAGGCATCTTGGGCAATAATTCCCAAGTGATTATGGATAAATTGCTAAATTCTTCTGTTTTAATGTCACCACGTCTAACAGCAGGATAATTCCTTCCTTCCTCACAGGGGTGTTGTGCTGCTTAATTAATGTTTGTACAGCACTTTCTGTTCCCTGGGTGAAAGGTACCACAAAAAAGCAAAGTATAATTAGGCTTTAATTGCAGGGTTCGTTTTGAAGATGCCAAAAAAAGTACCTATGGATTGTGATTTAATCAGATCACTTAATTAGAATCGCAGTCCTGACTTCTGCTCTGCCTTTGGGCTTCTGCTGTATTTGAGAAATGGCCTTTATATATTTTTAAGTCTTTCTGGCTCAGCTTTTCCATCTGCAAAATGGGGTAAAAAAGATCTGCAAGTTATTTCTTTATTCTTTGCAAAGGCCTTCAATGATCCTGAGATGAAGAGAAGGCACATGTTGCTACAAAAAGAAGAAATGCAACCTCCTGCTGCCTGGGGTGAATGGAATTGCCTCTCTCTGGGGAAAACTAGAGTGCCAGCGGCCCTGTAGAAAGAAAGGTGTAAGAATGGCCAAGCCTCAGGAAGTCAGGATCTAGACGAGGACTTTTGGGAGTTTGTTTGTTGTCCTACAGGGTGGTTACATTTCATTCTCTCAAAGAGGCAACTGATTCTAAGGTCCCTTTTGTTGAGGCCATCTTAATTCCTTCTTTTTATCCAAAGAATTTATACTTATACAAAAAAAGACCCAGTGCCCTCGAGTCAATTCCGACTCATAGCACTTAACCACTACACCACCAGGATTTCCATACTTATACAAAACCAGTCATTAAAAATCCATTGACGTTAACAACATGAACTATGACCTTTTGTGTATTATTAGATGACCAACCAAATTGAACTGTGCGATCTTGCTTTGTGAGCCCCTAGACTGGGTCTTCCCTGAATCCTGACTTAGGGAGATTGAATAATTGATATTTTAGAGAGTATTATAAGAAGAAATTCTAACAACATTTTTTACTTTTCTTTTTTAATAGGCTAAGTAAAAACATATTCGTTGAAAAAGAGAAGAATTTTGAATGATAAAGTTACAATATCTAACTTTTCCAGCATTTATTTCCTACAACACATGGAACTTCA
Source organism: Loxodonta africana (assembly GCF_030014295.1). Classification (NCBI taxonomy): domain Eukaryota; kingdom Metazoa; phylum Chordata; class Mammalia; order Proboscidea; family Elephantidae; genus Loxodonta; species Loxodonta africana. The sequence goes on along the minus strand of NC_087346.1, from coordinate 72,170,374 downwards.
GTTATCTGTGTCTTCTATGTCTGCTGTGGAATTGAAATATAGAAATATTTCTCATCACACCTCCTTGCTTAAAAAAAAATAAATAAATGGCCAGTCAGACCAGACTATTCCTAGCTGTAGGCTGTGTTTTCAGGCAATATACACCTCCTCTGTAAGAAATAATTTCAATAATTAACTTTTTTTCTCTCTACAAAAGACCAAGAGGAAGTCTTTTGAGCAGAACAAGGGGAATCCTGTGTGGTTTAAAATCAGGAAGTTGTGCGTCAGAGTTGTATCCTTTCAGTTGTATGCTTTCACCATGCTTATTCGATCCGCAATCACCATGCTCAATTCAATGAGCAAATAATCAGAGAAGCTGGACCATACGAAGAAGAATGCGGCACCAGGATTGGAGGAAGACTTGTTAACAACCTGCAACGTGCAGATGAAACAATCTTGTTTGCTGAAAGTGAAGAGGACTTGAAGAACTTACTGATGAAGATCAAAGACCAGGGGTGAATTGACCAGTAAGCATGGTATGCGCTGACTTGCACTGAGCAAGGTACAAATGACTTAATTGTATTTACTTGCTAACCCGTGGTGAGCAATTTCATATGGGTTTCACCACATCTTTAATGTGGTGGGGACCAGTGAAATTGTGCACAGCAGATTGGTGGGAAGGCACAACTAGGCCTGTGCGTACCTTGCTTATTGGGTAATCTGGCCCTGTTAAAGACTACAGCCTTCAGTAGGGATTATACCTCAACATAAAGAAAGCAAAAATCCTCACAACTGGACCAATAAACAACATCACGATAAACAGAAAAGATTGAAGCTGTCAAGGATTTCGTTTTACCTGGATCCACAATCAACGCCCATGGAAACAGCAGACAAGAAATCAAATAACATATTGCATCGGGCAAATCTGCTGCAAGAGACTCTTTAAAGTGTTAAAAAGCAAAGATGTCGCTTTGAGGACTAAGGTACTCCTGACCTTATTTTCAATTGCTCTATATGCATATGAAAACTAGACAATGAATAAGGAAGACTAAAGAAGAATTGATGCTTTTGAATTATGGTGTTGGCAAAGAATATTGAATGTACTATGGACTGCCAGAAGAACAAACAAATCCATCTTGGAAGGAGTATGGCCAGAATGCTCCTTAGAAGCAAGAATGGCAAGATTTTGTCTTACATATATTGGACGAGTTATCAGAAGGGACCAGTCCCTGGAGAAGAACATCATGCTTGGTAAAACAGAAGGTCGTTGACAAAGAAAAAGACCCTCAATGAGACGGACCGACACAGTGGCTGCAACACTGGACTCAAACACAACAATATCGTGAGGAAGACACAGGACTGGGCAGTGAGTCACTATGAGTCAATACCAATTCAATGGCACCTAACAACAACAACTCTCTACAGAGGCAAATCACATGGAGGGACTTTAAAAAATAAAAAGCAATATAAATCTCAATGACAGTAAATGTGACTGTTCAGTAGCTAAAATTCCCCTGAAAGATTTAAGTGCCCATTTCAATACCTCTGAAAACCAAACCCATGCAGTCGAGTTGATTCCAACTCATGGTGACCCCATGTGTTTCGGAGTAGAACTTCACTCCATAGGATTTTCAACAGCTATAAAAAAAAAAAAAAAATTTTTAATAATCTTATGTAAGTAGATTGCCAGGCCTTTCATCTGAGGTGCAGTAGGTGGATTTGAACCACCAACCTTTCTGTTAGTAGCCAAGGGCAAACTGTACCACCTGAATACTTTTGAACACCCACTGAAGTCTTGCAGGCAATAATACTGTTGCGTTCCCTTAGGAAAACATGAACCCACCAAGTGCACTGAGTTAGTGACTAAAAGTCCTGAGAGTTTCATGAAGTTATACTTGATTATTTGGATGATATAATCTTAGATAATCAGCAAGCTATTCACTACCACTATACAAACATACCTGGAAAATGTGTAATTTTGTTGAATCTTTAAAAAGTACACCAAATTAAGTGTCAAAACATTTGAGGTACGTTTTGTGCAAAAGTCATTTTGAAGACGAGATAAGAGAACAAGAAGGGGCCAAGGTAATGGTTTAATTTCCTTCTTCTTTTTTTTTTTTTTCCTTGAAGAATGCAAAGGCTTCAGTTTCTCTGCTGAGCTGTCACAGTGGGAATATTTTTTAATACTTTGGGTCAGATATCCTTAAAATACTCCTCAGGTCCAGCCAAAGAGCAGGGCCCACCCGCTTAAAGCTCGTGCCCAAGCATATGCCCCTGATTCGTTGGCTGCCAACATGATGGGTCAGGTGACTATCTATAAGGCGTTCCTTTCTAAAACTCAGTTCAGGGTTGCTGTTGTTGTTATGTGCCATTGAGTTAATTTCGACTCATAGCGACTCCATGTGATAGAGTAGAACTGCCCCACAAAGTTTTCCAGACTATCATCTTTACAGGAGCAGATCGCCCCTGTCCTTCTCCTGCAGAGCCCCTGGGTAAGTTAGAAACACCAACTTTTCAGTTAGCAGCCAGTGCTAAATTAAGTGTTGTGTCACCACAGTGATTCAAACCCCTTCACCAGGACCAAAAAAAATCAGAGGGATTCTAGAAGTTTATGTGGTAATCCTCAGTGCTGACAGCCAAATATTTCTAGCTTTCTCACTTTTTGGTGTGGTAGGCCTCTTTTTTTTTTTTTAGGCCTCTTAGTTATCTAGTGTTTAGTTAACAGAAATACCACAAGTGAAAGGCTTTAACAGAGAGAAATTTTTCTTTCACAGTCTAGGAGGCTAGAAGTCAGGGTGCCAGCTTCAGGGGAAGGCTTTGTCTCTCTGTTGGCTCTGGGGATAGGTCCTTGTCATCCATCTTTCCCTGGTCTAGGAGCTCCTCAGCGCAGAGACCCTGAGTCCAAAGGATGTGCTCCCCTCCTGGTTCTTCATTTTTGGTGGCATTAGGTCCCCCTGTCTCTCTGCTCTTTTCTCTCTTTTATATCTCAAAACAGATTGACTCAAGATACAACCTAATTTTGTAGCTTGAGTCCTGCCTCATTAACATAACTGCCTCTAACCCTGTCTCATTAATATCATAGAGGTAGGATTTACAACACATAGGAAAATCACATCAGATGACAAAATGTTGGACGATCACACAATACTGGGAATCATGGTCTAGCCAAGCTGACACACATTTTTGGGGGACACAATTCAATCTATAACAGTAGGTTTGTATTGAGGCTTGGCCATGTGGCTTGCCTTAACTAATGAAATGTGAACAGAAATAATGTGTGTTATTTCCAGGTGGCAGTTTTAAGAGCTAGCGAGTAAGTTGCCACAGGTCTCTTTTCTCCTCCCACAGCTCCTGGCAAATTTTCAGATGGTGCCTGCTTTGTCAGCTAAGGTGCCAGAGTGAAGAAGAGCCCCAGCTCGTGCCCAATGGACAGGCGTAGTGTAAGCAAGAAATAAAACTCGCTGCCTTAAGACACTGAAATTTGCAGCTGTTTCCATAGCATAACTAAGCTTCTCCGATTGACTCATCTTTCCACCTGGGTGAAGATCTCCTTGGAACTTCTGGGAAGCTGGCAGAGTGATGTGTAATATTCCTACCGTTTCACCGTCCCCTCAGTCATAGTGAGTCTAGTTCTGGGCTATGAGACCTGTTTCCTTTGGTTTCTGAGACTTCCAGCACTGTTCTCCCAATGTCTCCAGATGGGTCACCACTTCAAATGACTACAGGGACAGAGAGGTGACTTAAACGAGTAAACAGGCATTTACTTTCATATCAAACATTTATTAAATTCCCACGTCTCCTTCAAGAAAACTCCCCTTCATTTTCTTGACACGTGTGGCACTGACACCCTAGCTCTCTATTCTACAGAAGCAGTACAAATGTGATAATAATTGCAACCAACACTCCACCCCAGTGTCAAGGAAACAAAGGGACCAATCAGCTACCATCCCATTCCATTAGCTTGTGTCCGTACTGAAATGCAAATGAAATATTTTCAGATTTTCAGAAGCCAGAATTCTAGATTTTTTATGTGAAGTCTCCCAATGTTCTTAAAATACCAGAGAAAACCTACGAGTGGTCTGGATTCAGAACTCAGGCTCACTGTTCGAATTCCATATGGTACCTGGAGGCAGCCCTTGTTTTATGCCTTGTGACACACAATGATTTGTGAAGAGAAAGGCTGCTCTCAACTTTTCAAGAAGCCTCAGATTGTTGAGCCCAAACCCAGGCCAGTGACCATCCTCTGTACGAACAAAAGCTACAATGTGTGTGTGTGGGGGAGGGGGACTGCCCAAGATTGTTACTTCTCTGATTGGAAGAAATGTCCTTATCTTCCCAGCAAAAATGATGCTGACCAAACCCCAGTTCGAGTCAGTACACTGATTTGACCTCTCTTTTTTTTTTATTTATCTCACTCATTGGCTCATTAGCTCTTGAACTCAATCTCTTTTATTTTTTTCTGATTATTATTAACATACACATTATTAATGACAACATAGTAAAGTATTAAAAAAAAAGTATTAGTGAGAAAATAATAGGCACTCATAAACCCATGACCCAAAGATAACCAGTTACCATATTGGCATAATCCTTCTGGGAATAGTTTTTAAAATACATATGTTAGTATTTTGTATTTTTACCAGTTGTGAATGCTGCCTTTTTATTAGATAGTTTTTTCACTCCCTCATAGACTAATCGAGTTTTACATTTTCACATTTTTTCCAGTTTCCAGAAAATTAAAAAGAAATGCATTCTTAAAATATTCCTCAAAATGCTTGACTAATTCTTACAGTAATTCTATAGCAAGGCTTCTTCTCAAAGAGACAGTGGGAAGTGTCAACTGTTATGTTATAAATAACATATCTGGATGAATCATTGAATAATTTACTTCCTAATTTTTAGTAAGCATAGTTTTTTTTATTAAAAAGTAATTCATATTAACCAAGATAATGATAAATATTAAAACATGGAGAAAAGAAAAAAGTATACTCTTACAACAAATAGTTGGTATTGTTATTTTGTTGTATTTTCTTCCAGTCTCCTTTCTCTATACATAGGGTTTAAACGCGTATGTGTGTATATATGGACACGTGCACACATATGTGCATATTGCATGTATGTATATTTACAATCACATACTTTTGTAACATGCTTTGTCATCTATTATGTAAACGTTAGTTGGGGAATGTACCCCCCCCCCCACTACTCATGCTTCACTTAAGGGGAAAAATTCTCCTGGGCAGGGAAAACACTTTCGGTCTCACTCTCTACTTTCAAGGCAGGATGAGTGGTGCGTTGGTTGGCAGTCTGGTGAGTCTAGCATCCATCATTCCACTAGTTCACATTTCCCATTTCATGAGTTAAAAAACTGTCTCAGTTTCGTAGTGCTGCTGTAATAGACATGCCACAAGTGGGTGCCTCTAAAGAATAGAAATTTATTTTCACACGGTTTAGAAGGCTAAAAGTCCAAATTTAGAGCACCGGCTAGAGGGAAAGCTGCTCTCTCTGTTGGCTGTGGGGGAAGATCCTTGTCTCGGCTTCTGTAGCATTCCTTGATGATCTTCACATGGCATTTACTTCCTCCCCTTCACGTCTGTTCATGCTGGCTTGTCTCTGTGTCTGTAAGGTTCCTTATAGCTCAGAAGTGATTAGGTTTAGGACACACCCTACACTGACAGGACCTCATTAACATAGCAAAGAAAACCCTATTCCCAAACCTATCACACCCACAGGTATAGGGGTTAGGATTCCCACACATATTTTGGGGGACACAATTCAATCCGTAACAAAAACCTGAACTCGCTAGTGTCCTTTGTTCAGGAATTGTGTGCCTGGATCCTCTATGAAGAAACTCAGCTGGAGCATGATGCTGGAAACCTGGGTGGATGAGCTTAATTCAGGAATGGGATTAAAAGGAAGCCTGTTTGTGGCCATAAGTCAAGTTGCTCTCTCCAGTCTAGCTTAACCTACGACATAGCTGACATTTCCATGTTATTACGTATCTTTGTAAATTCCGTTTTCAGTGGCTGGATTAAACTAATGAGAGGGTTTATTTAACTGTTTCTCTGTTTTTGACACCTGGAAGAACGATTTAGTATTTATCCCCAAGCCTCTTTGACATTTGATATCTGAAAAGAATTCTTTATAGTATCTGTTGATTGGGTTGGTTTGATTTTTGTGAAACATGGCAGATTTTATTTTCCAAAGATGGCCACACAATAACTCCCATTCCACATTTTCTTATATAATGCCATTACTTCATCAAGAGGTGGGGTCTAATTCCTCTCTCCTTGATGTAGGTAGGCTCCTTACTACCTTGCTCCATACAGTTAGGTAGAAATGATGCTGTGTGACTTCTGAGGCTGAGTAATAAAAGGTGATGAGGTTTCTGTCCTATTCATTTGGAACACCGATACTTGGAGCCCCAACCCCCAGGTAAGAAATCTGATTACTCTGAGGCCGTGAGGCCAAGCTACATTGACAGTCCACAAGTAGGTGCTCCAGTTGGCATTCCTAGCTGTTGCGTCAGTCTAGTCCAGGTGCAAGATACATGAGTGAAACAAGCCCATCACTCACTCCAAGCCCTCAAGTCTCTTCAGCTGAGGTTCATGGAGCAAATACAAGCCATCTCTGCTGTGCCTTATTTCAATTCCTGGCCCACATAATCCCCGATAACTAAATGATAGTTGTTTTGAGTGACCTATATCTTGGCATCTTTTTTTTTTTTTTTTTAACTCAGCATTAGTAACTGGAACAGCATCTATTTTATGCATGTTGCACCTCATGTTCATTTCACTATGCATTCATTGGCTATCTACTATTTACCAGGCACTATGCTCCTAAGATTCATAGGTAAATCAGACACAATCTCTTTCCTCAGAAGGCTGACAGTAGTGGGAAAGGCATGATCAGAGTTGCTCTTTGGAAAGATGAATCTGATAGCACTGTTGTGAGGGACACTGGAGGTCTCTCTCTGCTGGAGGTCAGCTGGGTAAAAGATGGTGATAAAAAGATGGAATCCATGCTTAATACACATATTAACTAATTTCTCTTTGTTATACAGACAGATGCACAACTTTTGTCCTTAGATGGAAATAAGATTAATGTAGTTCCTAACATGAACATTTAGTTCATATGAATAGTTATAATTTGAACTAAATTAAAAAAGATAAAAACAAAGCATACATTCTACAAATTGGTGGTTATAGGACTATGTTCATGTTCCATACTGAATATCAGAAGAAGCACTATTAGACTGGCAAAGGTAGTGGCAGTAACAGCAGTAGCAGAAGTAGAGGTGGTGGTGGTCATGACGGTAATGGAAGATTGGCCCCTACCCTTCCCTTCTGCTGCCATCTCTCCTTAAAGAAAAGTTTAGCCAAGAAGTTTTCAATAAAGAGATCAAATTAATTTTTCTTACAACATATAGTACAATTGGCCTCCATGTCTTTAACTTATAGTAACCTTTTCTACTGTGCTACTTAAATTCTAACCTTATATTATTTTGCATCTGAATCATTGATATAAATATTGTTTGCACTTTAGTCTTGATAGGATTAGTCAAGGGTGTTAGAAAAAAGGAACAATTTTCTATAAAGGGTCAGTAGGTGAATAGTTAAGGATTTGTGGGCCATATGGTCTCTGTGACAACTACTGTAGCTCCTATAGTTTAAAAGCAACCATAGACAACACATCAATGAATGAGCATGGCTGTATTCCAATAAAACTTTAAGGCAGGCCAGATCTGCCCACCAGCCATAGTTTACTAATCCCTGGTTTATATTCAGTCCCTAATCAAAATCTATTTATAGCACTCTATTGCCTAGCAATTTCAGGGCAAGCCATTCATTTGGGATCCAATATTCCACAGCATGAGTCCTTCCTACCTTCCCTGTCTTATTACCAGTGCTCTGACATGTTATCTTCATTCTAAACAAACTGGACTATTATTTCTCCAAACGTGGTCCAGGTTTTCCTACTTCCTACATACTTGCTCATAGAGTTCCTCTATCTATTAAAATCTTATTTATCCTTCAATGCCTTTCTCAATTCCTACATTGTCCAAGAAGCTTTTCTGAATTTCTCCAGTTAGATGCATACTTTCTGTCCTTTGAACTCCATAACTGGTTGCTATGAGTCGGAATCAACTCGATGGCGAGTTTTTTTTTTTTTTAGTTTAATGCACTTAGTAAACAACCTCACAGTAAAGTCATGTCTTATAACCTTCTGTAAGACTGAAAGCTCCCTAAGGGGAGAGATTGTGTCCCCTTCAACTTTGTATATCCTGCAATACCTTGAATGTATTATAGACTCAGTAAATGTTTGATTAATAAACTGAAATTATACCATTTTGAATTGTCTGTCCTATCTGAATTGTTCCTGTTCTCTACAGATTCTAAGACTTGCTATCTGGAATATTTGTACAGGCTGCTTCTCTGCTGGGGTCATTAATTTGGCAGGAATTGAAATGACCTTGTTTGCTATCGAACTTTAAAAATGCATTAGGGAACTAGAATTCTTGAAGCCAGCTGTCCTTTTAATTTGGTCTGGGAGCAAGGAACTAACTACCTCCTCAAATGCTTAGTCTCTAAGAGGTTAATAGGAATCAAAATTTTTACCTGCTGTATTCCTAAAGACTTGCTTACAGACAATTTCCTTGTTCCTGTAAGTGAGAAGTTCTGTTTAACTCAGACATTTCGGGCATGCCTGCCTGCAATGCAGAAAGCACTATGAGAAATGGAAAGATAAATAAGACATGAGCAGCCCTGATATCCAGGAGTTAGCAGTCTAGTCAGGGAGACAGGCGCAGGTCCAAGGCCTAAAATGTAAAGGGTTTTAACAGAATGTATGGGTGAGAAAATGTTCAAAACGATCATTAATTTTGTTGGAGGTAGGAGAATCTCACGAAAGAGGACTCATAAAGCAGATGGGATCTGAGCAGAAAATTGGGAGGAAAACAGTGCTAGAGATGTGCGTATCATAATATCTTGGTACATTACAGCTGCCAATGACCTCAGACAACTTTCTCATTTATCAGATGAGTAAGGTGAGACTCAGAGAGGGAATGTGACCTGGTTAAGAGCAGGCAATTCACATGACTCCCTTTGGAAACAGCTATGTGCAAATTCAAATTCACATGAGAGGTAGAAAGAATCTATGACATCTGTGACAAACATCTGAGGCAGCAATTAGTAGTCTGTCCACACAACAAGGCCAAGATGTCTCCTGTTGGAAGCCATTGCCTTTGGTAGTTATCAAGGAAGGAGATTTAGCTGCCAGCAAAGTCTCACCTGGGTCCTGTAACTGAAGGCTACAGAACCCTAGAAATGCAACAAAAGCTATCCCCAACTGGGGATAGATCAGAGAGAGCTTTAAACTCTGGTTACAAAGTCTTGTGGGGGAGTCCAACTTTCGTTCAAAAGGACAGGTCTCAAAGGCAACCAAAGGAATCATGATTTTGCCCTAGAATTACAGGGCACAATATATCACAGAGGAAGACATGTTCTCATAGGCAATGTGTTTCCCTGATTGAGTCCTGGAGGGCAAACGCAGGTGTCCCACGTCTCTCTCCCTTCCCACCCACGCTCATTCCCCACCCCTTTAAGTGCTACTGTTGAAAAGAACAACAGGACCGTCATGACTGGGCCGATGCCAACCCAGAAAGTCACTTCCCAGTGCTAGGCAGAGAAGTACCTCAGGCCCAGAATAATGCCCTGTGACAGTTTAATTTAAAAGATTATTCAGTTCCTTCCATTCTCATCACTTACAAGGAGTTTGTGACTGAATAATTAAAACAATGAATTCTTATTTATATTTTAGATTCATAGGAGCAGCTGTATCCTTTCTTTTTTCCTAGAAGAAACATAGACTTTACTAGGATTCCTTTTGCTTCTACTTAAAATGCTCTCTCCTCTGTATTCTTCCAACCCTACACTCAAATCCCCTCCCAATTCCCACATGGGAATATTTGTGTCCATATTCATCTATTGAAAAAAAAAAAGACATCATTTTCCATTAAAAAAAATATATATTTCCTCCAGAAAGCAGATGCAGTAAAACAGTCAAGTTAAACTCTGGAGTTTTATCTGTTTTGAAAAAAGTTACCCTCATTTTCCAGACATAAAACATCCAAGTAAAAAGAGGCATGCCAGTAACATTATACAAATGATTCATTCGAGTTGATTTATTTTCCAAAGATAGAAAAAAAGTGTGATTTTTGAATGGCAAGCAAAGTTATCTTTTACTATTATAAATTCAATATCGTTTAAACCAGTTTATGGAGCACTCTTAGGTTATATGAGGTTCTACTGTTTTCCCAACGAAAAGTAAAATATATAACAATGTTAGAGCTGGGGCAAGGGGCATAGATTATAAGCAGCCTCTAGCCCAACCATTTATTTATTTATTTTTCAAAATAAGATTATTTTATTTTTTTATTGTGCTTTCAGTGAAAGTTTACAAATCAAGTCAGTCTCTCATACAAAAACTTATACACACCTTACTATGTACTCCTAGCTGTTCTCCCCCTAATCAGCACGCTCTTCCTCTCCTCCCTGTATTCCCCATGTCCATTCAACCAGCTCCTGTCCCGCTCTGCATTCTCATCTCCCCTCCAGGCTGGAGCTGCCCACTTAGTCTCATGTGTCTACTTGAGCCAAGAAGCTCACTCCTCACCAGTATCATTTTCTGTCTTATAGTCCAGTCCAATCCCTGTTTGAAGAGTTGGCTCCAGGAATGGTTCCAGTCTTGGGTTAACAGAGGGTCCGGAGACCATGAACTCCGGGGTCCCTCTAGTCTCCATCAGACCATTAAGTCTGGTCTTTTTATGAGAATTTGAGATCTGCATCCCACTGTTCTCCTGCTCCATCAGGGATTCTCTGTTGTGTTCCCTGTCAGGGCAGTCGTCCGTGGTAGCCAGTTGCCATCTAGTTTTTCTGGATGATGTAGTTTCTCGTTTATGTGGACTTTTGTGTCTCTTGGACTCATATTTTCCTTGTGTCTTTGGTGTTCTTCATTCTCCTTTGCTCCAGGTGGGTTGAGACCAATTGATGCATCTTAGATGGCTGCTTGCTAGCCTTTAAGACCACAGAAGCCACTCACCAAAGTGGGATGCAGATGTTTTCTTAGTATATTTTGTTATGCCAATTGACCTAGATGTTCCCTGAAATCATGGTCCCCAGACTCTCATTCCTGCTACTCTGGCCTTTGAAGCACTTGGTTGTATTTAGGAAACTTCTTTGCTTTTGGTTTAGTCCAGTTGTGTTGACCTCCCCTATATTGTGTATTGTCTTTCCCTTCACCTAAAATAGTTCTTATCTACTATCTAATTAGTGAATACCACTCTCCCACCCTCCCAACCCTTGTTACCATCAAAGAATATTTTCTTCTGTGTTTAAACTTGTTCTTGAGTTCTTACAATAGTGGTCTCATACAATATTTGTCCTTTTGCAACTGTCTTATTTCACTCAGCATAATGCCTTCCAGATTCCTCCGTGTTATGAGATGTTTCACAGATTCATCATTGTTCTTTATCGACGCGTAGTATTCCATTGTGTGAATATAGCATAATTTATTCATCCATTCGTCCATTGAGGGGCACCTTGGCTACTCCCGTCTTTATGCTACTGTAAACAGTGCTGCAATGAGCATGGGTGTGCATATATCTGTTCGTGTGAGGGCTCTTATTTCCCTAGGATATATTCCAAGGAGGGATTTCTGGATCGTATGGTAATTCTATTTCTAGCTTTTTAAGGAGGCACCAAATTGATTTCCAAAGTGGTTGTACCATTTTTCATTCCCACCAGCAGTGTATAAGTGTTCCAGTCTCTCCATGACCTTTCCAACATTATTTTGTGTTTTTTCCAACCATTTATTTTACAGACAGGAAACTGAGGTATAGAGAGACCAAAGAAGTCAAACAATCAGGATGAAGTCTCACAGCAGGTTGGGAAAATCCCAATCTAGTCCAGTAATCCTCAGATCAGATTTCTTTCCACTACATCCTATCTCTTTAACAGGTCTGACATAAATATGCTCCTATCATGTCCCTGTATCAGGTTTGTGGATGGTACAAATTCTTAAGACTCTTGGCTGCTAACCAAAAGTTTGGAGGTTCAAGTCCACTCAGAGGCACCTTGAAATAAAGTCCTGGTGATCTACTTCCGAAAAATCTGCCATTGAAAACCCTATGAAGCAGAGTTCTACTCTGACAGACATGGGGTCACCACGAGTCAGAGTTAAATCAACAGCAACTAGAGAGATATCTGCATATATACACACACTCATATCAGAGAGCTTTGCTGAAAAGGAGTTTAGCATTGGGAAGCCTTAGCAACATATGATACTAATTCACTAAAGAGCTCTTGCCCCAACATTGTCCAAATCTAAAACTGATGGCATCCTACCCGGGAATGTTGCTTAGCTTTCTATCAAAGTTTTAATGGAGACAAAGAGCCAGGTTCAAGGAACATGGATTATATCTTTTGCATAGTACCTAGCACAGGACACATAGTAGATTTTCAGTGCATAATGGTCGTTTTTCTAAAGAACCTGCACTACATTTTTAGAACACAATGCATGATAATTTACAGAGTATAGATACCTAAATAGATTAATGTATAGTTAACCTAGCAAAGTTGGGAGAATGTAGGAAACATTCAATGTAAACAGAAGGAGCGTGTGGAGGAAAAGAGGAGGAAGAGGAGGAGGAGGAAACAGCTCTCACTTCTTTTCTGCCCCAGACACTGGAAGGTCAGTGGTCACACCCCATTTTCCATTTCAGATCAAAGCATTGACATGTGGAAGCCACTGATTACAGCTCTTGGCTCAAGATCTCATCTACTCATGAAAGATTTAGAACAAAAGAACTTAAAAACTCCATTAACATCTTGCTTCTTTCCTTTACTCACACAATGGCACTCATATAAATTACAAAGAAGTTCATTTTAAAATTCTGATTCTTCTTGGTCCATTCAAGATACCCAGCCTAGCCTCCTCTCCATAACTCACTGAAAGCTGGACTCTAATTATATAATATTCCTCTTTTATATACTAGTCATTATCGAATGAGGAAAACTTTGGAAGATTAGAATATAATTATTCCTTAAACTACTAGTTAGTGTATATTGAAATCTGCTTAGAACACTCTTGTATTCAAAGGTCTCCATTATGACTGACTTATTCAAACCCCAAATCACTAAAGTATCACAAATATGTTCTAAGGGTACATTCAGAAACTGTGCCAAGTCAGGGGATGCCAGAGAAATACAAATCATCATAATACAGTCAAACCTGTGTAGCCCAGAGCCTGTGTAAGGTGGAAATCTGTCAGAAAAGGAAAACTCAAATATTTTCCACTAAAACAAGTAATAGAAAAGACTGCACCTTGTCAAAGATGGAACACTCGGCAAGACCTGGAAAAACAAGTCAGTCCGGTTGAGTTCAACCCTCACAGTTTTCACCGTAGTTAGATTTACTTTTCTGCAAGGAGATGGAAAACTTTACAAATCCTTACAAATAGAAATCTTGTTATTAAAGAACTCTAGCACATGGGGTTGCCATGAGCTAGAATGGACTAGACAGCAAGTAACGGGTGAACTACTCAATAAGCAAGGTAAGCATGGGCTTACTCGTGCTTACTTACTAATATGTAGTTTTGTTCACTACAGATTAGTAAATTAGCACAAGTAAACCCATGCTTATCTTGCTTACCGGGTCATCCATCCCTGTCAGAGACTGTGAATTTGAAAAGAGGCTTTGATTTGATAGAAAGGTGCTGTGAGGTTGGGAGAGAAACAGATGTCAGCCAAACCTAGAAGCAGAATCTTTGATGTGGTAGAAAAATGTGAAATTGTTCACTATAGATGACCTGGTAAGCAAGGTAAGCACAGTGCTTACCTTGCCTACTGGATAATCTGCCTCTGGCAACTAATAACAGCAAAGTCTCTACCCGTTCCACGCTACACTTGAAGGTACCTCATCACTAAACAAGGTAGAGCTCAGTAAAGCGGTTTGGTGTTGCTGTTCTTGGAGCAGAGAAACCCACTCATCAACACTGGAAACTTGTTTTGACAAAAGTTACTCATCAGGTTTGTAATCTTCCTATCTCCTACTTGATAGCTTTTCTCATCAAATTAGCTTGGCAATTACAAACAAGGCAGAAAACTCCAGCTGGGTAACTAAGCTCCACCCCTGTGTTCCTCTAGCACTGGGGATTCTTTCAGAGAATTGCCAGCCTGCCTGAGAATTCAAAGAACCAGGTCTTGACAATTAAACTGCATTCTTCTTTTCCCCAACTTCAAAACCAAAGCACCTTTTATTCCTTCCTTCTTCATCTACCATGTCCATTTCATTGTTGTCATTAGTTAGCTGCTTTTGAGTTGGCCCCTGCTCAAGGTAACCCCATGCACAACAGGATGTGACTGTTGTGATCCATAGGGTTTTCATTTGCTAATTTTTTGGAAGTAAATTACCAGGCCTTTCTTTCTCTTTTGTCTTAGTCTAGAAGGTCCACTGAAACCTGTTCATTAGTCTAGAAGGTCCACCGAAACCTGTTCATCATAGCAATACATAAGCCTCAACTGACAGACAAGTGGTGGCTATGCTCGAGGTGCACTGGCCGGAAATCCAACCTGGGTCTCCTGCATGGAAGGCTAGAATTCCACCACTGAACCACCACTGCCCCCAACCATTCCATTATAAGACCTCTATGTTTTTCTTTTGATATGTCCCTTATTTGGATTTTTTCCTCCACCCTACGTAATCTACCCAACCAACATATAAGCCCAGAGTATCATACTTTGGTTATTACATCATTTTTAAGCCAACCTCCCTAAAACAATTTCTCTAAATTCCAACTCAACCTGTATGCCTATGCCAGGCATCACTCTTAATACATGATATCCCTGCTCACAACTTCCAAAAAAAGAATCAAAGACGTCTAATTTAGTTCGAAAGGCTCCACCCTACCTCTGAAATCTTATTCTTTACAAATCACTGTGTTGAATCTTCTGATCCAGGCAGACCAACCTCACTGGGTCAGGAATGTGTTATATTTATTTCTGTCTATATCCTGACTTTGGGAGTTCTGCTTGACAAGGTATTTATTTAACATCTCTGAGCCTCAACTGCTTTATCTATAAAACGGAAATCATAATACCAGTCAGGATTTTGTGAGGCTCAAATAAGAATAATTCATTTGCAAATTCTTTCTCAATTTTTAGGTGCCAGAAAAAAATCAGTTATTACTGGTCCTGGCCTGCATTCACAGTTGTACCACAACATTTGGCACCAAACCATCACCCACTGAAACTTTCCCACTATTTGTGCACGTGTGCTTCTTCCATACTTAACTATAACCTATTTGAAAGCAGAACTTTATGGACATTTTAATAATCATCTTGGATGTTTTTCTCTAAACAGAAAGATCTGGTGAAATGAGATTTGCCCAGCCTCCCTTGCCTTTTTCAAGGCCTAACACAAAGTCTGGGTGGGATAAATGGTTACCCACACTCGGCTGCTAACTGAAAGATTGGAGGTTCAAGTCTGCCTCAAGGTACCTTGGAAGAAAGTCTTGGTTATCTACCCTGGAACACATGGGGTCACCATGAGTCAATCAACTCCATGGTAACTGGTGATAAACACAAATTAGACAACAAATACGGGTTTGCTGATGGCTGCACTTCGGCATTTAAGATAAACGAGAGCAGCAGAGTCTCATCACAATGACTTTCCTAATAAGGAAAAAAAAAATGCCGATTAGTGAGAAAATATATGTAAAGTGCTAGAAATAGTTTGGGAAGCATTTGCCACAAATAGCAACTTTCTACTCTGGGTGGCTTTGAAATTACGATTTCCAAACGGTGCTTTGAAATCTAAACCTTGACTTTGCAGTTTATAAGCTCAGGAGAGGCAGGATGGCTATGCAGAAGCAACCTAATGTCATGAAAGGCAGGGATTCTCAATGAATTGAGTGTTCAGGGTGCATGATTTTAAAGGTTTTGGCTGTGCCTTTCTCCATCCCCTGCCTTAAACTCAAAGGCAAGGTTTTTATTTTTGGTTTTTTCTTTGTTTTGAGCTGCAAAAGAAAGCAAACCCCAGTTACATTCTTTAACAGCCCTTTGATCATTAAACTATGATTTACAGTTAGTAGACTTTAGTGAGCTCATCCTTTCCCACACCACCCAGCCCACTCTCTAATCAAGCACCTTCTTCCTTTTCCTTTCTCCCTGGGGCCTCCAGCTGCCATCTCCCTTACAAGGTGCCATCCCTCCTACACAAAGACAACACAGCCCATATTATTTATAAATATCCATTTTTGAAGTGCAACTGTGCACCTTGTAAATGGGAATGATGCTCAGGGAAGCGTAGAATTACAGGGCTATCGGAAAATTTAAAGTCATCTATAACGGGCTTTTAGTCCAGTTAAAACTTTTCCAGAAAGATGAACACTCTGGGTCAGTCTCAAAGATTTCCTGAAGAAAAAACACTTAATAGACAATAGATAAATGGAAACTTTGGTGAAGGGTAAGACAGTACACAATACTGGGGAAACCAGTACAATCTACAAGGCAAGGTCATGGAAGCTCCAAAGACACATCCAAACTCGCTGAGGGACCGAATTGCTGGGCTGAGGGCTGTGGGACCCTGGTCTCAGGGAACATCTAGCTCAATTGGCACAACATACTTTACAAGAAATATATTCTACATTCTATTTTGATGAGTAGAGTCTGGGGTCTTAAAAACCTGTGAGGGGCCATCTAGGATACTCCACTGGTCTCACCTCTTCAGGAACAAGGAAAAATGAAAAAAACTAAAGATACAAGGGAAAGATTAGTCCAAAGGACTAACGTACCTCAACTACCATGGCCTCCACAAGACTGAGTCTAGTAAAACTAGATGGTGCCTGGCTACCACCACTGACTGACTGCTCTGACAGGGATCACAATAGAAGGTCCCAGACAGAGCTGGAGAAAAATGTAGAGCAAAATTCCAACTCAAAAAGGAAGACCAGACTTGCTGGCCTGACAGAGACTGGAGAAACCCTGAAATTATGGCCACAGACACCTTTTTAGCTCAGTGATGAGGCCACTCCTGAGGTTCACCCTTCAGCCAAAGATTGAACAGGCCCATGGAACAAAACGAGACTAAGGGGGCAGGGACTGGAAGACAGGAGGGAACAGGGTAAACTGGTAGTAGGGAATAGGGAATCCAGGGTTAAAAAGGGAGAGTGTTGACATGTCATGGGGTTGTTAACCAAAGTCAAAGAACAATGTGTGTACTAACTGTTTGATGAGAAACTAGTTTGTTCTGTAAACCTTCATCTAAAGTACAAAAAAAGAAAAAAAAAAAGATTTTCCTGAAGAGGTGAGGATATAATCTGTAAAAATTCTATAACACTCTATCATCTAGCAAATTATCAGGGTTTTTTTTTTTTTTTTTTTCTTAATTGTTAACACTTACTTTTGGAAATGGTGTGACAAACTTACAACTTTCATACATTACTGGAGGGAGTGTAAATTTGAAAAATTCTTTTGGAAAAAATTTGGACGAAATATATCAAAAGCCCCAAACTGTCCTTATCTTCTTTTGATTCAGTAATTCTACATTTAGAAATGACTTGATCAAAACTGAAATACATAAAAAAAAATTTACTGCTACAAATTTTTATTATAATTATTATAATAGTAAAAAATGGAAAACAAATACTCAACAATACGGGATTAAATATGCAAATTATGGTATGCTTAACAATGGGAACTGCAACCACACCCTTCCTCATGACAGGGAGGGAAGTAGAAAAGTCAGTTACGACACAAATTTGTTCTATAGCTGATGAAACACACATCTGAAAGCCCAAAGAAAGTTTAACCAGTTTGTTTCTGATACTCAGGATATAAAGATCTGGTGAAACGCGCTTTGGGCAGCCTTTCATGCCTTTTCCAAGGCCCACACCAAGTAGACAACGAATAAATACTAGATGACTTTAGTTGCATATTGAAAATAATAAGGCAGAATATCAGACTCTGAGCTCAGCAGACCAACTTTCCTATTAAGAAAAAGAAAAATACACAGTGATTAGTGAAAAAGCATACATCGGGTGATGGGGATTAAGGATGGACTCAGTCTAGTTACCTAGAGGTGCTATAACAGAAATACCACAAGTGAGTAGCTTTAACAAACAGAAATTTCTTTTCTTACAGTTAGTAGGCTAGAAGTTCGAATTCAGGACACTGGCTCTAGTGGGAGGCTTTCTCTCTCTTCGCTGGCTCTGAGTAAGGGCCTTGTCTCTTTTCAGCGTCTGTTCTTGGTTCCTTGGTGATCTCCATGTGGCGTCTTCCCCAGTCTGTCATTGCTTCTGTACCTAACCTATTCCTTTTATATCTCAAAAGTGATTGGCTTAAGATAAGCTCTACACTGATATGGCCTCATAAACATAACAAAGAAAATTCTATTCCCAGATGGGATCACATCCACAGTACAGGGGTTAGGATTTACAACAAATATTTTTGGGGGGACACAACTCAATCCATGATGGGCTCCCATAATCTATTTTATTCCAGGCTGAATTCCCACAAAACCTTAATTCTAGACACTTGGGACACCACACTGCCTTCACTTTAATTGTATATGATTAAAAGATTGCCCTTCTTTTTCCCAGTATTAAATGACATTACAGAAGGTCGTCTTCTTTTCAATCTAGCCTGGGGTTGCCAGACTCTAGGAATGGGGACATGAAGGTGAGGAGAAAAACTCATTCCACTACAGATGAGGAAGCCACCATGTCAATCCATCTCATGAAGGGTTTCCCTCGTTTTCATTGACCCTCCACTTTACCAAACATGATGTTCTTTTCTAGCAATTGGTCTTTCCTGATGATGTATCCAAAGTGAACAAGATGAAGTCTCACCATTCTCACTACTAAGGAGCATTCTGGTTGTACTTCTCCAAGGCCATTAGCTAGGTCAAGTACATCAGAAAAAGGGGAGGTTTAGAAAAGAAGAGAAATAGAAATTTTTCTGGAAATGTGGAGCTTGAGGTGCCTTCACACCTGACATCCATATAGTAGTGTTCAGTACAGAAAAAGAAATGACTCTGGAACCTAGGACAAACATCAGGGATGGAGTTTGATGTTTGGTCGTAGAGGTTATTGTCAAAATAATGGGTGTAGGTAGAAGAAGAGAAATGGTCTCCTAACCATCGTCCCTACTTCCAGATCAGCTTTCCCATCCCAAACAGTTTTCCATTCTGTAGACCTGGTGATCTTTCATACTGGAAATATTACTACTTAATTCCCTGCTTAGAATCCTTCAATGTACCCAACCTATCTGGTAGTCAGAGAAACGTCAAGTGAAAGAATGATGAGATTCTATTTTTTGCCTGTTGGGCAGTACAAAATTAAAGATTGATAATATCCATTGCTGGTAACCACATGGGGAAATGAGCATGTATATATTTGTGGTAGGAGTAAAAATTGCTGTGATATTTTGGGATCTCTATTGTAATTTTTTAGGAAACCCTGGTGGCGTGGTGGTTAAGTGCTATGGCTGCTAACCAAAGGGTCGGCAGTTTGAATCCACCAGGCGCTCCTTGGAAACTCTATGGGGCCGTTCTACTCTGTTCTATAGGGTCGCTATGAGTCAGAATTGACTCAATGGCACTGGGTTTTTAATTGCAATTTTAAAATCTCATGTCTTTTGATCCAGGGATCCCACTTTTAAGAATTAATCTTGTAGAAACAAAAGCAATGGTACAAAAGTATATGTGGACTATCTTCTTTATTGCTACCTTGTTTGTAAGAGTAAAAACCTAGAAACAATCAAATATTCACTATATGTAATACTCAAATAACTGGCAATCCATATTAAGAAATATTATATATCTGCTAAAAGTTAATAATGTCTACATATGTTTGGATTTGGATCTGGAAAGATGCCTGTGATAGATTAAGTGAAAAAATATGAGTTGTCAAGTTCTATATAATAATCCCATTTAGGAGAAAAAAGTGTTATAATAGCTGTGCTATATGAATTTAATGCTTTCTTTGTACAGGTATTGTTTTAAGTGTATTATATAAAAAAAAAAATTTTTTATGCTACTCATTTATTCCTTACAACCACTCCCTGAGGTAGGTAAAATATTCTCATTCCCATTTTACTGATAAAGTCACTAAGGCCAAAAGAGGTTAAGTAACTAGCCCAAGGTCACACAGCTAGCAAGTGGCAGGCAAGGATTTACACTAGCTTGGGGTCTGTACTCTTGACTTGTGTGCTATTCTGCTGTACGTATTACTACAGAAGTATAGGGTTGGAGGTTGTTTTTTGTTTTCATTTTTTGTACCTCTGTATTGTTGGATTTGTTAAAATAATGTTACTTCTATAATTAAAAAGAAATTCAGCGGAAACATATGGGGAAAGAGGCCCAAAGACCTCCAATTGTCCTTACAACAAAAGTTCAAACTTACTCCCTCACAAGCAGTGTCCTTTAAACCCATTTTTCTAAAATACTTGGTAACTAAAGGTTAGTGTCTAGCCAGCTGGTGGCAGAAGGCTTGAGTACATCTGGTGACTTTGCTTGACTCAGTTAAACTGCTTACAGGCTTGGAAATTCATTTTATGCAAGACAACAGCAATGCCTGTTCCTAAAGTTATTTAAAAGCTTCCGAGGACCCGGGAATCTAGAAGAAGGGGGAAGAGGCAAGTTGGAGCTTACCAATTTAGTGTTTCAGTCAGTCCCTGATGGCGCCTTAGAAAGGAAATCCATTATTAGCGAGCACAAAGGGTGCTACTTGTCAGGCCTGACAGGGAGCAGACTGGATGTAACAAAGACCCAGTGCCTTATTTATGGCAGCTCACAGCTGCCAAGGATGGGCCTCCTGCTCCCCAGGAGCTGCCAAGCCCCTCAGGAGGTCATTTTCAGGCCTGCTGGGTTTGGTTGCCTACAGCGAGGGCTGCAAGGAGGGGACCCAAAGTGAATACCCGGAATGTTCTTCCTCTAATATTCACAGGACTAGCTGCCTCCCTTCCTTCAGGCCAATGCTCAAATTCAATTCCACTGTCTCAGAAGATTTCCCCAATTGGAAACAGCAACCTTTCTCACTCTCTACCCTCTCACCCTGTATTGTTTTTCCTCCTAGCACTTATCTCTACCTGATAAAACATACATATGTTTGTTTCCTTCACCAGTGTGGCCCCCTCAAGGGGCTGCCATGTAAACAATGCAAATGGCACCCACAGAAGTCCTGGGGTGGTACAAAGAGTTAACTCATTCAGCTGCTAACTGGAAGGTTGGAAGTTTGAGTTTACCCAGAGGTGCCTCGGAAGAAAGGCCTCGTGATCTACTTCCAAAGAATCTGTGATTGAAAACCTCATGGAGCACAGTTCTACTCTGACACACAGGGTCACCATGAGTAAGAACTGACTTGATGGCAACTATTTACTGGTGAGTTGTATAACACATCAGCTAAGCTCTACCCAAAGAACAGAGGTTTATTGGGACAAGGGCTTGTCTTGTTCAAAGGCATAAAGTAGACATTCAATAAATAATTTTTGAATGGGTGAATATGCTGATTTCTATAAATACTTTTCTGTTAGACTTGAATAGAAGTCTCTTCCAGTCTTATCTCTCTCCAATGCAGGCTTTCTCAGTTGGGATACTGAGATGTATGTGGACATGCAGCATTAAAAGGAATGTTTAGTTTTATTAGTACTTACTAATAATAACAGAAATAATAACAATGCCATTCTTTCTCATGTATATCACAATATGCTTCACTTGGGAGGGCAAGGGCCAGAATTTTATAATATTCAAAATAGCAAACAGCGCACAAATATGCACGTGGGATTTAAGAATATCTTCTTGGGCAATGCACCCCATGCATAACTACCACCCATCTGTCAGTGGAGGCTCACATGTTGTTATGATACAGAACAGGTTTCAGAGGAGCTCCCAGACTAGGTAGGCTAGGAAGAAAGTCCTGGCCATCTACTTCCAAAAATCAGCCTGTGAAAACTATCAGTCATAATGATCTGATCCTCAGCCAATCACAGGGATGGGGAAGGACGAGGCAGCGTTTTGTTCTGTTATATATAGGGTCGCCATGAGTCAGTGGCCAAACAATGACAGCTAACAACAACAAGGAATTTATTCAGAGTGTTTACTCAATGTTTTCTATTGATAGAGGAAGCTAATAATAAAGTTGAAAGAATAGTGGTTGAAAGAGAGAAAGGAGAATGATTCTAAATCCTTTTCAAGAAAACATCAGTTTCTCTTGCAGGTAACTCATAACAACTATCCTGGCTGCACATGAACTGGGATTTGACCACAAAGAAGGAGGAACAGAAGAAATAGTCCTTTAAGCAATTCCTATTAGAAAGGGAAAATTAGAGGCATGTCCTAGGGCAGTTATCGTCTTGCTTATCCAGAAACAGGAAGGCCCAGCTTTCCTTCAGAGTGACTTTGCACTTTTTAATGTATCGGTTGCCATTTTTCTTTCTCTTTTGTAATTTTATGTCCATTTTCTGACTAGAAAGTCCCAGCCGGCTCTGAGGCTCTGGAGAAGGGCAGAGAGAAGCTTTGTGAGATGATGGAAGAATGACCACCAGACGCCACCACTAACCTAATGCTTGAAGACCTTTGGTTTAAATGATTCATCACCTATGATCTCCATGAAACTTATTCTGTGACAGGCATTCAACAAAGGTCAGAATATGGGGGAGAATTCCAATTTGGGGTTGGAAGGGGGAACTTGTTGCATTTGAAGGACATCTTTCATTAAAGATTGAAATGCAATTTCCTGATGGCAACAGCTGCATGCAAGCAGGCCCCTTTTGTTGAACAAAGAACAAAGAATGACACAGCCATTAAGATAATTTACCCTTCCCCACACTATAGAATTCTCCATTCATTTTGCAAGTAGATTTATTGAACATATAAGCCCTGAAACATTTTTTTTATCCACTCTTAAAAATGTCAGCAGTGTCTCTCTTCTCTCTTGGCGTTGTTATCACTTAGCTCCTTTGGTTGGTACATGGTGCTACTGGGACCAATGCTGCGTATTTTATTGCCATGTGTGTCAATTAGTTCCACTCAGAAAACTGTCCTATGGACACAAACTATACCAACAATCCTGCCTAAAAGTGCCACAAATGCTGGATGAAAGAGTACGGATAGATCGTTGCAGATCCATCACTACTACACCAACCCCTCACTTATCGACTATTTCGTTATCCAACATCTTGCATTTATGACAACAGTAAAAAATCTATGACGGTTTTGCTCATTAATGAACGTCTGGCAGTAATGAATGACAGGGTGTGAGGCGAGAGTAATGTTGGCTGTGATAGCTAAGGTTATGCATCACCTTTGCTAAGTCATGATTCTCAGTGGATTGGCAGTTATGCTGTTCGCTGTTAGGTGCCCCTGAGTTGGTTCTGACTCATAGGGACCCTAAGTACAATATAAGAGAAGGAAACACTGCCAGGTCCTGTACTATCCTCAAAATTGTTGCTACGTTTGAGCCCATTGTTGCAGCCACTGTGTCAATCCCTCTCATTGAGGGTCTTCCCCTTTTTTGCCTATCCTCTACTTAACCAAGCATGATGTCTTTCTACAGGTACTGGTCCCTCCTGATAACATGTCCAAAGTATACAAGGCGAAGTCTTGCCATCCTCCCTTCTGAGGAGCACTCTGGCTGTACTTCTTCCAAGACAGATTTGTTGGTTCTTCTGGCTGTCCATGGCATATTCGATATTCTTTGCTAATACCATCATTCAAAGGCATCAATTCTTCTTGGTCTTCTTTATTCATTGTCCAGCTGTCACATGCATATGAGGCAATTGAAAATACCATGACTTGTGTCAGGAGCACCTTAGTCCTCAAGGTGACATCTTTGCTTTTGAACACTTTAAAGAGGTCTTTTGGAGCAGATTTGCCCAATGCACACAGTTTGATTTCTTGACTGTTACTTCCAAGGGCCTTGATTGTGGATCCAAGTAAAATGAAATCCTTGACAACTTCAATCTTTTCTCCATTTATCATGATGTTGCTTATTGGTCCAGTTGTGAGGATTTTTGTTTTCTTTAATATTGAGGTGTAATCCATACTGAAAGCTGTGGTCTTTGATCTTCATCAGTAAGTGCTTCAGGTCCTCTTCACTTTCAGCAAGCAAGGTCGTATCATTTGTATATCACAGGTTGTTAATGAGTCTTCTTCTAATCCTGGTGCCCCATTCTTCTTCATTTAGTCTGGCTTCTCAGATTACTTGCTCAGCACATAGACTGAATAAGTATGGTGAAAGGATACAACCCTGATGCACACCTTTCCTGACTTTAAACCATGCAGTATCCCCTTGATCTGTTCGAATGACTGCTTCTCGATCCATGTACAGATTCCTCATGGGCACATTAAGTGTTCTGGAATTCCCATTCTTCACAATGTTATCCATAATTTGTTATGATCCACGCAGTCGAATGCCTTTGTGTAGTCAATAAAACACAGGTAAATATCTTTCTGGTATTCTATGCTTTTAGCCAGGATCCATCTGACATCAGCAATGATATCCCTGGTTCCACATCTTCTTCCAAATCCAGCCTGAATTTCTGGCAGTTCCCTGTCCATGTACTGCTGCAACCACTTTTGAATAATCTTCAGCAAAATTGTACTCGTGTGTAATACTAATGATATTGTCCAATAATTTCCATATTCTGGTGGAGCTTCTTTCTTTGGAATGGGCACAAATATGGATCTCTTCCAATTGGTTGGCCGGGTAGCTGTCTTCCAAATTTCTTAGCATAGATGAGTGAGTGCTTCCAGCATTGCATCCATTTGTTGAAACATCTTAATTAATATTCCATCAATTCCTGAAGACTTGCTTTCACCAATGCCCCCAGTGCTTCTTCCTTCAGTACCAGTGATTCTTGATCATATGCTACCTCCCAAAATGTTAGAACACTGACCAATTCTTTTTGGTACAGTGACTCTATGTATTCCTTCCACCTCCTTTTGATTTTTCCTGCCTTGGCAATTATGTAATGATGTAATTTGGCAGTTAGTACTGCAGTGATATAATCTGACAGTTGTGTAAGAATGCAGTCATCCTCCATTTTGTGATCTGGTGTGTTCGTCTTCCATTTTCACATAATGCTGATTTCCACCTAACGACCTGGTCTTTGGAAACTAACCATGTCAATAAGTGAGGAGTGGCTGTACATAAAAAAAAAAAAAAAAATCACTGAAAGCTTGGCCTCCTTACAGGAAAGGCCAGAGATACCAAGTTTATGTATGAAGGCTTAATATGTTGTATAGATGGTGGGAATTAGTGTATCTGGGGATTCAGAGTATCAGCAGCTCAAAATACACGGTCATATTTTAAAGCATTATTAAAAATTTTCAGTTTCCTGCTATGTATGGTTGTTTGTTGTTTGTTTACACCTAGTCTGGTTTCTCTTACGTTCAGATTCCTCTCCTAAGTTCCAGAGCCATCTGCTAACTGAGCATCTCCACCTGCTTGTCTTACACCCACTTCAATCTCAAATAATCCCAAACCACACTCTTCCCTGGCCCGCCATATCTGCTTTTCCTCTGGTGCTCCCCATCATAGTGAATGCACCATGGGGAGTGGTTTCTAAACCAGAAAGTTGGGCTTCAACCTTGGGTCTTCTATTTGACGCACTCTTCATATCCAATTTATCAAGCATAGTGCAGTGTAGAGTAGTGATTAAGAGTTCAAAACCTGTCTCTACCACTTGGTAGCTGTGTGTTCTTAGGCAAGTAACTGCCCATGCCTTAGTTCCTTCATCTGAAAAATATCTTAATAATATTAACCCCATAAAAAAAAAAAAAAAAACCATAAGGGGGTTAAAAAGATTCAATGATGTAATGAATGGAGAGTGCTGGGAAGAGTGCCTGGCAAATGGGGGGCAGTCAATAAACATCAGTTACTATGAGTTCCCATAACTTCTTTTATACACAGTCTGTCTTCTTTAACCTCACTACCACTACTCTGTAGACTCCTAACCAGTCTTCTTGTCTTCACACTTCAACTGTACCCTCCTTCTCATTCTCATATTGCTGCTACAGTGATCTTCCCAGGCCCAATCTTTGGGTAAGGAAGCTGCCTTCTGCCCCAGGTAAGAGTGAGCTGCAGAAGCTTCATCTTTCTCCTCTTTTCTGAATATCATTAAAATTCAATTTTGACATCTATGTCTTAAACCATATTCCATGGGGCCCACAAAATATGCCAACAACATAGTCTTCTTTCAAGTGCAGATACCTTGGGCAGCCTCCGGCTGGTAGACTTGCCCTGTCCTCATACTCCCCTCCCTTCCAGGGGCTGACTTTTTTCCAAATAGCCTAGTGCCTGACACACAGTAAGTTTTCAAAAAACGCTTCTTGAGTGGCTAGTTGGGTGGCTCCTATTCTCTTGGTCCAGATTAATTCACTGTTGTTTGACAACACAGCAAGTCAGAACTTTAGGGCAAAGGTGAAACCAGGGGTATGCTGGTTTCTAAACTGTCTATACACTGGCCCATTCAGATACATAGCTGTAAAAGGAGGATAAAATAGTACTGGTGGTGTAATGATTAAGCACTCAGCTGCAAACCAAAAGATTGGCAGTTCGAACCTACCCAGCAGCTCCTAACAACAATAATACCTTATAACAAAATAGGTCACACACTCTTCTTATGTTTCAACATCACAACCTGGAACCACTAGAATTAAACTACTACAGTATAGGAGGGAAGTGATCATGGAAGTTGGGGGAGACAGCCAGTTCATTTACCCATTCAGTAAATCTTTATTAAACACCTACTACTATGTGCCTAAAATAAATAAATAAATAAATAAATAAATTTTTTTTTTTTTTTTATGTGCCTAGCACTGCCCGCATCAGGGATCAGGACCTCTGTGATCGGCACTCAGGAGGTTTCATTTGTGCCCCTGTGGAAAGCATGAGTTAAGACCAGTATAGCTCATATACAACATGGCAGAATATTTGGAAACACTGGTTTCTTTTGGCAAAATAGTTTTCTTTGAATGGAATTTTTCATTGTTATTTCTTATGACAGTTTGTTAATCATAACATGTCCCTTTTAATTTACACAATGCTTCAGATTTGAGCAGTCTGACTTTTCTCTTTCAGTCCTACAAAGACACAATCATATCTTCCTGAGCACCACAACTAGGTAATTAAGAAAAATGGAGTGTCAGATGCCACAAAAGAAATATCCATCTTTCAGAGAAAACCAGCTTGCTTTCTGTCGCAGAAAATTGGGTGTTAAGTGAATAAAGCTTCAGTTAATGTTCTAGTTCCTAAGTAGTCACTGATTCATGTGACCTTCAATGGATTGAGTGTCTCCTCTGGGCCTCTACTGCCTTCTCCATAATAGGTAATTGATATTCCCAACCAGGGCTACTGTAAACAAGGGCCACCTGCCCGTTTAAGACTGATCACCAGCAGCAGGGAGAAGATTCAAGACTTGATTTGGAATTGCCTGGGAGTTTGAAAAGACACAACAGAAAGGGGGGGAAATGGCTTTCCTTTAAAGACTTCTTCGTTTTCTGTGGGAAAAGAAGGGCTCTCCTCTTCTTGCATCTGTTTTTCTTGATCTGAATTCTAAGTATTTCACTTAAAATACTCATAGTACCCCTCCGCCCCCACACTCTATTACTACTGATTAATTGAATTGCCTAGCGCAACGTTTTGAAACTGCTTTTTTCTTTATCACCCCCCTGTGGAGTCTTTTTAGATGTTTTTTTCCTGATTGCCCCTCATGAAATTTTAATACCACAGATATACTGTATATTTGTTTATGTACTACATGTATATATGTGTTTTATACATAAAAAGAGTAAGATTTTTTTTTTCACCCCCAAGAGCCAATTTTTGCCCCTTTGGGGGCAATATGGCCCTTGTGGAGAACTCATGGCCTAGAGAGGGAAATTAAGCAACTTAATATTTTAAAATACTAATTTTAATTTAACTTTTGCTTCATTTAGAGTAAAACTATTTAATTCCCTTACACTCAGATCTTCTTGGTTGGTATGAAGGAAGTTTGCTGCTGGAGAGACTGGGCTGCAGCCCTGGGGGCCCTCTCTTCTACCTCCTGAGAAGGGTGTTGCTTGACTTCCTTATCTGTCAACACCCTTGGGAAACTGCTGCCTTTCCTAAGGTCACACCCCTTCCTGAGGCAGCTCGAATCCAACAACTGATCAGTGTAGGCTATAAAAGCTCACCTCCTACCCCAACTTGGGACAACACTCAAGGACTATTCCAGCTTCAGAGCACCCCTTACCATTGGTTAAGGTCAACTGACTGCCCAATTTCTCCTTCCTCCAAGGTTTTGATCTCACAAGCATTCCCTAATAAGCTTGCTGCATGTCAGTTTCCATCTCATAGTCTGTTTTTGACGAACCCACCCTGTAATCAGTCCCTGGAGAAGGACATCATGCTTAGCAAAGTAGAGGGTCAGTGAAAAAGAGGAAGACCCTCGAAGAGAGGGATTGACATACTGGCTGCAACAATGGGCTCATGCATAACAACAATTGTGAGGATGGTGCAGGACCATGCAGCGTTTCATTCTGTTCTACACAGGGTCTCTATGAGTTGGAACCAACTAGACGACACATAACAACAACAACAACAAACTGTGACATTTGCACAGCCACTTTTACTTTCATATGTTGGTCCCCATCCCCTGCTGGCATTCATTCTTGTTTGCTTTAGCCTTTACTGTCTCCCAGTCGTTCTTTTGTTTCACATCTTGATGAATCCTGTTCCTATTCTCTATAATCTATACACCAACCTCTCTTCATTTTAGAGCAGTAGTCACCAAAATAGACTGCATCTTAGGAATTTTGAAAACTCCCATCAGTGTATGAAAAGAAAAAATTAGAATATCCATTTATATTTATTTTTAATTTGAAAAAATAAGCTTGAATAATTTTCAGTATACTGATGGCTGTAGCACACTTGCTCGGCCTGGTCTGTGTGTCAGAAAGTTAAATATGGGCCATGGTGAGTGAGGTGTCACAGGAGAATCAGGGGAACTGACAGTGACATCCTACACCATTGATTTGCTTCCCACATGTTCCAAATATTTATCTCAGTGGATTTATGGATTATTTAATCTTAAAAGGTAGAATCCTTATGGTGTTTTACAATGGCATGAGTGTTCATGAAAGACAGAGTTCACTGGATATCTCAAGGCAAAGTATTGAAGAGCTGTCAAATCTAAAGATGAGTTTTGTGCTTTTCTTTTACAAAAACATACGTTCAGATTTTCTGACCTTTTGTGAATGTAAGAAATTGTCAACCCTGGTAGATATGTAGATTTTTTTCTTCCAAAACAATAAATCTGTTTAATTTGTCCCTCTATGGTGTTGTTGTTGGGTGCTGTCAAGTCAGTTCCAATTCATAGTGACCTCATGTGACAGAACAGAACTGCCCCATAGGGTTTTCTTTGTTGTAATCTTCATAGAAGCAGATTGCCGAGTCTTTCCTCCATGGAGCCACTTGGTGGGTTAGAACCACCAATCTTTCAGCTAGCAGCTGAGCACTTAACCATTGCGTCATCAGGGCTATTTGTCCCTCTAAGATTGGGAGGAGTGTTCTAACACTGAATCAAAAAAAAAAAAAAAAAAGCTTTTTAAAAGAGAGAGCATTTTGAAAACATGTTTGAAATGTTTCTATGACTACATGAGCTTGTTTCCTAAAACCAGTATGTCTCACTTAAAATATTCTCTTATCTGACCACTTTAAAGACTTGCATCTATTTTTAAATCTTCCAAGTAAAGAAATTCAGTGGACTTTGAATCCATTTGATAAAAATATAGAGACTTAACATCATCTGATTCATTTTTAAAAGCAACTAATTGACGTCAGAAGGGCCCCAGTGGAGCAGTAGTAAAAGCATTCAGCTGTTAACCGAAAAGATCAGTGGTTCAAACCCACCAGCCACAAAGGATGTGGCAGTCTGCTTCTGTAAAGATTTATAGCCTTGGGAACCCTGTGGGCCCATTCTACTCTATCCAATAGGGTTGCTATGAGTTGGAATCAACTCAACGGCAACAGGTTTGGTTTAAGATGGAAATGTATTAGCCAAATGTGGCCAAAAAATTAATTGCATAATTATTGAATGGGTTTGGAATATAAAAGAATATCATGATTTAAAAAGCATAGTCAAGGATGTGCCTCTTCCATTTGGCTGTGCATATTCTTGGGAGGTATCTTTTTCAGCAACAAGAGACATTAGAATCAAATATCAAAATAAACAGAACTTAGAACCAGATTTTAAGTTGCTATTATCACAGTGTTCAACCAAGATTTTCAAAATATTGTAGCACATTCAATCACATTGCTTTTAGTAAAATATGATCACATTTTTAGTAAAAGATTTTTTGTACCTTTAATAATATAAAATTATCTACAAAATATTATTTTTTCCCCTTTGAGTACTTCTACTTTAATTCTGATTTTGCATGTTTTATATAATGTATATAATATTTTTGCATAGTGTTATCTGATGATATTTATGAATAAACATATTTTGGGTAAGGTGCTCAAAATATTTTACTGATTAAAAAATAAATAAACCAAACCCATTGCCATGGAGTTTATCGACTCATAGCGACCCTATAGGGCAGAGTAGCAATGCCCCATAGTGTTTCCAAGGAGTGGCTCGTGAATTTGAATTGCTGACCTTTTGGTTAGCAGCTGAACTCTTAACCACTGTGCTACTAGGGTGCCATATTACTAATAAAAAAAAATAATAGGTACAAATAAAAAAAGAATTGGAGAACGTTGCTTGTATCAGTTTCCTGTGACTGCCATAACAAACTACCACAAACTTGGTGGCATAAAACAACAGAAATTTATTATCTCACAGTTCTGGAGGCCAGAAGTTTGAAATCAGTATCACTGGGCTGAAATCAAGGTACCGGCAGGGACGCACTCTCTGTGGAGCTTCTTCTAATTTTTTTGCTTTGTGGCCACATCACTCCAATCTTCAAAGCCAGCATCTTCAAATCTCTCTCTGCTCCATCTTCACATCGCCTACTCTTCTGTGTGTATAAAATCTCCCTCTGCCTCTCTCTTATAAAAATACATGTGACTGCACTTAGAGTCCACCTGGATAATCCAGGATAATCTCCCCATCTCAAAAGGCTTAACTTAATTATATTTGCCAAGTTCCTTTTTTGGCCATATAAGGTAACAGTCACAGGTTCCAGAAATTAGATGTGGATATCTTTATTATTTTGAGAGGGGGTGGTATTTTCAGCCTGCCACGCTGTTGCTCTCTTGCAGTGTTTCTCAAGCTTTACTAGGCTCAAGAATCACAGAGGAGCTTGCTAAAAATGTAAACTAATGGAGCAGCTGACGTTTTAGCAGCATCACAACACTTCAGGAATTGCCGTGACCCTGACACTGTATAATGATTTCCTTATAGCACTTCAGGGTACTGGGAGAGAGCAGAAACCAACGGTCAGGTCTTCAAGTCATCATCCAAGATCAAGCCCTAGTCCTTTCCTCATGGAAAAGTCACTTGCTGATGATTCCTCAGGAGCAAATGCCTTAGTCTGTGTTCCTGGGAATGAAAATCAATACCCTTGTCAATGAGCTTATTCTCCTGCCAGCGTTGGTGAACATGGTCATTTCCAGCTTTTCTCAGAGTTTCTCAGGCCCTCAGCTTCCCAACCCCCACGCACTGTTTTTCTTTGTCTCTTGTCAAATCAAAAGAGAAAGAATATTCAGTCATAAAGAGAAATGAAGTTCTGATAGATGTTATGACATGGATGAATCTGGAAAACATTATGCTGAGTGAAAAAAGGCAGATACAAAAGGACAAATATTGTATGATTCTACTTATATGAAGTACCTAGAATAGACAAATGCATAGAGACAAAAGTAGATCAGTGGTTACCAGTGGTTGGGGGCGGGGGAAATGAGAATTATTGCTTCACAGGTCCTGAGTTTTTGTTTGGGGTGATAAAAAAGTTTTGGAAATAGATGATGATGATGGTTGCACAACATTGTGAATATGATTCATGTCGCGAAATTACACACTTAAAAATCCAACTGCGGACGAAGTAGATTGCTAGGATGGATTTCCTTAACTGATTGGTCCAGTGAATCTATCATTAAATCAGAAATCTCTAAAGAAAAGAAAAAATTTTATATATGAATTTATATTATTTTTATGTTACACTTTAAAATATGTTTAAAAAAAAAAAGAAATTAGCTCTTAAATTTCTGCTCCATTCATGTGAACATCTGTGAGCAAATAAACTGTGACTGTGGTTTCCATCACTTGCCCTGCTTGGGACCCCATATTTCATTTCCAACCCATTGAGGCTCAGTGCACCTGGCAGAGATGAGTTGATGCTCAGTGGGGTGGCTTTAAATCTATAAATGACTCAAAGGCAGTAAACAAAACAAGGACTCCAGCCTTTCACTGAGAGAGGAGACTGTATTTAGAAATTAGCACCTTAGGCCACAATTTAGGAAATTATTTTTCAACTCAAAAGAGTTGATAATGCAAACATGAAAAGTGTTCCTGAAGACGATTAGAACAATCCCTGTCATTTTCTACTTTGAGTCCACACTGGATATTATTAATAGTGCCACTTAAATAAAATGTCACAGTGGAAATTCTAGTAACTACTGTAAATATAAACAAATACAAGATTTGAAACAAAATAAGATCTTAGTCTAAGAAAATATATCTGAAACCGTGTACGCACGTTTTGGAGGAATTATTTTCCACAGTGGGCTCCCAGGGCTTTATTGAATAAACGGAGGGGCCATAGATGTACTGAGGATATCCTGGTCTATTGAGGTCTGGTCACCTTTCCTGTTTTAAGACGAATTTGGGGATTATCAGGACTGAGCCAAAAAATGTCGTCATTGTTAGCAGCCATCTGAGTCAGCCGACAACGCTTGGCAACCCCATGTAAATTGAAATCAGGTTGTTGTAATCCACAGGTTTTCATTCCCTATTTTCAAAAGTAGATCATCAGGCCTTTTTGCCAAGCCAAAAAATAAGCCACCCTAAATGCATGTAGAGTCAATGAGATGCATTCCCTTTCTTCTCTGAATGCTAAGACAAGACTTGGAAGAGAGAAATAGGGTTTTGTGTATGATAATATGAAGAACCTATTTCTGAAAATTAGCCATCTCCAGAGGTAGTGATGCTGTTATTGGGGTAGCAGCCTTACCAGGGGCGAGGCCCCCATCACCCACTCCTGTTTATTTTAAAGCATCTTGTGAAAACAGATACTTTGCTTAAAGAGCTATAACTAGAGCCTAGATCAAGAGTGAGAATCTCCTCCTAATTAATTCATTCTCATTGGTACTTTCAGTGTCCAAAGGCAGCTTGGCCATCTCATGGCTTGGAATAGAGGACTCAGCAGGAAGAGGTGTGGAGACTGGGTATGAACAGATATTCATACCTTCACAGATTTCTTTTCACTTTGCAATGACCTTTTTTAAACTCCTCATTATTAATAGTTTTTATAACGGGATCTATATAGAAATTCCACTCGTAAGAACTCCCTTCTTATAAAGTTCATTTGATTAATTGCCAGTCCTTTCATATTCGTTATGCCTCTGCCTGCTGTGATTTCCAAGGAAACATGGCACTAAACTGGAATCCTGTTAGCTGAAGGAAATTGTCCACTGGTTCAATTAGGCACATATTTTTCAGAGCATCCCAGAAACCTCTAAGTATTTCCTTGGCTCTTTATCTTCAGTTCTCTCTGGATATATTAACCTCAACTAACTGCTCAATCTCACTTGTCATGTTCTAGCCTGAGACTTGTGTGCCGTCGAGTTGATTCTGACTCATAGCAGCCCCATATGACAGAGTAGAACAGAAGCAGATCACCAGGTCTTTTTTCCCTCGGAGCTGCTGGTGGGTTTGAACCACCAACTTTTTGGTTAGCAGCTAAGTGCTTAACCATTGTGCCACCAGGATTCCTTCAACAGGGACTAGCCAAGGCAAGATGCTTATTCCCTCTCTCCGTTAGTGATGTAGCCTAGACAAGTGGTCAAGAAGGTGGGGCCATGAACTGGACTGCCAGAGTTTGAGTCTTGGCACCACCATTTACAAATAACCTTCCACAGGTAACTTTAACCTCTCTCTGTCTCCTCTATAAAATAGAGGCAATACACAACCGTTGACTGCCCTGACAGGGAACTCAACAGAGAAACCCTGAGGAAGCAGGACAGCAGTGGGATACAGACCCCAAATTCTCATAAAAAGACCAGACTTAATGGTCAGACTGGGACTGGAGGAACCTCGGAGGCCATGGACCCCAGACCTTCTGTTACCCCAGGACAGGAACAATTCCCAAAGCCAACACTTCCGACAGGGATTGGACTGGAAGAGGGGATGGAACATTAGACTGGTGAAGAACAACCTTCTTGGATCAAGTCAACACATGAGACTATGTTGGTATCTCGGGTCTGGAGGAGAGATGAGAGGGCAGAGGTGGCCAGAGGCTACACGAATGTACACAAGGAGAGAACGTGGCGGGAAGTACTGTGCTATCTCATCAGAGGGAGAGCAATTAGGAGTGTATAGCAAGGTGTATGTAAATTTTTGTAAGAGACTGACCTGATTTGTAAACTTTCACTTAAAGCACAATAAAAATTAATAATACAAAAAAAAAATGGAGGCCATATTAGCACCTATCATATATGGGTTGTTATATGGGTTGTTAAGAAGAGTAAATTAATCAATACATGCAAACTGTTTAGAACAGTGCTTTGGCTCTTGGCTCTGTATAATAAATGCAAGCTATTATTACTGAGGAGTTCTTGGGTGGTGCAAATAGTTAACATGCTCACTGCTAACCCAAAGGTTGGAGGTTCAAGTTCACCCAGAGGGGCCTCAGAAGAAAGACCTGGAAGCCTACTTCCAAAAAACTAACCACTGAAAATCCTAGAGAGCACAATTCTATCCTGACATGCATGGGGCTGTCATGATTGGAATCAGCTTAATGGCAATTGGTTTTTTAATTATTATTAAACAATAAGTTGAAAAGCTCTGCATCCCCTTCCAAAATATGAATGGCTATATATAGCAGTGGGTTTTATATAGCATAAGAGAACACTGTCTATGGTTCCTTCCTTTCCTTTGACCAAAAATCTAAAGTAATAAATCTTGCTTATTCTTAAGGCCTAATTCAAAATAAAACTTAAAAGAGCTCTTTGTAAGGATCCCAGACGTGAATTCAAGCAAGGCATATTCTCCACAGTCAGGATGGCCTTCCTTGGGGCTCTCGCCTTCTGCCCCCAGTACAAGAGAAGGGAATGGCAGGCCAAGGTGTCCTGGGAGCACTTCCTCCCTGAGTGACAGCTGGTGCTGTCAACAGTCGTTACTGCTGCTGTGCACAGGCCTTCTGGCAAGGCCAGCGCAACAGAGGAGCCGCAGTCTCCCTGCCCACCTGTCAGCCTTGTCCAGGAACAGCAGAGAAATTTCCTCTTTTCTTTCTTCAAAGGGTCTAGCCAGACCCAGTGCCTTCATTAATTCCTGCCTCTTCAATCCCTGCCTGCCTCCTCACCCTCCCCGAATACACACCCTCCCACCTATTCTTCCCAGAAGAGGATTAGCCCAATTAATCTCTGGACAAATGTCAAGGAGTCTGGGGGAGGGGGCAGCTTTCAAGTGCCGCATCCTAAACAGCGAATAAAGCCAGACGTGCGCCCTTGCTGCTGGCAAGTGTGCACACGACACCAGGGTGGGTCGGAGCAGCTGCCAACACAATTGCACCAAGGTCCCCTTAATCTCGGGTTTAGCAACCACAGAGCTCACATTCTTGCCAGACTGTCCTGACAGTCCACAAGCACCACACACTCGAACTCTCCTCTTGCCATCTGGGATTCGAGTTGTTACAGGGAGGGAGGTGTGTGGGTGAGGATAAATTTTAGAAACAAGCACTTCTCTCCTCTCATCCCCCGCGTCTTTTTGTTTCAGGCTCCAGTTCTTGCCCACTCCTCCCTCAGCCCACCCACTGTCCCCACCCTCAGAGGGCAGGCACTCACTCCCAAAGCAGGTTAGGAAAAGGGAAGCCGTAAGTTCATAGTAAGGAAACCGAGAAGGCAAAAAATCCAAGGTGAGGGGGTCAGGGAGGAGGATGGAAGTAGAGCAAATTCTCATTACGTAGACACAAAGCAAGTCAAGGTTATTTTCTCTCAAAACCTTAGGTTTCATTGGCCTGATTCACAGAATTTTGGGAAATTCTTGAGAATGTCTTTTCTCTGTTCTAATTCCCAGAAGGGCCTCATCCTCTTCATCCAAGGAAGTTTACGTAATTGTAATAATTCTCTAGAATAGAGGTTTCGCATCCTGAAGTCATTCCAGCTTTTAATTTGAAAAGCATTTTCTAGAAGCTTAAGATCTTCCTCTACCCCTCTCCTTCTCCCTCCCTCTGTCTCACCCTGTCTGTCTCCCTCCCTCTCTTCTACCCTAGCTAACCTTCCCTTCCCCTCTCCTTCCCTCCCTCCCCCTCTTTCTCTCCCTCTC
Organism: Loxodonta africana; assembly: GCF_030014295.1. NCBI lineage: Eukaryota > Metazoa > Chordata > Mammalia > Proboscidea > Elephantidae > Loxodonta > Loxodonta africana. The sequence continues at coordinate 72,133,871 of NC_087346.1, read as the reverse complement.
TCTTAGCCAGCAAAATCTGGCTTAGCCAGCAGGTTATTAAACAGCACTTCCACAAGCTACAGTCCAATGATTCAGTAATTAATTTCCATAATGATGACCTGGAAGGATTTCTAGAGCCCCCTGGAAGATGTGAAAATTATCTTTACCCTACTGGTTACACACATGCTTTGGGTGTCATGGGAAATCTGGGTGCCTAGTCCTGGTGGTGCCACTTACTAGCTAGTTATTGGGCAAGTTATTTAACCTCTCTGCCCATCACTGTTTCCTCATCTGTAATATGGGGATACAATGTTTATTAAAGAAGATAACAGCTAATGCTCTAGTTAGAGTGTATCCTATGAGCCAGACACTCTGCCAAATGATTGAAGTGAGTTATCTTATTTAACTCCCCTAACAACTGCTGAGTTGACATTAAGCGCATTTCATTAAGGTCTGATTTGTTCGACCCTAGCAGTACATGTATGGTGACCACAGTGACTATTACCCAGCATATTTGATTAACCTAAACACCTCACTGCCTGGCTCTTTTAGATGGCAGAGGTAGTCTACTAGGAGGCCACAATTATAATCCGAAATTCTGGTTCTAATATGCTTTTGAATCAGGTTTTTTTTTTTGGACTTTGGAAAGACAATATGGCCCCTATAATAAATATAAGGCATTAGTCGGGAACCAAAAAAACAAAACCAAACCCATTGCCGTCAAGTCTATTCTGACGCATAGCGACCCTATAGGACAGAGTAGAACTGTCCCACAGGATTTCCAAGGAGCACCTGGTGCTGTTGAACTGCCGACCTTTTGATTAGCAGCCGTAACTCTTAACCACTATACCACCTGTAATTGATGACATTAACATCCAAAGTAAAACATATGACTAGTCTCCCTAAAGAGAACAATAAGAGTCTCATATCACCTCAAAATAGGTTTTGATGCCAAAAGTAGTTCAGGACAGGTAAAGTTTTGCCACCAAATAAGTTATGAAAGAAAAAAAAAAAAAGATTGTTTTGTTATTGTTTAGATTTCAGATTTTCAGATAAGGGATTGTGATCTTTACCACAAAAAAAAATACTCGTTAAAAAAACAGAATTCCAGTCTTGGTTCTGACAATGACTGTGTGAACTTGGGCGAATCACCAAACCTCTCTGGTTTCTGTTTCTTCATATACGAAATCGGCAACAGCTATCGCTTCCTGGGTTGTGCAGAAGTAACTGTGAAGCTCAAATGAGAGGATTCATCAAGGCATTTTGAATAAATGAAGTCTTAAGTAAATTCAAGCTGTTTATTATCTTATTATTTTGAATATTATTACGGTTTTAATTATGCATTACTGCATCCTTTTTTAAGGAGATAGCATTGCTAATGCAGGAGGGAATTCCTACTTAAATCTCTTTCTTGCAAGCATCATTGTTGTCATTTTTTATACATCAATAAAGATACAGCACATGTGTAATGACTGCACTACTGTGATATTTCTCTGACTTCAGGTGTAAGAATCATTTCCAGGAAATAATGTCACTCTGTCCTGTCAAATCACTGCAGTCACTGAACCCCTAAAAGAACTTTTGTGCTTTGAAGAAGCAAGCTGTCCAAGGGTCAGGATGTCCCTAAGCTAGTGTCACGACTTTTAAAAAATTGACTTACACCTCCCTTTTCTGTGTGGTTTGTGGAAGGAGCACTAGCTTGGGAGTCTGACAACCCAGTTTCAAGTCCCAGACTGGTCTCTAACTTTCTGCATGATCTAGGAAAAGTCACAGCACTTCTTAGATAAAACCTCCAAGTCATGAGCCTAGTTGGACCGCGGATGGCAAGAGAGGGGTTTGATGCTCTTGTTTGGTGTCCCCCAACAGATGATTTTTTTTCTCACATGATTCAAACCCTGGTTGTCCCCACCAAAATTCTCTGGCTGGCTGGCTGGCTGTGGGTTTTGCACTTATGTGAAGTACGTGCTGCTGACCTGACGGCTGAGTCTAACACCACCCACGGCCGACTGTGAGTCACATCTGCCTGCCTCCTCTCTGCCATTAGCCCTCCCTCAGACCCACAGGGCAGAGCCCATGACCTGCTCCCCTTTTGCTTCTCTTTACACTCTTTCAGCTTGAGGAATCCTCATGGCCAGTGATTTGTCCCATTAGCCATGGTGCTACAAAATTAACCGTGAATGTTCTTCAGTATCTGTGGTAACCTTTCTGTCAGGGAGTAATTATAACTAGAAACTCTTCTTGTTTGATGTTTATTTCTGGAAACAGCCTCCTGTCCCACAGAAGTACACTGAGCTGGATGTCTCAAAAAGAGAAGGCATTTTAATTAGTCTCTTCCATAGAAAAGGAGGATGTACCATGTAACCATGACTATATAAAAAGGCTAGTAATATCTCAATAACTGAAGGGAATTCTGTGTTTTAAAAACTTGTCTACAACATGCATGAAAATGGCAATGTAAATATAACATAAACAAAAAAAGGACTTAGACTTAGAACCTGAACCTTTCCTATCCTCAAGGAGGCTGCAATCCACTAGGGAGGAAAGATATATAAACCAGGTTATTATGCAATTAAATTTATTATATAAAATAATATGGCAGGGGTCCTAATAAAGATAGAGTCTTTGGTGGTCAAATAGTTAACATACTCAACTGCTAACCTAAAGGTTGGCAATCCAAGTATACCCAGAGGTGCCTCAGAAGAAAGGGCTGGCAATCTGCTTCCAAAAAGTCAATCATTGAAAATCCCAAGGAGCACAGCTCTACTCTAACATATATGCAGTCGCCATAAGTCAGATTCAACTCGTTGGCAACCGTTAACTTGTTGGTGTGATAAAGATATAATATGATACTATGGGAAATATAATGATGCCAACCCATCCTGAAGGTTCAGTGAAGTCTTCTTGGAGGATGTGATTTTTTGAAGTTAAGTTACTTAAACTCTCTGAATCTCAGTCTTCTCATTTTGATAACGTTGCTGTTGTTGTTAGGTGCTGTCGAGTCGGTTCCAACTCATAGCAACTCTATGTACCGTAATGGAACTTAAAATACGTACACGTGATGGTTATTGTGAAAAATTCAACATGTAGCTATAAGTTGCCATAAGATTCCTGGCTCAATAAAAGGTAATTACTGAAACACTAACTACTGGTTTCTTGTACTGATGAAGAAGCTAATGTTCTTAAAGCAGAAAACCCTTTTTACCCAAATGACTCATTAAGAATTTCTTGGCCTATGTCATTTCCTGTTGTATCGTTTTTCTAAGACACACCAGAGTCTGAAGATGGACTGATAATTATTCTGATCAGCTTTGCTTTTCAGTAACTTCCAGAAAATAAGGTCTCCCAGAGGAAAGAACAAGCTCTGTTTCCAAACACGTTCTTCTTTCTTTCTCCCTCTCTCTTCACAATCATATCTAGAGCTCTCTATGGCTATAGTATTCTTTCACCTGGATTTTTTTTTAGAATCTAGACTTCGTATTGCTTGTTCAAATGTGTGGTGGCAATTCAATAGCTGAAGAAGCCAGTCATAGAGTAACTAAGCAGTAAGGTGGCTAGAAGAAAACTGAAGCAAATTTTTCAGCCTAAATCAATAATTCCACAAGTACTTACTCTGCATTGGGTGTTGTGAAGGAAAAGAAAGAGCAAAAAATAATTCTGCCCACAAGGACTTTACGATCTAGTTGGAAAGACAAGACTAACACAAGTTAAGAAATTAAAGAGTAATAAAACACAATATGTAGACACAAAGATGGATTCAATCGAACATTCCAGTGATGAGATGACACAGGACCAGGCACCGTTTTGTTCTGTTGCACGCAGGGTCTCCGTGAGTTGGAGTTGACTCAACAGAAGCTATCTGTCTATCCATTTATCTATTAAAATAAAATATATACACTGAAGGACAAAATTATGTGAATCTGTACACACTGTGGTAGTTTAAAGGAAAGCATTATTTAGGTTGGGGTTGGGCTGCATGAGGCACTCACGTTTTGAAGAAGGAAGGATTTGAATGGTGGCAAGGCATGGGTATTGCAGGTAAGAAGACTGATAAACCAAAAAAACTAACCACCACTGTTAAGTCAATTCCAGCTCATGGCAAAACTGTAGGACAGAGGAGAACTGCCCCATAGGGTTTCCAAGGCTGTAAATGTTTACAGAAGCAGACTGCCATGTCTTTCTCTTACAGAGTGGCTGTTGGGTTCAAACTCCCGATCTTTTGGTTAACAGTGGAGTGCTTTAACCACTGTACCACCAGAGCTCCTTAAGAAGACTGATAGACAATCACAAAGGTGGGAAAAAGTGTGGTCTGCCCTTGGGGCAGCGTGAAGACCAGACTGACTAGAGCGCAGGGGTATGCTAGGTATGAGAACCACCCTTTAAAGATTACCTCTGACCCCAGGTGAGTCTGAGGGTGGAAAATTACTTCATCCCTTGCATGAACCGTACAAAATTCTAACCTGATAAGGATGTTCTAGAGATCTACAGATATCTGTAAAGTCCTGTGGAGTCTTGTCACTCAGTGTGAGATGAGTAAGTTGCTCCGCTGCTTTACATACCATAGTCTCAGACAGCACTAATGACCTAAGAATCTCTTAGTCGCTTTTTCTGCCTCAAACGGAAATACAGTACTGGGCTCTCTAAGCTACTTTGTGTGTTTCTGTCTGCTCGTCAGAGGGAAAATGAATATCAACCAGTTTCCTGCAATAATGTGAAAAATCCACAGCAGAGTGGAAAGTTATTGGGGTTGTATATTAAGTGAAAAAAGAAAAGATAAAATTGTAAAGAATCCTAGCCTCAGAGTCACCCTCAAATTTCTTCTCCCCTCCGTCTCCTACTCCAATCAGAGACAAATTGTATCCATTCTACAGCCACATCATCCCATGCATCCACCTGTTGCTTCTACTTCAAAGTTACTTGGTTCAAGACTTTGTTAATTTTCTTAACTGCTACAGTAGCATACATACCCTCCACCCAGACCCTCTTCCCCGTCTTTAAGTTCAACCAAGAATATTTTACCTATTTTCCTAAACACAAAATCAAATTACTCACTGCTTTGAAGGTTTCATATTATTTCACCACACACACACACACACACACTTACACACAGCACACACACCCACACACCAATCCACATAGCCCCCACACACACATTCACACATCACACCTTACTATTTAACAGAAGGACAGAACTTGGTGACAATTTTTCTACTACAAATTTGACATTATATTTGTTCTTTTTAGAATGCCAACTTCTTTACAAGAGTCTCTACAAGTACATTGATGCTATCCTGAGATTCTTTCAGACCACAAACATTTTAGCCTACAATTTATTCCTATGAGAAGAGTCTGAAAATTAAGTTTCAAGTTATGGTAAAGTCCAAAGTCTTTGATCGTATGTGGGGTTTACCAATAATGCTAGAGTATCTGTGTGCTGATTCTGAATAATTCAGGGTGAGGTATAAAGACCTTAATTTTCTATTCAAACTGAAAACAAAGAGAGCTTATCATCTGGCCTAGACCTGTGGCCAGAATGTGATAGCTCCATGGCTTTGAGCAGGATTTCCCAAAGGACCAAACTTTAGCGGACATTTAAAAGGGCATCTTTCTGATTTGCTGCCTAAGGACCTAATAATTCTGTCTTTGGAAAGATTGTAAGATGTTAGCTTTCAAACTCATCCCGCAGTTAAACTAGCCTTGGACTGTGGTAAAACCCATCATGACACTAATCATTCAAGAAAGGGATCTCCTCTATTTAGTCATGTTTCCCCTTTCTAGATAGTTATGAAGGCACCATAGTATAATGATAGAAAAATCATACATGAGCTTAGGAGTGAGATGACTTTGATTTAATTAGTAGATATGTGAAATTGGGAAAGTCATTGAGGCTTTGTGGACTTCAGTTTCTTTATCTATTAAAAAAGGGGTATAATGATACTGAACTCTATCAGGGTCCAAATAGAAAACAAAAATTACTTAAAATATTTTTCATACAGGGAATTTAAAGCAGGGAATTGGTTACACTGGTGATGAAGACTCTGTAAACCCAGAGCAGATAGCAGGGTAGTCCAGAAATTAGCAAGAGTAGGAAGTCACCACCATCCTTTGGCTGGAGAGACAAAAGGAGGATGTTATTGGAGTCTATGGGTGGAGCCATCAGGTAGAAGCTAGCAGCATGGCCTGCCAGTCCAGTGGGAGCTAGAACCATAGAGGAGATGCAGCTAAGGAAGAGAGGGAGGGAAGAAATAACCTGGTTTCTCTGTTCACCCTACCCTACAGTCTCTACCAGCACCTCCCAATGCCCAAACCTAGCAAGAAACCTGTGGACAGGAGAGGCTGAGAAACACAGCTGCAGGCATCAATTCCCCTGAAATACAGAGCAGAGCAGAGGAAGGGTGAAGAAGAGACCCAAGGGCCAATAGGCCCAAGACCTGCCCAAGACTCCATATAATTGAGGACTAAATGAGGCATCATATAAAAACACCCATCACAAGGCCTAGTCTATAACAAGCTGCCAATTAAAGCTTGTTTGTTTAAAAATATATTCCAGTCCACATGGAGAGCATGATAACTCAGCTTTCCCAGATCTATTGGTACGAAGTCAGGTTGCTTATTTTTTTAGAAATAGTTTAAAAAAAAAAATTGAAAAAAGAATTTCAGCAAAAATGCATTCCCACCTTCCGAAGGAGAAGCTGCAGATGGTATTTGTTATTTTCACAGAAGCATCTCAGTTAAATTACTTGCCTATTCAACTCTTAAGCTGGCAACTCTTGTTCATTTCATGCAGAAACCAACAGCCAATTAAATCAGAACGAATGGGTAGCTGATCTCTGAGGGTGTCTCCAGCTCCGCTATCCTAAGACTGCACGATTGCATCAGTGATAAAATGATAAGACTGGAGGCAGGTTCTGCCTTTAGTCAGTCCCCAGGATCCCCTGAATCTGTATCAAGAATACTCTGTCTTCCAAAAATTTCAAATACACAATGAGCAAAGCAGAAGGTGTTTTAATTCTCTTAACTTTGAAAGAGGACTTTTCCAAGATGATTTAATTGAGAAATGCATTTTTTTTATACCATAAATGGACACTGAAGAGACCTATACTTTGTTTTAGGTTATTTTCTGCTTATAATGCAAATATTTATGTGTTCGAGGTATAATTTAGTGTGAAGTTCTTATTTATAAACTGATGGGGAAAAAGCTGGTGAAAAGTGATGCTCTCCAGCACGTCAAGCAATAACAACAACTATAATGATATATCACATTTATATGCTATTTATACTGAGTGCCTGGTACTGTTCTAAGTTAAATACATAAGCTCATTTAATTTTCCTACCAAATTTATGATGTACATACTATTTTTTTCCTTACGGAAATTTTTTTATTGGACTTTAGATAAAGGTTTATAAAGCAAATTAGTTTCTTATTAAACAATTAATGCACATATTGTTTTGTGACATTGGTTGCCAACCCCACACCATGTCAACACTTTCCCCTTCTCGACCTTGGGTTCCCCATGACCAGCTGTCCTGTCCCCTCCTGACTTCTTGTCCTTGTTTCCAGGCCGGTGTGCCCCCGTAGTCTCATTTTGTTTTATGGGTCTGTCTAATCTTTGGCTGAAGGGTGAATCTCAGGAGTGATTTCAGTACTGAGTTAAAAAGATGTCCGGGACCCATACTCTCAGGGTTTCTCCAGTCTCTGTCAGAGCAGTAAGTCTGGTCTTTTTTGTGTGGGGAGGGAGTTAGAATTTTGTTCTACATTTTTCTCCAGCTCTTTCTGGGGCCCTCTATTGTGATCCCTGTCACAGCGGTCAGTGTGGTGGTAGCTGGGTACCATCTAGTTGTGCTGGACTCAGTCTGGTGGAGGTTGATGTAGGTACTATTATATTCCCCACTTACAGATAAAGAAACTGAAGCACAGAGAGATTAAATAGCTTGCTTATAGACAGAGTCGCTATGAGTCGGAATCGACTCGATGGCAGTGGGGTTGGGATAGTCACAAAGCTTGGAAGTGGTAGAGCTAGGACTAAACCCTGGCAAACGGGGTCCAGAATCCACCCTCTTAATGATGGTACCCTGCTGAAGAGGAAAAGAAGAGGATATGGACATCCTAAACAAGGAAAATGACAAGCCAGACCCCTCTCATTTTTATTAGGATGCCTTTCATGACTGGCTGATGCCTACTACTACAACCTTAACTTACCCACCAATCCCTCTCTCTCCACTCCAACCACAAATAATCTCCCTTCATCTCTCATTCAAGATCCTTCTTTCCACAGGGCCTTTGCATGTGCTGTTCCCTCTGCCTGGAATGCACGTCTCTTCCACCTCCACCTGGTTAAACTGTTCTATCCATCAGATATCTGAACAAACTCTTCCTGACTATGTTAGACCCAGATTATAGGCTCTCATGGTACCAGGCACCTCACTTTCCTAATTCTCATTAGAGTTATAATTTGACATTTGGTATATATGATTTTTTGTCTGATGAGTCTCCTTTTGTATCCCCAGTGCCTGGAACATAATGCACGTTCAATAAATACCAACTTACTGACTGATTAATTAATATGTGTGTCCTCACTGGACTATAATCTCCATAAAGGAGGAAAACCAGGCATGTGTATGCTTCCAGTGGGTTCTCAGTGCCCAGTTAAATGCCCCACACATAGGCAATGTCTATTGAGCAAATGAGTGAACCAGACTACAGCTTTGTTATCTCAATGACAAACAATTATTGAAATTTCCTGTGGCCCTTTCGAGCTGGCCCATCTCTGTGAGCAGAAGTCCAGGGGACCATATGGATGTGGATGAGTGTGCTTCCTCCAACTTGTAGTCCTCAGGCCCCACTCCCATGCCAAGCGCTATTCTTTACCCCTCTGATGGCCACCGTGGACTCCACGTGCTCTTTTAATAAGTGTAATTTGGAAAAATAGAAAATCACTGAAATTGTAATCACATCCTCAGACAACTTCAGACAAGTTACTTTTATCCATGTGAAAAGAATGATAAACAAGCCTCCCTCTGTCTCAGATGGTCCATAGGATGGTTTTCCATGGCTTTTGAGCCTGTCACCATTGTCACAGCCCTTCTAAAAGCTGTAACCACCTTCTGTCACTGAGGCCAAACTTCACTGTGCTACTGAAAGAAATCAAACCTCTCTCTTCCCCTCAATTTGCAGGAAAAGGCAGTCTGCCTTCCTCATTATCAGCAGGAGGTAGAACTTGGTCACTGGAACTTATTCAGGGTTTAAAAGCATCCTAACCCCTGACCCAAGGGAAAAACAGGGATTGGAACTTTGGCATTCCAGTTTGGGAAGGTTGCTGACCTCTGACCTGGAAAGCATGCAACCAGACACGGTCCTTATGGCAGATTCTTGTCTTTTCTTAGAAAAAGTCTTTCTTAGAATAGCTAATAGACATAGAGTTTGCTGGCAAAAGCTAGAATCCACTTTTTTTTTTTTTTTCCCTACAAAGAACAGAGGTATAATGGGACTTGGTCTAGGCATTTTAATATCTATTTAACCTTTTTCTACATTTGCTAGCTAACAGTCCTAAAGGCTAAAATAAACTAACAAATAAGAAATCTTTATGTGTTTTCCTCTTGAGCAATTTCTTTTGTCATATTCCTATGACCTCAATATGGGAGTTTCAATGTGATGATTTTCTTATCAGTCAGACTCTGCTGCCAATCCAAAAACTGAAAATTCAGTGGCTTCAAATAAAAGCAGATTATTTCTTGCTGATTTTACATGTCCATAGTGGGTCAATAAGAAGATCCCATCAAGGACCTGAGCTAATGGTCAGCCATTCACCATGCTCACTGGAAAGGACAGCATTGTAAAGCACATGCTGGTTCTTAGAGCTTCTGCCCAGGAGTGACGAGATTCTCTTCCATGCACACTTTGGCCAAAGCAGCCAAAACATCACACTTAATTCAAGGGGATGACGGAGAGGTACAATTCTATTTTGGGCTTAGAAGGAGAGAGAACTATGAAGTACCTCATGAATCCTAGAACGTCTTTCCGGCCACTTTCTAGAGTCTCTCTAGGTTTTGTACATATCTTTCCATTATTTCCCAAATCCATGTTCATTATAATTTGTTTAACTTACACAATTCCTCAGAAGGAAACAACACCTGGTCCCACCATCAAAGGACATCTCCAGTGTTCTGCCATGTACACCTCTTTCCATAGTTCAAGAAAAGTGAACGCCTGGTCTTCTCAGTCAATAAACTGGGAAAAGCATCACTTCCTTCTGCTACCTCCTCATTTCTGTTCTGTCTTGAGCCTAGAAGTCAGATGAGCCCAAAATATAAAAAGGCATGTTGCTATATGATTCATTGGGGAGGTTGAAAAGGCAGTCTTGGCCTCAGAGAGGGAAATCATTAAAAGGAAATAAATGTATCTTTGAGAGCTGTTTTTAATTCTAAGTTCTCTGGCCCTAGAAGACTCTGAGAAGTTTCAACAGGTTTTTGAAGTTCTGGAGATTCCGTAAATCCACATGGATGGCCTTTACCAATGACAATGAGAGTTCAAGTACAGAGTCCCAGCAAGAAGCCCTGGTCATTCTTTAATGCCCAGATAAACATCCTTGTCCAAGTAAAGCCTCCACTTGGTAGTTATACCCAAGCCATTCACTCAGCATGCACTAAAATGACAGGATTTCTCAGAGGCTGGAGCATCACACGAAATATGCAGGATAGAAGTTAGGGAAATACACATCCATGGAGACACCTATATACACACATATGCAAACGCAGATCAGCAATACCTTCATTTTCTCTTCTCTGTAGCTGTTCAGGAAACCCTGGTGGCGTAGTGGTTAAGTGCTACAGCTGCTAACCAAGAGGTCGGCAGTTCGAATCCGCCAGGCGCTCCTTGGAAACTCTGCAGGGCACTTCTACTCTGTCCTATAGGGTCGCTATGAGTTGGAATTGACTCAATGGCACTGGGTCTGGTTTTTTGGTTTTGGTAGCTGTTCATTGGCTTGGCAGCAATACAGTTAATGTTAGAAAAGCTCAAGCTTCATCATGCCTCATGTCTTCACCCAATATATCCAAGTATTGTGCAGCAAAGAAATACTGGTCTTGTTTTGAGTTATCTGCTAATGATAGCTTTGGGAAGATTTTCAAGCGTCTCTAGCAGATTGAACAAAATGTTATAACACGACCATTAGATAAAACAGAAAAAGAACATTTTAAATCTAGTCTTCAGTGCGGACAAAATAGCAGCACCAATGGTATGAGCCAGCACGTGAGCATATTCAGCAACTCCATTTTTATTGCTGCGGCTTCCTTCTTGGGATTAATCAGATTGAACAAAGAAACATCTCAGTCTTCAATGCTAAAGTCAGCTATTGTTTGAAGTTCACATATGCATCGTCAAACTCTTTTAAAGACTCACTTTAAAATAAACAAGCAAAGCCAAAAATACATATCATTACAATTACTGGGGTTTAGATTCTAGGAAGGAATAAACCAAAAGACTGAAAAACTAGCAAAAACTGAATTGTTTTATCCAGAGGTCTACAAATCAAGAGGCAGTAACTTAGTATTAAGATCTTAGATTGTGAAGTCACAGATTCAGATGAAATCCCGGCTCTACTATTTGCTTGTTATTAATAGCCATCAAGTCACTTGACTCGTGGCGCCCTTACGTATAACAGAATGAAAAGTTGCCAGGTCCTGCACCATCCTGAGTCCGCTGTGGCTGCTGTGTCAATTCATCTCATGGATGGTTTCCCTAGTTTTCACTGACCCTCTACCACCCATGATGTCCTTTTCCAGCAATCAATCTTTTCTGATGATGTCTTCAAAGTAAGTGAGCTACTCTTTACTAGCCAAGTTATACAGCCACATACAGCCTCAATTTCTTCACCTGTAAAATGAGGAAAGTAGCACCTACTTCCTATAGTTGATGTGAGGGTTAAATGAGATCATCCATATAAAGCCCTTAACAGAATGCAAGTGTTCACCAAAGCCTAAGTGTTATCACTGATAGTATTTGATAGAATTACAAAGAAGGGAATCCCTTGACTAAAATCAAGCCATGTCTTGACAAATGCTTGGGTGTCCCAAGATTCAGGAAGACAAAGTAAATCTGACTGACATTCTCCTTTCTAAACCCCCAGTGACATAATTTTCTGGCTTCACAGTCTATTCACCCAGATCTGTCATGACTTAGCTTTGGCATCTATCTTGATGTATACTGAAAACAGTGGGTTTTGTTTGTAGGAATTACTCTGTTGTTTGAACTCCAGGGAGACCAGTGAACACACTGCTAATAAAGCTGTACCTGGCTTTCCAGCGTTCCTGGCTACAGCATCAAGGGGTATGAGAGTTTAAGACAGGGGCACCATAATGCTCCTTGACACGAATGTATTAAAGGCAATAAAAGAAAACAAATTGAAAGAGATCAGTGATGTCTGTGGCCTCCTTTACTGACTTATAGCCATTGGTGCTGCTGTTTTGTTAACAGAAAGATCTGCGTTTAGACTCTTAGTTTCAGTGTCCTCTCCTCACTTTAACTTACAGCATTACTATAACATAGCCTTTCATCTGGCCCAGTAGCCTGAGGAACCATCTTAAGCTTCTCATAAGGAAGCAATTCTAAACCACTGGTTCTTAATCTTGTCTGCAAATTAGGCCCCCCTCCCCCCCAAAAAAACATGGCCTTCGAGTCGATTCTGACTCATAGTGACCCTACAAGACAGAGTAGAGCTGCCCCACAGGGTTTCCAAGGAGCATCTGGTGGATTCAAACTGCCGGCCTTCTGGTTAGCAGCCGTAGCTCTTAACCACTATGCTACCACGGTTTCCTTAAAGCCCCCAGATAATGAAAATGTGCAGCCAACATTAACAACCACTGTGGAACAAAACAATGCAGATATAAATATGTCTAAAAATACATTGGGAGCCCTGGTGGCCCAGTGGTTAAGAGCTCAGTAGCTAAACAAAAGGTCGGCAGTTCAAATCCCCCAGGCACTCCTTGGAAACCCTATGGGGCAGTTCTACTCTGTCCTATAGGGTCTTTATGAGTCGGAATTGACTCAGTCGCAATGGGTTAAGTTTGATTTTGAACAATACATTAAGAAAGTAGACAAAGAAGTAAACCTAAATAGAGTTTGGTAATCCATTAATCCTAAAGATTTACCTGATACATTTACAAGATGGATACTGCTGGCAATCGAGTCGATGTGTTTATAAGCACACACACACACACTCAATCTTTTGCCTTCCCCTGTGCTATGGTTTCCAGCTGGATGAGGAGTATTTTCCATTCCTCTCTCCTTTGAGGAAGTTTACTATCTGTACCCATCTCACACCCTCTACATGATGGTTTAAGAGGTTAAGTAACTCCTCACAACTAGAATGGCAACCTTTGAAATACAGAAAAATAGGCAGGAGGAGAATCTTCTCTTTACATACACAACTACAACAGATGAGGGTCAGAATGGCCAGGAAGTGGGCAATCTCAAATTTTGTGCTAAATGTCACACCAGCGCAGAGGGCATATTAGAAAGGGAGATGACTGCACCTTCTAATACCTTCTAGTATTTGCCATGTCAAGCCCCCAAATAGGCCACAACAGCCATCTTATGAAACGAGAGAAGATAGGTTTTAATCTAAACCTGAATTTTGAGAGTTCCAATTTGATAAGTTTTGGACTAATTCATGTTTTATTTTTCAGCTTTCAGTTTCCAGAAGGATACTGATAGCAATGAATCCCCTATACTTCCACTTCTGAACCCTAGACTGAAAAAAAAAAAAAATTCCTTTGACTTGATTTCAACTCATAGTGACCCTGTAGAACAGAGTAGAACTGCCCCACAGAGTTTCCAAGGCTGTAATCATTACCGAAGCAAGACTGCCACATCTTTCTCCTGCAGAGCTGCTGGTGGGTTCAAATCGCCAATTTCTTTGGTTAGCAGCCAAGTGCTTTAACCACTGCACCACCAGGGCTCCTTGGACCCCGGATCCAAAACCACAAAAACCAAACCATTGCCATCGAGTCAATTTCAACTCATAGTGACCCTCCAGGACAGAGAAGAACTGCCCCATAGTTTCCAAGGAGCACCTGGTAGATTTGAACTGCTGACCTTTTGATTAGCAGCCATAGCACTTAACTACTACACCATCAGGGTTTCACACGTAATTCCTGTCTTCTCTCCTTCTGCTCTAGCACAGAAGCCAAAACTCTGATGGTCGTGGGTTTCGGTTTTTTTTTCTTTCCCCCTTCGAAGCAGTTTGCGTATTTTTGCACGGTTGAACAAAATCTTTGTATTTTCTCTGGTCCAGTTCTCAGTAACAGTCTCCTGCCGTGACTGGAACAGAGAATCAAGACTCATATATCAGAGAAAGTCCTTATATGTGGAGCAGGGACTTCAGTCTATAAGACTCAGGGTGAGGGCACCTGCTTCAAAGGAGCGGGACAGGCAACTACAGCGACAGGGAAAGAGAAGGGCTAGGAGTGGCCTTGGGACACAGGTGTTGGCTCATTCAGCTCCCATATGCATAAATGGAAAACAGCTTCTCATGGAAGATGGGGTCTCAGTTTGAACATATGTGTAACAACAGACTGTTGTGCCAGGGGAATGGGAGCCTGGTTAATTTCTCTCTGAGGACCCCACAGAACTCGCCAGAGTTTTCGGATTTGGGAGCCAAAGCCCTGAGGGTTTGTGGACCATGACAGATGGTCATCACCACACAGTCAACAGCACCACTGTGTGTCCTCCTGCGCAGCCTCGTCTGCCAGTCTCCTCGCATCTCCGCCCGCTCTCCCTCTCCACCCCAGCCCACCCTGGCAGCATACACCACCAGCTTCCTTTCATTCCCAGTGCTTCTTCCCAAGATTTAAAATCATGAGGCTGACTTGAAGATACAGGCCAAATGTGTGTTTTTGTTTTTGTTTTTTTTCAGGCCAAATGTGTTTTACTTTCAAGATTAAGAAAGTGTCTTCTAGCTCTAGAGGTGGGTAATAAGTAAATATTGGTCTAATTTTATAAGACTTCAGGCGTATTTCTTACCTTTCTTCTTTTAAGACTAGTTTTTTGGGTTTTTTTCCTCAAAAAGCTCGCTCCTTCAGTTTCTTGCCTATTTCTCCTGTTTCATCTTCAGCTTTCAGTTACTGTAATCAGTAGACTATCACTTCGACGATGGCGGGAGTATTTTTTTCTTCCCACATTGGGTGTTACAAGTTCCTGAGTGGTGCTAATTGTTAATGGATTTGACTGCTAACCGAAAGGTTGAAAGTTTGAGTCCATTCAGAGATGCCTCAGAAGAAAGGCCTGGCAATCTACGTCCAAAAACTCAGTCACTGAAAACCCCGTGGGGCTCAGTTCTACTCTGACATATGTGGGGTTTCCATGAGTGGAGGTGGACTCTACAGCAACGGTTTTTTATTGTTAGGTGCTCTTTTTTAACAATTCCCTCTTTGTGACTCAGTTTCCTCATATATAAAATAGGGATAATGTAATAGTATCTATTTTAGAGGGTTACTGTAAGGACTAACAAGTCAATTTATGTAAAACCCTTAGAATGGCGCCTAGGTATAGTAAGTGCCAAGGAATGTTAGTTGTTGTTGCTATCATTTACAGTATGTTGTTGGCTTAGAAATACAGGGGATGGGGAGGGGGCTGGGCAAGAGAGGCATAGAGGGGGTGGGGAATAGAAAGAAAGCAGTAATACTTTGAATTTCTCACTTATAAGCATAATCTACAGTGATTCCTACATAAATTTACTAGATGAAAAACTCAAAATCCAAGATAGATATTTTGAATTATTTCCCTATAAGACTCTTTGCATCTTCAAATTTTATCCATTTTCATCCTCTCCATTCAACCTGGACAGAGTAGCCTCATTATTTAGGCTGCTAAGCTCGGTGTTTCACTTCCTGGAGGTGTTCAGTGTGATCAGAGCATGCACTGCAGCGAGTTTCTCCAGCTCCTTAATGCTGAGTGTGTCTCCTTCTCCGCCAAACATCTGAACTGATTCCCTAGCAGGACATCTGCCTCTGCTGAGTCAACACACCTTTACTTAGGCCCTGGCACCTTCTGAAATGCGCTCCTTGAATGCTTCCCTCATCCACATTTCTGGTCTGACCATAGGCTCCTCCTCATTGCGTGCTTTCCTGTGACCTTCTTCAAGCTAACTTTTCATTTTTTTTTAGACATTTCTTTCATCTACTACGATGACCAGCTACGTCTGCCAGAGACCACAGAGGGCTGTTATCCAAACACCTGGCTGTTTTGATCTGCTGCACACATTTTTGCAGGGCTTGAAATAAGGTTTTTTCTTTTTTTAAACAGTGGTCAAATGTTCCTTTTTGTTTTCTCTCCTCAGTCCCTAAGCCAATTGCCTCTTTTTTGCATTCTTTAGGAAAATCAGATCCACAAAGAATCACCTTAAACCCCAAAGAAGTGCAGACTACTGATCAAACACAGGGAATCAAGTTTTCTAGATTTTTTTTCCATCTTAAACTAGGCGAATTTGTGATAGTCTTTCCCTGCCTGTGATTTCCTATTAAATGGATATCACATGTCCTAAATCTCAGCGGTCAAATATACTCGGCAACTCTTTACTCAGTAAATCTTGCTGGAGCTTCTTTCATGTGCCAGGCACTGTGTTAGGAGCTGGGGATAAGCTAGATGTAGCCTTCACTTGCCTATAGCTTATAACACTATTCTTGGCCTCAAGATAACTTTGAGAAGAGATAAATAAACTATTCTCTAATTTAATGTGGATTGGAACAATGATTTTAAAAGGCTCCTTGTTCTGATACTTGCCTTAAGGTGAGAGACACAATGTTTAGATAAGGTTTGCCTTACTAATTGTATGTATACTTTTATGTGTACTAAATGTATTTAATGATATTTGCATCCAGTCTGAAAGTAAATCTGATGCTTCAGATTTGAGAGGTGTATTGCATATGCCCACCACCTGTCTGTCAGTTCGTAGTACTGTGGTGGCTTGGATGTTGCTATGATACTGCAGGCTGTGCCACTGGTATTTCAAATACCAGCATGTTCACCCACGATGGACAGGTTTCAGCAGAGCTTCCAGACTAAGACAGACTAGGAAGAAAGGCCTAGCGTTCTACTTCTGAAAATTTGTCAGTGAAAACCTTATGGATCACAACAGTGCATTATCTGACTCAGTTGCTTTGGACATGCCATCAGGAGGGACCAATCCTAGAGGAAGACATCACCTTTGGTGAAGCAGAGGGCCTGTGAGGGCAGGGGAGACCCTCAGTGATAGGGATGGGCACAAAAGCTGCAACAATGGACTCAAGCATGCTGGTGATAATGAGGATGATGCCGGATCTGGCAATGTTTTGTTCTATTGTATGTAAGTTCGCCATGAGTCAGAGTCAACGCAACAGTATCTGTCTACCTACCTATTATTGTATGTAACAGACTTGGTGTAAACTGATTTGACTTGCAGTTTCTGACTCCCCAAAATAGTAATAAAGAGCATGGGTTTTGGAGCCAAATGATGTATGGCTTTAAATCCTAGTTCTGCAACACACTTTCATTTCGATAAGTTTATTAACCTCTCTGATCCTTTTGGTTTTTGTTTGTCTGCTTTTTTCCTCCTCATCTCTAAAGGAAAATAATACCACCTACCTCAGAGGGTTATTATAAAGACCCAGAATTAAGGTGTTTCAAACACAGTGTCCTGGCAATCAATAACAGTAATAATATTTCTACTATTACTGGGCAATCAATAATAGTAGTAATAGCTGTGATTGCCATCATCATTACAATGTGTGGTACTGTGTGAGTTTACCAAAGCGCACCCTTGAATCTCATGTGCTATGACAGTGGTGGAAGGGCCAGCTCACTTAATTAGTGAGTGAACTTAGCTACTAGGCCAAACAGCTTTGCAGATTTGCTACTTACTGTCAGGGTTCAGTGACTCTGGAAGTAGCAAAATCTTTGTTTCCTTTAAAGAAAAAAAAAAAAGTCCATCGTGTGAGAAAACAATACACTACGTCCTCCAGTGAAAATATGATTTGGGAGAAAGCCAATCAGCTGTATAAACATTTCTATATTTGAGATCTTAAACACATTCCTTAATGACACCAATGTTTTATCATAGTTTACACACCACATTTTATTATTTTATAATCCTTGTAACAAAGAGGATAGCCTTTGCTACGTGAAAGTGAAAGTAATTTCCAACCGGATGAAGTGATAAGACCAGGGATCATTTGGCAAATAAGAGAAGAGTGGTTGTCCCTTTCCCTTCTTCCTCAGGGTTTCATAGGGAAGAAGCCGAGAGTTCCAAAATAGGAACTTCTTCCACATAAAATGCTGTAAATCTCAGGGAAAAGAGCCACAACTCCAGGAAGGAGAAATGTAGTTCTAGTCTCTTAGCTGCTAAGAAACTTTCAGGGGCTTTGTGAATTGCTAGCTTTGGTAGAACCAATCCACAGCACTTCATAGCTGATCTACAGAGGTCCAGCTAAGAAATTTCCAGGGATTTCTGGGGTGATGGCCATGAAAGTGTGCACTCAGGTCCTCTTCAAGTCGAGTATATATATACACACACACACATTTACTGGTTCTGAACAGTACTGGTTCTGTTTGTCATATATATATGCTGTTGTTAGCTGCTATTGAATATATATATATGTTGTTGTTGTTGGGTGCTGTCGAGCTGATTTCCAACTCACAGAGTCCCATGTGACAGAGTTGAACTGCCCCGTAGAGTTTTACTGGCTATAATAATTACGGGAGCAGATTGCCAGGCCTTTCTCCAATAGAGCAGCTGGGTGGGTTTGAACTGCAAACCTTTTGCTTAGCAGCCAAGTGCTTAACCATTGGGCCACCAGGGCTCAAGACAGATTAGGTAGATTTGACAGAGAGAGATTGGTTTTAAGGAATTGGCTCATGCAATTGGAGTGGGCTGGCAAGTCCAAATTAGGTAGGTTAGGAGACAGGGTGAAGATTCCTGCGGGCATGAGTCCTAAAATTCGGAGATCAGGCAACAGGAAGAATGTAGAGTGAGGGAGTTCTGCGAAAATATCTGTTTATAGTATGGAAGTAAAACACACTGTAGGGAAAACTCCTTTTTTGCTCTTAAGGCCTTCAACTGATTGAATGAGGCCTACCCACATTATGGAAATCAATCTGTTTACTTAAGGCCAACTGATTTAATCACATGTAACTACCTACATCATATGGTATCTAGACCAGTATTTGATTAAACAACAAGGCATCATAGCCTAGCCAAGTTGACACCTAAAATTAACCATCATATAGGTCTTATTCCATCTCACTGCTTCTTAGAGGATTCGTACTTACACTCAAGTCTACCAGGTGTGATTCACAAAATAAGTGGATTTATTAATCTCAATATGGCAAATAAATCAGTAGGGGTTGCTTGGAACACCATCTTGAGAAAGTCTCTGAGATCAAGTCTGGGCACAGAGGAAAGTGTGTCACAAGGGATTTTTAACGTCTGTAATGGGTACAGGTCACTATGAATCAGAATCAACTCAGTGGCAAGGGGCTTAATCAGCACAGAGGGGATGAGATGTCACATATGCTATGTATTTGCCCATCATGAGCATAATGGCTATTCCATGCCAACCTAGACTTCTGAACTTCCCTACCTAGGTTATTCAATGATTTAACTGTAAACTAGCGGCTAAAATGCAGAACTCCAAAGTGATTTTAAAGTGATTCAACATCAGTCCCCCTGAACTCTACATCTTCTCCTTTGAATGGAAAACTAAAACAGAAGCAAGGTACCTATATTTAATCCTCAGGTTCCTCATGTATTAAATAGGACTTAAAGATTTCCTACCTCCAGGAATTATTATGAAGTTTAAATAAGATTATACCAGGAAAGCTTGTAGCATATTATACGGCATTGGTAAGAACTCAATAAATGTTAATGTTTAATATTATGGTGCCACTCAGGACATGAGACTATGATTTTAAGGTGCATATCTTTATACTTTTAAATGGATTAATAGTTAATAGTTAATTCAAGGCACAACACCACAGCTGGCTCATAAATTTAAGGGATATTACAATCCAACCAAAGTAATAACATGGTTGGATTCTTCTCCCTTTTGTAATGTGGGAGGCTGACATGAATCACACTGCTATTAAATGTTCGGGTGGTTTGCATGGCATATAAATATCTAGATAGTGAGATAATAGTTTTTGTGATTACAAAAGGATAGCCTTTTAAAAATATTTTTTTCCTCTGTAATAGTCTAGCGAGCATAATACCGTAAGGCAATAATGATAGCATGGTACTCCCTATACACTCAATAAGGAGTCTTGGTGGCGCAATGGTTAAGGTGATCGACTGCTAACCAAAAGATCCGTGGTTCTAAACCACCAGCAGCTCTGAGAAAGATGTGGCAGTCTGCTTCCATTGAGATTTATAGCCTTGGAAACACCATGGGGTTTCCATGAGTAAGAATCGACTTGACAGCAGTGGGTTTGGCTTATATACTCATCAATAATTAATAAACTCAAGGAGGAAAGATGGAGTCATTGCTTAGGGGACACTGAGCTTCTGTTAAGGTGATGGGAAAATTTGGAAATGGACAATGGCGATGGCTGTACAACATGATGAACGTAAGTAATGTCACTGAATTGTACATGTGAAGAATGTTGAAATGACAAATGTTTTGTTATATATACACTTACCACAACAAACAAACAAATAATAAACTCTCAAAATTTGAAGGGACACTAACTTAAAAATAATGGGGCTTCTTTCTGGAAAAAAAAGAAATGTGTTCCTGGCTGGCTCCTTCTGACAGGTCTCTCATGACCTCTTGGAACTCTCCTTCCTCTCTACAAGCACATCCGCAGGCCTCCCTCTCTGTCCAAACCACCCCCAAACACTCCCACACACACATTCACACACCCACAGAGTTTCACAGTAGATAAACCTGTCCCCTATTTCACTGAGAAAATGTAGCTATCAATTCTTAACTCCCTACACTTTCTTTCCCCATCGCTATAAACTTGTCTACACCCCACATCCATTTTTACCTCCTTCCATGCCCTCCTCCAGTTTAAGACTAATTCTTCTTCATAAATCTTGATACCTTTCCTCAAAGCTGGGACTTTGTTCAGTTATCATTCTTTCTTCTCCTTCTTTACTTTAGATTCCTCATTTACCAGGTCCTTACTCAGCAGCACACACACACACACACACACACACACAAAGCCCAAATCTGTTGCTGTTGAGTTGATTCTGACTCATGACAACCCCATGGACTGCTCCAGAAGGTTTTCTTAGCTATAATCTTTACAGAGCACGTCATCATATCTCTTTCCTGCAGAGTCGCTGAGTGAGTAACCAATAGTAAACCACTTGGGACCTCTCACTCAGCAGCACATATATGTTGTCACTTTTCACTTCAAAGAGCCTTCCCTTTGACCTCATGTCTCCTTCTATCCTTTCTGTCATGGTCCAGTCCCTCAAAGTTTTAGGCTCCACTCCTTCATCTGCTACTTGTTCTTCAAACCACTGCAATCTGATTTCTACTGTGAGAGCTCATATTACTGAAACCATCCTAGCAAGGGTCAGCATTGACCTAATTATCAATTTCTATGGACATTTTCATTCTTTATCTTACATGATCGCTTGGAAGCTTATTTGAATGTTCCCCTAATTGTCATCAAGTCGATTCCAATTCATGGTGATCTCATGTTTGTCAGAGTAGAACGGTGCTCCATAGTGTTTTCAATGAGTGACTTTTCAAAAGCAGTTCTCCAGGCCTTTCTTCTAAGGTGAACTCAAACCTAGATGGACTCAAACCTCTAATCTTTTGGTTAGCGGCCAAGCACATTAACCTTTTGCATTACATAGGGATGACCTATAGGCACTTCCAATTCGACATATCAAAAACAAAAATTATAATTTAGTCCTGTCACTACCAAAAAACCAAAAACAAACCAAAATTAAAAAAAAAAAAAACCTTTATACTTATTCTCTATTCCCTATCTTAAATGCATGACACAGCATATTATTTACTATAGCAAGAAACCTTGGAGTTATCCCTGAATCCTTCCTTTCCCTCCTAATTGGGTATCCAGGTCATGCTTGAGGTTCTTTAAGAAAACTTTATTAACATTTCTTTTATTTATCCCCTCCTCTTTCTTCTCTACTTCTGCTGTTTTAGTTCAGACCTTGCCATCATTCCTTGCCTGGATGATTGCTCTTATTTGTTTTTTCAATTTTTCTTGCTGTTGTTGAGAATACACACAGGAAAACATACACTCATTCAACCATTTCTACATGTGCAATTCAGTGACAGTGATTACATTCTTCAGTTCGTGCAACTATTCTCACCCTCCTTTTCTGAGTTTTTCCTCTTCCATTAACATAAACTTACTGCCCCCTAAGATTCCTATCTAATCTTTTGAGTTGCTGTTGTCATTTTGATCCCATATGGATAATTCTTAAAAGAGCATAATACTCAAGGCAGACAATTTTCACTAGTTAAGCTAAACTTTTGCTTGGTTTTAAGATGACATCAGGGAATATTCTTGGCTTAAGGTTTAAAGATTATCTCAAGGCAAGAGTTTGAGGGGTTCATCTACCCTCTATGGTTCCAAAGAGTCTGGAGTCCATGAGAATTTGAAATTCTCTTCCGCATTTTACCTCTTTTTATCAGGGTTCTTCTATAGAATCTTTTATCAAAACATTCAGTAATGATAGCTTGGCACCATCTAGTTCTCCTGGTCTCATGGCCAATGAGGCAGCTGTTCATAGAGGCAATTAGCTACACATTCTATAGCCTCCTCCTATTCCTGATGGCTCTTAACTCATTAATCTTTCTGCTTCTAATTGCAGACTGTCTAATCTATCATCTATTAAGTGGATAGAAGGATTTCTCTAAAACTCTTCTTCTCCGACTTTAGCATACAAAATAATCATCTGGAGAGTTTGCCAAAACAAAGCTTGCTGGGCCCCATCCCCAAGGACTGACTCAGTAGCTCTGGGGTGGGAACTGAGAATTGCCATTCCTAACAAGCTTCCGGGTGATGCTACTGCAACAGGTACACAGACCACGCTGGGAACAGTACTGGTCCTAAACAAATCTGATACGGTCACTCCACCACTTAAGCTTCTCAATGGCTCCCCATTGCCTGGAATACAATCTGCAAACTCTTCACCTTGAGATTTAAAAACCTCCATAATCTAGCCACTCTCTACCCCTGTAATCTTGGTTCTTATCACATTGCTTCCCTGCACCTGCCATTCTCAGCTAATCTGACCTACTTGCAGTCTTCTGAAATTATCTTTTTTCATGCTCATAGCCCTACTGGAAATCCTCTCATCACCACACCTGGCCTTGCTGTCATCTCCTTGGCAAACACCTACTCACCTTTTAAAATTCGCCTCTAATGTAGCCTCTACCATGAAACCTCATTCAAACCACCTTCCCACCTGTGCACAAAAGAACTGACAACTGTCTCTTCTGTGACTCTACTGTTTCAGAGAGTCTCTAAAGTACTGTACTTATATTTATCATTGATCCACAAACCCTTTGTTGCACACATTTATTTATCTGTTTGATAATTTGCCTACTTGGCTACAAGCTGTTCAAGGACAGGAATTATGACTCATTCATATTGGTATCCTCATATACAACTAGTAGCCAGTATCTAGCAGTTGCTCAATAAATGTTTGCTAAATAAACAAAAATTACAATAGTTACAGTTTATTAAAAAAAAAATTACAGTTTATTGGGTACTTATTATATGAAAATCACGGTGTTAAATGTTTGTAATCCTCATAACAAGTCTATGAGGTAGGTATATTATAATCTCCATTTTACAGAAAAAGAAACTAAGGCTTCCAGTAACTTTCCAAGGTAATATATCTAGTTAAGGAACAGAGCCAGAAACTGAAATCACATCTGACTTCTGAGTCCAGCCTTTTAAACCACTATGCTATTCTGCCTTCCTGAAGTGTAACTGTGTCATCAAAATGATGCCAATGATTCTACGTCAACATCACATCATCCTGTATTTGTAACCATATAAACATTAAATTAAGGAGGAATAATCTAGGTATTCAAGATGCCAAGAAATAAATACACAAAATGCCACATGTTGCTTATAAACGCTTTTATTGTTTTTCTTCTTAGTATGTTGCCACTTAAAATTTTTAAATAAGAAGTTAAGAGTACTAGCAATTAATATTTAAGCCTTTGCCTATACTTTTCAAAAGAAAACAGAAAATCCCCTCTAATAATAATTTTCATTAGAATAGCATTATTCGACCCCAGAATTTCGCAAAGAAGATTAGCTCTTGGAGATGCTCCGGGAAAAGTAAATGGTCAAATAAATTCGGAAAACTCTTCACATAGTTCGCCTCCTAGAGGTTCACAATGTATGCTGGTATGTTAAGGGAAATTTTTCAGTTTAGGTTAAAAAAAAAAAAAAAGTTAAGCAAATTCTTTGAGTGTCCCAAACTTATCTGACCACAGAACCCTTTACAAAGAATTAATGTTTCACTGTGGGAAACACTGATTCTAACCATGTCTTTTTGACTTAAAATAAATGACACCCTGCTGCACAGCTGACATGTTTTTTTCCAGTTCCACTCACCCTTTCATTTTCTTTGAGCATTAGGAGTTATGTTTTTAATATTTCATGTGAAAACCCTTGAGATGATGCACTGTAATTTCTTCTCATTAGACAGAACTCTCTAAAGCAAAGAGGGAAAAGTATGTTACCAGATGCATCATACCCTTAAGGAGAAAACATATCAATTCAGAAGCAATCTAGTTGTTCCTTGTGCTGAGACCTGAAAGCAACGCCTCCTGTGAGACCTCATAGAGGGGGCACTGTGGAGTGTGGTGGGCAATGCCTTCAGATATATCCCAGAGCAAAATCAATAGCAAGGCCTCTCAGCTGTTGCTGATCACAACCTGCACTGTGAACCAGAAGCAGCTGAAGTACTGAAGTGCAGTTCAGCTGAAGTACTTCTTCAAAGGACCAGTCATTCTCTGATGGTCTTGTTGATCCAAGGGAAAAGCTTTTTTATATCTAGAGGAATAGGTGGGCTGTCACATCTATAAACAATCCTTCATAATGATGATTTTTTTGCACCCAGGCTTTTGATGGGGTTGGACTGGAAAGAGATTAAATAGTTGAGGTGCAGGTACTCAGCGTTGTTCGTTAAAAGCAAATCCATATACTTTGACATTGAACAGCGGAATGGGGTGGGGTGAGAATAACAGCTTCAGGAAATAATGTATGGGTGTGGACTTCAGGTAAATGAGTCCATTTGAGAAGATTTCAGTTCCTAAGATACCAGTGGCATGGGCGTGTTCCTTCCACTTAGTTTGCAGAGACTGCACGAGGCTGCATGCCCCCTTGGCAGCTCGGGAATCAGTCACACAATCTTGCTTGCTGACCACCTCTCATGTCTGGTTCTGTTCAATAACATTTCAGTGGCTTTCCAGTATTTCTTCTGCCCACTCATTTTGACTAAATTCTTTGATCCAGACCAGCACAATTAACCTTCTAACTGATGGAAGCGTCAGTCAAAATGCATAAATGAAAGCAGGCGGAAGAAAACCATAGCAGGCTGTTTTCCAGCCTTTTAAAGTTAAGCCTGCAAAATGCATGTTTCTCAGTACACTGGCTATTTCAACGCCTCATCAGCCGATAGAAGCCATACTCAGGGAAATTTGCCGTAGTTTTTCTATGTAACAGTTTAAGACACAGCTGTGAGGAATAAACCCCTGGATGGTTGGTACACATAGTTTGCACTTGACTACTAACCTAAGATTGGCAGTTCAAACCCACCCGGTGGTGCCTTGAAAGAAAGGCCTGGTGATCTGCTTCTGTAAAGATTACATCCAAGAAAACCCTGTGGAGCAGTTCTTAACACATGGAGTCACCATGAGTCAGAATTGACTTGAGGGCAATGCTTTTTTGTTTTTTAATATGAGGAATTAAACAGCACCTATATAATTTGGAATGCTCTAGATGAAAAATTTACAGGAAATAGCCTGAAAGCTGATATGCTTAACAAATCACTTCAAAGTGAAAGAATTGAGTCTTAGAAACCAAACAGATCACTGTCTTATAGATTTTTTTTGACCTAAATAATTTTTTTTAAAGCAACTTGTCTTACCTCTTTTCTGTGTCTCTACCAGCTTCCTTCTCAAAACAGGCAAGCAAGAAAAAAACACAGAACGTGAAGACTAAATTTGAACTAGTTAGGTAATAGCACTTCACTGGGAGAGCTTTACAGAGATCAGAAACTTCTCATGACATCTATCATCCAAAATTTCAATTGGCTCCACTCACCAGTCTTGACTTTTAGTTGTTTTGGTGTTTGTAGAACTAGAACTAGAAGGTACAGCCTCCTTCTCTCATAGGCTAGAAAGGAAAACTCTCCAAGTCCATATATATTTTTTTTTCTCTCCATATATTAAACATTAATGAGGGATTCAAATACAAAGTTTTGATGAACAGAAGATGGATCCTCTGGCGCGTGTGAAAAGGTCAAAGAAAGGCTCAGTGTGCCAGCAAACAGAAGTTTAATATGTTGCTGGGAATGTCTTAATGTCACATTTTCATTAAAGGAATAATCATGAGTGCATCATGACTCATTTGCAGTTTGGGAGCGTTGAGAATTCATTATTTAGAGCAGTAATCACATCTGGGTTGCCCTACCTCCAGCTCCTAGGGATTTATTTGACATTAAAAATGGAAAAACCCAGATTGTCCATTCTCTTTATTTAAATAAACATGCACAAAAACAAACAAGCAACTGCTCTTTCCTCAAGGGGAAAGTGTCTCCTAATTAATCATCATTAAGTGTATTTTCTGCAACCCAAGCCCTGGCTGGTCAGAGATTTCACCTTCTCCTCCCACCCTGGGAAATTAAAATATATGCTAATCACTGCCTTTCTTTCCTTTCAATGACCTCCAAGCACACTTTATTTGAATAATCCCTACTCTTGGCTATGCTATGGCCCTTTTCTTTACCTGATACTGTTCCTTCTCCAAATCTTAAACTCCAAAATTTATACTCTCTGACCACAAAATACCATCCCACCAGCTCTCAAATCCCTAATTCGGAATACCTTTGCTTCTTTTTTTTTTTTTTGCTTCTAGATTTCATTACAATTTCATGCTGCTTAACTTATTTTTCTCATCCAGGCTTCATTTTCTTCTTCTAATTTGGAAACCCTGGTGGTGCAGTGGTTTAAAGCTATGGCTGCTAACCAAAAGGTTGGCAGTTCGAATCAGGCACTCACTGGAAACTCTATGGGGCAGTTCTACTTTGTCTTATAGGATCACTATGAGTTGGAATCGACTCAATGGCAACAGGTTTTAAGATTGACCCATCAGGGCATTACTTCAATGCCTCCATGGCTAACATCTTCAATTCCTTCACCCACTTAACCTTTGGCCTTACACCTGCCCCTCAGACTCCTTAATTAATGTACCATCTGCTTCTGTGTTCCTCCACCCGGACCATGATTCACTTTCGAAAAAGGTTAAACCATCATGTCAAGTGCTGCCACTAAAATTTCATGGCTTCCAAGCTCTGTTAAATATTAGTACCGTTCAGGAATACTTTTTGCTTGAGCTGGTAAACTTTCTCCTGCATTTCATAAAGAGCTATTTCAAAATTTCATCCATACCTTACAGCCCCTATTTTATCCCCTATTTGCTGCTCTTTAGAGATGAGCTTGCCTCTAAAGGCAAATATAGGACAGGCTGTGTGTTGGGGGGAGGAGAGAGTATAAGAAAACTCTCTCCCTGTATTTTCTGCACAATTTGTCTATAAACCTAAAACTGCTCTAAAAAATAGTCTATTTTTTACAGAAAAATCCTGTTCCAGTCCTTTAACCCCTTTTCTGAGACTGTTCTTACTAAAGTTAACTAAGGGCCTCTTTGTTGGTCAGTTTAGTGATGTTAAAACCAAAAAACCAAACCCACTGCCATCAAGTCAATTCTGACTCATAGCGACCCTACAGGACAGAGGAGAACTGCCCTATAGCGTTTCCAAGAACCACCTGATGGACTTGAACTGCTGACCTTTTGGTTAGCAGCCGCAGTTCTCAAGCACTATGCCACCAGGGTTTCCTTAGTGACATTACTCAGTAATAATCTTCCTGGACCTTACTCCTCCCAGTCCCACAGTTAGCAGTTATACCTCCTTCCTTCTTAAAGTCTCCCTTGGTTTCTGTAACAATATTCTCTCCTCCTTCTCTTCTAACCCAGTATCTCCTTTGGGTTTTCTCTTTTTGTACCTGATCTTTCTGCTCTCCCAGGGTTCTGTCTCCAACTCTCTTATTTTCTATCACCTACAGACTGTTGATTTCCAGGTCTTCCCCCCCGGCCCCAGGACAGAGCTCTCTACAGAGCCCCAGAATAATTTTCTGAGGGACTATTATATGCCTCGACTTGGATGTTCCATAAACACCTCAACAGGTTCAGAACTTGAGGTGCCTTTTTGTCTCTTTTCTGTCTCCTAAATTCCTGGTTTCAGGTAATGACCTCACCCATCTTCACAACCTCCAAAATTAGAAACCTGGCAGAGTTATCCAGGATTCCTCTCATGTATCCCCCCACATCAATTATCACCTATATTTTCATTTTTCAGATTCACAAATACCTCTGGAATTATTTTTTCTCTACCCTTACTTAGTTCAGTCCCTTACCTCCTCCCACCAGACTAGAAAATACCATCCTGCTCAAGCGATTCTGATTGACTTCTAGTTCTTTAGTCCTCTCTCCCACATTCTCATCCACATGTAACACAGCGACCTGTATAATACCAGCCTATGCTGCTTCTCAGAGCTCCATACTCACATATCCAGATGCATACTCTATGTCATCACTGGAATGTCTCAAATTCATCTCCAAGTCAAGATGTTCAAGATAGAACTCATGTTGTGTATCTGCTAAAATCTTGTCCGCTATATCAGTAAACCCACTTTCCAGGCATTGTCAAGTCAGAACCTGGGAGTTCTTGACACCCTCTGTCCCTCACTCCATATCCAATCCATGACCAGGTTGTCCGTCTTACTTCTTAATTCTTGAATGACCAGGTTGTCCATCTTACTTCTTAATTCTTGAATCCATTCACATTTTTTCCATCTCCATTGCCACAACCCCAGCCTGAGCTATGACAAAGCCATCATAACTGATAGTTCAGATCCACTCTAGGCACTCTTCAAACCATTACCCACACTACAGATAGAGCAGTACTTTCAATTCAAATGTGATTATGTTACTTCCCCAAATAAAATCTTTCTATGATTTCTTGTTGCCATTAGTTGCTGTAGAGTTGATTCTGACTCATGGCAACTGCATGTGTGGAAAGTAGAACTGTTCCATAGGGTTTTCAAGGCTGTGACCTTCCAGAAGCAGATTACTAGGCTTGTCTTCTGAGGCACTGCTAGGTGGGTTTGAACAAACAACCTTTTGGCTAGTAGTCGAGTGCTTTACTGTTTGTGCTACCCAGGAACTCCTGTTGCTGTTAGGATTAAGATCAAAATTCTTAGCACAGTCAATAACCATTGAGTCCCTGTGCACTTCTCCAGCCTCGCTGGGTATCATCCTCACCCCTACTCCCAGCACTCCAGCCACACGGGCCTCCTACATTCTCCAAAGCATGTAGAATATTCCTTCCCACCACAGGCCTAAAGATCACGTGCATGGTTATATGTAGGAGCCCTGGTTGTACAATGGTTAAGTGCTCTGCTAATCGAAAGGTTGGTGGTTCAAACCTACCCAGGGTCTCCACAGCCTAGAATACCTTATCAGGGCAGTTCTGCTCTGTTACGTGGGGCTCTGTTGAAACTGACGTGACAGCACTTAATGGCAACATGGTTATATGTGGGTTGGTGGATGAAGGGGAGCAAGAAGTGTAGAAAAGGAGAAGGAAAAGGAAGAGAGAAATTTTCAAAGGAAAAGCTCACAGATCAGTTTAACTGCTCTTCTTTACTGAAAGTAACAAAATATTCTTTTAGTGACTATTTCCCTGACCTGCTTCTTTGCATCCCTGGCTGGGTTAGGTCGGAAAGAACACATCCTAATCATATTTTTCTTTTGCATATCAGGTGAGGCAGGCCTTTTTAGACCAAGATTGCAGCCCATTTCATGTCACTCTCAAGTGAATTAGTAGGTAAATATGTACAGCTGTGTGCTGGGATTCAGCACGCTCCAACCTTTCCCTTTTCTTGAGAAGCACCCTCATTGGCATTCTTCACAACGCCTGAAGAACACATTTTAACTGAGCTAGTTACTAGACCTGGAATCTTAACATTATACAAGTTTTAAAATAAAATAAAATAAAATGAAAACTCCTTGGAGGGTTTTGCACATTTTCTGCAAAATAAAAGATAATTATGTGACTGTGTTTCCGTAGCAATTTGATTAATTTTTTTTTTTTTTTTGAGTGTATTACTAGTAGGCCTGTTTTCATAAAAGACTTGAGAGTCTATGTCATCTATTCATTCCTGTGGATTTAGCTCCAGGGAAGAGCTGCCAGAAGAGGTCTACTCAGAAATCACAGCTAGAGTTCCTCTGCTTTGTGCATCCAGGCTGCTTCTTTTTAACCACCAGGCCCACTGCCAGCAGGGTGATGGATTTACAGCTCTTCTCCTTCATGCTTTGTCAAACAGCAGCCTCTCTGGTAGAAGCCCCTTTGCTCTCTGAGCAGCTGATTCGGGGGCAATTCCTTGCCTGCTGGCACTGTAACAACAGTGGTGAGAACCTTACAGTAGAGCTGCAAAGCCCTCAAGCCTTTTTCCTGCTCCTATAGTCCACTTTAAAGGAGTCCATAGGAGAGCAAAGAGTTAAGTACTTGTTATTCGGTTGACGGTTAGAACGCACCCGGGGTGCCTTGGAAGAAAGGTCTGGCTATCTGCTTCTGAAAGGTCGTTGTGAAAGCCGTATGGAGCTATTCCGCAATACATAGGGTCACCAGGAATTGGACTCAGCATCAACTGGCTTGGTTTGGTTATGGTCAAGGTTCTATCGGAACTTGGGCTTAGGGCTCTGCTCCCTGACAGCAGCTTTCAGTGACCTCAACACACATATTCGCACACACACACACACATGCACACTAACACACACACTCATTCACACACAGTCACACATACACTCACTCCTTAGATAGGGAATGGCACTCCCACTCAGCCAGTGTCTGACCCTTAAAGAATAGATTCTCCAATATCTCATGTTTGGATGGAGTCAGTTGAGTCAAACGACCACAGTGTTTAATAGGAACATTGTGCCTACTACCTTTTCACCAATGAGTTCAGAGGCTCCAGGCATAAAAGTAGGAGGGATTGTAGAACAGAATATATTTTCCTCATTTTATAGCTGGAAGAACTGGGCAGAGAGTATTAAGAGTCAAAGGAGAGATTGGCACATACAGACTCAGAGGCAGAGATGGTACCACTTCCTGGGTAGTATCCTTGCCATTGACCAGCACTGCTCATTCAAGCTGCTGCCTTCCAGACCCCTCAAAAAAAAAAAAAAAAAAGATTTATCCATGTGGGGGGACTTTGAGAAATGGTAAGGGTAGGTGCTAGCAATATTTTTACATTTTCTTGATAAGATTACCAAGACATAAATTAATCTATTTTATGAGGATAGCATGAGAAAAAACATGGCAGAATCAAATTAAAACTCATTCCTCTCGGACACTGTTTATCTAGTGCTGCTGTAAAAAAAAAGAAGTTTATTCTTTTATAGTCTAGAAGGCTAGAAATCTGAATTAAGGGTGCCAGCTCCAGGGGAAGGCTTTCTATCTCTTTTGGATCTGGGGGAAGGTCCTCGTCATCAATCCTTCCCTGGGTGTAGGAGTTTCTCATCGCAGAGACCTCGAGTCCAAAGGATGCACTCCACTCCTGGCTTTTCTTAGTCGGTGGTAATGATGTCCCTATTCTCTCTGTTCACTTCTCTCTTTTATATCTCAAAATAGATTGACTCAAGATATAATCTAATCCTATAGATTGTTGCCTACCTCACTAACATCACTGTTGTTGTTGTTGTTAGGTGCTACTTATTCTGTTCCAACTCACAGCAACCCTATGTACAACAGAACAAAACACTACCCAGTCCTGTGCCATCCTCAAAATGTTGTTATGCTTGAGTCCCGTTTTTGCAGCCACTGTGTCAATCCATCTTATTGAAGGTCTTCCACTTCTTTGCTGGCCTCTACTTTACCAAGCATGATGTCCTTCTCCAGGGACTGATTCCTTTGATAATATGTCCAAAGTATGTGAGATGTAGTCTCCCCATCTTTGCTTCTAATGACCATTCTGGTTGTACTTCTTCCAAGACAGATTTGTTCGTTCTTTTGGCAGGCCATGGTTGGTATATTCAATGTTCTTCACCAACACCACAATTCAAAGGCTTCAATTTTTCTTTGGTTCCTTGTTCATTGTCCAGCTTTCACATGCATAGGAGGTGATTGAAAACACCATGACTTGGGTCAGGCACACGTTAGTCTTCAAGGTGACATGTTTGCTTTTGAATACTTTAAAGAAGTCTTTTGCAGCAGATCTGCCCAATGCAATGTAACATTTCATTTCTTGACTGCTGCTTCCGTGGGTGTTGACTGTGGATCCAAGTAAAATGAAACCCTTGACAACGTCAACCTTTTCTTTGTTTATCATGATGTTGCTTATTGGTCCACTAACATCATAGAGGTTAGGATTTAAAACATATAGGATAATTGCATCAGATCACAAAACGGAGAACAATCACACAATACTGGAGATCATGGCCTAGCCAAGTTGACACACATTGTTGGGGGACACAATTCAACTCATAACAGACATTAACATTTTTCTCAAACTATTAGGCAAGAGGAGTCTCTGGATGGTGCAAACGGTTAAGCAGTGCACTGCTAACCAAAAGATTGAAGGTTCAAGTTCACCCAGAGATGCCTCAGAAAAAAAGTCTAGTAATCTACTTCTGAAAAATCAGCTACTGAAAAATCTATGAATCACAGTTCTACTCTGACACACATGAGGCCTCCACAAGTTAGAATCGACTGACGGTTTACCAGGCAAGCAAGAAATGCACTGGCATTCTGGAAATATGTAGTGACCCTAAAGAGAAATGTCTGAAGCTATCCCTCTTAATATCTGTGAGCTCTGTCTTGGGCTGTAGATTTTTAGTTCCCATTTTTAATTCACTTGTCCTTAGTATGAATTTGAAGAAGAGCTATTTTTTAGTGCTACCAAAGACTAGCATAGATTTATTTATTTACTTTTACACAAGTGCCCCCTACCCTAACAGGTCTGGTAGAGGAACACATTCTTGGGGTCTGGATGGTAGGACCCCTTAGTCCTACACCAAGATTACTAAGGTAACAATGTAAAGGTGAGAGCTCAAAGGAAATATAAGACAGTGAACGACAATCCTTGCCACTCCTAATTTCCATGAGCAGCTCCTCAGGGAATGGCCAAAACCAAAACCAAACCCAGTGCCGTTGAGTTGATTCTGACTCATAGCGACCCTACAGGACAGGCCCTGGGAAATGTCCAGAAAGAGCAAAACTGTTTGTTTGCCGTAATGAACAGAGGTGTAAAAGCCCAGTCATGTGACAAGGCAGTCTGCTAGAGGAGGGCCCTTTCTGTTCCCCATCCAGAAACTTTTCCCAAAGGCATTCCCCTACCCCCAATGCACGTGCACACACACCAAGGGCAACAGACTCTCCAGGCCAGCTCAGCCAAAATAAGGGCGGTGAGGGCCGACCAGATGTGAAGGAGCTCCCCCCATGAAGGAGATGGCCAAGATGCAGTCAGAAGGGTGTGTGTACGTGACCATGATTGAGAGCTTATGCTCTGTAGAAAAACAAGTCTTTGCAGAAAAGGAAAGAGAAAAGCTTCCCAAAATTCTTCCTATTTTTGGTGTTACAGAAAAATATTTACTGTGTTCAATCACCAAGTCTATTCGAGGCAATTTATGTGCATTAAAAAATAAGCCCGTCATTTAAAATTGTAATGAAAGACCTCGTAACTACGCATGCAGATGTGACTGCACAGACGCCTGCCAGGTTTGGAACAATCCAGACACTGCCTGCCTTATCCCGGGGAGAGCCCCAGTGTTTACAGCTGTGTGGGCCTTTATGTAGTGTATCAGACACAAGCTGCTGTTCATTTCTAAATGGGAAACTCTAGTGGACACAGCAGCATTGTTTTATGTTGTAGTGTTAGGTCAGTCACACAAATACAGTTTAGGGAATGGGGTGGGGGATGCAAAACAGGGCACATTTCATTACGTACTCTGCCATTCTCTTCACCATCATCTCATAGTTGTACACTCCAGATATGCTCGGGTGGGTCCTCATGTAAAGAACAATGAAGTCTGTATCCAAGGAAACATATAAACAGGTGAAACACTGTTTCTTTACAGCCAAGGTGGTTGTGTGTAAGTTCTATACAAACACACCTCATGGAGTATAAAGAAAAGCTCCGCATGACCCTAGAGTCTAAGATTGGTTCTGCTCTTCTCCAGATGTTATTACCTGGGAAACTATAGGCTCTACTCTTCAAGGAAAGGGGAAGTAAATGCACAGAGTTACTAAGAAGAAAAAGATACCAAAATTTGTGTAAGGTAGGTTTTTTTTTTTCTTTATTATTGAAAGTTTACACAATAAACT
This sequence comes from Loxodonta africana, assembly GCF_030014295.1. Taxonomy (NCBI): domain Eukaryota; kingdom Metazoa; phylum Chordata; class Mammalia; order Proboscidea; family Elephantidae; genus Loxodonta; species Loxodonta africana. The sequence goes on along the minus strand of NC_087346.1, from coordinate 72,099,258 downwards.
AGCTTCTCTGTAAACAGTGCATGTATTGTTTTATGACATTGGTTACCCCACAACATGTCAACACTCTCCCCTTCTCGACATTGGGTTCCCTGTTACCAACTTTCCTGTCCCCTCCTACTTTCCAGTCCTTGTCCCTGGGCTGGCGTGCCCATTTAGTCTCATTTTGTTTTATGGGCCCGCCTAATCTTTGGCTGAAGGGTGAAACTCAGGGGTGACTTTAGTACTGAGTTAAAAGGGTGTCCAGGGGCCATACTCTCAGGGTTTCTCCAGTCTCTGTCAGACCAGTAAGTCTGGTCTTTTTTTTTTTTTTTTAATTTTTATTAAGCTTCAAGTGAACATTAACCATTCCAATCAGTCTGTCACATGTAGGTTTACATACATCTTACTCCCTTCTCCCACTTGCTCTCCCCCTATTGAGTCAGCCCTTTCAGTCTCTCGTTTCGTGCCAATTTTGCCATCTTCCCTCTCTCTCTATCTTCCCATCCCCCCTCCAGTCAAGAGTTGCCAACACATTCTCCAGTGTCTACCTGATTTAATTAGCTGACTCTTCATCAGCATGTCTCTCCCCCCCACTGACCAGTCCTTTTCATGCCTGATGAGTTGTCTTCGGGGATGGTTCCTGTCCTGTGGCATCAGAAGTTCTGGGGAGCATTGTCTCCGGGATTCCTCTAGTCGCAGTCATACCATTAGGTATGGTCTTTTTATGAGAATTTGGGGTCTGTATCCCATTGGTCTCCTGCTCCCTCAGGAGTTGTCTGTTGTGCTCCCTGACAGGGCAGACATCGACTGTGGCCGGGCACCAACTAGTTCTTCTGGTCTCAGGATAATGTAGGTCTCTGGTTCATGTGGCCCTTTCTGTCTCTTGAGTTCTTAGTTGTCGTGTGACCTTGGTGTTCTTCCTTTGCCTTTGCTCCAGGTGGGTTGAGACCAATTGATGTACCTTAGATGGCCGCTTGTTGGCATTTAGGACCCCAGGCGCCACAATTCAAAGTGGGATGCAGACTGTTTTCATAATAGAATTATATTGCCCATTGACTTAGAAGTCCCCTCAAACCAAGTTCCCCAGACCCCAGCCCCTGCTCCGCTGACCTTTGAAGCTTTCATTTTATCCCGGAAACCTCTTTGCTTTTAGTCCAGTCCAATTAGGCTGACCTTTCTTGTATTGAGTGTTGTCTTTCCCTTCACCCAAAGCAGTTCTTATCTACTGATTGATCAATAAAAAGCCCTCTCCCTCCCTCCCCCCTTTGTAACCACAAAAGTATGTGTTCTTCTCCGTTTTTTCTGTTTCTCAAGATCTTATAATAGTGGTCTTATACAATATTTGTCCTTTTGCCTCTGACTCATTTCGCTCAGCATAATGCCTTCCAGGTTCCTCCATGTTATGAAATGTTTCAGAGATTCGTCACTGTTCTTTATCGATGCATAGTATTCCATTGTGTGAATATACCATAATTTATTTAACCATTCATCCATTGACGGACATCTTGGTTGCTTCCAGCTTTTTGCTATTGTAAACAGAGCTGCAATAAACATGGGTGTGCATATATCTGTTTGTGTGAAGGCTCTTGTATCTCTAGGGTATATTCCGAGGGGTGGGATTTCTGGGTTGTATGGTAGTTCTATTTCTAACTGTTTAAGATAACGCCAGATGGATTTCCAAAGTGGTTGTACCATTTTACATTCCCATCAGCAGTGTATAAGAGTTCCAATCTCTCCGCAGCCTCTCCAACATTTATTATTTTGTGTTTTTTGGATTAATGCCAGTCTAGTTGGTGTGAGATGGAATCTCATCGTAGTTTTAATTTGCATTTCTCTAATGGCTAATGATCGAGAGCATTTTCTCATGTATCTGTTGGCTGCCTGAATATCTTCTTTAGTGAAATGTGTGTTCATATCCTTTGCCCACTTCTTGATTGGGTTGTTTGTCTTTTTGTGGTTGAGTTTTGACAGAATCATGTAGATTTTAGAGATCAGGCTCTGGTCGGAGATGTCATAGCTGAAAATTCTTTCCCAGTCTGTAGGTGGTCTTTTTACTCTTTTGGTGAAGTCTTTAGATGAGCATAGGTGTTTGATTTTTAGGAGCTCCCAGTTATCTGGTTTCTCTTCATCATTTTTGGTAATGTTTTGTATTCTGTTTATGCCCTGTATTAGGGCTCCTAGGGTTGTCCCTATTTTTTCTTCCATGTTCTTTATCTTTTTAGTCTTTATGTTTAGGTCTTTGATCCACTTGGAGTTAGTTTTTGTGCATGGTGTGAGGTATGGGTCCTGTTTCATTCTTTTGCAAACGGATATCCAGGTATGCCAGCACCATTTGTTAAAAAGACTATCTTTTCCCCAATTGATTGACACTGGTCCTTTGTCAAATATCAGCTGCTCATACGTGGATGGATTGATATCTGGGTTCTCAATTCTGTTCCATTGGTCTATGTGCCTGTTGTTGTACCAGTACCAGGCTGTTTTGACTACCGTAGCTGTATAATAGGTTCTGAAATCAGGTAGAGTAAGGCCTCCCACTTTCTTCTTCTTTTTCAGTAATGCTTTGCTTATCCGGGGGTTCTTTCCCTTCCATATGAAATTAGTGATTTGTTTCTCTATCCCCTTAAAATATGACATTGGTATTTGGATTGGAAGTGCGTTATATGTATAGATGGCTTTTGGTAGAATAGACATTTTTACTATGTTAAGTCTTCCTATCCATGAGCAGGGTATGTTTTTCCACTTAAGTATGTCCTTCTGAATTTCTTGTAGCAGAGTTTTATAGTTTTCTTTGTATAGGTCTTTTACATCCTTGGTAAGATTTATTCCTAAGTATTTTGTCTTCTTGGGGGCTACTGTGAATGGTATTGATTTGGTTATTTCCTCTTCGGTGTTCTTTTTGTTGATGTAGAGGAATCCAAGTGATTTTTGTATGTTTATTTTATAACCTGAGACTCTGCCAAACTCTTCTATTAGTTTCAGTAGTTTTCTGCAGGATTCCTTGAGGTTTTCTGTGTATATAATCATATCATCTGCAAATAGTGATAACTTCACTTCTTCCTTGCCAATCCGGATACCTTTTATTTCTTTGTCTAGCCTAATTGCCCTGGCTAAGACTTCCAACACGATGTTGAATAAGAGTGGTGATAAAGGGCATCCTTGTCTGGTTCCCGTTCTCAAGGGAAATGCTTTCAGGTTCTCTCCATTTAGAGTGATATTGGCTGTTGGCTTTGCATAGATGCCCTTTATTATGTTGAGGGATTTTCCTTCAATTCCTATTTTGGTAAGAGTTTTTATCATGAATGGGTGTTGGACTTTGTCAAATGCCTTTTCTGCATCAATTGATAAGATCATGTGGTATTTGTCTTTTGTTTTATTTATGTGATGGATTACATTAATGGTTTTTCTGATATTAAACCAGCCTTGCATACCTGGTATAAATCCCACTTGATCAGGGTGAATTATTTTTTTGATATGTTGTTGGATTCTATTGGCTAGAATTTTGTTGAGGATTTTTGCATCAATGTTCATGAGGGATATAGGTCTATAATTTTCTTTTTTTGTAATGTCTTTACCTGGTTGTGGTATCAGGGAGATGGTGGCTTCATAGAATGAGTTGGGTAGTATTCCGCCATTTTCTATGCTTTGGAATACCTTCAGTAGTAGTGGTGTTAACTCTTCTCTGAAAGTTTGGTAGAACTCTGCAGTGAAGCCGTCCGGGCCAGGGCTTTTTTTTGTTGGGAGTTTTTTGATTACCGTTTCAATCTCTTTTTTTGTTATGGGTCTATTTAGTTGTTCTACTTCTGAATGTGTTAGTTTAGGTAGGTAGTGTTTTTCCAGGAATTCATCCATTTCTTCTAGGTTTTCAAATTTGTTAGAGTACAATTTTTCATAATAATCTGAAATGATTCTTTTAATTTCATTTGGTTCTGTTGTGATGTGGTCCTTCTCGTTTCTTTTTCGGGTTATTTGTTTCCTTTCCTGTTTTTCTTTAGTCAGTCTAGCCAATGGTTTATCAATTTTGTTAATTTTTTCAAAGAACCAGCTTTCGGCTTTGTGAATTCTTTCAATTGTTTTTCTGTTCTCTAATTCATTTAGTTCAGCTCTAATTTTTATTATTTGTTTTCTTCTGGTGCCTGATGGGTTCTTTTGTTGCTCACTTTCTATTTGTTCAAGTTGTCGGGACAGTTCTCTGATTTTGGCTCTTTCTTCTTTTTGTATGTGTGCATTTATCGATATAAATTGGCCTCTGAGCACTGCTTTTGCTGTGTCCCAGAGGTTTTGATAGGAAGTATTTTCATTCTCATTGCTTTCTAAGAATTTCCTTATTCCCTCCTTGATGTCTTCTATAATGCAGTCTTTTTTCAGGAGGGTATTGTTCATTTTCCAAGTATTTGATTTCTTTTCCCTAGTTTTTCTGTTATTGATTTCTAGCTTCATTGCCTTGTGGTCTGAGAAGATGCTTTGTAATATTTTGATGTTTTGGATTCTGCAAAGATTTGTGTTATGACCTAATATGTGGTCTATTCTAGAGAATGTTCCATGTGCACTAGAAAAAAAAGTATATTTTGCAGCAGTTGGGTGGAGAGTTCTGTATAGTTCAATGAGGTCAAGTTGGTTGATTGTTGTAAGTAGGTCTTCCGTGTCTCTATTGAGCTTCTTACTGGATGTCCTGTCCTTCTCCGAAAGTGGTGTGTTGAAGTCTCCTACTATAAATGTGGAGGTGTCTATCTCACTTTTCAATTCTGTTAAAATTTGATTTATGTATCTTGCAGCCCTGTCATTGGGTGCATAAATATTTAATATGGTTATGTCTTCCTGATCAATTGTCCCTTTTATCATTATATAGTGTCCTTCTTTATCCTTTGTGGTGGATTTAAGTCTAAAGTCTATTTTGTCAGAAATTAATATTGCTACTCCTCTTCTTTTTTGCTTATTATTTGCTTGATATATTTTTTTCCATCCTTTGAGTTTTAGTTTGTTTGTGTCTCTAAGTCTAAGGTGTGTCTCTTGTAGGCAGCATATAGATGGATCGTGTTTCTTTATCCAGTCCGTGACTCTCTGTCTCTTTATTGATGCATTTAGTCCATTTACATTCAGTGTAATTATAGATAAATAAGTTTTTAGTGCTGTCATTTTGATGCCTTTTCATGTGTGTTGTTGGCCATTTCATTTTTCCACATGCTTTTTTGTGCTGAGACGTTTTTCTTAGTAGCTTGTGAGATCCTCATTTTCATAATGTTTAACTTTATGTTTGTTGAGTCGTTACGTTTTTCTTGAGTTATGGAATTGATATTCCTTTTTGTGGTTACCTTATTATTTACCTCTATTTTTCTAAGTAAAAACCTAACTTGTATTGTTCTATATCGCCTTGTATCACTCTCCATCTGGCAGTTCAATGCCTCCTATATTTAGTCCCTCTTTTTGATTATTGTGATCGTTTATCTCTTGATTTCCATGATTTCCTGTTATGTGTATTGTTTTGTTTATTTATTTATTTATTAGAATTAATCTTAATTTGTTTGTTTTTGTGCTTTCCCTATTTGAGTTGCGTTGATATCAGGACGTTCTGTTGTGTGACCTTGTATTGTGCTGGTACCTGATATTATTGGTCATCAGGCCAAACAATCTCCTTTAGCATTTCTTGCAGTCTTGGTTTAGTTTTTGCAAATTCTCTAAACTTATGTTTATCTGTAGATATCTTAATTTCTCCTTCATATTTCAGAGAGAGTTTTGCTGGATATATGATCCTTGGTTGGCAGTTTTTCTCGTTCAGTGCTCTGTATACGTCGTCCCATTCCCTTCTTGCCTGCATGGTTTCTGCTGAGTAGTCTGAACTTATTCTTATTGATTCTCCCTTGAAGGAAACCTTTCTTTTCTCCCTGGATGCTTTTAAAATTTTCTGTTTGTCTTTGGTTTTGGCAAGTTTGATGATAATATGTCTTGGTGTTTTTCTTTTTGGATCAATCTTAAATGGGGTTCGATGAGCATCTTGGATAGATATCCTTTCGTCTTTCATGATGTCAGGGAAGTTTTCTGTCAGGAGTTCTTCAACTATTTTCTCTGTGTTTTCTGTCCCCCCTCCCTGTTCTGGGACTCCAATCACTCGCAAGTTATCCTTCTTGATAGAGTCCCACATGATTCTTAGGGTTTCTTCATTTTTTTAAATTCTTTTATCTGATTTTTTTTCAGCTATGTTGGTGTTGATTCCCTGGTCCTCCAGAAGTCCCAGTCTACATTCTAATTGCTCGAGTCTGCTCCTCTGACTTCCTATTGCGTTGTCTAATTCTGTAATTTGATTGTTAATCTTTTGGATTTCTACATGCTGTCTCTCTATGGATTCTTGCAACTTATTAATTTTTCCACTATGTTCTTGAATAATCTTTTTGAGTTCTTCAACAGTTTTATCAGTGTGTTCCTTGGCTTTTTCTGCAGTTATCCTAATTTCATTTGTGATATCTTTAAGCATTCTGTAAATTAGTTTTTTATATTCTGTATCTGATAATTCCAGGATTGTATCTTCATTTGGGAAAGATTTTGATTCTTTTGTTTGGGGGGTTGGAGAAGCTGTCATGGTCTGTTTCTTTATGTGGTTTGATATGGACTGCTGTCTCTGAGCCATCACTGGGAAACTAGATTTTCCAGGTAATCAGCTAAAAAAAAATGCAGTCAGATCCCTATCTGAATTCTCCCTCTGGCTCAGGGTATTCGGATGTTAATGGAGCCACCTGGGGAGGGTGGGGGAGGGATCAGAGAGCTAGGAGTGTAGCACCACAGAATATAGAGCTGATTCCCGCGTTCACGCTCCGCCCCCGTCTGCCAAAATCCCGGCGGGACAGCTCCCCGGCTGGGATGCTACTCTCCCCACTCTGAGACCAGTCACTTCCTCCCGGAGACTTCTCCCTCCGGTGCGCCGCACCGCTCGCGTGAACTGTGTGGGCGTCTCCCGCACGAATGGGTGGGCCCGCCCCCAGGGTCTATTCAGGGGAATATAATTGGACCCCGCGCTCACGCCCCGCCCGCTTTAGCTAAAATCCCAGCAGGACAGCTCCCCGGCTGGAACGCTGCTCTCCCCACTCCAAGACCAGTCACTTCCTCCCGGGGACTTCTCCGTCCGGTGCGTGGCACTGCACGCGCGAACTGGGTGGGCGTCCCCCGCACGAACGTGTGGGCCCCGCCCCGGGGTCGCTTTAGGGAAATATAGCTGATCCCCCCGCTCGCGCCACGCCCGCTTCCCGCCAAAATCCCGGCGGGACGGCTCCCCGGCTGGGACGCTGCTCTCCCGGCTCCAAGATCAGTCACTGCCTCCCGGGTGCTTCTCCCACCAACTGCGCCACTACGCCACCCGTGCCAACCAGCTAGACTTCCTCCCGGGATGGGTTCGGGGGGGTAGGGCTGGGTCCCTTGTCTGTGTCATCTGCCCCCCTGGGCTCTGCCCCAGATAGGGCTCCAAAGGTCACCTGCCTGGTACGCTGGCTCCTAGTTCTGAAAACGGTCGCTGTCTGCCCAGTATTTGTTCGTTTTCCATCTCTAAGTCTGTGTTTGTTGTTCAGAGCTCGTAGAATGTTATGTATGTGATCGATTCAGTTGTTTTTCCGAGTCTTTGTTGCAAGAGGGATCCGCAGGAGCATCCACCTAGTCCGCCATCTTGGCCCCCAATCTCATAAGGTAGGTTTTGTTCTTATCATAAATATACAGGCAACAAAACATTTGCCATTTCAACAATTTTCACATGTACAGTTCAGTGATATTAGATGTGTGGATCATGCTGTCCGTCCATCACCACGCCCAAATTCTCCATCACCTTTCACAGAAGGTCAGTGTCCCTCAGTGTTGTCTGTCTTTCCCCTTCCCTCCCACCCACCCCTAAAAAAAAAAATTTTTTTTTTACCCCTAGGAACCATTAATAAACTCTGATCTCTATACATTTGCCTATTCTAGATAATTTCAAATAAGTGGTATCACACAGTATTTGTCTTTTTGTGACTTATTTTACCTAGCATAATGTTTTCAAAGCTTATACATGTTGTAGCATGTATGAGGCCTTCATTTCTTCATTTCTCTTTATGGCTGAGTAATATTCCATCGTATGTATAGGCAGGGTTTTTTAGCCTCAGCACTGTTAACAGGTTGGGGCTGTATATCTCTGCTGTGGGGGCTGTCCTGTGCATTGTAGGATGTTTTGCGGTATCCCTGGTCTCTACCTACTACATGCCAACAGCAGCCTGCAAGGTGTTAACAACCCAAAATATCTCTAGATACTATCAAAAGTTCCCTGGTGGTGGTGGCGGGGGTGGTATGGGGAGGGAGGTAAAATTGTCCCTTGTTGAGAAACACTGGCTAAAGGGGATTGTTGGGCCTTTTAGAAACTATTTTTATTAAACGTGGGGATCCTCTTGGCAGATTTCACAATATAATACCTTCACAGAAAAGATCCAAAATTATTAATTTTCTTTACAGTCCTCTATCAACCAATCCCACTGTCTAATCTTCTTCTCTCTTTTCTTTCCTTCCTATGTTCCCCCAACATTCTTCTCATTGAAGGTCTGGCTCCCCTGACCTCTGAGCAGCTGTGCTCTATGCAGTCATGTACATATAAATACAGATGTGCACACTGGTAAGGAGGAGGAGCAAGAGATCAGATTTTAACATTTTCATTTTGCTTTTTTTTTTTTTAGTTTATGATATGCTAAATGATCAAAAACTGAATAATGAAATGTCCAACCTGAACTTTTATCCATCTATACAAGTGTTTGAAAAAGAGACTTTTTTTTTACTGCGTAACAAAACCAGTTACAGAAAAGTAATATCCATCATTGCTATCAATTCACAGTAAATGGAAAAACGAAGAACCATAACTTCTGGCCGCTTCTTATCCTTCCCCCAGCAGTGATAATTTACCAATATTGGAATTTATGCCTTTGCAGTCAGTGCCCTGCTTCCACGCCCAACCCAATTCAAAATGAATACAGCACAATGGCTTTCTGACTAGTCAAATCTAACGATCACTTATTTGCCTAGTTTTATTTTCCCTCAGCAGCATTTTGAACAGTTCACCACACTTTCTTCTTTTGATCTTTGTGACACGACACCGTCTGCTGTTTTTCAGTCTATTTTGTGGTCTCCTAATCCTCAGGTCATCCTCTGAATGTTAGAATCCTGCAGGGCACAGGCCTGGGCTCTCTTCTATTTGATCACCTGAGTTTACATAATGAACTTTGAGGTTGACTTTCTAAACAAATAATTTCTTTTATAATGATCAGCAGAAAGCTGGTTCCTTTGAGGTGGAGGTCAAAGATGTCCCAAACGTCCAGCTTTTCCAAGCTGCTCTACCACTCCATCATCTCTAACATCAGCTACTCCCTCTCGCCTCAGTACTCTCCCTCTTGTCTTTGGGTTCCCTGATTCACTGCAATGTCTCATAGAATTTACGAACTGTACGAAGGAAATGGCTCACATGGTTGTAGAGGTTGGCAAGTCCCAAATTCGGGGGTCAGGCGTAGGCTTATTCCGACCCACATGGTTGCAGGAGCTGACGAACCCAAACCAGCTGTTCAGCCTACAGACTGCTGGCTCACAAGGCTGTGGAAGCTGGCGAATCAGGTACGTGATAGCCCACAGGCCCAAGGGGCTGTGAAGGCCAGCAAATCCCAGGATCAGCAAGTTAGACGGCAAGCCTCTGGGGAGGTCAACTGATTACAAACTGGACAGAGCCTCACCAGGACACACACATAGATCTTAGATGCAGGCCACACCCTAGGGAAGGGTGTAACTTCAGTAAAGGTGGGGCTTGAGTCACACCCTCCTGCAAGGCTGCACTCAAGACACACCTTACACCAATCCTGCCTCAACAGCATGTAGAGGTCAGGATCCACAACACATTGAATGGAGGACAACCACACAATACTGGGAATCATGGCCTAGCCAAGTTGACACATAACCCCAACCATCACAGGTTTCATATACTTATTTGCACAGTTCCATTCTATCATTGTGTGTAAGTCACAAAGACCATGGCTAGAAGGGCCATATTGAGTAATTCATTGCACTGCACTTCCCAAATTTATTCCACTCCAGGTGCTTTCTCTAAGCCAATAGTGGAAGTCCCATGACCCATGACAGTGGCTGGTTCAGAGGAGTGCAGGCCTAATGCAATTTGGACCAATAAGATATGAGGAGAGGCTTGCTGAGGCTTCTGGGAAAGAAAGAGCAAGCCATAGGCAGTGAGTCAGCAGTTTCTCTGTCTCTGTTTCTCTCTCTCTCCTCTTTCTCCTGACTTTTGAATGAGGAAATGCACAGCCCTGATTTCTTCTGCCAGCCGTCCGACAACAGTGCAAAACATAACCTTGAAATGCTGAAGAAAGGCTGTAGCACAGCATAATGAAGAGAAGGAAATACTTGGGTCTTTAGAGAAATCACTGAAGTATTGGATAAACCAACCCAGAAGCCTGACCTACTTCTGGACTTCCTCTTATGTGCAATAATAAATGTCATTATCATTTAACCTCATTTGATTTGGGTTTCCTGTTACATGTAGCAGGAAATATTCTGATTCAATCTCCTACATGCAGATGACTGAAATTTTATCTTGGCCATGACATCCACCCTATAATCCAGATTCATATATCTAACTGCCTACTTGACATCTTCAACTGGCTATCAAGGGGTAGTCTATTCAATAAGTAAGGTAAGCATGGTGCTTACCTTGCTTACCAGGTCATCTGCAGTGAACACTTCCACTTTTTTTTTTTTTTTAAACCATATCAAAGTATCTGCGTCTAGGTATGGCTGGCATCTATCTCTCTCCCAACCCCACATGACCTTCCCACTAAAGCAAAGCCTCTTTTCAAATTTACAGTGCCTGACAGGGAGAGACGACCCAGTAAGCAGGGTAAGCATGGGCTTACTCGTGCTTATTTAGTAATCTGTGGTGAACAATTTCACATGGGTTGAAATTGTTTACTACAGATTACTAAGTAAGCACAAGTAAGCCCATGCTTACCTTGCTTATTAGATAATCCAGCCCTGTGGATATCTAATATTCATGTATAACTAACAAAGCTCTAACTAAACTAACATATAAAACCAACCAGACCTCCTGATTGCCCTTTCCCCCTCGAGTCTGCTCTTTCCCTAGGTGCCCCCACCTCTGTAAATGTGACCATCTGTTCAAGCCAAAACCACAGGAGTTGTCTTGGATTACCCTTTTCCTCTCATCCCATATTCCTTTCTATCCACAAATTCTGCCCACCCTACCTACAAAAATAAAATAAAAATAAAACATAGTAATTGTTCAGAATTGCTAATCAGATCACTCACTCTCCTACTTAAACCGCTCAGTCCTTCATCCTTGCCTAAAAAGCCCTGTGTGTTTGCTCCTAACTCTCTGGCCACATCTCACACCCCTTGTTTCTTTTCTACACTCTTCTGCATATCCCTCAAGCCAAGACCATACCTACCTCAGGGCATTGCACTGGTTTTCTCTCCATCAAGAACTCCCTTCATCCCAAATCTCTGTGTAACTGGTTTCTCATTATTTATGTCTCATACCAAAGTAAGATCTCTTCAGAGAGCCTTTACTGACCACCCCAGTCAATCACCTCAGCCAGATTGACTGTCTTTAGTTTCTGGCATGACCTTCTGCTTCCTGTCTTATTTGTTTATCTGACTGGTTCTGCTCACTAGATCACATGCCCCCCATGAGAGCAGGATCTTGTCAGTCGTGTTCACTGCTGTGTCACCGCATCCTAGAATGGTGCCTGCCACATGGGAGGCAGTCAATAAATATTTAACTTGGTTAAATGAGCCCATAGATGGATAGATGGGTAGATGGACGGATTAGGGAGAAACACTCATTTGCTTTATTAACTGTCCAATTTTCCTAAAAAGACATTTACAAAAACTATCTAAAAAAAAAAAAAAATTTTTTTTTTTTTTTTAGGAGAGTATATGATACACTTAAGCTAGACTATTTGGTTTGAATACACACTGGGATCATATTAGTTGGGCACCTTGGACAAGACAAATAACTTCTCTGGGTCTATTTTCTCATATGTGAAATTAGTTAATAATAGTAGCTACATTATTATGAAAACTAAATGGGTTAATATCTTCAAAGGGTTTAGAACAGGGTTTAACACACAACAGGTACTGTGTAAGTTTGGCTATTATTAGCTACTAATTTTTTCCAGAACTCCTATTTATTTATGTATTGTCTATGGCTGTTTTCTTTCTACAAGGGCAAAGCTGATTAGTTGTAACAGAAAGACTGCAAGGCCCACAAAGCCTAAAATGTGTACTATCTGGCCCTTTACAGAAAATGTTTGACAACCCCTGCTTTACAGCATACACCAAGAGTTCAGCAGTTCGAATCCACCAGGTGCTCCTTGGAAACCCTATGGGGCAGTCCTACTCTGTCCTATAGGATTGCTATGAGTCGGAATCGACTCAATGGCAATGGAGAGTATAGATAAATGTATACAAAGAAAGCAATTATAATCCCTTATAGTTATGTTTGCTGAATAAAAAAAAAAAAATGGCCCTTAGCATCTGTACCCCAGTTTGATTTCTTGAGTCTCAAGTTGTCTGATGTTACATAAAAGCAAAAGGTAAAACTGGAAGTGCCCAAGGACAAGGCCAGCTGCTACACCTATGAGAGACTGACCAGAAAGTCACAGAGGCTCGCTGCTAATGATTGTGTTAACTTTCCCGGTAATCACATTTTTTAATTGATAGACTCTCAGAAATTACTTACAGTTCACTGGTGGAACACCCCATAGAGGAAGGCTTTAGAAAGAATTTTTTAAGCTTAAAAGCTAAATGGGTGTGTAGATATTAATTATTGAAAGCCTTGGAAACCCTATGGGGCAGTTCTCCATTCTGCAGGGTCACTATGAACCAGAATCAACTAGACAGTAACGGGCTTTTTTGGTCAACATTAGCACCTAAACTATGCCTCAAATTTCCTGAGGCAAACACTGCAGGCTGGCTAATGCAAAACTCAGCCCGGACTCGCAGTGACCCCATGTACAACAGAACGAAACTCTGTCTAGTCCTGTGCCATCCCTATGATCTGTTGCAGGTCAGGACATTGTGATCTGTAGGGTTTTCATGGGCTGATTTTCAGAAGCAGTTTTGGTAGTTTACTTGGGTCATCAGTAGGACTAACTGGTCAGAAAAGCTAAATGTCCCTATGAGGTAAAGAAACGAATATTTAAATAAGGGTTTAATCAGGCTTCTTACGTAAATCAGACTCCTTAAAGTAAATCTTTGCCTGCTCTGAATTAGATTGTGTTTCTGACTCGACTGGGCGCTGAACATGCTTCACAGTTTTTAGAGATAAAATGCTAGCTTTTCTTTAATGTGTGAAAATAAAAGGCACATTAGTAAATATAGCATCAGTGTTGCCACAAGGAATTATGTAGAATTCTCCCAACTCTCACAGAAAATATCTGCATTAAAAAAAAAAAATTCAAGACTTTGAGGTGTATTTAAAGAACATCCTATTTTCCAGCTTTAAGTGTGAATATATATTTCCAGTCACCAGATGAGATGATGTAGAAAAAAAAAATGTTTTTAACTTATTTTCTATGTGGTAATGTTCTGAATAATATACTTTACGTATATGCTAACTTTAACAAGCCAAGGATTTAACAACCGAATATCTAAATACTCATACAGTTATAAACCAGCCTGAGAAATGAAACAATAAAAGCAGCTTGAAGTTTCCCTGTGTGCCCTTTTCCAAACTCTCTCTTCTCTCCCCACAGAGAAGCTTCATCCTGAATTTTTGTTAATCATCCTGTTGTTTTTTCTGTGGTTTTACCATAAAGACATATATCCCTAAAAGAAACCCCTTAGCTTTGCTTATTTTTGAACTTTGCTTATTAGAATCACATTATATATTATGTAATATTATATAAACAATATATAATATATATGGAGCCCTGATAGCACAGTGGTTAAGAGAGCTATGGCTGCTAACCAAAATATTGACAGTTCAAATCCGCCAGCTGTTCCTTGGAAACCCTATGTGGCAGTTCCACTCTGTTCTATAGGGTCGCTATAAGTTGGAATGGGCTCAAGGGCAATGGGTTTGGGTATATACATATATATGTGTATTCATGTACGTATGTATTTCACTTCCACTGCTATATAGTATTTCATTTATTAATATACCAAGTTTATTAATTCCTCTGTTGGTGGACATTTTGAACATTTACAATTTTTTACTGTCAGTTTGTCGTACTATGGGGGCTTGAGTGGTGCTGTGATGCTGGAAGCTATGCCACCGGTATTCAGATACCAGCAGGGTCACCCATGGAGGACAGGTTGCAGCTGAGCTTCCAGACTAAGACAGACTAGGAAGAAGGACCTGGCAGCCTACTTCTGAAAAGCATTAGCCAGTGAAAACCTTATGAATAGCAGTAGAACACTGTCTGATACAGTGCTGAAAGATGAGCCCCCCAGGTTGGAAGGCACTCAAAAGATGACTGGGGGAAGAGCTGTCTCCTCAAAGTAGAGTCGACCTTAATGATGTGGATGGAATAAAGCTTTCGGGACCTTCGTTTGCTGATGTGGCACTACTCAAAATGAGAAGAAACAGCTGCAAACATCCATTAATAATTGGAACCTGGAATGTACAAAGTATGAATCTAGGAAAATTGGAAATCAACAAAAATGAAATAAAACTCATAAACATCAATATCCTAGGCATTAGTGAGCTGAAATGGACTGGTATTGGCCATTTTGAATCAGACAATCATATAGTCTACTATGCTGGGAATGACAACTCGAAGAGGAATGGGGTTGCATTCATCGTCAAAAAGAACGTTTCAAGATCTATCCTGAAGTACAATGCTGTCAGTGATATATATCCATACACCCACAAGGAAGACCAGTTAATATGACTATTATTCAAATTTACGCACCAACCACTAGGGCCAAAGATGAAGAAATAGAAGATTTTTATCAGCTGCTGCAGTCTGAAATTGATTGAACATGCAATCAAGATGCATTAATAATTACTTTTGATTGGAATGTGAAAGTTGGAAACAAAGAAGAAGGATCAGTAGTTGGAAAATGTGGCCTTGGTGATAGAAACAATGTCTGAGATCGAATGATAGAATTTTGCAAGACCAACGACATCTTCGTTGCAAATACCTTCTTTCACCAATATAAACAGCAACTATACACATGAATCTCACCAGAATGGAACACACAGAAATCAAATTGACCACATCTGTGGAAAGAGATGATGGAAAAGCTCAATATCATCAGTCAGAACAAGGCCAGGAGCCAACTGTGGAACAGACCTCAACTGCTCATAAGCAAGTTCAAGCCGAAACTGAAGAAAATCAGAGCAGGTCCACGAGAGCCAAAACATGACCTTGAGTATGTCCCACCTGAATTTAGAGACCATCTCAAGAAAAAATTTGACGCATTGAACACTAGTGACCAAAGACCAGACGAGTTGTGGAATGACATCAAGGAGATCATACATGAAGAAAGCAAGAGGTCATTGAAAAGACAGGAAAGAAAGAAAGATCAAAATGGATGTCAGAGGAGACTCTGCAACTTGCTCTCGAATGTCGAGCAGCTAAAGCAAAAGGAAGTATTCAAGAAGTAAAAGAACTGAGCAGAAGATTTCAAAGGGCAGCTCGAGAAGACAAAGTAAAGTATTATAATGACATGTGCAAAGAGCTGGAGAGGGAAAACCAAAGGGAAGAACACGCTTGGCATTTCTCACGCTGAAAGAACTGAAGAAAAAATTCAAGCCTCAAGTTGCAATAGTGAAGGATTCTATGGGGAAAATATTAAATGATGCAGGAAGCATCAAAAGAAGATGAAAGGAATACACAGTCTTTATACCAAAAAGAATTAGTCGATGTTCAACCATTTCAAGAGGTGGCATATGATCAGGAACTGATGGTTCTGAAGGAAGAAGTCCAAGCTGCTCTGAAGGCACTAGCGAAAAACAAGGCTCCGGGAATGGATGGAATATCAATTGAGATGTTTCAACAAACAGATGCAGCGCTGGAAGTGCTCACTCGTCTATGCCAAGAAATATGGAAGACAGCTTCTTGGCCAACTGACTGGAAGAGATCCATATTTATGCCTATTCCTGAGAAAGGTGATCCAATCGAATGTGGAAATTATAGAAAAATATCGGTAATATCACACACAAGCAAAATTTTGCTGAAGATCATTCAAAAGCGGCTGCAGCAGTATATCGACAGGGAACTGCCAGAAATTCAGGCCGGTTTCAGAATAGGACGTGGAACCAGGGATATCATTGCTGATGTCAGATGGATCCTGTCTGAAAGTAGAGAATACCAGAAGGATGTTTACCTGTGTTTTATTGACCATGCAAAGGCATTCGACTGTGTGGATCATAACAAATTATGGATAACATTGCAAAAAATTGGAATTCCAGAACAGTTAATTGTGCTCCTGAGGAACCTTTACATAGATCAACTGGCAGTTGTTCAGACAGAACAAGGGGATACTGATTGGTTTAAAGTCAGGAAAGGTGTGCGTCAGGGTTGTATCCTTTCACCATACCTATTCAGTCTATATGCCCAGCAAATAATCCAAGAAGCTAGACTATATGAAGAAGAATGGGGCGTTAGGATTGGAGGAAGACTCATTAACAACCTGCATTATGCAGATGATACAACCTTGCTTGCTGAAAGTGAAGAGGACTTGAAGCACTTAACTAATGAAGATCAATGATCACAGCCTTCAGTATGGATTGCACCTCAACATAAAAAAAACAAAAATCCTCACAACTGGACCAGTGAGCAACATCATAGTAAATGGAGATAAGATTGAAGTTGTCAAGGTTTTCATTTTACTTGGATCCACAATCAACAGCCATGGAAGCAGCAGTCAAGAAATCAAAGAACGCATTTCCCTGGGTAAACCTGCTGCAAAGGACTTCCTTAAAGTTTTGAAAAGCAAAGATGTCACCTTGAAGTCTAAGGTGTACCTAACCCAAGCCATGGTATTTTCAATTGCATCATATGTATGTGAAAGCTGGACAATAAATAAGGAAGACCAAAGAAGAACTGACGCCTTTGAATTGTGGTGTTGGCAAAGAATATTGAATATACATGGACTGGCGAAAGAACGAACCAATCTGTCTTGGAAGAAGTACAACCAGAATGCTCCTTAGAAGCAAGGATGGCGAGACTGCATCTTACATACTTTGCACATGTTGTCCCTGGAGAAGGACTTCATGTTTGGCAAAGTTCAAGGTCAGTAGAAAAGAGGAAGACGCTCAACGAGGTGGATTGACACAGTGGCTGTAATAATGAGCTCAAGCATAACAACGATTCTAATGATGGCATAGGACCAGGCAGTGTTTCCTTCTGTTGTGCATAGGGTCACTATGAGTTGGAACCGACTCGATGGCACCTAACAACAAAAACAACAACATGGATCTTCCATGACCTTGCCCTGGACAAGCTGCACTGGCTTCCCCAGTATTATGTACTGTCTTACCCTTCACCAGAGTTACCAGTTATCTATTGTCTATTTAGTGTTTTTTCATCCCCACCCTTCCCCTGGTAATCATCAAAGATTGTTTCCTTTTTGTGTAAAACCTTTTCGTGAGTTTTTATAGTAGTGGTCTCATACAGTATTTGTCCTTTTGTGATTGACTTATTTCACTCAGCATAATGCCCTACAGATTTATCCATGTTGTGAGATGCTCTGCAATTCATCATTGTTCTTTATCATTTCATGGTACTACAATGAGTTTATGTGCCATGGTTTGTTTGTCCATTCATCTGTTGACAGGCATCTAGGTTGTTTCCACCCTTTTGCTATTGTGAACAATGTTTCAATGAATGTGGGTGTGCATATGTCCATTCATGTGATGGCGGCTATTTCTCTAGGATACATTCCTAGGAACGGGATTGCTGTATCATACTGTATTTCTATTTCTAGCATTTTAAGAAACAGCCATATTGTTTTCCAAAATGGTTGCACCAGCAGTGCGTAAGAATTCCAATCTCCCTGCAGCCTCTCCAATGTTTGTTATTTCCTGTTTTTTTGATTTGTGCCTGTAATGCCAGGTGAGGTGGTATCTCATTGTGGTTTTGATTTGCATTTCTCTAATGGCTAGTGATCATGAGCATTTCCTCACGTGTCTGTTAACCTCTTGAATATCTTCTTTGGGGAAGTGTCTGTTTATTTCCTTTGCCCACTTTTAATTGGATTATTTGCCTTTTTGTTGCAGAGGTGTTGGATTTTCCTGTCGATTTTAGAGATTAGAACTTTGTTGGATTTGTCATAGCCAAAATTTGTTTCCCAGTCTGTAGTTTCTCCTTTTACTCTTTGGTGAAGTCTTTTGATGAGCGTAAGTCTTTAATTTTTAGAAGAGCCCAGTTATCTAGGCTTATCTCCTGGAGTTCATGTGTTATTAGTTATGGTTTGTATCCTGTTAATGCCATGTATTAGGGCCTCTAGCATTGATCCTATTTTTTCTTCTATGATCTTTTTTAGTTTTTGGTTTTATATTTAGGTCTTTGATCCATTTTAAATTAGTTTTAGTGTATGGTGTGAGGTATGGGTCATGTTTCATTTTTTTACAGATGGACATCCAGTTTTGCTAGCACCATTTGTTAAAAAGACTGTCTTTTCCCCTTTGATGGACTTGGGCCCTTGTCAAAGATCAGGTGACCGTAGGTGGATGGATGTACATATGGGTTCTCCGTTCTGTTCCATTGGTCAATGTATTTGTTGTCGTACCAGTACCAGGCTGTTTTCACTACCGTAGCTGTATAGTAGTTTCTGAGATCAGGTAGTGACAGTCCTCCTACTTTATTCTTCTTCAATAGCGCTTTACTTATCTGGGGTCTCTTCCCTTTCCATATAAAGTTAATGATAAGTTTTTCTATCTCTCTAAAGAATGCTGTTGGTGTAAAATGAAATTCTCAACAACTTCCATATTTTCTCCATTTATCATGATGTTACTTATTGGTCCATGATGTTACTTATTGTGAGGATTTTTTGTTTGCTTTATGTTGAGGTATAATCCATACTGAAGTCTGCAGTCTTTGACCTTCACCAATGTTTTAAGTACTCTTTGCTTTCAGCAAGCAAGGTTGTGTCATATGCATATTGCAGGTTGTTAATGAGTCTTCTTCCAATCTTGATGCCACATTCTTCTTTACATAGTCTGGTTTCTCGGATTATTTGCTCAGCACACAGATTGAATACATAAGTATCATTAGACCTCTTAGTTATTTCTGATCTTGTGGGTATCAAATGGTATCTCATTGTTGTTTCTAGAATATTCCAGACATTCCAACCACAGGGCCTTTGCACTTTTGTTATTTCCTCTCCTGTACTACTTCCTCACTGATATCTGTACAGCTTGCTTTCTCACCTCCTTGAAGTCTTTGCTCATGTCACTTTTTCAGTGAGAAAGAAAACCAGTTTAAAAAAACTGTAGCCCCTAGATATTTCCAAGACTCTTTCCCTACTTTATTTTTCCCTATAGCACTTATCACCCTTGAAAATGTATTTTTAATTACTCATAAGTCAAAAAAATACAAACATGAATTTCTGTGTATTGATCTATTTCTGCCATAGTAGAGAATATACAGCAATGATAATTCTTGATATTCAAATGAATATCTTCAATTAGTATATTTGATATCTGATATTTCCAATGCCTACAGTTTCTGTAGATACATTTCTATAGTTCTTTGTTACTGCTATTTCTCACTTTTACTGCCTTGTTTCCTCAGGAATATAAGGATTTTTTAAATTGTGAGTTTATTCCTTTTACTTAGAACTTCATCTGTGGGAATTTTTGAGGCCCTGTTTAAAATGCATACCTTCAGGTAAGATTTGTTTAGCTTTTACGTGACACCTGGGGCTGTGCCAGCCAGAGGCATCTCACATTAAATATACAGCTGGGAATGCTCTGGCACCTACAAGATAGTGTGAATTCAAGCTCCAGTCCTGCATGAGTGTGAGTTTGTGCTCAAGAAGTCTAAAAGGAAGCAATCTTCGTTATTTGTTTATTCTACCCAATGTCAAAGGTAAAACAAGTATATATGCACATTCTCTTTAGAGAAGACTATTTTCTGACACAACTGCCATGTGGCAGTCCTGGGTTTATGTACAAACTCAGATCTGAACTCCCAGCTTGCTCAGAACTCTGCTTTGATTCTTTCCTCAGTATCAACCAGTTGCCATCGAGTCAACCCTAATTCATAGTAACCCCATGAATAGAACTGAAATAGATCACCAGACCTTTCTTCCAAGGTGTCTCTGGGTGGATTTGAACCTTTAACATTTTGGTTAGCAGCCAGCACTTCAATTGTTTGCACCACCCAAGGACTTCTCCCTCAGTCTACATTTAGCTGATTAAAATTCATACTACAGACCACCTGAGATCAGCAGATACCCCTGATCATTACCACACAAGTACTTTGCTTAACTCTTTGGGATCAAGCTTTCTTATCACAGCCAGACCCAAAGAATTCCATTACTTGTCTCCAACTCAGCTGTTGTCGTAGTTGTTGTTAGGTGCAGTCGAGTTGGTTCCGACTCATAGCTACTCTATTCACAACAAAATAAAACACTGCCTGGTCCTGCACCATCCTTAAAATTGTTGTTATGCTTGAGCCCATTGTTGCAGCCACTGTGTCAATCCACCTCGTTGAGGGTCTTCCTCTTTTCTGCTGACCGTGTACTTTGCCAAGCATAATGTCCTTCTCCAGGGACTGATCCCTTCTGATGACATGTCCAAAATATGTAAGATGCAGTCTCGCCATCCTTGCCTCTAAGGAGCATTCTGGTTGTACTTCTTCCAAGACAGATTTGTTCGTTCTTTTGGCAGTCCATGTACACTCAATATTCTTCGTCAACACCACAATTCAAAGGCATCAATTCTTCTTCGGTCTTCCTTATTCATTGTCCAGCTTTCACATGCATATCATGGGATTGAAAATACCATGGCTTGGGTCAGGTGCACCTTAGTCTTCAAGGTGACATCTTTGCTTTTCAACACTTGATAAAGGTCCTTTGCAGCAGATTTGCCCAATGCAATGTGTCTTTTGATTTCTTGACTGCTGCTTCCATGGCTGTTGATTGCGGATCCAAGTAAAATGAAATCCTTGACAACATCAATATTTTCTCCATTTATCATGATGTGGTATTGGTCCACTTATGAAGATTTTTGTTTTTTTTTTATGTTGAGGTGCAATCCATACTGAAGGCTGTGGTCTTTAATAGTCATTAGTAAGTGCTTCAAGTCCTCTTCACTTTCCGCAAGCAACGTTGTGTCATCTGCATAACGCAGGTTGTTAATGAGTCTTCCTCCAATCCTGATGCCCCGTTCTTCATACAGTTCAGCTTCCGGATTATTTGCTCAGCATACAGATTGAATAGGTATGGTGAAAGGATACAACCCTGACGCACAGCTTTCCTGACTTTAAACCACTCAGCATCCCCTTGTTCTGTCCAAACAACTGCCTCTTGATCTATGTACAGATTCCTCACAAGTGTTCTGGACTTCCTGTTCTCCACAATGTTATCCATAATTTGTTATGATCCACACAGTTGAATGTCTTTGCCTAGTCAATAAAAAACAGGTAAACATCCTTCTGGTATTCTCTGCTTTCAGCCAGGATCCATCTGGCATCAGCAATGATATCCCTGGTTCCACATTCTCTTCTGAATCCAGCCTGGATTTCTGGCAGTTTCCTGTCTACATACTGCTGCAGCCCCTTTTGAATGTTCTTAAGCAAAATTTTGCTTGCATGTGATATTAATGATATTGTTCTATAATTCTTGCATTCGGTTGGATTACCTTTCTTGGCAATATGCATAAATAGGGATCTCTTACAGTTGGCCAGGTAGCTGTCTTCCATAGTCCTTGGCACAGACAAGTAAGCACTTCCAGCGCTGCATCCATTTGTTGAAATATCTCAATTGATATTCCGTCAGTTCCTGTAGCCTTATTTTTCACCAATGCCTTCAGTGCAGCTTGGAATTCTTCCTTCAGTACCATTGGTCCCTGGTCATATGCTACCTCTTGAAATGGTTGAACGTCGACTAATTCTTTTTGGTATAATGACTCTGTGTATTCCTTCCATCGTCATTATTCTTTCCAGCTAGACATTTTAAAAAAAGGTAATGATCTTAACCAGCATCTTTGGATATACAGTATTAGGAAAGATTTCTCTGATCACCTAATCTACTCTAGCACTAGAAATAAAAAAAACTATGCAATCATAATTTCTGAGAGTGAAGCCCTCACCAAGCTGGTCTACCACCAAGTGCTTGGAATCATTGCCTGAGTTGAGGATCTTTTATTCGTGGTGAAGTTTTTATTTCAAGAACAGAATTCAGCCATGCCCGGTTTGTACAGAGAAGGTATAACGAAGTGGAGTCCAAACCTGTTTTGAGGACATTATTTCCATTTTCTCTGGCTTAACATTACTAGTTTTAAACAAGCTATTATGCTTATGAATAGTTGGGATCTTGACACATACCCATTCTACCCTCTTATACAATATAAAGTATCTCAGTAATTTATACAGGGCAATTTGTGGTAGTTCAGGGCTTACTGAAATACTGTGAGTTAAAATTAATCCTGCTCATTGGATTTGACAAAAGTACAGTATAAATTTCAGATTTCTCCTTCTCCTTGACTTGTTTGAGAGCCTTGAAAGTTTACTAAAAAAATTTAAGAAGCAAAATCCTTATTCCTGAGCCTCTGCTGTGATTAGTTTTTAGAACAGGAGCAGGAGACCTTTGGCTAACCTGCTTAATGTCACCTATCTGGTGCACGGCAGGTGTACAAAATGGCCATGCACTTTTTCTAAGTAACACTAATTAGAATTCTTGTAGTTAGTCCTTCAGATTTCATGAAGCTTCTCTGTAAGTTAGCAAATGACAGTCATTGTATCACAATTTCTTATTTATCCCTTCCAAACAGATCCTTTTTTTTTTTTTAATAAGCAGTTATTCATTTATTCAACAGGTATTTATTGAACATCTGCTATGTGCTAGGCATCGTGCGGGAGCACTCTCAGACCTAATACTCCTGCCATAGCTTTTCATGGTCATTAAATATCGAGTTTTTAAAATACTGTCTATAGTTCTTAAAACACAAAAATGTACTCTAGGACATATTTTAGGTCTATGAGAAACCAGTTCTCACACTTTGCAGAACTACTGTAATGTGCCTTGGGGGAGCTTATCTGGGGTCCGTGGGCATCGCGACCCATCTTACCATGGAAAAAATATAATGATGTCTATTGGAGGACTGGAAGAACAAAAAAATAAGAATTCCGTACTAAAACCCTGCAATGTAACAACCTTGGCTTAGAGAACTAAATAAAGCTCCTCATATCCTTAAAAATATGAGTACTGGGTACTGGATCCTTAAAAAATGATTTCCATGTATAAAGAAGAAAAGAAAAGGGTCATTTGAGGCAGTTTTTAAAAAGACACCAAGCTCACTTCTTTTTCCCTGGGTCAGGAGGAACTGTAAAATTACAGTTTTGGGCTTAAAACTCCACATAGGCTTTCTCCAATAGTAAGGAGACCAACTCAAAGATTCATAGACATAGTCAAGTGGTAGTAGTTTAATCTGAAATGATATCACTGACATTAACTACGTAAAAGACCCAACTAGTTATTTCACCAACGTATCTCCAGATGTTGAAAAATTTAATACTTAATTGAAATGCTTAATTCAAATATTGCCTGTTTTCCTAGCCTCCACAACTGTCTTTTGTTGCTTTAGAAAAGCTGTACCACCCATCCCAACTGCAAACATCTTGACACCAATAATATACATGTAATCAGATAATCCCACTTCACTGGTTTTATTTTTCAAATTTAAAAATATCTATCTCTAGCGCCCACCACTCACTCTAGCATGACAGATTAAAAGAACATCTCCCTCTTTGAGAAGCTTCCTCTTCCCT
Organism: Loxodonta africana; assembly: GCF_030014295.1. Taxonomy (NCBI): domain Eukaryota; kingdom Metazoa; phylum Chordata; class Mammalia; order Proboscidea; family Elephantidae; genus Loxodonta; species Loxodonta africana. Next base: position 72,075,322 of record NC_087346.1, on the reverse strand, counting down.
GAGTTGTTTAACAGCCTTGGAAGTTTTACTAAAAATTCTGAGGAGAAAAATTTTATTCCAAATGCCTCACATTGAGAAAATTCGGAAACTCTGCCTACCCCACTAGTAATTTTCATTTCTAAGTTGATGTTGCTCTCATGGCTGCCACACAACATTGCTGTTGAAAATTCAGACAACTCAAAAGGCCTTTGCCCATTGTTTGATGGTCCCCTTGCTGGCCCAGATCCTTGCACAGGCAGAGCTGGTTTTCTAAGGGAAAGAGAGTCTGTTCTGTCAAGGTTAACCTTTTCGCTTCCAAGGTCTTTGTTCTTTAGCTATAGTAACACAGCCAGTAATGCCGTGCCAGCATAGCTGGGTGGGGAGACCCTTCCAGTCAATATCAGCCCTCCACTTTGACCTTAAGTCCTGATCCTGAAGGCACCAGGGCTGAACCCACTGCCAGTTGAGACTCTTCCTTCCTCCCTGACGAGGCCCTCTTGAGGTGGGAAGGGATCGTGCATTCTAGGGCCATCTTAATCCAATGAAGCGTATCTATTAACAGGGAGCCTCAAAAAGTACAGGATCAAGTCTTAAAGTCACCTTGGCCTTTGCTAAATCATACAAAAACAAAGGTCATGTTATTCTTTTCCTACAGGATAATTATCTTCAGAACAAAGCTGTTTCAATGTGACTTTTCTCCATCTAGTGAGAGAATTGACTTGCATAGTTAAATGGCATTCCTTCAATAAAATAAATTTCAAATTCTCAACTAACAAGGCTTTGTACTACGACTGCATTTGTGTGCTAACTAAATAACATAACCCTTTCCATCTTCTTCTAAATGGTGAAGTAAACAAGCTTCCAAGGTTTAAAACTATCGTTTTCCATTGGAAAGTCCCTTTTTTTTTCCCTACTTGCTTTGAACAAGAAGTGGCATAGTTTTTAAAAAATATGAAGAGTGCTCAACGATGCAGTGTCTACCAGAATGTAATAACTTATTCATATTTAGCCTGAAAGAAAATCTATATATTATCAGAAAAAAAAAAAATTTTTTTTTCAGAAGTATCTCTTAATTGAGGCAAAAAAATAGCAGATGTGAATTCTTTCTATCAAATTGTGCAGACTAATTATCCTCTACCTTTGAAGAAGTGCAAAGGTCAAAAGGCTAATATGTAGCTTAATCAGAAAATTATGTAAATTAGCCCCAATCAAGCACATCACATAATCCCTATAATCAGTAAAATACGTAGCTCACTAGCAAATCGTGTAAAACTTTCAGCTATTTGATCAGTAAAGACAGAGGAAGAAAACCTAAAAACATTGGTAGATTTATATCTCAGATAAAGTTGATTTTTACATGCCAATAAGAAAATAAAATACAGCATTGAAAAAAGGATATAAACTCAAGACATACATAGTGATGATCTGGGGGAGATCACTAGAATGTGAGCTCTCTGAGGGCAAGTTGCTTTTTGTTTATCAGTGTATTCCCATTGCCTAGAACAGTGCCTGGTCCTCAATAAATAATTGTGAATGAATATCGAATAAATTCTTGGGTCAATAACATCATGAGAAAAACATGCCAATGCAAGTTTCAAAATAACAAAACAAAGCTATGTATTATTTAGACCATTCAATGCTATGTATTTCTCCCTATACTTATTTTATAGCTACAATGTTAGTAATTTTCCACCCTTTACAAAAAAAAAACTGGAAGAAACAGCACTGAAAAAAAAAATAGCCTTATTAAAAATCCACAATAATAAATTCTTTGTGCTTACAAAATGCCTATATTGAAGGCCACTTTTTTTTTTTTTTAACTCTGGTAATATTAAATACCTCTCCTAAATAACTAGAGACATAAGTTTTGTTAATATCCACTCTTGAGAATAAGGATGAGTATCCACATCTTGAGGCTGAGGAAAGTGAGGCATAAATTGGCGAAGGGATTTTTCAAGAGTCATCATGAAGTAAAACTTAATACAATTATTTGCAGGGTAAGGCTCTATCCATTTCAAGACATATTTTATTACCACCAAACATTTTGCTTATAATTTCTTGCATTAACACCATTCTACAATAACTCTTTTGTATCTCTGCATAACAAAGACCCCATCTTTTTTTTTTTTTTAATCTTTCAAAACTTGCTACTACTTTTAAAATGTTTCCTTTACATGTTCCCAGGTGGGAACATACCGTGTACAACAAAAAACTTTCATTTCATAGGTATTACCATATTCCAGAAAGAACGTACTGCAAAATTGCATATGCTACAACAAACAGAAAATATTATTTGAGGAAATACAAGTGGGTGAGAAAACGAAGGCAGATGGAAAATGAGGTATGGTGAAAGTACTGTACAAAATGTAAACTATGAGGTTCGTGCACTTGCTAGTTAGTCACAATCTCAAAGCTTTCTAGCAACCAAGACAAAGAGAGACACAATCACATGATTTTATATCCAAGAGAGAAACCAGTTAAGCTGGTCAGGAGAAGCATAGCCTTTCCTGGTACTTAGAACAAAAATAAATCTTTCACATTGATCGTCATAATAAGGACACTAAACAACATCCTCAACAACATCTTTCCAGTAAATACATTGATGAATGCCACAGGGATTTTTCAGACATTCTTCAATATGAGGGCTAACCACCAAAGTACAATTCAATAAACCAATGCGGTAGGTATGGGGATGAGAGCAGTAAATGATGAGCTTCAGTCACAGGGATCAGTACTGGTCTGGCCTGACCCAGGATTAATTTTAGCATGTTTAGAGGAGCAGAAAGACTACAAATTCCTCAGCCAGTGTTCCACAAGTGCTGTGCTATGAGTTTTTGATAAGAACAAAGGGCCGTGTGTTCAAAATTCTATCGCCTCATCAGGACAAAGAATGTAACTATTTGGTGTGACCAGATCCAGACAGAGTACAGAACCCTCCACAGACAGGCATCATAATATTCAGGGCCTAAAATGCCACCACTTATCTTGTCAGTTTGCTGTACCATGGTGGCTTGTGTGTTGCTGTGATGCTGGAAACTACAACATCAGTATTTCAAATGCAGAAAGAGTCACCCATGGTGAACCATTTTCAGCAGAGCTTCCAGACTAAAACAGACTAGCAAGGAAGGCCTGACAACTTCTGAAAATTAGCCAATGAAAACCTTATGGATCACAACAGAACATTATCTGACTTTCTTGATTTGGTCATGTCATCAGTAGGGATCAATTGCTGGAGGAGGATATCATGTTTGATAAGGGAGAGGGCCAGTGAGGGCAAGGGAGACCCTCAGTGAGATGGATTGGCACAATAGCTGCAACGATGGACTCAAGCATGCTGGTGATTGTGAGAATGACACAGGCCCAGGCAATATTTTGTTCTGTTGTCCATAAGGGCTCATGAGTCGGAGCTGACTCAATGGCAGCTATCTATCTATCTATCTGTCTATTTACTGTAAAATTATGGGGCCTCTTTTTCAAAATTATTAAGAATTTCAAGATGGCAACAGCAGAACATTATACCAAGCATGAGACCCTTCCGAGCACAGATCCTTTGTGACTGCATAGGTAGCACCTGGCCATATGTTTTGGCAGCCAGTCAGATTATTCTTAGACAATGCCCTTAGGTGGTCTGGAAAGAATAGTCTCCTTCCCAGCGAGCTTCCCTCCTCCCACAGAGAAGTCAAGAGTCTGCCAGTCTAACTCACAGTCTAACAACCATGGCACCCAGAATGCAATGACACAAACATGGTTTCAATATTTTAATCCTGGACAACTATAAAAATAAACATTATTAAATGCCTACCTTTGCCATTAAAAATAAATATATATAATAAATTATATATTATAAATTACATTTTATATATAATGTCTGATAAAATAATATATAAATACACGTGTGTGTGTGTGCACGTGCCTATCAGTAAAGCACCTGTGAACTGTTGACCCTTCAGCAATGAAAATTCGGTGTATAGTCTCCAAAATGAATGGCTTGCAAAATATACTTTGGGTAACTAGATAAGTCACTTTCCTGAATAAGGCTATTTATAAGCCAATTAGTATTAGAAGATCTCTAACCTATCATGATGACTTTATTTGTGAGGTCTTTCCTTCTGGAAGCTAATAGATAGCAGGGCTCATTGCCTGTTGGGGCCACTCTCAGATTGTGACTAGAGCCATGCCATTTGAGGGTAAGAGGATGTAGGATATTCTTATTCTCTTTACAGGGGATGAGGAGAGACGAAAAAGGAGCCATGCAACCTGCACATTTAAAAGAGGCTATCAAGTCATAAAGGCAGAGGTTCAAAAAATGAGGAGCTGCAGCACATACTCTGGTTTGCCTGTGTAGAAGTCATACCCTTCATTTTCTTTCCTTTCGTGCTTTCTTAAATAATACATTCTACTATAGGAGCACCAGCCCATGATCCATGTTTGTTAGAATGCATTATACAATTAGCAATAATTGCTCTTTTTCAAAATGGCTTAAACAATAAAGTAATTTTTTAAATCTCTAATTATAGGAAGTCCAGAGGTAGGGTAGACCCTGGGTTGGTTGAGTCAGTAGCTCAAAGATATTATCAAAGACTCCCATTTTTTTCCAGCTCTGTGCTTTGCCCATCTTGTGATGCCCTAATCCTCTGGCTTATAGCAAGAGGGTTGCCATAGTTCCAGGCAATACAAGTAGACTCAGTATCCAGAGGACATTGTCTCTCCTTCTGAGGGCTGATAAATCATTCCCAGAAGTCCTCCAGAAGATTCCCCCTGAGGTCTCATTGGCCAGAATTTTGTTACATGTACACATGCAAAGGGAATAATAATTAGCTTGGGTGGCTGAATGCTAGGAAATCAGTTGTAATGATCTCTACATGGATTCCCAGCCACTGCTAAATGGACCAGGTTTAGACATAAGACCACAGAAGAATGAGTCTATAGACTTGGTTGAGCCAATGAGATTTCTTTTTTTTTTGTTAATGAACTAAGAGATAAATAGTCTAAAGGAGTTCAGGGTTAGTTCACGTTAATGGCAAAATACTAGATTAAAATTCTTTGAACAGAGCCACCTTGATTTGCACGTTTCCTGAAGTCTTGCTGCTCAGTTTTTCCTTGCTTTCCCTAAGACTCCTTATAGTAAATCTCCTCTAGTTACACTAGTAAGTAGATGTCTAGTCCTTGCAAACAAAATGCTGTGTCTAAGATAGTCTCACTAGAAATTAAAACCCCACTGTGTGAAGACCACCCAATGGACCCTAATATTTAAGGTAGTATTATGGTATAGTTTCTGTTTGAGCTCCAAATTTAGGGTGACCTATTTTTTTTATTGTTCTGGTTTGCCCATGACTGAAGGGTTTCCTGGGACACAGGACTTTCAGTGCTAAAACCAAATCAGGACAGTTGGTCAGCCAGCTTTGGTCTATATCAAATTATAAAGCCACCTCCTCTCGCCCCATGTTCTTAGACTCAAAAGTTGAAAGAAGATCAACTAAATTATATACCTACAAACTATCTTATATTATTATTTCCAGACTTTTAAGGTACCGAATATAACAGCTATGTTCAGTCCAGAGCCCAGGCTGACAAAGAACTCACAGTGGTACTTCAATAGGCATTGAGAAAATAGGTCCTAAATGAGGACCATTATCCCTAACACAGGGAAGCAGCTTTCCTAAGTAAAGTGTACTATTAGGTTAAAGTTAAGAAACATTCTCTGAAATGAAAAGAAACATTCCTTAAAAGGCTCCATGTCCTGAAAGCATCTCTTTGCCTGGGAGTGAGCCTTGGTGGGTCCAGGCTCTGCCAAGGCAGTGTCACCTTATGAATAAAATAATCATGATTAATAATACACCGCATTTCCTCATTAAATAGGATAAAAGGCCCCTTGTTGCCTTAAACAACCACCAGAAGGAAAGTATAACAACATTAAGCAAGTATAGTAAGTCATCCTTAGAAATATCCAAAAAGTCTAGTACAAAATGACAAGAAAATGGGATTCAACAAGAAGGGGCTCTTAAGCCATATTTTTTCCCTGACTTTAAAAGCCTAGTCAGGGATGTGACAAAACAAAAATTCTTTCTCTTTTCTCACAGATAACAAAAGGACATCGTATTTGTAGCCATTGTAGAAAAGACAGCAAGATATCAAACAGAAAAAAACAATTTCATCTAAGACTGTGGGCAAGCTAGTGGAATTCCACTGGATTCAGCAATAACGTCAGAAAAAAGCCCATGCCCTTCTCCAAGCTATTGTTTTCTATCAGAATTAACAGCATGATATTTACATTTCTCTCTCTCTCTCTTTTTTTTTTTATGGAAAGCAACTCTGATCTCTTTAGGACTATACTTCCCCTCAAGAGTCCATATCTGTGAGTAGGATCTTATAAGCTCCCTGGTGTCAATTCGATTCATGTGCATAGCACCTTCCTTACTTAAAAATCCAACATATTGGATAAGAAAAAAATTTTTGTTAAACAAATATATGAAGGAAACAAACCAAGGGAAAAGAGAGAACTCGTTGGGTTAAAGGAGTCCTTGGGTGGTGCAAATAATGAATACACTCAGCTGCAAAGCAAAAAGTCGGAGGTCTAGTGGACCCAGACGCACCTCAGAAGAAAGTCCTTGTGAACCACTTTTAAAAAAAATCAGCCATTGAAAACCCTACAGAACACAGTTCTACCCTGACACACATGGGGTCGCCATGAGCAGAATCAACAGTAACTTGTGGTTGGGTTAAGGGAGTTTCTAATTTGAAAACTGAAACCTGGGTATCAAGTATTCAAATAAATATTAATAAGGTAAAAAATTTTCTTCACTAAGACATTATATATATATATATATATATATATATATATATATATATATATATATATGCATGCCTTGGTCGGCAGTTCTAATCCACCAGCTGCTCCTTGAGAGCAATTCTACTGTATCCTATAGGGTTGCTATGAGTTGGAATCAACACAATAGCAACAGGATATATATATCTTAAAGCAGAAATATTTTATCGTATATATTATATATATATATATATATAATTATGGTGTTGGTGAAGAATATTGACTATAACTATACCGTGGATTGTCAGAAGAAGGAACAAATCTGTACAGCCAGAATGCTCATTAGAACCAAAGATGGCAAGACTTTCTCTCACGTACTTTGGACATGTTATCAGGTGGGACCAATTCCAGGAAAAGAACATCCTCAACGAGATGGACTGACATGGTGGCTGCAACAATGGGCTCAAAAATAGCAACATTTGGGAGGTTGGCACAGGACTGGGCAGTGTTTTGGTCTGTAACACATAGGGTCGCTATAAGTGAGAACTGACATGATGGCAGCACTAAAAACGGTAACAAAATACATACACATATACCTACATATACATATACCTAGTGGTTAAGTGCTACGGCTGCTAACCAAAGGGTCGGCAGTTCGAATCCACCAGGTGCTCCTTGGAAACTCTATGGGGCAGTTCTACTCTGTTCTCTAGGGTTGCTATGAGTCGGAATCAACTCGACAGCACTGGGTTTGTTTTGGTTTTTTCTACATTCACATACACATACACGTGCACGTATATGTGGAGGCCTGGTGGTGCAGTGGTTAAGAACTACGGCTGTTAAACAAAAGGTTGGCAGTTTGAATCCACCAGCCACTCCTTGGAAAAACCTATGGGGCAGTTCTACTCTGGTCCTACAGGGTCGCTATGAGTCGGAACGACCTCAACGGCAACGGGTTTGGTCTTTTTTAAAATAAATACATGTTCACATTTACATACATGTTTACCTACACATTTAAACATACATGTACACATATACATATACGCATATACACATACATATATATACTGCCACTAGTCTGTCACTTTGTCATACTGTGATGGCTTGCACATTGCTGTGATGCTGGAAGCTATACAATCAGTATCTCAAATACCAGTGGGGTCACTCATGGTGGACAGGTTTCAGCAGAGCTTCCAGACTAACACAGACTAGGAAGAAGGACCTGGCAGCCTACTTCTGAAAAGCATTAGCCAGTGAAAACCTTATGAATAGCAGTAGAACACTGTCTGATATACTACTGAAAGATGAGCTCCCCAGGTTGGAAGGCATTCAAAAGATGACTGGGGGAAGAGCTGCCTCCTCAAAGTAGAGTCGACCTTAATGATGTGGATGGAGTAAAGCTTTCCGGACCTTCATTTGCTGATGTGGCACGACTCAGAATGAAAAGAAACAGCTGCAAACATCCATTAATAATTGGCATGTGGAATGCATGAAGTATGAATCTAGGAAAATTGGAAATCATCAAAAATGAAATGGAGTGCATAAAGATCCATATCCTAGGCATTAGTGAGCTGAAATGGACTGGTATTGGCCATTCTGAAGCAGACAATCATATGGTCTACTATGCCAGAAATGACAAATTGAAGAGGAATGGCATCACATGCATAGTCAAAAAGAGCATTTCAAGATCTATCCTGAAGTACACCCCTGTCAATGACAGGATAATATCCACACGCCTACAAGGAAGACCAATTAATGAGACTGTTACTGAAATTTATGTACCAATCACTAAGGCCAAAGATGAAAAAATTGAAGATTTTTACCAATTTATGCAGTCTAAAATTGATCATATGTACAATCAAGATGCATTGATAATTACTTTTGATTGGAATGTAAAAGTTGGAAACAAAGAAGTATCAGTACTTGGACAATATGGCCTTTGTGACAGAAATGATGCCAGAGATTACGATAGAACCTAGCAAGACCAACGATTTCTTCATTGCAAATACTTTTTTCAACAACATAAAGGGCAACTATACACGTGGACCCTGATAGATGGAACACAAAGGAATCAAATTAACTAACACTACATCTGTGGAAAAGGTGATGGATAAGCTCAGTATCACCAGTCAGAACAAGGCCAGGGGCCTACTGTGGACAAACCATCAATTGTTTGTATGCAAGCTCAAGCTGAAGCTGAAAAAAATTAAAGAAAGTTCATGAGAGCCAAAGCACTACCGTGAGTATATCCCACCTGAATATAGAGACCATCTCAAGAATAGATTTGACACATTGAACGCTTTAGTTCTTTCAGCCTGAGAAACGCTGAGCAATGTTCTTCCCTTTTGGTATTCTAACTCCAGGTCTTTGCATATTTCATTACAGTACTTCGTCTTCTCAAGTTGCCCTTTGAAATCTTCTGTTTAGCTCTTTCACTTCATCATTTCTTCTGTTTGCTTTACCTACTCTAAGCTCAAGAGCAACTTTCAGAGTTTCTTCTGAAAGTTGCCTCCCTTAGGAACATAAAAAAAAAACAGTTGTGATACAGTTTATTTTAACTCATGGTGAACCCATGTGTTTCTTCATGTAAAATATTGAACTGAGAGACTCACATATTCAATTTTTTAGAAGAAAGAGAATAAAATATGATAGAATATTCAGAAAAGTGATGATTCCATAGATTTGATATTCCATAATTTATTGTGCAAACTACACTTTGAAGCCATTTAAAGGACTCATACCTGAAGCGTCATACCTGAAGCAACTTTTCATGGATCAGAACTTCCTAGTTAGAATAAGCCTTGAAACAATTGTGGAACCAAGAAAGAGTCACCTAGAGCTCAAGGCAGCTTATTAGCTGAATTGCTATGTGATGGTTGATTACAAAATATCATTCAGAAAAGGACCCAGTGTCTATAAAATTCTAATAATTTCTCCTAATAGAAATAGCCTTTTCAGTATCTTCCACTCATCTCTAACTAATGCCAGTCCATAAAGTAATGATGGTCCCCTAATTTCATCACTATTGAGCCCTGGTGACTCAGTTGTTAAGAGCTCAGCTGCTAACCAAAGGGTTGGCAGTTTGAATCCACCAGCTGCTCCTTGGAAACCCCATGGGGAAGTTCTACTCTGTCCTATATGGTCGCAGTGAGTCAGAATCCACTGGAAGGCAATGGGTCATTGACCTTAAAAGTAAAATCTTCACCAGGATTTATTTTATACTTGAGTTTGGGGTTTCTACCTTCCCTTAAGTAATAAAAGTATTCATAGCAAGATACAAACTTTATATTCATGATTAATTTCTTCTGACTTTTGTTTAATGTTGCACCCAGGTAACTTATCAAGACTTTTTATTTTGGTTTGGTTTCTCAACAATTTTTATTAATCTAAGGGTTTTTAAGGGTTAGGATGACAAATGTTTATTTTTAAAAATTAATACAGAATAGTAATGACTTCAGATTCTCAATACTTTATTATAAAATATGTGAGAAAATTTTCATAGGAGGTAATTAGGTCTAAAACTGTCTTTTTAAAAAAATAATAAATAAAAGGTTACTTAATAACTGGAGTACCCAAACTCCATCTTAATCCCTTGTCTCAGATATATCTAGTCCACTTGTGGATATAAGCAAGATTGAGTAGATTTACATTTAGTGTGAGCGTGAAAGGGAAATGATGACTTTTGATGCCACCTACAGTAGACTCCAAGAGCTATAGTTTTTTCATTTTCTAAATGTTGTCCTGTCACACTGATTCTGGTTTCCTCTGAAGAACTTTATCAGGGCTACCAATCATGCTGTCCCCACAACTACACAGCCCTGGTACAGGAATGAGCAGATGAGCCAAGCCAGCTCAATCACAGGACCACAGGCCTCTAGACTCAATGATTGGCCATGGAACTGGCACAAGACACTTAGGAGGCCAACAGTAGTCCTCCTTAAGACCATTCTTAATAATGGTCATTGAGGAAAAAAAACTATCCTTATCCTATTCAACAGAAAAGTATTAGCCTATGAGACTACAGTTCCAGAAACCATATTTTTAGTTATGTGGAAAAAATAGGAGAAAATTATACCAACACGCAAAGTGAAACAAATAAGAAGATAAAGGCAATATTGTTTAAGCTCTTAGATTTAGCCATTTAGTCATGACTGAAGTCTACCACTGAACTTCCCAGTTAGGGGAGTCAGTACTGTTATTTGGGGATATTATCTCTCAAAATATTGATTCCAGGGGTGAACCAAGCAAAAGAAGACTAATTCCAGAGATATCTAAATCATAGTTCTTGTTGTTAGCAGCCACTCAATTGGCCCCTGACTCATAGGGATGCCATACACAAGGGAACAAAATCCTGCCCGGTCCTGTGCCATCCCCATGATCAGTTATGGATCAGACCTTCATGTTCCAAAGGATTTTCAATGGCTGATTTTCAGAAGTAGATCACCAGGCCTTTCTTCCTAGTCTGTCTGAGTCTGGAAGCTTTGCTGAAACCTGTTCAGCAACACAGCAACATGCAAGCCTCCAACTGGAGGTAGTGCCTGTGCCTGAGGTACATTGGCCTGGAATCAAATCGGGGTCTCCCACACGGATGGCAAGAATTCCACTGCCGAACCACCTGCCTCATTAAAAACCTGTTACCATCTAGTCAATTCTGACTCATAGTGACCCTATAGGACAGGGCAGAACTGCCTCATAGGGTTTCCAAGGAGCGGCTGGTGGACTCAAACTGCTGGCCTTTTGGTTAGCAGCTGTAGTTCTTAACTACTGCACCACCAGGGTTCCAGTACCTCATTAGCCCCTAAGTATTGCTCCTGGATTTGTCTCACAAGAGGATTTCAAATAAAAGTTTATACAGTGATTAAATATGTATTATACATTTATTAAAGACATTAAAAAACTCATCACTATCAAGTCGATTCCGACTCATAGCGACCCTACAGGACAACGTAGAACTGCCCCCATCGAGTTTCCAAGAAGTGCCTGGCGGATTTGAACTGCCGACCCTTTGGTTAGCAGCTGTAACATTTAACCACTACGCCACCAGGGTTTCCATAAAGACATACTAGCTGCATGAAATGTAGAAATCAGGTGCTAAAGGTGATTATATAGTTACCACTTGCACCTAGATGTTACACTAATCTGTACATTTCTTCTCTGGTTCCTTCTGTGTGAGAAAAGTCATAGCTCAGAAATCTAGGCTTTCTTGATTCTGAAATTTGAAGCCACTAGATAATTTAAACCCTGAACTGTAAGCTTTGATGTTTCTCGTTATCAGACTACTATGTATTAGACACGCTCAACTATGCATTGTCAGGGAGTGAACTTCTAACAGGCAAGTGTGGTGGTTAGATATAAGCACCAAATAACTGCAGAGAGCATCCTCAGCTGGGTTTCCTCTCTGCAGGCAGGCAGCATAGGTGACAGAAGTGACTGCGGGGCTGGGCATGGCACTAGGTTCCACTTCACCTCATTATTAACTAAATGAAAGGAGACAAACAAAAACTTTGCAATTCTCTTGGTACTCTGTACAGCTAAAAAAGGCTGTCCAGTGCTGCTATATATAAAAAATATTGTTTTAAATAACAGATACTTCCAAATGTCAAAAAGGATATAGAACAAAACATAATTCTACCCTGTAGATAAAACATAACACTTTTAAATGATAAAGTTAATATATGCATATAATAAAAATTTCATGCAGTTTAGAAAAACATAAAAGATGTAAAAATTCTTCTTCTCCCAAACTCCAGTCTCTCTCCCCAAACTTAACTATTGATAACAGTTTCTTGGGCATCCTTCCAGAATTAAAAGTTATTATCAACTAGTGATCGTGTGTCCTTTTATCTGCTTAGTGGGATCATTCACACTGTTCAGCACTTTAGTTTTATTTTTTGTTTTTACTTATTTTATATCTTGTTGAACTTTCCATATTAGCACACAGAGATTAACTTTATTCTTTTTAACAGCTGCATAGTACCAGGATGTATTTAGCCGGTTCTCTATTGAAACACATTTGTTTCCAGGGTCTTTTGCTATTGCAGATTATGCTGTATCATATGTGTATGTATGTATGTGATATCTATCTATATTATAAATATATATGTGTGTGTGTGTATATATATATATATAAATCAGAGATAGGTATGTATATGTACCGGAGATGTACCCTGGTAAATGTTACATTGAGATGTTTCCCCCTATGCACTGCTATTTATTTCATGGAACAAAGTGTAATTAAAAACAAGGCCACCACGTGGTAATGATCCTGGGAATGAAGGTAGTACACTCTGCAATCACAAAGAATCACCTCTAATCTCTTATCCTTAAAGGTCAAATAGTTTCTTTTTATTTGAGAAGAGTTTGCCAGTGAGCATTGTTCTAGAGAGTGAAGTACAATGAGTTTTTTGTCCTACATCCTATTTCATACCTTGTCTATATTCTTAGATCTAATAATTAGTTTGGCAAGCTTTCCTAGTTCATAAAAAATATTAGCAGTAAAAATAGAAACAATACCCATTCCATTTCCACTCTGAAGTAAATTCCATATTGTAGTGTCTTTGTACGTATGCAGGCGAGGACAGTTCTTAGAATTTTTCATTAAGGTACCCAGTTCTTCCAAGAAAGTAGCATTCTACCTCTACTCAGGGACACGTTTATCTACAAATTATGTTCATATGTGCATGCTTATATTAATATATATACAAAATGCACAGCCTATTTTTTTTCATAAGCATGGTTCCTGGTTTTCTTGAAGAAAAACCTACTTTGTAATCACCAAAATTATACCTTTCCTTGTGTGAAAACCCATGTTCTCGGATAAGCACACACTTTAGCTTTTGCATTTGCACTTAAAAGCCCCCAGACCTTCGAATACAGTTCTGCAGTCTTGAAACTGAACTTCAAAAAGTTGTTAAGTAGCTGCCACCCACCAGCAGCACATCTGACAGTGAGTGCATTCATTATGACATCCAGCAAGTTGCATTCACTGTAAATTATGAAAACAGGAAAAAGGAGAATCACTTCCATGAGGTTTCCTCACCAAGAAAACATTAAGAACCACCTCCAAGTTAGTTTGCCCTTCTTACACCCTGGCTGGTTGCCATGGGTTACCACCTTCCCTGATGGATTTATCCCTGGAGGAAGGCCTAAGGTACCAAAAAAGGGAAATATCACTGACTACAAAAGAATAATAAATGCAAACGGATTCTAGTACAAAGTCATTTTTAAGCCATAGCAAAAGGCTGTAAACTTGTATTTCATTTCTTTTCCTTCTTTCTTTTTTTTTGGGGGGGGGAATAGGGAGAAGTTTTGCTATTGAAACTTTAGCTGTAGTTTTATACTGCAAACATTTTTTACTGAATCTTTAGAATAACATGTTCAGCCACTGTAATTCATGTCTAGCAAAGAAAAGAGATGGTGGTACAGTGGTTAAGGTGCTCGATCGCTAACCGAAAATTCAGCAATTTGAAGCCACCAGCCGCTCCTCAGAAGAATAATGTGGCGGTCTGCTTCCATAGAGATTTACAGCCTCGGAAGCTCTGTGAGATCGCTCGGAGTTGGAATCGACTTGACCGCAGGGGTTTTGGAATTTTCAGAAGTAGATCGTCAGGCATTTCTTCCTCGTCTATAAGAGTCTGTCAGCTCCCCTGAAACCTGCCCACTGTGGGTGACCCTGCTGGTATTTGAAATACTAGTGGCATGGCTTCTAGCATCACAGCAGCACATAAGCCACCACGGTACAGAAAACCGACAGAAGGCTGGTGGGCATTAAACTAGGGGCATATTTCCTCTATAAAGTCAGGTAAACTGGTATGTCAGTGTTTTAACTGGTTTTTATGAAGATTCTAAGATGTTAGCAGAGAATTTTAAAAGTTAGGAGAGCTTTTCTTGTTTGTTTTCTAAGACATTTGAAATACCATAGCTTAGAAGTAAACACTGTTAACATTCATTGTATTTTTAGCCAATGACTAAAAATGGAGGTGAATTTTTCATGCTCTTAAGCATATGGCCAAATTGCCCTTCGGAAAGGCTACACCAATTTACATTTCCCCCGTCAGTATATCCAAATGTCCATTTCACCGCAACACTGGAAATTTTAAAGGAAATGTTCACATTGAGAACTTAAAATCTCTTTTATTTAACAAAAATCCTTTTTTTCTAGTCGTTCAGGGTCAGCAAATATTCCTGTAAAGTGAATATTTTAGGCTTTGTGTGCCACATGTCTCTATCACAAGTCCTTGACTGCTTTCTTAACTCGAAAGCAGGCCTAGAAAATCTGTAAAAAAAAAAAAAAGGAAGGTCCTGTGTTTCAAGAAAACTCCGTTTACCAAAACAGGCAGCTGGCCAGATTTAGTCCCGAGGCCATTCTTTGTCAAACCCTCTCTGGCTGATGAAAAATCTCTGTGTAGTCTTGTAATTTTTAAGGCCAAACTTGTAACAATTCTTAGAAATCTACAAGGAAGTGTGTGTGCGTGCGTATGTGTGTGTGTATGTGTGTGTGTGTGTGTGCGTGCATGCGCATTTTTACTGTAATACAGATAGACAGGTTTTCTCATCTTAAGAGAACACGAAAAGCAAAGGCCAAGTCAAAATTCACAGTGGAGACTCCCTAGCTTCCAAAATTCATACTCACACCATTACGGCTAATACTCAAAGGGCACTAACCAGATTACACAGTACTTCTCATTCATTACTGCATTTGATCTTCACACACTGTGAAGAAGCTATGACTATTCTCATTGTACAGGTAGGGAAGCTGAGGTTTCATTTACTAGCTACGGGACTGAAGCCCAGAGGTGACCTTGCTAGTACAGTTGCTTTTTCAGCTGTACGCCAACCAGAAAAGTCAGCTTCAAACAATTCTTCTGGCAGAGCACATCCGGTGACATGAAATTACACACATATCTTGCCTCTGTTTCCCAGGTAAATTGTTTGTTTTCTCTTTAAGACCTGAAGATTCTGTCAGCAGGAACGAGTGGTAATTAGTAAGATAAGAGATTGATCTTGTATTCTAGTCTGCTAATGTCTGTTTTGTGCCAGAATTGTCCCTGTGGCACTGAGCCAGAGAGAATGAAAACAGCTATAAATGTCCAGGCAAAAGCCTGAAAAATAAATTCATGAGGAAGAAAATCTATAATTAGGGAAATTGTGAACTAAATTTGAAGATATATTCACAATCTCTGTGAGTTTATGTAGTAGTGAAGACAAACTCAGATAACCAAATAGTAAAAGAGAATTGGATTTTTTTTTCCTTTAAAGAATAAAAGATACCAGTAAGGACCCTAGAGCACAGTGAAAGGAAGAGGTGGGTAATTTTGCCCAAAGTGGAAAGTCAGTGCTATTCGGTGACACAAGTAATATTCTGCTGGTCTTGACCATTTTTTCCTTCTCATCTGTAGGTCTGGGCTCCATGCACAACACTGGGGCAGACACAAAGCAGAGTCAGGCGGAGCTATTGCACTCAAATGTGTGTCCTCTGAGACTTAAAGGTTAGTCTGCACCTTCACTGCTAAGGGACACATCCATTCACGTTCCTTAGGAGCTGGTCTATGAGTCACATATTTCCTAGTTACCCCCAGTTGTTCTCCAGCCCTTGAGGCAAGGCTTTAAGAAGCCCCTTGCAAAATTCTATACCAGCATTTTCTGTACACTCTGAAATAGGCTTGCCATACAACCCACATGGGTATCCTGATGTGGTCCTTTTGTTGACTGAGTCTAGGGGAGTAAGGTTGTATTGTAAACAGCTGGCTGCTTTGATGCCTCACTTCAAGATTTGCTATATGCAGATGGTTATGCTCTCAAAGTGTATGCACTTTACGGGCTGTTTGCAAAGTCAGCACTGTCTTTCGGAACAAGAACAAGCTCAGAGGTGGTCAAGGCCATGCAAGGAGTGCAACAGGGAACTGCTAAACCGAACAGCTTCAAAAATATTCACAGAATCCTGCTACATAAGCAGCTTGGGGTCCAACAATAAGCTAATCCTCAAAATGGGTAGAATCGAAATAGAAGGAGAAGGGCAAGTTTCAGGAAACTTGGAAATCAATGTCAAGGTGGTAAAGTAGAAGTGCCCAAAGTGGTATATAGTCCTGGCCCCTTCCATTAAGCTATGTAACTTCAGCCAATGAGTTAGGCTGTCTGGGCTGCATCTCCTCCATTATGAATAAGGTAAAGAATATATATTCAGTAATGTTTGTGTGAAGATGAAAGGAGAGTGCTCTTTCTAAACTATCAACTGCTGTCCAAATGTAAGATACTATTACGCAGTTATGGATCCTTGTCTACTAGAGATGTTATAAAGTATTCTTGCTTAGGTTTGTCCAAACTATCTGCTATTGATTGAATTGTGTCCCCCAAAATTTACATGCTGAAGTTTTAACCCATGGTACCCGTGAATGTGACCTTGTCTGGAAAGAGTCTTTGAAGATGTTATCAGTCAACATGAGGTCATACTGGAGCAGGGTGGGTCCTAATTCAATATGAGTGTTGTCCTTATAAAAGAGGAGGAGAGGCACAGAGACAGAAACAGAGGGAAGGCAGCTATGTGACGATGGAAGCAGAGATTGTTAGAGACAGAGTTGTAAACCAAGGAACTTCAAGGATTGCTAGGAGACCCCAGGAGCTAGGAAAGAGGCATGGAACAGATTCTCCTGCACAGCCCTCAGAAGAAATCAACACAACCAATACTCTGATTTCAGACTCCTAGCTTCCAGAACTGTGAGACAATAAATATCTGATCTTATAGCTGCCCAGTGTGTGGTGCTTTGTTACACAGTCCTACGAAAGTAATATACCACCTAAGAGACATACTCAATATCAAGTGGCTTTTCAATAGCATCATCATGAACACCTGGAACATCACCTATCCACTGGCACAGAATGGTGCTTTAGGTGAGAAGCTACCTTAAGAGGGAGGTAGATTGTATCTATGATTCTAGAATGTTGCATTGTACTCAAAAAAGAGCCAAAATGTGAAAGTTTGACGAAAATTACATAATAGAATCAATCAGCCTGCCCAAGTTTGTGTATTCTTCACATAAAATATTTGATTATCACCATTTTATACTTACCTTACTAGTCCCAGAACAACTGGTTCTAAATGAAAAGGAAGGAATCTAGACAATATTCTTTCCTGACCATTATCATATAAAAAATACATACTCTTATGAGACTGAACTATACAAAATTGCTCTAAAAAAATTAAGTCAGATGTGCTCAAATCCTGGTGATTTCATATGGTTCAATCCAATGGATCAGAGATTGAACTAGACATGGTACAAATGACCTTATGTTCCATGACCTCACAATCTAATACTTGCTAAAATGTGTCCTACATAATTTACTTCTTATTGCATCTTTCGTACCAATTCATTAAGTGCTTGCTTAAATATAACACCTTTTAAATGATTTATAAACTTGCACATTCAAGAGGCAGTGTTTCAAAGGAAACGATGAATAGAGTCTATGCCATTTAAATAAAATCTTTAGGGGAGCTACTCTTAAATGGAGATGCCTTATTTTTCTTTCATTTTCTCTTTTTTTTCCCTGTCAAATAATGAAACTTAAACCAAGACAGAATATTCTATATACACTGGGTACAATTACAAACAAGAGGAAAAATACTATATCTTTTGTTACCATTACTACTTTATATTTACTTCATTATAATAAAATTATGGCTAGTCTTCCAATGAGTCCCTACAACTGAAGTTGCTTTCTTCACACCCTAGGAAATATGTCAGACAGATCACAGAGCAGTCTTTTTCTGGGTTTGTGGTACTTTTTCTGAAGGAGATTCCATTCTATCTTCCTAAAAACCTGAATGATACATTTACTTTAAAAATTCAAATTTTGTCTTCTTATAAAACCAACCTTGGAAATCACTGATACCCTGACAAATTACACAGCCTCTTCCTGTCGAAAACTAATAGAGATTTCACTCTGTTGAACTACTTATAAAAGAAGGAGAAAAGTATCTAAGACCAAGAGACACTGAATTATTTTTAAACCTACTGACCATCTTTCTCCACAAACCTCTAAACTCTTTCACTGATATTTCACCTGCTTAAGTGATCTTTATATGGTCCATTGAGAGAAAAGTAATAACAGTAACCAGAAAAAAACTCACTTTGAAGTTCACCAACCATTTACCCTGGTGCCCACAGTTGCTTCAGGGGTTTCCAGGGTGCAGATTCCGAGAGCAGCTGCAAAGCCCTCTAGGAGTAGGGGTGGAGCTGTGATAAAAGCAAAATTAACCTTGTAGCAATTTCCCACTTTAAAGACTTAAGTCAGCGTTTAATCTCATTGGGATGTGATTTTTCCTGTTGGCTTTTTAAAATTAAATTTGTCAAATACAATTCACCTAATCTTATATGTAGTATTATTATTAAGATATTACCCTGTAAAATATATTGTTATTATAAGACTATTACAAGGGCTATGGCTTAGAAAAATAGAGCCATTATCATCACTTATAGACCCATGAAGAGGCAGTATGGCCTACTGGAGAGAGAAGGCCAATAAATTTGATTTCAAAAATCACTAGACAGGTTCAGAAATATTTCAGTATTCAGGTTCATCTTCTCTTCTCCCCAGTCAGGCATTTCTAAGGGTTTCTGCCTCAGTCTCACTGACCTTTCTCCTCAAACCCTGAGGAAGGGGGAGCGGCCTCAGGGTAAGCCTTTTCCTTCCAGTGTCTAGGAGAGGATGACTCAGCAGGTGCACATGGGCCTCAAGGAGAACAGGCACCCAAGTATTTTATGCATTTAGCTCTTTGTGATACAGTGTGTATAATATTAATATGTTATATTAGAATATCAATCTGACATAATCTAGCCTATTCTCAATCTTTCATTTTATTCTTTCAATAGATAACAAACCTTGTTCACAAGTAAATTTCTTATGCTTCCTCTGTATCCCCAACATTGGTCTCCACAATGCTAAGCACATAGGAGGGACTAAGTGAATACGTAATGATCTATTGGACTTTTCTTTATTCTTATTCCTTGGGTAAGTGGATTGAAGTGGAAAAGAGTAGATGCTTAATTCAGTGTGTTATTATGATTTTACTGATGTGGGAAACACAATGAAGCAGGTTGCCTATTGTTTCCCGAGGATTTCAATGTGGCTCTCAGGCATCATAATTTTCTAGGGCTGTGAAAGTAAGGCCCATCCTGTAGGTGAGGATAAAAGGCAATAAAGACAGGCACCAAGAACTTCACAGATGGGACTAAAGGTGTATAATGTGCTCCACATCTCCTTTTTCCATCTGTGCACTTCCCTGGAGAGATGGAACTAGCCTGTGAGCAATGCCTTCCACTACAGACCTCACAGTCCCTCCTCCCCAGCCCTGAGCCATGCCTGATGGAACGGGGTGGACACCTGACCCAAACCAGACCAATCAGGTTTGGAACTTGGAACAGGGACACTCTCCATGTGATTGCAGCTATAATAGTTAACTCTGGGTCAAAACTCCACAGTGCAGCAGATATTCCGCCGCGTGGATTGGAGAGCAAAGAAGCTGATGAGTGGAAAGGAGAGTAGAAGAGACAGGCGAAAATCCCAATGCTGAAACCCATCCCTTTTCTGAGGTCTGGCTACCTTCCTTCCCTTGCTTCTACGCAGGGGCAGATTAACCAGTATATACAGCATGCGCCAGCTTGCACTGAGCAAGGTATGCACGGGCTTAATTGTGTTTACTTGTTAATCTGTGATGAACAATTTCTCATGGGTTTCACCACATTTTTGACGTGGTGGAGGATAGGTGAAATTGTGCACTGTGGATTGGTGGGAAGGCACAATTGCACCCATGCGTACCTTGCTTATTGGGTAACCCAGCCCTGGTTCTACGAGCTACGCCCACATTCTTACAAGTAAATTATCATTTTTTGTTCAGCCTAGGTTGAATGTCTGTTATTTGCAACCAAAAGTCCACATTAATACAGTGGGAATCTATTTTGGAAGGTGGGGGAAAAAAAGAGAAAGAAATTATCTGGTGCCATTTTGGACCAATATATTCACTCTAAAATTGATTTCTTTCCGGTGGAGCCTTCTGATCCAACTCAGGCATCTGGTATGTCATGTACATGTTCAACTATCATTGTCACCTTCTGGCTTCTTAAAGTTGACAAACAGTAACCCGAAATGTGAAAAACTTCTATGCAGCATGTTCTTTCTCCTAGAGCCTAGCAGACACACAGCTGCCCCCTGAGTTTGTGCTATTTTTCCATAGGCCATGAAAGGATCTTCATTAGTGGGATCACACATACTGTCAGTGGGAACTACAGATCATGAATATGTAAGAGGAAAGCAAGCATAGGAAATGTTATCCTCTCATGCTTGCTTATTTTTTCACTTCCTTTATTTTATTCCCAATTCTTTTTATTTGTCCTCTTCTCATATAGGCCAAGAATCCTCCCTGGCCCATCATCTATTTCCATACCTTTAACACACTCATTTCCATGTGCTACCATCCCCACTGCTCTTCCTTGCTGTTCCCATAGCATCTGTGCATACTTCAATAATACTGGTGATTACACCATTTTATAATTTTTTATTTTTTTACTTCTCTATCTCCCCTACCAGGCTGGGGGACCTGGTGGCACAATAGTTAAGCATTTGGCTGCTAACCAAAAAGTCAGCAGTTTGAATCCACGAGCCATTCCTTGGAAACCCTATGGGGCAGTTCTAGTCAGTCCTACACAGTCACAATGAGGCAGAATCGACTTGATGCCAGCAGGTTTGGTTTTGTTTTTTGGTCTCACCAGGCTGGGAGATGCTTATTGGAAGGGGCTATGTCTTATTGCTACAGTAAAACCTGTGAAAGCCAGAACCTGTATAAGGTAGAAAACTGTCAGAGAAGGAAAACTCAAGTACTTTCCACTAAATTGAGAGATAGAAAAGTGGTAAGACTGCACTTGGCGGAAAACCCGAGAGACCTGGAAAAACAGGGCATTCCCATCACGTTCTGGCTCTCACAGGTTTCACTGTATAACCCCAGTGTCTCATACATTGAATAGAAACAAATATTTGATGAATGAGCAAGTACACGAATGAGTGGGTGACTGAGTGAATGACTTTTGCTCCATCCGGCTTTCTGACATTCCACTCATATATTTTAAATGCATTCTCCCTTTCTTTTATTGTCAGAATGAGTGACCAGCGTATGCTGTGAGTTCCTATAATTATACCACTTTTCATTTAACATCTCATTCTTACCAAATTTTCTTAACAGAGTGTGATGGCCTTTTGGTATGTTAATTTGACCAGGCTACCCGCCAAAAAACCAAACCCACTGCCATCAAGTCGATTCTGACTAATAGTGACCCTATAGGACAGAGTAGAACTGCCCATTAGGGTTTCCAAGGAGTGGCTGGTGGATTCCAACTGTCGATCTTTTGGTTAGCAGAGGAGCTTTTAACCACTGTGCCACCAGGGCTCCAATGTACATAATCAGTTAAATTTAAACAAGGGAGATTATCCTAGATAATCTATCTGGTGGGCCTGATTCAACCAGCTGAAGGGCCTTAAGAGCAGAGCTGAGGCTTCCCTGATGAAGAAGAAATTCTTCTACCTGTAGACGGATGCTTCTGCCCATGCCCAACAGCTCCAGCCTTTCCTTCCTGATGGCCTGCCCTACAGATCTCGGACTTCCCTAGCTAGTCCCCACAATTGCATAAGCCCATTGCTTGCAATAAATCTCTTCATACATATCTCCTATTGATTCTGCTTCTCTCGGTGAACCCTGACTGTATCAGCAGATTGTGCTTCTGTTTCCTTAGCCTCATGCTTTACCTTCCTACCCCTTCTACTCAATGACTTTAGAAATGCTGGTTACACAGGCTAAGGGTAACTTCAAGATCTTTCAGGGCATCTCACAAGCACCTCAAATTTTTATACGGCCTTCAAGAAAAATGATCAGAATTTGTTGGCTCAAACAAAAGCATAGTCCTAATTCAAATATAACACATATGTTATTTGCATTCGCCTTTGGAAGTTTCTATTTTCTCTTCAGTTCATGTTTTGCCCACTGAATATGCTATATTACAAAGTCTCTATGTCAATGCCCTCTGTGTCTAGCAATCACTGTAGATAGTCCTTCAGGTAAAACTTACTGTAATAAGATTTCAGTAATGATGGTGGCTTCCAGTTTATAGTATATTTCTTGGTATTCAATACGCATCTTTCACATCTCCTTCTTCCCACTCTTGACAAAGATTTTCTCAAACAGTCCTCAAAACCTTTGTACAACACAACGGTGAATCCCTAAGTCCAGAAATGCTTATATATTTTGATTATGCTGTTTATTTCCTGAGCTACAATGTTTGCTGTTAAGTATTTTCTTTCTTTTTTTTTTTTGGTTCTTTGCCTTTTTTTGGTCATTTTCCCATTTTTAATCACTTTTCTTGCTCATAAGACAATTCTACAAAGAAGATTTCTAGCTTCCACAGCATTTCTTTCAGTGTTACCTGACTCTGTCCACTTTTATTTCGTAAGCTAATTACCACCTCGTCTTCATTGTTCTAGCAAGAATTCTAACATCTTCAAATTTTTACCTGCCAAGGTTCCCCAGCTTTTTAGGGGGAAAAAAATGCAATTGTTGCCATAGCTGAAGTTTAAAAAGATATTTGATTTACTTTATATTTCACATTTATTGTTATTTGTTGTGACTCATATAACTATTTTCGATTTCATTGATCTGCTTCCTTGTTTTATGCCCATGTTATAAACCAAATTAGAATAGTATACTTCAATCCCATATTCTGGCCAATTTATTCTAAGTAGCTGGCTTTATTTATCAGACATTGGTTGTGTGGGGATGCACGCTTTTTCCCAAGATGTAAATTAAATTCTTCCCCAAACTGCTCTTCTTACAATGCAGAAAGGTGTTAATTCCTGAAATAATTTTCAATGTTAGGTAACTTTTGAGGAGGGCATGCATTCACAAATCTCTAATTTTTCATGAACTACATCTTCCAACTCAGACTGCATGCAAGAGAAATTTATGTATGGTCCATCTTCCCTTCTTCACGAACAATAGCTTTCTGTTTCGTGTTTAGCTTGATTGTTGGTACTAAAATCACATCAGGTTTCTCTCCTCTCCAGCCAAATAAGCTACAGCATTAGTCTTCCTCCCTGTTACTTTTTTTAATGTTGTATATGCTTACGTTAACTTGAACTTATTCTTCCCTGGCAACTTTATGCTTTCTCCACTCCCATCTGCCCTCATCCTAAGGAAAAGCCTACTTTCCTATTATTTCCCCACTCTTCCCTTTGATCTCCTTTTTCTATTTCCTTCTCTAATGATTCCAGACAACTTATTTACATTTACTGTGCAGATCCTGCTTGCTTGCTGTCTTGGCCTAGATTTACAAACATTGATGGAGCAGCCAGCATATGGCTGGAAGAATCCAGAGGTAGACAAAGAGTGTCCTGTGAATTAAAGAGCTAAGACTCAAGTAGTAGAGAGAGGTACAGGACAAATAAGTCACAACACATGCCTTTAGGTTTGGCTTTGGCTAGTACAAAAGCATTCTGCTTTTAGTGATGACCATTTCTAAATCATCTCCCATGCTGCATTAGAAAGGGGGACCTTGCTAAAATGCACAAACTCTTCTGCTTATTCTTCCAAGAATCCCTATAGTCTGCAAGTAGAAATCTGAACTAAAGATGTCATTCATCATCTGACCCATAGATACTACTCCTTTATCATCTCAAATCACATTTCCATTGGCCTGAACCTATGTGTGCATAAATGTGTATGCATATGCAGGTGTGTACAGACTTGTGCAGGTGCAGGTGGGCAGTGGGGTACATGACTTAAGTTAGAAGCCTTAAAGGAGGATAGATAGATAGGTAGGTAGATAGAGGGATAGATAGATGCTGTCAGGTTGACCCTGATTCTTGGTGGCCTATGTACAACAGAACGAAATGTCGCCTGATCCTATGTCTTCTTCATGATCACCAGCATGTTTGAGTCCATCATTGGGCTATTTGCTAATCCACCTTACCAAGGGTTTTCCTTACCCTCGCTGGTCCTCTACTTAACCAAACACAATGTCTTCTTCCAGTGATTAATCCCTTCTGATGACACGCACAAAGCAAGCAAGTTGGACGATGTTCTGTTGTGATCCACATGTTTTCATTAGTTAATTTTTTTTAGATGCCAGGCCTTTCTTCCTACCTGTCTTAGTCTGGAAGCTCCACTGAAACCTGTGCACTATGGGCCACCCTGCTGGTATTTGAAATACTGGTGGCATAACTTCCAGCATCACAGCAACATGTAAGCTACCAAAGCACAGCAAACTGACAGACGGGTGGTGGTAATGAATACCGGTACCGTACCTGTACCATTGCCATTAAGTCAATTCCAACTCACAGCAATCCTATAGGACACAGGAGAACTGCTCCATAGGGTTTCCAAGGAGCAGCTGGCAGATTCGAACTGCTGATCTTTTGGTTAGCAGCTGAACTTTTAGCCACTGTGCTTAGCCACTGTGCCAACACAGAATTCTAAAATCCCTATGGGAGAGTTAGAAAGCATGACAAATCTAGACAGGTATATTGTTGAAATCAGGTATGACCCAGATTTTCAAGAGCACTATACTTCAAAATTAAGGACAAGGATACTAGAGGGGGCCCTGAACAACCACCAGCTTAACTTTGCAGCTTGTGTACACAGTTGGCCCCATCTGAAAAGGCCAGGATGGGGTAAGTGTTGGCACATGGTCTTCTCCCCTGGCCTTTCCCTGGGAAGTGTGGCCTCAAGACCACCCCAGTTTGCATGGTAGCACACACTGGCATGACCGAGGTAAGCAGTGGGACGAGTCCATACATCTCTCTTACATCAGATGCCAGAAGCTACTATTGCTCACTCTAGTAATGAAGTCTACTCCCATGTCCTCCGTTTCTCTCCCATAGGCTCTGAGGGCTAGAATGAAAATGTGAGCTGGGGCAGAGTTTCTGAGGGGCAGATGTGACAGGGAACAGTGAAAGCAAGGGTGGGTCCATGGACCGAGGATAGTGGGGACAGAATGGCATAATTTGCTTGATTTTAAATAGTTCCAAAGAGTGGTCTTTCAGATATTGTCTGGGATGAGTTTTGTATTTGTGCTGGAAGAATAAGTTTTCTTCCATTCAGATCATTTTCCTAACTCCTGCAGCCTATCAGGATTAGCACTGAATTACCATAGAAAAAGGTGTCTTGCAGATATTCTTAAGAGCTGTTAAAATATCACAATGTCTTCCATCTACTTAATCTACTACCTGTTCAACCTTTCTAGGAGTTCATGTTTTGGTAAGCTAAACAGAGGAGTCCTGGGCTGGTGCAAATGGTTATCATGCTCAGCTGCTAACTGAAGGGTTGGAGGTTCTATTCCACCCAGAGGTGCCTCTGTAGAAAGGCCTGGCAATCTACTTCTGAAATACAAGCCATTGAAAACCCTGTGAAGCACAGTTCTACTCTGACACACATGGGTCACCATGAGTTGGAATTGACTCAATAGCAACTAGACTGGGCAGTTAAACAGAAGAATAGAAAGTGCTAAAATTGCAATTTTCCTTGATCCACTCATTCATGTGACAAATGTCTGCAGAGAACTGACAGAGTAAAAAGGAGGCCCTGATGGGTTTACACTTCTTTAAAATCTAAATTTTTGGAAAAAATCTCTAAATTCAGTCTTTTAAATACTTTATTAATACAGCTCTGAGAATTTCTACAAATTCACCCAGTTTTATAGGGCTGCAGCTCTTTTCCAAGACACATTTTGCATAATATCGTATCACTATGGTGACAGGGATTTTACAAGCCACACTAGTGTTTGAAAGACAAATCTCCAGACTGAAAGGGACCAAAGAGATGTTGTTGTTACTTGTAAGCCCTAAAACTATGTTTACATGACCAGTCCCTCTATCACATGAACAGATTCTTAGCCATTACTAGCAGCAGCAGCAACAGGGGTTACAAACAGTCTACCTGCTGTTTTACTGGTGTTTTGCACTTTAACTACTTTGTACCCACCTACTGGTGTACTTCATAGTCTTCAAGTTATTCTAATTGCACAGTCCTAGGATTTAAGTTGTGCATTCATTTATTCATTCATCCGACAAATACTGACTGCTTAGTATCCTCATGTGGTTATCCCTTGGATCCACTCATTCATTTATTCATCATTCAACAGGCATTTATTGAAAACCTACTCTGCTCCAGGGTCTGGTCTAGATATGCTGGGTTTACAGAAATGGAGATATGGCTGCCCCTGTTCTTGAGGAGCTAACAGTACATAGACTTCATCACCGTTTATTCATAAGCAAGGGCACTACTCAGCATCTCTCTTTAGAAAGGGATAAGACATCGCAACAAATTTTCCCTTAATTGAATCCTTCTGTTCTCTTCTTCCCTTCACAAAAGTCACACAGTTTTTCTCTCTTTCCCCTCAACCCTTCCATGGACTTTACAGAGAGCTAAACAGTCTGCTTTCTGCACTTCTTTCTTTTTTCTCTTCTCCACCCTCACAATAAGGGGCCGCATTAGTGCTGTTCCAGGAGGTGCATGGCCAATCCTCACAAAGACTGTTTACTTGGGGCCTGAAGATTATTATAACCATTTGTCAAATGAGAAAATAGATGCTGGAATTAAGATACTCCATTCAAGCTACTCAAACACATGATGAAATCAGACCTAAGACCTAGGTCTTTTCACTATATCATGCTGGCTCCAATACAATCTCCCCTGAATCAATAGTATATTCCAAAAGCAAATGTAGTTATAAGTAGCTAATTTTCACAGAATCAATCTAATTTCAGTTTTCCTCTTTTCCCAGAATTGTGCCTAATCATTCAAAATCTTTTTTTTTTTTTTTACTTAAACATTAGAAATGGCAATAAAATGACATTAAGTTGATACCAAATTGGCAGGTTTTCTTGACCAAGTGACGACTTTGCCTGGTACTTGCTGATCCCACTAAAAAGAGTTTGTTTTGCAGACAAAAGGTAACTTTTAAAATGCTGAGGTAGCAAACTTAGTTCCAAGGTTGCTCAATAAATACTCTAGATTCCTTTTTGATCAATGGAGATCAAGATAAGAATCTATAGACACACTGGCTCTCAATCCTTTAAATTCAGACAGACATTGTGGAAATGCACACTGTTACAGAGATAAAAAGCATTAGAAGTATAAACATGGATTCCGTCTCATACCTGATTGGTGCCTAGAGAACAAAAAGGGCAATCTTTTGCTTAATTTACCCTCATACTTTTCTAAAACTACAAGTATTGTGAGCACAGACTTAGGACTACTTACCAGCTTGGAGAAGTAGATTATCAGGGCATTCTACCTGGTCTAGATTAGGATTCAAAGGTTTTTTGTTTTAGGAACTGGGCTGGTGACCACCTAAGCTCACATGTTTATGAACTAAGATATCTGGGAGCTGTTTCTGAATGAAAAAGATGAGAATTCTTAGTGCAAGGTGGTCAGGGCAATGAGAAGATAAGATGATGAGTGGTAGGTGGATGAGCACAATCGAGGAGAATGCTGAGATATAAATCTTTCCTCTGGGATTTATGAACCGGTCTTGAGATCCAGTGAGGAGAAGGGTAAGACCTGAAGCTAAAGGCCTTGTATTCAGGAAAGATTTGGTGAAGCTCTGAACACAAGCAGTGTTGCTTTGAGGCCAAGACCCCAAGGTCTACACAGAGCTGGGGAGAGGGGTGTTCTCCCATTTCAGCACTGAAGCCTAGTAACATCCTGGAGGGTTCTGGGGAAGGGCTATGCAGTGGTGGTGTCTGCTCACCAGACTAACAAGGAAACAATGTTATCATAGAAAGCTGACAGCTGAGGCAGTGGCAAGATACCTCAAGTGACTCAAGTTAGCAGACTTCCATGAGGAAACCTGAGAAGCTCCTGTGAAAAACTCTTAGGGACTTCCAGGAACACTTGGTGAGAGAAACATGGGTGGGAACTGAATTTCCCAGGTCTGCAGTTGGGAGCTAGGAGCTGGCAAGATACAGCATCCAATGTTGACGTTTGTGCTTAGCCTGGTGAGAACTATGGCATTCAGGTTAAACACACTAGGATTAAGCAAAGAATAGTACAGTCGATTGCTTTAAAATGTAATAGGAAAAATTCAAATGAAATAAAAGTATTGCAAATGAAAGGAGTAAATGTAGTCCTGCTTAAAAGCACAAAGATTCTAGCTTCGATCTTCCTCTCAACCAGGTTCCTGAGAAGAATTAGAAGTCACTCCCTAGAATGTCCTTGGACGTATTTGTCCACCCCTTCTGCCTTTGATCAGACCAACTTAATCACAGTCCATAAATCTAAAGATAATATATATATATTTTTAAGATAAGGTATACCAAACTCCAGCAGAGGTCTTTAGGTAGACTACCACAGTCTGCTTCCTCATGCAGGTTCTGTGAGCAACATTGGAGAAAGGGGAAACATGGAACTTTAGATTATAGTAATTTATTCTCTCAAAGGACAGAGTCAGAGGCCTGGGAAATTATTCCCTGGGACCAGAAGTAAGATCTAGTCAAGGGTAGGCAGTCTACACTGCCTTTCTAGCCCAATTTCAGGATTTCCACAACCAGCAGCTGCTATCAGCATCTAAGTTTCCCCTTTCTGAAAGGGAGTCATTAATACGAAATCTTCTTTCTTTTGCACCATTGAATGTTGGGTGAGTGGGGACGGATAATTTGTCATGGGAACAAGGGTAGATCTATCTCCAGATCAAGAGAGAAGCTACATCCAGCAATGATGTGAAGACTCTCACATGATCCTCAACTGTGAGTCTGATGTCCTGTCTGGACATGAGATGGGTGCTATTATTATCTCCACTTTAAAAATGAAGAAATAGAGGTACGGAGAGGTTTAGTGACTTGGTCTAGCATCACAGAATGAATGAGTGCTGAAGGTAAAATTTTAATATGAGCAGTTGGATCCAAAAATCATCTAGTGGTTACATACAACCTAGAAATTATATCATCTGATGCTTTAAATACTATACATATTACATAGCCTATGTTTACCAGTAAATCCATAACCAATACTCCCATTTGATATGTGAAAGTACATTATTGTGTCCTTAGAAACTTAAGAGTTTTAGAAACACTTTAGAAAGCTAGGAGGAACATGGTCCTAAAAAGCATTTCCCCTAGCAAGATTAAGAGTGGCCAAGGGCTAAAGCCAGGGAAGGAAGCCCAATTTCCTGGGGTGGGTTGGGATTAGAAGCTGCACAGTCAGTGGCCCTTACTATAATCATATGGCTTCCACTCTGGCATATCTCTGTAAGTGAAGATGAGCAATTCTGTCCTTTCTAAGTAAATCAAAGTAAGTCTCCCTGCAGCCCTCTACCAAGGGCATTACTTCTTAGCAACAGGAGCAGAAAGTGCTGCATGGAAGCAAAACAAGGGCATGCAAGACACCTGCCAACCTGCTGAGACAATTGGCAACATTGCTTTTGACAACTGAGTCCCAAATCCCCTTAGGAGGCAACAGAGGGGACTCCCCTCAAAAACACCACATCACCTTGATGATGGTGTGAGAGCCTCAAGACCTCTTCCTACCTGAATAACCTCTGAATTTCCAGAGCTAATGCAAGCTGACAAGCTCTGACTCAGCCAGGTGGGTAGCCTTGGCATTAGACACCTGCTTCTGCCAGGTGCAGACTTTTGAGGCTCTCTAAACAGAAATGGAAAACAGAACTTTCCTTTTCATTCTTGTCCCCCCTCTAGGACTGTATGAGAGGAAAGACTTTGTCAGGGACCTCTCTCCAAAGAGTGTCAGGTGGAATCAGCATCCTTCATCAGGAGGACATGGTCACCTGGCTTTCACCTGGACACAGGTGGGCACTTGCAGCTGGTTTTTGGAGAGCATCAGGTCACTGGCGTTGGCCCTCTGTCATTCTTTTCAAGCCACATTGTTCAGGTGCTTTCATGGCAAGCTGCCAGCTCAAGGCTCTAATTAATTAAAGGATTCTTCTTGCCAGGAATATTGGCCATTTTGGCATCTCAATTGGAGACTTGAGCTCATGAAGCTTCAGCTTTGGAAGAGCAGCTCTGCCTTTACCACGTTTGATCTCCCTCGTGGGAAAAGCCAAGTGCCCAGAGTTGCAATAATCATGTTAAGTGTCAATTTCCTTTGCCAAAAAGCAGCGGGCTCTTTTCTTTATCCTTCTCTTGGGGAACACTCCCACTGAGTCATTTATTTGGTTCTCTGCTGATCTTGCAACTCCAGCCAGCAGCACCATCTTTATTTTTTCAACATACGTAGGCAGCTCTGTAAGCATGCGTGGTCTGTGGTTTTAAAAAAAAAAAAGATCATTAAATGTAGGATCAACTCCAAACAGCAAGCCAGAGCTCAGGATCTCCTCTGACAATATTTAAAGTGCTACCAAAATTCGAGAGTTACCCCCACTCATTTCCATGGTGCAGGCAAGTCTTCGAGACCATTCTCCAAACCCTCAGAACATAAATAGCCCAAGGCAACCACCAGACAGAGTAACCCAGGGATGCACTGAGATACTGCCCTGCTAATAGTCTTAGAATGGAACAGGTAGAGCCATTTAGTTGCTCTCCCATGGAGAGTTATTTACCACCATGCTTTTATTATAGAACTCACCCTGTTGTGATTTACACAAGTATAGCTTTGTCTTCTCCCACTAAACCATGAGCTCATTTATGACAAGGATTTATTTGTCTTTTGTCCTCCAAATAATCCATGGAATGCCTTCAATATGCATTAAATAATAAATTAATTGGGTCTAGGTGAAACCAAACTACCCTCTCATCCAGGTACTAAAGAAGATTTGAATAAATTTGGTGTGTATTTAGGGGGCAGAGTGGAGAGACGGAAACAATCTATAACTTATACCTTATTACCTGATCACCTGAAGGTAAAATTTTATATTGTCAAGCAATATAAAATTCCCAATATTTGACTATTTTTAGCTACAAAAAAATTGCAATTTCATATGATTCAACTTATATTAATTTTTTTCTCACCCAGAAAAAAAAAATTTTTTTTTTTAACATCTTCCCTGCCTGGCCCTGTTTGAAAACTTGTCCCACAAATGCAGCCCATAACATAAGCCCAGGAGAGACCTGGGTATATAGAACTCACCATAGTCCAGTGGGTTATCTGGACCTTGAGGAGATTTATTCACAGGATGAAAGACTGTCAGAAAAGACGTAGGACTTGGTTTCAACATGGACTGCCCAGAATTCCCAGTAGATTAAATTTCTAGGTTTTCTTCAAAGTTGTCCTAAACTCTATAAATTTCCTCCAGATCAGGCTCTGAGATAAACCAGATCTCTCAAGTCTGTGCCAAATAAGAATAGGTCATGTAGGCTGTCCTAAAATTTGGAAGGATCTAGACTATCCTTGAGGCCTAATGGCGCAGTGGTGAAGAGCTTGGCTGCTAACCAAAAGGTCAGCAGTTTGAACCAACCAGCCACTCCTTGGAAACCCTATGGGGGAGTTCTACTCTGTTCTATAGGGTTGCTATGAGATGGAATCGACTTGAAAGCTACGAGTTACACCAGCCTCTGTAGTGGAAAAATATTGATCCTACAGTGTTGGCCAAGGTCTGAGGCCAATGTGAGCTTATAAGGGACTGTATTGTTAATTTGGATTCATTCTATTGTGATCTGTTTAAAAAGAAAAAGAAAAGGATGGGAGAGAGGGAGGGGCAGGAAAACCTAAAGAGAAAAAAAGAATGAGGAAGAAAGAAAAACAGCAAAAAGATTTATACAAAGTTGTTGAGATGCACAGGCTAGAAATTATAGTTGCAAAAACACTCAGGTTATGTTTATAAAAAAGACAAATACAGGCTCTTTCCCCAATAAAGTGAATTTTTTGTGGTCAAAGCCACAGAAATAGTGAAATGCTGAAGAGCTAAATCTTTTTGTTAATCCTTAAAATAAATGTATTTTAGCAGCTACAATCTCCATAAATATAAGCAGGCTTCAGGGGTCAAGCTAAATTTGCCTAATCTGACATTTATTTCTGCTGGAGCTAAGCAGCAACATAAAACTCAAACTACCAAAAACTGGCTGCATGAGAATTTGGTAATAGGTTCAGAGCTTGGCCAGGGGGAGGGCATAAGTACAGGATCCCTGGAGGCTTCAAACTCCATGAAATGTTACCACATCTACCTCTAACTCTCTAGCCTTTTATAATCAAATGGTGAATTAGCAATGCTTTTGTAACTTTAGGATGTGGCCCTGAACCATCCACCTCTTTGATATTTTGACCTTTATTACTTATAGAAATACGAAAAGAAATACGAAACATACCCGGAGCAGGAAACATCACATACGCCGTTCAGAGTATGTTTTCATCAAGGTATTTCATCGTGTTCAGATAAACAGTTTAAAATACTATTAAATTAATTCAGCAGGGCTCATTTTCTGTACATATTATTATAGCAACCCCAATTGCCACTTACCTAATTTAATATCAATATTTGAAGGCCCCTGATAATGCAAGACATGATCTGTGTTAAATACTTCATATTATTTACCATAATAAGGCCCATTTTAATGGGAGCTTTGAAAGACAATATACCGAAATAGCACACACGGAGCTCTATAAAATACTGTAAAGTTTTTCTTCATAAAGTGTTTCCCATTTTCTCATTCCCCCTATCTCTGGTGATTGCTTTTCCTTTTTTTTTTTTTTTTTTTAATGCTTATAAATTCTTGCCTTACAAAGTAGCAGAAGTAAAGATATGAGAGAAAATATAAAGGTTAAGAGCCCAAGGAGTCTTAGTAGTACACTGGTTCAAACCCATATAGTGGCTCCATAGGAGAAAGGCCCGGCAACCTGCTTCTGTAAAGAGTACAGCCAAGAAAACCCTATGGGGCAGTTCTTTTCTGTCAAATGGGGTTGCTATGAGTTGGAATCGACTCAATGATACTCAACAACAATAACAACAAGAGCCAATGGGCATGAGAAACTATGAGGAAAAGAATAGGAATGACAAGATGTAGTGGTGGAAGTAGTAGACATTTGTCAATTTTACCTGCCTAATTTTTTTTAACATCTATTCATCTACCTTTATTTTCCTTTGGGAAACTAGACTCCCCACTCTAGCGTTCAGAGGTTTGGGTGGCACTGGTCTGAACCTCAGCTCCAGAGGTGAGCACACAATTCAGGCCTGATCAATCAACATATCCCAACTCCCCAAATATTGTGATTTATTCATAGGTGGTTACATGCCCAAGCCAAGGCCATAACGGTGAATTCAGCCATTTTGCTACTTCGCGGGAAGAGCCTGATGAAGAATAAAACCAACATTGAGGGAAAGCACAACCAAGTGATGCAGAGAAAGAGAGAAAGAGACATCACTTAAGAATCTAGTTCCAATTATACTTGAAGTCAGTTATGCCTGGCCTTTTTCAATTATGTAGGTCTTTTTTCTTAAGCTGATTTGAGTTGGTGTATGTCGTTTGTGAAGTCCTTGGGTGGTACAAATGGTTAATACTCTCAGCCGCTAACTGAAAGGTTGGAAATTTGAGTCTACCCAGAGGTCCACTGGTAGAAAGGCATGGTGATTTACCTCCAAAAACCCTATGGAGCATAGTTCTACCCTGATACACATGGGGTCACCATGAATTGAAGGTGACTCACCGGCTACTCATACGTCATTTGCAAACACACTGCATAGAGTTCAAATTCCCACAGGGTGGGTGCCTCCCATGTGAGCTGATTTACATCAAATCCTTCAGAAAAAGAGCAAGTATTTGTAGCTCCATTTCATGAATGACAAATAAATAAAAAGACATTCTGAACACTGGCTAAGTCCCTTCAGGATCACAGTGCTCTGTCCACTCAATTTGCCTACATTGTCTCTTTATTTCAGTGGAAGCTGAGAGTTAATAACTCCATGCAAAACACATGACTAATTAAATAAAATACAGGCAAAAATTTCAGCCCTCACCACTTTCACCAGGTTCAGCCATTAAGCTAGAGACTTGGCTTCCAATAAGCCAATTTCATTTCACTTCCTACAACTCGTCTAAGTGAAAGGAAAAAAGAAGCCTAAGGAACCTTCGGCCAGGCACAGTACCGGATTCAGTTCCTGGCCCACAGTAGATACATAATCTATATTTAAAAATAAGAATAATAATAATAATGATTAATTATTATTAATATCAGTTAATTACTATTTACTAATAATTTTGTATCAACGAATTATTCTCACATTGACCTGTAATGCTATTAACCATAAATGAAAACCACTTTGGAAGGCACTTGTGTTCTTTATAAGTGAATAAGGAAATAACTTGAATAACTTGAGTCAGATCCCCAGATTCAAACTTAGGCAATCTGCATCTTACTGCTGGGTGACCTTGGACAAGTTACTTATCTTCTCTGTGCCTCCATTTTACCACCTGGAAAGTACAGATAGTAATAGAAATCTACCTCATAAGGCTGTTGTGAGGATGAAAGGTATTAATCCTATAAGTGGTTTATTACAGTCCATGGCGCTAATAAACAAACAATAAATATTAGTCTTTATTATTTTTATCCATTCCAGCCACACTATCTTCCTTGCCCTTCTTCATACACACCAGACACATTCTCATCTAAGAGTCTTGTGCTGGCTGTTCCCTCTGCCCGGAATGCTCTTCCCCAGATAACCGTGTGACTCACTCACTCACCTCTTCTTTGCCCAGGCGATACTTTCTCTATCACATTTAAAATTGCAACCTGCCCCTCGCCAAAGAATCTCCACTATCCCTTGCCCTACTCTATTTTTTCTTCTTATATTTAAGTTACTACGGAATTAGTTTATTTTGTGTATTATTTATTGCCTCTCTTGCCACTAGAATAAATTCCAAGATGACAGGATTTTTTTTTAATCTGTTTCATTCTCTTATGTGAGCAGGGCCTTTCACATGTATTTCCTCAAAAAACAAAACCAAAGCCAAACCAGTTGCCGTCAAGCTTATTCTGACTCACAGCAACCTCATGTTCTTCAGAAAAGAACTGCGCTCCACAGGGTTTTCAATGGCTGTGATCTTTAGGAAGTCCTTCCTTCCTAGGCACTTCTAGGTGATTCAAACAGCCAAACTTTCCATTGGTAACACCACTTAACCATTTGTAACACCCAGGGACACTTCAAAAACCACACATTGTTAAATGATTTACTAGTACTACTATTATTACTACCACCACTATTTTTAATCATTGCAAGTAGCAAACCACTAAGAGTTTTAGAATTGGACATGACTGTAGAGGTCGTCACTAGCATAACTCCTCCTTTTGTAAAGGAAGACACTGAGTCCTGGAGAAGATATGTCTTGTTGACTGTGTGTCTTGCCTGAGCCAGCAGGAGAGGTCGCAGGTCCAGGTGTGCAGTCTAGTGCTGGTTCTGGACCACACAATGCAGCCACCACACTGGCTCTTTAACTGAGCATGAGCAGCTCTGACACTAAGTTATCACAGCTGTCTCATTGAGTGGTTGTTTGAGGAATGACTTCAGGAGATTAGAGCAATCATCAAATGTAGGATTAAAATAATAAAGAGAAACAATCAGCATGGAAGGGGAGAGGGAGGAGGGGTTGCTTTGTCCTATACAGGTCATTGATGCAAACAAAAAGAAAAGCACAGAGCTAAACTGCTAAATCAGAGGTTGCAATTAGCTTGATTGTAGAGTGACTTGGTCCCATTTTGAGCAACAATAGCAAGAGTGATAATTCTTAATTGGGTTAAATTGAGTGTTCTGAATACACCACCTTTTTAAGGGTTGCAAGCCAGAACAGGGATCCAATTTACGTAAACTCCTCTTCATTCTTCATATTGATTCATCTTTGTTTCTACTTCTTTTCACATCTAGCACACTTTGCTTAGACTAACAAAACAAAAGACACAAATCTCTATGAAAGCTCATCCTTCAGAGTGCATTTTATAAGATTGAATGTGTGTGTGTCTGTGTGTGTTCAAATAACAGCAGCCTAGTAAAAAAAAAAAAAAATTTTTTTTTTTTTTTGTCTTGATTAGAAACCCTGGTGGTGTAGTGGTTAAGTGCTACAGCTGCTAACCAAAAGGTTGGCAGTTCAAGTCCACCAGGCACTCCTTGGAAACTCTATGGGGCAGTTCTACTCCATCCTATAGGGTCGCTATGAGTCGACTCGAAGGCAGTGGGTTTTTTTTTTGTTGTTTTTTTTGGAGTCTTGATTACGTAAGATTCTGGAAAACCTGAAAGGAAAATGGGCCACAAAGGAAAGAGAAAAAGCTGCCATAGTACTCTTGAGGCTCCTTAATACAACAGCCAAGAACAAAACTCTTTAGGATCACAAAGGAATTTCACAATTTAGAGCCAGAAGTTCACCATAGTATCTCTAGTACTTGAAAAAGAAACTGTTGGAATCCCACCAGGGATGACAGTAGCTGAACAGAGTAGTTTGTGGCATTTGCCCACAAAAAAAAAAAAAAAAGGTATCGTCATTAAGTGTACTTTTACATGTAAAATTTGCAAGATTAGCCAGCAATGGCTAGAAATCTACCCCTTTATTTCTGCTAAAAAAAAAAAAAAAAGCTACCTCCTTTAAACTATTTTAGCAGTCTGCAACTGCTGTGACAAAAATCCAATCTTTTTTTTAAGCTCAAAACAGTTTTCTACAGGACTGTAGTTTCAATTTTATCCTAAAATATGTATTACATGGCCAAGTATGTATCAACCAGTCTTCAAAGGTCATATTCTTGAAGGTCGTTCTTGTGCAGATGGAGCCATGATAATCACAGCTGAAAAAGAGATCACAGCAACATATTTCATGACACTTGCCCTTAACTACTCACCTTACCACCACGAGCCTGTCAGTTTGTCTTACTGTGGTGGCTTGCATGTTGCTGTGATGCTGGAAGCTATGCCACCAGTATTTCAAATACCAGCAGGGTCACCAACAGGTTTCAGCGGAGCTTCCAGACTAAGACAGACTAGGAAGAAGGACTTGGTGACCTACTTCTGAAAAAACTGATAGGTGAAAACCTTATAAATAGCAGCAGAATATTGTCTGATATAGTGTTGGAAGATGAGCTCCTTAGGTAAAAGGTACTGAAAGCATGACTGGGGAAGAGCTGCCTCCACAAAGTAGAAATGACCTTAATGACATGGATAGAGTAAAACTTTTGGGACCTTCATTTACTGATGTGGCATGATTCAGAATGAAAAGAAACAGCTGCAAACATCCATTAATAATCAGAACATGGAATGTACAAAGTATGAATCAAGGAAAATTGAAAGTTGTCAAAAATGAAATAGAACACTTGAAGCTAGATATCCTAGGCATTAGTGAGCTGAAATGGACTGGTATTGGCCATTTTGAATCAGACAATCATAGGGTATACTATGCCTGAAATGACAAATTGAAGAGGAATGGCATTGCAGTCATCATCAAAAAGAACATTTCAAAACCCATCCTGAAATACAACACTATCAGTGACAGGATAATATCCATATGCCTACAAAGAAGACCAGTTAATATAACTATTATTCAAATTTATACACCGAACACTAATTTCAAAGATGAAGAAATGCAAGATTTTTATCAACTTCTGCAGTCTGAAATTGATCAAACATGCAATCAAGATGCATAGACAATTACTGGTGATTGGAATGTGAAAGCTGGAAACAAAAAACAAGGATAAACGATTGGAAAATATGGCCTTAGTGACAGAAACAACACATGAGATCACATGACAGAATTTTGCAAGACAACGGCTTATTCATTGGAAATACCTTTTTTCAACAATGTAAATGGCAACTATACATCTGGACTTTGCTAGATTGAATACACAGGAATCAAATTAACTATATCTATAGAAAAAATATGAGAGAGGAGCTCAATATCAGTCAGAACAGGGCCAGAGGCCAATTTTGGAACAGGCTATCAATTGCTTCTATGTAAATTTAACTTGAAGCTGAAGAAAATTAAAACAAGTCCATGAGAGCCAAAGTACAGCCTTGAGTATATCCCATGTGAACTTAGAGACTACCTCAAGTATAGTTTTGATGTATTGAACACTAATGACTGAAGACTGTTCAAGACCACAAGACTAGTTGTGGGATGACATCAAGAACATCATACGTGAAGAAAGCAAAAGGTCAATAAGAAGACGGGAAAGAAACAAAGACTGAAATGAATGTCAGAAGAAATTCTGAAATATGCTCTTGAAAGTACAGTAAGTAAAGTGAATGGAAGAAATGATGAAGTAAAAGAGCTGAACAAAAGATTTCAAAGGGTGACTTGAGAAAACAAGAAGTACAAGCTACATTGACAGCACTGTCAAAAAACAAGGCTCCAGGATTGACAGAAAGCCAATTAAGATGTTTCAACAGATAGGTGCAACACTGAAAGCACTCACTCATCTATGCCATGAAATTTGGAAGACGGCTTACCTGACCAACCGACTGGAAGAGATCCATATTTGCTCCCATTCCAAAGAAAGGTGATCCAATAGAATGTGGAAATTCTGGCATAATATCATTAATATCAAAGGCAAGAAAAATTTTGCTAAAGATAATTAAAAAAAAACAGTTGCAGCAGTACATTCACAGGGAACTGGCAGAAATTCAAGCCAGATTCAGAAGAGGACATGGAAAGAGGGACATCATTGCTGATGTCAGATGAATCTTGGCTGAAAGCAGAAAATACCAGATAGATGTTCGGATGTTCGCCTGTGTTTTACTGACTATGCAAAGTCATTTGACTGTGGGAATCATAACAAATTATGAATAACATTGTGGAGAATGGGAATCCAGAACACTTAACTGTGCTCATGAAGAACCTGTATGTAGACCAAGAAGAAGTTATTCAAAAAGAGCAAAGGGATACTGGGTGGTTTAAAATCAGGAAAGATATATGCTGGACAAATAATCCAAAAAGCTGGATTAGATGAAGAAGAGCTTGGCATCAACGTTGGAGGAAGACTCATTAACAATCTGCAATATGCAGATGGCACAATTTTGCTTGCTGATAGTGAAGAGGACTTCAAGCACTTATTGATAAAAATGAAAGACTACAGCCTTCAGTATGGATTGCACCTCAACATAAGAAAATCAAAGTCCACACAACTGGATCAATAAGCATTATCATGATACCCGTTGCCGTCAAGTCGATTCCGACTCATAGCGATCCTATAGGACAAAGAAGAACTGCCCCCTAGGGTTTCCAAGGAGCAGCTAGTGGATTCAAACTGCCAACCTTTCGGTTAGCAGCCATAGCTCTTGACCACTGCACCACCAGGGCTCCAACATCATGATAAATGGAGAAAATACGGAAGTTGTCAAGGATTTCATTTTACTTGGATCTTAGTCAACATCCATGGAAGCAGCAGTCAAGAAATCAAATGACATATTGCATCAGGCAAACATCTACTACAAAAGACCTCTTTAAAGCATGAAAAAGCAAAGACGTCACCTTGAGGACTAAGGTGCGCCTGACCCAAGCCATGGTATTTTCAATCGCCTCATTTGCATGCAAAAGCTGGACAATGAATAAGGGAGACTGAAGAAGAATTAAGAATTGATGCCTTTAAATTATGGTTTTGGTAAAGAATATTGACTATTCCATGGACTACCAGAAAGACAAACAGATCTGTCTTGGAAGAAGCACAGCCAAAATGCTCCTTAAAAGTGAGGACAGCAAGACTTCGTCTCATGTACTTTGGACAGACATCTTTTCTGGACGGACCAGTCCCTGGAGAAGGACATCATGCTTGGTAAAGTAGAGAGTCATTAATGAGATGGATTGACACAATGGCTGCAACAATGGGCCCAAACATATGGCACCAATTGTGAGCGTGGTGCAGGACCAGTCAGTGTTTTGTTCTGTCATACATAAAGTCGCTATGAGTTGGAACTGACTCAATGGCACCTAATAACAACACTTGCCTTCCTATTAGCAATACTATGCTGGAGACAATGACTATATTACACAATCCATGGATGTAAATGTGCTGTTTATTCTAAAGTCACAGGGACAATTTTCCCTTTTGAGATGGGCAGCTGCTGGACAGTGGTTGGGCAGAGCTAAGCCACCATTTTCCCTCCATCACAGCCCCAGTGCAATTATACTGACCTGATGACGCTGGCATCATTACAGGAGCTGTCCACCAATCCTGATGGACCATGCCCCCGAACACACCCTGAAGAAGAGCCGACCCCTACTCTGTTTCCTCCCCATATATAAACCCCTGTGCCTGCCAATTGAGGAGCCATCTTGGTGATGCAGGTCCTGGTGTGCACCTTTGCTTGGTCAACCAAATAAAGTTTTTCTTCTTTTGCTTTCACCCAACTCATGCTTCAGTGTCACATAGAGCAAGACCTGGAGGTCCAGCAACATGTTCATCAGCATTAGGATATTCCACTGCCCACCCTTACTTCCTGCCTCTCTGGTTTCTTGGAAGGTTACTTTTCCCACTACAAGTATTTGCAGCCCTCCACTGGGGACATGTGTAATGGTGAAAAAATGAAAGAAACATTCGTTGGCGCAAAATAGCTGGGGTAGAAGGCTTATGTATGTGGCAGTGCATCTAGGAAGTGTAATTGATTCTAACTTTTTTCTCTTTTGGATTTTGTACAGCTAGATAAGCCTTGGAGCCTTGGCAGCACAGTGGTTAAGAGCTACAGCTGCTAACCAAAAGGTTGGCAGTTCAAGTCCACCAGCCACTCCTTGGAAACCCCATGGTGCAGCTCTATTCTGTCCTATAGGGTCACTATGAGTTGGAATCAACTTGATGGCAACAGGTTTAGATAAGCCTTGTAAGCATATTTATGTTTTCTTTGTGATAGTTAGGGAGCCTGGTGGGTTTGGGTTTTTTTTGTTACTGTTATATTTGGAAAACAAGAGGTACCCAATGTAATCAAATAGAAGACGCCCACAATAAATTGTGCTCTGCAGGATTGTTGGGACAGATTTCACCCCACAAATCATGGCGCCAGAGTGCCACCAGCAACAGATTGGAAAATATATTAATAATGTTTCTCAAAATTTATATTACCAACAAAAAATTTAAACAGTCTATTAATCTGCATGTATCCCACTACTGAAAACCCATGCCATCAAGAAAAACACAAAGAAATTCAGTAATGACAGGGTTACAGCAGCTGTTGGGAAAGAATAATGAGAGCCCTGCTGGTGTAGTGGTTCAGAGCTCGGCAGCTAACTGAAAGGTTGGCAGTTCAAATCCAACAGCCACTCCTTGAAAACCCTAATGGGCAGCTCTACTCTGTTCTCTGGGGTTGCTATGAGTTGGAACTGACTCAATGGCATCTAACAGCAACAACAACATAGCATTGGCAGTGATGTGGTTAGCAGTGAGGCACAATAAAAAATGTCCCCACTTCAAAGGTACCAGGCCATGTTCCAGATGTGATTCTAATGCTCAGTTTTAAAAAATTCACATAACTAAACTATAAATTTAAGATTACCACATTTTACCCTATGTAAAATATATCTTAATTTAAAAAGTGATTATAGTTTATTCCTTGATTCCTGCTTAGGGTATGAGATACACAAAAACAGGCAATGCATTTCTTCTGCACTATTTTGCACGACCAACTTTAATCATGTAAATTATGACTATTTGGCCTGGTCTTCAATATATGGGTCTTTCCCTTTGAAAATGTCACTACCATAGCCTAAGAATCAAAACTGTTTCACTAAGGATATAACAGGATAACATTACGGGGAATCACCAATATTCACTCTACACTATTATCTCCCTGAATACTGCTATGAGAATAAGAAGTTCACATTTCCAGAGTATTTCCTATTTGCCCAACCAAATACTCCATCCATTGAAATGCCTCCATTCAATGAAAAAAAAAGCTCACAAGTCCCCTTTCCCAACAGTGTTGGCTTTACTTGACCCATACCACAATCATAAATAAAGGTTATTCTCCAATATATAATACTAACCACCACCCATCTATCAGTTTGTCATACTGTGGTGCCTTGTGTGTTGCTATAATGCTGTAATGCTACTG
The DNA here is from genome assembly GCF_030014295.1 of Loxodonta africana. NCBI lineage: Eukaryota > Metazoa > Chordata > Mammalia > Proboscidea > Elephantidae > Loxodonta > Loxodonta africana. Next base: position 72,032,587 of record NC_087346.1, on the reverse strand, counting down.
GTATTTCAAATACCAGCAGAGTCACGCATGGTGGACAGGTTTCAGTAAAGCTTTCAGACTAAGACAGACTAGGAAGAGAGGCCTGGTGATCTACTTCAGAAAACTAGCCAATAAAAAACCTTATGAATCACAACAGAATATTGTCTGACTCACTTGTTTTGGACACATCATCAGGAGGGGTCAAATGCGGGACAACATCATGTTTGGTGAGAAGAGGACCAGTGAGGGGAAGAAAGACCTTCGGTAAGATGGATTGGCACAATAGCCACAACGGTGGACTTGCAAATGCTGGGGATTGTGAAGATGAGCAGGACCAGGTGACTTTTCATTCTGTTGTACATAATGGTGCCGTGAGTTGAAGTTGACTCAACGGCAGCTATCTATCTAATTGTCAAAAGGGGCCCATTTTAACATTTAGAATAGGTAATGAATATATAAATATTTAAGGGTGAGAGATATTGTATACTGTCTTCTGTAACTCTAAGCAGGTAAATAGGTATATTTATCTACCTGTGGCTGTCCTAGGTGCCAGTACAAAAAGGCATACAGAGAGAGGGGACTCTGCCCCTCCCCTTCTTCTCAACATTAGCCCTCTTCTGGAGACTCCTGGAGAGATAATACTAGGCCAATGTGAGACGATGATCTCAATTTTGCTTTTGTCCTTTGTTTCTGAGAGATAACCCTTGGAATTAGGAATTTCCTGAGTATTCCAGGTCATAGCACTATTTTGCACAACCAATTTTAATCCTGTAAACTATGACTACTTGGCCTGATCTTCGATATATGGGTTTTACTACCTAAAACCTACAGACAATACTTGAGAATTTGTGTAAATGAATCAGGCGCTGGCCAGACCACAAAGGCTAACTAGTCAGCTAAACTCAGGATGGGAGGCAAACGTGATTTAACCAATCACGTATATTCACTGAGGCCTCAATTATAACTAATGAAGCCAATAAAGACACAGACGTTTAAAAAGCTTCCTGGTTGGTGAAAGACACCAATACACATGGGAGAGTAGTGTGCCCTTTTTGAGACACGGGAGCTCTGTGTTGGGAACCCTGCTGGACTTCACCCCATGCATCTCTTCTTTATGCTGATCCTGATTGTATGCTTTTGTAATAATAAATCTGTGATGTAAGTACGGTATTTTCTGTGCATTCTGTGAGTCCCTCCAGAGAATTATTAAACCCACAGGAATAGTGAGAGTCAGCAAGTGAAAGTGAAGGAGTCCAGGGAAGTCGCCCAAGCTTGCAGCTGGCATCCTGAAGGTATAATGGAGAAGCATCAAACTTATGGCTGGCAAGTCAGAAGTAAGGGTGTCATGTGGACAATCAATCTTGTGATCGGTGTGTAACTATTTGGCAGTCTGAAGGACGGTGTCCTTTTAACATATAAGATCTGACCTAGTTCTGGATAGCTTGTTGTTAGGTACCCTTGAGTTGGTTCCAGCTCATACTGACCCTATGTACAACAGAACGAAACACTGCCCGGTCCTGTGCCATTCTCACAATCATTGTTATGCTTAAGCCTAGTGTTGCAGCCACTGTGTCAGTCCACCTCGTTGAGGGTCTTCCTCTTTTTCACTGGCCCTCTATCAAGCATGATGTCCTTCTCCAGGGACTGATCCCTCCTGATTACATGTCCGAAGTATGTGAGATGTAGTCTCGCTATCCTTGCTTCTAAGGAGCATTCTGGTTGCACTTCTTCCAAGACAGATTTGTTCATTCTTTTGGCACTCCATGGTATATTCAACTTTCTTTGCCAATGCCACAGTTCAAATGTGCCAATTCTTCACTGATCTTTCTTATTCATTGTCCAGCTTTCGGATGCACAGGAGGTGATTGGCCATGGCTTGGATCAGACACACCTTAGTCTTCAAAGTGACGTCTTTGCTCTTCAACGCTTTAAGGAGGTCTTTTGAAGCAGATGTGCCCAATGCAATATGTCATTTGATTTCCTGGCTGCTGCTTCCGTGGGTGTTGACTGTGGATCCAAGTAAAATGAAATCCCTGACAACTTCAATATTTTCTCTGTTTATCATGATGTTGCTTACTGATCTAGCCATGAGGATTTTTGTTTTCTTTATGTTGCAGTGTAATCCATACTGAAGGCTGTAGTCTTTGATCCTCATCAGTAAGTGCTTCAAGTACTCTTCACTTTCAGCAAGCAAGGTTGTGTCATCTGCATATCGAAGTTTGTTAATGAGTCTTCCTCCAATCCTGATGTCTCATTCTTCTTCATATAGTCCCGTTTCTTATATTATTTGTTCAGCATACAGATTGAATAGGTATGGTGAAAGGATACATCCCTGACACACACCTTTCCTGACTTGAAACCTTGCAGAATCCCCCTGTTCTGTTCAGATGACTGCCTCTCTATGTACAGGTCCCTCATGAGCACAATTAATTATTCTGGAATTCCCATTCTTTGTAATGTTATCCATAATTTGTTATGATCCACACAGTCAGATGCTTTTGCATAGTCAGTAAAACACAGGTAAACATCTTTCTGGTATTCTCTGCTTTCAGGCAGGATCCATCTGATGATATCCCTGGTTCCACATCCTCTTCTGAGTCTGGCTTGAATTTCCGGCAGCTCTCTGTTGATATACTGCTGCAACTGCTTTTGAATGACCTTCAGAAAAATTTTACTTGCATGTGATGTTAATGATATTGTTCAATAATTTCCACATTCAATTGGATCACCTTTCTTGGAAATAGGCATAAAAACGGATCTTTTCTAGTCAGTTGGCCAGGTAGCTGTCTTCCAAATTTCTTAGCATAGATGGGTGAGCGCTTCCAGCACTGCATCTGTTTGTTGAAATATCTCAACTGGTATTCTGTCAATTCCTGGAGCTTTGTTTTTCACAAATGTCTTCAGCGCAGCTTGGACTTCTTCCTTCAGCACCATAGGTTTCTGATCGTATGCCACCTCCTGAAACGGTTGAATGTCAACCAATTTTTTGGTGTAGTGACTCTGTGTATTTCTTCCATCTTCTTTTAATGTTTCTTCTATCACTTAATATTTTCCCCATTAGGATCTTTCAATATTGCAAATCAAGGCTTGAATTTTTTCTTCAGTTCTTTCAATCTGGATAGTTTTTTAAATTCTTTCAATCAGAGAAAGAGGTGTCGCATGGATGGCTGGTGTCAGAACTGAACAGGAAAGAGTAAATTAAGAATTTGTTATATCCTCATAGTTAGGAACAGAACAGTGGGATTCTGAGATTTACATGATACACAGTTGACATGTGAAGACTGACTTATTATCCTCTGCAGCCAAACCTACTTCCGCCAAGTGGATTCCAACTCATAGCAACCCTATAGGACAGAGTAGAGCTGCCACACTGGGTTTTCAAGGAGCAGCCAGGGGATTCAAACTGCTGACCTTTTGGTTAGCAGCCAACCTCTTAACCACTGTATCAATGGCTCCCTTTGCAGCCAAGCTTGTAAATTAACGAAGATTATTAAATGTCTGCTATATACCCAAAAGGAAACCCTGGTGGCGTAGTGGTTAAGTGCTACGGCTGCTAATCAAAAGGTCAGTAGTTCAAATCCGCCAGGCGCTCATTGGAAACTCTATGGGGCAGTTCTACTCTGTCTTATAGGGTCGCTATGAGTCAGAATCGACTCGACGGCAGTGGGTTTGGGTTTGGTATATACCCGAAAGTGTGTCAGGTGCTGAAGATATAAAAAAAAGTCCATTCATTGTACCGTTAAGAATGTTTTATGCTTCATTTTTTAAGAAATGCTTTATTTTTACAGAGCTGGAACCTATACTGATATTTAACTTGAATGCATTCTAATTATTAAGAATTAGAGACTCATACAAGGTTATTTCTTCAGTGCAACTATACCTTCTTTCAAAATGCTGATGCTAGCCTAAGTCTATTAATGTACTTTCCTTGATATCATTGCTATTTTAGAACAAAAAATATTAAATCAGATTCAAAGTTCCCAAGATTCAAATTATTCCCTATATTCACAGTGGAGAAATAATAATAACCAACATTTTTTGAGCCACTGTTTTAAGTTTACATGGATCCACATATTCAATCCTCACAATTCTATAGGGCGATACCATTATTAGAAATAAGATAAGTGAGGCACAAAGAGGTTAAGTAACTTGAACAAAGTTGGAGAGCTCATGTGACTCTATCACAGCAGATAGGCTCCAGAGGCTATGCTCTTAACACCTGCACTACACAGCCTCCCAGGAGAGTGGGATTGGGAAGATGCAAAAACCAAAACCAAACAAGGCAATACAACCTAACAAGAGAGCACACAGAAACCATGACTGCCTATTCTTATCCCAAACACTGAAAATGAGTGCTACGAGCTCTTTCATTTCTAGGGGAATGGGAGGCAGATAGGGAAGGAGAGAAGGGCGAAGAAAGGGAAGAAGGATGGCAGCTCCTCTCCTCTGTTCAACAGTGATATAATTTTCCTTCCCATTGTTGTTGCACAAAGAAAAGGATAGGAAATTTGCATATGTGTATATATCATCCTTTCTCCAGGAGAAAGCCCTATAGCAACTCAGCAAAACAATACTATCAAAAATTAGCATTCATTGCTTCCAAACAATCTATTTTAAAAGTAAACAGCCTTCAAATTCACTTGAAACAACAGCCTTCGCTTTGGTGCTCCAGAACGTAGGATCTGTCATTCCAGAGAGGAACTGAGGAATTTCCTAAATGCTGATGTGGTTGATTTAGTCTTGTGCCCTTTCTCAGGGCATGGGAAGAAGCCACCGTGACCTACCAGCCTGGAAATTCTGCCAAGAGGCTGAGAGTCATGGGAACCTGTCCAGCAAGCTTTGTGGAGGTCACTGAACTCCTCTAGACACTAAGTCTTGGTCTTTAAAAGAGGAAGCCAGATACAGTATTATTTCAAAAGGCTGAGGGACCAAATGTAAGTAAATATCTTAACCACTGGTATTATCAACTTAGGCTGTATTTATCAGAAACTATTCCTCAACATTGATGGAAAGCTTCAATTTTCCAAAGGACCATTACATTCTACCTACTTAATCACTTTCCCCCTGAAGAAAATTACCTTGTATATGTGAGTGGAACATCATCTGTGTCCATTAAAAATAAAAACATCATCCACTGGGCCAAGAGATGACATGGGCATGTCCTCTGCATACTTGTTTTTCTTTTTCCTTTTTTTTAGTTGTCATACAGTCAATTCTGGCTAATGGCAACCCTGTGTGTGTCAGAGTAGAACTGTGCTCCACCGGGTTTTCAATGGGTGATTTTTCAGAAGTAGATTGCCAGGCCTTCCTCCCAAGGTATCTCTGGATATGTTCAAACTGCCAGTCTTTTGGTTAGCAGTGGAATGAGGAGGCCACTTGCACCTCCCAGGTATTCCCTGTACACTCACACAGCATTGATAATAGGGCAAAGGCTCATATCAGTGCCAGGGGTCAGAAGGGATAGATAGCACAGCCAACAGCAGCAACAGATGGATTTCCTTTAGGTTCCCACAAATTCTAAAACCAACATTTTTTATATGATAGGAATACCTTTTTAAGTATCCTATTTTCTTCAACATTGTCACTTATATGGATTAAGATATCAAAAATCCAGGGAAAGAGAGCAGTGAGAGCCATACAGAAAGAGAAACAGAGATCTCCTCAAAAAAAAAAAAAGGTATAATATCAAAATGAACGTTAAATTTACAAAAATAAAGTCTCCAGCCTGATGAACCTATATCTATGACTACCAACAGAGATTCTGAACAGGGATTCTAGGTGACCGCATGTAGACAGAAGCTGCAGCAGGATAAATTAGGATATTTTGATGCCAAACTGGAAAATCACTGTATTTCATTTCCAAGTAATTTGTGAAACAGACATCTTTAACCTTAACCCATCCCTGGGATTCATCTTATCTCTGACCCTCACCCCATCCATCACTCATGCATGTGTGACTCCCAGCCCATCTCTGACCTGTGCCCCAGGGCTGGGGGTCACGGGTGGAATGAGAATCAGGAACAGAGTGAGCCTGTGAGAAGGTGTGGGGATATCTGCTTTGCACATTACCCTTGAATAAAAATGTGAGTACATAGTTGAATAGCACCATGTCAGAATGTCCCTGCACAAATATGGCTCAGTCAAAATAGCTGTGGCCAAACGTCTGGCACTGAAAGAGCATCAAGGCACAAAACTATAAACATCAATGAACATAAAGCAGGTGGCATGAGATGTTGTGGAGTGTGTTTGAGGTTCATCCCCTGGTTCTCATCAGCCTAAAACACATCCCCCAGATGCCAACTGGTAGTCAGACAGTGTGGGATGGAGAGGTTGTAGAGGGAAAATCCAAAGCTGTGAATTACCTTAATCTCTGCCCCGGAGTACGTCTTTTTGTGTCACAGCACATTCGTTTTTCCTCTATAACATGTCAGCGATAACAATGTCCTTGCAATTGGAGGCACTACATAAACAGCCATTAATATATGAAGGAATTCATGTATCTCCCCTAAATGTTTCTAGGCTTTCCAAATTAAGAAGTGAATTCATCATGGACTGGAAATAAGAGCAGGGGTTCTTACCCTTCTGTAAGGTGGTATTTAGGAAGCAAGCTTTCGGGGATTTTCTATCTTTGGTTAAACCAAATACTTCAATCTCCCCAGCTACCCCTTAACACCTTATTTTTGTGTAGAAATGGCCTTCACGAATAAATCCTGATTGCAAATATTCTTTTCTCAATTCCTATGGGAAAAAAAAAAACTACATTTTAGAGCAAAATGGTCCCCAAATGATCTCACACTAATTGATAACCATGTATAGAGCCAACCTATTTATTGAATAAACTTTTACTTCCTTCTTCTGCCTGTGAGGTACTAGTTTACTAATCCTAACAGAATTAGTCATCGCGTCTCCCCTCCAAGCTCGGGGAGTTTAGGGAGGAAGTAGAACGTAGAAATAAGTATTTATAATCCAGTGGGAGAAGGAAGTAGCAAAACACTAAAAGTGAGGGTTCTAAAGTCAGACTGCCCAGGTTCATATCCTGACTCCAGCACTTACTATTGGGGTATCTTCAAGAAAGTTCTTTAACACCTTAGGCTTCAATTTCCTTTTATATAAAATGGAAATAATAATGTTACCTACTTCAGAAGGATGTTGTAAGAATTCAGGGAGATAATCCATGTACAGCACTTCTCACAGGGCTGGGAACAGGGTAAACATTTCACAAGTCTTAGCTTTATAGTGTTGTTATGTGTCATTGTTGTTAGGTGTTATGTCAGGAGTACCTCCAAAGTGTTACAAATCCGGGGAGAAAAGGCCACTAATCCTACGTGGGGGAATCAAGAAAGTCTTCAGAAAAGGAAGGGACAATGTAAGAGTAAAAGCTTTTCAGGCAGACAAGAGGAAGAGGAGAGCATTTCAGGAAGAGGGGACAGTTTGTACACAGACACAAAGTTATCAAAGAGTTTCACATGTAGGACCAGTGTGCTCAAGACCCCCAGACTCCACCACGAGTAGAGTACCAGGAGATCAGGCTAGAGATAAAGGGAATGATGCTGTGTGTTACGCAGAGGAGTTGCGATTTATTTTTAATAAAATTAAGGTTCATTAGATGTTTTTAAGGAAGGGTTTGACATAAACAGATGTGTTCGCTTGTTTGTTTTCTACAAAGTATCTCTAGAAGCATTTTGGAAAATGAAATGAAAGGAGAAAACAGTATCAGGAAAGAGCAGAGAGAGAGAAAGTTGCTACACATTTTAAAGGAAGGATGAGGAAGCAAGGGAAGAGATATGGAAGAGATCCTAGGGAAATTTCAAAGATTAAATTTATGGATTTGACAGATAGGGAAAGGAGGAGTCAAGGATAGCACTGAGGTTTCTAGGTTGGAATGGTGAAGCCATTAACTGAGGTGGTGAATGTAAGAAGTAAACGTAGGACGGGAGAGGGTCTGTGGCAATAAATATGTTTATATTTAGTCATGGTCTGTGGAGAACCAAAGTGGAAAAGACCTCTAGGCAGTTAGCAGCACAGACCTAGAGCTAGAAGAGTTTTCATTATGATGGACACAGATTTGAGAGTGATTTTCCTAAAACAGACCCCATTTGAACAGACAAGTTTGCCCAGGCATTGCTGATTACATTAATGATACTATCTATGTAAAAATATTGTGAAGGCTATCTGGTAGATTAAACAAGTAACGTAGAAATAGTACACCGTGACATTAGCAATCTATCAAAGCTCCTCTTGGTTTCCATGTCTATGAAATTAAAACCAAATAAACACTTATGCAAACAATGTATAATGTTTTTTTTCTAAATATTCTACTTCATGAATGAATAATATAGTTAAGCAGACTCAAAGTTGGCTGAACAATCAACCCACCTTCACCTCCAAAACAAAAGATAAGTCAATGAATTAACCAGTGATCTAATGGTATGGCCGTGTTTTGGCTCCCTCCTGGCCATAACTCTTACCCACATGATTTCCATCCTTTCTTTCTGCTCTCCTATTGCAAGGCAAAATGAATCTCTCCATATAAAAATATCTTAGGTTAATTCTCCTCTGCATTGGTAGGCAAAGTCTTCAGTCTTCTCAATGATCTCACTCAATGGATGTTCCTCTCTCTCTCCTAGGATCCTCATCCCTCCCCCTTCTATTCTTTTAAACAGGCTTTAAACCTGCTCAAATATATCCTGTCTTAAAAGAAAACTCCCCTCATTCCCAAAATCCCACTCCAACTACTCATCTCCCTCTTTCCTTCTGCAACAAACTCCTTTAAAGATAGCTCTATTTTACCATCTCCGTTTACTCACCTCACTCAAGCCCAAACTCACTGCAATCTGTCTTCTGCACCCATTACATTAATCTCACGAAAGCCAACAATGAACTACATTGTTGATAAAGCCAATGGATAATTTTCAGACTTTATTTTACTTAACCTCTCAGGAACAGTTTCATACTAATGACGGTCTTTTTTATATTGACTTAACTTTTTTATCGACCTGACTTCTGTGACATCACACTCTTCTGGTTTCTTCCAGCCTCTATGGCTCTGTTCTCTGTTTCCTTCCCAGGCCCATCATTTTCTTCCAGCCCTTATATGTTAATGCTCCTCAGTATTCTTGTAAACCCTCCTCCTTTTCACTCTACACTCCCTTCCTGGGCAGTCTCATTCATTCCCACTCTTTCAGTCATTATCCATATACGTATTACTCCCATAGCCATAATGCCAGTCCATAGTGCTTTCCTGAATTACAAATCTATATTACCAGCCACCTACTGACTGTCCTTACTAGGAGATATTGCGGATACCACAACCTTGACATGTACCAATATGAATTCACCAACTTTTCCCCTAAACCTGGTCCTCCATAGGAGGTCCCTACCTTGGAAAATGACACCACTATTTTTCCAGTTGCCCGTGTCAGAAATCTGAGAATCATCCTTAGCTACTTTCTCTCCATAAAGCCAAACTATTATGATATCTTAATGATTTTATCACCCAAATATCTCTTGATCCCCACTGCCATTATTCTAATCCTGGCCACTACTATTGCTGTCCTAGATTATCACAGTTGACTTCATGTCTAAATCTAGACTTCATGTCTAAAACCTTCCTCCTTTTGTCATTCTGCAGCCAAATGATCTTAAATAAAAGTCATATTATGTCACACATACCTACCCTCCCATATTCAAATCTCTTTAAAATTTTCTTGTTTCCTTTAGAATAAATCTAAATTCTTAATATTAGTTTTACAAGGTCCTCCATGATCAAGCCTCAGCCACCTTTTGTCTCTCTATTCACCATTCTCCATTTCAAACTGTTATTTTCAAGCACTCCAAATTTTTTATGGTTCTCCATCTCTCACCTTCAGATGTTCACACTTGCATTTCTTCTGCCTCTGCCTTGTCTTCATGTGATCAAATCCAATTCATTCTCTGACTCTCTGTGTGAAAGTCAATTCTTTGGGGAAGTTTTTCCTGGTCCCTAGATTAGGTTATGTTCTCCTGGTATATGATTGATCAAAGTGAAAAATGAATAGGAATAAATAGAATGCCCTACATTCATACTCAGAGAATCACTTACATGAATATAAATGTTTTAATAGCAGCTCATATTAAAAAAGTCTTAAAAGTACATAGAAGAACAAACTTCATGTGGCCAAGAGAAAGACATGGCTTATAAACAGAAACAGATGCCATCTTTCACTATATTAATAGAGGAAGAGTACTGCACTCAAGAAACCCTACAGCCTGCCCTCTCATTATAGCACATGCTCTAAGTCATGCTTGGAGTCCCTGGGTGTTGCAAACCGTTAACACACTTGACTGCTAACTGAAAGGTTGGAAGTTTGAATCCACCCAGAGGCACCTCAGAAGAAAGGCCTGACAATCTACTTCCAAAATATCAGCCATTGAAAGTCCTATGGAGAACTGTTCTACTCAGACCATGAGGTCTCCATGGGTTGGATAATCTGGTCTAGAACAATAATAATAATAGCTAATAAAGCACTTGTTATGTATTGGGCACTGCTCCAGGCACTTTATGTATATTAATAAGTCCAGCCTATGAGATAAGTACGATTATTATCCTGGTATTGCAAATGATAAAAGCAAGGTAACCCATTGAAACCCATTGCTGCCAAGTTGATTCTGACTCATAGAAACCCTACAGGACAGAGCAGAACTGCCCCATAGGGGTTCTAAGGAGCAACTGGTAGATTCGTGCTACTGACCTTTAGTTAATAGCCAAACTCTTAACCACTTTGCCACTAGGACTCCAAAAGCAAGGTACAAATATGTTATTCAACCGACCCAAGATCACATAAGTAGTAAGTGACAGAGACAGGTTTCAAAACCAGACAGTCCAGCTCCTAGCAATCCATGCTTTTGGGAACAAAGTCATACGAATGTCCTATAAGGAACAATGAAGCGTAATCATTAGTCTGGAGTAGGATGGAGAAGAGATTCAAAAGAAACCATGTTAACTGGCTTCATATAACTTAAATCACTAACTTGTGGAAGAGGGGATTGCCTTATTCTTCCTAGACAGAAATCAAAAGGGGGTAGATATTAGTTCAGGGAATAAAGAACTTTCTAATACTTTGAATTGCCTCACCATTGAACAGTCAGACTTCTTGAGCTCCCTGCCAATGGAATATTTAGAGGCTGGAGGTTCATCTGTGAATGAAATAGATAGCAGTCTCACCCTGGGAGAAAGCAGACTAGAGAATCTCTAAGTCCCTTCCCTCTAAGATTTTTAATTCTGAGAATAATACATGGTCCTTACTCTTAGGGATTGGAGTCCCTGGTGGCATAAATAGTTATGCACTTGACTACTAGCGGGAAGGCTAGTGGTTTGAACCCACCCAAAGATACCTCAGAAGACAGGCCTATCTAACACATAGATCTCTATAGAAATAATGATCTGCTTCTAAAAGGTCAAAATCCAAAAACCATTTCCATCGAGCCAATTCCAACTCATAGTGACCCTATAGGACAGAGTAGAACTGCCCCACAGGGACAGCCAGGGCAGATGGTGGGTTCGAACTGTCTTCCTTTTGGTTAGCAGCCCAGTGCCTTAACCACTGTACCACCAGGGCCTGAAAACCCTACAGAGCAATTCTACTCTGCACACATGGGGACGCCATGAGTCAGGATCAGCTCCATGGCAACCAATAACAACAATTCTCAGGGAGTCCACAACTCAATGCAGAAAGCAAGACAAACATGGCAGAACTCAGTCAGGATAGACATCTCATAGCCCATCAAAAATCATGAAAATAATAAAATGTCTGGCATGCAGAGCAGTCAGCCCTCGCACCACCTTTTAAGATAGATATCCCTCCTCACTACTTCCATATCAAGCAACATTAGAAACGGAAACAACACAGCAAACGATGTCATGGTATAAAATTCTAAGAAATGCCAAATAACTAATGTATTATTATTATTTTTTTTTATTATGCACAGGTCAACTCTATGCACCTGGTTTTCCGTATCAATAGATAGTGTCAAAGAATTTATTTGAGTTGTTTGGACTGTGAAATCACTTCTTTCCCTGCAAGAAGGAGAAGATCCAGTTAAACCCGAGATTAAAGAGGCGGATAAAAGTGACCCCTGGACTGCGAAGTCCAGGCATTAGGCACGCTGCCATAACTGGCAGTCTTCAGACATGATCTATTACAGGGACGTCTTCCATCAAATGGTAGTGAAGCTAATCCTTTTGCAAAGCATGACAGCTTCTCAAACTTGACTGTGGTGAATCCAAACCAGATTTTTATGCTATATGATCAGCTTTCAAAATATAAAATCATGTTTATATTGTATTGGGTTTAGGTTTATTAGATTTAAATTTGTAAGCAAAGATAGAAGCCTGCAATGCATCTTGCAAAACATGCCCTGGATTCCCATGATGTGCAACTTGTTGAATGAAATGCCAGATAAGAGCAAGATAGAAACACATGAAATCAGCATGTGTCTCTAACAATGTGTTGTCAAAGAGGGAACGGTGTTTCCCACATCTTTAAGAGAACCATTCAAACCATCTCTGGAGAGCCACAATATGCCATCAGAACATTCTCATTGATACCAAAACTTTTCAATCAAATGTCACCAACTGTGAAGCCTTTTATTACTCCGACAGCATATTAGAATTCTTAAAGGCTGACTTACCTTTTTGCAGTCAGATAAGGACTTCTCATTGGCCGATGTGCTGAAAATGGTGGTCTGCAAGACAGAAAGGAGAGAAACATGTAATACGTCAATGTGTAATGATACTGATCCTGCCCTGTTCATTTCCAATGCAAGCTGGGCACTCCACCCTATGACTCCACTGATTTCTCTGGATTTTAAATGTGCCTTCCATTCACTATTCCCATAGCCACCCTACCCAAGTTGCAACTTTAATTACTGGCCAAGAAGAATCAGGTGAGGTAGGGATTCTTATTTATCTCCATTTCACTAACAAGGTAAGTTAAGCAGAGTTAGGTTAAGTAATCAGTAAAGATCACATAGCTTGGATATAAAGGCAAGCAATCTGATTCCAGAAACTATCTTCTTAGCCACACATTGGAAATCCTGGTGCCATAGTGGTTAAGAGCTATGGCTGCTAACCAAAAGGTCAGCAGTTCAAATCCTCCAGTGCTCCTTGGAAACCCTATGGGGAAGTTCTACTCTGTCCCATAGGGTCGCTATGAGTAGGTATCAGCTCTATGGCAATGGGGTTTTATACCCTATCTTCAAAAGATTTTTGTAAAATGTTAGAGTGTCAAATGGCAAAAAAATCTTTCAAAGGACACATGTTATGAGCTTAAGTGGTGGAGTGGAGCCCCTCCCTATTTAAGAGATTTATGAGTCTGAGCAACAAACCAGGGCTTGCCATCTCATCTCCACTTTCTTCAACATATTCACTCTCTCCACAGTTAAATTCTTACATATCTGTGGGTATATCTACTTGACCTGAGTAACCACTAAGAAGGCATTTCATATCCAAGGCCTTATTGGGATTGATATGCAAGTTTGTTCCTTTTATACTATATGGATATGAAGAATTAAACACAGCCATGTTATACAAATGTTTTTGAGTTATATTTTTTCAGCACATTCTACTTTATCTTTCATAACAAACTAATATGTATCCTTACGGAGTCAACCCTCTTTCTACCCTATCCTCCTGAGGTAACCAATAATAAAAATTTGTGTTCATCCTTTCATATTTTCTCTATTCTTACGTAAAGTACATATATACAAATAGAAGTTCCTTTCTGTATTGAGATCTTACGATCTTACTATCTTACTATCCTACTTAGTTCAGTTCCTATAGACTGACTCATTCTCCTTAGTAGCTACATAGCATTTCATAGTATGGATCTACTAAAATTTATGCTTTCTTTTATTGATAGATATTCAAGTGGTTTCCAGTTTTTGGTTCATCTGTGTTTTTTGTTTGTTTGCTATTACAAACTATGCTGTATTAAACATCTTTCTATAATACACAATATGTATACATGTTGTTGTTGTTGTGTGCCATAGAGACTACTTGGACTCACAGCAACTCTATAGGACAGAGTTGAACTACCCCACAGGGTTTCCAAGGCTGTAATCTTTTTTTTTCCCCCCCCCTTTGGGAATGGTTTCAGTTCTGGGTTAACAGAATGTCTGGGGGCCACAGTTTCAGGGGTTCCTCCGGTCTCTGTCAGACCATTAAGTTTGTTCTTTTTAAGTGAATTTGAATTCTGTTCTACATTTTTCTCCTATTCTGTCTGGGACTCTCTGTTGTATTCCTTGTCAGGGCAGTCATCAGTGGTAGTCAGGCACCATCTAGTTCTTCAGGTCTCAGGCTGACAAAGTCTCTCATTCATTTAGTCCTTTAGTCCCTTGAGCTAGTAATTTCCTTGTATCCTTGGTTTTCTTCATTCTCCTTTGCGCCAAGTACGATGGAACCAATAAATGCATCTCAGAAGACCACTCACAAGGTTCTAAGACTCCAGATGCTACTCACCAAAGTGGGATGTGGAACAATTTCTTTATAAACTATGTTATGCCAGTTGACCCAGATGTCCCCCAAAACTATGGTTCCCAGGCCCCAGTCCCAGTTATTCTGTCCCTCAAAGTGTTTGGACGTGTCTAGGAAACTGCTTTTGCTTTGGTCCAATTGTGCTGACTTCCCCTGTATTGTGTGTTGTCCTTCCCTTCATCGAAGTTGACCCTTGTCTACTACCTAGTTAGTGATTTTCTGACCCCCTCCCTCCCCACCCTCATAACCATCAAAGAATGCTTTTTTTCTGTATTTAAACCTTGTCTTGAGTTCTTATAATAATGGTTTCATATATTTGTCCTTTTGTGACTGACTTATTTCACTCAGCATAATGCCATCCAGATTCATCCATGTTGTGGGGTGTTGCAAGGATTCATCATTGCTCTTTATCATTGCGTAGTATTCCATGTGTGTATGTACCATAATTGGTTCATCCATTCATCTGCTGATGGGCATTTAGATTGTTTCCATCTTTTTGCTACTGCAAATAATTCTGCAATGAACATGGGGGCGCATATGTCTATATTTGCGTGATGGCTCTTATTTCTGTCAGATAAATTCCTAGGAGCACTGGATCACATTGTATTTCTATTTCCAGCTTTTAAGAAAGTGCCATATCATTTTCCAAAGTGGTTGTACCATTTTACATTCCCACCAGCAGCACATAGGAGTTCCAGTCTCCCCACAACCTCTCCAGCATTTTTTATTTTGGATTTTTTGGATTAGTGCCAGCCTTGTTGGGTGAGATGGTATCTCATTGTAGTTTTGATTTGCATTTCTCTAATGGCTAATGATCATGAGCATTTCCTCATGTGTCTGTTAGCCACTTGAATGTCTTCTTTGGTGAAGTGTCTGTTCATATCCTTTGCCCATTTTTTAGTTGGATTATTTGTCTTTTTGTTGTTGAGGTATTACAGTATCTTGTAGATTTTAGAGCTTAGACCCTCATAGGACATGTCGTACAAGGCTGTAATCTTTACGGAAGCAGACTGCCACATCTTTCACCCGCAGAGCAGCTGGTGGGTTTGAACTGTTGACCTTTTGGTTAGCAGCTGAGTGCTTAACCATGTATTATATGTATGTGTCAAAATATAGTTGTATATAACATCCTTATGAATATACATACACATATAAGTATATGTATATATATGTAACCTTGGTGGCGTAGTGGTTAAGTGCTATGGCTAATAACACTTAACCAGGTGCTCCTTGGGAAACTCTATGGGGCAGTTCTACTCTGTCCTATAGGGTCACTATGAGTCAGAATTGACTCGCCAACAACGGAACGGGTATATGTATATATGTGTGTAAATATATATCAAATAAAGACATTGGCATGGCTAGAAAACCTAATGTAAACAAACTTTCTCCCACTCTCTCCTCAAATAACATCATAAGAATATTTATCACCTCACCAAGGATTTTATTTTATTTTGTTTTGGAACAAGCAGCAGAGAAAAGTGAGAATCTGAGTCAGCACATATTCTGCCCTAAAATCATATGGTGTTAAAGGACAGAAAACACAGATGTAGATCCACATGCAAAAGAGCATCTTTAATGAAGAAAAAAAAGGAAAATTAAGCTCAAGGTTTAGGTTTGGTGTGATGCTTAAATCTGGTTTGCTGGCAGTTTTCATTTGTGTTTTTATTTTTGATCTTTATTTGTGTGTGTGTGTGATGGAAGGGACAAATGCTATCAAGGAAGTCTAAATTAGAAAGGGAAGAGAAAAAGAACTAAAAACTTTTGGTAGTGGAAGAAGAGAGGAAAGGCAAAAGACAAAAGAACAAGATGAAAAGTTCATAGAAACCAGTCACAAAATTATCAAGTAAAGGGAGAATATGGCTCCCCTAGAGAAGCAGCTATCTGTGCTCAAGGAGAATGAGGGCAAGTGATTCAATTTTCCTATCATGATCTATCCCAATAACCTAATTTCAACCTTGTAAACAACAGCAAGTTTTGAAAAGGACTAGGTTTAGCCATGTAAGGTCCATGCAATCTTGTCTTTTGCTATTGCCTGGTGTACCTTAGTTTCTCACTACTGTAATCCTTGGAGATGTAAAGGAAGATATTCTTGCTTGCTGTTCAAGGGTTATATCATTAAAAAATAACCTGGGGAGAGAAGAGCCAATCAGTTCTCCACATGCTGCAGTGAACCACACTATTTACAATCCTCATCTTTAATCATTTGCACACATGAGCCCCATGTCTTGAGAAAGGTTTCAATGGCTACTCTCAGACTTCTGCTTCAGGAAAGAAAAATCCAAAGAAACTGGGTCATTGCAGTAGTCCCATTAGGTAACCCAGTGCCTGGAACAAAAAAAGGTATCCAATAAATATGCACTGAATAGATGCCAAAAATATGACATCAGGCAAAACTGCTGTTCATATCCCAAATCACTGTTTGGGAAGCACTGTGCTGTAAAAGTAGCCCCACAGATAATAATAATAACATTACAAAGTGAAACCAAGGGAGAAAGGAGGCAGAGAGACAAAAGATTCCCAAATGGTAGTAAAATACATTTTCTCTCTATTTAGCATGTTTCTATTGTCTATTAAACACTTGGGGGTCAGGGGAGGCAGGCTGTCCTGCACATTGTAGGATGTTCAGCAGCATCCCTGGCCTCTACCCACAAGATGCCAGTAGCACCTGCTTCAATCAAAAATGGCTCCAAACATTGTGAAATGTCTGCTGGATGGCAAGACCTCTGGTTGAGAACCACTAGTCTAGACTCTAAATGACTAGCACTGCAATGAACCTGATTCTCTGGCTAGTACCACTAAATTATTTCAGGGAACAGAAGTTTGGTGGTAGGAACCCCACCCCCATGCCCCTAGATTCAAGTCTCATTCTTTGTCCTAAATGAGAGTCAGAAGCTGAGAAGACCCAAATTCCAGTTGCTGAAGACTCCACGTGGGGGCAACTCCAGAGAGCCTAATTGCATTTTTAACTAAGCTTAAGATGCACGAGCAGTGCCACCCTGGGGAGAGGAAATTAAGGAACACAACTAAGGATTCAGACATTAGTTCTGTAGCCCCAGAGAGATGATCTTCGAAATTAAACTACACCATTGAATCTTTGAGAATAGTCTCAGGTGACCTGGGGAGCATGTTTGGAGAAGAAATGAGAGGCAGAGATGGATGAAATTAGCTTCACTGAAAAAAAAAAAAAAAAATTAATACAAGCAACTCTAAATGTTGCATTTGTAGGAAAGAGCCAATTGAGCCAAAGGACAAATGTATAGTGAAATTTAATACCTGGAATGAATGCAAAAGAGTTATGGCATGGATCAGTGACAGACCATGCCCTTAATTTAGCCATTTTCTAAGAGGATTTTGCTTATACGCTTGGTCAGTCTCATTCTATTCCCTTAGAAAGACGAACTGGCATTCCAGCTTCCAGATTGCAGCTATTGCGAATAACTGGCTGGGCTTTCTAAACCTTCTAAAAATGTGCTACTTTAATTACCGAAAATGAAAGATGTTAAAAAACATGGTGACTTACCCATGTTGTGCCCTTCTTGATTATTGCATCAATATTTTTTCTACTAACGGGGAAACCCTTAGTGAGTCACCTCCACAAAGTTTTCACGATCACAGGAGCACAAGCACAATAAAGCACAACGGCTTTTTTAGAGCACTGACTTCTGGCCCTATCAGTCCAGTGACCAGCATGGGGTGAACAGTACTTACATGGACAGCTTTAGCTATTTCCCAAAATGGATTTAGAAAGGTGAGGCCCCACTTTTGTCTGTTTATATACTGATGCCTGACATGTCACTTATTAGAGCTCTGTTTTTAGTATAAGGCATTGGATCTTAAAAGACAAACCCATGCAGTATAAGGGTCACTGTAGAGGGGGGAAACTGGAGAGATTTCATGTATTATAATTCACTGGTCTCTTATACCTCAGAGGGAATTAATTTGTCAGATCATTTTGTACAAGCGGATTTTCTGTATTTTGTTTTTTTAACGATTTCAAAAGCAGATTTTTATGGAAGTGAGGATGTTAGACACTCATGGTGATGAAAAAAGATCCAAAGACACAGGTTGTTGGGTAGGGTACCTTAGAAAGCAGACTCTGAGATGGACATTAGCTTGCAGGCGGTTTATGAGGGAGTGCTCTTGGGATCGCCGCCTGCAGAAGCAAAGGGAAAGAAGAGGGACTTCACTACAGTTGGGCTGTAGTGAAGGCTCCACAAAAGCCTCAGTGGAACAAATGCGGAGCTGGACAGAGTGGTCCAAGCCGGGGCAAAGGGAGGGACTGCCTTGGGAAGGGGACATGACCCTGGATAAGACGACTTTAAAGCCAATGGCAATTTCTTGAGAGGGCTGTCAGCTGAGGGGAGGGAGACCTGATGGGTGCACTGCTGTGTCCACTACAACGTACTTTGACACAATTTTGCCAAGGGCAGATCCTGGCTGTAACTGACTTGAACATGAGCCTTTATCATAGTTTAGCAGTTTGCTTGTCTTTTATGATAGAGCCTTGCTTGTTTTCTGTAAAAGAAATGACCTCTTGCTCAGGCAGCTAGGCGCTTAATTCCTGCCCCTTCTTAGCATACCTCATTGTAAGCCTGAGAAGGATCACGGGACTTTTGGTCTTAAATTCTTCATAATGAAATGAGGAAACCCATGTTCATTTCCTTTTAGGTCATGAGACCCTGGCCAATATGAAGAAAATGGACCTGGTCTTATCATACACTTTTTTTTTTTTTTAATATCAATGCCTACTTCTCCCCTCCATTCTCTGAAGAAAGAACCTTTAACTGACTAACCAGGTCAGCTCCTGATTTTCTACAGACAAGGAGAGAGTTCTACAGGTTATCTACAAAAACAGCTTACAAAACGCCTTTACGTCAGACTCTGAACTGCTTAAATATGCCTTCCCTATTATTGTTGTTATTAGCTGCCATGGGGTCAGCCCCCAACTCGTGGCAACTCCCTGCACAATGCAACAAAACACTGCCCTGTCCTGTGCCATTCTCATAATTGGTTGTGGATCATACTACCGTGATCCATAGAGTTTTTACTGGCTGACTTTCAGAAATAGATCACCAGGCTTTTCTTCCTAGTCTGTCTTAGTCTACAAGTTCTGTTGATACCTGTTCCACATCATCGCAACATACAAGCTTCCACTGACAGACAGGTAGTGGCTGTGTATGAGTTGCATTGGCTGGAATCAAACCAGAGTCTCCCACATGGAAGGCAAGAATTCTATCACAAATGACCACTGCACCCAAGTCTTCCTTAAATTAGCATTAACAATACCAAAACAACAACAACAAAAAAAAAAACATACCCACTCCAGTTGAGTCAATTCCAACTCATAGTGACCCCATAGGGCAGAGTAGAACCACCCCACAGGGTTTCCAAGGAGCAGTTGGTGGATTTGAACTGCTGATCTTTTGATTAGCAGTGGAGCTCTTAACCACTGCACCACCAGGCTCCAACATTATCAATGATTTATAGAAAGGAAAAGTGACCCAAAAGGAAAAGTGACTTGGAACAAGACACTGACCCTCATAAATACTCAGTCAGAGAGCTCACAGATGGAGGATGGTTTACCCAGTCCAACCTACAAAATCAGAACTCCAGATGTGAGCTGCTTGCCTGACTCTCACCGGTGGGAATGTTTGCAAAGTGATTGGAGCACTGAAAAGACACTCAGTATGTTCTATGCTCCTCTTTAAGGAAGACTTTACCTCTGAGAGTTATTACAACGTCGTTTTATTCCCACTAAATTAGGTTTAGAAAAGCAGAAATAGATTTTAACTCTACTGAACCAATTTCTGCCATGTAATGTCTATAACGAAGATTTATATTTTAAAAACAACAAACACATGACAATTGGAGCGAATACAGGCTGTAAGAGAAGAGGAGAAAGTTCTTTAAGTACTGGATTATAAAATTTAAGACATTCAGAAGTTGAGTCTCTGATTTGGCAATGTTTTGAAATTTTATTTCAAGTGTTAGTTGTTCCTATGTATGTGTCTGTGTGTGTGTGTGTGTGTATGTGCATGTGTATGTGTGTGTGTATGTGTGTATTTCACTCTCAGACAGATACCACCAGAGGTCAGCTAGTTTTGATGAATGGTCTAATACAGTTGAAAGCTAAAAGCCACTTAAAGAAATGATGCCTGCGTAAAGTATCTCCATTTGATTCCTGCAATTTGCACCCTAAAGACACACTGGATGATTTCTTGCTCACTGGCGGATGTCAGGGCTAGACCTATTCATACGGCTAACTGTTTGGAAGTCTCTTTACACTTGAATCTATGGGTCCCAAAAGATGCAGACTACTCAGATGATTCTTAGACACTTTAGTCGGTCAATTCTAGTATTTCTAGACTAAGACTTTCCATTTGGCCTTCACGCTTCAGCAGACCAGTATTGATACATATACTCTGAAAACGGCGGCATCTTCTCCAGGCAAAGTGTGGCGTCCACATTTACTAAAAAAAAAAAAAAAAAGCTGCATATATATAAAACACAACCAGTTGAAGGAGAAAAAAAAATTATACCCCCCAAATAAATGATAAAATTACAGTGTTTTCTTGTAGTTCATGAATACTGAAAATTTCAATTAACCAAGTGAAAAGCCATTGAATGTGCCAGCACGATTTACATCCCAGACTAATGACCATCATCTGCATCCTATTTAGTTAATGAAGGTTTGGAACACTTGTGGATAATTATGGGAACGCTGATGGGAGAAAATTTGAACCATGGAGAGATCAAATCTATTTATGTCTGCATTTAAAGCTAAACATATCTAATAGTTCACTCAATCAAGGCATAATGTCTGTTCATTTGGGATAAGATAGATGGTCATAAGTTAAGTAGCTATAAAACCACCAAAAAACAAACCCAGCACCGTCGAGTCAATTCCGACTCATAGCGACCCTACAGGACAGAGTAGAACTGCCCCATAGAGTTTCCAGGGAGTGCCTGGCAGATTCAAACTCCCAACCCTTTGGTTAGCAGCCATAGCACTTAACCACTACACCACCAGGGTGTTAGATCCTAAAACACAAAATTTATTGCTCATTCATTCAATAAATATTTATTGAACACCTGAAAACAGTTAAGCACTTGACTACTAACCAAAAGGTTGGTGGTTTGAACCCACCCAGAGGCACCTTAGAAGAAAAGCCTGGCACTCTTCTTCCGAAAGGTTGAAGCCTTGAAAACCCTATGGATCACAGTTCTACTCTGCAACACATGAGGTTACCATGAGTCAGAATCAACTTGACAGCAACTGGTTTGGTTTTTGGTTTTTTACTACGTGCCTTCCTTTGTGGGTCAAAATGACACCACCAAGATCCTCCTGATGCTTTTCCCACCACTTTTCCTTTCCACCATAATTAAATTTATAGGTCTTGTTTTCAATTTACCCAAGTAACTACCATCTGTGTCCACCTGTCATGACAGACCTGGTATAACTGCAATCCAGGGCATGACAGGAAAGTAGGAGGTGTATAAGAGGGCAGCTGGCTTTTCCTGGGACCTGGCAGAGCACCTCATGGGCAAGCCCCAGGCGCATTAACAGGTGGGTATGCATGTGAAGAAGACTAAGGACTGTGAGCGGGAAGACAAAGACCTCATGTTCAGGAGTAGCCAGAACAGTAACCAAGCTCAGTGCAGTTCTGCTGAATTTTGCTGAACAGTTTACCAGTCATCTCATTCCATGTAAGTAGGTGGCACCTTAAAAGCCCCTCTCCCAACCCCTACAGTAGCCTCAGACTTGTGTTTGTATATGTGGTGCTTCAAGGACACTCAGTCCTTAACTGTATCTAGGCTGAACAATGGATTTATGTCTAGGATGAAAAAATGGCACAGCTAGCTGGCAGGCATGTCTGTGGGCTCTAGAAGGGGAAATTAACTGATGGTGACACCTCAGTCTTAGGTGCACACGTCTGTTTCTTTGAGAATCCTTCCAATTCTGAAAGGAAGGCCAGGGGAACAGCATCAGCGAAAATAGTCTACACATACTCAGTTGGGCAGAGATTTATCTAAGCCACCACCACTACCACTAGCTGCTGTGGAGTTGATTCCAACTCATGGCAACCCTACATGGGTCAGAGTAGAACTGTGCTCCATAGTGTTTTCAATCGCTGATTTTTTTGGAAGTAGAATTGCCAGGTCTTTCTTCTAAGGCACCTCTGGGTAGACTTGAACTTCTAAGCTTTTGGTTAGCAGCCAAGCATGTAAAACATTTGTACCACCTAGGAATGCAGGTGGGTCTCAAAATTTTGTGTATGAGAATGAGCAGGAGGGCTTGTTAAAACACAGATTGCTAGGCCCCAATCCTAGAGGTTCCGATTCAGGTAGTATTGGATGGAGACAAAGAATGTGAATTTCTAATAAGTTCCCAGGCGATGCTGATGCTCCTGGTCCAAGAACCACACCTAGAGAATGAGCAGTCTAAGGTATGCCCAAAGTAAGTTAATAAAGATGATAACTATGCCTTCTATGACCTTGTCAAAAGAGAAATCATCTTTGGCATTTCCAGAACATAATTTTAATTAGTGACAATATGAACAATACTTTCTGACATTTATATAAAACCTCCAGTTTCTAAAGCCCTTGGCACACACTGTTACTTTTGAGTTTTCAAACAACCCTATAAGTTTGTTGTTATTGTTGTTAGTTGCCATTGATTCCAACTCATGGGGACCCTGCATGAGTAGCATCGAACTGCTTCATAGGGTTTTCAAGGTCATGACCTTTCAGAAGCAGATCACTAGGCCTGTCTTCTGAGGTGTCTCTAGGTGGGTTCGAACCACCAGACTTTGCAGCTAGTAGTCAAGTGCTTAGCCATTTGTGCTACCCAGGGACTTCACCTTATGTTTTTGTTAGGTGCCATCAAACTGGCTCCATAAGGTGGTTATATTAATCTCATTTTAGGACTCACAGAAACAGATATTAAGTGACTTGCCCAAGTTTTTCACCTAGTAAGTGGTCAAGCCAGGACTCAGGCCATCAGCTGTCAGAAGATTTTCTAGGGTAGATTGTGCTATGAGCTTTGTACTCTGGGATCATCAGAGTACAATATAACCATTTAAAAACTAACAAAGTGAGGTTGCTCTAGTCTCATAATATCAATGCTAAAGTTTCTTTAGTAATAAATTAGTATTAATTTCTTCTTACTCAGCATCATTTATAAAAGCTGAGGAACCTTTTCACATTGAATTGTAAAAGATTTTGAAAGCTCTCTTGAAAGGATTAGGCAGAACAGAAACTGATATATATACATATATATATGAGTGTGTGTAACCTGTTAAAAAAAACCCATTGCCATCAAGTCAATTTTGACTCATAGTGACCCTATGGGACAGAGTAGAACTGCCCCATAGAGTCTCCAAGGAGTGCTTAGTGGATTCAAACTGCTGACCTTTTAGCTAGCACCTGTAGCCCTTAACCATTATGCCACCAGGGTTTCCATATATATGTGTGTGTGTGTGTAAATATGGAAACCCTGGTGGTGTAGTGGTTAAGTGCTATGGCTGCTAACCAAAGGGTCGGCAGTTCGAATCCGCCAGGCACTCCTTGGAAGCTCTACAGGGCAGTTCTACTCTGTCCTATAGGGTTGCTATGAGTTGGAATCGACTCGGCGGCACTGGGTTTGGTTTTTTGGTGTGTGTGTGTGTGTGTGTATACATATATATATAGACATTTTTTTATAGACATACTATATAAACACATATATATATGTTGTTAGCTGCCATCTAGTAGGCACCCAGACTCATGGCGAACCCATGAGTCCACAACAGGATCAGATCATTTTGATTCATAGTTAATTTTGTTAATTTTCAGAAGTAGATCACCAGGCCTTCCTTCCTAGTCAGTCTTAGTCTCAAAGTTCCGCTGAAACATGTTCAGCATAACAGCAACATGCAAACCTCCACTGAAGGATGGATGGTGGCTGTGCTTGAAGTGCACTGACTGGTAATGGAACCTGGGTCTCCTACATGGAAGGTGAGAATTCCACCACGGAACCACCACTTCTCTTTCTCTCTTTCTCCCTCTCTCTCTCTCTCACACACACACACACACACGTATACTCTCTCTACATATAAAACCCAGTGCCATCGAGTCGATTCTGACTCATAGCGACCTTACAGGACAGAGTAGAACTGCCCCATAGAGTTTCTGAGGAGCGCCTGGCGGATTCGAACTGCCGACCTCTTGGTTAGCAGCCATAGCACTTAACCACTACGCCACCAGGGTTTCCTTGCTCTCTACATATACATGTATGTATGTATATATAATATATATATTTTTTCTAGGTAAAAAAGTTAAAGTCAGAAGTAATTCTGAACCCTAGGAAGAAAATACTGTTGGGAGAAGAAGGATACTCTTTAGTACCATCCCTTTCCTGCAGGGACTGGATCTTTGACACTTTCACCAAGCCTTCCGGTAAATAACCAGTAGGAAGATCTGGCTGTGCAGGAAGCAGAAGGAATTCTGTGGTTTACACTCTGCACAGAGGGAGAATGATACAACCCTGGCAATGTCATCCACAAACAGCCCTCATGAAGCCCTTCCTCTCTGCTGTGTCCTCACGTCCCTGACCATAGGGAGGAGGATCCTGCGAGACCAGAAAGACATTGTGCTCTGGGAAAAGGGGAGGCGGAGCTGTCAGAACACATTTCATGCACTTCACAGCAGTATTTGAATGTGGCCAATTAGTGCCAGGAGGACACAGCAGAGCGACAAAGAGCCTCGTAGAAGACACAACAAAATGTAACATATTTCGACAAAACGCACTGAGCGGTGACAAGCTCCATCCCACAGGGCTGCAGACCACAAATCCCTAAAGCTACCAACAATAATATAAGGAACAAGGCTAGTGGCAGCAACTCAGGGTCATCCTTTTTTTTTTTTTTTTCCAGATGAGAGTTATCCTAATCTGACATAATAAATGCTGAAGGGAAGAGGGACTGAAGGAACTGAGGAAAATAAGGGAAGGGACAGAACATTTTCTGTACACTTTTGCTTTAAAAGTGTAGCAAGGAAGCTCCATGCTAAAATTCTAGTATATTAACATCTGTACTTTTTGAGTCAATAGCCATGATACTTGTAATAACAGGACTATATCAATAATTTTAAAAAGCCTATCACTCAATATTTGGGAATTCGAAAGATCCTCTAGATCTCTCCAGATCCCCCCTGTACCTTATACAAACCTCTTTTATAGAACTTATCACTCATGGTTTATTGTTCATGGTTTATGGTACTGTAAGCTCATTGATGCCAGAGACCAACTCTTAATCATCTTTGTGTTCTATATTTTAGCATAGTGATGGACAGAGTAATGAGCACACAGTAGAGACTTCATAAATACTTACTGAATATTTAAGTGAATGAAGGAAGGGAGGCAGAGAGAAGAAAAAGAAAAGTCAGCAGGGGTAGGGGGAGCCGAGGGAGGTAAAGAGGGAGGGAGGCAGGGAAAAAAGGTAGAGGAATGATAATAAGAAGGAGCCCTGGTGGCACAACAGTTAAGCATTTGGTTGCTAACTGAAAGTTTGCATTTGGAACCCACCTAGCAGTTCTACAGAAGAAAGACCTGACGATTTGCTGCCGTAAAGATTACAGCCAAGGAAACCCTATGGGGCAGTTTTTCTCTGTCACAAAGGGTGCTATGAGCTGAAAATCTACTCAACAGCACCTAATAGCAACAACGATGATGAGAAAACACCACACTACAGTGGAAAGGGTACAGACCAGGGGCTACATTTATTGATCATCTATTACAGGGATTGGCAAACATTTTCTGTAAAAAAAAAAAAAAAAGCCTTGGAAACCCTATGGGGCAGTAGATACTCTGTCTTATAAGGTCACTATGAGTTGAAATCGACTCAATGGCAATGAGTTGGATATCATTTTCATATGTCACAACATATTATTCTGGCTTTGATATTTTTCAACTTTTTAAAAATGTAAAAACCATTCTTAGTTTGCAGGCTGTACCAAAACAAGCAGTGGGACAGATTTTGCCTGCAGGCTATAGTTTGACAACGTCTGTGGTATAACTCTAGGGATTAGAAAAATCTGGCTTTTGTCCTGATTCCAAGAATTATTAGTCCTTGACCTTGGCTGTATCATTGATTTCAGTTTCCAAAAGAACACAATAAATTCTTCCCTACTCACTTCAAAAGTTGTTATGAAGATGAGATGAAAATCATATCATGTACTTTGTACATGATAACAATATTGATACTTTGATATATTTAGCTCTATCTTACTCTTCAAGAAATAAATAGTAACACTAAGGCTAAGGTGATGATCCAGTGACTCTGAGTCAAAGAGTAAGGGTGGGGGCAGAAACAAACACATAAGCCCCTTCAATCAACGGCAACTTCAGATGGAATCAGTAAAGATGATCAAAAAAGTGCGTACACACAAAAAAGGGTGCCAACAAGCAGAGGACCTTCTGAGAGAAGCAGCAGCTCCAACAGCAAGTATTCATTGTCTTTGGTACACTTTGACCCTGGGCTTCTGAAGAACCAAGAATGTCTTCTTTTACGGAATGTTCTGGACTAGGAGAGGCTTGCTGCTTGGTGAAAGTGCTGTGTCTTAGTTTCCTAGATCATCATTCAAGGCATATACTCATCAAACACTAAAACACCTTTGTCATCTTGAACCCACTTCTGTTGTGCCAGTGGCTGACAAAGCCTTAACTATTACCCCATATGCGGAAACATCTTCACACTCACAGCCATAAGGAATTGGAACACAACCACTATGCTCTGTGGGGGCTGAATGTGTGCTTATAGCTCCAGATTTTCAGGTCTGGCAAAAGGCAAAGCCAAAGAAAGCACCAAGAAATTAAAAAAAATAGTTCACAGGAGGAAATATCATTTTGCTAACACTGCATAGGGCTGTAGCCCTCCCTGGAACTGAGTTATGCCATTGAGGAGCTGAAAGGATTCTTCCAAATTACTAGAGTAACTTGCTATGGTCATAAATCCTTAGAATAGGGATTTTTCTCAAAATTAATTATTCAAATTCAACTCTGTCCCTAAGAGTGTACATTTCCTTGATATTGAGAGATGTCTCTAAATTTACACTAAGTTCCCGACTCCTTATACTCATGTTTAAGGTAACAAAGTGGAATCCATATCTTTGATCAGCTCCTAGATGCTACCCATACCCATAGTCTCATCTTACCTGCTGCCTCTATCCCCATTCCCACCATTCCCCTACCACACCACCACCATCTGTCTTCAAGAGAACAGAGATGGAAATCAATGATTATTGAGCAGCTAGCCACCCTTCTTCTAAAAGATGCTCACATAAAACCATGGGTAGGCCAAAGATGTCCCAGTTAGAAACAGGGTAGCTTAATAGAAAGGGTATGGGCTCAAACTCCAGTTCTGCCCATGTTATGTGGACTGGGGTTCCTGACTTAAATTTTCTGAGTTTAAATTCTTTATCTGTAAAACAAAAATCAGACTATCTATCATACAGTATTATTGAAGGATTTTAGACAATGTTGACCTTAATGATGTGGGTTGAGTAAAACTTTTAGAACCTTTGTTTGCTGGTGTGGCATGATTCAAAATTCAAAATAAGAAGAAATAGCTGTAAATATCCATTAATAATCAGGACATGGAATGCACCAAGTAGGAAAATTGGAAGTGGTGAAAAACGAAATGGAACATATAAAGATCGATATCCTAGACATTAGTGACCTGAAGTGGACTGGTATTGGCCCTTTTGAATTGGACAATCATATGGTCTACTATACCAGAAATGACAAATTGAAGAGGAATCATCAAAAAGAACATTTCAAGATCTATCCTGAAGTAGAACACTGCCAGTGATAGGAATATCCATACGCCTACAAGGAAGACCGGCTAATAGGACTATTACTAAAATTTACTCCCCAAACACTAATGCTAAAGATGAACAAATTGAAGAT
Organism: Loxodonta africana; assembly: GCF_030014295.1. Lineage (NCBI taxonomy): Eukaryota > Metazoa > Chordata > Mammalia > Proboscidea > Elephantidae > Loxodonta > Loxodonta africana. The sequence continues at coordinate 72,004,148 of NC_087346.1, read as the reverse complement.
TTTTACCAACTTCTGCAGTCTGAAACTGATCACACATGTAATCAAGATGAATTGGTAATTACCGGTGATTGGAATGTGAAAGTTACAAAAACAGAACAAGGATCCACCCAGAATAAGGATCAGTAGTTGGAAAATACGGCCTTGGTAACAGAAATGATGCTGGAGATTGCACGATAGAATTTTGCAAGACCAACAATTTATTCATTGCAAATACCATTTTTAAACAACATAAATGGTGACTATACACATCGACCTCACCAGATAGAAAACACAGGAATCAAATCAAATACATCTGTGGAAAGAGACGTTGGAGAAGCTCAATATCATCAGTTAGAATAAGGCCAGGAGCCAACTGCAGAACAGACCATCAGTTGCTCATATGCACGTTCATATTGAAGCTGAAAAAAATTAAAACAAATCCGGAAGAGCTAAAGTACAACCTTGAGTATATCCCACCTGAATTTAGAGACCATCTCAAGAATAGATTTGACACATTGAACACTAATAATGAAAAATGAGACCAGTTGTACAAGGACAACAAACATGAAGAAAGAAAAAGGTCATTAAAAAGACAGGAAGAAAGAAAAGATCAAACTGATGGCAAAAGACACTCTGAAACTTGCTCTTAAACATCAAGTAGCTAAAGCGAATGGAGGAAATGATGAAGTAAAAGAGCTGAACAGAAGATTTCAAAGGGTGCCTCAAGAAGACAAAGTATTAAAATGAAATATGCAAAGACTTGGAGTTAGAAAATCAAAAGGGAAGAACATGCTTAGCATTTCTCAAGCTGAAAGAACTGAAGAAAATTTCAAGCCTCAAGTTGCAATATTGAAGGATTATATGGGCAAAATATTGAACAACACAGCAGGCATCAAAAGAAGATGGAAGGAATATACAGAGTCACTATACCAAAAAGAACTGGTTGACATTCAACCATTTCAGGAGGCACCATATGACCAAGAACTGATGGTATTGAAGGCACTGGTGAAAAACAAGTCTTCAGGAATTGATGGAATACCAATTGAGATGTTTCAACAAATGGATGCAATGCTGCAAGTGCTCACTCATCTATGCCAAGAAATCTGGAAGAGAGCTAGCTGGCCAACTCACTGGAAGATATCCATATACGTGCCTATTCCAAAGAAAGGTGATCCAACAGAATGTGGAAATTATCGAACGATATCACTAATAACACACGCAAGTAAAATTTTGCTGAAGATAATGCAAAACTATTTGCAATAGTACATCAACAGAGAAGTGCCAGAAATTCAAGCCTGATTCAGAAGAGGGCATGGAATGAGCAGTATCATTGCTGATGTCAGATGAATCTTGGCTGAAAGTAGAGAACACCAGAAAGATGTTTACCTGTGTTTTATTGACTATGCAAAGACACCTGATTGTGTGAATCACAACAAATCGTGGATAACATTGTGAAGAATGGAAATTTCAGAACACTTACTTATGCTCATAGAGAACCTGTACATAGACCAAAGGGCAGTCATTGGAACAGAACAAGGGCACACTGCACAGTTGGAAATCAGGAAAGATGTGGATCACGGTTCTATCCTTTCATCATATTTATTCAATCTGTATGCTGAGCAAATAATCCAAGAAGTTGGACTAGGATTGGAGAAGACTAATTAACAACACTTGATATGCAAATGACACAAACCTTGGTTGCTGAAAGTGAAGAGGACTTGAAGCACTTACTTATGAAGATCAAAGACCACAGCCTTAACTGTGCATTATACTTTACCATAAAGCAAAAAAAAAAAATCCTCACGGCTGGACCACTAAGCAACATCATGATAAACAGAGAAAAGAATGAAATTGTCAACGATTTCATTTTACTTGAATCCAATATCAAAGCCCATGGAAGCAGCAGTCAAGACATCAAAGGACATATTATTGCATTTGTGTCTGTCAGTTTGTCGTACGGTGGGGGCTTGCATGTCACTGTGGTGCCACCGGTATTCAGATACCAGCAGGGTCACCCGTGGCAGACAGGTTTCAGCTGAGCTTCCAGACTAAAACAGACAAGGAAGAAGGACCCAGAAGTCTACTTCTGAAAAGAATTAGCCAGTGAAAACCTTATGAATACCAGAGGAACATTGTCTGATAGAGTGCTGGAAGATGAGCCCGCCAGGTTGGAAGGCACTCAAAAGACAACTGGGGAAGAGCTGCCTCCTCAAAGTAGAGTCGACCTTAATGGAGTCAAGCTTTCAGGACATTCATTTGCTAAAGTGGCATGACTCAAAATGAGACGAAACAGCTGCAAACATCCATTAATAATCAGAACCAGGAATGTATGAAGTATAAATCTAGGAAAATTAGAAATAATAAAAAATGAAATGCATAAACATCAACATCCTAGGCATGAATGAGCTGAAACGGACTGGTATTGGCCATTTTGAATGAGACGATCATATAGTCTACTATGCCGGGAATGACAACTTGAAGAGGAATGGAGTTGCATTCATTAACAAAAAGAACATTTCAAGATCTATCTTGAAGTACAATACTGTCAGTAATAGGATAATATCCATACACCTACAAGGAAGACCAGTTAATACGACTATTATTGAAATTTACCCACCAACCAGTAAGGCCAAAATGAAGAAACCAAAAATTTTTATCAGCTTCTGAAGTCTGAAATTGATTGAACATCCAATCAGGATGCATTGATAATTACTGGTGATTGGAATGCGAAAGTCGGAAATGAAGAAGGATTGGTAGTTGGAAAATATGGCCTTCATGATAGAAACAATGCTGGAGATTGAATGATAGAATTTTGCAAGACCAACAACTTCTTCATCGCAAATACCTTTTTTCAACAACATAAATGGCGACTATACACATGGACCTCTCCAGAAGGAACACACAGGAATCAAATCAACTACATCTGTGGAAAGAGACCATGGAAAAGCTCAATATCATCAGTCAGAACAAGGCCAGGAGCTGACTGTGGAAAGGACGATCAATTGCTCATATGCAATTGAAGCTGAAACTGAAGAAAATCAGCAGGTCCACAAGAGCCAAAATATGGCCTTGGGTATTTCCCACCTGAATTTATAGACCATCTCAAGGATAGATTTGATGCATTGAACACTAATGACCAAACACCAGACAAGTCGTGGAATGACATCAAGGACATCATACATGAAGAAAGCAAGAGGTCATTAACAAGACAGGAGAGAAGGGAAAAACCTTAATGGATGTCAGAAGAGACTCTGACACTTGCTTTTGAATGTCGAGTAGCTAAAGCAAAAAGAAAAAATGATGAAGTAAAAGGGCTGAACAGAAGATTTTAAAGGGCACCTCGAGAAGAAAAAGTATTGTGACATGTGCAAAGACCTGGAGATAGAAAACCAAAAGGGAAGAAAATGCTTGGCATGTCTCAAGCTGAAAGAACTGAAGAAAAAATTCAAGCCACGAGTTGCAACAGTGAAGGATTCTATGGAGAAAATATTAAACAACACAGGAAGCATCAAAAGAACCCAGTGCCGTCGAGTCAATTCCGACTCATAGCGATCCTGTAGGACACAGTAGAACTGCCCCATAGAGTTTCCAAGGAGTGCCTGGTGGATTCGAACTGCCAACCCTTTGGTTAGCAGCCGTAGCACTTAACCACTACACCACCAGGGTTTCTGCATCAAAAGAAGATGGAAGGAATACACAGAGTCATTATGCCAAAAAGAATTAGTCAACGTGCAACCGTTTCAAGAGGTAGCATATAATCAGAAACCAATGGTACTGAAGGAAGAAGTCCAAGCTGCACTGCAGGCATTGGTGAAAAACAAGCCTCCAGGAATTGATGGAATATCAATTGAGATGTTTCAACAAAGTGCTCACTCATCTATGCCAAGAAATATGGAAGACAGCTTCCTGGCCAACTGACTGGAAGAGATCCATATTTATGCCTATTCCCAAGAAAGGTGATCCAACCGAATGTGGAAATTATAGAACAATATCATTAATATTACACGCATGGAAAATTTTGCTGACGATCATTCAAAAGAGGCTGCAGCAGTATATAGAGAACTGCCAGAAATTCAGGCTAGTTTTAGAAGAGGACATGAAACCAGGGATATCATTGCTGAAGTCAGATGGATCCTGACTGAAAGCAGAGAATACCAGAAGGATGTTTACCTGTATTGTATTGACTATGCAAAGGCATATGACTGTGTGGGTCATAACAAATTATGGATAACATTGCGAAGAACGGGAATTCCAGAACACTTAATTGTGCTCGTGAGGAACATGTACATAGATCAAGAGGCAGTTGTTCATACAGAACAAGGGGATACTGCATAGTTTAAAGTCAGGAAAGGTGTGTGTCAGGGTTGTATCATTTCACCATACCCACTCAATCCGTATGCCGAGCAAATAATCCGAGACGCTGGACTATATGAACAAGAACGCGGCATCAGGATTAGAGGAAGACTCATTAACAACCTTCGTTATGCAGATGACATAACCTTTCTTGCTGAAGGTGAAGAGGACTTGAAGCACTTACTGATGAAGAGCAAAGATTACAGCCTTCAGTATGCATTACACCTCAATATAAAGAAAAAAATCCTCACAACTGGACCAATGAGCAACATCATGACAAACGGAGAAAAGACTGAAGTAGGCAAAGATTTCATTTTACTTGGATCCACAATCAATATCCATGGAAGCAGCAGCCAAGAAATCAAAAGACGCACTGCTGGGCAAATCTGCTGCAAAAGACCTCTTTAAAATGTTGAAAAGCAAAGATGTCACCTTGAAGACTAAGGTGCGCCTGACCCAAGTCATGGTTTTTCAATCGCATCATATGCATGTGAAAGCTGGACAATGAATAAGGACGACCATAGAAGAATTGACATCGTTGAATTGTGGTTTTGGTGAAGAATATTGAATAAAGCATGGACTGACAAAAGAATGAAAAAATCTGTCTTGGAAGGAGTGCAACCAGAATGCTCCTTAGAAGCAAGGATGGCGAGACTGCATCTTACATACTTCAGACATGTTGTCAGGAGGGATCAGTCCCTGGAGAAGAACATCATGCTTGGTAAAGTACAGGGTCAGCAGAAAAGAGGAAGATCCTCAACAAGATGGATTGACACAGTGGCTGCAACAATGGTCTCAAACACAGGAATAATTGTGAGGATGGCACAGGACTAGGCACTGTTTCATTCTGTTGTACACAGGATCACTGTGAGAACTGACTCAATGGCACCTAACCACAACAAAAAGAACAACATGCTCAATAAATAGCAGCTTTTATTAATATTATTTCCTGGATTGTGCAAAAGGTTTATATTCTTGGCTGCTAGGGAAAATTCTGGAGGTCTGAGTGCACCCAGAGGTGCCCCAGAAGAAAAATCAGCTGTTGAAAACCCTATTGTCCAGGGTTCTACTCTGATACACGTGCAGTCACCATGAGTTGGAATCGATTCAACAGCATCTGGTAGGTTGGTATTACTATTATCATTATTATTATTATGTTCTCCAGTTCTGTCTCCAACCACACCTACTTTACAGAGTTCACAAACGCCTACATATAGGGATGTGCGACCAAAGCACAGAATGTTAGAAGGGGAAGCAAGGAAAAAGCTACAAGCTTACACGAAACTTGAGCTCTAGACCAACAAGTGGTTGAGAGCAGGGAGTATGGATTGTCCTTCTATTTCCTCAAATGATCTTAAATTTTTATTCTCCTAGTTAAACTGGATGGTAATGGCTTATACTGGGAATACCACACATTAACTGAGAAGAAAGAAAAGTGTTACGGATGATCATTTTGAACACACACAACATAAATAAACACAGAGGGTTATGCTTGCAAATCTGCACTATTGAGAAAAACATGCCAGGAAGCTTCCATGGGTTCACCCTCCAGGAAAAAAAAAAAAAAAAGAAGAAGAAATATGATCTTTACTGTAATAAGAGAAGAGTAGCAGGAAAAAAAAAAAAAAGGAAAGAAAGAGGGGGGAGGGAGGGAGGGAGGAAGGAAGAAAAAACTCAAATCAGCTTTTAACTTGAAAAAGTAAATTTTTCCCAGATAAAATAATGAGAAACCTTACTTCCTACGCACAGCTATTTCCGGGGGTTAAAAAGTACACTGATACCAAGCCTGCCTGGCGGGGCTTGATTACGAAAGTCCCTCCTTCAAGCTTCTCAAGAAAGATGAGAATGAACCTGATGGGCAGCCCTGGACAGTGTAGGGGAAGGCTGAATGCTGGGAGGGATCCTTAGCATGGGCGGGCGGGTGGGGGGGGGGGATATTTTTCATAAGGCTCTTAACACATTTTTCTTTTTCTCTTTTCTTTTCCATAGTAATTCCTTGTGTTAACATATACCTAAATAGATGAGTCATAAAACAAAAATACCGTCTATGTTAATTTTTAATTCAAGCTGGTGAAACATTAATGTGTAAATTTGGTAGATGGGGGTGGGTAGGGAGAAGGTCAAGAAAGAGAGACATTTCCATAATCACCGGTCATTACAAATCATTTAAATGGACGCACAACAGGAATGGTGGTTGCAAGGCCCAGTGTGACGGGTTCCTGTGCAAAAGCCCAGCACTGTCATTAGTAAATGAGCGGTGATGTGCCATTAGCTCAGACACTCTAAGTGATGGTTTGACAGGAAATCAATGGCTACGCAATTTTACTCCACACGAGAAATAAAAATAAGAAGGTCTGGCTTGCCATAACACATTTCATAATTAGAGCACTGACAGACGCAGTCCCTATCCTAGTTCTAAATTGCTGCATCTTCATCTCTTCAGAGTTTATTTTGAGTTCCACCTGCACAAGCTCTCCAAGTGAAAGGCTAACAAGAGATGATTAAAGTGTTCCCCAGGGCTTGGGGAAATCCCATACCTTTTTTTTTCATTCTTTTCCAACTGCCCTGGGACCATTTATTCAGCAAACATTACTGAGCACTTATGTTCCAGTCATTAAACTGGGTGCTGCTGGGAGTATAGAGATGAATGAAATATGATGAGCGCCTCCAAGAGATGACAAGCAAATCTGTGAAGCTTCCCACCTTCTTCAGAGAACCTCTATTGAGTTTTGTCCTTGGTTTTATCCCCTTTCATGTCTTATTTCTTTCCTGTGCTCTCTTCTTTCTTTGTGCCATTCTATACCTTGTACATACTTCTATAAAATAATCTTTTTGGCACTATATTTTATTTGGTTATGTCCCTCTCCTCAGAGAATTCTTTGGAAGTAGGGGCCCTGCTATACTCATAATCCTATGCTAAATGCCAGACACAGTAGAAAAAGGGCAGTGGTGTTTCAGTGGTAGAATTCTCACCTTCTGTGCAGGAGACTTGGATTCAATTCTCAGCCAGTGTTCCTCATGAGCAGCCACCATCCATTTTTCAGTGGAGGCTTGTGCGTTGCTATGATGCTAAAGAGGTTTCAGCAGAGCTTCCAGACTAAGACAGACTAGGAAGAAAGGCTTGGCAATCTACTTCTGAAAATCAGCCAGTGAAAATCCCATGGGTCACAATGATTCAATCCCTTTGTACATGGGATCTCCATGAGTCAGGGACCAACTTGAAGGCAGATAACAACAATACAGTAGATGCATTTTTTTAAAAAAATGAATATAAACATAATCCATCCACTCCCATGGCTTCAAATAATATTACCTATATGATGATCATTTTATATGTGTATGTGTATGTTTATAATTCATTATTTCCAATTGCCTATTGAATATCTCCACTGGAATGTTCCACAGTCACCTACAACTTGATTTGTTCAAAGCTGAATGCATTATATTCCTTCATTCCAAATCTGTCTCTGATTGTTTATATTTTGGTTACTGCTTGAAACCATCTATTCACTCTTCAACCACAAACCTCAACGTCTTTTTTGACTCCTCTCTCCCTCACCCACCACATCCTGTTGAATCTACCACAGAAAGCTTTCTCAAATCCTAGTTTCTTTTCCCATTGCCCTTGCCACTGCCTTAGTTCAAATTCTGTCTCCTCTTACTTAATTTCCTACCAGATTTCAATGTCACAGTCCATCCTTTACATTGCTATCAAAACATCTACCTAAAACAAATTTGATTCTGCAATTTGCCAGCTTAAAGATTTCTCCTGCCTCCATAATGCCTACGGTTGGTGTCAACAGATACCAACTTCTAAGCATGGTGTCTGCTGACAATCTGACCCAAACTTCATTTCATCAGGCTAGATTCTGACCGCTTCCACTACACACCCTATAAGCTAATCAAACTAAATTTTCATTGTTCTCTGGATAAGCCAGGAAGACCTTCAAATCTCTGCACATAGAATACTATTACATTCCCTCTGCCTAGAAATCCCTTTTCTTAATCACCTGGTCAATGCCTGCAAAGACTTCCATGATTCCTCCAGGAGAAGTTACTAGTTTGCCTCTCTGTGCTCCTAAAGTCCTTTGTTCTCGTGTATTTTACAGTATCTTACATTAGTCTCACTAGCTAGACTGCAACTTCAGTGAGTGCTTGAGAAGGCAACTTCATTCAACTCTGTCATCCCAGGCATAGCCTGGTACACAGTAAATAGTCAATGAAAGGCTGACAAATAAAGGAACTGATCAATAATTTAATGGTGTAAAGTTGGTTAGAGGTACAGATTTAGGCACCAACTGTATACAGGAGTAGTTGAAGCCACAATAATGACTGAGATTGATTATAAAATATGTGACAGCGAATGCAAAATGGAACAACAATTTTGGGAAACAATATGGCGCTTCCTCAGAAAGCTAGAAATAGAAATGCCACATGATCCAGCAATTCCACTCCTAGGAATATATCCTAGAGAATAAGAGCCGTCACACGAATAGAGATGTGCATACCCATATTCATTGCAGCATTGTTCACAACAGCAAAAAGATGGGAACAACCTAGACGCTCATCAACAGATGAATGGATAAGCTATGGTACATACACGCAATGGAGTATACACAACGATAAAGAGCAATGCTGAATCTGCTAAACATCTCGTAACATGGATGAATCTGGAAGGTATTATGCGGAGTGAAATAAATGAATCACAAAATGACAAACGTTGTATGAGACCTCTACTATAAAAACTCATGAAAAGGTTTACATACAAAAAGAAATAATCTTCGATAGTTATGAGAGAAGGGAGGGGTGGGGATGGAAAAACACTAAATAGACGATAGATAAGTGGTAACTTTGGTAAAGGGTAAGACAGTACACAATACCGGGGAAGCCAGCACAACGTGTCCAAGGCAAGGTCATGGAAGCTCCACAGACACATCCAAACTCCCTGAGGGACCAAATTACTGGGCTGAGGGCTGTGGGACCATGGTCTCGGAGAACATCTAGCTCAATTGGCATAACACAGTTTATAAAGAAAATGTTCTACATTCTACTTTGGTGAGTAGCATATGGGGTCTTAAAAACTTGTGAGCAGCCATCTAAGATACTCCACTGGTCTCACCCCATCTGGAGCAAGGGAGAATGAGGAAAACCAAATACACAAGGAAAAGATTAGTCCAAAGGACTAATGGACCAAAACTACCACAGCCTCCACCAGACTAAGTTCAGCACAACTTGATGGTGCCCAGCTACCACTACTGACTGCTCTGACAGGGATCACAGTAGGGGGTGCCAGACAGAGATGGAGAAAAATGTAGAACAAAATTCTAAATCATAAAAAAAAAAAAAAAGACCAGACTTACTGGTCTGACAGAGACTGGAGAAACCCTGAAAGTATGGCCTCCGGACATACTTTTAGCTCAGTAATTAAGTCACTCCTGACATTCACCCTTCAGCCAAAGATTAGACAGGCCCATAAAACAAAATGAGACTAAAGGGGCACAACAGCCCAGGGGCAAGGACTAGAAGACAGGAAGGGGCAGGAAAGCTGGTAATAGGTAACCGAAGGTTGAGAGTGGAGGGTGTTGACACATCACAGGGTTGGTAACCAATGTCACCAAACAATATGTGTACTAATTGTTTAATGAGAAGCTCATTTGTTCTGTAAACCTTCATCTAAAGTACAATAATAAAATATTATATATGTGTATATATATTAAAAAAAATGTAAAATGATACGAAATAAGAGACCAAGACAAGTAACCAGGCAACAGAGATATTTATTATAATAGAAGTGAAAGAACCCATCCAAATACCCATTGCCGTCAAGTCAATTCCTACTCATAGTGACCTTATAGGATGGAGTAGAACTGCCCCAAAGGGTTTCTAAGGAGCAACTGGAGGATTCAAACTGCCAACCTTTCGGTCAACAGCCAAACAGTTAACCACTGTGACATCAGGACTTAGTTCAAATTCTGTCTCCTCTTTCTTAATTTCCTACCAGATTTCAATGTCGCTGTCCATCGTCCACATTGCTATCAGAACATCTACCTAAAACAAATTCGAGTCTGCAATTTGCCAATTTAAAGATTTCTCCTGGCTCCATAACGTCTACATGAATATGACCTTTCTTCTAAGCATGGCGTCTGTTGACAATCTGACCCAAACCTTATTTCATCCGGTGAGATTCTGACCTTCTCCACTACACATCCTAAGAGAGCCATCTAAAGATATTGAGAAAAAAAGCCAGAGGAGTAGGAGAAAAAACAGATAAGAGTATTATCACGGAAGCAAGCCTAAGATAGCATATCCTGGGAGAAATATTCAGAACTGGAATCTCCTTTCATGTGCTCCCATCTCATGCCATGCTTATTCCCATCACAGCGCTTATCACAGTGTTGTAATTGGTGCTGTTAGAGTCAGTCCCTGACTCCTGGTGACACCATGTGTTATAGAACAGAATAGCTCCATAGGGTTTTCATGGCTAAAATCTTTACAGAAGCAATTCTTAAGGCCTTTCTTCCATGGGGCCACTGGGTGAATTTGAGCTGCCAATCTTTAGTTTAGCAACCAGTTGCAAACTCTTTGCAATCTGTAACCCTGATAGAATATTAGTTCTTCAAGGCCAAGGTCTATTTTACTGACAGCATATTCTCAGCAACTAGCACAGCATATGGCACATAGTTGGTGTCTCAGTCATCTAGAAATACCACAAGTAGATGGCTTTAACAAAGAGCAGTTTATTCTCTCACAGTTGAGTAGGCTAGAAGTCCGAATTCAGGGTGTCAGCTCCAGGGGAAGGCTTTCTCTCTCTGTTGGCTCTGGAGGAAGGTCCTTGTGAAACATCAGTCTTCCCTTGGTCTGGGAGCAACTCAGTGCAGGAACCTCAGGTCCAAAGGACACACTCTGTTCCTGGCACTGCTTTCTTGGTGGTATGAGGTCCTTGTGTCTCTCTGTTCACTTCTCTCTTTTATATATTAAAAGAGACTGGCTTAAGACACTACCTAATCTTGTAGACCTCATCAGTATAACTGCCATTAATCCATCTTATTACATCATAGTGATAGGATTTATAACATATAAGGAAATCGCATCACAAGACAAAATGGTAGACAATCATACAAGAAAATCATGACCCAGCCAAACTGACAGATATTTTTGGAGGACACAATTCAATCCATGACAGTTGATGTTCAATAAATACTTTTCGAAGAATTAAAGAAATAAGTGCTTAAATAAGTGAGTGAAATGCAGCTAAGAAATCATAAGGGATGCCCCCTGGTTTTAGTAGTCAGAAATACATTAGCTGATCTCTATTTTTGTGTTTTATTCCAGGGCATATACTCATATAATTCTCACTGGTTTCACATCAGAAGGTTCAAGAATTTGCGATAAAATGAAAAGCCGATGGCCATCACCAGGGCTTCCTCCCAGAGTGATCACTATGAAGATGGACAGATGGTTCTGAATAGGGGCAAATAGGTTTTATCTGATAGTTTTGACCCAAATAGCACATAATAGAGCCATTATGTCCCTTACGAGATGGAAAGTCAAATACATTATTTCAAAATTGCAACAGCAAATAGCATTATCCTTAAGTCAAGGAAACTTTACACAATTGCAATCAACTCATGCCTTATAGTGAGCTTGAATTTTGGCTGTTATTTCCTACACATTCTGTAATCATACGCTCTCTATTTGAGGGATCATTGCAAAATGGGAAACCAGATTATTTATCATCATAAGACCCAAGTTGCTGATACAAAGGAATATTTTAATGATTGAATCCCTAGACAAATGAATGGGACAGAATCTCTGACAGATTGCTGATGGTTTACTTTTTGATTTACAAATGAGAGGAACTAGAAACAAGGAAGATTGAAAATGGAAAATATAAAAACAATCTGTAGAAAACAAGCGCCCTTCAGGATAGAGATGGGGAATTACAAGTAAATAGAGCAACAGTCCCTTGGTGGTGCAAATGGTTAACGTGTTCAGCTGTTAAATGAAAGGTTGGAAGTTCGAGTTCACCCAGATGTGCCTCATAAGAAAAGCCTAGTGATCTACTTCCAAATAATCGGCCATTGAAAACCCAATGGAGTACAGTTCTACCCTGACACACATGGAGTCTCGCTGAGCCAGAACGGATTCTACGGCAACTGCTTATACTATATTTAAGCAATTTCTGGAAGTTCCTGGGGATTGAAATTTGGCTACTCAGGGCCTGTGCAAACACAATGATGATCAGTAAAAGATCTCTCTCTAGAGGCCCTTCTTGACTTTGCCAGTTAGTACCATTTGCATACACAGGACTGTCTAAGCAAAGAAGGCATGCATAGGAAAGAAATTTGCCCTTTGTTTCTCAGCTTGCCCCCTTGGTGAGTTATGGTAAGTTGACTTTATCATTATAACATGGTAGAAAGAATATAAGCTTTGAAGTCAGAAATGCACTGTTTCAAACAGTGACCCATAGCAGCAGTATGACTTTGTAAAAGTGACCGAATTTTTTGGGTCTGAGTTTCTTCATCTGCAAAATGGAAACAATAAAGCCCATTTCACAATGTCATGAGGATCAAAATACATAGCTCACACACCTGGTGGGCAATTCAATAAATGTTCTCTCTTCCTCTCTCAACTCCTTACAAGAATTAGACTGAAAAAAGAAGCTAATCTGTCAAACAACTTGTAAGGCAGCCCTGAAATTCTGAAAACATAAAATAGATAAATCATAACATCGGATTTTTTTTTTTTTTTTCGGATAGAGTGCTTGATCACACAGAAGACACCATTGATTATAAGGCAGATCACTAAGAGAGAGAGAGAGAAAAAAGCTGCCAATTCTAATTGTACGTTGCCATTGGTTATATGAAGCATCACAATTTCAAAAGTGTTAAATCGAAAATACGCACATCATGTTGTTGTTAGGTACTGTCAGGTTGGTTCAGGCTCATAGCGACCCTATGTACAACAGAACAAAACACTGCCTGGTCCAGTGCCATCCTCACAATCATTGCCATATTTGAGCCCCTTGTTGCAGCCGCTATGTGAATTCATCTTATTGTGGATCTTCCTCTTTTTCAGTGATCCTATACCTTACCAAGCGTGGTGTCCTTCTCAAGGGACTGGTTGCTCCTGAAACATGTCCAAAGTATATGAGACAATTCTCACCATCCTCCTATCCAAGGAGCATTCTGGCTGTACTGCTTCCAAGACAGGTTTGTTCATTCTTCTTGCAGTTCAGGGAATATTCAATACTCCTCACCAACACCATAATTCAAAGGCATCAATTCTTCTTCAGTCTGCCTTGTTCATTATCCAGCTTCCGTATACATAAAAGAAAATTGAAAGCACCACAGCTTGGGTCAGACACACCTAAGTCCTCAAAGGGACACAGTTACTTTTTAACAACTTGAAGAGGTCTTTTGCAGCAGATTTGCCTAATGCAATACGTCATTTGATTTCTTGACTGCTGCTTCCATGGGCGTCGATTGTGAACCCAAGTAAAATGAAATCCTTGACAACTTCAATCTTTTCAACCTTTATCATGATGTTGCTGATTGGTCCATTTGTGAAGATTTTGGTTTTCTTTATGTTGAGGTGTAATTCATTCTGAAAGTTGTAATCTTTGATTACAGTAAGTGCTTCAAATCCTCTTCACTTTCAGCAAGCAAGGTTGTGTCATCTGCATATCAAAGTTTGTTAATAAGTCTTCCTCCAATCCTGATGTCGCATTCTTCTTCAGATAGTCCAGCTTCTCGGATTATTTGCTTAACACTCAGGTTGAATAAGTATGGTGAAAGAATACAACCATGTGGCACATCTTTCCTGATTTTAAACCACGTAGTATCTCCTTGGAAACCCTGGTGGCATAGTGGTTAAGTGCTACGGCTGCTAACCAAAGGGTCGGCAGTTCGAATCCGCCGGGCGCTCCTTGGAAACTCTGTGGGGCAGTTCTACTCTGTCCTATAGGGTCGCTATGAGTCGGAATCGACTTGACGGCACTGGGTTTGGTTTTTTGGTTTAGTATCTCCTTGTTCTGTTCAAACAACTGCTTCTTTGTCTATGTCAGGTTCCACCTGAGCACAATGAAATTCCCATTCTTCAAAAAGTTACCCATAACTTGTTATGATCCACAGAGTCAAATACCTCTGCATAGTCAATAAAACACACCAGAACATCTTTCTGGTATTCTCTGCTTTCAGCCAAGGTCCATCTGGCATCAGCAATGATATCCTTCATTCTATGTCCTCTTTTAAATCTGGTTTGAATTTCTGGCAGTTCCCTGTTGACATCCTGCTCCAATCATTTTTGAATCATCTTCAGCATAATTTTACTTGCATGTGACATTAATGATATTATTCAATATTTTTCAAATTCTGTTGGATCACCTTTCTTTGGAATGGACACAAATTAGGATCTCTTCCAGTCAGTTGTCCAGATTGCTCTCTTCCAAATTTCTTGGCATAAACAAATGAGTGCTTCCAGCATTGCATCTGTTTGTTGAAACATCTCAATTGGTATTCCATCAATCCCTGCAGCCTTATTTTAAGCTAATGCCTTCAGTGTGACTTGACTTCTTCCTACAATACCATCAGTTCTTGATCTTATGCTATCTCCTGAAATGGTTGAACATCGACCACTTCTTTTTGGAACAGTGATGCTGTGTGTTCCTTCCTTCTTTTGATGCTTCCTACATCATTCAATATCTTGGCCATAGAATCATTCCAATCCTTGCAACTCAAGGCTTGGATTTTTTCTTCAGTTCTTTCAGCTCGAGAAATGTCAAGGGTGTTCTTCCCTTTCGGTTTTCTGATTCCAGACCTTTGCACATTTCATTATAATACTTTACTTTGTCTCCCTGAGCCACCCTTTGAAATTTTCTGTTCAGCTCTTTTACTTCATTACTTCTTCCATTCACTTCAGCTACTCTACTTTCAAGAGCAAGCTTCAGAGTCTCTTCTGACATCCATTTTGGTCTTTTCTTTCTTTCCTGTCTTTTTATATGTTTTTATATATGATGTCCTTGATGTTATTCCACAACTTGTCTTGTCTTCAGTCATTAGTATTCAATTTGTCAAATCTATTCCCAAAATGGTCTCTAAATTCAGGTGAGATATACTCATGGTTGGATTTTGGCTCTCATGGACTTGTTTTAATTTTCTTCAGCTTCAACTTGAACTTGCACATGACCAACTGACGGTCTGTTCTACAGCCAGCCCTAGCCTTGTTCTGACGATATTGAGCTTCTCCATCATCTCTTTCCACAGATGTAATTGATTTGATTCCTGTGTATTCCATCTGGCAAAGTCCATGTGTATAGTTGTTGTTTATGTTGTTGAAAAACAGCATTTCCAATAGTAAGTGGTTGGTCTTCCAAAATTCTATCACGAGATCTCCAGCGTCATTTCTATCACCAAGGCTATACTTTCCAAGTACTGATGGTTCTTCTTTGTTTCCCACTTTCACGTTCTGATCACCAGTAATTATCAATGCATCTTGATTGCATGTTTGATCAATTTCAGACTCCAAAAGCTGGTAAAAACCTTCAATTTCTTCCTCGTTAGCATTAGTAGTTGGTGGGTAATTTGAATAACAGTCATATTAACTGGTCTTCCTTGTTAATGTCCAGAGGATAATATCCATATGCCTACGAGGATAACCAGTTCATGAAATCCAGTAAGTGTCTAGAATTCTAGAAAACCTCGAAGATACAACAGCAGCAAAAACCAGGAAACAAAGAGACCCATATTTTCCTCTGGGGCTCAATCTTTTTATCTTGACAGAAAAAAAAAAAAACAAAAAAAAAAACACCTCACAAAAGTGTTGGTCGGAGTTAGGTAATTGCTCCACTGGGAGTTCCTTTAAATACCAGTTTACCCAATTTATACCAGTGACTGGATCTGTGGAAATAGTGTTTGAGGGAAAGGCATATGGAAGAAGGAAAGAGCATTCTAGAAGTTTTTACCACACCTTTTCAAAAATCATATTCCCTCCTTTTTTTTAATGTCCATCTTACACTTTTTTTTTTATATTTGAGTTTAACTATTCAACATGCTTGGTTCTAAATCTCAAAGGGCACTAAATGGTAGCTCTCTAGGCTTGTAGAGACTAGGCTTGTAGAG
Organism: Loxodonta africana; assembly: GCF_030014295.1. NCBI lineage: Eukaryota > Metazoa > Chordata > Mammalia > Proboscidea > Elephantidae > Loxodonta > Loxodonta africana. The sequence continues at coordinate 71,987,697 of NC_087346.1, read as the reverse complement.
ACACTAATGTGGCACTCCCTTGATCACTTAGTTATGTAAGCTACAGTGACATTTAGTGGTAGTTCCCTCAAACTGCAACTGCAACTAAGTAGCCCAAAGGACAGGACAATTGCTTGGATAGAATGACTCAGCGAAGTTCTCCTTTATCACATTGTGAGTGATGTCACTATAATCTTGACTGACAGAGCATGCAAAGAGTTCTTGTGGAGTTTGCTCTAGAGGTGGTAGCAGCTAACATCATGGCAATCTTCTATTTTATATAGTTTGGAATTTTCTACATATCCTCTACTTCATAGGAAACCCTGGTGGTGTAGTGGTTAAGTGCTATGGGTGCTAACCAAAACGCTGGCAGTTCGAATCCACCAAGCGCTCCTTGGAAACTCTATGGAGCAGTTCTGCTCTGTCCTATAGGGTCTCTATGAGTCGAAATCGGCTCGATGGCAACAGGTTAGGTTTCTACTCCATAATAAAATCATAGCATTTGAAGGAACCCTAGGGTTTATCTAATCCAATTCTCTCATTTGCGGACTATGAAACTGTGATCCATAAAGGCTAGACTAAAACCAGGGTAGACCCAGGCTAATGCCTTCAGTGCGACTTGACTTCTTCCTACAATACCATCAGTTCTTGATCTTACGCTACCTCCTGAAACGGTTGAACATTGAACCACACCTTCCAATTCAGAGTTCTTTGCTTCTTCAATTAAATTACTTTACTACTCATAAAATGCAGATCAGAGTACTGGCTGTACATATTTTCAGCACTCATTCATTCAGTCCTTGATTTGTGTTCAAGTGAATTAAAAGGATAGAATATGGTTCTATTGGAAAGTTTAATATGAATTAGAGATTGGTACATAAAAAATTCAATTCCAACAGAATGCAGAAATTATCAAACAATATCATGAATATCACATGCAAGTAAAATTTTGCTGAAGATCATTCAAATGCAGTTGCAGCAGCACATCAACCAGGAACTGCCAGAAATTCAAGCCTGATTCACAAGAGGACGTGAAACGTGAGATATCATTGCTTACATCAGATGGATATAGGCCGAAGCAGAGAATACCAGAAAGAAACTTACCTGTGTTTTATTGACTATGCAAAGTCATTTGATTGTGTGGATCATGAGAAATTACGCATAACATCGCAAAGGATGAGAATTCCAGAACACTTAACAGTGCTCATGAGGAACCTGTACATAGACTAAGAAAGAGGCAGTCATCCCAACAGAACAAGGGGATACTATGGGGTTTAAAATCAGGAAAGGTGTGTATAGGGTTGTATATTTCACCGTACTTAATCTGTATGCTGAGCAAGGAAGCTGGACTATATGAAGAAAAACAGGGCATCAGGATTGGAGGAAAACTAATTAACAACCTGCAATATGCAGATAACACAACACTAATGAAAGCAAAGAGAACTTGAAGCACTTACTTATGAAGATCAAAGACTATAGCCTTCAGTATGGATTATACCTCAACATAAAGAAAACAAAAATCCTCACAACTGGACCAATAAGCAAAATCATGATAAATGGAGAAAATATTAAAGTTGTGAAGGATTTCACTTTACTTGGATCCACAATCAACACCCATGGAAGCAGCAGCCAAGAAATCAAACAACGTAATGCATTGAGGAAATATGCTGCAAAAGACCTCTTTCAAGTATTAAAAAGCAAAGATGTCACTTTCAGGACTAAGGTACACTTGACCCAGCCATGGTATTTTCAACCATCTCATATGCAGGTGAAAGCTGGACAATGAATAAGTAGATCAAAGAATTGATGCCTTTGATTTACGGTGTTGGTGAAGAATATTGAATATTCCATAGACCGCAAGAAGGATTAACAAATGTGTCTTGCAAGAAGTACAGCCAGAATGCTCCTTAGAAGCAAGGATGGTGGGACTTTGTTTCATGTGCTTTGGACATGTTATCGGGAAGGATCAGTCCCTGGAAAAGGATGTCACGCTTGGTAAAGTAGAAGGTCAGCAAAAGAGCAGAAGACCCTGGACAAGATGGATTGACACAGTGGCTGCAACAATGGGCACAAGCATACCAACGATTTTGGGGAGGGCGCATGACAGGGCAGTGCTGTACATGGGGTCACTGTGAGTTGGAACCAATGGCACCTAACAACAACATAAAAAAAAAGTCAATGAAAACTAATAATTAACAATTTACATACCTCCTACTACCTTATGAGAAAGGAGCCCTGGTGGTGCAACATTTAAGCACTTGGCTGCTAAGTGAAACATTACCAGTGCAAACCCACTCAGTGGCTCTTCAGGAGAAAGACCTGGTGATCTCCTTCTGTAAAGATTACAGCCTAGAAAACCCTACAGGACACTTCTACTCTGCTGCATGGTGTCAACCTGAGTCAGTATCGAATCAATAGCACCCAACAACAACAGCAATAACAACCCTGTGAGATAGGTACAGTTATTCCCACTTTACAGATGTGGAAATTAAGGCACAGAGAGTTTCTGGTAATTACTCCAAAGAAAACTAAAAACTACATGGGAAAGTAAATGCAATCATAATATACTCGGCTATAAATGATAGTAAGATAGGCACAAAAATGTAAGCCAAAAGTTTAGAAAATAACCATATTTAGAAGACGAGAGAGAAAATTGTGTTGGGAAGTGGGCAGTGGGGCACAGGGAAATTGTGAATGTAAGAAAGCTATAACATCAGTTTCTGTACTAAGTATTAATAGGAAGTATCTCAATCATCTGGTGCTGCTATAACAGAAATACCACAAGCGGATAGCTTTAACAAAGAGAAATTTATTCTCTCACAGTCTAGGAGGCTAGAAGTCAGGGTTCCAGCTCCAGAGGAAGGCTTTCTCTCTCTGCCGGCTCTGGGGGAAGGTCCTTGTCACAATCTTCTCCTGGTCTAGGAGCTTCTCAGCTCAGGGAACCCAGGCCCAAAGGATGCATTCCTCTCCTGGTTCTTCACTCGTGGTGGTGTGAGGTCCCTCTCTTCTCTGCTTGATTCTTTTATAACTCAAAAGAGATAGACTCAAAATACAGCCTAATCCTGTAGATTGAGTCCCGCCTGATTAACATAACTGCCTCTAATCCTGCCTCATTAACATCATAGAGGTAGGATTTATAACACATAGGAAAATCACATCAGATCACAAAATGGTAGACAACCAGTCAATACTGGGAATCATGGCCTAGCCAAGCTGACACACATTTTGGGGGGACATGATTCAATCCATGACAGAAAGTATCTAAAAATTAAAACAAAAGTAACAATTTAAACATAGAGATGTGAAGACAAATCCAGAAGAGAAAGTTAAGAGAGTTGAAGTGGTTGCCTGTGGCGAGAAGATAGGAAAGGTGTGAAGACTAAAATGCAGTGCTGCTATTTTGAAGTATAATAAGGCTTATCAAATGGACTCTTTAAAACATGTGCATTTATAATAGGACAAAAATAAAACCAAATTCAAAAACTAGGATGTATACTTTGGAAAAGCTTAATAAAGGCAAGTCACTAAAAAAATATTGTTTCAAGATATGTGTAATAAAGCACAACTTTTATAAGCCTGGAGGGTGCAGGGAGAAATCTAGATTTGTGCACTCAGATGTTTCACAAGTATCACTAAAGAAATTGAAACAAGACGTTTTCCACAATGTGGTTTGCACAAGATGTAAAACACCAACCAGAGGACCCATATTCAAATAAAGGCCATGATAAGATCAGCAAATAAATGCATATTTATATATTTTAAGTTGAAATAGAATATTTGTGGATGTAGGTATCATTTTTTATGATTCTTCCCTTTAACTGAATTTTTAAATTACAGCAAACAGTTTCCAATGGTGTTAGTGTAGCAGCCGATGCCATGGTGCACAGCCGAGAGCCCCTCTTCAGGACTAAGGCACTCAGTTCCCCACCTGCTGGGAGTGTTGGCAGCTGATGGCTCTCAGCTGATTACTCTTCAGTAATGGCACTCAGCTAAAAAGTGCCACCTAGCTCAAGGTCACCAGCCATATCCAACAATTGGTCAACATGGTGTTACAGAAGCCTGGCCCTCTTGACTCAGAATTGTCTGGATGGTAACAAAACTGCCTCTTGACTCAAGATGGAACAACTCTGAAGAGTTGTCCCAGCTCCAGAACTCTTCAGGGATCTGCTTCCTTCCCCTCCTTTCCACAGCTGCTGATCCCATCCGAACAGCACTGCCCAATAAACTTCTTGCACAAAAATCTTCACATGTGCCTATCTAGGGAATCTGACACAGACAGTCAGATACAGGGCCTTTTCCTGTTCTACTAAATACAGTGCTATCATTATTCTGGTTTAAGAGACTTTAAAGATGAATGAAGTCCCTTGACTGATTACCTTCCTTTATTTCCCGTTTCAGAGAGTTGTAAATGGTACATACCATGTGCACTGATCTTATTTTACAGAGCTGATTAATACTTACCTTCAAGATAATTTAATATTTGTTCGAAGGTCTACCATGCTATGTACAGTGAAGTGTGAGGGGGGGAGGGCAGAGAAGGATATTCAATGAAAATATAAATAAGACATTTTTTTCTTTCTCAATGAGTTTTTAGTTTAGTAGATCAAAATGTACAATAATTACTGTACAAACTAAAATGTGACAAAGAAGGAAAAAGTGGTATGGAATTTTGGAGAGAAGACAATTTTATTAGTTCAGGGTTTGGTTGGTGGTAGAGAGGTGGAGGGAGGGGATGCAGGTTTTGTAAAAATCCCCTACTTAACCTATTCAAGACCAAGAAAGAATCTGAGTCAGTCCTTCCAAACTGGGTTGAAGTTTGACAGGTGAAAAAGGCAGAAAAGCAATTTCAGATGGGAACACTGGATATGCAAAAAGGATTAGTGAAGCCAGTGCTTGAGAGGAGAGGGGTGGTTTTCATGAAATAAATGAGACTTCTAGTTCACTCTAGTTCACAGGTAATGAGATAGTTTGATGATTCGTGAATATGGAAGTGATAGGCAGTTCAGACTTGTGCTTTAGGAAGAATTACCAGGCATCAGTGTAAATTCTCCAGAGAGGTTGTATTCCTGAAACTACAGTCATACCACCTGCCTTGAGCTACCTCTTCTTCTGTTCCACCCACCAAATCAGACACCACAGGATAAGGAGAATAGTTTTGACCAAGACAGAGCTCATCACATATCTTTGGATATGTCACGAGGGGTGCCTGTGACCGCCCCTTGGGTTACAGGACCCTGGGCAGCCATGAGGCCCGCACCCACTCTGAATGACTTTGCTTTTCCACTGATCTACCACCAGAATCCCAGAGGATTCTAAATCAAACCTCTTCTAAGGAGTTGCTGTTAACATATTATTCTATTATTGTTAAAAAGCTATAGTCTCTCTAAAAAAAAAAAAAAAAAAGGTTTTAAACTTTTTCATCAGCTAAATTTTCTACGAAGTTATCTTTTGGTGTTCCCAAAAAGAAAAATATTTTTATTATCATAAAATATTTTTTCATAGAGATTATTTTACGTTTGACTATATTTCTAAATTTGTTTTATTTAAAGATCCTCACAATTTAAGTTCATGAAAGCAATTTAATTCTCTCCTGATATACATTCTTATTCACCACCCTCTTTTTTACTTTACATGTATACTTGTTGTTGTTAGCTGCTGTTGAGTCGCCCCCAACTCGTGATGACCCCATGCACAACAGCAATCAGACCGTTCTGATCCATAGGGTTCTCATTGGCTGATTTTTTTAAGTAGTCTTTCTTAGTCTGAGGCTCCACTGAAACCCGGTCAGCATCACAGCAACATGCAAGCCTCCACTGACAGACAAATAGTGGCTGCTCTTGAGCGCATTAGCTGAGAATTGAACCCAGGTCTCCTACATGGAAGACGAGAATTCTACCATTGAACAGCCACTGCCCTCACACTTCTACTTACTTTGGCCTAAAACCTATAGACTGTAGGAAAACCATGTTTTGATTCTGTTTTCTAGGTAATGAAGATGGGACATTGTATCCTCTTTCATTCTCGATACTTAGTGGCCTAATTCCAGGAATCGTTGTTTGTTTTTAAGAAAATTCCTGAGCATTTTTTAAAAAGTCATAGTCATATTTATTACATGAAGACCTAATGTTTGTAACTTTAGACTTGATATAACTTACACTTATATAATGATACTCCCTAAATAAACTTTTTCTATCTTCAAGTGGGCTTTTCTTAAACATAAACTAACCAGTAAACATCTCAGTCCATCGCATGGTACTGCTGTCAGCTGGCCATCAGCTCACTTTCAACAGGGACACCATCTGCACCTGTGCTGCAATATCTTTTTTGTGTAATTATTTAAAAATTTTATTTCCTTTTGCAACCTCTCCTTTTTTTATCAAAATGAAACAAAAATCAATTAATTCCTATGCTAAAAGTAATAAGAAACATAAACCCATAAAAACCCATTGCCGTCGAGTCAATTCCAACTCATAGCAACCCTATAGGACAGAGTAGAACTACCCCATAGAGTTTCCAGGAGTGCTTGGTAGATTTGAACCACCAACATTTTGGTTAGCAGACATAGCTCTTGACCACTATGCTACCAGGGTCTCCAATAAGAAATGTAGATCTAATTAAATTTTAATATAAAACAGCAAAAAAGAAGCAAATTCTTAGCTCTACCAAAAAATGGCAAATCCTAATTTTCAGTCAGTATATCATAGGACTTAAGTGGGTATTGCGCGAGGAAAAAAAAAAAAAGAAATTAAATAGCCTGCGTGAAATGAGATAAATATATCAATGCAAATAATGCCTAAAGAGAACGAGTAATTAGGATTTTATGTCTGAGCTCTCTGTCACTAGCTCTCTATCCTACCTCATGGCACCTTGACACCACTCAAGTCGATTAATCATCATTGATGCATTCGTCTTTCCTGCACATTTTCAAGAATGCATCAGGTCTGCAAGTAGGTGATCATTCTAATTCAGAGCTAATCTTATTTTAACATAGCAATACAGGCAGGGAACATGATTTGCAAGAAGGTACCTATGTCATAAAAACACATGACTAAATCATAAAAGCACATGACTAGGTACTAAAAAATAAAAGCTATAGTTATTTGGAGTTTATAGCAAACTTCATTGACTCTGCTAGTGCAAACAGAATTTATAACCGCAGAAAAAATTAAACAAGACACATAAGTCACTCCTCCATGTGCCTTTCTATAAAAACCTGGAATAAACAAGACAAAAATGGAGACCTAGAGAAACAATGCCAAATGCAATTGAATGATTAAATACATATGCACTCAAGAGGGACACTAATCTATTCAAAACATGGAACAAGTAGCAAGAAGATTGGACCAGGTTCGAGCTTGGTGACGGAGCTGTCCAGCTCGCAGCTCTTCATGCCAAAGTTGCAGATTTTGCTCTTGTGTTGGAAATCTCCCCACTTTGCACCAAGGAAGTATCAAGGACTTTTAAACAATTACTTCAGTGAAGAAAGCATCCTGTTGCTGTCCAAACTCTCCAACTTTACAGAGAGGTTCACCACATTCGGCAAGAAACTTGTTATAAGATGATAATGTGGTTATCAATTTCACATCTTCACATCCATTTATTCCCACCAGCCTCTGCACTCCTAGTACTTAGAAAGGAGTTTTCAAACCTGACCATGAGAAGTGTACTGAACCTCCTAAACTATCCAATGACACAGAGTTTTAGTTCCTTAAGCAACCGAAAACACAAGGAGCACTCTACCAATTCTCTCTTTCGAAATAACTGATTATTTCACTTAGAAAGTAATACAGAGGAGCAGATAGGCTGCATTCAAATGCAATTCTTACTAGATGGATAAAGGAAAGAAATTATCATTCGGTTATAACTATTTGTAGAGAAATTAATTATAAAAGGAAATAAAAACAAAATGGGTAAAAATAGGACTTCATGTGTTCTCCAAGGAAGCACCTTTGTCTTGGATTATTGTCAACTCCCAATGTCCAACTCTGCGCCAGGTTTGTTTATGGGGGCTGGCCAGGAAAACCTTCTTCGGTGCCAAGCTTCTCCGGCCAAATATCAGCATGGGGACATCCCTATGTGTTGGTAATCTCTAGCTAATTTACCAGCAGTCCAGAAACTCCACATTTAGTCAGAATGGCTCATCTCTGCTTCCAACCAAAACAAAGCCACAAACTTACCATATCAACTATCTACTGGCAGGTCTTCAATGTGAAGTTCTATGAATGACCGTGACCCACATCCTCAGAGGGTCCATGGGTTTTACAGACCAGGGAAAGGTTTGGGCTTATTCCATAGTTCAGCATACATCTGTCTGACTGCACAGTGGGACACAAGTCTTGCCAAATACCCTGGCAGTCTTCACCCTGGCTTTCAGAAGAGTAAAAACCATGGAGCCATTTTAAGCAACCTGCCAAGACAATAAATTGGTACATCTCTCAAACAATTTCTTAACTCAGAATGAAAATAGACTTGGGTAATTTCCCAATCCTCAGTAATTCAACACAATATATTAATAAATTCTTTAAATATATGTGGAAGGAAGAATGAGAGACTAAAATCTCACAGGCAGAGATAGAGAAACTACGCACCCACATGCTACATAATACTTGTTCATAAGGTAGGCTGAATATATCAAAGTGACAAAGTATTTTTTTTTCCTGTTTAAATGACAAAATAATGATAAAAATTCTAGTCTCTTTGAATCTCTTTCTCACTCTCAGTACATTTTCACACATTGCCTAGAACAATGCCTGTACAAAGTAAGTACTCAATAAGTATAATACATGTGAATGAACACATAAACAAATCATTTTGGTCTCTGGAAGGAGCCCAAGGCTCTCTCCCATTCTTTTGCTCCCACTATTAAGGACAGCTGGGCAAGGACAGTATTGGGCCACAGAAGGTAAAGGTTTTGGTATAACTTGAATAAAGGTTAAAACTGAAGCATTTCCTTTGGATTTGGTAATTTGGAGTCCTATCTTCTTTTTGGATTCTCTCTCCTGCCCTTCTTCCTTTCCCACTCTGCCCACAGCAGGTGGGAGGAAAGGAGTGCCATTCTTCTCCTCCTTCTGCTCACATTGCCTCCACATTTCCTCCTTAGAAAGGCAAACTGAAACCAGGGTTAGTCCCAAGAGTAACAAGGCCTGTAGAGACAGCCTTAGATCTTTTGTGCTAGGCCAGCCAGAGACATTCGTCCTTCCCCTTTAGTTGCCTATCCTTGCTCCTCCTGGTCACCAGGATGGAAACAGCTAGAAAACCAATGATACAGTATGAGACTTAAGAAAAGAGGGTGAAGCGGCAGCAAGGCATGTTTTCAACCTGAGCTGCAGACCTACTTTGGGGAAAGATGCTTTTACAGCTCCTACATAGTCCAGTCCAGGAGACCAGGAGACCACAGGATGGTGTGTGACCAAAACCCCAGATAATAAGGAAAATGCATGTCTAGCCTTGTATTTTGTAGTATATCCCTTTACAGACGCTGCACTGGTTGTAAATGACAAGTTAAGGATTTAAAGAGCTTGATGATAGTCAAAATCATCTTGACCTGATTAATGCATAAATATATAGACTAGGAAGAACTGCTTCCAATAATTGGGATTAATCTATCACTGCTTCAGAAGACTCCAGAGTGGTAAGAATCACTGAACATATATAAACATCACTGTGAAACTGTGTAGGGTGAAAGGGGGGAGAGGGTGAGAGTTGATCTCGCTTGAGGGCCTGAGATCAAGACGACAGTCTCTGAACGAGCAGCAGCATAAAGTTTATTCACATCCTCAAGAATCACCCTAGTCACCTACGACCCAAGTGAACTTCGCCATTAGTAGGGGCAGAACCTAGAAGCAGTCCTCAGAAGGCTTCCAACCTCGTTATAATTACAGTCACTTGCAGATCAGTCTTGGTCAATTACCTGCCTTACTCTGGTACACCTCACCATTCATTAGTGACAGTTAGTTGCTAATATTTTCATGATATTTCTACCGAAAACTCGGTTCCCTCTATTTATTTTGACTACAGAAAAGTGCATAGGTGCCAAATCTTTTAACTCCACTGCCTTTTTTAGGCCAAGGAGCCCTGGTGGTGCAGTGGTTAAGCTCTCAGCTGCTAACTGAAAGGTCAACGGTTTGAACCTACCAGCTGCAGTCTGCTTCTGTCAAAATTAAACCTGTTGCTGTCGAGTCGATTTCAATTCACAGCAACCCTATAGGACAGAGTAAAAGTGCCCCATAGGGTTTCCAAAGAGCAGCTGGTGAATTTAAACTGCTGACCTTCTGGTTTTTGGGGACCTTTTGGTTAGCAGCCAAGCTCTTAACTGCTGCACCACCAGGGCTTCCTGTAAAGATCATAGCCTTGGAAACCCTACGGGGCAGCTCTACTCTGTCCTACAGATTCACTATGAGTCACGATCGATTTGACAGCAACTGGTTTGGTTTTTGGTTTCGAAGTTTTTTAGAGAAGGCTGAAGAAGGCCCAAAGCTTATATGAGCTGAAGAATGATTAGTACTTTCTGTCAGGGAATAAGCTGTTCAAGGATTTAGGCAGGGCCGCTGGAGCAGAAGACATTCAGACTCTTTATAATCCTGGTTTTTGTTGCACTTTCGTTATTTTATTTGAAAAGAATTCTCCAAACATTAGAGTCATTAAAAAAAAAAAAAGTTACAATACAAGCTATTTTGCATCATTTCTTAATTTGGATTGTCTCGTGCTAAAGTTAACCATAACTCAGAACTGCTCAACTTCTAACATCTTTAACCGTAATGTAATAATCTATGGCCACAATCACCTACCCATCCAGCTTCATTATTTGATTTCTCCAAGCTATTCCTCTTCTTTCACATTTCTCAAAACTCCCAAATGTATATTTCCATCCATTTTCAACTATGAAAAATATCTCAGGAATGCTGAGCTCTGCCATTTTGTTAATATATTGAGTTCTGCTCTCCATCTAGGATAGATGGAGGTGGAGTGGGCATATACCTTCTAACCTGATGATGTCTGCGAAACATGGGAACAGAGATAAGTGGAGATGGACTCAGGTAAGTCAGGTTGGATGGGGTGGGCACTGGATTGGAAACATGCTTCTGCACCTACACTGATAAAACAATGACCCCCAAATTAGTGTAGTCATAACATTTCCTCTTCAGCTACTTTGCCAGAAAAACAGGTTTTTGTGTCCAGGACAATTACTAGTCTTGGTTTTGTGTTGCGTTGATTTGAGGTACAGCATAAATTGGAGAACAGGAGGCGTCCAAACAGCTAATGTGATTTGCATTAGAGGAGAAGAGATCCAGAAATGCAGGGAAGACAACAAGGACAAAACTCAACGTGCTTTGTTTTGTGGTGAAGAAGTTCTTTAAGAAAAGAAGTTATGGGAGCAACTGCTATGTAACGTGAGATATACTGTTTCATTGAATCAAAGAAAGGCTATTGTTCATCAGGGAATATTATTATTTTATTTACTGATAAAATGTGGAATTCAATGAAAGTAAGATGAGGAAAGGGTTTTTACACACTTTGCTCTGTTTATATATTACAGCAGGGTTGGTATGATAAGGGTCAGAAGACTCAATCTGACCATGTTGTCAGTTGCCGTTGTATTGATTCCAGCTTCCAACTCATGACAACAAGGAATACATCCTAATCCAGATTAGGCATTTTTGAGACAATTAAAATTGGTTTTTAGGGCTTTTTAATGGGATATTGGGCAGGTGATTTTTTATTTGCTTGTTTGCTTTTAAGAGACAAAGTGCAGGATTTTACTTAAAGGCAGCTCAGCTTTATATAGTTAATTTAACTGCCAAGAACCCTTCTTAACATTAAAATATACAGACTCTTCAGATGTTCCTTCCTGTACCCCTTACTGGTACCAAGTTGATAAGGAAGGAATAGGGAGGCCAAATAAATGATAATAGCTAATATTTTAGAATAGTTTGATCTCAGTTTTTTTAATGAATTCATTTAGTCTTCATAAAAATTCTGTAAGATAGATACAATATATTATCTCTACCGAGGCACAAAAAGTTTAAGTAACTTTCCAAGCTTATATAGTGTCATTGTGAGTTGGAATTGACTGGACGGCATACAACAACAATATAATCAGTAAGTAGCAGAACTGGGGTTCACATCCAGGTGGTCAGGATCTATGTCTATGCTCTTATCTACAATATTCTACTGTCTCTCATGCTTTTAAGGTATAGTACATATTTTTCCATATATAGAAGCCGTTTATTATTCTTCCACATGAATGAAGCCATTCACACTATGCCTTTATGCAGTATACTTCAGCCAGTAGCAATATACACCCAGAAGCCTGAAATAATGAAGAAAGCAACTACTCCATTGAAACATGCAGAGATTTTCAAAAATGTTATTAGACAAAGTGAAGATTGAATTTCTGATAACGATACATATTTAAGATAGAGACTAAGAGGCAAGTAAATATAATCAAGAAACACAGTTTGAGCTATTTAAAGAAAAAAATTAAGGCTAAAAGACACTGGTAAAAAAGTTGCAAATATTGAAGAAGATTGTGTTCATTTTGACAGTAAATTATGCAAATAATATGCAAACAATGCAAATTGGTATAAGATAGAGAGAGAAAAGCTGTGGTTGTTTTTCCTTTCTTAAAGCCTTATGTAAACACCTTCTGAAATAAACAGTGAAGGGTGTTAAATGTGAATTTCATGACTATATGATTTTCTAGGTACAATAAAGTCTAGTACATAGAAAATTTACCTAATCACATTTTTAAAAATGTGAATGCTAAAGAAAAATCTGTGATCCTTTTGTCGCTACGGTTATTAAAAATATATATTCTTAAATACCATCTTGGTGGTGAGGAAACCCTGGTGGTATAGTGGTTAGAGCTATACCTGCTAACCAAAAGGTCAGCAGTTCAAATCCACCAGGTGCTCCTTGGAAATCCTATGGGGCAGTTCTGCTCTGTCCTACAGGGTTGTTATGAGTTGGCATCGACTCGATGGCAATGGGTTTGGGTTTATTTTTCTTTCTTGGTGGCTCAGTGGTTAAGAGCTCAGGTGCTAACCAAAAGGTTAGCAGTTCGAATCCACCAGCTGCTCCTTGGAAACACTATGGGGCAGTTCTTCTCTGTCCTATAGGGTAGCCAGGAGTTGGAATCGACTCAATGGCAACAGGTTTGGTTTTGCTTTGGTTTTAGGACTCTTTCTCCTTCTAGATCTCTAGCCTCCATAAAGTGTATCATCTCCTGTTTGCATTGGTGTTGAAAAGCAGAAATGTCACATCATAAGTCAAATATGTGACATCAGAATTGGTGTTGTGGAAGAAAAAAATTAATCACAGACATCTTACTTTGATTTTAAGGGATTTTTCTTACCCATGAAACAAAAAATTAACCTTAAAAAAGCCTAATTCAAACTGCAAATGTATTGACTGATTTTTTTTCACCAGAAACTGCTCTGCAGCACTGTAAATTTGCCTCTTCTGGCTAGAAAATCGTAGTCAACGACAAGACCATTACCTTGGGATTTAATGAAAAAGATTGCGGGCTTCCTCAATTTTAATTTCAAGAGGTCTCATAGCTACAAACGAGTAAAGAGCCAAATTTTCAAGAGCTACTTTTTAATGTTGTTAAGTACTTAGTCACCATGGAAACTTGTATTCGTTTAAAAATATATGTATTTTAGCTTCTGTGAAACTCTAATTCTCTGGAGCTTTTCTTTTTCTTCCTTCATGCAGGGAGACTTGTGCTCCTCCAACTTGCAAATTGTTTATTAAATTATGAACCAATCAAATGTTATATTATTGTTTTGAGCTAATTCAAAAGTTTATTTTTATCAATTGTAACTAGCCGCTTCGTTTTAGAAAGGAATGATCTCCCTGCATGCACGTAAAATAACTGCTCAGAATAAACCTTATGTTTCAATTTCTTTTTTTCATTATTTTTAACAATATCATAAGGGTTAGAAGACTCAGTCTGACCATGAATATATTCAAATCCCTATATCAATCAACTGGATTAAAACAAATGAATGCACAAGATAAAATTCCAAGTATTTGATTCTCTGAGGCCATTTGTTCTAACTAACTTCTCTGTTGCACAACAACTGTTTGACACCGTACTGTTCGGACTTTGGATAAAGACCATTACATCAAAAAGCCTATTCTTCAACGTATTCCAGTAACACAGAACACCTTCTCCACTGCCTTTTCTTTTGAGTGTATAATCCTTGAGATAAATGAAAAATAACTTCCCAAAATAAAAGGAAATAGAAAAGTAGATGCATAGAATATGTGATGAGCATGAAGAAAGCTAATTAAAAGTCCAGAAAGATTTGTCAGCAACTTTTTTAGAAAGAAAATATACTAAAAGATTGAGATACAAAGATAAAACATGATTTCTGCCTTAAAGCTTTTCAGATTTTTTAATTCAATTGGAGCCCATGATATAAAATTTCAGTATTATCAAAGCACAAAAATAGTGTTGAGGAGGTCCTAGAAGAGGCCCAACAATCCTCTACAAAGCAAAGCAAATGATCCTATTCCTAGGAAATAAAATACGTTCTACTCTCCAGAAGACAGGTGTAGTGAGGAAGGAAACTGAATCTGTACTGGAGAGAGTTTCTTCAACCGTCTCATTGGTCAAGTGAGGAAACGGAAAGAAACCAAAGTCAAGAGAAGTCAAGCAACTTTCTCAAAATCACGTAGGTACTTAATGACACTGTAATGGGACCTAGTTCTCCTGATTCCTATTATTATACCAAGTAATTTTTATTAAAGAATTTTAATTATTTATGTTTTCCTAGCCCTGGTGGCACAAACAGTTTAGTGCTCAGCTGCTAACCAAAAAGATGGCAGTTCGAACACACCCAGAGGTTCCACAGAAGAAAGGCCTGGCAATCTACTTCTGTAAAGATTCCAAAACCAAACCAAACCTGTTGCCATCAAGTCAATTCTGACTCACAGCAACTAACAGGACAAAGTAGAACTGCCCCGTAGGGTTTTCAAGGCTCTGTATCTTTATGGAAGTAGATTGCCACATCTTTCTCCTGCAGAGTATCTGATGCATTTGAACCACTGACCTTTCAGTTACCAGGCGAGTGCTTAATCACTGCACCACCAGGGCTCCTCTGTAAAGATTACAGCCAAGAAAATTCTATGAGGCAATGCTACTCTGCCACATGAGGTGGCTATGAGTCAGAATCGATTTGATAGCACCTAACAACAATGACAATGATGACAATGATAGACTCAATTTATTATAATTAGTTGGCTGCTGACTACATGCTCCATTAAAGTCAGCAAGTAACATCGTCTCATGGATTGCTTCCAGAGTGATCTTCCCAAAATATAACATTGATCATGCCACTCTCCTGCTTTAAAATCATTTCACCCCCAAGAAAAAAATCCAAATCCTTCGCATAGAATGTAGGTTCTGTCACAGCATAATTCTCCCGCCTAGACTTATAGATCTCCCAACTCATACCTTATATTCCAGAAATACCAAGCCACTTGTAGCTCCCAAAATGGGAGACTATTTGACACCTCTTTGCTTTGCATAAGCTCCTTTCTCCACCTGAAATGTTCTTCTCCTTCTTGTTTTCAAGAACTCCTACTCATCCATCAAAACACATCTCTTTCCTAAAGGCCACCCACTGCATCTGTCAAGATGGAATTAATCACAGCCTCCCTGTACTTCCAACACTCCTGTGTTACTGAACTAATCACACTGTTTAATGATTATCTCTTTCTATATTTCTCTCTCTGCTAGACTGTGATCTCTCAAGGGCAGAAGAGTCCAGCTTTGCCTCTTTACATCCCCAGCTGCTAGGACATAATAAATATTTCCTGAATAAATGAATAGGATGAGGATGAAAACTGGTGTGATTATATCTTTCTCCTTTGTTTATATCAAGGAGCCCTGGTGGTGCAGTGGTTAAAGCACTTGACTGCTAGCCAAAAGGTTGGCAGTTTGAAAACACCACAGGCTCTGTGGGAGAAAGAAGTGGCAGTCTGCCTCTGCAGGGATTTACAGCCTTGGAAACCCTATGGGGTTGCTATAAGTTAGAATCAACTTGATGGCACTGGGTTTTGGGTTTTTGTTTATATCAGAGAGGCCTAGTTCAAAATACTATTGAAACAGTCAAGAAGACGTGGTAAAGCTAAAGATTAACATTTTCAATTATTGTTTCAAATTAGCAGAAAAATATTTAAAAACCGATTGTGGAAAAGGGATTGTAGCACAGAGAACAATCCATACACAATGCACATTGACTTAAGTGGGTGTTTTCGCAAGAAAAGCTTTCCTGGAACAGGTGACCTTTATTACCACTTTGCTTTAATTGCAAATACTTTTAGTACCTGATGCCTATTAATTTGTCAGCCCTGCCAGTAGCAAAGCCAAGAAACCACAACAAAAGAAAAATAAACCTTTAAATGTGGGCAATAAAGAACTGGCTCTGAGTAACAATTACCTTGGGTAATGCAGAAACGCTAAGTAGCTAGTCCAGTTCACTAAATAAATTTCTGTCTTAATTATGGAAAATAAGGAGGGCAAAAAAAGAAAAAAAAAGCTTCCTCATGCATTGTAATCTGTAGTAATCCAAGGAGAACTAAAGATCGCTTCATTTTGTTTTGTGGAGTAAAACAGTTCAGCTTCACTGAGGCAATCACACCCAGCAGAAAGGCCCTTGCCGGGATACTCACAGCAATCCATGTGCAATCAAGGGGCAGAAGGTCCAGATATAAACTGCCAAAGAATGTCTTTCTGGCCATTGTAGGTGTCACTCCAATGATAGCAAGTCAATGAAACTAAAGACATATTTAGCTACTGTTTAATTCTTCCTGAAATTTGACTGGATGCTGGGCTTGAGATCAATACAATATTTGAACTATCCGTGATGCTGTTGTTAGCTGCCATGCAGTCAGCCCCCGACTCATGGAGACCCCATGGACAACAGAAGGAGACACTGCCCTGTCCTGCACCATCCCCATGATTGGTGGTAGATTAGACCACTGGGTTTTCATTGGCTGATTTTTGGAAGTAAATTATCAGGCCTTTCTTCCTAGTCTGTCTTAGTCTGAGACTCCACAGGAACCTGTTCAACATCATAGCAACCTACAAGCCTCCACTGACAAACGGTGGTGGCAGCACATGAGGTGCATTGGCTCAGAGTCAAACCCGGGTTTCTTGCAGGAACAGTGAGAAGTCTCACACTGAGCCATAACTGCCCTCTTAGAGTATCTGTAGTGCTCTGGTATTACAATCTACCAAAGGACGTATATTTTAGGTGTACAACTATTTCCCTAGAAATCAAAATCTTGTGCATTCCTGACTTTAGTGATTTCAAATTCACTGACTGGCTATGGGATCAAATACCCACTCCAGGAGCTAAAGGCAAGGTAGATGGGTACAGGCAGTGGATAATCCCACCTAATTACATAGCTCAAGTAGGAAACAGGATTGCCTAAAAAAAATTGGAAGGCTGTCATCTGAGGAAGAGAGAATGGAGGAATGAATTCTGGGCAGGTGAAAACATAAGGTGTGCATTTCAGAACCTAAGAAAGTTAAAGAGTGCTAAATGTAAGACACGGTCCTTGGGAGGCACAAACAGTTTGCACTCAACTACTAACCTAAAGGTTGGCAGTTCAAACCCACACATTGGCTCCACGAAAGAGATAGCTTTCCGTAAACTGTTTCCACAAAGATGACAGCCAAGGAAACCCTGTGGAGTAGCTCTACTCTGGAACACATAAGGTCGCCATGAGTCAGGATCAACTCAGTGGCAGTGGGTTAAATGTAAGCCAGGAGTCCCTGGGTGGTGCAAATTGTTAACGCACTTGGCTGCTAACTGAAAGGTTGGAGATTTGAATCCAACCAGAGGTACCCCGAAAGAAATGTATGGCTATCTATTTCCCAAAAATTAGCCATTGAAACCCCTGTGAAGCACAGTTTTAGTGGGACATACTTGGGTCTTCATGAGTCAGAGCTGACTCAATGGCAACTGGTTTTTAAAAGTAAGCTAAGAAATAGAGATATAATAACAAACACGGTCAAGTACTTCAAGTCTGCTGAACATTCTGTAGATTTATCTTGTGAGTATCAGAAGACCAGAAAGCTAGGACCAAAAGGTAGAACTTTACAGAAGCAGTTTCAACTTAAAATAAGGAAGAGTTTTGTCAGAAAAGGAAATGTTTAAAAATAAGTAGGCTATAACATGGATGAATCTTGAAAACATGTTGAGTGAAATAAGTCAGACACAGCACAAATATTTTACAATCCCACCTGTCTGAAATATCTAGAATAGGCAAGTGTATAGAGAGCAAGGTTTATTAGTGGTTACCAGAGGGGGTGAGAGGAAGAGATGGGGAATTACTGCTTAAGCCACACTGAGTTTCTGTTAAACCAAAAAAGCCAAACCCATTGCCCATCGAGTCAATTCCGACTCACCATGACCCTATAGCACAAAGTAGAACTGCCCCATAGGATTTCCAAGAAGTGGCTGGTGGATTCGAACTGCTAGCCTTTTGGTCAGGAGCTGAGCTCTTAACCACTGTGTCACCAGGGCTCCAAGTTTCTATTAATGGTGATGGAAAAAATTGGAAATGAAAAATGATGATGGCTGCACAACACAGTGAACATAATTAATATCACTGAATTGTACACATAAAAAATGGTTGCAATGGCAAATATTTTGTCACACATTTTTCACCACAATACAAATTTAAAAATAAATAACTAAGTACGCTGCCCTATGAAGGAGTGGGTTCCCAGGACTGAAAAGGTAGAACAGGGATTCTTCCTCCAGCATTCCTGCCTTAGGTCCACCTGTCTGGTTTTAGGGGAAAACTTTTCCTCTGCCTTCTCTTCTTTCCTACACATATGCTCCTTCCCATGGGGAGAAGAGAGACTTGACATGACGTTTAGGCAAAGCTGTCTCTGGACTCTCTCTTTTGCAGAAGTGCCTGCAAATGGATCATATCCATCATCCTCCCCACATCTGCCTCCTCTGTGTGAAATGCTCACCAGGACAGGTCCCAAATCTAGGGCGTCAGGAGACCTGCAGTCACCCAGCTGTGTAGTCTGCGTCTGTGGGGTGGGCTCAATCTAGGACATGAGAAACAGGAAGCCCACTGGGACTATGTGATTCCAAACCAACTTTTTCAGCATTAGAATCAGTGTTTGATTCTTGTCTAACTTCTTAATTTCTCAAGTGGTTCAGGATTTAAAGAGGAGAGAGATATGATTAATTGGCTCCCTGAAGCTCTAGCATCTCTTTAGAAGAAATTTCAAAACAGGATGAGGATGATGTTTGGAATGAGGATAGTGTTTGGAATAGTCCTCTAAAATGCCTTTCCGATCTATGGTAAAACTCGTAGGAAGCAACAAAGATCACTAACAATAGCCAGTGATTGTTGGTGCACATTTATTACTCAGAAATAGTCAGAAATCTCCACCTGAAGATAAAAATCTAGCACCTGCCTTATAGGAGAACTGTTTGCCTCAGGCAGCATGGTCTAATGTAATTCACTTTCCCTAAAGGCAAAAAACATCGCCTGTCTGTCAGTTTATCATACTGTGGTGGCTTGCATGTTGCTGTGACACTGCAAGCTATACCACCAGTATTTCAAATACCAGAAGGCTCACACATGATGGATAGGTTTTAGCAGAGCATTCAGACTAAGACTGGGTAGAAAGGCCTGGTAATCTGATTCTGAAAATTAGCCAGTGGAAAACCTTTGGATCACAACAGAATATTGTCAATATAGTGCTGTAAGATGCACCCAATACACAATGGCTGCAACAGTGGACTAAAACAATGATAAAGGAAAATGGCACAGGATCAGGCAACATTTCGTTCTGTTGTATACAGGGTTGCCATGAATCAGAGGCTACTCTCAGAAACTAATAACAACAACAAAGGCAGAAAATCTGATTTCAAACTCACCAAGTGGCCAGAAGGTCTCTATTAATTAATCCCTCTGCCCTAGATACTCTTTGCATGAAATAAAGTAGCAAGGACAACATTTCACTAAAATGTTGGGAGAATTAATGATTGGTTATTATTTATAAAATATCCATAATGTGCTAAATGTTTAAAAAGAACTTTTAATTTCCAAAAGTTGATAGGCTTGCAAAATAATATTTACTATGTTCTCAAATTAAAATTAGCAGAAAATATAGTAAAAATGAAATAATAGAAATAACAGAAATGTAAAAGGACTAGAAAAACTAAAGCAATCTTGAAAAGAACAAAACTTACACTACCTGACTTTAACTATAAAGCTACAGTAAGCCAGATAATGTGGTACTGGCATGAGGATAAATAAGTAGGTCAATGTAACAGAATAGAGAGCCAAGAAACAAAACCACTCATTTAATTTTTGACAAAGGCAATCTAATAGGGAAAAAATGTCACAATAAATGGTGCCAGAATAACTAATATGAGCAAAAACGAACCTTGACCCCTACTTTAAACCAAATACAAAAATTAATTTGAAATGAATCATACATCTAATCATAAAAGTTAATAATAAAGCTTTTTGAAGAAATCATAGGAGAATATTTTTAAAACTTGGAGGTAAACAAAGGTTTATTAGATGAATCTTAAAAAAAAAAAAAGGGACAAAAGATTTGAGCAAAGCCTTCACTAAAAAAATTATATGAATGGCCAACAACACACAAAAAACTGCTTGGCATCATTAGTCATTAGAGAAATGAACAATAAAAACTCCAAAAAACTACCACTACACATACAATTAAAATTAAAAAGACTGACAACACCAAAAGTCAGCAACAATGTGCAGCAACTGAAATTCTCATACGTTGTTGATAGAAATACAAAATGGTACAACCAGTAGTGCACAGGGGCCAGCATGCTCTGGCTCACAAGATTTCCATCTTTGCCCTCAATGACTTCACACTGGTAACTTAAATTGGCTCTGATCAGGGCTGCAATAGATGGACCCTGGCAGAATAAGAGAAAAATGTGGAACAAAAGTCAAATTCTTAAGAAGCCCAGATTTGCTGGACTAGTTGAGACTAGAGGACTCCTTGAGACTATTGCCCTGAGATACTCTTTAACCTCTGAACCAAAACTATCCATCGAGGTTGCCTTTAGATGAAATAACAGGTTGGCACACAAAACAAAGGATATCACCTGCGAGTACGGTGCTCTATTAAAAAATCATCATATATGAGACCAAAAGGTCAACAATTACTCGAAAGCAAAGATGAGATGATAAGGGAGCAGGGAAACCAGAATAACTGAAACAGAACAACCAGAATGAAATTAAAGAGAATGTTGGCATACTGTGGAAACTGTAACATCACTGAATAATTTGTATAGAAACTGTCAAATGGGAACCTAACTTGCTGTGTAAACTTTTACCAAAAACATAGTATTAAAAAAATTTTAAAAAAGCAAAACACAATTGTGATACCACTTCACACCCACTAGGATGACTATAATAAAAAATAGAGATAATAACAAGTATTATTAAGAATGTGAAGAAACTGAAACTCTTACACGCTGCAGTTCCTAAAAGAGTTACCATATGATGCAACAATTTCTCTCCTAGTTATACACCCAAGAGAAATTGAAATATATGACCATACAAAAATGTGCACAAAATTTCATAGTAGCATTATTCACGATAGCTAAAAAGTGGAAACAATTCAGATGCCCATCAACTGATGACTGGATAAAATAAAATGTGGCATATCCATACCATGGTATATCCATGGCAATAAAAAGGAATGATACATGCTACTACATGGATGAGCCCTGGAAACCTGATGCTAAGTGAAAGTCATTCACAGACCACATATTGTATGACTTCATTTATACAAAATATCTAGAACAGGCAAATCTATAGAGACAGAAAGTAGATTAGTGATTGCCAGGGGCTGGGCACAGGGTTTGGGGCAAAGTGGCAGTGACTACTAATGTGGCTTCTTGGGGTTGATAAATATTCTCTAAAATTGATTGTGATAATGGCTGCATAACTCTCTGAATATACTAAAAAACACTCAATTGTATACTTTAAATGGGTGAATTGTACGATATTCGAATTGTATCTTGATAAAGTTTGAAATGGACTTTACATGCCTGACAAATCCCTTAACACTAGTGAGATTTATGCTACCTGTTGCAGCAAACCAAAAATAAAACCAAATCCATTGCCATCAAGTTGATTTTCACTTACAGCAACCCTATAGGACAGAGTAGAAGTGCCCCATAGGGGTCCTAAAAGCCTGTGAGTGGCCATCTAAGATACTCCACTGGTCTCACCCCTTCAGGAACAAGGAAAAATGAAGAAAACTAAACAAACATACAAGGAGAAGATTAGTCTGAAGGACAAACAGACCACATCTACCACAGCCTCCACCAAACTGAGTCTAGTATAACTAGATGGTGCCCGGCTACCACCACTGACTGCTCTGACGGGTATCACAAAAGAGGGTCCCAGACAGAGCTACAGAAAAATGTAGAACAAAATTCTAAATCACAAAAAAAGACCAGACTTGCTGGCCTGAGAGAAACTGGAGAAACCCTGAGAGTATGGCCCCCAGACACCCTTTCAGCTCAGTAATGAAGTCACTCACGAGGTTCCCCCTTCAGCCAAAGATTAGATAGGCCCATGAAATGAAACGAGACTAATGGGGCACACCAACCCACGCGCAAGGACTAAAAGGTAGGAAGGAAAAGAAAAGTTGGTAATAGGGAACCCAAGATAGAGAAGGGGAGAGTGTTCACGGGTCATAGGGTTGGTAACCAATGTCACAAAATAACACGTATACTAATTGTTTAATGAGAAGCAAGTTTGTTCTGTAAACGTGCCTCTAAAGCACAACAACAACAAAAAAAGAAGCGCCCCATAGGGTTTCCAAGGCTGTAAATGTTTACGGAAGCAGACTGTCACATCTTTCTCCCGAGGAGCTGCTGGTCCGTTCGAACCACTGACCTCTCAGTTAGCAGCCAAGTGCTTTAACCACTGCACCACCAGAGCTCCTTCCCTATCGCAGAAGCTAGTACTAATGAAAAGGTCAAGGTTGTCAAGGATTTCATTTTACTTGGATCCACAATCAACACCCATGAAAGCAGCAGTCAAGATATCAAAGGATGCATTGCATTGAGCAAATCAGCTGCAAAAGACCTCTTTAAAGCACTGAAAAGCAAAGATGTCACCTTGAGGACTAAGGTGTGCCTGACCCAAGCCATAGTGTTTTCAGTCACCTCATAAGGCATGCAAAAGCTGGGCAATGGATAAGGAAGACAGAAGAAGAATTGACACCTTTGAATTGTGGTGTTGGTGAAGAATATTGAATATACCATGGGCTGCTAAAAAAAATGAACAAGTCTGTCTTGGAAGAAGTGCAGCCAGAATGTTCCCAGGATAGAAGCAGCAGTCAAGAAATCAAAAGACTCATTGCATTGGCCAAATCGGCTGCAAAAGGCCTCTTTAAAGCGAGGATGGCAAGACTATGTCTCACAGACTTTGGACATATTATTAGAAGGGATCAGTCCCTGGAGAAGGACATCATGCTTGGTAAAACAGAGTGTCAGCGAAAAAGAGGACGACTTTCAACGAGATGGACTGGCACAGTGGCTGCAACAACGGCCTCAAGCATAGCAACAATTGTTGAGCCCGGTGCAGGACCAGGCAGTGTTTCATTCTGTTGAGCACAGGGTCACTATGAGTCGGAACCAACTCAATGGCACCTAACAACAACAACACTATTAATCCATCTATCTATACAATTAAAAGATATGCTTTCAAGGTTTAAGAATTAAATAAGATTAAAAAGACATGTCCAGTTATATTTATAGCAGCTTTATTCATAATAGCCAAACCCTGGAACTAGCTCAGGTGTTCATCAATAGAAGGATGGATAAACAGTCATACAATGGAATAGTTCTCAGCAAAAAAAAAAAAAAAATGAACCACTGGACACACAATAACATGGATGAATCTCGAAAACATTATGTGAAGTGCAAAAAGCCTTAAACAAAAATGTACACATTGCATGATTACATTTATACAAAGTTATAGAAGAGGGAAAACTAATCAAAGCTTGAAAAACAAAAATGAAAACAGAACAGTGGTTGCCTCGGGGGCTGGAGAGTGGGAGTGGGGATTGACTTGGAAGAAAAACAAGAGAAATTTCTGGGGCCATTCTGGGGTCATGTTCTGTAACTTAAGGAGGATTTGGGCTAAACAAGTACATGCATTTGTCAAAACTCAGAGGATATGCATTTAAGATTGGCTTTGCATTCTTTGTAAAGAAACATCTTACAAGTGAAAAAATGTAAACAAATATTGAATTCTGGTTCATGATTTGCACGTGGAAGTATTTAGGGCAAGTGTACTCATGTCTGACATTTATCTTGAAATGCACCAAAAAAAAAAAAATCAGATGAACTGGTGGATGGCTAGAGATGGGCAGATGTGTAATAAACATGTACAGAAGAATGGTAATGGGTGACATGTGAACCACAGCCTCCACTAGGCCAAGGCCAGAAGAACCAGATGGTGACTGTCTACCACTACCACTGCTCTGACCAGAAATGCAATAGATGGTCCTGGTTAGAGTAGGAGAAAAATGTAGAACAAAATTCAAATTCATAAAAAAGTCCAGATTTACCGATTGATAGAGATTGGAGGAACCACTATTGCCCTAAGACACCCTTCTAACATGGACCTGAAGCCACTCCCAGAGACCACCTTTCAGCCAAATAATAAACCAAACCAAACCTATTGCCGTCATGTTGATTCTGGCTCACAGTGACCCTATAGGACCCTATGGGACTGAGTAGAACTGTCCCATAGGGTTTCCAAGGAGCAGCTGGTGGATTCGAACGGCCAACCTTTTGGTTACCAGCCAAGCATTTAACCATTGTACTATTGGGGCTCCAAACCAAATAATAGAAAGGCCTATAAAATAAACAATGCCCGTGAGGAAAGTGCTCCTTAGAACAATCAACTATATGAGACAAAAAAGACAACATTTCCCCAAAAGCAAAGATGAGAAGGCAAAAAGGGGCATGGAAACCCAAGGAATAGAAGCAGGGAACCCAGGGTAGAAATGGGGAGAGTGCTGACATATTGCAGGGATTGCAACCACTGTCCACAGGACAGTTTATACCTGAATAATTGAATGAGAAACTAATTTACTACGTAAACTTTCACCTAAAGCACAATAAAATGTTCAAAAAAATGTTAATGGGCAAATCTGGGGCATGAATATGTTTGTTCACTGTTAAATTCTTTCAATTTTTCTGTATATGCTAAAAATTTTCATAATAAAGTCTGAGAAAATCAGGAAAAGATAAAAATTATAGCTTTTATTTACTGAGTGCTTTCCATTGCCAAGCACTTACGATAGACGTTTTATAAGCATAATCTAATTTCATCTTCACAACACTTTGAGTTAGATGCTCTTAACATTCCCATTTTATAAACAGTTAAACACAGACTTAAGAGACGTGAAGTTGCTTCTTCAAGATCACAGAACGAGTAAATGGGGTTTGACCTCAGCTCAATCTGTCTCTTAACAATATATTACACATATTTCCTTTGTGTATGGAAGAAATGGAAGAAGAAAAACAAAGCGAAAGTGAAAAAGGAAAGCACTCTCAAATGGTAAAAAACAAGAGATGGGAACATTTGGTCAGAGTCCCTGCTTACTAAACTATAAGGAGGAATGGCTACATAATCTGTGGAGCCTTAGGAAAATGAGAAGACATTGGGGGTTCAGTGGTGAAACTCTCACCTTACATGCAGGAGAGAGACATAGGTTTAATTCCCAGCCAGTGCATCTTATATGCAGCTACCACCCATCTGTCAGTGGAGGCTTACACGTTGCTATGATGCTGAACAGGTTTCAACAGGGCTTCCGGACTCAGATGGTCTTGGAAGAAAGGCCCAGGAATCTACTTCAGAAAAATCAGCCAGTGGAAATGTTATGGATCGCAAGGCTTCAATCTACAACCTATTATAGGAATGACACAGGACTGGGCAGAGTTTCATTCCATTGTGAGTGGGGTCGCCACGAGTTGGAGGCCAACTTGACAGAGGTTAACAACCACAGTGTGGAATAAAAAATATGAGATCATTTGTTCCAAATTATTAAGAATTTCAAGATGATGACAGTAGAGCATTAAACTGACTGCAGCACCTTTCTGCGCCCCAGCTCAGTGAGACTGCATGAGTCACGTGGCCATGAAGCTGGCCCTAAAGTGCTCGTTGTGTTTATGATGGCCACTAATTTCTCAAACCACCACCTCTCTGTCACTTTGTTGAACAGTGGCAACTTGTGTGTTATGCCACCGAAATTTCAAATAGCAGCAGGGTCACCCATGGTGAACAGGTTTCAGCAGAGTTTCCAGACTAAGACGGACTAGAAGAAAGGCCTGGCGATCTACTTCCAAAGATTAGCCAGTGGCAACCCCATGGATCACAACAGAATATTGTCCAATATGGTGCTAGAAGACGAGCCCCCTGATTGGAAGGCACACAGCAGCCCCAGCAATGGACTCAAACATACCCAAAATCCAGAAAATAGTGTAGACCAGACAAAGTTTTGCTCTGTTGTACTTGGGGTTGCCATGAGTTGAAGCCTACTGGATAGCAGCTAACAACAACAATTTCTCAAAACATCAACCAAAACCAAATCAAGTCTGTTGCCGTCAAGTCAATTCCGACCCATAGCAACCCTATAGAACAGAGAACTGCCCCACAGGGTTTCCAAGGAGTAGCTGGTGGATTCAAACTGTCAACCTTTGGTTAGTAGCAGAGCTCTTAACCACTATACCACCAAGGTTTCCAAAACATCAAACAACTTTATATTTTTTCTAGATTTTCCTGTTTTCCCTTCCTGGGGACAGGTTTTTTCTGTCCAAGAAACAAAAGCTGTAAGAGCAGAAAAAAAGGCAAGCTGACCCTGGGTGGTCATGAAATCTGAACACTGAAGCTGTATTAAGTCTCCATAAAACACTGTTTTGTGTTCTTGACAAAATCAAGACGCATTAGTCATAAAGGTACTGATCATCCTCTCAGGTGCGGCTGAGAAATGCTAATGGATCGTCCTCCAAAGGTAAACAGGTTTAGGAGGGGCAGGCTTTGTCACTAGTGGAGTAAACCAGGTTATCTGTCATTCCCCTCCAACTCCAAAACCCATCAGGCAGTCAGAGAATGTCTACTCCACTTATGTAGCTGCCTTTTACCCTCAGGATTTCTAACCAAAGAGCTCATTTGTACTTTCGAAAATAGAGACCATGGCACCAATTGAAAGTGCTTTAAAAAAATAAAGCTCCCATCTATTTCCAGGCCAGAACAATTCAGCACCAGCTTCGTTGTTTCCTGCCTGGGCTGCCGCTGTAATCAGTAATTCTCAGACAGACATAAAACACAGTAGTTTGCTATGGATAATAGGCTGTTCATCCACTGAAAAGATTTCTATATTTTTTCATGTACTGTACAAAATGCTTCATTTCGACTGGAATCAAAATGACAAATCCTTTTACATCAGAGTTTTTCTGGCTGCTTGAGGAAGTGAAAAATACTTTCACTGGAGAATAACCCGGAGGATTCTAAGGAGCCCAGCTGAGGGAAAGGCTTGAGAGCTACAACTGGCCTCCCTTTTCTCTCTGCACCAGGCACAGCAAGGGTTATTCCAATGAGAACAATCACTCTGTAAGGCTCAATAGCTCCAAATTCACAAGTGATTCCCCAAACTACTAGAATTTAAGACCCTGGTGGCATAGTGGTTAAGAGCTATGGCTGCTGACCAAAAGGTTGGCAGCTGGAATCTACCAGGCATTCCTTGGAAACCATATGGGATAGCTCTGTTCTGCCCTATAGGGTCACTATGATTCAGAATCGACTCAACGACAATGAGTTTGGTTTTTGGTCTTAGAAGAAATACAACAGGACAGCTTCTTAGAAGCGAGGATGGTGAGACTTTGTTTTGCTTCTTAGAAGCGAGGATGGTGAGACTTTGTTTTGGACACGTCATCAGGAAAGAGCAATCACTAGAAAAGGACATCATGGTTGGTAGAGGGTCAGTGAAAAACAAGGGAAACCCTCAAGGAGATTAATTGACACTATAGGTGCAACAATGGACTCAAACACCAACGACTATGAAGATGGAGCAGGATCAGGAAAGGCTTCCCTCTGCTACGCATAAGGCCTCAACGGCAATTAACAAGACCTCTGTATAAGGAATACCACAAGAGAAGATGTAGCATAAGAATGGGTTGTTTTGAGAACTTCCAGGAAGTCCTTAATTTTAAGGGTGAGAAACCACTTAAAATAGGAACGGGGTAAAACATTCAATATGCTGATTCCCTAGCAATTTCTGGGGCTGCTACCTCATTAAAGGCTACAAACGCCACTTTGCAAAATGCAAAAAGCCAGCATACTTTCACAGCGGACCGAGAGGCCCAGCTGCCTAGGTTTTGGAATGTGAAAAACGCCCTGCCTTTTTAAATAAAAAGAGATTCTCCTCTTCTTTCCAGACTTGCCTTAGACATGCCTGGAAATATGTCAGGAAATTCCCCCCCATAGGGACTGCTGGACTGACCTATTTGGATCAAAGTCTCTTATGATTTGGTGGCAGTGGAAAACAAGGACAGGTAAAATCAGCATGGGTTTTTAATTTGGAGAATTCAGCAGCATTAGGGCAACTGAATTCAGTGAAGCATATGGCTGGGATGAAGACTTGGGGTGGATTTCCTGCCCAGTGTGTTTACAGCAGAGACCAATGCACACCAGCCCGGGAACACAATGCCGAGAAGGGAGCTGAAGATAGATGTCTACATTTATAGCTTCAATTACCTCCAAGCAAAGCCAATCCCTCCTTCAAAGAAAGTGAACAAAATAGATCATTTACCAGGACTGGAGGTACAATGGATAACGTGTCTAACTACAGTTAAACTAATTTTTCTTTACTGTTAGTTTTAGTTAAGACAACCAATGACGTCTTTAGAAACCACTTATCTGTTATACAGTTCCATTGCTGTTGTTGCAGCCCTGGTGGCACAGTGGGTAAGAGCTCCACTGCTAACCAAAAGGCTGGCAGTTCAAATCTAC
The DNA here is from genome assembly GCF_030014295.1 of Loxodonta africana. Taxonomy (NCBI): domain Eukaryota; kingdom Metazoa; phylum Chordata; class Mammalia; order Proboscidea; family Elephantidae; genus Loxodonta; species Loxodonta africana. The sequence goes on along the minus strand of NC_087346.1, from coordinate 71,958,645 downwards.
CAGCCACTCCTTGGAAACCCTATGGGGCAGCTCTCCTCTGTTCTATAGGGTTGCTACGAATTGGAATTGACTTGCTGGCAATGAGTTTGGTTTGGGTTTTTTTTTAATTACTGTTGTTGGTCTCTGGGTGGCACAAACAGTTTGCTCTTGGCTACTAACTGAAAGGTTAGCAGTTCAAACCCACCCACCAGCACCAGCATGCAGAAGAAAGGGCTGGAGATCCACTTCCGCAAAGATTGCTGTTATCGTTAGGTGCCATCGAGTCGATTCTGACTCATAGCAACCCCATGTGACAGAGTAGAACTGCCCCCATAGGGTATTCTTGGCTGTAATCTTTGCAAGAACAGATTGACAGTCTTTCTCCTGCTGAGCCACTGGGTAGGTTTGAACCTCTAACGTTTGGTTAGCAGCTGAGTGCTTAACCATGGCACCAGCAGGGCTCCTTCTATAAAGATGAAAGCCAAGAAAACCCTATGTAGCTGTTCTGTTCTGTAACACATCAGGTCGCCATGAGTTGGAATCCACTAGACAGCAACAGGTTTTTTTGGTTTGTTACTGTTGTCTCCTGATCTGAGCTGGGAGGCACCGAGAACGATATCAGTTATCCAGAACGGGAAAATACCTATTTTTTTTTATACAGTGACCTGAAATCCATATTTCTAATATTCTAATCATAACGCCATTTGCGCCTCTTGGTTTTTCTCCAAAGTGCTAAACAGGGAAGAAGATGAGCTTTGTGATCACAAAATCAACTCTGAATCCTACCTGCATCAGCTAGTTACTTGTAAGGCTCAGAGCAAGTGCTTAACTGCTCCAAACCTTGCGTTTCCTCTTTTGTAAAATGGAGGAAATGATAGTACTTCATTTGGGTGTTGTGAAGATTAAATCGGATAATCTATGTAAGACACCCAGCCCAGGCCTAGCACACAGAAGGTGTTAAACACACCTCGTGGGTTCCTTCACACTCTCTTTCCTCTCCCCTCCCCTCCCCTCCTAGTTGTGGAATTGCAGTAGGGCTACCGCCTCCTCTAGCATGCTGATAATTGCCTGAAGGTGGCTGGAGAGCAATTTTAACAATCTCAAGTAATTCTACTTTTTCGTAGTTAAAATGAATAATAAACATAACCTGTTAATCATTCTGGACAGTTTTTGAATTGTAAAATCACACTGAGCTTTGCATAACAAAAGGTTAAAAATGATGAGCCTCAAAAGGAATAAATAAAGCTTGATCACTTGGCTCAAAATTCAGTTATTTCCTACCTTTGCCTTTCAAATGAGACCCACTAAAGTGTCTACAATTGCCTTCTATCGATGCTGTTTAATCCATCTTTCCCTCTGCTAGGTATTAGTAAGTTTGCAAGATCCTCCCTCAGAAATGGTGGTAGGCTCAGGCTCTGGGGCCAGGCAGCCTGAGTTGGAATCTCAGTTTTTCCGCTCAGTAACTGTGTGTGACCTTGGCCAACAAATGACCTCTCTTAGGCCTGGGTTTCCATGACTTTAAATGGACATAACAGTAGTACCACTTTCATCTCATCAGATTGTTAGGATGAAATAGATTTATGATGTAAAGCACATAGCACAGAGTAAAAGCTTTGTCAAATAACTTTCTTGCTGTTGTTGTTGCTTTCATTCCAGGTAACACATCAGTTGGAATTTTATCCCGGGACGAAGGTGTTCTAGTGTTCTCTTAAACGGAATGTGGTGACCATTTTCCTCAGAAAGTCAATTTTTCCATTTGAAAAATGGGCCCTACAGGGCACTAGAAGGGTAAGAGTAGGAAACAGGGAGGAGAAAGTGGGGTCGAAGCTATCCGAAGATCTGCCCTGGCTTGGGCCTGGTAGGCACACCCCAAACACACACACAGGCACACACAGCAGTTAAATAAACCAGCTGCCAACAAATTGATTTTGACTCATGTAGACCCCATGTATTACAGAGTAGAACTGCTACATAGGGTTTTCTTGGCTATAATCTTTATGGAAGGAGACAGCCAGTCTTTCTCCCAGGGAGCTGCTGGGTGAATTCGAACTACTAACCTTCCAGTTAAAAAAAACCTGTTGCCATCAAGTCGATTCCAACTCATAGCTCGTTAGTAGAGTACAAATAATTGTGCCACCCAGAGACCTAACAGCAGACCAGGGGGTGGTAAGTTCTATAGAAAATAAATAACAGAATAAAAGAGATGAGCGTCAGGCCTCGGTTAAAGGTAGATGGGGCATTTATTTACCAAAAGTGGCCAGAAAAAGCCTCAATAATAAGGTGACATTTGTACAGAAACCATAAAGAAGTGAGGGACAGCACCACGTAGAGTGTTTATGGTAGACAAAATAGCAAGTACAAAACCTGGGACTGGAAACCAGAATGCCAGTGTTCTTGGAGTATGTGAGCAATGGGTAGAGAGGTAGAAGCTGAGGACATATTTTGAGTTGTCATGAAATATCACTCAGTTAAAGTCATGCTACAATGAAAATAGGAACAAAACAATGCTATGATAACTATTCTAACTCATGATGAAAACAGGAGCCCTGCTGGCACAGTGGTTAAGCACTTGGCTACTAACCTAAAGGTTGGCAGTTCAAACCCACCAGCTGCTCAGTGGGAGAAAGATGCGGCAGTCTGCTTCCATAAAGATTACAGCCTTTGAAACTCTATGGGGTACTTCTACTCTGTCCTCCCAGGTTTCTGAGTCAGAATCGACTTGACAGCAACGGGTTTGCTTTGGGTTTTATGATGAACATGGATTTCGAGCAAAGGTAACGCTATCAGCAGGCTTTAGTTAGAATTCAAAGGTGGATCACCTTCACTTCTGAAAAAAAAAAAAAAAACAGGTAAAACACTGTCTGTCTGACAAAAAGTTACAAGAGGAAGTGTAATAAGGCCTTTAACATGAGAATGATAATTCCAAACAGTTAAGTAATTCCTGAGGTGCCTTAGAGTACGGGAAAGTGTAAGTTTTTGTCATTTGGTCAACGGCATATTATAAATTAGTTTATCTATCAAAATGATCCCTCCTAATGGAGGCACCTGACTAAAGGCATATCCATCCAAACATGCACCTGGAGGATGTCAAACAGAATGCTGCAGAGCGAAGACTTCTGCCATCAGTTCCAATACACACAGATGTGTCCCTGAATGAACATTCAGATATTCACGTTGATTAGATCGCACAGTCAAAAGGATGTAGACCATTGTTCCCCGAATCGATGTTCTCCCAGAAGACTCAGATGAACATCAATGCATGTATATCACAAATCACAAATGTATCCTGTAGCTTTTGCTTTGTGCTACACTCTGTAGGTAATACTCAGTACCAGCAGGAGAGCAGAGAGGTAGGGGTTCAGGGAAAGGAAAAGGAGCCTGGAGGCATTCCCACAGCCAGGGCAGATGACTGGTGTGGGTTATATTTAACAACAACTGATATCCGTTAGCTCTGTGTACCAGTTGCTGTGGACTAGTTTCTGTCCTGTGGTAACCCCGTGTGTATCAGAGCACAGAGTAGAAGTGTGCTCCATAGGGTTTTTCAATGCCTGATTTTTCAGAAGTAAATCACCAGGTCTTTCTTCTGAGGTACCCTTGGATGGGCTCAAACCTCCCACTTTTTGGTTAGCAGCCAAAGGCAATAACTCTTTACAACACCTAGGGACTCCATTAGCTCTGTGTACCACCTATATTATGTGGAACTTGAACTGGACATCAGGAACAAATCCACCATTGACCAGACACTTTCCTTGACTGACGCCTCATCGTATAAATATATGTTGAAGGACCTCCCATCTTAAAAACAAACAAACATGTTTCCCATCACAATTGAAATAAAACATAAACTCCTTTCCATGGTCTACAAAGCCTACTTGATCTAAACCATGACCTTTTCCCACCCTCTCCCTCTCAGTTACTCCACTTGGGCCACACTGGCTTTCAGGCTCTTCCAAGACTACACCAAGAATATTCTTTCCTCAGGGCCTCTGCAAGACCTGTTCCAATAGCCAGAAGAGCTTCTGACAAATATCCACACGGATCCACCCCTTACTTCATTTGGGTCTTTGCTCAAATATCACTTCTTCTTAGAGGCCTTCTTTGCCTAGCCCATCTAGATTAGCACAACATGACTCTACCACCTTATTCTGCATCAGTTCTTCATATTACCTCACTAAATACCAGTAGTCATTAAGTCAACTCCAACCCATCGTGACACCAATTTCATGGTGACCCCAATCCACGGCAACCCCATGAGTGTCAGGGTACAACTATGCGCCACAGGGGTTTTAGTTGCTGTTTCTTCAGAAGTAGATAGCCAGGCCCTTCTTCCAAGGCACCAGAGGGTGGGTTCAAACCTATAAACTTTCAGTCAGCAGTCGAATGTGTTAACCATTTGCACCACTCATGGACTCCTACCTGACATGAAATTATAAGTTATTTTTTTAGTGCCAATGTCCCCACTAGAATATAGCTAAATGTTGTTTTATTTTGTTCACCATTGTATCCTTAGGATCTAGACCCATCAAGTGCTCAGTAAATACCTGCTAAATGAACAACTGAATGAATAAATAAACGTGTAATTTCTCAACCTACAGTAAAGTATCTATATTGCCTTCCTGTGTATACTTTATTGAAATAGTGGTTGCAGCTCTGGGTTCAGTTTTCAGGCATGCACTTAATTATTATGTGATACATTTTTCAAGCTAAAAGAGTAAAAGAAATGGTGATACAGATATTAGTGCACAAAACAATGCACAAGAACAAAGACAAGGAAACAGAGCAAAACCAGTTCCCCCAGGAAAATGGCAAATGTAGATAAGCCTAAATGAAAGAATAAATGAGTAAACAAGAAAGATCATAACAGGGGCCAGACAAATGCACAAATGTCTTCCAACCTGCGTAAATAATAACTTAGTAAGAAGAGGTCTTCAATGGACACTGGATAAAGAAGATAATGATAATGTAGTATAGAAATTACTTGGTGGATTGTCAAACTCTGTAGAGCCCAGATCAGAGATCCAAATATTTGTTTCCACAAGAAAGATTACATTAAAGACATAATTTTTATAAGCAATGGTTTAATATTCCTTAACATCATGATTTTTTAGAGGACGCCATATTCCATTTCTAGGTGACAATTTTTATTTATCCAATCATAAGCTATTACATGGGTCATAAACTTAAATGTCCACAGGAGTCAGGCAGGCAGTGTAAGTGAGGGAAGTGGGCAAGGTGCAGGCTGGGGCCACCCAGAGATGGCCTGCCATGCTCCTTCCAATGGGATAGCAGCTATTAAGCTTCAGCCAGGAAAAGCACACCATGTTGTTGGGAAATCTGAGTTTTCTGGTAAGACCTCTCGATTTTTACTGCTGATAACTAAACATTTTCCATGCAAACCAATCACATTTGCAGCCACCACCAGCCTTTAGTTTGTGATTTCTGATAAACTGTTCAAATATGAAATCCAACTAGAAGGATTGTAGCAATATCTCTACCTTCTAATTATCTTATGAAATTCCAGGAAAAAAAAAAAATGCTATCTATACAAATCCAGAGGCACCAGTGACTCACTGGCAGAATTTTTTTTTTTTTTTTTTATGAGGGAGATCCTGGCCAATGCACCTCATCCATAGCCACTACCCATCTGTCAGTAGAGGCTTGCGTGTTGCTATGATGCTGAACAGATTTCAGCAGAGCTTCCAAACTAAGATGAACTAGGAAGAAAGGCTTGAATATCTATTCCAAAAATCAGCCTGTGAAAACCCTATGGAACACAGTGGTTCATACTGCAAATGATTATGGGAATAGCACAGGACCAGGCAGCGTTCCGTGTCATGGTTGCCATGAGTTGAGGGCCGACTCAATGGCAGTGAATACCAACAACATACAAACCCTGGTCTGTGTTAGCTATAAATGAGGGAAACTTTGAGAGAAAGCAAAAATACTCCAGCAGCTAAGGGCTTTATGAATGCAACATTAATGATAAGATGACTTCATTTTCATCCATAGATTGTTAAGGTCTCAGTTACAAGTTACAAGTGGAACTGCCCCATAGAATTTCCAAGGAGCAGCTGGTGGATTCAAACTGTCAACCTTTTGGTTAGCAGCCAAGCTCTTAACCACTGTGCCACCAGGGCTCCTACAAATATATGGTCAATACTAATTCAGTTGTAAGGTATTTGTTGATCAACATGTAAAGTACTTAAAGAACAAAATAAAGATTTTTTTTTTTTCATTTAACTAAGACACAAGCCCGTAAGTAAGGCATAAAACAAACACCATTAGTATTTGCGGATTTAACATTTGTGCTTTCACTCTTTGCAAGTAAACCCTTATGGGCCATGACAGACAAAGACCATCAACTTGTTGACGAGGAACTTGGCGTGTGCGAACGAAGCCCTCAGCCGGAGAGTGCTAACGACTGCCTGGCATCTGCATCTCACTGCAGTTCCGTTGCTCTCTACTCATCATCACACACACAAAAGATTTTCACTAAGTCTCTAAAGGGGGTTCGTTTTATTTTCAGTCATACTTTATTGCGCTCTGTGATCTAATGTCAGTGTTACACATAAACAGCATATTGGAGGTTTACAAAAGTATTGATATGTTTTCCTCATGAGTGCCGTGATGCACCTCACCCGTTACATCCGGTGAATGCAGTTCTTACTTAATGAAGATTTTCAGAGCCTGGGGGTTTCCCCAGTCTCCCAGTTCTCAGGCTCCTAATTTCATTTGCCTTCCAGTTTGGCTTAACAACCCATCTCAGCCTACCTTTGTGCCCTAGCTCCTGCTGCCTGTGAACCTGTTCTCCCACTCATTAAACCTGACTAAACCCAGCTATCCCTCTCTTGACTTCCTAGCTCAGCCCACTGGCTTAGTGGGATGCTGTTGTCAATTTGGGTTCCGTTGCAGACAACAGAAACTACTGTAGCTAGGTTAAGCAAAAAGAGTTTTATTGCCAGGCATTGGGTGCTGTGCACAATCTCTAGAGGAACTGAAGGAACAGACCAAGCTGAGCTTCCAGGACCAGGTCCTATAATCACACACCCTCTGTTGTTGTTATTGTTAGTTGCGATCAAGTCGGGCTCCGACTCATGGTAATTTCATGTCCAATAGAATGAAATGCTGCCTGTTCCTGTGCCAAGCTCATGATCACCCACATGCCTGAGTCCACTGCTGCCTTCCAACCTAGGATGCTCATCTGCTAGCACTGTATTGGTCAATATTCTATACAACCTCTGCTATGATCAAAAAGCTCCTGTTGTGAATTATGGAAAAACATCTATTGAGAGAGCTGCTAACTGTAGAGCCATACCTCTTCAACCAGGATGGGAACAGCTCTGCAGCCAACGAAGGAAACCAATGAATCAAGAAGCTAGTACCTCTTGCCTTGCTTCTTGCTCCTTTTATACTTTATGAGTTGTTCGAATAAAAGGAATACAAATCACAACTGAAAAGAAACCTGAGAAATGTGATTTCTGGGCTCTAGCTGACTGGAAGGCATAGTAGAAGGAGCTTGAAAAGGAGATCCAGCATGGTGGTCCACAGTAACCACCACAGAATCCCAGCCAGACATTATACATGTGGTTCTTATAGTAACTGCCATTTCCTTTTATAGGAGAGCCTTTAAATCTCCGAAATGCAAATCAGAGTAGTCACCAGCAGAAAAATGGCCGGTTAGCACTAACATCTGGTATTGAATGTTTACAAATCAAACAACAGAAGGTGCAGGGATCACCTGAAGATGGTCTTAGCAGCTGCCCCTGATAAGATGAGCAAGTATATAGTCCTATTCCCTGAGATGAGATATAATAATTCCCTTATGACTGAAGATCAAAAAATTGGAGGTGCCACACCACTGGGATGGAAGGAGGACTTTGGGTTCATGAAATGGTGGACCCCTAACCATAATGCCTAAGATATAATAAACTCAAGCAAGTTGCTACTTTGATGTCAGCCTGACTCACCATCCTGCCCACAGCATGAGAGGCTGTTCGTGAATTCCCTTGGCCTTCCCACAGCAACGGATGGGGGCTGATGCCCAATACCCTGGGGAAAGACTGGGGCATGGCATTCAGGTGCACACTAAGCTGAGGAAAGAGGAAAGTAGGACACTCTGATTAAAGTGAAATTCACATAACCATACTAATTGAGACCATGGCACCTACTCCACATCTGGTTCCACTGCTGCCCCACAATTTTCCTGGTATATATCCTATAGGGTTGCTATGAGTTGGAATCGACTCTCGACAGCACTGGGTTTGGTTTGGTTTGGGTATATCCTATAAGATTCTTTGGAGCATTTTTTGGAATATCTTCCATTCTTAAGAGTCTGTTCCCCGCTTCTGACCCTTTTCTCTCTTAACATAGCCTTTCTGATATGAACTACTTCAACTTCCCACTCCTCTCTTTCTCCCACCTTCTCTGGGGAAGAAGTGTCCTACACCATTTCAAGCTAGTGCCACACTCCTCCACTTCAAATCTTCTAGAGGATCTGTTTTTGTAAACAAAGTTTTATTGGAACACAGCCATGCCCATTCATTTTCATACTGTTGATGGCTGCTCTGGCACTATAATAACAAAGTTGAGTAGTTGCAAGTGAAACCATCAGGCCCACAAAGCCTAAAGATGGGGCTATTTACTTCCTGGCTCTTAACAGAAACATTTGCTGGGGCAGAGCCAAGATGGCGGAATAGACAGACACTTCCGGCGAGCCTTCTTTACAACAAAGACCCATAAAAACAAGTGAAACGAGTGTATTTGTGACAAGCTGGGAGCCCTGAGCAACAAAGGCAAGCTTAGACAACGAACTGAGGGGCAGGGGGAGGAAGAGACCATTCAGTAGTGGAGAGGAGTTACTGGACCTGAATCGTGGGGAGTCCTCAGGCACCATTCCCAGAGCAGCAGTGGCGGCGGGCTTGTACTAGCATTCGGCCACAGTTTCCTCTTTCCTCAGGGAGAAGCAGCCAGCCACACAGTCTACTCACACCTTTGGAACCTGAGGAGAACGGCGCTCTCAGCAAAAGCTAAGTACTTGTGTATATTTTACCGCGCCTCCCCACCCCCAAGCCGGCTTCAGCAGCAGAATCCCTGGGCCTGAGATAGACTCTGGTGAGCACCTAGAGCCATTCTTCTGGCCTTGGGGAAGGAAAAAATTTGCAATTGGGGGGAAAAGATAATTTGCTAGCTCCATTAACCAGGGGAGCTCAGGACAGAAGCAGCTCCTGTCCAGGCATAAACCATCTGTGGACCTTGAGCACCTTTCCCTTCTGCATGGACCTGTGTGGGCCTATTTCAGGAGAATAGGCCCTTGTTGGCAAACTCCAACCATTTCAGCTGTGCAGTGGAGAGGTGGGTGCTTGACGTTTGACATTGCTTTGCCTATTAAACAAGGTCCTCACCTACCCACATCAGGGATCTAAGGACTGGTAGCCCCACTCAGGTCACCCAGCCACCCACAACAGGGGTCCAAAGATAACTGGTACCTCCCAGTCCTTACAACCAAAAACTTTGGGTGCCCATGATCCCTCTGCAGGACTGACCCACCAGCATGCTCTAGGGAACAGAGACGTGTTTTCCTCAGAGACACTTGGGGGTCGGTTCTCAGCTCCCTGCCTTGTTCAGAGCATGACCCCCTGCTGCAATCAGATACCAGTATATACGCCAATCACCTCTGCCCCTCTAGGACTGTAGGACAGAGCCTGTACCACACACTTGATGATCAGCTACCTGGAAACCTCAGCTGAATTCATACAAGAAAACTGAATGGACTCCTAGACTGATACACCTGATAACAGCTCTAGCCAGCTGGGGACAGGACACCAGAGCTCCAAAGGTGAAAATACTCAAGCTAGCTCACTCAAGCAACCCATAGGGGTATACCAAAACAAAACAAAGCAAGAAGCTACGACACAGTAAGCAAGCATAAACTAATACAGTAACTTATAGATGGCTCGGAGACAACAGTTAATATCAACTCACATAAAGAAACAGACCATGATCACCTCAACAGGCTCTCAAAACAAAGAATCCAGGGATCTTCTAGATGAAAGTGCATTCCTGGAATTACCAGATGCAGAATACAAAAGGTTAATATACAGAACCCTTCAAGACATCAGGAAGGAAATGAGGCAATACGCAGAACAAGCCAAGGAACACATAGATAAAGCAACTGAAGAAATTAGAAAGATTATTCAGAAACATAATGAAAAGTTTAGTAAGTTGGAAAAATCCATAGACAGACAGCAATCAGAAACTCAGAAGATTAACAATAAAATTACAGAATTAGACAGCTCAATAGAAAGTCAGAGGAGCAGAATTGAGCAAGCAGAAGCTAGAATTTCTGAACTCGAAGATAAATCACTTGGCACTAATATATTTGAAGAAAAATCAGATAAAAGAATTTTTAAAAATGAAGAAACCTTAAGAATCATGTGGGACTGTACCAAGAGAAATAACCTACGAGTGATTGGAGTACGAGAACAGGGAGGGATAACAGAAAATATAGAGAAAATTGTTGAAGATTTGTTGGCAGAAAACTTCCCTGATATTGTGAGAGATGAGAAGATATCTATCCAAGATGCTCATTGAACTCCACATAAGGTAGATGTTAAAAGAAAGTCACCAAGACATATTATAATCAAACTTGCAAAAACCAAAGATAAAGAGAGAATTATAAGAGCAGCGAGGGATAAACAAAAAGTCACCTACAAAGGAGAGCCAATAAGAATAAGCTTGGACTACTGGGCAGAAACCATGCAGGCAAGAAGGCAATGGGATGACATATTTAAAAAATTGAAGGAAAAAAATTGCCTGCCAAGAATCATATATCCAGCAAAACTGTCTCTTAAATATGAAGGTGAAATTAAGACATTTCCAGACAAACACAAGTTTAGGGAATTCGTAAAAACCAAACCAAAACTACAAGAAATACTAAAGGGAGTTCTTTAGTCAGAAAATCAATAATATCAGGTATCAACCCAAGACTAGAACACTGGGCAGAGCAACCAGAAGTCAACCCAGACAGGGAAATCCAAAAAACAAAGCAAGATTATTAAAAAAAAAAAAAAAAGCCCAAAACAGGGTAACAGCGATGTTATTATATAAAAGAAGACAACATTAAAATAATAAAGAGGGACTAAGAAATGTAATCATCCACCTTCCATATGGAGAGGAAGATACAGCGATACAAAGAAATAAAAGTTTTAAATTTAGAAAAATATGGGTAAATAATAAGGTAACCACAAAGGAGACAAACTATCCTACTCATCAAAATAAAATACATGGGAAAAATACAGACTCAACAGAAACAAAAAAGAAAATCTACTCAGCACATAAAATCAAGTGGGAAAAAGAAACTGTCAACAGAAACATTTGTTGACCCCTGTTCTAGAGGATCCAACTCTTTTTTACCCTCTGAATTTTTTATTAGTATCTTCCTTCTTTCTGTTATCTACAACCTCTCCACTTCCACTGTTGACGTCCCTTCAACTTCTAATGTGTATGTTATGATCCAGTCACTCTCAAAAAACCCCAATTGAGCACCTACCAATTGCCAGCTGTGGGAGATATGGATACAAAGATTAATAAAATGCAACCCCTGCCCTCAAATTGCTTATGGCCTGGGAAGGGAAGGCAAATACATAAGCAGCCAAGTGTTCTGTAGTATTTCAGAAGCAAGTAAGAAAGTTCAAACAATGCTCTTTTTCTTTTTTTATCTGGGGAGTTTAAGATGGTCAAATGGATCAAGCAAGTAAAAAAAAAAAAAAGTACAAATAACAAGTATTTCATAAATGAGGTGACTCCTAAACAAATCCTCCCAACTTTAAAAAATATATATATCTTCTCTTAATTATCCTTCATTCTCACTCTGCTACTCCCTGCTCTCCTTTTCCCTTTATTGCTAATATTCTTGGGCTTCAACTCACTCTATAATTCCTTGCAACCTGGTTCCATCAGCATCACTTCACTGAGACTGTCCCCGAAAGGTTTTCAGAGCCCTTGACTGACTTGTTAACAGGCTCATCTCAGTTCTTTCTTTTTTTTTTTTTTTTTAACTGCACTGTAGACGAAGGTTTACAGAACAAACTAGTTTCTCATCAAACAGTTCCCACTCCCACTGCCATCGAGTTGATCCCGACTCATAGCGACCCTATAGGACAGAGTAGAACTGTCCCATAGAGTTTCCAAGGAGCGCCTGGTGGACTTGAACTACCGACCTTTTGGTAGGCAGCCATAGCACTTAACCACTACGCCACCAGGGTTATCAAACAGTTAGTATACACTATTCTACGACACTGGTTAAGAACCCCATGACATCTCAACACTCTCCCTTCTCAACTCTGGCTTCCCTATTACCAGCTTTCCTGTTCCCTCCTGCCTTCCAGTCCCTGCCCCAGGGCTGGTACGCCCCTTTAGTCTCATTTTGTTCCATGGGCCTGTTCAATCTTTGGCTGAAGGGTGAACCTCAGGAGTGACCTCATTACTGGGCTGAAAGGGTGTCCAGTGGCCATATTCTCAGGGTTTCTCCAGTCTCTGTCAGGTCAGCAAGTCTGGTCTTTCTTTTTGAGTTAGAATTTTGTTCTACATTTTTCTCCAGCTCCGTCTGGGACCCTGTATTGTGATCCCTATCAGAGCAGTCAGTGGTGGTAGCCAGGCACTATCTAGTTTTACTGGACTCAGTCTGTTGCAGGCCGTGGTAGGTGTGGTCCGTTAGTCCTCTGGATTAATCTTTCCCTTGTATCTTCTTTTTTTTTTTGTATCTTCAGTTTTCTTCATTCTTCTTTGCTCCCAAAGCAGTGAGGCCAGTGGAGTATCCCAGATGGCCACTCACAGGCTTTTAAGACCCCAGATGCTACTCGCCAAAGTAGAATGCAGAACATATTCTTTATAAACTATGTTATGCCAACTGAGCTAGATGTTCCCCAAGACTGTGGTCCCTACAGCCCCCAGTCCAGCAATTCTGACCCTCAGGGAGTTTGGATGTGTCTATGGACACAGCACACAGGTTGTACCGGCTTCCCCAGTATTGTGTACTGTCTTACTCTTCACCAAAGTTACCACTTATCTATTGTCTATTTAGTGCTTTTCCATCCCACCCCACCCCTCCCTCGTAACCATCAAAGATTATTTTTGTGTGTAAACCTTTCCATGAGTTTTTACAGTAGTGGTCTCATACAATATTTGTCCTTTTGTGATTGACTTATTTCACTCAGCATAATGTGCTCCAGATTTATCCATGTTAGGAGATACTTCACAGATTCATCCTTGTTCTTTATTGTTGCATAATACTCCATCGTGTGTATGTATCACAGTTTGTTTATCCATTCATCTGTTGATGGGCATCTAGATCGTTTCCATCTTTTTGTTATTGTGAACAATGCTGCAATGAACATGGCTGTGTGTATGTCTATTCATGGGATGACTCTTATTTCTCTAGGGTATATTTCTAGGGGAAACCCTGGTGGCATAGCAGTTAAGTGCTACAACTGCTAACCTAAAGGTCGGCAGTTCAAATCCGCCAGGCGTTCCTTGGAAACTCCATGGGGCAGTTCTGCTCTGTCCTACAGGGTCACTATGGGTTGGAATCGACTCGATTGCAACGGGTTTGGTTTTTTTTTATATTTCCAGGAGTGGGATTGCTGGATCATATGGTATTTCTATTTCTGGCTTCCTAAAGAAGTGCCATGTCATTTTCCAAAATGGTTGTATCATTTTGCATTCCCACCAGGAGCGCATAAGACTTCTGATCTTACTGCAGCCTCTCCTACATTTGTTATTTTCTGTTTTTTTTTTAATTTGTGCCAGTAATGCCGGAGTGAGATTGTATCTCATCATAGTTTTAATTTGCATTTCTCTAATGGCTAGAGATTGTGAGCATTTCCTCATGTGTCTATTGGCCGCTTGAATGTCTTCTTTGGTGAAGTGTCTGTTCATTTCCTTTGCCCATTTTTTAATTGGATTATTTGTCTATTTCTTGTAGAGGTATTGGATTTTCTTGTAGATTTTAGAGATTAGACCTCTGTCTTATTTGTAATAGCCAAAAACATTTTCCCAGTCTGCAGGTTCTCTTTTTACTCTTTTGGTGAAGTCTTTTGATGAGCATAAGTGCTTAATTTTTAGATCCCAGTTATCTAGCTTGTTCTCTGGAGCTTGTGTGTTATTGGCTGTGGTTTGTATCTCATCTCAATTCTCATCTTGCTCGACGTGCAGTATTTGACTATTGCCTTCTCTCTCTGATTCTCCTGCCTAAAAGTCTTCCATAGCTCTACCTGCCCAAGTTTCAAATACAGAACAGAAATCTTCACAATGTCTATGTAACTTCTTGGCCACAGAGCACTTCTCAGCTCTGCAAGCATCCCCCATTTTGTCATGTATGCTTGCCTTTCTGCGCTTTGACGATTGCCTGGAATGGTCTTTACTGTCTTTCCTATCCTTCAAATTTCTACTTATTCTTCAAAACCCAGTTCAAATACTATTTTTGCTGTGAAAGCACCCCAGGTTGAGTCTGTCAGCTTTTTCCACCTCCTTCCTCTCTTTCCTTGGAGCACTTGTTCCAAAGCTCTATTGAACATTCTGGAGTCCAAGGATTTGTATAGATGTATGACACTCTCACTTTGCTATGATAGGGGTCATATCTCCTAGTTCTTTAAACCCCAAGTACTTGGATTAAGTCCACATAAAGTTATACTCACTAAATGCTTAGAGCAGCAGTCAGGCTTGGCAGTTCCAACCCGGGGAAAAAAGTTCAAATATATCAAGATAAGTTATTTTCCAAGCACGCTTTCAGAATATGCAAATGACAACAAAACTTCCTGTCAGCACATGAGAGTGACAGTTACAAGAAAATGACATAAAACTGCTCCCTATGGATCCATCTCAAGATAGCATCAGACACTCAGGGTTGTCACTATGAAGGGCACCACCTAAGCTATATTTTTTTTCAACTTTAATAACAAAGACTGCTTAGTTATCAGTATATTTTTCATTACCATCTCTGTCTTCAAAACTCTATTTGGTCTGGGCCTGAAAGCAGAAAACTATTTATTATGAATGTTAAGCATGGAACAATAGAGGACTAATGGGTTTTAAGCAGATAAGTTGTCAGTATGAAAGATATAGATTTATGATCTACTGGATGCCACCTTCTCCAGGATACCAAGAGAGATGGTCCATCCATGCATTTTCCCATGTGAGCTAGTTTATATTCCAGTTCATGAATACGGGATGAGCTACTTGGTCAAGTTCCCATTACTCTCAGAGTCTGTCCCAGATGCTGGGTCCCATCACAGCTTTGGAGTCGACAAAAGCCCAGGAGCAGGAGGAAGGAGGCAGGGCACTTCCACACTATATATATATATATATATATATATATATATATATATTTTAATTGTACTTTAGATGAAGGTTTACAGGACAAACTAGTTTCTCATCAAGCAGTTAGTACGCATATTGTTCTATCACAATTAATACCCTTGAAGTGCCTACAGACACACAGTACCATAGGGAAGTTAGACAGTCATGCCACTCTGCACACGTTCAGGGCCAACTTTGGGTCAAATTGATGTCCAACTGAAACCCATTGCCAATTCTGCAGGGTGGAAAAACATTCATCAGCTCCTATAAAAAAATTTTCTACTTTGTGGCTCTTGCATATAATCTAGTCAAGTGTCAGCACAGAGCTTGGAACTCAGGTGCTTTGTGGCTTTCGCTATGACATCTGCATTTCCAAGCCTATATAGTTGCAGGCAAGAAAACATTTGTAATTGTCTTATCGGTTAAGGGCAAAACAAATACACATTTAGATCACAACAGATAAATGCTTCCTCTGAATTAGTTACACATGGGAGACCAGAAGACGCCATGAGGGAAATTGAACTTCTGTGAGGGAAATTGAACCTCATAATAGCAAACCTACCCACCAAGAAAATAACTCCTTGAGATAGGGGGAAATTTTAGAATATTCACAGTATCCTTCAAGCAGGAGCTCTTGTTATGAAAGAAGCCCATTAAAGGGAAAAAAAAAAAAAAAAACAGCAAATAGATATGGTTAAAGGAGCCCTGGTGGCACAATGGGATGCTGGTGGAGCAGTCATTAAGACCTCAGGCTACTAACCAAAAGACTGGCAGTTTGAATCCAGCAGCCACTCCTTGGAAACAGGGGCAGTTCTATTCTGTCCTACAGGGTTGCTGTGTGTCAGCATCAACTTGACTGCAATGGGTGGGTTTTTGTGGCACAATGGTTAAGTGGTTGGCTGCCAACCAAAAGGTTGGCAGTTTGAACCCATCTACCAGCTCCACAGGAGAAAGACCAGAAGATCTGCTTCCATCAGGATGACAGCCCAGGAAAGTCTATGGGGCAGTTCTACTATGGTATATGGGGTCACTATGAGTCAGAACTAACTTGAAGGCACCTAGAAACAACAATAACAGGTAAGCATAACTAAGAATGTCTAGGGGTGAACTGCAGTCTCGGGGGTCATGTTTCCAGAGATCCTTCTCACCCCAACTAGTGAAACCACAAGCCCATGTGTGCTTGGCATAGAAGGGCATGGAACCTCCTTTTCCATACACTACTGATAGGAGACAAAATAGCAAAAGCCTTCTTGGTGAAAGTCCCACACTACGGAAGCCATAAATAGAAGTTTTTCCCTTTTTCTTTTAACACATAAACTTAGAGTTACGTTGTTATTCTGTTCAGAGCAGAACTGAATAAGTTAGACTATGTTTAATGGAGGAAGAAAGGGAGAGAAAACATATTTTGTAACAAAGCAGGCCCTGTATAGGGCATTACTGTATACCCCAGTACTGGCCTTTGAGAGTGGAAGGTGAGCAAAACAATCCATTATTAAACAAAACCACCATTAGCTGGTGAAGCATATTGAGGGAATCCAGAAGAATGTATGAAGCACCCTTTTACCTCAAGTTAGTCATATCATCTAACTACAACGCGTTTTTCCCAGAGGTAAAGAGGAAGGAGAGGCGTTGGTGATTCGGTGGTCGAATCGTTCAGAATTTTCTTCTTCCATGTTGGAGACCTGGATTCCACTCCTGACCAAAGCACCTCATGTGCAGCCACCGCCCATTAGGCCTGTATGTTGCTGTGATGCTGAACATGTTTCAGTGAATCTTCCAGACTAAGATGGACTAGGAAGAAAGGTCTGGTGATATATTTCTGGAAATCAGCCAATGAAAACCCTATGGATCACAACAGCCTGATCCATAATCCATCGTGGGGATGGTGCAGGACTGCACAGCATTTTGTTCCATTGTGCATAGGGCTGCCATGAGGGGCTGACTGAACAGCTAACAAAGAGAAAGGGATAGTTCAATACTGACATCTTCAGGGGCTTCTGCATATAGCAATCCATGAGGAAAAGGTCCCTCTCCTTTGGGTTCTCTCCCTTTCCCTTCCCTTGCTTTCCCTTTCTCTATTGTCTTAGGTCTAGTTCCTCAGGAAAGATTCCGAGATGGAGAATTACATGATGGAACGTTATTGGGGACTGCTCTTGGGGACCACAACTGTGAAAGGTTGAGGCATGAAGGAGAAGTTGAACTCAATGCAACAGAGGCCTCAGTCAATCTCATAGGCCCTTCATAGATGATACAATGAGTCACTGTAGTGCCAGCTTCACTAGGTAGGGGTGGCAACCATGGCCTAAGCAGTTTCCTTCAACCAGGAAACATCCTGGGAAAGGTCTCATCTGTTAGCCTTCAACAGGCAAAGCACTTCTGGCAGCTGAGGAGGGAGGGAGTAATTCTGTTGTGTTGTACTGTAACTGCAGTTCTCTTCCCTTCCTCTCTGTACCTTTTCCTTTCCTTCCCTTCTCATCTCTTCCCATGGCCCTGAGTCCCTTGTGCTCCTTTGTTCTTCTTTTCCTGGGGCCCTGCCTCTTTTTCTCTTTAGTGGATAGGACATAGTTTTAATAATTCTATTCCATCTATCTCCACTAGTGTGGGATAAATGTAATACAATCAGCTGTTCACACTGAAAATACATAACTCCTCTTAGCAGACCTCTAGTAAGTTTTTAAAAGAAAATTCTTCCTTTTACCTAGACTCCATACTACCAAACGGGTACCATAAGTCACCCCTGCCTTAGTATATATGCCATGGTCCCAGTAGTAACTATTAATCTAAAAGTCTCCACATCTTCTTCTAACTTAAGACATGTGACTAAATGCCCTCCTTGAGTTATCCTACCTTTGTATGTGCCATGATCCTAGCAGGAGAAAGATAAATGATTGGTGCTTGGACCATTAATACAATAAGTATCTTATTTGAATCAAAATATTAAAAGTAGCAATGTTATAATAAAATCCATTGCCACCGAGTTGATTCTGACTCATAGTGACCCTATAGGATAGAGTAGAACTGCCCCATAGAGTTTCCAAGGAGCAGCTGGTGGACTTGAACTGCCAACATTTTGTTTATCAGTTGAGCTCTTAACCACTGCACCACTAGGGCTCCAATATTATAATAGCTCTCATATATTAAGCATATGTCCAGCACTACTGCTAGCCACTTCAAACACATTGTCTCATTTAATACTTACAATAACCTTGCAGGGTAAGTATATTATCTTCATTCACAACTAAAGAAAATGAGACTCAGAGAGACTATGCACTTGCCTAAGATCAGACAGCTTGGAAATGCTAAATACAAACTGTCCATTAAAATCCACACTTCCAATCGATGCATCTTAGATGGCCGCTCGCAAGCTTTTAAGACCGCAGACACCACTAACCAAAGTGGGATGCAGAACATGTTTTTAATAAACTTCATTATGCCGATTGACCTAGATGCCCCCAAAACCATGGTCCCTAGACCCCAGCCCCAGCTACTCTGTCCCTCAAAGTGTTTGGTTGTGTTCAGGAAACTTCTTAGCTTTTGCTTTAGTCCAGTTGTGCTGACTTTCCCTGTATTGTGTCTTGTCCTTCCCTTCTTGGAGCAACCCAGTTGGAGCAAAAGAGAATGAAGAATACCAAAGACACAAGGAAAATATTAGCCCAAGAGACAAAAGGGCCACATAAACTAGAGACTCTATCAACCTGAGACCAGAAGAACTAGATGGTACCCAGTTACCATCAATGACCGCGCTGACAGGGAACACAATAGAGTCCCTGACAGAGCAGGAGAAAAGCGTGGTGGAGAACTCAAATTCACGTAAAAAGACCGGACTTAATGATCTAACTGAAACTGGAAGAACCCCTGAAGCCATGGTCCCTGGACATTCTGTTAACCCAGAACTAAAACCATTCTTGAAGCCTACTCTTCAGACAAAGATTAGACTGGACTATAAAACATGAAATAATACTCATGAAGAGTGTATTCCTTAGTTCAATCAGATACACAAGTCCAAATGGGTGGCTACTGTCCAAGGGCAGGGTAAGAAGGCAGAAAGGGACAAGCATTGGTTGCATGGACACAGGAAACCTGAAGTGGAAAGGGGGAGTGTGCTGTCACATTATAGAGGTTGCAACTAATGTCACAAAACAATATGTGTATAAATTTTTGGTATGAGAAATTAACTTGAGCAGTAATCTTTCACCTAAAGCACAATAAAAAAAAAAAAAGAAGAAGAAGAAAGGAGGCTAATGAGGCCAGGGTCAGACATACATGATCTGGGTGGAATCTTCTATGGGAAAAACTGCTATAAAGGACATTATGTGAACAAATGGCAACATCAGAGTATGGACTACAGAGTAGATAGTAATATTTTATCAATGTTAAATTTCCTATATTTAGTAACTACCTTGTTTATATAACAGGACCTCTTTTTTCTTAGAAACTACATGCTGAAATATGAAAGTGAAGAGGTATGATATATGCAGTCCACTCTCAAATAACTCAGAATAAGCATAATTGTGTACATAAACAGGAAGATGGAATAATAAAAAAAAAATGTGGCAAAATGACAATAGCTGGTTAATCTGGATATTAGAGTTCTTTAGACTATTCTTGGAAATTTCCTGTAAACTTGAAATTTTTATTTGAAATGTTTTTAAAATCTCATAAATCGTGACTAGAATTAAGGAAGCATACAAATTCTAAGCTCTATTTGAATGTCTCAGTTTTAATTCAGTGGTTCACTATTGATGTAATCTTATCTGAAAAGGAGAAGACTAAAAAATTACATCACCTTTTTCATTTCATTTCACATTACCTGAAAATTTTTGCAGCTACAGAAGACAATAAAGATTCCATAAATTGCAAAATGTTTAAAAAAATAAAATTCATTATACTAACTTTTCTCTTTGAGGAAGCTGCTCAGCAAGAGACCACATGTCCCTGCTCACCTTGTCCCTAGGTGGGGTCGTGTGACTAGTTGTAGTGAAATAACTGTGAGCAGAAGTGGTAGGGATCACTTTCCAGCCAAAGCAGTTAAGAAGCAGGTATGTCTTCTTCATGCTCTAGTCCCTATCTGCCAACTACATGCACTGGAGTCAGAAGCCCTAGTGGAAAGCAAGCTATGACGAAAGAAGCCTGAGTCCCTGAATCACCAGGTAGAAGAAAGCTACCCATTAATCATGAACATCACATTAGACTATTATATGAGTAAGGAATACAATTCTATTGTGCAAAGCCACTGCAATTTGGGGGCTTATTTGTCATAGCAGCTAGTGGTACCCTAATAAATGTACAGGATGAAACCTAGACTCCTATTTATATATTCACTTACTCATTCAACTAGACATTATTTGAGTAACCTCTATCAGCTAAGCATATACTAGACACTGGAGATGTAAAGATACATATGACACATTGTTGTCAGCGGCCATTGAGTCAGGACCAAGTTGGTCCTGACTCAAGGCGACCCTGTGCACAATGGAACAAAACACTGCCCAGTCCTGCACCATCCCTATGATCAGTTGCCTGTTGGACCACTGTGATCCATAGGGTTTTCATTGGCTGGTTTTCAGAAGTAGTTTGTCGGACCTTTCTTCCATGTCTGTCTTATTCCAGAAGCTCTGCGGAAACCTCTTCAGCATCATAGCAACACACAGGCCTCCACTGAGGCTTCACATGAGGTACACTGGCTGGGAATTGAACCCAGCTCTCCTGCATGCAAGGCAAGAATTTTACTACTAAACATGGTCTCTTCCTTTAAGGAGCTCATGGGATAGTGAAGAGGAATTATTCACAGAACTGCAGAAACACTAAGTGGGAATAACTGACCCTGACTGAGCTCATTTATGGAATTCCTTCCCTGTGTGGACACAACACTCACAAAGTAATCTTATTTTTTACTTATTTTCCTAAATTTATTACATTAATACAAATTCTTCCCGTGTGGATTTTCTGATAAACATAGAGACCTGTTTGAGAGAAAAAAAATTCCATGAACTCAATTCTGGAGAATAGGGCGAGAGGGGGTTAGAATTTAAATTTAGACAATGCATTCATCAATTATTAGTAACTGTCCTAGAAATAACTTTTGAGTCAGGTCACTTTTGTCCACTGCCTTCAAAAATCAGTTGGTAAGAATGGCTAGAGTGAGAAATACAATAAATAAAGATGCAAGGGGAAAAATGGCTTTTTTCTTTCCTGGTCTCACTTGAAATTATGACTTCTTGTAGGAGAAAAATGGAAACATTTGTGGAGTAGTGGTTAAGAGCTATGGCTGCTAACCAAAAGGTCAGCAGTTTGAATCTACCAGGTGCTCCTTGGAAACCCTATGAGGCAGTTCCACGCTGTCCTATAGGGTCACTATGAGTCAGAATCGACTTGATGACAACGAGTTTGGTTTTTGGTTTATAAGAGAAAAAAAAAAGTAGAGCAGATACAATATAAGAAATGCATATGTACACATCGCATATTCCTCACTTCCTCCTCTATTCCACCGCAACCTCAAACTCCAAAGCTGCCCCTGAATATTTTCTTTCCTGTTCCAATTCTGTGTTCTCACTGGTAGGAAAAACCTTTTCTAATACCCTCCCACTTCCCATCCATTTTTCCATCCTTATCTGCTCCTCCACATCTACTCCGACGCCAAACCAAAATCAAACCCACTGCCCTCAAGTCAATTCCCACTCATAGCAACCCTAGAGGACAGAGCAGAACTGCCCCATAGGGTTCCCAAGGCTGTAAATCTTTATGGAAGCAGACTGCCACATCTTTCTCCTGTGGAGCAGCTGGCGGGTTTAAACCACCGACCTTTCAGTTAGCAGCTGAGGGCTTTAACCACTGTGCCACTAGCCTCATCATTATCCAAGTATTACAGACCACAAAGATCTCTTTCCCTTTTTTGAGCAACTCTATGTTTACGATTTCACTGTAGTTATAATTTTATGTGTTCCCTCAGTATTTCGTTCACATCAAGGTTGTCTTAAAATTGTGACTGCAAGCTCCTTGAAGACAGAAAACATGACCTGTTTACTTTTTTTTTAATTTCTCCACATGCCTAGAAATGTACTGAGAACCCATGTAATCAAAAATGAAAAAACTAAACTGACTCTTCTTGGATGATCTCATGAGGCCTGTTATGAATCCAATTGTGCCCCCAAAATATGTGTTGAAATCCCAACTCCTGTACCTGTGGCTATAACCCTGTTTGGAAATAGGCTTTTCTTTGTTATGTTAATTAGATCATACCTGAATAGAGCGGACTCTAAATGTAATCAGGAGCCCTGGTGGTGCAGTGGTTAAGAACTTGGCTCCTAACTAAAAAGTTGACAGTTTGAATCTACCAGCTGCTCCTTGGAAACCCTATTGGGTAGTTCTACTCTGTCCTATAGGGTTGCTATGAGTTGGAATCAACTCAATGGCAACGGGTTTTGGTTTCTAAATGTAATCACTTCTGAGTTATAAAAACAGCAGATCTGACACATATACACACACACAGAGAAGACAGATGCCATGTGAGGATCGTCTTTAAGCCAAGGAAGAATGCCCGAACTACCTATAAGGAAGGAATCGACATGGCCGAGACCCTGATTTGGACTTTACAGCTCCAGAACTGTGAGAAAATAAATTCCTGTTCTTTAAAGCCACTCACTTGTGTTATTTCTGTTACAGCAGCACTAGGAGACTAAGACAGGACTCATGACAAGAGGCCTTTCAAAGCTATGAGGAGTCACTGGCTTTTGTAAGTTTTTAAGAACAGGCAACACAACGTGGTGCTCAGGACAGAGCCAGGGATTAACAGCAAATCAATCTTAATTCCCTCCACTTCAACCCCGGTGTGGCCTTGAGCGGAGCATTTACAAAAAGGTCTCTGAGCCTCAGTTCCCTCAACTTAAAAAAGGGGATAATAATACCTTCCTCCTAGGAGATCTGGTGGTGCCGTGGTTAAAACATTTGGCTGCTGACCAAAAGGTCAGTGGTTTGAACCCACCAGCCGTTCCATGGGGGAAAGACGTGGCAGTCTGCTTCCATAAAGATTACAGCCTTAGAAACCCTATGAGGCAGTTCTACTCTGTCCTATTGGGTCACAACGAGTCAGAATGAGTGAGGATCAAAACAGGTTAAGTATAAGAAAACCCTAATTTATTTAAAGGATTTCCTTCTATATTGAATTAGTGGATAACAAAATCCAGTCATTCTCATTCAAAGTAATTCTAATAAGCATTCTAATAATGACTAAAGAGGGATTCCACCTCAAACAAAACAGCATCCCCTTCTAAAAATGTACTTCTCTCCAAAACCAACTGACTAAATAAATGAAAGACACGACACATTTAACTCTGTGTGCTTTGCTCTTGCAACCTAAAAAAAAAAAAGAGTTCTCCAAACTGCTGAAAAGGCACTTCTCCAGTGGAACCAGTAGGGCAATGGAGAATCTTCTGGTCACAAGCCCCAGCATGCACAATATGGACAGATGTCTCCCGTCATCACACTGCTCATTAACTGTCCCATATAAGGCAAGTCATGGGGGAGAGGAGCTCTTCCAAGATGCAGTAGGGAGGCCATGGAGTCAGGGGAGCCCACCAGGATGGGCCCCTGCTGCTCTGTCAACAAGCTTCAGGCCTAACTGGAGGCCCAGAGCTCCCTCTGAAAGCTTTATTTTTCTGTCAGCTACGACTCCCTTTTCTCTCATTAATGTATGTCCTGGGGTCTTCTCTTCTGAAGCTGAGGCAGCATTCTTCAAGATGGTTCTCTTAATTGATGGAGGAGCACTGGGAGGTACACATTTAAGCAGAAGCAAATGTGGACACAGTTCCTTCACTCACGCCCTCTTCTCAGCACTACTCACAAGTCCCCTGGGGCACAGTTTCCTTGGTGTGCAGTCAATACCAGAGGCCTTCTTTGTCTATACATGCTGCCTCTCTTTTTTAGAATTGCTTATCCCCAAGGTCTTGCCATCAGTACAGAATAGGTTAGGGTCAGACTGCCTCAGATTGAATCCTGGTCCTGTGTAAACTCTCTGCTTTCTGATCTGTGAGACAGAAGCAGCAGTATGGCCCTTATAGGGTTATTGCGAGGATTAAATGACATAACAGATATAAAGCACTTCCAAGCACAGTTCCTGCCACAAGTAAGTGTCAATATCAATTATCATTAATTGTCCTCTTTGATCATGTATAATCTGGACCCTGTTTGTTCCACTTCCACAAAACCACTCTCTCTCAGTAAAGACTTTAACAGCTTTCTCCCATTCTGATCCAGCCATTTGACTGTCTCCTATTTCCTCTGCTGCTTTTAACTGCATGCATGAGTTCAGATGAGCCCAGAATGCTGAGCACTCTTTCCACAGGTTAAGACCATACTTGGGACTTCCATGCAAAAATGCAGAGTACTACACACCACCTGAAACACAACTACTTTGCATCGAAATTATGAATTTGTATAAAGACAAGGGAAGAAATCCCTACTCTATAAACGATAGGGGGAAAAAGGCTGCAATGTGATTTTTCAGACATAATCCATCACTTCCATTGTTTCCCTCTCCTGCCCTCACAAACTTAAGAAAAATGTATGTCTTCGTAAGGTCAGTGTGTCAGCTTTTAGCAGAAAGGAAACTTAAGAAAAAAAAAAAGTCTTTCCCCACGTTCAATTATTCTCTCTCATAATTAAAACAAAGTGATCATTACTGGATTTTTGGTTTCAAGATAGCAGATACATCCAACCCCTCTCATCTCAAAATCACCCTGCTATTCAAAAATAAAAATGAAATCAGAAGTAAAAACTTAGTCATTGATCAATCTAGGAGACAGGTTTAATTCTGAACTAAATCATAAGATGAGAGAAAGCAAAGGAGAAGCCATATATGACTTTGCAGAGAGGAGGATCACCACCAGTCTGTCAGTTTATCATACTGTGATGGCTTCTGTGTTGCTATAATGCTAAAAGCTATGTTACTGGTATTTCAAATACCAGCAGGGTCACCCATGGTGGAGAGATTTCAGCAGAGCTCCCAGACTAAGACAGACTAG
The DNA here is from genome assembly GCF_030014295.1 of Loxodonta africana. Taxonomy (NCBI): domain Eukaryota; kingdom Metazoa; phylum Chordata; class Mammalia; order Proboscidea; family Elephantidae; genus Loxodonta; species Loxodonta africana. The sequence goes on along the minus strand of NC_087346.1, from coordinate 71,933,293 downwards.
GAAGAAAGGCCTGGAAATCTACTTACAAAAATTAGCCAACAAAAACTCTATGGATCACAACAGAGTATTGCCCAATGTAGCGCTGGAAGATAAGCCTACTAGGCTGGAAAGCACTCAAGATGCACAGTGGCTGAAACAACGGACTTGAGTATACTATTGAAGATGACACAGGACTGGACAAGGTTTCATTCTGCTGTACTCCGAGCTGACTCAAGGGCAACTAACAGCAGAAAGAAGGAAGTACATAACTAAGTATTTGCAAAGGAAGATACTGATGAGAAGCAAATTGGAAATGACCACAGAATCCAAGTAAGTTAGGAGGTGAAACACCAGGTAACTCAGAAGGTGGGATGAGGTCGGGATTGACTGCTTCTCCACCTCTGCAGAGAACAGGTGGCAAAGTCTCTGGAGAAGGTAAAGGTCCAAACTCGGGGCACTAGGTAGAGAGGAGATGAGGCATGTAAATGAAAAGATGGAGATTAAGTGGAAGTCTTCAGACTGAACAGAAAGTACAAAAGATTGAAAGAATTTTCTCTAGAAAGAAATAGAACCATCCCCAGACAAAATACAAATTCTGATATTTGGAAGTCCTCTATGAAAATGGTTTAAAATCAGAAAAAGTATGCAGCAGGACTGTACCCTTTCACTTTACTTATTCAATCTGCATACTGAATAAATAATTCAAGAAGATGGACTATATAAAGAAGAACTCAAGGTCAGGAATGAAGGAAGACTCACTGACAACCTATAATATATAGATGACACAACCCTGGTTGCCAAAAGTAAAAATGACTTGAAGTATTTACTGATGAAGGTTACAGGCTACAGCCTTCGATATGGATTACACTTGAACATAAAGAAAACAAAAATTCTCACAATGGCACCAATAAACAACATTACGATAAATAGAAAAGAAATTGAAATTGTCAAGGATTACATTCTACTGGGATCAACAATCAATACCCACGGAAGCAGCAGCTAAGAAATCAAACGACGTATTGCGTTGGGCAAATCTGCTGCAAAAAACTTCATTACAGTGTGAAAAAGCACAGACATCACTTTGATAACTAAGGAGCACTTGACCCAGCCATGGTATTTTCAATTACCTCATACATACACAAAAGCTGGACAATGAAAAAAGCGAGATGTAAGGAGAATTGACGCATTTGAATTATGATGTTGAGAAAGAATATTGAATATACCAAGTACTGCCGGAAGAACAAACAAATCACCCTTAGAAGAAATACAATCAGAATGCTCCTTAAAAGCGAGGAAGGGGAGACTTTGGCTCTCTTACTTTGAACATATCATCAGAAAAGACCAATCACTAAAAAAGGACATCATGGATGGTAAAATAAGGGTTAGTGAAAATGAGGGAAACCCACCAGGAAATAGATTGACACAATAATCATAACAATGGACTCAAACATACCAAAAATCATGAAGATGGTGCTAGGACCAGGCAGTGTTTCATTCTACTCTACACAAAGTCCACCAGTCAGAGCCCACTTGATGCCAAGTAACAACAGATAAAAAGGCTGTGTCATCCTGATCGCCCTCCAGTGAAGCCCACCAGTTGAAAAGTCCAACTCATAGACACGGAACTTCCAATTTGCTTTCTAAAAATTCACCTTACACATAACAGACAGCCAAAGATTACCAGGCTTTTGGGGAAGTGCGATAATTAAAGTGAGACAAGCAAAGGAATCATGAGAAAATAAAAGGACCTCAGAAGAAACAGATACAATGCGGGAAGAAAAAAAAACTTCAAAGACACTATAATCAACACTCTCAGGGGTTCTAAAACAGTTTTCTCCCCAACATACCTAAGGGATATGACACACTTTGTGGCTGAGCGGCTCACTAGTCCCCTCCCCTCTCCCAAGAGGACATATTAGCATCCCTCTACTAGGGAAGGAAGAGAAGTAGGTAGTTTAAAAATAATTAAAAAAATAATTAAACAAAAAAAACCAAACCCACTGCCATCAAGTCGATTCTAACTCATAGCAACCCTCCAGTACAGAACAGAACTGCCCCCAAAGAGTTTAGAAGGAGCGGCTGTAGGATTTAAACCTCTGACCTTTTGGTTAGCAGCCTCAGCTCTTAATCACTGTACCACCAAGGCTCCCTAAAAATAATTACATTCATGAAATAAAACCATGATGCTATAAAATTCAACACTAAAAAATGAGAAAATCCTTTAGATATTAAAAATATTGATAAAATTTTAAAAAATGAGGATAAATAAAAGAAGGCAAGATTAGGTCAAGGAATTCATCCAGAAAGTAGAACAAAAATACAAAAGGAATGGGAAAAATAGGACTGAAAGTTAAGAAAGTTAAAGGTTCAATCCAACCAATGGGAGTTCCAGAAAGAAAGAACAGTGAAATCATTGATGAGAAAATTCTCACAGAAAAAAATTCAAGGAAATTTACCAGAACCAAAAGACATAAATTTCTTGCTTAAAAGAGTCTGCAAAATGAGTGAAAAAGGAACCCATATTGAGGAATTGCACTGTAAAATGTGAGACTGTTAGAGAAAAAGAGAAGATCTTACAAGTTCTTAGCAAGGAAAAACAGGTCACAGGAATAAGCAAAGTATCCATTTCCTCAAAAGCAACATTACAAGCTAGAAGTCACTAGATTAATATCTTCAAAGTTCTGAGAGAAAATTATTTTCAACCAAAGATTTTAGATTTAGCCAAACTATCAATCATGTGTAAAGGTAGAATAAATACTCTTTTTCAAACAGGTAAAGTCTCAGAAAATTTACCTCCCATGACTTTTCAGGAAGCTAACGGAGGATGACGGAACCCAGGTGGCTCAGTGTTTAACTAAACGAAAAGTTGGCAGTTTGAACCCATCAGCCATTCCATGGGAGAAAGATGTGGCAATCTGCTTCAGTAAAGACTACAGCCTTGGAAACCCTGTTGGGGCAGTTCTACTCTGTCCTACAGGGTCACTGTAAGTTGGAATCAACTGGGCAGCAACAGGTTTGGCTTTTTGTTTTTACTGGAGGATGAAGACATAAAATGAAAAAGACGGAATCCTGAACACAAGAGAGAAGCAAAGTGAGTTAGGTAAAGGATGGCAGGTCTGCAGCAGGCCAGAGAGCAACCAAGCAGGGTGGACAGCAAAATGGAGGGCTACGGAAGGTAGATCTCATAAAAATAACTAATTAAATAATGGAACTGACAGATTATTTGATAGGTTTGACTGTGATACAAGTTTAGTAAAAAGCATTTTACAAAGTCATTGGAAGAGTTGGGCTAGAGATCTGAAGAAGGCAAAGCAAATAAAAACAATGAATGAGGTAATTATTAATTCCAGAAAAAACAAAAAGTCATAAAATAAATCAAATGTAATCATAGCCTACTGTTTGGCTTAGCAATAAACATTTACCTAGCAAAAATGATAAAAACCAAGTATGAATTTAACCAAAAATTGTACAATAACTATACTGAAATAATACAGAAAGTGAGGAAACAGGGTATAAGAGACTAAAAATTCCAACTTCACATAATGGGAAGTTGGGTTGTTGTTGTTGGGTGCCGTCAAGTCGGTTCCAACTCATGGTAACCCCATGTACGACAGCACAAAACACTGCTCGGTACTGCGCCATCCTCACAATCGTCATTATGCTTGAGCCCACTGCTGCAGCCGCTGTGTCAACTCATCTTGCTGTGGGTCTTCCTCTTTTTCGCGGACCCTCTACTTTACCAAGCATGATGTCCTTCTCCAGGGACTGGTCTCTCCCGATAACACGTCCAAAGTACGTGAGACAAAGTCGCACCATTTCAAGTTGTAGAACAATGAAAAAGGAGTCCTGGTGATGCAAATGGTTAAGTGCTGGACTGCTAAAAGAAAAACGGGCAGTTTGATCCCACGCAGGGTCTCCATAGCAGAAAGACCTGGTGATCAGCTTTCATAAGACTACAGCCAAAAAAACCCTTTGGGGCAGCTCTACTCTGTTACACTTGGGGTCACTATGAGTGGGAATGGACTGGAGGGCACCTAAGAACAACAAAACAATGAAAAGAGTTGTAATTAGTTGCTTGCCTCTGGAGAATAAGGGTTGGTGGGGGTGATTTTCTTTTTTTAATATAAGTCTTTTAGCACTATTTGATTTTTAAAACCATGTACATGTATTAGTGTGATAAATAAAAAATTTAATTTGAGTAAGTAAATAAATAACTGGACAAAATTACAAAGCAGTTAACCCCATGTCCTTTCTACCACTTAGATATTTCCAAAATACACTGGGGAAATAAGAAACCATTCTCCATTAAATGAAGCTAAGTTATTCATTTGTACTAAACTTATTTAAAAGATTTGGTTATAAGTATTAATTCTTCCCCCTTATCCATCGTCCCAAAAAACCAAAACCAAACCCACTCCCATAGAGTCGATTTCAACCCATAGTGACTCCATAGGACAGAGGAGAACTGCCCCACAGGGTTTCCAAGGAGCAGCTGGTAGATTCGAACTGCTGACCTTTTGTTTAGTAGCTGTATCACTTAATGCCACCACTGCTCCCCATTTATCATCACTACCTAAAAAACAAAACAAACCCGTTGCCTTCGAGTCGATTCTGACTCATAGTGACCCTACAGGACAGAGCAGAACTGCCCCATATGGTTTCCAAGGAGTGCCTGGTGGATTAGAACTGCCAGCCTTTAGGTTAGCAGCCATAGCTCTTAACCACTATGCTACCAGGGTTTCCCGTTAAAAAAAAATAATAATAACTACCTGTAAATTACTAAAATGCAAGGTTGGTAACCTGTGCAGCCATCTTTCTTTTTCTTCTCATTATAACTCACTCTTAATCGTAGACGTTTAAAAGTAATTCAGGGGACTGGAAATGTCTTTAAGGAGCCCTGGTGGTACTGTGGTTAGATCAACTGCTAACCGAAAGGTCAGCGGTTGGAAACCAGCAGCAGCTCCATGGGATAAAGATGTGGCAGGCTGTTTTCCGTAGAGACTTACAGCCTTGGAAACCCTATGGGGTCACTATGAGTTGGAATCACCCATGGCTGTGGGTTTTGAGAATGTCTTTATGACAGGGGACCACAATAAACACAATAAACCTCTTCCCTCTTACTCCATTCCCTGTTGCTAAATCAGTGAAGAAATGTTCACATTTGTTCCTAGCTAGCTACCATACGAACCTAAGACTTTTAGCACTGAAACTTGTCATTTTATCATGCTACCATTAATTGGGGTTAATTATAAACTCTAAAGCCTGCAATAATAAATGCTGACAGTTACCAGTTTGCACAAAGAACATGAAATTAGAAAAGACTCTCCCACAACTTATCAAAAAGAGGAAGCAGAAGCAAAGGTTAAATCGGGAGTTCTGAACCTTTCTTCTCTGCAACCAGGCCTCTAGACAAGGCATATTCCATGGCCCGGAGGGTCACTATTCCCCGCCCCTCTTTCAAGGTGGGGGGGCGGTGTCTATTAGCATTTCTTCTTGTGGAGCAGAGATGCAAGTAGTTTGAAAAAATTCCACAAGTAATTCTACAACTGTGTGTCAAAGTAGAACTGTGCTCCACAAGGGTTTCAGTGGCTGAGTTTTTGGAAGTAGGTCACCAGGCCTTTCTTCCAAGGTGCCTCTGGGTGGACTCTAACTTCCAACCTTTCAGTTAGCAGCCGAGCAACGCTAACAGTCTGCACCACCCAGGGACTCCTGGGAAATTCTAGCAGGCTCTCATGTCCTACCACCCAACATCCGTGGGTGTGTTTCCTCCTCTCTCCCCTTCCCTCTGTACCTTTCTTCTCTCATTCAACTGAGATCACTAGTTTAGGGATCAAATTAAGAGGAAGGTAGGGAAGGTAGGTGTCACCACAGGGCAAAAGATAAGAGCACAGAGCAACATGGAAGTAAAGTATCTTATAGTGAAACCTGTGAGAGCCGGAACTTGACGGGACTGCCTTGTTTTTCTGGGCAGTCTTTCCAGACTTTCCGCCTTTGACAGGGTGCAGCTTACCATTTCCTGTTGCTCTCTATTAGTGGAAAGTATTTGCATATTCCTTCTCTGACAGGTTTCTGCCTTACATAGGTTCCAGCTTTCACAGGTTTTACTATATAACTTGACTCCACCACCTTCAGTTCCAAGCTTTTTGCCTGATTTTTCAAGCTTAATGTTGAGACTGGAATGATTTCAGAAAACAGGGAACGTGGCACAAAACCAAAAAGACCAAACCCAGTGCCATCGAGTCGATTCAGACTCATAGCGACATGGCATGTGTGAAAAATTCCTAAGAGCCTTCCCAACACTAGCCCAGACATGGAACTCCCATTTCTCTTCTCCCGTCTCAATCCCAGGAGAAATTCAAACCATCCCTGCCCTGTCTTTCCCTGCTCCAAAAATATACTTGTTTGAGTGCTTTGGTTAATGATTAAAATAATAATAGCCAACATTTATTAATTGGATCTTATTACAATCCAATATTTTATGAAATAAAATTTCGGACATGTCATTTAAGATTTCTGAAGAATCTAACCATAAGCAGAAAGGGTTTCAGATTCTTCCATTGATTCAGTTTCTAGCCTCAGATAAGTCACACACAACCTCCCTTGACTGTTCGTTTCTTCACCTGGTAAACAAAGAGGGCAAAGAGGATACTCAGATAGACTTCTTGGCCCCCTGGCTTCATACCCCACTTAGCACTCCATCTTCATTGGTTCAGTCAGAACATCTCTGAGGTTTGGAGAGGTTATATGTCCTGTCCAGAGCCAAATGACTTGCAAGTGATGGAGACAGGATACTTACTATGTGTATTGTTATCTGTAGTAGATGCTGTGGGTGTCCCACACATATCTCTTTTATTGGGTCAGTGCATCCATCCCCCAGCTGCCATAGATGTTGCTGCTCAGAGCTCACAGCTGCACCTTTCTCCAGAGAATTGCCCTCCATACATAAATGCCTAGGAAGTTATGTACTTCTACCTCAGGGTAGCTTACAGTGAATAACTGACTATATGGGAGTACCAGTGAAGTCCTTGGGTGGTACAAATGGTTAAGGGGCTTGACTACTAACTGAAAGGTTGGAGGTTTGAGTCCACACCCAGGGGTTCCTTGAAAGAACGGCCTGGCGATCAACTTCTGAAAAATTAACCATTGAAAACCCTATGGAGCACAGTTCTACTCCGTGGTCTGATACACATGGGGTCGCTATGAGTTGGAATCAGTTCCATGGCAACTGGTTTTTTTGGTCTATGGGGATGCCAGAGCCCAGCCACTTTGTCTAAAGGTAGGGAGTCTCTGTGGTGACCTTCATGCTCTAGAGTTCACCACACAATCAGGCTGAGCCTGGCCTCCAGCAGAAACACATCTTTGCTTATCTACTTTCTCCATCCTATCCTATTCCCTCACTTCTTGCACATCCATCCCTCAATAAATCACTTGGACATCCCTGCTTCATTCTCTGCTTCTAGTGAACCCAACCTAAGATAACATCCATGTTTTATAACGCTGTCCAGTGGCTGCCTAATGCAGAATGTCATGTGGTTAAAGAAATGTGAAAGGCACTAGACACCGTTCCTAACTTATCAATGCAAGTAACTGATCCAGGATAGACAGAAAAATAATGTAAACTTATTTCCCAGTCTATTTCATGATAATACTACTAAGGAGTATGTCTGTCTCAAATAAGGACGGAAATATTATACTATTAGATATAAACCTTTAAGTATTTCAGTTAATATATTTCAGCTGCATCACTTTATAACACATTAGATCATTTGCTAATTTAAAATGTTATAAATCCAATGTGCACCATAACATAAAGCCCATGTTAAAAAAGGATCTATGTAATTAACATGTCTAATTTTATAGAGATACATAAAATGATTCATTGGGTCAGAAATATCTTCCTATAAAATGGTACAGTTATTATTTCTTCAGTTTTCCACATATTATTCTCTTCCTTGAAGTCTAAAATAAAGCAAGTTGCATAAAATTTGCTTTTCCAAAAATTTCCACAAAGACAATGGCTCATTCATTCTATTGGCAATCATCCCTGGGATGATCAAGGTCTAACTAGGAGATCAAAAACCACTTTACCCAAAGCACCAGCTTTAATACAAGGAATTGGTTACACAGGAAATGGAAGATCTGAGAAGCAAAATGGGAAAGAAACAGAGATTAGCAACAGCAGAAAGTCACCACTACCCCTAGTGTGGGAGCAGCGGTGGTTCCATGGCAGAGTTCTCACTTTGACTTGGAAGACCTGGGTTTGATTCCCAGCCAAGGCACCTCATGTGCAGCTACCACCAGTCTGTCAGTGGAGGCTTGATTGCTGATTCACAAATGCTCATGAAGATGGCACACAACCACCAGGCAGAGTTTTGTTCAGTTGTGCATGGGGGTCACCATGAATCCAGGCCTCCTTAGTCATTAGTCAAGCAGCTAACAACAACAATCCCTAGGCTAGAGGGATAAAGGAAGAAGGCAGAGGCTAGGATCACCTGGAGGGAGCTGGTACCTGGCTTCTTCCATCCTCAAGCCTCCAGTCTCCCTCCAGTGCCTCCCATTTGCTGAACCCTGCCAGAGGCCAACTGACAAAAAGGAGCCTTAGAAACAACCCAATCTGAAAGGCTCACCCCGCCCCTTGCCCCCAGTAGGGAGCAGAGCAGCGGAAGGTACAGACCCAGGACTAGCACACTGCCATAGTACAAAGATCAGAACCAATCAAAGGCCCCCATAGGAGGCACAGCACGTAAAGATCATTGCCTGGAATTCTAACATCAGAGAACAAAACAAGGTGGAATGTCGTCTTTGATTTTGCATCTAATGAAATTATAAATCAGAACCACAGGGAATCCTTTCTAGCAGCACTTACCCATATTTCGGAAACCCTTACAGAAGCATCATTAACAGCAGCTTTAAGAAGTTAGGCAGCTTTGCAAAAAATTATATTTCTATCATTTTGAAGAAAAATCAATCTAGTTTTCCTTTTTTTTTTTTAATGTCACCTAACATCCAAGCCATTCTATCTGCTGCTTATCTGCTATGGTAGGCTTATTTAGGGGATTACTAAATTTCAAAAAAACAAAAAATGTTTTTACATTGTTAGGTGAAAAGCATAGTATGAACACTGGGTATTATAATAAACGCCTGCAGTGACAGTCACTTTAAAATAAAAGAAAACATTGATTTAAGAATGAATCTTTGAAGCAAAAATATTAAATTTAGCAGAAAAAAACCTATAGTGCAAACTGGACAAGTACTTATTAGCATAATGCCTTTAAAATTACTACTTTCTGCTTTTTTTATTTCAAAGGTAATATAACCAGGAACTGAGTTATGAATAATTGGGACTTGTGGAAAACAAAAACCTTGGAAAATGCAAAAAAAAAGTCATAATCTCACTAACACAAATATTGTTAGCATATTCATGTTCCAATAATCATTTATTGAGAGCCCCAAATGGGCTAAATCCTGTGCTGGACAATGAATATTCTCGACTTGACTTTAAGTCTAAATCGAGATCACAAATCCCAGTTGTTCATAGTACAGGGGAGTGATAGGGAAGAGCAGGAAAAATAAGGCATCTGCCCTTCCGTGGTACTTCAGTGACACCGGGTTAGGGTCCAAAGAAAGCAATCATTGCTTAGGGTGCCAGATACTACACATCATTTGTCTGCATTCCTGACAGAGTTTTCTATCTGCAATTAGAATCAAATGTAGACTCCATAAATAGCCCCCTAAAAGGAGAGTCCTACAGGAGTAAGAACTAAATTCCCCTTAAAGAAGATTTGTGCCACCTTTTTTTTTTTCTTGCTTCAGTTCTACCACCTTGTCCTTAAAATGTTTATATCTGGAAAACTTGACATCTATTTCTGAAGACTTAAAACCCAAAGAAGTTCTCTAGCACCTAGGCTCTATGTCACACAATTTAGCACCAGATAATTCTATACTCTTATTATTCAGTATTTTTATATGTGTATTCTTTTCAACTCCCACTGAGATTGTAAACTAGATGTCAAATACAAGATCTGGTCTTATATTTCCCTGTTATCCAATATCCCTCCCCCTTACTAAGCACCTAGTGTATTCTCAATGAAGACCCTGGGCGGTGCAAACATTTGGCACACTTGGCTGCTAATTGAAAGGTTGGAGGTTCCCTTCCACCCAGAGGTGCCTTGGAAGAATGGCTTGGCGATCTACTTCTGAAAAATCAGCCATTGAAAATTCCTATTCTACTCTAAAGGAAGAGTATATCGCTTGTACAATATTTTAAGTTTGGCAGCCTTAGGGAGAAACATGGGTTTGTGGAAAACATCTTGCAGGGCTGCTTTGCAAAGGAAAGGTGAAGCTACAAGGCCACTGTCTTGCCAAGAGATTTCAAAACAAAATGACAGCTACATGAAATAAGAAATGTAAGTTGCAAGTAGGTGAGAACAGAAAAAAGAGAGGGTAAGAGAGTGAAGAAATAGAGGACTAGTTATCACAGTGAAAAACTTATTTATAATTATTTGAGCCTAGAACTGAGCTCTGTTTTATATATAAACACAAAATATTTTTGCACAGGTTCATTACATGTTGAATTTTCCAGGAAGAAAAATTAACCAGGTGCCCTCAAGTTGATTGTCACTCACAGGGGCCCTGTAGAACAGAGTAGAACTGCCCCATAGGGCTACTAAGTCTGTAATCTTTATGGAAGCAGACTGCCACATCTTTCTCCTGCAGCGTGGCTCGTGGGTTCAAACTGTCAACCTTTCTATTAGTAGTCAAGTGCTTAACCTCTGTGCCACCAGGTCTTCTTCCAGGAAGGAAGCTATCATACAAACTGTATAAAAATTATACTTTAATTGTTTAGAATTTTCTAAGAGTTGGTCACTGTATTAGTTGCCTATTGCTGCTGTAAGAAGTTATCAAAACTTTAGTGGCTTAAAACAACAGGAATTTAGTAACCCTTAGTTCCAGAGGTCAGAAAACTAAAATGGATTCGCAAGGTTGTTTTCCTTCTGAAGGCTCTAGAGGAGAATCCAACTTCTAGAATTTGCTCGCATTCCTTGGCTCATGGCCTGCACCATCTGGCCTCTGTTTCCATTACCACGTCTCTTTCTCTGACACTCCTACCTCCCTCTTATACGGACTCTTGTAATTACATTGGGCCCACCTGGATAATCCTGAATAATCATCCTAAGATCCTTAACCACATCTGTAAAGTCCCATTTGCCATGTAAAGTAATATATTGATAGGTTCTGGGGATTAGAACATAGACGTCTTTGGGGGAAGGGCCATTATTCTGCCTACCACAGTGACCACTTTGGGAAATCACGTCACTGACTGCAACATTGCTCATGGTTTTTGAATGGCTAATATAAAGCACCTGTATCAAACTGCATTATTCATAGTCCCATTCTCAGTGATTCTACAAAGAGATGAAAAATACCCAATGGCTTTATACGTCTTCTGGTATAGTCCAATCCAAGATTTACATATAGAAATAGTCATTATTCATTAAACATCATTTCCTTCTATCTCTTCATGTACAGTTAGGGCATTTTTAAAATTACATATAAACCCAAAAAACACAGTGTTGTCGAGTCGATTCCACCTCATGGTGACCCTATAGGACAGAGTAGAACTGCCTCATAGAGTTTCCAGGGATCTCCTGGTGGATTCGAACTGCCGACCCTTTGGTTAGCAGCCGTGGCACTTAACCACTATGCCACCATGGTTTCCAAAATTACGTATATAAGTAGTATACATTATTCATAGAGATAGTAAAAAGGTCATAACAAAATGTTGAATATTTACTGTTAAAACGGAGTGTTAAGTTTGATACAGATGAAAACCACTGAGTTAGACGGTTCATTGTTATTTTTAGTGAGCTGAGTGGTGCTGGTAACTCTACCATATGTATTTTAATTCCATTTATAGCAGTAGAAGTAAGTCTGAAATTGAAACTAAATATTCTATAGGAAAACCAACCTGTTGCCGTTGAGTCAGTTCCGACTCATAGCAGCCCTATAGGACAGAGTAGAATGGCCCTATAGGGCTTCCAAGGAGCACCTGGTGGGTTTGAACTGCCGACCTTTTGATTAGCAGCCATAGCTCTTAATCACTATGCCACCAGAATTCCCTTCTGTAGGAAAGATGCCTGTAAAGTAGAAAGATGCTCTTGCTAGTTCAACTGAACTGTCTTCCCTCTCTGTGCACTGGTTCCAGGATCCCAGCCCTTTGCCCCCTCAGCACAATTCCCTCTGCTTCCAGCTCTGCAGGCATGGAGAAACTGACAGAAAATGAAGTGCTTGGAAAGTCAGCTGAGGGATCTCAGACAACTGGGCTCTTTATGATTTCATGAAGCATTGCAAAAGTGTGGCTCTGTTGATGAAAGTGCTTACCTTATACTGACAGTCAGAGAAGGCAGGATGGCCAGGAACAAAGGGGAAGGCAGCGAAAGGATTGAAGGACAGGACAACTGGATAGGACAACAGGACAGAAGGACAACTCAGACTGGGAAGAGAGGGGCTGGGAAAGTGGGAACAAGGACACACTGGGATTTTTTGGGTCACAGTGAATGCTTCAGGCTGCCTCTACTAAGACACAGATGTCTAGGGAAGGACAGGGGAAGAACATGCAGTAAGGAAGCCAGGGAACAGGCTCGAGTGACCCTGTGACATGCTCCTGAAACTGGACCGTCATTTCAATACAGCTCTATTGAGTTATATGGGTTCCCTTGAGCTGCGGGCTTCCCTTGCTCTCCATTCTGGGCTCCAATTTTGTGATGAAGCTGTCTCTTCCTGACTGTTCTTGCCTTTACCAACAACTTTATTTGCTGTCTTCATCTCACTGTCTTTAGGATTCTGTCTCTTTCTATGTATATGTGTATTTCTTGCTTCTCCCTCTCCTTCCGCTTTTCTTCCCTCTCTTTCCCTTCCTTTTTCCTTTTCTTCCACCTCCTCTCTCCCTGTCTCCTGCAATTGGATTGGACAGAAAGCAACTAGTATAGGAAAACCAATAGGATGTGTCTTCATATCAAACTAATTCAGCTCTCCGAGGCCAATCTATACATGGCTGCTCTGAGGTCATGAACCTATACCTGATACCATAGTTACTGCCAGGGTAATAGGATCACATCAGTACCTACGGAACATGATGATCTAACTGTACACTGAGTTATCCCAGTAGGCAGAACAGTTCAGGGACGTGAGAAGTTTCTGGAGTCCAGCTGCCTGGATCCTGGCACTGTCAGTTACTAGCTGTAATCTTGGGCAAATTACTCAACGTCTTTAAGCCTTGGTTTTCTCAGCTATAAAATGAGGAAAAAGGTGGGTAATAATAGAAGTCATCTTGCGGAGTTGTTCTGCTTATTAAATTTTTAACAGTATAGAAAGTGCTTAACACCATACCTGGCGTAGGGCACTAAAACCAAACCCATTGCCACTGAGTCGATTCCAACTTAAAGTGACCCTAAGTGCTCCTAAATGCTGGTCAAATTCTAGTGTGTCAGCCAATAAGACCATTTGTTCATCACAGATTTTTTTTTCATTAAGTTTGATTTTTTTTAATATTGCATTAAAATATTATTTATCTTGATTTTTGAGTTTTTTGGCGCTCCTTAAACTTGGTACCTACCTCACCGTCCCCACTTGTCTCACCCTAGACCTGGCCCTGTAGCAGCTTCTCCCAGGATGCAGCACTGATTCCATGGCTCTGGATGAAGTAGCAGCCTCTCAAATCCCTCTCATTTGCATTTTAATTTCAAGATTTTCCATGCTAAACACAAAAAAAGCAAAGCTGTTGCTGTCAAGTCTATTCCGATTCATAGCGACCCTATAGGACAGAGCAGAACTGCCCCATTGGGTTTCCAAGGCTGTAATCTTTGCTGAAGCAGACTGCCACATCTTTCTCCCATAGAGCAGCTGCTGGGTTCAAACCACCAACCTTTCAGTTAGCAACCGAACACAACCACTGTGTCCTCGTGACTCCTTTTCTTTGCTACTGCCTATCTCTCCCTCTTATTTCATCCCTCTGTTGATCGTTTGGTGATTTGGGTTATTAATGTTTAAAAGAGTTTTTAGTTTGAAAGATTTACGTTCAGAATAATGTCTGGTCTTGGACTGATGTTATTATGTAGGAAGCTAGCACATTAATGTATTAGACACTGGTCTTCAGTTTCACTTAAAGGAAAATGATTTTTAGTGTAAATAAAATGCGCAACTGTCATGTAAGCCTCGGGCTTGATAAGAAAACAAAATATTGTATGAAACAAAATTATCTTTTATAGGAAAGTCTTAAATACCATAATACATTGGAAGAAATAATTTTAAACCAAAGATTAAGTTAATATTTGTTTAAATTAATTATTTGTTGTAATCTAAGCACGTTACTAAGAGAACTTGAATGCTAATTAATGAATTTGATAAACAGAATGTGTTTTCAAACCAGCCTGTGATCAACCTAAAACATCTACTTAGAATTCCTCAAAGAAAGAAGTAGTATAATATCCCATAGAATAGAGATCAAAACCCAAATGCATATAACCCATTGCCGTTGAATCAATTCTGACTCATAGTGACCCTATGGGACAGAGTGAACTGCTCCATAGGGTTTCCAAGGAGCAGTTGGTGGATTTGAACTGCTTTTGGTTAGCAGCCAGCCAAGCTCTTAACCACTGCACCACCAGAGCTCCCAAATGCATATACGAAACCAGTAAAAGGTGTGTTAGAGTTGAAGAGTTTCAGGAAGCAATAGGGAAAGGTGAGGACTGGTGTAAACTGGAGGTGCCTTGCCATGCTTGGAAGGTGCAAGAGCTCCTCTGCGATAGTTGATCGTTGTCATTTGGAAATCCATGGATAGCATTCCAGATACTCAACTTTTTTCAGGATAAGCCAGAAATAAAAATATTTATGTGAGAACTCTCACATTTTTAAACACTGGCTCAGCATTTTTTTAAACCACTTGAGTAGGCAAAATAAAACATGAGTGGACTATGCATTTGCACTCTCCATAGAATGTCATCTTTGTCCTAAGAAAAGGGGGAAAATAATTACATTTTATTCTTTCCTTCTGAAATTTTACCTGGAGCATTTCTGAGACATGGACGATTTTTAACTTATGCTGATCGAAACACCTTCTTTGTTTTAGTAACCTAAAGTAAAAAGCCACTTAGAGAAAACTGTGGATACAAAATCAAAGGTTAGATTTTTCCAGAACAGCCTGACACAGGTGTATCCAGACTAAGTTTCCTGAGTTGAAGTGCCATGAATTTTTCAGAGCTAGTATTCCCAGCAGTTGAGAAGAAATTGCATTGCATTTGCCCTGCTCTACAGGTCCCTTATGGCACTTCGCAGCAATCCCTCACCTTGTCCCCCCATCTTTTTCAGGTTTAAGCTCCCCAGTTCTCCTTGTGGAGTGACTGTTATTCCAAAACACTGGGTTTAACTCATAGGATAGGATAGGAAAGCACATGAAAGGACCAGCATGAAGAGGCTTTCTGAAAAGCAGAGAGCCACAGGAGAATTGTGCTGTGACCATCCTTAATATTTAACAAGAGCTGCACTCCCAGGCATTATTGTTTTTCCTTTGCTTCAGAAATACCAGGCAGATGCTTTGAGCAATCCAGCTCAGGCCTCACCTGCCATGGGATTTATAAGAATGCATCTGCTCTTTGATGAGCTGAGGCTTTAAAACCACTGGCCTACACCACCCTTCCTTGAGAGCAGACTTTTCAGAGTTTGAGATGCTAGACTCTACTGAGTGATTCTGATCATGCATTCTCTAGCCTTGGAATGTCTCACAGTGTTGGAAAATTAAGGGGCAGAAGACAGGAACGAAGGAAACCCTTAGCCTGAGCCACAGGACAGTGATACATGGAAGGAGGAGAAGACTTGGTAGGACTTACGGTGCTCTCCAACAAAGCAAGGGACAGGAAAAAGGACAAGACAGGAAGGGAAAGGAGTCCAATCCCCATTTAACAAATGCCATGACATTAAAAATCCATGATATCATCCCAAAGCCTCAGCCCAAGGCTCATATTATCCAAACACTTTTCATTGTAGCACAGAGGGATGAAAGCACTGGACAGCCAGCTCCCTGGAGCTCCCTGCAATAGAATTTGACCTACATTGCTCAAATGCCCGGCTTATCCTTCTGGGTCTTTGTATGGCTAAAATTTAAAGAGGAGATGACTGTAAATGTTACTGTCAGCGTGTCTGATATACACTTTTCACTCTTTTCAATAATACCTGGATCAAAAAATCTCTCAATTTAGAAAAATAAATATTTTTGAACTAACTAAAATATAGTGCCAATTCAAATTTTTCTGGGGAAACAAAAAAAAGTAGGCTGTCTTAGAATCCCTATTGTCGTTAGTCTATAGAGATGAGCCATCTCTTTTAAATTCACCTGTTTGTTTTTTCACTTTTTATTCAGGCTGAATCTCCCAGAAAGCCTCTGGGCATCTTTCATGATAGGCCATGAAAAGATAATGTGAACTAAAGGTTATATGGACTCCACTATAGGGAGTCTCATTCCCTTTCCACCTCCTGTCAGGGCCATCAAGGGGAATTGTCGGTACCAGAAAGCTAGAACTTCTGATTTCCCTTAAGATAGATTCAGTGTTCAGACCCTTACAGAGACGTAAGAGACCCAAGTCATTCTTCCTGATGCCACTAGGAACTACATGAGAAGACAGGAATTTAACTCTCAGATGGTGTAAGCTTCATCCTCTGGTTTCTACCTGTTATTGTTGTTAGCTGTCTTTGAGTCAGCCCCTGGCTCATGACAACCCCATGCACACGGAACAAAATGCTGGCCAATCCTGCGCCATCCCCATGATTGGTTGCAGAAGGGGCTGTTGTGATCCACAGGGTTTTTGATGGTTGATTTTCAGAAGTAGATCACCAGGCTTTTCTTCCTAGTTCATTGTAGTCTGGACACTCCCCTGAAACCTGTTCAGCATGGTAGCCAACACTCAAGCCTCCACTGAGAGACGAGTAGTGGCTGGGCATAAAGTGCTTTGGCTGGGAATTGAACCCAGTCTCCTGCACGAAAGGTGACAGTTCTACTTCTTAACCTGTCCAAATCTACCTGCAACATGAAATCTTCCCTATATTATTGTTACTTAGCGTTTCTCTCTTTCTCTGTATTTTTCCACATTGGGCATAGATAATACTTACGGACTCTAGAGGCTTAAGGCAGGAAAAATTTGGCCAAGAACAGGAAATACAAGTGGGAAAACATATAATTTAGAGCAGATACTTGGAAAAATAAAATGTAAAAAACATAGCCAAGGCTGTGAGTCATCTGTGGAGGAAAAAATGATAAGGAAACATTGAGTGGAGGGATTAGAAAGGCAAAAGAACATTACCAACGGGGCAGAAGGGAAAAGAAAAAAAAAAAAATAGAACTAGAAAATGAAAATAATACCACAGAAAATGACCAAGAGTTTCTTTTAGTCTTTAGCAGGAAAAACTAAGAGCTATTTCTCTAGTGACTAACATCGGGTGCCAATACTGTCCATGGCATGGTTTGCTCAGCTTTAAAGTGGGAATGTGGGGTGTTCTCCTAGTGTACTTATGAACATTTTATGAAACCCTCAGATACTAAGTGCCAGAGGGAAAGGAGGAGGGAAAAGCACAATTTCAATTTGGATGGGAGCTTACAGTTCAGTGGGAAAGAAGGACATCACAAACAAGCAGCGTGACGGGAAACAGGGGTGGGAGGAAAAGACGATCGTGGGCTGAATATAAACATACCAGCCTCAGTGCTCCATGTCAGAGTACTGGTTCCCTGCTGACTCTATAAATCTGTGGCCGTAGGTCATCAAGCCCGTTAACATTTCCTTCTGAACTGGTCTTAGAGGTAAATGATGTGATTTTAGGAGCAACCCTAAGATCTTTCTACCAACCAAAAATTTGTTCCCGGCTTGTTATGGCCAGTAATGCCACCCCTGAAACTTAGTTTCATTAGCTTCTGTCACCTATTAAAATGCAAATACACTTAGGAGCGTTTAGACTTTCGGCCATATAATTCAAGTGTAACTTACTGTGAATTCATTTATCAGATCTGAGAAGATGTCTTTGATAGGAGAATGGATACAGGAAATTCAAGATCACTGACAACCAGAAAAATGGACAGGAGAGGGGAAGCTGAGGGTATTTAAGTGCCTGTCAGAGCAGAACTGTGCTCTACTGATGGCTGATTTTGCTGAAGGAGATTGCCAGACATTTCTCTGAAGCACCTCTGGGTAGACTCAAATCTCCAAACTTGCATTTAGAAGCCCAGCACTATAACCATTTGCAATAGAGTTCTACATTGGGTTACAAAGTATTCATTTGCCAGTCATTGTCCTCTGTGCACTTATTTTCTTCTGTCTCGGGGATCAAGGACAGGTTTTGGATATTCCCATGTCCTACAGAAAATATACCATCATAACCTCACCTCGTTAATTTCCACCAGAATTTCTAGAAAGATCAACAACACCTAGTATAGTCTTATGACCTTGGGGTTTTTTTCGGACCCCATGGCCACCGCCACCATGCTATCCTCCAAGGCCAGCTTCCCTTTAAAGCTTTGGTCAAAGCAGGTACATAAAGACCTTTATCAGTTTCCTTAGGGCTACTGGTGGCTCAGCGGTTAAGCATTCATCTGCAAACTGAAAGGTCAGTGGTTTATACCCACCAACCACTCTGTGGGAGAAAGATGTGGTACCCTGCTTCCATAAAGATTTATAGCCTTGGTAAGTAGCTCCTGGGGTCTTAAAAGCTTGCAAGCTGCCATCTAAGATACACCTATTGGTCCCATCCCACTTGGAGCCAAGCAGAATGAAGAAAACCAAAGACACAAGGAAAATACTAGCCCAAAGGACTAAAGGACCAGATGAACCAAAGACTCCACCAGCCTGAGACCAGAAGAACTAGATGGTGCCTGGCTACCACCAATGACTGCCCTGACAGGGAAAACAACAGAGAGTCCCGGACAGAGCAGAAGAAAAATGCAGAACAGAATTCAAATTCATGTAAGAAGACCAGACTCAACAGTCTGACAGAGACTGGAGGAACCCCTGAAACTATGGGCCCTGGACACTCTGTTAACCCAGAACTGAAACCATTCCCAAAGCCCACTTTTCAGACAAGGATTAGACAGGGCTGTAAAACAAGAAACAATACTCATGAGGAACGTACTTCTTAATGCACTCAGGTATATGAGACCAAATGGGCAGCTCCCGTCCAAAAGCAGAATGAGAAGGCAGGAAAGGATAGGCACTTGTCGAATGGACCCAGGGAACCTGAGGTGGAAAGGGGAAGTATGCTGTCACATTGTGGGGATTGCAACCAATGTCACAAAACAATATATGTATAAATTTTTGAATGAGAAATTAACTTGAGCTATAAACCTTCACCTAAAGCACAATTTAAAAAAAAATTTTTTTTTTTGAAGATTTACAGCCTTGGAAACCCTATAGGGCAGTTGTACTGTGTCCTATAGGGTCGCTATGAGTTGTAATAGACTCGACAGCAATGGTTTTAGGTTTTTTAGGGCTACTGAGACAGTTGGCACTTTTAAACAGAAGGAAGATAAACATAGAAGGGAAAAAAATTTTAAAACAGTCTGATACAGTAGCTGTTTCTGGCCCTACCATAGTCAGCTACATGCAGGTCTCTAAGGCCTTGGCCGTTCCAGGTCCTGTCTCCCATGTATCGACCGTGCTAGAGTAAAAAGGGCCAATATGACATCACAGGCACACAACCTGGAACTTTCATGTCTCAGATCCCTGCACACAAACATTTCATGAGCTATCACCAAGGACCCAAGGACTTTCCAGTCCTGCTGGCCTCCCAGCCCCTCCCACTCATCGCCTGTGTCTGGTCTGAGATATTTCTCATGTGCCTTTTTCCAAGGTAATAATGACCGTCCTTCAGGGGAGGTGCTGCCCCGCCCTGCCCCCTCCTCCCTCCCTCCTCCTTATGCAATCGTCCTTGGTCATCGTAGCAGTAGGCCCAGTAGATATTTCACCCACAGGATAACATCACACTCACTGCAGCTATGTAACGAGAGAATCACCCACACTTGTCAAGCAGGGTCACGATGTCAGTGTTTATATAACCCATGATGCCTAGTGCAGAGTCTGGTGCAATTAGGTACCCAATAAAGTCCAGCTGCTCAGTTAAAGGATAAATGAATAAATTCAGTGACTTCCCCCACCGCTTAAAATCCGAAGTGAAAGACAAACTCAGTGCTCTGGCACAGTCCCTGATAAACTCTGATGTTAAGGACATCAATAAAGCCTTCATTGATCAGGCTCCAGCATTAAATTCTCTCTGCTGTTCAGTTTCCAACAGGAGAAACTTAACATATGCTAAATTGGAAAGAGAATAATCGACTAAATAAACAACTCATTGAGGATGGCAGCACACCAAGGCAAAGACAATATTCTTGAAGCCACACATAAATTCACTGGGGCAAAATGAAGTTCTCATACTCAATGCAAGAAAAATGCCATGTTTAACAAGAGCTGGGTGGTACAAACGGTGAAGCATTGGACTACTAACTGAAAGGCTGAGAGTTCAAAGCCACCCAGAGGCACCTTGGAAGACAGGTCTAGATACATGCTTCAGAAAGGTCACATCCTTGAAAACCATATAGAGCAGTTCTACTGTGCACAAATGGGGTTGCCATGAGCCAGAGCTGACTCGACGGCAACTAACAGAACGACAACAGTATTTGCTGAGCAGTCCCCGAGTGGCATAAGCGATTAATGCTCTCAGCTGCTAATGGAAAGGTTGGAGGTTTGGTTCCACCCAGAGGTGCCTCAGAAAAAAACCCTGGCAATCTACTTTAGAAGAATCAGTCATTGAAAACCCTGTGGGCACAGTTCTACTCTGACACGCATGGGGTTGCCATGAGTCAGAATCATCAATTCCATGGCAACTAGTTTTTTAGTATTTTTTGAGCATCTGCTATATGCCAAAAACATCATTTGTATATTTTTAAATTTAATCCTTACAACAACCCTACAAGTTAAGAATTATCAAACCCATTTTACAGATTTTAGAAATAAGGCTCAAAGAAGTGTTTTTGTGCATGGTCACATGTCCAAGAGCTTAAGAGCATAGTCTTTGGAGCCAGACTATGTTTCAATTCTGACTCTGCTTCTTCCTACCTGTGTGACTTTGGGCAAACACAGCTTAACACATCTTGGTTTTTTCATCAGCAAACTGGAGCTAATAATTGTACCAGTTGTTAAGCTATTGTCCGTCAGCTCCAAACCCACCTTTCTATACCCAGCTTTGTGATGCTGTGGCTGGGACGCTGCAAACCACATTTCTGCATAGTCAGTAGGCTTCTTGTTAGCTCTGTCAATGGAGCACTAGAGGAAGGCTACAGGGGCTAGAGAAATAAGAAGGAACGTCCTTCCTCTTGTGAGCCTCACCTCAGTAGTATCACCCTTCCTTGGTGCAAAGCCAACAATCCAGTTTACAGTCTTCTCAGTACTCGTAGAACCAGCCTCATGGTGTACCCCTCAGAGTGGCCAGCACAGTCTTCTCAGAGGTCTGAATTTCAGATCCAAAGGGTGCTTCCTCTAAGTATGTAAGAATTTTTGAAAACTGAAACTCGTCCCTTTGCTCCCCCAGCCCTGAGAATGGTATATACTACCTCTCTGATGCCTCTTTTTGCCCTTTCTTGCCTAGTCAACAATGTCACAACTGGTTAAGTTCTTCATATTAAATTCTTTCTGTTCAAATAACTGGTGTGGTTTCGTTCTCGTGAAGGACCTGAGGGATACAAGAATGCCTAACTCATTGAGTTGTTCAGAGTTTTTAATGAGTTAATCCTCGCAAAGTGGTCATAACTGTACCCGGAGCATAGGATTTGCTATGTCAGTTGTTGGCTGCCATGAAGTTGGCCCCTGATTCATTGGGAGTCCATGCACAACTGAACCAAATGCTGCCAGATCCTGTGCCATCCCCATGATTGGTTGTGAATTGGACCGTTGTGTTCCACAAGGTTTTCCTTGGCTGATTTGTGGAAGGAGATTGCCAGGCCTTTCTTCCTAGTTCATCTTAGTCTAGACGCTCTACTAAAACCTGCTTGGCATCATAACAGCACACAAGTTTCCACTGGCAGACACGAGGAGAGGCTGCACATGAGGTGTATTGGCCAGGAACTGGACCTAGGTCTCTCACATAGAAGGCGAGAATTCTACCACTGAACCACCAATGCCCCGTATGTCAGTGTTAGCTATTATTGTCTGGCACGTGTTGAAGCTGGGTTGAAGCAGGTGTGTCCGTGTTTATTACAATCAACACAACGTTTCGATAATAAAAATAGCTATCTACCGAGTCACGGGGCCTCTCTTAGATGCTTTGCACTCTTGCACTCTTGCAGTATGTTTTCTTTGGCAATAGACGTCAAGATATCCTGCATTAATATGTCCATTACCCTAAAAGGTTAGGTAAGAACTCTATGAAAACAGGCATCTACATTAGAAGAATAATTTTTTAACATGAACCTCTCCAAAGTTGAACACAAACTTCCCCAAGCTCTTCTTCTTCTCCTATCAATTCTTATGTATGACCAGGAATTAACATAAATTAAATATATATAAATATATGTATATATGAGCATGTATCTGAGCATTAACATTTTGAAATTGCCAATCTTCTATTGTTATATATTTCTAAACTGAGCATTAACATTTTGAAATTTCCAGTTTTCTATTGTTATATATTTCTAAACTATCAATGAAATATTGCACAACTAAAAAACTTATTAAGTGCTTATTTTGTTCTAAGTACTGGGTTATAAGTACTTTCACACATATTATCTCATTTTAACTTCAAAACACACTATGCTGTCAAGTTTGATCATCTTTTTTGTACAAATACCTCCAAAGTCACGTAACGAGTAAAGTGACAGAAGCAGGAATTGAAACCAATTTTTTTCTGAATCACACAGCTTGTTTTAACCAATTCATCACAGGTCATAGGCGAGGGTCATTCTCCACAGCAGATGCTGAGAGAATCAAGTTTAGTAAAAATATGAACTGAGATGGGAACAAATGCCTTCACTGTGGGAAAAAAAAAAAAAGGCTTAGAAAATACAGAACTGAATCTAGCAGAGTCCCTTCTGACTTTGCTTTCAGAATTGCTTGTAAGCCATGGGGAGATACTTAGGTTCTGTCACCAGTTTTCAAGATTCTCTCTTCAGTTCTATTTCATTTCAAGAATATCTCTCAAATTGCAGTTTTCCTATTATGGAGGCAAAACAAATAAAAATAAAAGAAATACTTTGTTTCTGGGTGCATGGTTGTTTTCCAAAGACAAGCCATCTCTTCAGGGGGGAAAAAGAAAAAAGCAGTCACCAAAATAACTTTTCAAAAGAAACAATGCGGGAGGAGAAATAAACATACCTTTGCCTTGGTGCTTGATTTCTGGCCAACCCGGGAGTGACTTTTGGACTAGAGGAAAAAATGAGAAAGAAATATATGAAGAACACAGTATAACAGTAAGATGTACTCTGAAATAGTTCTTCTAGAAGGGGTAAGTTTTAAGTTAAACTCCTTTCCCCTAACCTTCCTTTCTAACAACCTCTAGAAATCTAAGAATAGAAACACAGCATCAGCTCTGTGCTGAATTTTACACACTACATGGAGGTTTAGTCCCAGAGCAGAGAAGGCAAAGCTCATCTCCACTCTGTCAATGCCGTGCTCATATTTACCAACTCAGCATCTTTCCTAGAGGACACGGCAGAAACCGAAAACTACAACACATGAGGAAATACTTCCAGCTATAATAAGGCAAGGGGAAAGAGGGAGAAATGAATACAAAAAGAGGCAAAGAAGAAAGAAGGTGAGAAAAGAAACAAATGCCCTATAGATTGGAAACAGAGAAAATAGGAGCAGAAGGAAGTAAAGAACACTTTTATGGCAAGATTTTCAAGTGCGATTCTATAGCGCAGATTTGAATCTCTGCTGCTTAAATTGTCATTAGATTGAAACACAGCTCACAAAAACATTTGTTCTTTCCTAGTCTCCCCTCCACAGTTTGTTCATGATTAACCTATTAGGAAAGGTAAAGCTGGCAGTGAACTACATATAAGAATACTTCGGTACAGAATATTATTATCATCATTCTTCAATGGGAAAAAAAAGCAAAGAATCAAGGTTACTACGAGCCCTGGTGGTGCAATGGTTAAGTGTTCAGCTGCTAATCGAAAGGTCAGTGGTTGGAACTCACCAAGGGTCACACAGAAGAGAAGACCTGGCAATCTGCTCCCATAAAGGCTACAGCCTAGGAAGCCCTATAGGGCAGTTCTACTCTGTCACATGGTGTTGCTATGAGTCGGAATTGACTCAATGGCACACAACAACATGTTTAGCATTCAGATAGTGTATACATTTGGCTTTAAATGTGCTATGAATCAAAGTTAACTCTAAACCGATTACTATAATGTAGCTAGAAAATCATCTTCCTAAGTCAGCAGTCTTTAAATCTTTTGGCCTCAGGATTCCTATACTCTTAAAAATTACTGAGGTCCCCAAATAGCTTTTATGTGGGTTATATCTATCTATATTCACCATATTAGAAATTAGAACTAAGAAATTTTTTATATGTATTTATTAACATTTTAAATAAAAATAATAAACACATTACAAGTTAAGATAAATAACATATTTCATGTTTATTCCAAAACAAAACAACTTTTATAAAAAGATGGCATTGTTCTACATTTTTACAAATCTCTTTTAATGTCTGGCTTAAATAAAAGAGAGCTAGATTCTCGTACCTCTTCTACATTTAATCTGTTTTGATAGGTTTTTGTTTGAAGTAAATGAAGACAATCTGGCCTCACCCAGATATGCAGTTGGAAAAAGAAATTTTACTTATAGTAATTCTTTCAGGTAATTGTGGATATTCTTCTCTGATAATAAGCCAAAACTCAACAAGTGTTAGTTTCTTAAAGTTCAGCTGCAATGCAGAATTTGAAATCATATCAATGAACATTTTACACTCTGTTACATAAACATTTGTTGGTCTACCTTACATTTTGAATAGATCTTTTACCCATGCGTGATTTTGTAGCATTATACTTTGGTCATGTGGGCAATAGTGGTTCACTAAGTTATGCAGCTCTCCCAAGGGTGAACACATTTCATCAATTACATAATTTTTTTAAATTACATTTGCTTATCACTAACCTTACCAGAAAAAATATTTAACTACTGGTAAGCTATCAAGCTCACAGAAGCAGACACAAAGTTACCAAAATTCTAATTTTCCTGTGAAAGCTTGAATTTTATCATTGGCAACAAATACTGTTAGCGGCTTTCCTTGAAGCAACAGGCTCACTTGTTCATTTTGGAGAACATGTCTGCCAGCTATTTGAGTCTGAATAATCACAGTTTGTCTTTTGGTTGTTCTTTTGAGTGAAAGTGGAGTTTTATGAAAAAAGAGGCTAGTGTAGCTTACAATTCAATCACCTAAGTGTTTTTCCTCAACGCAGCCATGAACTTCTATATGCAGAAGTGCTTCGTGTACACTTCCCATTTCATCACATACAATACTAAAAAGACGTGGACTCAAGGGTTGAGATTTCCTAAAATTGATTACTTTTGCTATTTCATCAAGGTTATTCTTAAGTGAAACAGGCTTTTTTTTTTTTTTTCCTGCAATGCAGACACACAGTGGTGAGATTACAATGACTACTAGTACAGTTCAGGAATCCCTAGGTGGTACAAAAGGTTAACATACGCTTAGCTGCTAATGGAAAGGTCGGAAGTTCAAGTCCACCCAGAAGCACCTCAGAAAACAGACTCAGCCAGCAATCTACTCTCAAAAAAATAATTGGCCATTGAAAAAACTGTGAAACGCAATTCTACTCTGACACGCATGGAGTCACCATGAGTCAGAATCAACTCAACAGCAACCAGTAGTACAGTTTGGTTCTACAGCCTTAATTTATACTAAAGCACCAACAATTTTACCTACCATTGCTCTTGCACAGTCAGTGCAAATGTCACTTGATAAAAGAGGCAAAGGGCATCTTAATAGCCTTATAAAAATAGTTTTGACTTCACGGATCCCCTTAAAGAACTACTGCCCTTAGTCATTTAAAACAGTTGAACCAATAGTAATTAGACCCTTCTTGGCCCACTGGTTAAAGAGCTTGGCTACTAACCTAAAGGTTAGCAATTCAAATCCACCAGATGCTTCTTGGAAGCCCTATGGGGCAGTTGTACTCTGTCCTATAGGGTCGCTCTGAGTAGGAATTGACTCAATACCAATGGATTTCATTCAAAAAATGGATCTTAGTAGGAACTGAGCCAATGAAAAAAACGTTATCATTGGCACTACCTCCTTCCTTCCACTTTAGACGAGAGAGACCAAGCAGAAACAGGCTTCCTTCTGACGGACAGAAGGTAGGATGGGGAAAGAAACTGTATGCTACCTGTAGTGTTCATCTTTCTCTTACTTATATAGTTCTTTGAGATCCCTCTAAACCTTGAAAATACACCCCAAAGAAAAAGTCAAAATTCCAAAAACTGGACATCCGACAGAACCAAATCCTGAATCAAAAGATGCTAAAAACATCACATTCATTGCCAGCCACATACATCGTGGGAAAGAATGTCTGGAACAGTGGTTCCCAAACTTCAGAGGACACGAAGATCATGTTGTTGTTGTTGTTGTTGTTGCTGTTAGCCACCATCACGTCAGCCCCATTGTGACCCACAGAGTTCTCACTGAATGATTATCTGGAAGTAGATCACCGTGACTTTCTTCTTAGTCTGTCTTAGTCTGGAAGTTCCACTGAAACCTGTTCCGCATCATAGCAACACCCAAGCCACCACTCACTGACAGATGAGTGGTGGCTGCATCTGAGGTGGCTGGGAATCAAACCTGGGTCTCCCACATGGAAGGTGAGAATTTTATCACTAAACCACCACTGGCCCCCAAACATCATTTGTTGTTGTTATTAGATGCCTTCGAGTTAGTTCCGACTCATAGCAACCCCCAACACAACAGAATGAAACACTGCCTACTCCTATGCCATCCTCACAATCATTGCTATGTTTGAGCCCACTGTTGTAGCCACTGTGTCAATCCATCTCGTCGAGGGTTGTCCTTTTTTCTGCTGACTCTCTACTTTACCAAGTGTGATGTCCTTCTCCAGGGACTGATCCCTCCTGATAACATACCCAAAGTGCATGAGACCAGGTCTCATCATCCTCGCTTCAAAGGAGCATTCTGGCTGTACTTCTTCCAGGACAGGTTTGTTTCTTCTTCTGGCAGTCCATGATAAATTCAATATTCTTCATACATGGAGTAAATATCATTTAGGAGCCTTATCAACCATACAATTTTCTCTGCCCCAACTCCAAAAATTCCCAGTCAGAATGTCTGGTGCAGCTTTCAAGAATGTGCTTCCAACTAGCACTCCGGGGAACTCAAATATATATGATCTACAAATGACAATTGGGGACCACTGTTCTGCCAAGATGGTGGTAACTTGGGATGGAAAAGAAGTAGGCAACTATGGGAAACTGCTGCTAGTGCCCCCTTTGTCTTTGAAGAATCTGAATAAATGAGCCTCTTTTCTCTTTCCCTTTTAAATGCCTGATGTTAAAATTCTTAATTGATTAAACTAAGTGGAAATCCCCACATGTCTGTCAGTTTGTCATATTGTGGGAGTTTGTGTGTTGCTGTGATGCTGGAAGCTATGCCACTGGTATTCAGATACCAGCAGGGTCACCCACGATGGACAGGTTTCAGCTGAGCTTCCAGACTAAGACAGACTAGAAAGAAGGATCCAGCAGCCTACTTCTGAAAAGCATTAGCCAGTGAAAACCTTATGAATAGCAGCGGAACATTATCTGATATACTGTCAGAAGATGAGCCCCTCTTGTTGGAAGGCACTCAAAATGCAACTGGGGAAGAGCTGCCTCCTCAAAATAGAGTCGACCTTAATGACATGGATGGAGTCAAGCTTTCAGGACCTTCATTTGCTGATGTGGCACGACTCAGAATGAGAAGAAACAGCTGTAAACATCCATTAATAATCAGAATGTGGAATGTACGAAGTATGAATCTAGGAAAACAGGGAATCATCAAAAATGAAATGGAAAGCATAAATGTCGATATCTTAAGCATTAGTGAGCTGAACAGACTGGTATTGGTCATCCTGTATCAGACAATCATATGGTCTGCTATGCTGGGAATGGCAACTTGAAGAGAAATAGCATTGCATTCATCATCAAAAAGAACATTTCAAGATCTATCCTGAAGTACAACACTGTTGGTGATAGGTTAATATCCATACACCTACAAGTGACACCAGTTAATATGATATTATTCAAATTTACGCACCAACCACTAAGGCCAAAGATGAAGAAATTGAAGATTTTTATCAACCTCTGCAGTCTGAAATTGATCGAACATGCAATCAGGAGGCACTGATAATTACTGGTGATTGGAATGCGAAAGTTGTAAATAAAAAAGGATTGGTAGTTAGAATATATGGCCTTGGTGATAGAAATGATGCCAGACATCACATGATTGAATCTTGCAAGACCAATGACTTCTTCACTGCAAATACCTTTTTTCACTAATATAAATGGTGACTATACATATGGACCTTGCCAGATGGCAGACAGAGAAATCAAATCGGCTACATCTGTGGAAAGAGACAATGGAAAAGCTCAATATCATCAGTCAGAACAAGGCCAGGGGCTGACTGTGGATCAGACCATCAACTACTCATGTGCAAGTTCAACTTAAAACTGGAGAAAATTAGAACGAGTTGACAAAGCAGGACCTGGAGTATACCCTATGTAAATTTAGAGACCATCTCAAGAATAGGTTTGACACATTGAACACTAATGACTAAAGACCAGACAAGTTGTGGAAGGACATCAAACATGAAAAAAGCAAGAGATCATTAAAAAGACAGGAGAGAAAGAAAAGACCTAAATGGATGTCAAAAGAGACTCTGAAACTTGCTCTTGAAAGTCAAGAAGCTAAGGCAAAAGGAAAAATGATGAAGTAAAAGAGCTGAACAGAAGACTTCAAAGGGCGACTCGAGAAGACAAAGTAAAGTATTATGATGAGACGTGCAAAGATCTGGAGTTAGAAAACCAAAAGGGAAGAACATGCTCAACATTTCTCAAGCTGGAAGAACTGAAGAAAAAATTCAAGCCCCAAGCTGCAATCCTGAAGGATTCTACAGAGAAAATATTAAATAACACAGGAAGCATCAAAAGAAGAAGGAAGGAATACACAGAGTCAGTATACCAAAAAGAATTGGTTGAAATTCAACTATTTCAGGAGGTAACATATGATCAGGGACCAATGACAGTGAAGGAAGGAGCCCAAGCTACACTGAAGGCATTGGTGAAAAACAAGGATCTGGGGATTGATGGATTACTAAAGGAGATGTTCAAAAACTGGATGCAGTGCTGGAAGTGCTCACTTGTCTAGGCCAAGAAATTTGGAAGATGGCTACTATGCCAAACGACTGGAAGAGAACCATATTTATGCCTATTCCCAAGAAAGGTGATTCAACAGAATGTGGTAATTATCAAACAATATCATTAATATCAAATGCAAGCAAAGTTTTGCTAAAGATCATTCAAAAGCTGCTGCAGCAATGTATTGACAGGGAACTGCCAGAAATTCAAGCCAGATTTAGAAGTGGACATGGAACCAGGGATATCATTGCTGATGTCGGATAGATCCTGGCTGAAGGCAGAGAGTACCAGAAAGATGTTTTCCTGTGTTTTATTCACTATGCTAAGGCATTCAACTGTATGGATCATAACAAATTATGGATAACACTGTTGAGAATGGGAATTCCGGAACACTTAATTGTGCTCTTGAGGAATCTGTACATGGATCAAGAGGCAGTTTCGAACAGAACAACGGGATACTGCATGGTTTAAAGTCAGGAAAGGTGTATGTCAGGTTTGTATCCTTTCACCATATCTATTCAATTCATATGCTGAGCAAATGATCCGAGAAGTTGGACTATATGAAGAAGAACAGGGCATCAAGATTGGAGGAAGATGCATTAACAACCTGCATTATGCAGATGACACAACCTTGCTTGCTGAAAGTGAAGAGGACTTGAAGCACTTACTGATGAAGATCAAAGACCACAGCCTTCAGTATGGATTACACCTCAAAATAAAGAAAACAAAAATCCTCACAACTGGACCAATAAGCAACATCATGTAAAATGGAAAAAAGATTGAGGTTGTCAAGGATTTCATTTTACTTGCATCCACACGTAACACCCATGGAAGCAGCAGTCAAGAAATCAAAAGACGCATTGCATTGGGCAAATCTGCTGCAAAGATCTCTTTAAAGTGTTGAAAAGCAATGAAGTCACCTTGAGGACTAAGGTGTGCCTGACCTGGGGCATGGTGTTTTCAATCGCCTCATATGCATGTGAAAGCTGGACAATGAATAAGGAGGACCAAAGAAGAACTGACGCCTTTGAATTGTGGTGTTGGTGAAGAATATTGAATATACCATGGACTGCCAAAAGAACGAACAAATCTCTCTTGGAAAAGCCACAACCAGAACGTTCCTTAGAAGCAAGGATAGTGAGACTAAGTCTCACATACTTTGGACATGTTATCAGGAGGGATCAATCCCTGGAGAAGGACATCAGGCTTGGTAAATTAGAGGGTCAGCGAAAAAGAGGAAGACCCTCAAGGAGATGGATCGACACAGTGGCTGCAACAATGGCTCAAGCACAGCAACAATTGCGAGGCTGGCGCAGGGCCAGGCAGTGTTTCGTTCTGTTGTATGTAGGATCGTTATGAGTTGGAATCAACTGGACAGCACCTAACAACAAGTAAGAAACAGGCTGAAAGTCAGTAAATTACTGAAACTACTCCAAAAGCAGATCTACAACAGTCCTTTAACTTCTCCAATTTAAAACCATAAGCACACAAGTTCTGTGCTTATTTATACTTTCAAAAATTTACATGGGCTACTTTACCATATTAAATGGCGTAAACTCCCATGGACATAGCCTTTGTACACAGTTCAAAGTCTTTATCACAAGAGTAAATATGACTTAAAGGACAAGATTTCCATTTATAAAGGGGAAAAAAAAGCCAATTCAATTTTAGTGAAACTCCATTTTCATTAGACATTAAATGGTTCTTGGGTCTGTCTGGTAAATGTCTTATCTAGACAACATGGGGGTTGGGCTTAGCACAAAGTCACCTGCATCATACCTGTCATGTCGTGCAGTCATTCTCCATTTACAGACTGGTGGCCTTAGAGGCCTAAACTAGATATTCGGGAGTTAAAGCTTATTTTCTGCATAGAAATAATTTTATAGTCTGTACCACAAAGGTCTATTTAACCTCTAATATAACTGAAATGCCATGCAATTGCAATAAAAAGTAATATACTATCACAATACTAACAGCAGAAAAATGATCAAATCAATTAAGAAACCTGTATATCTTGAACAATAAAACTCATTGCCATTGAGTCCATTCTGACTCACAGCAACCCTACAGGACAGAGTAGAATTCCCAAGGAGTAGCTGGTAGATTCGAACTGCTGGCCTTTTGCTCTTAACCACCAGAGCCGCATCTTGAACAATAGTGTGAAAATATATATATATGTACATATATATATATATTTAATTAAAAGAAGATGGAGACTAAGGGTAGTACAACTACTAACTGAAAAGTTGATGTTTCAAACCCATCCAGAGCCACTGCAGAAGAAAGGCCTGGCGATCTGCTTCTGTAAAGATTATAGCCAGGAAAACGCTATGGAACAGATCTACTCTGTTACACATGGAATCACCATGAGTCAGAACTGACTCAATGCCAATGGTTTTGTTTTGTTTTGTTTTTTGGAGACTAAAGGTGAAATATTGGAAGTTCTGATTTTTAGAAATTTTAAGACCTAGTATTCACTGCTAATACGTCTGATCTCCTCACCTTCCCCTCCCAAGAAAATGGTTTTCCTTTTCTCTGATTGAAGCGAATCATCAGCATTTCTCTGATTTTTTGCATCCATGATGAGGGTCACTTTGCATGGCTAAGCAGTAAAGAGCACCAGGAGCACAAGAAGATTGCTGAACAACAACCTGTGGCAGGTCACAATGCACCTGGGCCAGCTCTAAAGGGACTATTGCCTTTTGTCAGCCACGCCCTACCTTGAAAAACACAGAAAGAGGGGGAAGACAATCCAAATGTGAAAAAAAATGTACTTTTTCAAGCAAGTGAGTAAATATTAGAAAAGAAAGGAAAGATAGGGCAAAGAAGGAGGATAAAAAATAAACTAACATAAAAATAACAAACAGCACCAATAACTGACACTTTTCGGCATTTACAGTATATTCACATTATACCGCCCAGCTTACATATATTGTTCTACATGATCTTTGTAATATGGCTGAGAGGTCAATGTGATTATATTATTATCTCAATTTCATAGATAAGAAGACTGAGGCATGGAAAATTATTTGCCCAAAGTCATACTGCTAAGTGGCAGAACCAAGACTCAAACTGATAAACCGAATTCATTTGATTCAAATGCTTAACACTATACTCATTATATAAGAAAAACTACCCAAGGAAGAATTAGTTGAATACAGACTAGTGAAAATCTGAGAATAAGCAGAAATCGTGTTACATGAATAATTGCCTCAAGAGAAAGAAAAGAAGTAACACAGAGAGGAAGCAGGTCAGAAACTCACTCAAGTGAAGTATGGTCCAATGTTCCTGGGTGGTGCAATGGTTAATGTGCTCAACTACTAACCTAAAGGTTAGCAGCTTTACCACCCAGAGCACCTCAGAAGAAAGACCTGGCAATCTGTTTCTGAAAGGTCACAGCCTTGAACACCCTATGGAGCAGTTCTACTCCACACACATGGGGTCACCACGAGTCGGCATTGATTCGAGGACAACTTTGTTTGGTTTTGGTTTTAATGGGCTTTACCCAAGCCAGTGGCTGAGGGACCCCAGGGTTGTTCTCTGGGGCCAGTAAATGGCAAGAAGGGAAGAAAAGCAGAGTAGCTTTGCAATGGGGCATGTAGGGGAAGGATTATTGTGTAACTCACATCATATATATAAGCAACATTCACAAGCGAGGTGTGCCTAACTTGTGGATTGGAGACTTCAAGATATCTGAATAAAAGCCGCCTACCTAATAAGGCTAACTCCCTTCCTTGTCCATCACACACACAGAAGCAGCAGCAGCAGGAAAAAAAAAAAAAAAAATTGTAAGAGAAATTCTTCTCTAATCAAATTATACCAAGCTGTCCTAGAATTCTGACTTTAACTCTTACATGTGTTAATTAAAACAGTGTGTTCTATAAAGTCGCTCCAAAGTTGAAAATAGCAAGGGGTGAACGTGATTACGTCTTTCAGGCCTATTTATGAAAACAAGCATTCTAACATCCAAGTCTGCAGTTCTGAAAAGGAAATTTAGGTGACCTCTCCCCTCAAACACCATTTCCCCCACCAGTGATCTTGCGCCCATAAAAAAGGGGACCCCAGTATGTGATCCTTCTGGTACTTTTAGCAGAATTAGGAAATGTTTCAGTTTGCTCAACAACATAAGAGAATTCACTTTAAACCCCCAGGATGAAGCTGACAAGCTCTTAAATATGGTCTCTGGTCTGAGTTCCCCTAATTGGAAGCTTCAGGGTAATTTAGTGGGATCACTCTGCAAATGGGGTGATTAGCAGCACAATAACTCACAGAAGTACTAGCATGCTGTCTTAGCTGGCTGTACCAATGTCACCGCATGTTCAGATGCTGGAACAGGGGACACCCCTGAGTTGATGTGACATTAAGAAAGCCTCCCTCCCCCTTTGTGTCCTTGTCTGTGCTTGCTTTCCAGAAGACAAGAGGAAATTGCCAGAATAGAAAGGTTCCAGAAACATAATGATATGTAGGTTGATAACAGTGCCATCAGACTGCACTATGGAAAGAAGACACTCACCAGACCTGTGGGTTATTGTTTTCTAATCTAATCCTCTTTAGAAAAAATCACGGTCTAATTCAGAAGGCCTACGACTTTCAGTCCTGTAGGGTCTCTATGAGGCGGAATCGACTCTACGGCCACAGGAACAGGTATGACTTTCAGAACTGCAATTTTTTCATAATGTAGGGCCACCACCTCCTTGGCTGGGAGAGGGAAAACATCTGACTCTCCAGCAGAGATTTAAGGAGTCCTTCCTTTCAGAGGAAGTAGAAATGACTGTCTATATAAATGAATCAGACAGTATTCCTTCGGGTCACTTTAAGCTGCTGTCAGACCCTTCTAGATTCCCTTTCTCCAGTTTTACTAACTGGTTTGCGATGGCTACTAAATGAAAGGTTGGCAGCTAAAACCCACCCAGAAGCACCATGGAAGAAAGGTCTGGCAATTTGCTTCCATACGATTACAGTCTCAAGAGGAGGTGCAGTCAAGATGGCGGAATAGTCAGATGCTTCCTGTGGCCCCTGTTACAACAAAGGCCAAAAAAAAAAAAAAACCAAGTAAATCAGTTATATATGACAATCTACAAGCCCTGAATATCAAAGACAAAGTTGAGGAGTCGGACTGAGTAGCAGGGAGAGAGAAAGACAGTTCAGAAGCAGCGAGGACGTGCCGGACCTCACCTGGCTGGAACCCTGCAGGCTGGATCCGCTGATTCATATGGGTAGTGCCCATGAAGCATTTTAACACATGGGAAGAAACTGAGCCGCGGATAGTCTGCACAAGCCTCCAGACCCAGGGGGAAGCTGTGCTGGGTCTGCAAAGTTAACTGCAAGCATCTAAACTACAGTGGGGGATCAAAATAATCCTTTCCTCCCTAAGAATTGCCTCTCTTCCCCTTACCTGCCCCCTCCCCACTCTACTCCATCCCAATCCGGCAGTGTTTGGTGGTTGCCTCGCCCCTTAGGCCGGAAGTGGGACCCGTTGCACACCCAAGCCAGTCTCCCAGCTTTGGGGAGGGAACAAATAAACAAATGAAAAAACAGGAAAAAAGAAACCACCAGCACCCCTAAGCCAGGAACTGAAGGCTGGCACTGCCCCTTTGCCTAGGGACAGGCATAAGGCGTCCACGGACTTCAAATGCCTTTCACCCTTGCCTAGACCTGTGTGAGACCATTCAACAGTGTGGGCCCTCTTTAACCTAGTACAATAGGGTATCTACCTAAAGCCTGTTTTCAACTGCAACAGCTTAGAGAGAGCAGCAGATTCGTGACATCTGACACCACCCTGCACAATAAGCAGGGTCCTCACCGACCCACATCAGGTGTCTGAGGACTGGTGACTCCACCCACTCCACCTAGCCACCCATGACAGGGGTCCAAGAATAAGTGGTGCCTCCAGTCCTTACAGCCAACAGCACTGGATGCCCAAAGTCTGGCTGCAAAACTCACCCACCTACATGCTCTAGGGAACAGGAACACACCTTCTACGCAGGCACTCAGGGACAGCTGTCAGCCCCCTACCTTGCTCAGCACAAACCCCCTACTACAGCTAGATAGCTGTGTCTGCTCCATTCACCCCTACAAAGCCCTGTCCGTCTAGGACTGTAAGCATGGGCCTGCACCACATACTCGGTGACCGGCAACCTGGAAGCCTGAGGTAAATTCACACAAGAGAAGTAAATGGACTCCTGGGCTCACATACCTAGTAGCAGCTCTAATCATCTGGTGACAGGACATGAGAACTACAAAGATGCCAATAATCAAAGTAGCTCACATGCCCAGCCTATCTGGGCTTATCAAACCAAAACAGAACAAGAAGCTAGGATACAGTAAGAAAACATACAATAAATAAATATAATAATGTATTGATTGCTTGGAGACAACAGTCAATATCAAATCACATAAAGAGGCAGACCGTGATGGGCCAGCAAGCAACAAAACAAAGAACAAGGAAACCTCCCAGAGAAAGAGAACTCTTGGAATTACCAGAGGTAGGATTCAAAAGATTAATATACAGAGATCTTCAAGATCAGGAAGGAGATCAGGAAAAACACAGACCAAGCCAAGGAACACCCAGACAAAGCAATAGAGGAATTCAGGAGAGCAAAACAAGAGCAAAATGACAAATTTAAAAGTCTGCTAGAATCCATAGAAAGACAGTAACTAGAAATCCAAAAGATTAACAATAAAATTTCAGAATTAGACAACTCAACAGAAAGTCATAAGAGCAGAATTGAGGCAATGAAAGTCAGAATCAGTGACGTTGAAGATATAGCACTTGACACCAATTTATTTGAGGAAAAATCGGATAAAAGAATTAAAAAAAAATGAAGAAACCCTAAGAATTATGTGGGACACTATCAAGAGGAATAACCTATGAGTGATTGGAGTACCAGAACAGGGGAAGATAACATAAAATACGGAGAAAATTGTTGAAGATTTGTTGGCAGAAAACTTCCCTGATATCATGAAAGACAAGAAGATATCCAAGAAGCTCATTGAACCCCACGAAGGGTAAATTCCAAAAGAAGGACACTAAGACATATTATAATCAAACTCACCAAAACCAAAGATAAAGAATTTTAAGAGTAGCTAGGGATAAAGGAAAAGTCATCTACAAAGGAGAATCAATAAAACTAAGCTCAGACTACTCAGCAGAAACTGTGCAGGCAAGAAGGCAAAGGGATGACATATATGAAGCCTCGAAGGAAAAATTGCCAGCCAGGCATTATATATTCAACAAAACTGTCTCTCAAATATGAAGGTGAAATTAGGGCATTTCCAGAGAAGCAGAAGTTACAGAAATTTGTAAAAAAACAAACCAAAATTATGAGAAATGCTAAAGGGAGTCCTTTGCTAGAGAATCAGTAATATTAGATAACAACTCAAGAGTAGAACACAGGACAGAGCAACCAGATATCAACCCAGATAGGGAAGTCACAAAAATAAGTCAAAACTAAAACACTGAAAATAGAAAAACAAAAACATTAATATGTGAAATATGACAATATTAAAAAAAGGGGGGGACTAAATAGTGTAGTCACAGAACTTTCTTATGAAGAGGAAGTTCAGGCAATATCAAGAAATAGAAGATTGGTTTAAACTTAGAAAAATAGAGGTAAATTTTAAGGTAAGCACAAAAGAAACTAACAAACCTACACATCAAAAGAAAAAAAAAAACATAAAGACTCAGCAAATAGGAAACTGTCAACACCACACAAAAAATACATCGAAGTGATAGCACTAAACTCATACCTATCAATAACAACACTGGATGTAAACGAACTAAATGCACCAATAAAGAGACAGAGAGTGGTAGAATGGCTTAAAACAAACACGATCTGTCTATATGCTGCCTACAAGAGACACACCTTAGACTCAAAGACACAGACTAAAACTCAAAGGATGAAAAAAAATGTATCGAGCAAACAAAAATCAAAAGAGCAGGAGTGGCAATATTAATCTCTGACAAAATAGACTTTAAAGCAAAGCCCACCACAAAGAATAAGGAAGAACACTATAAAATGATTAAACGGTCAATACATCAGGAGGGCATAACCATAATAAATATTTACATACCCAACGACACAGCTACTCAACATTGTGAAAATGTCAATTCTACCCAAACATGCAATCCTGATCCAAATTCCAAAGGCATTTTTTAACTAGATGGAGAAACAAATCACCAACTTCATAGGGACAGGGAAAAGGCCCTGGATAAGTAAAGCATTACTGAAGAAGAAGAACAAAGTGGGAGACCTCATACTACCTGATTTTAGAACATATTACACCTTCATGGTAGTCAAAGTAGCCTGGTACTGGTACAACAACAGATACATAGATCAAGGGAACAGAACTGAGAATCAGACATAAATTCAACCACCTACGAGCAGCTGATATTTGACAAAGGCCCGAAGTCCGTTAAATGGGGAAAAGACAGTCTCTTTAAAAAACAATGCTGGCATAACTGGATATCCATCTGCAAAAAATAACCAAGACCCATATCTCACACCACATACAAAAACAAACTCAAAATGGATCAAAGACCTGAATATAAAATCTAAAGTGATATAGATCATGGAAGAAAAAATAGGGACAATGCTAGGAGCCCTAATACATGGCATAAGCAGAATACAAACCATAACAATGCACAAACACCAGAAGACAAACTAGATAACTGGGAGCTCCTAAAAATCAAACACTTATGCTTATCCAAAAACTTCCCCAAAAGACTAAAAAGATTACCTACAGACTGGGAAAAACTTTTTAGCTATGCCATTTCCAATCAGCATCTGATCTCTAAAATCTACGTGATACTGCAAAAACTCAACAACAAAAAGACAAATAACCAGATTAAAAAAATGGGCAAAGGATATAAACAGGTACTTCACCAAAGAAGACATTTGGGTGGCTAACAGATACATGAGGAAATGCTCACAATCATTAGCCATTAGAGAAATGCAATCGAAACTACAATGAAACATCATCTCACCCAAACAAGGCTAGCACTAATCCAAAAAACACAAAATAATAAATGTTGGCGAGGTTGTGGAGAGACTGGAACACTTACGCACTGCTGGTGGGAATGTAAATGGTACAACCACTTTGGAAATCAATTTGGCACTTCCTTAAAAAGCTAGAAATAGAAGTATCATATGATCCAGCAAACCCGCTCCGTGGAATGTATCCTAGAGAAATAAGAGTGGTCACATGAATAGATATATGCACACCCATGTTCACTGCAGCACTATTCACAATCGCAAAAAGATGAAAACAACCTAAGTGCCCATCAACAGACAAATGGATAAACAAATTATGGTACATACATACAATGGCATACTACACAACTATAAAGAACAATGATGAATCCACAAAACATCTCACAACATGGATGAATCTGGAAGGCACTATGCTGACTGAAATTAGTCACAAAAGGAAAAATATTGTATGGTACCTCTAAATAAAGAACTTGAGAAAAAGTTTAAACAGAAGAAAACATTCTTTGATGGTTATGAGGGTGGGGAGGGAGAGAGAGGTGAATTCACTTACTAGATAGTAGACAAAAATTATCTTAGGTGAAGGGAAGGACAACATACAATACAGGGCAAGTCAGCACAACTGGACTAAACAAAAAGCTGAGAAGTTTCCTGAACACAACCAAACCAGAGTAGTAGGGGCGGGGTCTGGGGACGATGGTTTCAGGGGAAATCTAGGTCAATTGGCATAACAAAGTTTATTAAGAAAATGTTCTGCATCCTACTTTGGTGAGTGGTGTCTGGTGTCTTAAAAGCTTGCAAGTGGCCATCTAAGATGCATTGATTGGTCCCAAACTACTTGGAGCAAAGGAAAATGAACACCACCAAAGGAAAATATTAGCCCAAGAGACAAAATGGCCACATAAACCAGACTCCATCAGCCTGAGACCAGAAGAACTAGATAGTGCCCGGCTACCACCAATGACTGCCCTGACAGGGAACACAGCAGAGAGTCCCTGAGAGAGCAAGAGAAAAGTGTGGAGCAGAACTCAAATTCACGTAAAAAGATCAGGCTTAATGGTCTGACTGAGACTGGAGAATCCCCGAAGCCATGGCTCTGGACGCGCTGTTAACCCAGAACCAAAACCATTCCCAAAGCCCACTCTTCGCCAAAGATTAGACTATACTGTAAAACATAAAATAATACTCATGAAGAGTGTTGATACTTAGTTCAAGCAGATACATGTGACCAAATGGGTGGCTCCTCTCCAAAGGCAGGATGAGAAGGCAGAAAGGGACAGGAGCTGATTGGAGGGACCCAGGAATCCCAGGGTGGGAAGGGGGAATGTGCTGTCACATTACAGGGATTGCAACTAGTGTCACATAACAATAGAAAAAAATATGTGTACAAATTTTTGTATGAGAGATTAAATTGAGCTATAAACTTGCACCTAACGCACAATTCAAAAAAAAAAAGCAGAGAAAACTCACAAGAAAGTGAGACACTGGCTAAAAAAAAAAAGACCAACAGCCAAGAAAATTCTGTGGAGCTAAGTTCTACTCTGAAGCGCATGAGGTCTCCATAAGTCAGAATTGACTCAACAGCAAGTTTGGTTTTTTTTTTTTTTTTTGGTATTTTCTTCCCATACCTATAAGGAGGTCTGACAGCTTTGGAAACCCTATGAGGTCTCTAAGAGTCAAAATCAAGTTTCCTACACCTAGGATCAAAGAAGAATAGGGCATCAGGGTTGGAGGAAGACTCATTAACAACCTGCGATAGGCAAATGACACAACCTTGCCTGCTGAAAGTGAAGAGGACTTGAAGCACTGACTGATGAAGATCAAAGACCACAGCCTTCAATATGGATTACACCTCAACAGAAAGAAAAGAAAAATCTTCACAATTGGACCAATAAGTAACATCATGATAAACAGAGAAAAGATTCAAATTATCAAGGATTTCATTTTAGTTGGATCCACAATCAATACCCATGAAAGCAGCAGTCAAGAAATCTGAAAGATATATTCCATTGGGCAAATCTGCTGCGAAAGACCTCTTTAGAGCGTTGAAAAGCAAAGATGTCACCTTGAAGACTAGGCTGTGCCTGACCCAAGCCATGGTATTTTCAATTGCATCATATGCATATGAAAGTGGGACAATAAACAAGACCAAAGAAGAATTGATACCTTTGAATTTTGGTGTTGGTTAAGAATGCTGAATATACCATGGACTGCCAAAAGAACAAACAAATCTGTCTTGGAAGAAGAACAACCAGAATGCTCCTTAGAAGCAAGGATAGTGAGACTGTGTCTTATACACTTTGGGCATGCTGTCAGGAGGGATCAGTCCCTGAAGAGGGACATCATGCTTGGTAAAGTACAGGGGTCAGTGGAAAAGAGGAAGACCCTCAACGACAGTGGCTGCAACAATGGACTCAAACATAACAATGATTGTGAGCATGGCATAGGATCAGGCAGTGTTTCCTTCTGTGGTACATAGGGTCACTATGAGTCGGAACTGACTTGACGGCACCTAATAACAACAACAACAGCAATACGTAGGATCACTTGACAGCTATGAATTCCCCATGACTAGAGGATTTTAATCTGGCAGCAGTGGCAGTCAGTGTCAGTTGCTGTCACACATGTTTTTTGCTTGCCCAGCCTCTATCTCCTTCTTTCTAGCAATAGGGTTATTTTGCTGTATTAGCCAGGGTCCCAGCAGGAAACAGAGGGCATAGTCAAAAGTGATGGCTGCAGAGAGCTTAATGAATGGACATCATACAGAAGGGTCGATAGAATTAAGGAACACCAGTTAGGGATGGGGAATCACCCCAGGCAAGCAACAGTGGGAAGTGATTATAACCTGTATCCCCAAAGAGGCAAGGAAAGGAAGCTTTACACAACCAGTGAGAGCTGCAGCTGTAGGAGAGGGTGCTGTCAGGAGCACCACTACCCACCAGCCACCAGTTGCCGTTGAGTCGACTCTGACTCACGGCAAGCCTGTATGTGTGAGAGTAGAACTGTGCTCTACGGGGTTTTCAATGGCTGATCTTTTACAAGTAGGTCACCAGGCCTTTCTTCCAAGGTGCCTCTGGGTGGACTGTAACCTCCAACCTTTTTGTTAGCAGCCAAGCACATTAACCATTTGCTTCACCCAGGGACTCACCAAGAACACAGATGCTGCCAAACTACGACCCAGCTAGTAAGAAATCCCTGAAATAAAATCCCAACCTAGTTACCCTCCTACCTTCCAATCACCTGCTGCTGCAGCCCACTGGCCAAAGCCAACTGGAAGCCAGAGGACAAGAGAGCTAGTGTGTTCCAGTCTGTACAGGTCAACCTTCCAGTGCACAGAGCAGGGAGCAGGTGGACTGGGAATGGATCCAGAGGGAAAACAGAAGACTGTTCAGCTCTAGCACTTCAGCTTTTCTTTAGGGAATTTCACCTCCCCATTCCTTTCCCTTTTGTAATTATTAAGTATTTTGTGGGGAGATACTTGGAGGCTACATAAATATTTGTTCTTTTATCAACCTTCAATTTATGTCAGTTTGGACTCATGGTTCCTCTTTTACTCTATGCGTTTAACCAGTTATCATTATTCGAGGACATTGGTGGCTCAGTGGAAAAATGCTCACTTGCCAGATAGGAGACCCAGGTTCAATTCCCCAATAATGTACCTCATGCTCAGCCATTACTCATCTGTCAGTGGAGGCTTGCACGTTGCTACGAGGCTGAACAGGTTTCAGTGGAGCTTCCAGACTCAGACAGACTAGGAAGAAAGGCCTGGTGATCTACTTCCATGAAAACCCTATGGATCACAGCAGTCCCATCTGCAAACGATCCCAGGAATGGTGGGGAATCAGGAATGTCTTGTTCCACTGTGCATGGGATCACCACAAACAGAGGTGGGGGAGCTTGATGGCGGCTAACGAAAACACCATTATTTATTTTGGAGCTCAAATTTTCCTAGATGTGGCCAGTAGGAGC
Organism: Loxodonta africana; assembly: GCF_030014295.1. Classification (NCBI taxonomy): domain Eukaryota; kingdom Metazoa; phylum Chordata; class Mammalia; order Proboscidea; family Elephantidae; genus Loxodonta; species Loxodonta africana. The sequence goes on along the minus strand of NC_087346.1, from coordinate 71,890,902 downwards.
CCTTCAAGCTGCTCCTGAGCCCTTTTAACACGTCCCTCTCATGCTTTCAGTCCTTCCTCACTTTCAGACCCAAAATGTTCCAGGCTCATCTTGTACCTTCCCTGCATCAACCTTTTCTTCATCAATTATTTCTCCAGGGGTTCCTGGTTCATTCTGAGGAGCCCAGATCCTGGCTAAAAACCTATGTGTGACCTTTCAGGTCTGACCATCAGCCATTACAAAGGCTTTACGTAGCAGGCCACAGGGGAAAAGCTGCCACCCCACAGCAGACGTGGTGCACAACCACTGCGCAGTGTCCGAACGGGGTTAGCCAATGACTCAGCACCGCGCCAGCAGCAGCAGCCACGCCCTTTCACATGTCTCTCCCTCCACTCCCAGCAGCAGGGAGGGATTACCCAGTAAACAAGTTATGCACAGGCTTACAGTAAGCAAGGTACGCACAGGCTTAACTATGTTTACTTACTAATCTGCAGCAAACAATTTCACACGGGTTTCACCACATCTGTAGGGAAGCACCTGGCCCTCCCTGGGGTGTGGTTCCTGGGGATACGGAACAGGAGGGAGTGAGGCCCTTTCTCTCTGAGTGTGTGCCCTGGCTTATCCGGTTAGCAGCAAGTGATTAAAGCTTTGACTGTAACTTTCATTTTGGCTCATTGTGTTAATCCACTACTCAATCACTCAGACACTTGCCAGCTCAACTCAGCTCTCTCAGCTCAGCTGAGCCCCTTGACACATTTTAGTGAAGAATGGTAGTTAGAATCCAAGATTTGGGCACTAATGTCTCTCATTGTTATTGGGGTGTCGTTACTCCCAGGCCTTCTCAGCAGTCAAAGCTAGAGAATATCTGATGATTATACATCTATTTATCTACCACATACACACAAATCTACACTTACATTTATTTCTACAACTATGTATCTACCTACGTACCTACCTACCTACCTACCCACCCACCCATGCACCTACCTACCTACCTACCTATCTATATCTATTTTTACAAGCGTGAATTCGTAACAGTACCTCCAATTCCACAGAGATCATTTCGGTTTTCTCCTTTTACATATTTGTAACTCATTTTTCTGACAGTGAGAGGCCTGGCTCTCACTATCCTTAATATGTTTGCTCATTTTATTGGCCCCCTTGTATATAACCAATCTCCCATCCCTGCTCCACCTTCTTCTCCTTGTGAAACCCTCCATGCCCTACATGGGTTCTGACACCCCACAGAGCACCCACACCCACATGGATGGCCTCCTCACCCCACTCTGGCTCTTACACCCCTACACTGAGCAGCACTTCTGTGTGGATGCCCTATTGACCGCCCCCCCCTTGCACTCTGATACCTTGCACCAGACCACTCTCCCACAAGGTTGCCCTCTTCACCCCATATGGGCTTCAACACCCTATGCTGGGCCAGTACCACCATCCCAAGTGAGTACCCTTTCCACCCTAATTGGGCTCCAATGCCCTGCTCTAGGTCCCCATGGCTCCCTACCCCTAACCGTAGCACCGGCTTCTATATTGCTCAGCCTCATCTAATGGCTTTTGGATGAAATAGTTCAGGAACAAAAGGGAAAAAGAAAAAGAGGAAGGAAGTATATTAATTTGATAGACTATAAACCAAGGAGCATTAGTGGACATATTACCACCATCGGGGAGCTCCCAGACAATGATGCCAATACAGAGGAAAGCAGAGTCAAGAATTGCTGGGACACAGATTTCCAACATTGTTTGAACACCTGGATCTAGCCATGCCTGAAGCCAGTGGCACTAACAAATTTTCACTATGTGAAGCAATAAATTAACTTTTGTGCACAACCCAGTATGAGTTGGGATTTCTGTCACTGGAAATTGACAAAGTCTTGATATATGTAGTCACTCTAGCCGTTAATCCAATTCTTATTTTGTGCCTAAATTCTAATAACTGACTGGGCTTCTGCAATATATCCATAAGTATATGAACTAGACCAATAAGCAACATCATGATAAATGGAGAAAAGGCTAAAGTTGTCAAGGATTTCATTTTACTTGGATTCACAATCAACACCCACGGAAGCAGCAGTCAAGAAATCAAACGACGCTTTTTGTTGGGCAAATCTGCTACAAAAGACCTCTTTAAAGTGTTAAAAAGCAAAGATATCACTTTGAGGACTAAGGTGCACCTGACCCAAGCAATGGTATTTTCAATTGCCTTACATGCACAGAAAAGCTGGACAATGAATCACGAAGATCAAAAAAGAATTGATGCCTTTGAATTATGGTGTTGGCAAAGACTATTGAATATACTGTGGACTTCCAGAAGAGCAAACAAATCTGTCTTGGAAGAAGTACAACCAGAATGCTCCTCAGAAGAGAGGATGGCGAGATTTTGTCTTAATGTACTTTGGACATGCTATCAGGAGGGAGCAGTCCCTGGAGGAGGACATCATGCTTGGTAAGGTAGAGGGTCAGAGAAAAAGGGGAAGACCCTCAACAAGATGGACTGATGCAGTGGCTGCATCGATGGACTCAAGCATAGCAATGATTGTGAAGGTGGCGTAGGACCAGGCAATGTTTCGTTCTGTTGTATGTAGGATCATTATGAGTCGGAATCGACTGGACGGCACCTAACAACAACAATATATTGAAATTGTATCCAAATTTAGATAACTAGATTTTTATCTTAATGAACTGACAATACATTTACCATACTGTGAACAGAATCAAATTATTGTATTCCTACCTCTCGGAGCAGCACTTGGCACCTCGTATGTATTCCATGAATCTCTGTTGACTCTGGCCACCTTCTTTGAGGATCCCACTAAGAACTGAAGTCATGTCTCTCAATCTGAGACTGATAGCTGTGACCCTATTCCCCACTCACACACATTCTAAGGCAAACCACCTGCTCAAATATTTGAAACATTACATACTCTCCTTATAAGGATGGTGAAAAGTAATCTCTATCGTGCTTTCCTAAGTGCCATGTGCTTTCAGTGTATTACATCATTTAATCCCTATAATAATCCTGTAAATGTATTACATATACTATGTAATACTATATAATATCATATACTATTACATAGTAATATATATATAGTATATAGTATAATACACATATAGGAAACCCTGGTGGCGTAGTGGTTAAATGCTACAGCTGCTAACCAAAAGGTCAGCAGTTCCACTCCATCAGGCGCTCCTTGGAAACGCTATGCAGCAGTTCTACTCTATGTGACTCGACAGCAATGAGTTTGGTTTGGTTTGGTTTTTGGTTTGTTTTAGAAAGAAAACCAAAACTCAGAGGGGTCACCTGGCTAGCCCAGAATCACACATCTAGTAAGTGTCTGCTGTAGGATTTGCCTTCCAAGTCACACTTCCTAACCACTACACGGAACCATCTCCCATATGCCTTGATGCCTGCTCTCTCCATTCAGATCCTCTTCTAGGACTGCCCGTGATGGCTCAGGTGCTGTGGTCGCCTGCCTTGCTTGTTCTTTCTATCTACTGCCAGCTGCCACCTTGCTGCCAGATGCCACCCTTAGCTCCTAACCGAACTGATATGTTTAAATCATGGTGTTGGTGAAGGATACTGAATACACCGTAGACTACTGAAAGAACAAACGAATCAGTGTTTGAAGAAAGACAACCCGAATGTTCCTTAGAAGCGAGGACGGCAAGACTTCAAGTCACTTACTTTGGACACATCATCAGGAAAGACTAATCTCAAGAAAAGGACATCATGTTTGGTAGAGAGTCAGCAAAAATGAAGGAAGCCTTTCATAAGATGGATTGACACAATAGCTCCAACGATCATGATGTTGGCACAGAACTAAGCAACATTTCCTTCTGTTATACGTGGCATCATCATGAAATGGAGCTGACTCGTTGGCAACTAACAACAACAATAATCCTGGGAGTAGGGGGAGGGGGGCTTTAGTTCCAGGCTCCAGTCTCTCTCTGTCTACCCAGGTTGCGTGGTTCACCCCTCCATGCCAGCCCTATCATGAGCCACATCAGCTACAAAGAACAGAGCTTCTAAGGAGTGTCACTCTCCTGGCATACAAATTACTTGGGAGATGAATCCTTCCTATCTCTTTTGAACATCCCTCTGAGGCATACCCTGACTGAAGCGGGGAAGCTCCTATTACTATTAATAACTACAGTGCAGAGGAGAAGAAGGAGCTGCGCTGAAAATAAAATAACGATAAACTCAGAGCACGAACAGGACCGAGACAAATGATTATAATGTATTCTGGATCCGTATGTCTCTAAGGCTAATTAAGGTGCTGAAGTTTAATATTGAGCATTCTCTGAAAAACACATGCCACAAAGAATATTCTTAATAAAGATCAAATATTGTAGTTTGATGAACTCCAAGTCAAAGGTTACATCTTATAGTTCTTCTCTATCGCTCTCTGCAGGCACATAACCAAAAAAAAAAAAAAATCCAAACATGTTGCCATCAAGAGGATTCCGACTCATGGTGACTTCATGTGTTACAGAGTAGAACTGCTCCCTAGGGTTTCTTTGGCTGTAATCTTTTTTTTTTTTGCAGTATGAACATTCATATTTTTATTTTTTTCATGTGCATATATCTTTTTTTATTATACTTTAGATAAAGATGTACAGAACAAACTAGTTTTTCATTAAACAGTTAGTACAGATATTGTTTTATGACATCGGTTAACAACCCCACAACATGTCAACACTCTCCCTTCTCAACTTTGGGTTCCTTATTACCAGCTTTCCTGTCCCCTCCTGCCTTCTAGTCCCTGCCCCTGGGCTGGTGTGCCCCTTTAGTCTTGATTTGTTTTACGGGCCTGTCCAATCTTTGGCTGAAGGGTGAACCTCAGGAGTGACTTCATTACTGAGCTGAAAGGGTGTCCAGGGGCCACACTCCCAGGGTTTCTCCAGTCTCTGTCAGGCCAGCAAGTCTGGTCGTTATTTTTGAGTTAGAATTTTGTTCTACATTTTTCTCCAGCTCTGTCTATTGTTTGGCTGTAGTCTTAATGGAAATAGATTGCCAGGCGTTTCTTCTTCAGTGCTTCTGGGTGAGTTCAAACCACCAACCTTTAGGTCAGTAGTCAAGCACAAACTGTTTGTGCCACTTAGGAACTTCCACCTAAGTGGAAGCCCCTAACAGTTCATTCACTCAATAAATGTTTTGAACCAGTATTTATCAAGCCTGCTACGTAGCAAATACTTAGAGATACAATGCTGCACAAAGTCAATAAAATTATTATAGAGCTTTACTTGCAGTGAAACCATCATTAAGCTTAGGGAAGAAAAGCCTGGCAATCTACTTTTGTAAAATTACAGCCATCGAAAACCCTATAAAGCAGTTCTGCTCTGACACACATATGTTCACCATGAGTCAGAATCAACTGGACAGCAAACGCATTTCTGTTTTAAGCCCCAAGTATATAAACTATACACCTTCTAACCAGCTGCCTTCAGCCAGTTCTGATTCATGGTGACCCCACATATGTCAAAGCAGAACTGTGCTACAGAGGGTTTTCAGTGGTTGTGACCTTTGGGAAGAAGATTGCCAGGTCTTTCTTCTGAGGTGTCTTTGGGTGGACTCAAACCCTCAACCTTCCAGCTAGCAGCCAAGTGTGTTAACCATCTGCATCACCCAGGAACTCCATATCCCTTCTAGAGTTTGATAAATCTCAAGTTACTGTGATTTGATTTTTATGCTTAATTATTTAATCAATTTGGGATTTATTTTGCTTGATGTATTAAATTGATTTTTCCCCCAAACTGCTAACCAATCTTCTTAATATTTATAGGGTGACCCTGCTGGAATTTGAGTACCAGTGGCATACCTTCCAGCATCACAGCAACACACAAGCCACCACAGTACAACAAATTGACCGATGGTGGTCATGGAGTGTGACCATATTATGGCTGGAGACTACGGCAGAACCACAGATTTCAGCAGTGGGTATCGGGACGATGCCCTGAAAAGTCAAAACCTACCATCACCTACCTGGTGATACAAGAGACAACACAACAGAGGCCAGAGAGCACACAGAGGACAGCACAGGGTCAACAGCACCCTCACCTCACCGCCATGAGAACACACATCTCTCCCAGATCTCATATGCCATCTCAGGAAGAAAGTGGGGCAGGACTCCTCAGAAAGTTTGGGGTTTGAACTTTACATAGACTGAATATTTCACCCCCAAAAGACTTATCTCAAATTAGAAGTGATTGACTTGTATTTAATTTGGCATAGTAAGACTTTTACCACTGTCAGCCTGAATGAAGGCTGAGTGTAAGGTAAGATTGGTTACAGGCATCTTTTCCCTCATGCATCATAATACAATATGAAAAATACACACATATAAAACAACAAAAGAGTTATATATTTTTCAACTTGTGAACAAGTGATAAAGTCTTTTAACTATTACAACTTCTTGCGCTTTAAGATCTAACAGGGATGGCCTCTCTCAGTGCGCTTTCTCAGGATTGCCTTTGTAAATTCTATTTATTCTTCCAGAAGAACTCCACCTCCCATCTCAATGGGATTTTAATTGCTATTGTATTAAGTCTATAAATCATTGCAATTTGCAGGAGAGTTGTATCTTTACATGATCTAGTCTTCCCATCTGGTAGATATTTACTTTTAATGAGCTTGGACAATTACACTTCCCACAGTCAGTCTTCAATTCCAGAATCCCTGACTATGGCTAGCCTGATCTGCCTTCACAAAGATCATCATTGAAAACACACCCGTCTGACTCTAGTAACGAAATCACAGTTGACTCACCACAGAGTCCTAGAACACTCCTTTGAATCCTCTCAATCATTGGGTGACATTTATTAAGCCCTTTCATGAAGCTAGGAGAGGAAGATACAGTTCCTGCCCTCAAGAGTCTTATAATTTAGTTGAATAGGTATAATGTGCCCAGAAGGAAAAATAACCATAAAAGGTAGCATATATTAAATACCAATGTGCAAAATCTACAAACCAGTTGCCGTTGAGTCAATTCCAACTCATGGCAACCCCATGTGTGTCAGAGTAGAACTGTGCTCCACAGGGTGTTCAATGGATGATTTTTCAGAGTAGATTGCCAGGCCTTTCTTCCAAGGCATCTCTGGGTGGACTCGAACTTCCAGCCTTTCAGTTAGCAGCTGAGCCCTTTAACCATTTGCACTACCCAGGGATGCTACAGTATCTTTAAAAAAAAAAAAAAAAAAGCCTTTGCTGTCAAATCAATTCTAATGCATGACAATGCCATGTATTATAGAGTAGAACTGTGCTCTGTAGGGTCTTCCTGGCTGTAATCTTTACAGAAGCAGAATGCCAGACCTTTCTTCTGTGATAATGCTGGGTGGGTCTGAAACACTCACCTTCGGGTAAGTAAAGGATCCCTGGTGGTACAGGGGTTAAGTGCTCAGCTATTAACCAAACTGTTGGCAGGAAGAACCCACCCAGTGACTCCATGGGAGAAAGACCTAGCGATCTGCCTCTGTAAAGATTACAGCCAAGAAAACCCTATGGGGCAGTTCTACTTTGTCATATAGGGTCACTATGAGTTGGAACCAACTCGGCTGCACTCAACAACAAGAAAGTGATAGCAAGGGCCGAGACAATTGGTTAGAAGAAGATGCAAGCATGAGTAGGACTTAAGAGGAGTCTTGAACAGCGGAGTCCTACTTACATAGGTAAATATAGAACCCCAGCACAGTGTCTGACACATAGGTAGTCCATAATTACTAAATAAGCAAAAAGGATGGCTTTCCAGACAGGGGCAATGGAATGGACAAGGGCACAGTGGAAGGAATAGATGCATGTGATGTTCCTGGGGAATAACAAGTAAGCCAATTTCTCCATAAGGTTATGGAGAACAGGTGGGAGAGGTGAACAGTTTCAGGATGTTCATGGCTCAGGGTATATAAAAATATAATATCACCTAAATTTTCTATTAGAGACTTGTAACTACCTGCTTTTTTGCTGTTCTTGTTGTTTTCCAATTCAATTCCAAACATATTTACTGAGCACCTATTATGTTCCAGGCATTATGCACTCAGGATACACAAATGAGTAAAAGTTTCTGTCTGCACTCAAGGAGCTCCTAGTCCGATAGTCAAGCATATAAGCAAATAACTGCCAATCAGTGTGGCAGGTATTAGAGGAGAGGAATCCACAGCACATAATGGAAGCACAAAGGATGATGCTGTGGGAAGGCTTCTGGGAGGAAGTGGTATCTAGGCTGAGGATGGGAGTATGAACAGGGGTTAAGTACCAGGCAGAAGGCAGGGAGATACTAGGAACAGAGAGTGAAAAGGTACGAGAGAGCATGAGTCCGGCACTGTACATGGTTAAGTATTACCAAAAGGTAGAACTTGAGAGGCAGAGGATGGGTACATATGACTAAAGAAATAGGTAATGGTTTGGTTATTATTCAAAGGAGCCTGGACTTAATCCCATAAGCAATGGGGAACCACTGAAAACTTTTAGATGGAAGGACTGACAGAATTGTTGTTGGAAAGAAAACTCTAGCAGGATTAAAAGGGAATGAGAGAGGACCTAGGAGCAAACAGAGGCTTGTACTCATGTTTCTTTTATATTGCCAGCATTGCCCATTAATATGGGTTTCACCCTAGAGCAAGTACCCCAAACTGAGTTCTACTTCTAGCTCTGGCACTAAAGTTAGGCACCTTGGACAAGTCTTCTCCTCTATGGCCCTTCATTGCAAAATGAAGAGGCTGTAATAGATGACCTCTAAGCTACAAAAAAAAAAACAAAACTGCTGCCCTCAAGTCAATTCTGACTCATAGTGGCCCTACTGGACACAGCAGAACTGCCCCATAGGGTTTCCAAGGAGACCTGGTGGATTTGAACTGCTGACCTTTTGGTTAGCAGCCAAAACTCTTAACCACTACACCACTGGGGTTTCCTCCTAAGCTACAGATAGCAAGATTTCTTCAGCTCAACTCACTTATCCCCAAATAAAAGCTGACTATGTAGACAGGGAGGGTTTCAGTCAATAGCCTTTACCTTGATTTCCAGTGAAGGATGTTGCTGTGTTGTTAGCTGCCATCTACTTGGCTCCAACTCATGGCAACCTCATGCACAACAGAACAAAACGCTGCCTATCCTACACCATCCGCATGTTGGATTGCTCATCATAGCAGTGTGATCCATAAGTCCAATGAAGGTAAACTTATTTAAATGAGCATGTTATCAAACTCATCCAAAACAAAATTTTTTAAGTTTTATCTAAGTTGTAAACCCATTGCCATCGAGTCGATTCTGACTCATAGAGACCCTACAGGACAGGGTAGAATTCCCCCATAGAGTTTCCAAGGAGTGCCTGGTGGATTTGAACTGCAGACCTTTTGGTTAGCAACAGTAGATCTTAACCATTGTGCCACCAGGGTTTCCGAGAGGCTTAAAATTCCCAGAAAATTGTGCTGTGTGTCTTTTCATGGACTTTAAACTGTGTTTATAAGAACCCTGTGAGCTCTTGGGATGAAATCCTATATTTCAGTCCTAAGAATGATCCCAGCGCACAGAGTGCACCCCAGAGGAACACTCACACTCTCCAATTGCTTACGCAACCTCCCAGACCTTGCTCGGTCCGGTTTTATTAAAATTTCTATCAGTGCAACTCAGTTAGGATTAAATATTCTTCCTCCTTTTTCAAGTAGAAAAGAATGCAGCTGACTGTGGATAGCCTGTGTCACCTGGGGACATGGATCACAGGGAGGAATTAAATCCATAAATAATCCAGAACCTTCATGTAAGCCGAGAATTTCTATCTCCTTCCCCATCAGACCTTTTCCAAGAGCTGCTAACAAAGTACTTAAATTGACTTAAGTGAGACTCCTTTGTGCAAGGTCAAAACTAGAAACCAAACTGACTCATGATGACCCCATGTATTAAGAGCAGAACTGTGCTCCACAGGGTTATCTGGGCTGTAATCTTAACAGAAGCAGATTGCTAGGCCTTTCTTTCTCAGTAGCAATGGGTAGATTGGAAATGCCAACCTTTAGGTTAGTAGTCAAGTGCACCGATTTGCTCTATCAAGGTCAAGTCTAGGTGAAATTAGGAGGTGGCTTCTTGTTACTGTCTACCCCCAAGACCCTACTGCCTCCTCATTCTGTATCCCACACACAGCAGTTTTCCTAAATGCCAAATTGCAGTTGTCATCCTGTTTCATCATTCTGCAGCTCCTGATTCTGATACTGCTAACCACTTCTTTTTTCCCCTGAATATATTCTCTTGGTCTCCACCTCTACTCTACCTGGCTGTCCTACTACCTCATCAATTGCACTATTTTATCACATTTGTCCGTATCACCCCCCACTCTAAGTTTTTTTTTTTTCTTTTTTTTCCTCTGTGTCTCTGTATGGTCTTCCTGGGAGATATCATCTACACCCATGGGTTTAACTATGTTGCCTCAGAAATCTAATTCTCTTCTAAGCTCTTTCTTGATACATATTAGATACTCTAACAAATGCTTATGAAACTGAATTGAATAAAAAAAGATTGTGTGCTTCTAATATGAACTTAGAGTTTGTATGTGGAACATGTCATTACCTAGTTTATCTTTCTCATGTCTCTCTCTCTCACACTTTTTTTTCATTAACTGCATGAATCCCTGTCCACCTATTGCTGCACCTTGACCAGTAACCAACTTCCACCCTGCCTTTCCAACCCATATCTCAGCAGAATCCCTACTCCCGTCTTCTTCATGCACCAGCCACAGAAGGTATCTGATAGGTTGTAGCATCCAGCTCTATGGCTTTGCTAATACTTTCACCCCCTTCTCAACCCCAAATCACCTTTCAAAACAGTTGAAATGTCAAGTCTTCTGTGAATTCTTATCTAGCTAACTCTTTCTACTTAAGCAGAATTATTCACCTTCATCACTGGACTCTGAAAAAGCACTTTAGTCATACCTATCTCTAACAGCATTGATCACACTGAAAAATAGTTAATGGTCTACTGGTCCATCTCCTAAACTAGATTACAAACTTCTTGATATAGGGTTCATATTCTATTTAATTTTCTATCTCAAATGACTGGCACTGTACCTTGGCATACCCATTCCATTTAGGTAAAGTGTTTTGACTAGATAAGGAGGGTGTGAGTACTTACGGATCTATTGGGCAGGCTTTGGGCTGGGGACTTGGACTGGATGTTTCAGTCAGGGTAAGGGAGTTAGCATCCTGAGTAGAAGGTATTATGAGCTAAGACATACTACTAGAGATGCTGCTTTTTCCTGCCTATGCATGCTCCTTTCTAAAAGAATGTGACCTCTTGCCTCCATGACCATGCCCCATTTCGCATGACCTCACCTTCCACCTAGATGCAGAGGCGGACAAGTTGCCCAGTGGGAAGCCAGCAAATAAGCTAGAAAGTCGTCTTTGGCCTGGCTCAGAAATATGAAGAAAGCCAATCACATTTCTCTGCCAGGAATTCATAAGTGGAAAGCATCTAGGGCAGTTAGTAATGGAAACTAAAGCTTAAGACTTGTAATATAAAAGGCCCCAGAGAGGGACTGAGTGCTGGCCAGTATTGCTGATTCAAACCCTAAGTTATAAGTAAGCAGAGTAAACCAGACAATCTAGAATACAGCAGATGCACAGAAAACAGCAGGGACCCCAGGAGTCTCTCATAAATGAGAGAGCTGTCTTTGTTCTTAATGGTTTCTCAATTCCCTTTTTCTGTGAGACCTGGTTCCTGTCCTTAGTTACCTATTTGTACTCTTTTCTTGGTCTTTCCTGAATGGACCTGTGTTCCTTACAACAGTAAAAATAAAATAAAGAAGGCTGCAGAAAAAGAAGTATGAAGATGCTGAAGACAAACTTCATTAGTTTTACAATTTGCTTACAGTTGAATCTGTATATAAGAAGATGAGAAGAAATTATTTCTTCTCCTTTCCCTGAATCCCACTTCCTATCTCCTGCTCTCAGAACCCATAACTAACTTAAGCTGCTCTTCCTATAGTCATACATAAATTACATCCTTGAAACAAATAGGTTTTTATGGAGTTGATGGGAATCAACTAATATTTTTAACATTTTTGTGAGAAAGTAGATTCCAAGATCTTTCACTCAACAAGTATTTACTGGGTACTTACTGTGTATAATAAGTCTCTGGGTGGTACAAATGGTTAACACACTCAGCTGCTACCAAACGGTTGGAGGTTCAAGTCCACCTACAGGGGCCTCAAAAGAAAGGCGTGGAGACAGCTTTCTAAAATCCAGCCATTGAAAAACCTTATGGGGTACAGTTCTACTCTGACACAAATACAGTTGCCATGATTTGGAATCCATTCAACGGCAACTGGTTTTACTGGCTACTGTGTGCAAGGCATTGAGCAAGGCCTTGTTCAAGAAGTAAGTCATCGTCCCTTTTCTTATTGAGTTTACATACTAGTTGGTAAGACAGACATACATAACCAAACATACAAACAAATAAAATAATAACAAAATTTTCATGCATCATAAATGAAACAAGCAAGGAGCCGAGAGAGAAAATAACAACTGAAAACCCCTTTAAATTGGGTATAGGCAAGCCTTCCCTGAGGAAAAAAGGAAGTGACATTTAAATCAAGACCAATAGGACAAAAAGCAGCCAGTTATGTGAATACTGGAAGAAAATCCCAAATACTTATAAATGGATTATAAGGTCTTATATGACAGGGCTCCTCCTTTCCTCCCCATCCACTTGCTCTCTTCTCTTCATTCCACACTGAAGCTCCTTGAACACACCATGCGCTCTCTGCCTTAGGACTTGCCTTATCCTTTGTATCCTAGTGTTCCAAACACAACACTAGACTCCTCAATAGAGAAATGCATGCAGAAGTTTTATAAATATGTTATATACAAGTGGTGGTTCTTGCTGTTAGGTGCTGTTAAGACCTTTCCAACTCATAGTAACCCTATAAGACAGAGTAGAACTTCCCCACAGGCTGATATCTTCACAGAAGCAGATAGCCAGGTCTTTTTTTCTGCAGAGCTGCTGGTGGATTCAAACTGCTGACCTTTCTGTTAGCAGCTGAGTGCTTAACCATCCCACCACCAAGTTATCAAAACCAAAAAACCAAACCGGTTGTGATGGAGTTGATTCCAACTCATAGTGACCATATAGGACAGAGTAGAATGAGTGGAACTGCCCCATAGGGTTTCCAAGGCTGTACTCTTTAAGGATGCAGGCTGTCACATCTTTCTCCTGTGGAATGGCTGGTGGGTTTAAATCGGCAACCTTTTAGTTAGCAGCCAATCACTTAACCACTGCACACCAGGGCCACCAGAGCAGAGCATCATTATTTTTCTAATCCACTAACTGTCAATACTAATGATGACTTGAAATTATAAAAACACATGATAAATATATGGATATCTTAGGGGCAAAAAAAAAAAAAAAAAAGTTTTTTTTTTTTTTAACTGTACCTGGAAGCTGATTTCCAGTTCCTGATGTTGGGAGGGCACTCTGTTCTGCAGCCCTGCAACTGTCACCCAAGCCACCTAATCAGAAGCCCTGGGTATGAAATATTACCTTACAGTAGAGGCTATGACTATGCAAAGGCATTCCACTGAGTGAATCGTAACAAATTATGGATAACACTTCAAAGAATGGGAATTACAGAACACTTAATTGTGCTCATTAGGAAAATGTACATAGATCAAGAGGCAGACATTCCAACATTGATTTAAAATCAGGAAAGGTGTGGCTCAGGGTTGTATCCTTTCACCAACTAACTATATTCAATCTGTATGCTGAGCAAATATTCAGAGAAGCTGATTCAAGACAGGAGGAAGAAGAATTAACAACCTGTGTTATGCAGATGACACAACCTTGCTTGCTGAAAGTGAAGAGGACTTGAAGCACTTACTGATGAAGATCAAAAACCATAGCCTTCAGTATGGATTACATATCAACATAAACAAAAATCTTCACAAATGGACCAATAAGCAACATCATGATAAATGGAGAAAAGATTAAAGTTGTCAAGGATTTCATTTTACTTGGAACCACAATCAATGCCCATGGAAGCAATCAAAAGACGTATTGTATTGGGCATATCTGCTGCAAAAGACCTTTCTAAAGTGTTAAAAAGCAAAGATGTCACTCTGAGGACTAAGGTGTGTCTGACCCAAGCCATGATGTTTTCAGTTGCCACATATGCTTGTGAAAGCTGGACAATGAATAAGGAAGACCAAAGAAGAATTGATGCCTTTGAATTATGGTGTTGGCAAAGAATATTGAATAAACCACGGACTGCCAAAAGAATGAACAGATCTGTCTTGGAAGAAGTCCAGCCAGAATGCACCTTAGAAGCAAGGATGGCGAGACTTTATCTCACATACTTTGGACATGTTATCAAGAGGAATTAGCCCCTGGAGAAGATATCATGCTTGGTAAAGAGAAAAAGGGGACCCTGGTGATGTAGTGGTTAAGAGCTACAGCTGCTAACCAAAAGGTCAGCAGTTTTAGTCCACCAGTTGCTCCTTGGAAACCCTACGTCCTTTAGGGTCACTATGGGTTGGAATTGACTTGACGGCAACGAGTTTGTTTTGTTTTTGTTTTTTTTAAGGAGGAAAAAGAGGAAGACCCTCGATGAGATAGATTGACACAGTGGCTGCCACAATGGGCTCAAGAATAACAACGATCATGACGATGGTGCACGACCAGGCAATGTTTCGTTCTGTTGTACATAGTGTCGCTATGAGTTGAAATCGACTCGACGGCACCTAACAACAACAACAGAGACTGGGAACTGAGTCTTCCTCCATCCTAGTTTTTTGTTCTTCTTCCTTATCAGGGAACTCCTTCCCTGTTATGGGCCTAATGAGAACCTCTTTGTTCTGCTTATGCACATAGCATCATATGGCACCTGGCCAAACCTACTACTGTATTTGCTCCCAGCAGGGAGGGAATGGTGTCTCTCAACAGCAACATGAGAGAAGTGTGTGCAGAATGAGGCTTGCGTCAGCTGCAGGGAGTGACCTGCTCGCCATGGGTGACCATGCTCACTATTAAAGCTGACCTTGTTTTCTTTCTTCTCTGTGTGGGTAAAGCGCTGATCCTTTCATTGCCTTTTGTGGTCATGCTTTTACTGGTGATCCCAAACCTTAGCTCAACATCTAACAACAGTAATTTGTGCAATCACCTACACAAAACACACCAAGATGAAAAGAGGTGATCAGCAATACCTTGCACAAAACCAAAACAAGTATGCTTGATAAACCAGGTCTATGAATAGAATTTTTTTAATTTATTTTTTTATTGTGTTTTAGGTAAAAGTTTGCAGTGCAATTTAGATTTTCATTCAAAAATTTTATATACAAATTGTTCTGTACATTAGGTGCAAACTCCACAACGTGTCAGCACTCTCCCCCTTTCTCTTTCCACCTTGGGTTCTCAGTGTCCATTCATCTGGTTTTCTTGTCCCTTCCCACCTTCTCGTCTTTGTTTTTGGGCAGGTATTGCCCATTTGTTCTCGTATGCTTGATTGAACTAAGAAGCACATTGCTCACGTGTGTTATTATTTGTTTTATAGGCTTGTCTAATCTTCGACTGAAAGGTGGACTTCGGAAGTGGCTTCAGTTCTGATTTCACTGTGTACAGAACTTTTATAAATAAAATCTGGTTCTCCTGTTGACTCACGTTTTACCTTAGCAGTTTATCTTTGTTTCTCGTTGATCTCCAATTGATAATGACTCCTAATGTTTTAAGCTTATGTTTCTTTTCTCTTCAGTCACTTTGAATTAATTAATGCTGTATAAATGTGTACTTTAGTGCCCAGGGAATAACTCTACATAAAGAAATTCTAGAGTAAATCTTTCCTATAAAACACAAGATCTTTTGAAGTCTAGATATTGATCTTCAAATTTTCCCATTTAATTAGTTGGGGAATTTAATATGCAAATAATAAAAACTAAGTTTTCTTAAAATAGAAGATGATGTAAAATGCTATGGTTGGTATTTCCCTGCTCTCACTACTTTGATTACCCGTTCTAACTGTCAAGATGATGAAAAGCAAACAGTCTAAATTCTGGAAGTCTCCAGTAAATGCTTGCATCTCCACCTCATAACCTTCCCAAGAGGTTCTTCTAAATGAAAGTAGTCCCATATACTTCACAAGAAATTCAGATATCTCAAAAGTAGAATGAATTTATGATGCTCTGAAAGACAAATCCCCCTTCTCATGCTACACACTCTTTGCTGTAAAACTTTAAATTTGGATTTTCCCAACTATAAGTCTCAGAGTCAGAGACCTCCCCTTGCGCCTACATGCAATTACTAAGAAGACTATATCCATCAGCTCCTACAGATTCTACATCTACCAAGCATGTTGGGCTGTTCCAAAAAAAAAAAAAAATTTTTTTTTCCAGTGTACTAAAAAATGACTGTATTTTCTGGATTCAAAACTTTGAATTGACTTAGGGTCATAAGTGCCTTTCATTGATCCCAACCTAGACTTCATCTCTTTAAAGGACTCCCAGAGTTTTAGCCACTACCCAGAAATTTCCCAATTATACATTTAAAATTTCTCTTTCCCAAATGGCCCAACTGGTATTTCTATGACACCACCACTGTATACATGCTGTGAATTTAGGGATCCCTTAAACTGTGCCATGTTGTTGACATTTACTTTCAGGTCCCATAGGGACAGCTCCCACACACAACAGCTTAGTGGTTAAGTTGGAATTTCATTGACACACTTTGCTGAGTCAGGGGAATCTGTGTTCAAACATGAGCTTTATCACGTTTCTGGCTACATGTCCTTGGCTATGTTACCTTTGTTTCTTCATCTATAAAATGGTAGTACTAATAGTAACTGTTCCATAGGGCTGCTATAAGGTTGTTTATTAAATAAGAAAATGCCATAAAACAATTATCAAAATTCTTGCACAGAACACGTAGACAAGAAATGGTAGTGTTGTGTGGCAGTAGTGGTGGTGGTCATGATGATTGTTAGCTAAGGAGTAACCTTCTGTGTGTCTCCACAGTATTTCTTCGGCCAACTCTTGAATACTGAAGACTTTATAGGCATAACTTAGCCCAGGATACTTCTATACAAGGACATATCAAAATATAGCAGAGTACTCTAATATGGAGCCACAGTTTCCTTAATGTGGATTCCATGTCTCTATCCCTAAGAGACAGAAATGCTGCCCCAAGACCTCAGTTTTCTTTTTATCATTCTGGCTACATTGTGAAAACATTTTATTCCTTTCTCTTCTCTCCATTTCATCTCTCTTTTCCTCCCCAAACTGTCAATTCCATTTCCCAAATAATTATCAACATGTATTTAAAAATCCATAGTTTCACAGGCTTAGATTCACATTGGTATTCTCCAGGATTCTGAAGTACTTTTGCCTCCACTCCTGCTATGGGAACACAAGGAAGTTTGGAAGAGAAGCATACACTGAGGACACAGAAGCAGTAGAAGTGTCCGTGGGGGACCCTGCAGTAGGGTTCACTAGCTGTACTATTTATCTCCAGTATGACAAAAAGGAAGAAGAAGGTCTTAGACAATTAATTTTGAAATATATGTAATGCTTGACATATTTCAAAAAGCCCCAAATTAACTGGAAACAAGTGAATTCTCAGGGGAAGAATTATTTCCTTTTCTGAGAAAGTATTCATTACTTAGACAGGTGGTTGTGGTTTATTAAGATGGTGTATATTGGAAACCATTTCACTTTCACAGATATTAAAGTGTTACTTTTTTTTTTATGCTTCAGACGTACGTAATGATCTCAGTACAGTCATATGCTGCATAACGTCTATTCAGGCAAAGTCTGACTGCATAGACATCCATGGTCCCATAAGGTTATACAGGCAGTTCTCAGGTTAGGAACACCCAACTTATGTACAGTCCACAGTTAGGAACCAACCCCTGTAAATCTTATATTAAAAATTCAAGGTACAATACAATGACTCTTAATAACAAACAGGGACTACTTTGCTACTAGCATTTATTATTATTATTTTAGCGTTTTTGGAAGTCTTTTTTTTTAATACTTTTTATGCACAGAAAGATATACTATATACTATAAAGACAAACGTTTGACTAACGACCTTAGATACAAACCATACCTAACTATTTGGACTTAAGCACAAATTTGACTTAAAGACATACTTAGGGACGGAACTCATTCATAATCTGGGGGCTGCCTGTATATAATATGGAGTGTGCACAATGTCCAAATCACATAACGTCCTATTTCACAGAATGTATCGTGGACATTAAGTGACATGAGACCGTATGACAAATTTCATTGCATGATGACAAAATCTTCTTGATGAGTGGAATCAAAGCATGACAATGTTATCTGGTATTCTGCCCAAAAACAGATCATTGGGTAGCCCCCAATGATTGTCACTGCATTTTGGGGAACAAAAACCTATTCGATACTGCCCACAAACTGAACAGGAACTTCTTATTTTGATAAACTAATATGTGCTTTCAGGATTATTCCTGACATCATACAGGGTTCATTTTGATCCATCAGTTTGTATAGGAAAAAGAGCTTATTAGATAACTTAGTTCAAAAGACAGAAAAACTAGGCCTTGATTTAAGAACCTAAATATTTCTGGAATTTCTGGATTTGTCTCTTCTTTCCTCTGATCTCTTTATTTCATCATTTAATAAGAGGCCAGGAAAGTGAGGAGAATCCTAGATGCCATGGTTCAGAGACTCACAGGTGAGTTAAACAATGACACCAAGATTACAGAGCAAATCGGACAGACAGTGGTTCAGTATGAAGCTGCCTTGGACATAATACAGGCCTCCTGAGGGGGACATGTGCTATTTTAGATGAAGAATGGTATACTTACATCCCTATTGACTTCTCTGGGATCTTTAATAGCACTAAAAAGATCCGGGAAGGAAACAAAGAAAATTGGGTAATTTGGCTAATAACCCCATATCTGGTTCTGTGGGCTCTTCACATTTGGTATGAGATGGATTCTCTTGATTTAATCTGGGTACTTTTAGGTCCTGGCTGAGGAGCAGACTACAAAATCTTAGTATTTGTGCCACAGTGTTCAGATGTGTGGTCTTCAGAGTCTTAAATGCTGCTATGCAGCCTCTGTCCCATTAAATGACCCAACAAATTGGGCAAAAAGACCAGGAAATTTTGACATTTACACCCCAAGAAACTTGGTATGCAATTGTGACACCTCAAGTACTGACAAAAGTCTAGACTGATCACATCTCCAGATATGAAAAGATCTGCCTTCAGCTCAGGTTGAAGAATGACCACAGATGGGATACTAAGAGCCCAAACCATCGACCTCCACACATAGCTTGGACACCAAGGGCCAAAACTACCTTCTTTCCATCTCTCTCTCTTTTTTTCTCTCTCTCTCATACACACACACACACACATACACACTCCTAGCTGATTGCCTACATTAACATGATTTTACTATTCCATTATCTTCGTTAACATAACTTTACTATCCAAGAGACTCTTTCCAGGCAAATAACTTGACTGTTCATTACAGGAACTTCCCAAAGACCCAACAACTCTTGAGCAGAAATCATCATCACTCTCTGAGCACCTCACCTTACTGTCTCCAAAAATTCTAAACTGGTGTATCATGATCCTTACACCAGTTTAGTCAATCCTAGTCAAGTACACGCATTGAAAGACCAGACTTAAACCAAATTTCAAATTCCCTATGAAATCTGACCTTGCCTTGCTCCCATCCAAGATACCACTAAGGCTCTGTCAAATGGTGTTTGTTCTTCCCATGGTAAGCCATAAATGTAGTTCTGTCTTATCAGCAGATTGGGCTGGGGATATTTGGAAAACCAGCATTTAACAATTACAAAGATATCTAAACTTAGTAGTCAGAAAACTTACTTGGATTCTGGCTTTACCATCCATTGGCTATGAGATCAAACACTGAGTTTCCTTGTTTGTATTTTGATGATAAAAATAATTTCCCCACAGGGTTAAGGATTAGATAAAGTACCATATTATTACATAAAAGTACTTTGTAAGTTTTCAAGTAGTATACAAATGTTCATTACTACTACTAGTGAGCAAGACACTAATCAAACTGGATGCCCACCAGTGCCACCAGAACCAATGCTAAGCTCTGTGACTATCACATACCTAATGATGAGATGTAGCCCCTGAGCTACTTGGGGCTTTTCATTCCCTACACGGAACGGCTTACTCAGGTCAAAATATCACAATAGCATTCAAGTTTAACTTACACAGTCTTCATTATTATTTTTTTTTGTCAAAAGTAAAAATCAAGATCATTGTAACTAGAAAGCCCTAGTGTATTTCCAAAATTTATCTTGCAGCAAATGAGTATAAAAATGGAAATCTGAGTCTATTCAATTAATATTAATTTAAGGCACTGCATATCAATTTCTTAAAGAAAAATATGAAGTACTTGAATAAGAATTTATAAGCTTATCATATCATTGCTATATATAATTCAAATAGACTTTGGAAAACACTGCTGTATAATTAGTCCTTGTGAATCAGATATCTATGGAAATAATGACATTTCAATATAAAAATAGATCATCACTTATTCACTTATCTGCTTGTTCACAGAGAGGATCATTTTTCTCCAGACATTTTGGCTTCTTGACACTTACGCTAAAGGCAATTTTCTTGTCTTTTTTGGAAACAGATACTTTCTTGACACTGCAAAAACACTCTCAGATCTACCCAGCTTAAAGATGATTTTAAGATAAGAAATTATTTCTTCTCAACTAAAATAATTATTGGAGAAATATTTCCAAAAACAAAAGAACATACCACACAGGAATGGTAAAGTAATAACACAGTCATTGAGAGCCAAAGATAAACCTGAACTTCATGCCGTGGGGGAAAAGAAAGACAAGATGTTCTTCCAGAACTACGTAATATTGGAAAGAGAGGTTTAATGAAAATTAAAAGTGAATAATAAAGAAGGAATAAATTATATTTGGGGCTGATAAGACATTTATCTCTCTCTCGACATTTCTAAAAAGTTCCTGGCTGATGCAATCAGTTAAGTACTCAACTAGTAACCAAAAAGTTGGTGGTTCGAACCCATCCAGCAGCACCTTGGAAGAAAGGCCTGGTGATTTGCTTCTGACAGGACACAGTCTTGAAAACCTTATGGAGCAGTTCTCCTCTGCACACATGGGGTCACCATGAGTTGGAATCAACTGAACAGCAACTGGAACTGAAAAAAGATATTTCTATTACACTTTTGTGAAACTCAGATTCACTCAGGAGAACTGAAGGCAGCTGGCATGACGAAGGATGTGCGGTAGTTAGGAGCACTGGCAATGGAAGTAGGCTGCCTGAATTTGTCCCTGAGCCCTGCCAATTACTAACTCTTAAAATCTGGACAGTTGGCTATTGGCTATCTTCCAGTTGCCCCATATCCACCCTCCATCCAGCTTTGTGGCCCCGGAGGCTGAGCCATAGGGACTTCATCAGTGGGCTCCTTTGCCCTGGATTCAGCCAAAAGAAGCCACCAACAGGATATCTGAGGGCAAAAGAAGAGTGAGGTTAGGTATTTATTCTCTCAGATCCCTCCCTGCAAAGTCTCCAAGCCCAGCTATGCTCCTCAGCTCAAATCTGCAGATCCTGTCAGACAGTCCTCCCGTATAGCTTTGCTCTCCCGGATCCAGGAACTGTTCCTTCCCTTGTCCCCTCAATCCTAGGGCTAGAAACAGCTTCCGATGTTGGTTTCCCTAGACCCTGTGCACACTCCTGTAAATATTCTTTTAATAAACTCTCCTCCATCTAACCAATAAAAATGTGTGGTCTGTTTTCTGCCAGGACTTTGGCTGATAAACACTTGGGCAAATTACCTAATTCTCTAGGTTTCAGTGTCTGCATCAGTAAAACTAGTGAAGTAAGAGTAGCTGCCTTGTAGGGTTGTTGTGAGGATGAGATAAGATAATGCATAAAGCCCTTAGGATAGTGCCTGGCTTACAAGAAGCTCTCAATTACTGTTAACTCCAATTATATTGAGACTCCCATCATTGTTTAAGAGTCTCTGCGTGGTTAAGTGCTTGACTACTAACCAAAAGGTTGGCGGTTTGAATACACCCAGAGGCACCTCAGAAGAAAGACCTCGTGATCTGCTTCTGAAAGGTCACAGCCTTAAAAAAACCTATGGAGCACAGTTCTACAGTTCTGCAATACATGGGATTGCCATGAGCCAGAATCAACTCACTAGAAACTGGTTTGGTTTTTGGGTTTTTTAATAATTGTTCAAATAGTGTGGATTCTTTTTTCAAAATAAAAATACCATTTATATTACATGATAATATTTTGCACAATGGTCCTTCTGTCCTTAAAAGTAGGATTTTATTGGTATTGAGAAAGCACTCCTATCACCTTGCTACCTCAAAAACCAAAAAAAAACAAACCCATTGCCGTTGAGTCGATTCCAACTCATAGCAACCCTATAGGACAGAGTAGAACTGCCCCATACAGTTTCCAAGGAGCACCTGGTGGATTCAAACTGCTGGCCTTTTGGTTAGCGGCCATAGCTCTTAACCACTAGGCCACCTGGGTTTCCTTGCTACCTTAGTAACCTCTTAAGGTTCATGTTTTATCTGCTGCTTTAGCAGTAAATAAACGAGCTTTCTTAGTTCAAGTACAAGATATCAACAGAAAGCAACATGAAATAAAACAAGGCTTAACATTAATCAATCTCTTAAAAAGGCTTCGGAGAAAGGGAAGAGAGAAAAACAGATTTCAGCAATGCCTAAACATGTTTCCTGAGGGACACGCGTCCACTCATTCGAAACGTTTTATTGGCAACGTGAAAGTTTCATCCATGAAAAAAATAATGATCATTAGCTTTTCCATGACAACTGTGGTTTTCTTATGATATCCATCATGCTCCTGGGGTCCATAGCTTTTATACAATTACAATCCCTCGGTGCAAGACATTAGTGGGTATTGATGCCATTTTAATTGTTTCTCACGTGAAGTCCGTTGCTACTTGCCACAAAGTCCACATATGTTAAAAATCATTGAACATTTGGGAGCTCTGTATGTATGAAGCAATTTTGAACTTGCCCTGCAATTTTAACCAGGGTCATGCAAGCTATACCTTGGTAGTTTGGTTTTTGTTTTTTTTTATTAATAGGGTCAATTTGAGTGAGACCCCAGATCAAATAGGATTAAAAAAAAAAGAGGCAGATCTGAACTAAAACGTCTTAGGGCAGAGGGAAAGGCAGCAAGAAGACATATCAAAGAGCACATTCATTAAAAAAAAAAAAAATTTTTTATTCATAAGAATAGCCAAATTGCTTGTATTTGAATAAAAATTTTCTTTGTTAACTAGAGATGCTCAGTTTCATATCTCAAAACTACGATTTTCTGAAGCCTGAAATAGCTTAAGCACTAGAAACATAATAGTGGGCCTCTGTCTCAATCATTCCCAACATTTAAATTCAGCCTAAAAATATCACTAATAGTGTCAGATCCCAGCTCTAGAGAACCAGAGGAAACACATTTGCCTGCATGTTCTGTGTAGAGTATCTGCAGCCTTTAACATATAGAGATACAGATTTTCATATTGCCTATAAATATGAGTAAGGAAGCCTGGTCATGCAGTGGTTACGCACACGGCTGCTGGCTGAAAGTTTGGCTGTTTGAATCCACCAGCCATTCCCAGGGAGAAAGGTGTGGCGGTTTGCTTCCATAAAAATTTCCAGCCCTGGAAATCCTATGGGACAGTTTTACTCTGTCCTACAAGGTTGCTATGAGTCAGAATCAACTCAATGGCAGTGAGTTTGGTTATACACATAAGTGGGTATGTATAAATAAATATATGCATTAATTTATTTACATATCTACACACATATACATACATACACAATGATTTCAGCAATTCTAAGATGCAAATTGCCTTCACATTTTAACATCACAGAAATTGAGATACATCTTACAATGTAATAATGTGACATTATTATAACATAATGTATTTACTATAATGTAACATTTTCTTCTATTTTAGCAGTATATACCTTAAAGATATATCTTAAAATCAGTGACGCGTTATATTGTGTGTAACTTCTATTGTCTTTGGTAGTTTGTTTCTTTAACATTTTTATCTCTTATGTACTTCCTGGGGGTAATTTTAATCTTAGAATAACAGGTTTGTAAATCTGGCAAATAAACACTAGTTACTGAGAGAAAACATATAAAGGCAAAGATGAAATATGTTGTCAACACTGGCCATACAGAAATTAAACTATGAATTTCTTGAGCTGTTTATAGTATAACCAAACTTCAGGAAGAAAGTTCCAAGAGAAAGCACAACCAATGAGCCGCACCATTTCCACAGCAGAAAATAATGATCCATGAAACTAACTGAAGGTTATCAGGCTCCAACTTCATGGACACATTATCATACTTACAAATGATTAAAATGACTTTTTGATGCATGAATGCACGGAACTAAATTTTACATAACATTAAGATACACAGCCAGTGCATCGTTTCAAATCCATGCTATTAAAACCATAAGTGCTAAAACTAATTTCATCTTCTCAATGCTTAACCACCAATAGATTTGGTCAGGCCCAATCGGTCTCATTAATCTTGCTTTCCATCTTCTAGACATTCACCTCTTACTACATGTCATTTATCTGATTTTCTCTTCTCTTTTCTCTTTATTAAGGTCAAATTTGGACCGTATTCAAGTTTAAGTTACAATTCTCAGTATCATTTCTTCTCATCACTATTTCTTTGACTTTTCTGTTAGAGAATCTTTTACCTGGGAAAGAAAGCTTCACCTACAAAAACATTCAATAGAAATCTCCTGGGTGCCCACCCTTTGTTAGAGACCAATGACACAGAGGCGAATGAGATAGTCTTGCTTCCGCTTATGAAAATGGGGTCTGCAGCCCAGCAGCATCAGCATCACCTAGAAACTTATTAGAAATACAGCATCTCAGGTCCCACCCCAGACCTACTGAATCAGGAGCTGCATTTTAACAAAATTTCCAGGTGATTCACAGGCACATTGAAGTTTGAGACGTACTTGTCTTGTCTATGAGCCCAAGGATCTCATGAACAAATGACTACCATACAACACGATTTCTGCAGCAATAAAACCAGCACAAAGATAAAGTACTGGCTGACACAGAACACAGTCAAAAACTCTCCAGAACATATCAGCCAAGACTTCATAGAAGAGGCAACCCTTTAACCAGGTGTTAAAGATAAATGGGAGTTTCCCATGCATGGACTCCGCAGCCAGGCTGACTGGATTTGAATCAACAGCAATCATTAGCTGTGTGACCTCGGGTGATTAATTTAATCTCTCTGGGCCTCAATTTCCCCATCTGTAAAATAGGGAAGATAAACTATAGCTACCTCATAGAGCTGTTGTGATGATTAAGTGAGATAATACATGTAAAGTTAAAACGATGCCTGACACATAGTAAGCACTAAGAAATAGACCATTATCATCACCATCATCACTATAATCTTCATCATGTTTTTGGACCTTTTAATCCACAAGGTAGCTAGCGTTTGTGCTTTGTTTTATTTAATTATTAAATTTGCCTCTGTCCTATTAACAATGGCATCCTCCCTTCATGTAAAAGCGTCCTACCTGCTTCTGGCACTAACATGAAAGAACTAAACATAAATACAGAGGTCCTTAAGCTAAATCATATCAACAAGGTCCTTGTATAATTTTTTATAATAACATTTATTACATGATTACTAGAAGTCAGGGAACATCCTCATAATTTAGCTGTATTAAGCCATTTAATCCTTGGAACAACCTACTAATGTATTACCCTCATTTTGCAGACAATGAGACAGAGACACGGAAAGGTTGAGCAAGTTGCCCTAGTTCATAGAGATAGTAAACAACAGAGACAAGATTCACACCCAGACATTCTGGCTCCATGGCTTACACACTTAACCACTACACCATATTGCCTGTCATTGGGCTAAAAATTTGGGAGAAGAATTTGGGAAGATGATTTATAAACCTAGAGAGTGTGAGTTTTTCAATTATATACTTGCATCCTCCCAGGGATGTTATAAGCACAGGAAATATAGACTAATCTTCTCTTTCCCCTACCAGTTCAGCTGACAAAGAATCTCAAAGCTGCGATAAATACAGTGGCTAGATCAGAAGTCTACCCAAGGGAATCTATTTCCTGTAATAGTCAGCGTAATACTAGCTGATGTAGCAAATAGACCTGCAGATGTATAAAAGCTCAAATACAATAGAATTTAATTTCTTGCTCAGGTAAGACTATGAGGTGGCTCTCTTCTTCACGATGGTTCCATCTAACCAGTAAAAAGGAAAGAGAGAACATGGAAGAGGCATCCCTTCCAGGTAGTGACATACATTTCCATGTGCATTCCATTAGTGAGAAGCAGTTATGTTTAAGAAGGCCTGTGAAAATTAGTTCCTGTTGAGTAGCTACTTAACAGGGATAATTCTGTACTAATAGAAGGGGGAGCAGGAATTTTGGGGTTCAGCCAGTCACATCCACCACATTCTTCCCATGGAGATTGTATGGGATCTCCATCACTCAGGCATACATGAAAATCTACGCTCATGGGAGACACTACCTGGGGGAAGACGATGGGAAAAACACAGCACCCCATTTCCACAACTCATCCTTGTCACTGACGATTAGAAGCAGTGTTGCTTGAGAGTAATAGATACGTACAGACACAGTTAGAGCATGTTCTCCTAAACTTGGCTGGAAAGCCCAGATGAAGTCTCTTTCTTGCAATTCCTACCCATCTTCTAGTATGAAAAGTATTCACACAAAGTCAATGTTTACTTAATAATTGCTGATTAAAAATATCTCTGGCAATGGCCCACCAACATTCTCAGTCATTTTTAAATGAAGAAAAAAGAGGTGAAATAGACTCAAAAGTAAGTGATTAAAATGCACTAAATTGAATGAATGGTATGAATTTCAGTTACTTAAAACCAGCATTTCTATGAATAGAGCTCCTACTGACTTTCATAATACACCTTCATAATAGCAGAGAATAATAGCATTGAATATATTCAACGACAGTGCATTTGCATCTAAATATTACACAAATAGTAATTCTTATGATAATCATTGCTAAGTTTATGGCCAGCACAGAGAAAGTGTAAGTTCAAAGGCCTTTGACCTAAAAGAATCTATTTTAATGAAATAGAAAATAAAAATGCCCCTTCAAACATGTATTTTCTTCCTCCTAGGTACACTTGTGGGGCCCCGGTGGCGCAATGGTTAAGAGCTATGGGTGTTAACCAAAAGGTTAGCGGTTCAAATTCACCAGCTGCTCCTTGGGGCAGTTCTACTCTGTACAATAGGGTTGCTATGAGTCAGAATTGACCAGATGGCAACGGGCTTGGATTTTTTGGTTTGGAGGGATGCTCATGATGAGTCCCTGGTGATGCAAATGGTTAAGTGCTCTACTATTAGCCAAAAGGTTGGTGGTCTGAATCCACCCAGAGGTGCCTCAGAAGACAAATCTGGGAATCTGCTTCACAGTCTCAAAAACCCTGTGGAGCAGTTCTACTCTGCACAAGTGGGATCACCATGAGTCAGAATCAACTGGACAGCAACTAACAACGACAAGGATACTCGTTACCATCCTACAACAGTATGTCCAGGTAGACCTGAGAAAGCATAGCAAATACTATTCTGGCCTGTTGTGTGCTTATTGAGTCGATTTCAACTCATAGCGACCCTCATGTGACAGAATAGAACTGCTCCATAAGGTTTTCTTGGTTGTATTCTTTATGAAAGTAGATCATCAGGGCTTTCTCTCACAGAGCCACTGGGTGGATTCAAACCATCGACCTTTCAGTTAGCAGCCAAGCACTTAGCCATTGTACTACCAGGGCTCCTTAGTACATTGTTCTACAAAGTTAGATTTAAATGTCTAGTATGTCAAACTTTTATGTCAAACTCTAGAGCCTATCCACCTTATTTATATTATTGAATGATAAAATTGAAACAGTTTTAGATGTTTCAAGCTTCAGGTTGGTAGGAAGAGTACTATCATCAGTCAAATCAAAATTCTGCTGAACAAATGCATATATTATTCAAAAACTATTCCATAAGAACAGACTGGAATGTTCATCATTTTTTATTCTTTTAAACTAACCACTGATATTACAAATCCAAGACTCTGCACTAACTGAGAAACCAAAAACCAGGGCTCTGTCAGAAAGATCCCCAATGATTGCAAACCCTCCATACCAGCCCTGGATTGCCAATTTATACAGGAAAGAACCAAGAGCCTAACTCTTACTAACAGTGAGTCCATTCATGACTGTGGCAGCATTCTTGCTACCCAGACCTGGTCTACTTCCTGCCCTTTCCAGGATGTGGGTCTCAAGGTCTCCTGCAAATTCTGTGAGCAGCCAGACACCTTCAATAAAATCCTCTTCTGCTGAAGTTGGAGAGAGTTAGTCTCTGCTGCTCGTAAAGAAAGAACTCTAACTGATATACCCGTTTTTCTACCTGAGGACACAGAAGCCCAGAGGAGTTCGGTGAATTGGCAAAGATTACACAATTTGTTCATAACAAAGCAAAAAACAGAATCCTGTTTTTGCTGTTGGGTGCCGTTGAGTTGATTTTCGACTGACTTAAAACAACTCAGTGTGACAGAGTAGAACTGTCCCACAGGGTTTTCTAGGCTGTAATCTTTACAGAAACAGATCTCCAGGTCCTTCTCCAAAAGAGCCTCTGGGTAGGCTCAAACTCTCAACCTTTCAGTCAGCAACCAAGCGCTTAACCGTTGCACCACCAGGGCTCCTAGTCTGTATTATTTCTGCTCTCCTGAGCGGGGTGTCTTGCAACAACTTTCAGTTACAGATTTATTTCTGAATCTCAAGCACACTTGAGCTGATATGGCATGTTTCCTCAGAGATGATGTTCTCACTTTCTCTCCTTGATTTTCAAGGCTTGCAGCTCGTCAGTCAGTCTGGACATTGTGCTGTGGAAACATGTAGTGCTTCCAATCTTAGGGGCTCTCTTGATTATAGACACACCATTCTTCAAAGCACCAATGGTTTATAATCACAAAACCTAGATTATATCAGGAGGATGCAGGTGAATATTATTAGAAAGATTTCCTTAAAAGTATTCAGCCTTAGGACCCCTGGGTGATGCAAGTGGTTACACTCAGCTACTAACCAAAAGATTGGCAGTTAGAATCCACTCAGCAGCACTGCAGAAGAAAGGCCTGGCAATCTATTTCAATAAGACTACAGCCATTGGAGGGAGAAAGTGTTCAGTCATAACTGGGAGTTGAAACAAAAGAATCATGTTTCTGAATTTGTTACTAAAAATATCATAAATAAAAGCCATCAAATAGCTCTTTCTGAGCAAGAATTTTGCCAGCTGTATTTTTTTCCCTCACAACTGTGAGGACCTCATAGCTGTGGAGCAAAGGCTGTATGGCAGGAGAACCACCAGAAACGTAGTGGACGAGGAAAGCCCTCTTCAACAGAACAGCATTGTCAAAAGATATGAAAGAGGCTGGTCACTTTCAAGGTCAAAGTTCTCTTCCCAGCATGCCTTGCATCAACCAGAAATGAATGCTGCTTAGCAGTTTCTGTTTTGCTACTATATCTGACCAGGAAAGAATTAAGATGAATCTAGAAAATAAAGAAACAGAGCAGGAAAACACAAGTGTGTTCCCTCATATATCAGAAAGATTTTTTTTTTTTCAAGCAAGCAAAGGTTTTGCTTAAAATGAAGAAATGCTATATCCAATAAAGGAAGATCTATTTTAAATTTCTAATAGGTTTCCAGGAATATTTTGTTCCTTAAAGAAAAGCTTCTAGCAAAGCTTGATTTGACTCTCTGGAAAACTGTTTCTCTGCAAAATTATTCAGATGAATTATTATGAACACAATTCTCTGAAAATACTGCTACTGGTTCCCTGCATAAATAATAGGTTATACTGTGAAGAAACACATCAGCCCTGAACCCAGGAGAAAATAAGGTATCTTCAAGGTGACACCTTGCCTGAGTTTATACTTCTGAACTTGGGGTTATTCCAGGACAGCGGTACCTAGGTAGGTAAAATTCTTGGTAGTACAGAAAGCAATTGTTCTCTTTCCATAAAACAACTACAACTTTTACCTCCCTTAAAACTCAATTTAATGAACTTCTAGAGAAAATCTTCGCTAGCTAAGGTCCGTTTTACACTCCCCAGCTTATTTGTGTCATCTTCCACTTTAACCAGCATTGTGATGAGGAACATCACTTTGCATCTCTGGATCTTAGTGCCTTTATTCGTAAAATTATGAGGAGGTTGTTCTAGCTAACCTTGAAGGTGTTTCCCAGGTCTACCTATCAGCAAGTTCAGGTAAATGGCATGGGGAATCAAGTGTTATGAAATGTGATTATCTTTTAATAGGAGAAATTATAACTTACAAAATCCAAAAGGGAAAATAAGATTCCAGGTACTGCGATTAAAATAATAAATCTTAAGAATAATGACATATAAAATATACTATATAACAAACAAGTAAAATCTTTTTTAAAAAACTCATTAAGTTAAATGCTGATGCCCAGCTCCTGTCCTGGGACATCATCAAAGCACAGACTTGATTCAGAGTGGGAGCATTCTACCACCATGATACCACAGGCATCCTTTCTGGGTGGTGAAAGTCATTGACCTTTCCATTTCAACCTTCTTTACTCTCCATTCTAACATTTCAGCACATCTTCTTATTTTAGCACTTATTTTTTTTTTTTTTTTATCCACTACCTATGACCTGTCTATCAGTTTGTTGTGCTGTGGTGGCTTGTGTGTTGCTCTGATGCTGGGAGCTATGCCACTAACATTTCAAACACATCAGGGTCATCCATAGTGGAAAGGTTTCAGCAGAGCTTCCATTCTAAGATAGACTAGGAAGAAAGGACTGGCAATCTACTTCTGAAAATTAGCCAATGAAAACTTTATGGATCACGAAGAACATTATTCAACTCATGTCATAAGGAAAGATCAATTACAAGATGAGGACATCATGTTTATTGAAGTTGAGAGCCAATGAGAGTGAAAGAGACCCTCTTAAAATGGATTGGCACAGTAGCCACAAAAATGGACTTAAACGTGCTGATGATTTTAAGGATGACACAGGGCCAGACAACATTTCATTCTGTTGTACATGAGGTCTCCATGAGTCAGAGCCAACTCGATGACAACTATCTATTGATCTATCTATCTATTCCTACCACAGGCATAACAGTCACCATACAGATTGGACTCTGGATTTTTTCAAGCACCAAGCTGGTTTCTAGTCCTAAACCCCTCACTTCCCTTCTTGTTGTTGTTGTTGTTGTTGTTAGGTGCTGTCGAGGTGGTTCCAACACATAGCAACCCTGTGTACAACAGAAGGAAACACTTCCAGGTCCTGCTCCATCTTCACAATTGTTGCTATGCTAGAGCCAATTGTTGCAGCCACTGTGTTAATCCATCTCATTGACAGTCTCCCTCTCTTTCGCTGACTCTCTACTCTACTATGACGTGCTTCTCCAGGGACTGGTCCCTTCTGATAACAGGTCCAATGTACGTGAGATGAAGTCTCACCATCCTCACCTCTAATGAGCATTATGGCTATACTTCTTCCAAGACAGATTTGTTCATTCTTCTGGCAGTCCATAATATATTCAATATTCTTTGCAAACACCATAATTCAAAGACATCAATTTTTTTTCAGTCTTCCTTATTCATTTTCCAGCTTTCACATGCATATGAGGTGATTGAAAACACCATGTCTTGGCCCAGGCAGACCTTAGTCCTCAAAGTAACATCTTTGCTTTTTAACATTTTAAAGACATCTTTTGCAGCAGATTTGTCCAATGCAATGTGTTGTTTCATTTCTTGACTGCTGCTTCCATGGGCATTGATTGTGGATCCAAGTAAAATGAAATCCTTGACAACTTCAATATTTTCTCCATTCATCCTTGATGTTTATTCGTCCAGTTTTAAGGATTTTTGTTTTCTTTATGTTGAGGTGTAATCCATACTGAAGACTGTAGTCTTTGACCTTCATCGGTAAGTGCTTCGAATCCTCTTCACTTTCAGCAAGCAATGTTGTGAAATCTGCATATTGTAAGCTGTTAATGAGTCTTCCTCCAATCCTGATGCTGTATTCTTCTTCATATAATCCAGCTTCTTGGATTATTTGCTCAGCATACAGACTGAATGAGCATGATGAAAGGCTACAACCCTGACACACACCTTTCCTGACTTTAAACCACACGGTATTCCCTTGTTCTGTTTGAACAACTGCCTCTCGGTCTAAGTACAGGTTCCTCATTTAGCCCCTATGAACCTCAGTTCTTCCACCTGTGAAATGGAGATAACAGTATCTATTCTTCTCAGGAGTTAAATAAAGAAGAAATAAAAGCATACATTTCATATAAGTTGGTAAGCTGCAAAGCATTATGCAAATTAAGATATTACCAGTATCATTATCCACAATTCACACACATGCATGCAGGCACACACACACACCTGTTGCTTCTCATGCTGAATCACTAGAAAGTAACTTACTTTGGACAAATGCAATATAAAGTTCACCAAGATATGAAAATACCTTTTTAAAAAACTAACAATACTCCAAGAGACACGGAAATCTGTGCGTTTACCCTCAGAAACCCCAGATCAAAATACCTCATTTCAAACCTCTGGGTATCTTGAGAGGCTGGACTGGACACGCCTAAGACATTCTATTCTATTTCTCTCTTCTAATATTTTTGGTTTATTTGTTTGTTTCCCAGCATTAAACTTGCATCCAATCTTATTAAGCTCTGGGAACACACAAACATTAGTTACATGTGAATACCTCTCCTTCCCTTCTCATATATATCTTATGCAAATTCATTGGCGTCATACATTTCTGACTAAATCTATTTCTTTAAAAGCCTTCCTCTTTATTCCCTCCCCAAATGTGGCTATTCTCCATATATTTCCTGAGTATACTTGGCAATACATGCAATACAGCTCATGATTCAACTCCAGATTATTTCCATTCTATATATTCCATATCCCCCACATGTCTGTCAGCGTGTCATACCGTGGGGGCTTCCATGTTGCTCTGATGCTGGAAGCTATGCCACCAGTATTCGGATACCAACAGGTCACTCGTGGCGGATAGGTTTTAGCTCAGCTTTCAGACTAAGGCAGACTAGGAAGAAGGACCGAGCAGTCTACTTCTGAAAAGAATTAGTGAAAACTGGAGTAGATCCATATTTATGCCTATTCCCAAGAAAGGTGATCCAATCAAATGCGGAAATTATCAAACAATATCACCAACGTCACGCACAAGTAAAATTTTGCTGAAGATCATTCAAAAGTGGCTGCAGCAGTATATTGACAGGGAATTGCCAGAAATTCAGGCCGAATTCAGAAGAAGATGTGAAAGCAGGGATATCATTTGCTGATGTCAGATGGATCCTGGCTGAAAGCAGAGAATACCAGCAGATGTTTACCTGTGTTTTACTAACTCTGCAAAGGCATTCAACGGTGTGGATCATAACAAATTATGGATAACATTGCGAAGAATGGGAATTCCAGAACACTTGATTG
Organism: Loxodonta africana; assembly: GCF_030014295.1. Classification (NCBI taxonomy): domain Eukaryota; kingdom Metazoa; phylum Chordata; class Mammalia; order Proboscidea; family Elephantidae; genus Loxodonta; species Loxodonta africana. Next base: position 71,857,367 of record NC_087346.1, on the reverse strand, counting down.
TGCTCATGAGGAACCTTTACATAGATCAAGAGGCAGTTGTTTGGACAGAACAAGGGGATACTGATTGGTTTAAAGTCAGGAAAGGTATGCCTCAGGGCTGTATTCTTTCACCATACCTATTCAATCTGTATGCTGAGCAAATAATCTGAGAAGCTGGATTATATGAAGAAGAAGGGGGCATCAAGATTGGAGGTAGACTCATTAACCTGAGATATGCAGATGACACAACCTTGCTTGTTGAAAGTGAAGACGACTTGAAGCACTTGCTGATGAAGATCAAAGACCACAGCCTTCAGTATGGATTACACCTCAACATAAAGAAAACAAAAATGCTCACAACTGGACCAATAAGCATCATGATAAATGGAGAAAAGATTGACATTTTCAAGGATTTCCCTTTGCTTGGATCCACAATCAATGCCCATGGAAGCAGCAGTCAAGAAATCAAACAACATATTGCACTGGGCAAAATCTGCTGCAAAAGATCTCTTTAAAGTATTAAAAATCAAAGATGTCATTTTAAGGACTAAGGTGTGCCTAGCCCAAGCCATGGGATTTTCAATCACCTCATATGCATGTGAAAGCTGGACAAAGAATAAGGAAGGCTGAAGAATCGATGTCTTTGAATTATGATGTTGGCAAAGAATATTGAATGTGCCATAGACTGCTAATAGAACTAACAGGTCTGTCTTGGAAGAAGTATAGCCAGAATGCTCCTTAGAAGCAAGAATGGTGAGACTTCATCTCATGTACTTTGGACATGTTTTTAGGAGGGTCCAGTCTCCTGGAGAAGAACATCATGCTTGGTGAAGTAGAGGGTCAGTGAAAGAGAGGAAAACCCTGAAGGAGATGGACTGACACAGTGGCTGGGTCAATAGGCTCAAGCATAACAACAATTGTGAGGATGGCACAAGACTGGGCAGTGTTTCACTTTGTTGTACATAGGGTCACTATGAGTCAGAACCAACTCAATGGCACCTAACAAAAGTAAAAGATGTGAACCTTGAGCATTATGCTTTTTTAAGATCTATCTATATGGGATTAAACTGACAACAGCAACTTGAAAGATTAGATAGGAACAGTTGAATTGGTGTGTATTTTTTGTGTATATTCTCAAAAATAACAAAATAAATAAAATAAAAAGAGGATACCCAAATGGCCAATACATGTGTGAAAAGGTGCTCAATTTCCTTAGTCATTAGGAAAAAGCAATTTAAAACCACAGTAAGCTTTTTTTTTTTTTTAAGCTACCTCTACACAACCACCATAATAACTAAAATGGAAAAAGAAAGAAAATGCTATATACTGGAGAGGATTTGGAGCAACTGGAACTTTCGTGCACTGCTGGTATAAGTACAAATCAACGCAATGGCTTTGGAAAACGAACAGTATTTACTGAAGATGAACATGCGCATGCCCTGTGGCATTGCAATTCCACTCCCAAGGATATACTCAACAGGAATGTTTCAACGTGCTCACCAAAAGACATGCACTAGGCTATAACAATTATTATTTATAATAGCCAAGAACTCAAAACTACTGAATTCCCATGAATAGCAGAATGGATAAATTGCGATGAATTCAAACAATGGGATGCCATACAGCAAGGTGAATGAATAATCTACAATTACATGGAACAATATGGGTAAATCTCATAAATACAATGTTGACAGAAAGCAGCCAGACACAAAAGAGTATATACTGTATTATTCTATTTATAGAAAGCACAAAAACAGGAAAGCTTCTCAGTAGTATTAGAAATCAGGGTACCAGCTATCCTTGGGGGCAATGCAGTATCAGAAAGGGGACCTCAGGAAGCCTTCTGGGGTGCTGGTAATGATCTGGGTTCTGGTTATATCAGTGTGTGCAGTTTATGAAAATTCATCAAGCCATAACACTATGGATATGTGCATTCTTCTGTACATATATTTTACTTCAAAAATAAGGTTTCGAAAATTCATGTCTTCATGAGGTTTACATCCTAGGGTAGCAGCACAAAGGGGACACCATGTAAACAGGAGCCAGAGTGGGATGGGAGTAACCCCCTCACATCACTAGCCATCTGCTAAAGTTAAAGAATTATTTAGTAATCTGGAAAGTTTTGAGCCTGTTCCAGGGGGAAAGAAAATGCTTAGAATCAGATACATCGGTGAGTCGTTCATATATGCATTCATTCATTGCAAAGCTATGGGGGAGGGGGAAGGAGTCATTGTTTAGGAAGCACTGAGTTTCTGTTTACGGACATGGAAAATTTGGCAACGAATGTTGATGATGGTTGCAGAACGTGATCAATGTAACTGGTGTCACTAAATTGTACACGTGAAAAAAAATTGAATTGGCCAATGTTGGGTTATGCATAATGATAAAAAATGTAAATATTTTTTAAAAACTTATTGAGGTCTCCTATGTGTCTAGAATATTAGCTCTCAATACCCAGCACACTGCCTTACATAATCATTTTCTCTTGCATGGATGAATGAACGAACAAATAAAGGAAAACACTGTGTTTTGGGAGCGTGTAAGAGGAAGACTTAACTGCTCAGAGAAGGCTCCTGGAGGGAAAGATACGTAAGAAAAGACCTGAAGGGTGAGTAGGTGTTAATCGTAAAGTAAAGAAATGCTTGCTTGAGGGCCTAACAGTACAGTATTCTCCAGAGTCTTCATCATAAGAGAGCAGAGAGAATGTAGCAAGGATGGACACAGCCAAGCACAAAGAGCGAGGCCTCAGAATAAGAGATACTGGCAACATGAGGATACAGTTGGACATTGGGAAAGAAGTAGCTTGATTGGTTTTTTGTTTATTTGTTTGTTGGTTTATTTAACAAATACTTACTAGAACCTACTATGTACTGGACACTATTCTATGTGCTTTATAAATTCATCCTCCTAACAAAATTATTATTCCCATTTTACAGATGAGAAACTGAGACACAAATAATTTAAATAACCTACCCAAAGGTCTCATGGTAAGTAGTAGAGCCAAACTCAGGTAGCCCGCCTGCAAGGTCCATTTTCTGAACCCTTTCACCATGCTAACTCTTGTTATTGAGCAAAAGGGATGACTGGGGACTTGATCTGTCAAGGTTGGAAAAGTTCAGCTATACCAGGACTCCAGAGGCTGTCTTTAGACAAGGGCAGAGAGGCTTCATTCACCAAAGCAAATAAATACTTTTTCTTTGTGATAATATAGTAACTTGTTGCATTTAAGGAGGAAAAGATTCTCCTTAACCTTTTCTAACCTTTGCTGTTGTGTGTGAGAAGCAAGAATAAGTAGAGAGAGAGAGAGACGGAAACTGGGTATATCAATGGGGGGAATTCTAGTCCAGCATGTTGGGTACTCAGTCAGACCCTTTGTTCATTGCCAAAAGTGATCGCTGCCAAGTCTTGGTCTTGTGTGCCCAAATCTGCCCGTTACTAAGTCAGGACTGTTACTTTTGCTCTAAATTGCTTTAGAGACAATCAGAATCTCCAAATAGTTTCAGCATCTCTGAAATGGTGGCAGACAGAGTCTAGTGCAGAGATAATCTGAGAGTTCCTTCCCCAGTTTACCTGGACAAAAGCTTGATAGACATATTTGGAAAGTTTTAACAGACCTAATTGTAATTCTTACCCATAATTAAGCGTTTATTTCTGATGTTTCTAAAAAGGTAATGAAACAACTTCTAAAAAGCTGATGACCAATTTTTCTTTCTTATAAACTTTCCCACGTGGAGCTCTTCCAGTGTCCTGTGTTTGCCCCTGAATCTAGGAATACGATGCCTATGAAAGGCACATATGGATAAAATTCGCCACATGAGCCAGTTAAAGGAACACTGGCAATTCAGATTTGTTAGGCTGGAGTGACGGAAATGACTTTTCATGAAAACAGCATGTAGCTATTGTTTTCAATAGATTTTGCTTCTAACCTGTATTTAGTGAGTAGTCCCCACAGCCAATTGTGTATTGGCTTCTGGACCCAGGAGCTCAAGCTCATTTTTCTCTCCCTAAAAGCACTATCGTTTCCAGAGGGCAGTGCATGCTAAAAACCTGTTCCTGGGGCTGCTTTGTCAGGAGAGGGAGATATCATAAGAGGCTGTCTGGAACAAACAAAGACATCCTTGACAAGAGTGATTTATCTTGCTACCTGCAACATGCCCTTTGGTTTGATAGCTGCATGGGTTGCCTGGGATTATTTATCTTGAGCTCACGCTGATATATAGAAGTGTGCTCCTGGCAGGCTTCCTTCCTTTCTTCCTCCCCTGCCTGGCTGGTCTCCTCCGTTCACTCTTCCATATCAGAGAGCTGTCAGCCAGCGTTGTCCTGGGGAATTAGAAGGGAGGGCACGTACCTAGAAATGTCTTAGGAGAATGATCTTCGTTGCAAGCAGGGCTAGAATCAACTCGATGGCAATGGGTTTGGGTTTTAGAAGCTTTAGGAAATCAGAGATGCCTAAGACAGTATCCGGCTTATGCAAGGAATGTAAGACTGTTTCTCTCTGGCAGTGAGTCTCCTTCAAGCAGACCTCTCCCATCTTCTATCTTCTTAAAGAAAGGCTTCCTTCATGCTTCTTGCTGCTGCTTGGGCTGGTTCCAGGTGATGATAACATGTGAAACTGCAGTGGGGGTTATAGGCACCAGCTCTCCCACGTCTGAGCCTTGGGAAACGCTGCTCCCTCTGTTTAGTATCTTGCCTCCCATTGCCCCTGACATCCCCTGGGCTAACCCCTGCTGATTGTTTCCTCATTCCGCTCAGGGATTACTTTTTTCTCAACATCCACTGCCCCAGTTTCCCATCTTACGCTGTACAGATGGTTTTTCAGGACAATGGAAAGAAAGTTACTGTTCAGAGATTCCGAGGTATTGACTCTGATGTCTTTTCCCATCCCCAGCACACACGCACACTCACAACACACACAAGTGCACATGTGCACATGCGTGTACACACACACAAATACATTTGTACCCTGCCCCAAAAGAGAATCTGGCAATATTCTTGCTGGTTTAGTGCATGAATCAGGAGAGCCCAGTGTTTGTAAATGGAATCAGGTTGGCAAGGAACTGATAGTGTTCTCAAAAGAGCTTAGCTGAAACGAGGTTAATGAAAGACCTGTTTCCAGCAGCGTGGGTGGGTTAAGGAACCAACAAGGTTAACAATCCACATGGACCCAGTTTACACAGAGGTCCCTCAAACCCACTGCATTTCCGCAGCCAGCGTAGCCATGCAGCACACAGCACCAGCCTCGTGCACACACACTCCTGGACTATTGCTGGATCTGTTCAGATCCCTGCAGTGTTCACTCAGGTGGACTGTCAGAAACTAAGGCAATGGGAAGTAGTGCCTGAGAGAGGAGGAAGGAAGCAGGAAGGAATTTAATACTAGGCTGAAAATCAAACAAAACTAAGTTTTGCAAAAGAAAAGTGTTAGTTTCATAAAGAAAAACTATCTCATTGACTCTTTTGCTGTAATCAAGTTCACAAGTTGGCCAATTTTCTGTCATTAATTGAAACACAGCCACAGGCATCATGGTGGTCTGAGTCTTTCTCGTAGGATCTACAGCTACCAGCTCTTAATTTGCTGTTGTTAGTTACTGTAAAGTTAGCTCGGTCTCATGGCAACCTTATTAGAATGAAACATTGCCCAGGCCTGTGCAGTCTCAATGATCTTTGACATGTTTGAGTTCACTGCTGCAGCTACTGTGTCAATTCATCACATTTAGGGTTTCCTTCGTTTTCACTGACCCTCTACTTTACCGAACATGATGTCCTTTTCTAGGGATTGGTCTTTCCTGATAACATGTCCAAAGTAAGCACGTGACGAAGTCTCACCATCCTCATTCTAAGGAGCATTCCGGTTGTACTTCTTTCTCACAGACTTTACAGCCACAAGCTCTTGATTTTTCTTCCTCTTAATATGATTATTTTCAAATTACTCACCATAAGACCTAAGGATTACTCAATACAGCCAGCATCCAGTTCTTAAATGAGATATACAAGATAGGTCATTGAATTTGTGGATTTGAGAAATTGCAAGGCATAAAAATTTAAATGTAAAAGAAAAAACTTCATCTCAAGCACTAACAACTGGAAAGTAAGGCGAGAGAACGCAGAGCCTGAAGGCTGCAAGCAGAGGATTGTGTTTAGCCAGTTGGAGGAAAGCATGCAAATCAGCAGAGAGGGACCAAAGCAGCCCCAGGGCTCTGAGAGAAGAGAAGCAGGGTGGTACGGTAGACAAAGCACTGGGTTTTAAGTCAGAAAACCTGGATTTTAGTTCTGATCTGCCCTTTATTAGCTGAATGACTTTGAGAATCACGTATCCTTTCCAAGCCTCAGTTTCCACATAAATAAAATGGAAATAATATTGGCTTCTGTCCTAGCTATCTCCTGGGCTTTACACCAGGATCAATGCAGTAATATGAATATAAACTCCCAGCAGAGGACCTGATGTATAAAAAAAAAAAGATGTATAGTGAGGCTCAATAAAGGTTTTTTTTTTTAATATTCTTATATGTTTAAGTTGCTAGCCTAAAGTCCCTGGTTGGCACAAACAAGTAAGCAATCAGCTGCTAAATAAAAGGTTGGCGGTTCGAGTCAACCCAGAGGTACCTCAGAAGAAAGGCCTGGTGATCTAATTCTGAAAAAATCAGCCTTTAAAACAGAATGGATGATGACAAAAACAAGAGAGGCAAAAGACAAAATATATCAGTGATACCTCAGAAATTGCTAACCCAAGTGATCAGTTTATGAGTTTCTAACTTGGACCATGTTGAAATATACCAGTCATAAGACTTTACCATCTCTTTTAAAAACAATAGTAATAATGATCCAAACAAACCAAACCTGTTACTGTGGAGTCGATTCTGACTCAGAGAGTAGAACTGCCCCATAGGGTCTCCAAGGCTATAATCTTTACGGACACAGACTGCCACATCTTTCTCCCAAGGAGCAGCTGGTGGGTTTGAACCACTGACCTTTCAGTTAGCAGGTAAGCACTTAACCATGGCACCACCAGGGGTCCTGTAATGATGACAGCTAGCTCTTATTGAGCATTTATAATGGATGTTGCAGGCACAATGCTAAGCACTTTACATACACTAATTTATTCCTCGAGTTATTTGGAGGTAGGTGTATTATTACAAACATGGAAATGAGGACAAAAGGAGGTTACACTACATCCCCAAAGTCATTAAGCAAATAAGGGGGGAACCATTAAAAAAAATTTTTTGTTGTTAATTTATGAAGCGAAGTGGAAATTTTGATCAAAAGGAGAGAGATGTAAATATATATGTATACATGAATTAATCTGTATCCATTACATCTCCCATCAGCTCTCCTACCAAAAAGAGAAGCACCAATCTCACAAGGCTGTTCCTCCTCCTTCCACCCCTGCTACCTTAAGGCTTCTCCTACTGTTGGAGGACCCTTACTCTCAGAACCCAGCCTTACCAATGCTTGGAGAGCCCCCTGGTATCTGAGAAAGGTGATTAGTTTTCACTTTGCCTTTTAGGTCATAAAGAGATTTCTCAAGAATATTATTTTTTAATTAAGAGGGCACTGCACCTATAACTCAGGCTAACAGGTTTTTTGTTTGATTTTCAATCTTCAGAGAATGAGTTAAACACTCTAATACTGTGTAGCAGTGAAAAGCATATGCTCTGGACCTAGATTCCCTTTTTCCCAGGGCTGGCTCCTCAACTCTTGAGCCACTCCTGACTTTGCTGGGTAGGTCACTTAACCTCTCAGGCCCTCACTGTCCTTATTTGCAATATGGGTGTAATAACGGTATCCACCTCATAGGGTTGTTGTGAAATCTAAATGACTGAATATACAGAAGGTGGGAGAACAGTTAAACATTAGCTATTGTTATCACTCATAGAAACCCAAGGAACCATAATATAAACATGTCAGGTGATGAGAGGCCATAGAAAGAGCACTGAATATAGAGACAGATCAAGGGATGTAGGCCTAACTCTGCCATTCACAAGTTTTATGACTACATAAATAAATAAATCATGTGATAAATAAGAGACAGGCCACACTGATACCACAGATGTGTTTTAATAGGCCAGCACAGGTTTTTTTTAATTTTTAGATATAAACACTCTCAGGCCATGGGATCTCTCTCCCATTATCTCCCCCTCCCTATTGTCTTATGAATGATGAGGTTTGAGTTTGCAACCCTGATCACCACCCACCTCCTCCACATCAAGCCCCCACCACTAAAGCAGGGAGGAAAACACCTGCCCTCTTACATGGCAAAACTGTTGTTTGGTTCAAGTGAGGCCATGCAGGTAAAACTACCCCATAAATCATCAAGTCCTATACAAATGGGGCTGATTATTTGAAATTTGGGACCCTTTAAGTCTTATTCTTTATACTCACATATCCTGTCTATTGCAGAAAATAGTTTTGTCTGAGCCTAGGTAAAAGCTGGTGGGTACTACAGTTATTTCAAATGCTTTTTAGTGCCAACTGTGGTAAGCCAGATGTCTATCCCAACCAATAATTCTTCTAGGGCAGGGCCTAGGGAATGCGTCTCAATCATTCACACTTAGGGAATCAATTCATCTAGACACCTCAGAATGGAAAACCTTATCGCTTGGAAAAATACCCTCCGGTAGCAGGTAAATGAAGCTCCCCAGCGAACTGAAAGGCAGCAGAGCCACTTAACTCACCTCAGAGCTCACCGGGAATTTCTCACTCTATTTTTTACTTTAAGGATTTTCTTCACCCAAAGCCACATTGACTCTTCAGGACCTGAAGAGACCGCCCAGATCCTAAAAATCATTTGTTTCCGACTACAGATTTCATTTCCTCTGAAAACGAGCACCATGCTACAAGTTCAACTATACTAATAATTTGGTGAGCACCGAAAGGCCATTCATCTGGAATTTAATGTGGATGTCACCCAGAGTTTTCTAATGACTACACAACAGAGTCAGAGACACTTGGCATAACCGTGGAAAAAACTTCAGACTCTGAACCTGGATTCCCGCCCGTCATTAATGGCCTCGGGCAAGTTGCTTTCCTCTGAGGGCCTCAGTTTCCTTAACTGTAAATAATAATAATTATAACATTAGCTGTCACTTAGTATAATGTTTTTCATTTAAATCTCACCAGAACTGCGTACAGTAAATATCACTACCCCCCATTTTATAGATGAAGAAACAGGCTTTACAGATTTCAGGAACACGCTCAGGGAAACATAGTAGGACTGGAATTTCTGGCTACGATATTGACATGGAGAAGATACCAGCTGTTCGCTGCCTAATATGAGATTGTAAGAACATATTTAAACTGCAAAGTACCATGTATGGGAAATTTTTTTTTTTAACGGACATCCATTTTCTTCAGAGGAGAGTGTTAATGAGCACAACATTTTATGCTCAGTTAATTAGTTAAATTAACTGAAATCAAATACCTAGACTTAGAAAAAAGCAAAGCCCCAGGTTTTCAGATTACCATTCATTGCCATCGAATCAATCCCGACTCACAGTGACCCCATTTGTTGCAAAGTAGAACTGCTCCACAGGATTTTCTTGGCTGTAATCTTTTTTGTTTTGTTTTGTTTAATCTTTACAGAGGCAGATCACCAGGCCTTTCTGTAGAGCTGCTGGGTGCGTTCAAACCACCATCCTTTAGGTTAGTAGTTGAGCACAAACCATTTGCACCTCCTGGGGACCTACACTGGTCTATTTCAGTGACCTTACTGAAACAATACCTACCTTCAGCAAAACTTCCCCCTTGGCCCAATTTCTATGGGGTCAGTGATAGAAATCTAAGAAGTATAAGGAAGACCGGTTCTGTGGTTACCCAGAAGGTAGGTGGTAGGTACTTAATAAGTTCATCGGCATGGCAAGAGGGGTGGCACAGTCCTCCAAGATCTATCCCTGATGGTCCCCCAAAATCTAACTCTGACAGTCCCCCCAGATTTAATCCTGCACAGTCTCCCAAGATCTAACTCTGGCACTCCTCACACATCTCCTCTGCTGTATTTTTCTCCATAGTTGTGTATATACACATATATATGTGTGTATGTGTGTATATATATATACATATATATATAAACCCACTGCCATCGAGTCGATTCCAACTCATAGCGACCCTATAGGACAGAGTAGAACTGCCCCATAGAGTTTCCAAGGTATATGTACACGGAAACCTTGATGACGAAGTGGTTAAGAGCTATAGCTGCTAACCAAAAGGTCAGCAGTTCAAATCTACCAGGCGCTCCTTGGAAACCCTCTGGGGCAGTTCTACTCTGTCCTACAGGGTCGCTACGAGTCGGAATCGACTTGATGGCAGCATCCTTTTTTTATTATTATTTCATATATATATAAACCAAAACCAAACCCACTACCGTCAAGTTGATTCTGACTCATAGTGACCCTATAAGACAGAGTAGAACTGCCCATAGGGTGTCCAAGGCTATAACCTCTACAGAAGCAGACTGTATCATCTTCCTCCCACCACAGTGCATTTGGTGATTTTGAATCACCCGCCTTTCAGGTAGCAGCCAAGCACTTAAACCACTTTGTCACCAGGTCTCCTGCGTGTGTGTGTGTACCCATTGCCATCAAGTCGATTCTGACTCATGAAGGCCCTGTAGGACAGAGTTGAACTGCCCCATAGGGTTTCCTAGGCTGTAATCTTTACAGAAGCAGACTGCTACACCTTTATATATATACTATATGTGTACTGTATGTATACTGTATGTATACTGTGTGTATACTGTATGTATAATGTGTGTATACCATATGTATACTGTGTGTATACTATATGTATATCGTATGTATACTACACGTATACTATGTGTATACTGTATATATACTATATGTATACTGTATATATACCATATATATGTGTGGCGTGATTAATTACTTTTGTCTGTGGCCTTTTTAGTCATGGTCTTATAACTCCCACCCAGGTGATTGTGTGATAGGGTAATTGTGACCTACCAAGGGAATTGGTCAGTTTTGCCTTAAAAGAGAGCCAATTCCAGAGCAGAGAGAGGAGCCCACCACCACCAAGGAAGGAGAGATCAGCAGGAGAGACCCAGCAGCAGAGACCTGGCAGCAGGAGACAGCACGGTGAGCTTCCCAGCCCATGGAGAGAAAAAGCTGAGTGCCTTTGGGCAGAGACTGATGGCCAGGGGGGAGAGGGTATCCTAATGTAAGAACTGTATCCTGAGTGTTCTTGAGTCTGAATTATAACTGGTGCTTCCCTAATAAACCCCATAATTGTGAGTATGGTCCTGTGTGGCCACTGCAACGAATCATCGAACCCAGCAGAGGAGCAGAGAATGCTGTGCGAGGGACAGTTCGTGTCAGAATTAGTAAAGATGGTGGAGAGAGGAGGCTTGTCTGGCTTCCGCCTCATAAAAGTCAGCCGTGTACTGTCGATCTTGGTTCTTCTTCCCCATGGTGGGTTTGGAGGAGGTCAGACACTGCCCCCAAGCCATTTTTACAATATGCAATTTTTCTCGCAATTTATTTTTTTAACTCTCTTTCCCCCAGCTAGAATGTAAGCTCCGTAAGGACAGGGGCTTCTTTGCCTCTTTTTAGAACAGAGTTGGATGAAGGAATAAGCCACAAAATACAGCCCGGATAGAGCATGCAGTGGAGACCAGAAGGGGCAGAAAGAACAGGAGGAATATCCAGGGCACAGACATGTTGCTGAGATTCTAGAGCCCAAGTGGTGAGATTCACAGCAACGCAAAGAGAGGAGGTTTTGACCAGAAAGTGACACGTGCGGTGTCTGGAACTCAGCGATGGAACTCAGCTAAAGTCTGTGCACATAGTGGAGCCTCAGAAGTGGGTTGTGCTTCTCAGGACCCAGAAATGTTCTCATTGCTGTACCAGAGCCCTGAGTCAATGCTTTATTGAGGAGACAAGATGGTTTCTATTGAGACATGGTCTACAAAAGGCTTAGAAATCAGTAAACATGAATTTGGGCACCAGGCCAGGAGATATACTGCAGAGATGGCCCCTGGTGGCTGAGTTTTACCATCTGTGATTCTGTGAGTAATCAACGAACCATGTCAGGCTGACAAGAAGAACCAACCAGCCTTGAAAGCAGTGGCACAAACCTCCCCTTCATGAGCCAGAGTCAAAACATTTTTCCATGTTCTTGCATGGTAACCAAACCCATTAGTCTAAGAGGTCCATCAGAAGGAGTCCCCTCATTCAATCTGACCCTTTCTGCCTGGAAACCCATAGGACCAAGAACACCTGCACTCCTCTCCAAAACTCCAATTGTGAAATCAGTCCTCCCACAACCAGGGCCGGATTACCCAATAAACAAGGTAAGCATGGGCCCAATTGTGTCTTCCCACCAGTCTGCAGTGCCCAATTTCACCTGCCCCCCCGCCCCCCACAGCAAAGATGGGTGAAATCCACGTGAAATTGCCTACCGCGGGCTAGCAAGTAAATGCAATTAAGCCCATGTGTACCTTGTTCAATGCAAGCCAGTGCATACCCTGCTTATTGGTTAATGTGTACCTGCCAGGAACTCCACGTAAGAAACACTGCAGAGATGAGGAGCACTGAGTTTCTGTTTATGGTGATAAAAAATTTGGCAACAGATACTGGCGATGGTTGCACAACCTGACTGATGTAATTGGTGTCACTGAATTATACATGTAAAAAATGTTGAATTGACAAATGCTGTGTTATATTTTTACAGCAATAAAAAAAGATGGGGAAAAAAAGGAAATAGAGAACTTCAGCAAGGTCAAGCACATGGCTAAATCCTACAGGGTCCCCTATAAGTGATGGAATAGGAATGAGAGGCAAATGGAAATTAACTTTGGCGTATTACACTGGCAAATGCAGTACAAAGCGCTGCTCTGTGAGCCTTCTGTGTCTGGAAAGAGAACTTTATTAAACATATCTTTGTTACTATCCAGGGCACCTGCCACAAAGATCCTGCAAAATAGAGCTTATTCCTGGGTTCATAAAGACTCTCAGATAAGAACAATTAAAGCTATCTATGCCTCTGGCGACATCCCATTTTACATCAACAAATGTTATGTCATATGTAACCATGCCAATTTCCATTTAAGAGCTTCCAATTATTCATATTGCTAGGGGGTGAATTCTGGTTTTCTTGTTGATGGTTCTATCAGACCCACCTCCCCCCCCAAAAAAAAAGACAGATTGTGCACTTTTCTGGGGTGGGGGCAGGAAGGGACAGCATAAACAAGCTGCAAGGTTAACTTTCCAGTACTGCAAAAAAAGCTGGGTACTATTTGCCATGGCTCCAAATGGTCTCTTCAGAAACACACAAAATAAGCCTATTTCATTTTCACACACATCACTGTTTCCCTGCAAGTTGTAGAAAAGTATTCGTAGTCACTCACCAATTGTTCTATGTCAATGCAAAATTTTCTTTATTGTCTTACACCAAGGCACCTCAGACTTACAAAGCTAGGACGGGCAAGGAAGAAATAGTGTGGAGTATGAAGAGGAGTCCTTGGGTGGCACAAACAGTTAAGGACTCAACTATTAGGTGAAAGGTTGGCAGTTCAAGCCGACGCAGAAGCACCTCGGAAGACAGGCCTGAAGATCTGCTCCCGAAAGGCCACAGCCTTGAAAACCCTATGGAACAGCTCTACTCTGTACACGTGAAGTCGCCACGAGTCAGGGCAACTAACAACAATAACATGAAGAGGGAAAGGAAGTTGGGAAATAGAGCCCGGTCTGCTGATCCCATTGGTGGCCACTGCAGTTCGCACCTGACGGGAGCCCCAAGGTTACAGAGCAGAAGCTCTAGAATCAGACAGATAGAGAACTTGCTTCTTAGGCTCCTGATGGCAATGCGCATACATTAACATCTCATTCCCTGCAGTCACTGCAGTGTTTGGAAGATGTGATTGATCTAACATTTGGCCTCCCCGGGAGGGATGTGTTAATGCCTTATTTCAGCACTCTCTATTTCTTTATGAGCTCAGCTTTTCATCACCAAACAAATATCTGGGCTTGAGAGATGGGACCATCAGGCAATAGGCTACCTGCTGGGCTGATTTCTCCACCTTCTGTCCAAGCAGCACCACTTCCCTAAAAAGGCAAGGTCAGTGATCCCATATTCAGCTTCAGATCAGATCACAAGCTTTCCTCACCCTTAAGGGCTTTGTTAATATTTTTCTATGTAAAATTGTACATGTCCAATCAAAGGGGCCTTGGTTTGCAGGCAGGACCAAATTTAAACAAATTCATTTGGTTTATTCCTCTTTAAGTAACTTATTCCCATTTGGTTTGTTTCTTTTCATAATATCATCCTTTACCAATAAGCATTTCCAAGAGCATTTCTACTCTCAGTCATCTGATTTGCTGGCTAATGGAAGGTGTGAGCCCATGCAGGTGCCTGGTGGAGAGAGGTGCAATGCTGCATAGGGGAAATATTAGAAAAAAAGAAAAAGTAAGCGAGATGCCATTGAGTTGATTCCGACTCACGGCAACCCCATTTGCTTCAGAGTATAACTGCACTCCATAGGATTTTGTTGTTGTTGTTGTTAATTTTATTTTTGTGAAAACACACAAAGGATACACATTTCAACAAATTCTACATGCATAATTCAGTGCCATTGTTTACATTCTTCAAGTTGTATAACCTTCACGGTATCCTTTTCCAAATTATTCCACCACCATTAACATAAAGTCATTGCCCCCTAAGACACTCAAACGTCTCATCTAACCTTTCCACAAGGCTGTTGACCCCACACTCCATAGGGATTTCAATGACTATGGTTTCTCAGAAGTAGAACATCAGGCCTTTCTTCTGAGGCATCTCTGGGTGGATTCAAACTACCAACCTCTCACTTAGCAGACAAGCATTTAACCGTTTGCATGGCCCACCCTGGGAAGCTCGCCTAGAGGAAAGGGAGGGTTTTTCTACGGGCCCACCAGAGGGAGCACTTTTCCCTACTTTGCTTGAGAACTTCATATATACCAGCAGCAGCCTGAGAAGCACCATCATGTCATTGCTGTAAAATCTATGCATGTCCTGTCAGAGGTTATAAAAGGGCTCTGTATCTTGTGCCTAGTGCAGGCTCCATACATTTTAGCTGGAAATTGAGGGAGAGCTTTGTATATGTTAAATGCAAGCTGGTCTCCTTTTTAAAAAAGTGGAGGAGAAGAAGGCTTGAAATGCTTCCTACTTTGTGTTTTAGTTATCCGTGGTTTGAGTCCATGTGCCACTGTGTGAAGGAAACCTGGAAAAGTTAATCCTGTAGCCTGCCCACCTTCTAACTTCTTTTCATATAAAGTAGAGTGGGAGGACAGGGGCCTACCTATACTAAAAGCATAAGTTGCTTTCCCCCTACCTTCCCTGTCCCCTTTGCAGAGAGCTCAATGCCCAACTAGGCTCATTTACATCTATACTGCCAATCCAATCCCTATGTGACCTTGCTCATTTCACAGGTCAGGGTAGATGCATTCCATACGGATTCATACCCATTCTGCAGTGCAGCAGAGAGTGGAGAAGTAAGAGCTCTAGGTCATCAGCTTCTCCTAGTCACTGCCCTAATATGGGCTTTGGAGTGAAGGGACATGAGTTTGAATCCTGTTGTCACTACTCGCCTTCTCTTTAATCTTGGGTGAATTACCCTGAGAAACAGTTTCTACATTTATAAATGACAATAACAGTTCCTGAGAGATTCAAGGACTTGGAAACAAAGGATTTGGAAGCAAAAGTCTTCTAACAAGGAATGGACTTGGGAAGAGAAAGAATAATATAGGAAGTATTAAAGAAAATTTGTTTCTCTAGACTCAGGTTTACATTGCTAGATAAATATGCTGTGGGATTAGGCTAGAATATTCTCCTGCACTTCCAAACCCTTTGCTGTCAAGTCGATTCCGACTCATAGTGACCCTATAGGACCAGAGTAGAGCTGTCCCATAGGGTTTCCAGGCTATAAATCTTTACAGAAGCAAACTGCCACATTGTTCTCCCATGGAGAAGCTGGTGGGTTCAAACCACCAACCTTTCCGTTAGCAGCCAAGTGCTTTAACCACTGCACCGCAACGGTTCCTGCTCATCCACTTAGCAAATATATATTATGCCCCTGCTATGTCCCAGGCGCTGAAGGAACATATTTCATGAAGACTGTGAAGAATGGGTTTGCCTGAGACTGCCACTTAAGACAGTCAAGTACAAATGGAGGAGAGGGAGCAACTGCATCTGGGCAAGAGTAAATCGACTTAAGAAACTGGGAGTAGGAGCTCTGAGAGGGTTGAGGCAATGGGCAATGACAATTGTGTTCAAACATGTGAAGAGCTGTTATGTGAGAGTTTAGATTAGTTCTGCATGGCTTTTAAGTGTAGGACCCATGGGTGAAAGTTTTCAGGAGGTAGAAGTTGGGTCTTAGTGGAAGTAGGACCCTTCAAGCCATTATTCGCTAGGCGAATAAATTTAAAGTCATTTATAATTCTCTTATTTCAAGAGATTCTGAATGAATGGGATTCTCATGCTTTCCACATCAGTTCCAAGGCACCAGGTCCTTCTCCCTCTTCTACGAAACTCAATTTCACTGACCACTGTATTGTAATAAAATAATACATTGTCTTACTTTTGCTGTGCCCTAACAGTTACCAAGTGTTTGATTTAGGCCTCTTGTTTATTTCACTTTATAAATAAGAAAACTGAGAAAATACGAGTTAAATAAAACAACAGTTAAGGAGGGATTCACTGGCTGATGATGTTCTGTTTCTTGAGTTGTGTGGTGGGTATAGATGCCCATTCTATCTATCTGTCCATCTATCTATCTGTCTATGTATATCTATATATCTATCTACCTACCTACCTACTTACCTACCTATCCAACTATCAATCTAACAAGTACCTATCTAATAGAAATGCTGAAACTCAGTTATAAAGAAAGAAAAAGAGCTAACATTAGAATTCCTAGACTCCGAGTTTCTACTTTACAGCCCATAACTTAAACTATTCATATGTAAGATTAATAAAATATAATTTTGAGGAATTTTTCAATTGGCTTCTAGATATTTGACCTCATAAAGATTTCATAATTACTACTAAAATGGTCATCAGGCCAACCTACTCTTTTCAGTGCCCCTAGAGCCCTGGTTGTGGCGTGGTTAAGCACTTGGTTGTTAACGCAAAAGCCTGGCAGTTAGAACTCACCAGCTGCTCTGCGGGATAGGGCAGTCTGCCAGTAATGCTTCCGTAAAGATTACAGCCTTGGAAACCCAATGGATCAGTTCTTCTCTGTCCTGTAGGGTCACTATGAGTCAGAACTGACTTGACAGCAACGGGTTTAGCTTCTGTTTGCTTATCTTTGCTTAGTAATTTTGCTTACTTCTCCCTTCAATTCTCCAAGCCACTCAGAGTATCATAAAATGGAAACAAACTGTCAAATCTCAAATATAATCAAAATGACCATCTCCCTTAAATTGTCTTCTTTTTATCCCTCCTCTCACCATGGCCCACTCATTGCCACACATGTGCATGCACACATGCCCACACACACGCACACACATACACATACTCCTCTATAAAATTCATTTCCTGGTTGGTGAGCATCTGAGCCCTGGCAAACTGCAGAGCATTAGAAAATCCATACATATCTTCGAGTGGGCTGTGAAAAAGAATTTCCCCTGGAATTTGATGAGATGACCACCTAGAGTCAGAATAACACTTATTCAAGACACTTAAAACACTGGACAATGCACTAGAGATTATGTTGTAAAGATCAATTCTCTCCTAGCAAAGGAATGGACTAGGTGATTTAATGTACCTTTCTCATTGTTAATTTCCATGATCTTGAGATTAATTTGAATGCAAGCTGAATCCATTTGAATAATGACTCAAGAAAAGAACTTGGTTGCTAATTCAATAGGTGCCAGGGTGTGAAAAATTATTGTCGTGATTATGGTAACTAGAACTGAGCCTGTAAAAATATTTTTGCAGAATATTAAACAGTTCTATAGTAACTAGGGCCACACACATGCATTCAACTTAGCAGACTCCCTTTTGTTATGAATTTATATTTTTCACTTTAACAGCACTTTAATGACTAAGGTGCATCTGACTCAAGCCATAGTCTTTTCAATCGCCTCATATGCATATGAAAGCTGGACAATGGAAAAAGGAAGACCTAAAGAAGAACTGATGCATTCTAACTGTGGTGTTAACAAAGTGTATTGAATATTCCATGGACTGCCAGAATAAAAAAACAAATCAGTCTTAGAAGAAACATAATCAGAATGCTCCTTAGAAACAAGTGTGGTGAGACTTCAGCTGGCTTACTTTGGACATGTCATCAGGAAAGACTAATCACTAGAAAAGAACATCATGGTCAGTAAAGTAACCTAAAAAAACCTAGTGCCATCGAGTCGATTCTAACGGCAAAAATGAAGAAAACCTCAGCGAGACTGACTGACACAACAGCCACACAATGGACTCAAATTTACCAATAATCATGAAAATGACACAGAACCAGGCAATGTTTTGTTCTGTTATACATAAAGTCACCATGACTGAGAACTGATCCGATGGCAACTAACAACAACAACTTTCATATCCTATGAAAAAAGATACCCAAAAGAGTAAATGCATCACGATGAATTTTGTGGGGTTATTTGGAGAGAGGAAAAGTCAGAAAAGAATAAATACATCACGGATAAGAATGCATCCAGCTCCTACTTTCCAAAGACCAATAAAAAATTCCATAATAACACCCACAATTTATTGGACATCTACTATATGCTACATAGTTTATGAGCTTTCTCTTTAATATGTATGAAAATTATACAGGTAGCCATTGCCATTCTCATTTTAGAGATAAAGAAACCAAGAATCAGACAAGTTAATTATCTTTCCCAAATAAGTAAGTGACAGAGTAAAAATGCCATCTGACTCTAAATCCCATGCTATTTCACCTGCACGTCCCAGCACCCACCCTGAATATCTTGGGGGGAGGTGACCACTTCCCTTACCTTTTTAGGGTTAATAGTTTTAACTGGGACAAAATTTTTCTCTCTAATTATTTTGCCATACTAAGCTTAGCCTGACAGCTCTTACAGAAAGAGTATCATCATCTTGATTTTGTAAATCAAAGGAATGATATTGGCTGAACTTAAATCCTCTAGACACTGACTATATTTAACATACACTCTCATGGACTTAACTCAAAGGTGTGGGTAAGTACTATACGAATGTCAGACAACAGTATGTGGGTACATATCCCGAAGCTCTTGAAGTCACATCCTAGGGTGAAAGTATGTTCTGCCCAAGAGTGGAGGTAATAGGTAATAGGAGCTCTTACTTCTCTACCAACTTGGCCCTTTTATAGATACAGAAAAAGATTGTTGAGAAATAGTTTGTAATTTGGTTGTAAGAACTGTGTACTGTGTTTCCTTTTAAACTTTTCATAGTTTCAGCCTTTCTTACAGTGAGTATGGACAGCACCATCCTATTGAATGAATTCTGCCCAATCACTTATGCCATATTTAGACCTAGACATGACTTCTTACCATTGTTTTGTTACCTGTTTATTCAATGACTATACAAGAACAATCAGGATTTGGTCTCAGAAAGATTTGATTTGAGACACAATCCCAAGAAGTATGTTTCTTCTGAAGCAGGTATTGCATGTACCAGGCTACAACAATCACTTAGCAAATATTTACCAGGTACTTACGGCAAGCAAGACCTGGGAGAATACAAAGAAGTAGGCCTGGTGTTGTCCCTCAGAGCTTAAAGTCCTGTTGGGAATTTAAAAAGACAAGTAATAATACAGAGAACAGATGGGAAGTGATGGCTCAGGCCTGGTCCTAGACCTCTGCAGCTTGGCCTGGATTTAGGCCAGGAATAAAACTACTCTTAAAAAACTCTTAGGCAGAAGGAATTACAGAAGTTGCTTCTGAAATAAGATAGAGTCTGTAAAGCACCCAACAGTGTCTGGTGTGCGGCAAGTACCCCGTGAAAATTGTTGTCCCTCTCTCCTCTCTGGCCCAATATTCCAGAGAACAACATCAAGCTCTCCCGGTAGTTAACCCGGCCTCCGCTTTGCTCCCCAGTTCTGATAAAAGGAGTTTTCTTTCTTCTTGAACTCCAGTGCCCACTTGATAACCCAGTTCTGGATCTCTGGCCATTTCCCCATCTTGGTAACCTATCCACATGCCAGTCCCTTAACAACTGAGTGCTTCATGCCTTGCTTTTACTGTCAATTGACTACAGCCCCAGGCTACTTAGTGGCTGAGAGGTACTTTCAACAATGCCTATTGCCTGTTTGCTGTTCCAGATATTGCCTGCTCTGTCGATTTCATTACCCAGATCTGCTTGCTCTTTGGATCAGCCAATTAGACCCCAGATGTCTTAGTTACACAGTACTGCTATAACACAGGTACCACAAGTGATTGGCTTTAAAGAACAGAAATTTATTTTCTCACAGTTCTGGAGGCTAGAAGTCCAAATGAGGATCTCAGCCATGTCGATTCCTTTCGTGAGTGTCTCTCCTAGTTTCTGGTGCCTGTCAATAATCCGTGATGTTCCTTTGCTTGTAGGTGATCCTCACCTGCTGTCTGCCTTGCCCTGTGTGTGTGTCTGTGTCTATTCTGGTCTTTCGTAACACAAAAGTAAAGAAGTTTAGGATCTACAAACAACTGGGAGCTACGGCCTAGCCAAGTGGATACATAAAACTAAAAGATATAAGTTAAGTGTACAGGCTGCCTAGAATAGTTTGTTGAAAAGAAGCCCAACACCATGTCCAAGATCTGCATGAAAGGATATCATAATCAATTAGTGATTTCTATCCTTGGCTTGGAGGGGTAGGGTTGGTGATACAAAGGGCTGTGTCTTTCCTGTCCATGTTTCATGGGCTATCATCCTTTAATTACCCTCCTGACTAGGTGCCATGTTTAACTTGCCACACTTACCTACTGCTCAATACCTGCCCTTGGATCTGTCTTTCTGACCCACAACCAAGAGTCAGAATGGATCCTGATCCAAACCCAAGTGTTCTCCCTGGCTTCACCATTCTTTTGTTGAAGGAAGCCCAGGCTTACACAATAGAAACTACACCGTTCCAATGTGGTACAGATTGGAGAGGTGAGGGAAAAAGCAAGAAGAGATAACCCAGGCTAAGGGGAGTGTGTTCAAAGATGTAGCAGCCAGAAACTGCAGAATTATTCCAAGCATAAGTTGTCCATCATGACTAACAGAAATGCATTCATCAAATCTTTGTCTTCAGAATGTGTACAGCAAAATTTTAACTCTGTTCTCTAGGACACAAGTCGAACAGAATCATTAGCTCACATCTAACTCCTTCAAAAGACTGTGACATAAGATTTTTATCTTTGGGTTACTTGAGATTGTAATTACAGAGATTAATTTGCCATCTACCCTGAAGAATGTAAAAATTCAGATGTGCTTGCAATTCCAATTTTAAGTGGCCTTTCCCAAACTTGTTTTTCCATTGCCCTTTGCTAATTAAGGACCCCAGTTTCCATGCATATTTTATTTTGAAAGTTGGTTAGGAAGGTTAATTGTCTACTCCCTTTATTTGTCTTTTTCTCCTTAATGGAAAAAGCCATCAGTCTTCCTGAAATGACATACAAAATTACCCAGAAGAAAATCCACACTTAATTGTAGGCAGTTCCAAGTTGCTATACATTTTTTGTCTGCATGTCATGAGCAATATTTACCATACTGAATTAGCATGAAACTAAAAACACGAGAAGCTTCTAGTGACTCACATTATGCATTTTTCTAGCATTTCTTTAACTCTATTTTTAGAGAGAAAAAGTGTACATGACAGAAAAGTGAATATCCCTTTACAAAGTTCTAAGATTTAACCCATCATAGTGATTCTAAGATTTATTTCTATCAAATCAGACTGTCTCTATTCATGTCCATTTATAACAGTGTATTTTATTCTTCTCTATAATTTTACACAACAGAGGAAGGAGAGCTATTATCTTTGCCTCTATAGTCTAGGGTACGCTCTTTGAAGGGGAGGATCAATGATGCCCTGTGACTGGAAAGAACAATCAAAATACTTAAACATCTTGGGACAAAGGATATTTTACAACTCCTTTTTGGGTTATAGCATGCTACTATGTAATTGTTAGTTTAAGCTAAAATCTAACTACAGTTGGATTACTACTAATAGGAAATTCATACTCCAGGGGTAGTCAGCCAACATTTAATCAGAGGCAGCAACTACAAGCCTTCAGCTATCCTTACCTCTGATCAACACCAAAGGCTTTGACAATTGGCTTAATAAATGTTGAAATGGATTTTCATTGGTGAAATTTGTGGCTTGTTAGTATAACAGATGTTAGAAATGGGTTATTATTGGTGAAATTGTTGTTGTGGTTGCTGTTGTTAGGTGCCATCGAGTCAGTTCTGACTCATGACCCCATGTACAACAGAACAAAACACTACCCGGTCCTGCACCATCCTCATGATCATTGTATGCTTGAGCCCATTGCTGGCAGCCACTGTATCAGTCCATCTCATTGAGGGTCTTCCTCTTTTTCCCTGACCCTCTTCTTTACCAAGTATGACGTCCTTCTCCAGTGACTGGTCCCTCCTGATGACATGTCCAAAGTATGTAGACTTTTAGAGGTGTTCAAAAAAGGTGGATTGGCTTGAATATTGGGACACTCTCCCTCCCTCCTGTACATAGAAACAGTATAAAAGTCTAGTGAGCCCTGTAGTTGTAGCCTAATTTCAACATCCTGTGCCCAGCCAGTGGGTCAGAGGATTCTTAGTTTCCCAATAGTTCATTGAATCCTGACCCTGGAATATGGCCACATTTGCCTCAGGTGAACTTTTCCTGCAAGATGGTTTCAGGAGACCAAAAAGGACAGAGCTTGGGCTTCATCCAGCCTACAGAACCAGTTATACGACTGCTGCATCTGTTTGCTAATAAGAATCTGCATGAGTGGAAGAATGTAGTCTAAGGCTTGCTTTCATTATAACCTGGTACTCAGGGTATGTGCATTTGGGATGGGGGTGGGCAGTAGCTGATCATCATATACCTCTAACTAATGGGGGCTACAGAGATCTACCCAAAAGTACATCCTGTTATGTTGGCTTAGGTCTGTTCACAAAAGGCACCCACCCTACAAACACACCTGGACACAGCGCTTGTTGCCACACAATTCTACAGTCTACTCAATAAAACCAGCCTTTTGCACTTATGTGATTCATTTAAAGGATAAAACCAATATTGAGATTAAGATGTTACAAAAGAGATGGAGCCCCTGATGGACGGAACAGAGTATAACTGAGCAATCACACTCGCAATGATTTCACCTGCCACATCGTTGTGACTTATTCTACAATCAAGCTGCAACTTCTAGATTTCTCCTGCAAGAAAAAGAAAAATCAAATCAAAATTTTACCAGAACCAAAATTAAGTGAGTCAGTTCTGCCAAGTGTAGGGGATGGGAGGGTCATGGGTGCATATTTCATACTCTACTTGTCTCTTCCCTTTTAAAAATTTGTGGAGGAAGAAAAAAGGCCCATGTTTTTCAAACATTAATGGTCTTTAGATTACAAACGAAGGTCTGAGTTAACTTTGAGGATAGAGGGTAGAGAAAACCAGACAATGAAATAGAAGAACTTGCGGAGTACATGGAGGCCAGTGAAGAAGGACTGAGAAACAGAGAACCAAAAAATGGAAGAAACTGGAGTTCAGGTTGTAGAAAAATCAAATGCCAATTTCAAGTTATTAATGTTGTTGCAGAATGTAAGTCTCTTTTGGCTGTCAGGTCTGTTCCAAACACACAAAGACCATAGATGATGGGTTTTGTTTTTGTTTGCCAGAAGACAGATAATGAGATATTTAAAAAAAGAAAGAAAAGAAAAAAAAGTTTTTTTTTTTCTGTTTGTGTTGGCTCTGTAATAGACAGATTAAAAAAAAAAAATACCTGTTGCCGTATAGGGGTTAGGAATTGCAACACATATTTTGGGGGGACACAATTCAATCTGTAACAGCCTTCTTGATGCCACAGTTTTGTTCTCTGGGTGTAGAGGTGTGTGTGTAGGAATAAGCAATCTTCTTTTATGGAGCCTTGCCTCCCTCGTTAGTTGTTGGTTCAGAAGTAGACATGGGCAAAAAAGATTTTGTTACAAAGAAAATTATTACTAATCATAAATTACTATTTTTAACAGCCAAACTCATCACGCTTGTATTGGTACCTGTACGTAATCCAGCTGTCCCCCAAGGTAGCCTATCCTCGTAGATTTACAGGAAATTGTCTCGAGCCTTTCCTACTGTGTAGAGGGAGCCACATCTCTTCCACTCTGGTTTCTAGTCCTGTTAATAAATCGTCTCACTATTTCACATGTGTTATCCCTCTGAGCCCCAGTGGCACAGTAGTTAAGCATTCAGCTGCTTATCGAAAGGTCGGCAGTTCTAACCCACTAGCTGCTCCATGGGAGAAAGGTGTGACAGTCTGCTTCCGTAAAGATTTACAGCCTTGTAAACCCTATGGGGCAGTTCTACTCCTTCCCTTAGGGTCAGTATTAGTTGGCACCGACTCGATGGCAATAGATTTTGTGCTAAATGCAGAGCCTATGGTTAGGCTTGTTGCAACTCCACTTTCAGACACATCGCATTCATATCTTGAAATTGGCCATGGTGGTAGTATTTACACCAGAGAAATTGGCAAATGCTACAAATCAGGACTAGTCATTTGTCTGTATGTTTGTGAGCCAGTTGTTAAACCTGTACCAGTGTGCGAATTTATCACAATGCCTAGCAAATAGTTAACTCTTAAGAAATGGGACCTATTATTAAAGCAAATGTAATGAGGGACTCTTGGAAAGTTAAAGGATTTTTCCCCAGCTTTTTCCTACCACACACAACTCTTTGTGATTACACAAACAAAATTGAGTCACATTATTCTTTGGTGATAGGGAAACAAATTAAACATAAACCAAATTTCTCTATTCCTAGGTAGTTTTAACAATCTATACGTTTTGGGCTAGAATCACCTTGCCTATTTCAATCTATGACATGGCACTAAGGTGCCTTCTAAAAATATATATTGTGCATAACACTGTAGATACTTTTTTAATGGTCACATCAAACTCAAAAACACATTACTTATTTCTATTCTGTAAATGAGTTCCTGTTTGGGAATCAGTTCAAGAACAAAACTGTTAAGTACTCCATGGACAACACAGATATCTCAAAGATACAATTTTAAATAAGTGACTGATGGACTCCTTCATCACCCCAACCAGGCAGAAATCAATGGAATAGAATCTTGTCAGAGTTTCCAGTTTGTTTGTAAAAGAGATGGACACAAGAGAAAGAAATCAATCAAACATGTTTTTTTTTTTTTTTTCCACAGGTATTGATATAATTTAAAATCAAGCTACATTTCCGGACTTCTTACTGTGTAGTCTCCTTGGGCAGAGTGAAAACAAAGAGAATACATTTTTATTATTTTATTTTTTAGTATTAATAGGAGAAATGAGTAAATATACAAAGGCCAATTAGAATTACCAATGGACCAGGGATCTGGCAACCTGACACACTACTATGGGAAATCTTCTGTATAAATATTTCAGAAACATTATTAATAATGTTCTAAAGTCCCCTCTTGCCACCACTCTGCAATTAAGGATTTTGTGAGGTAGCTCAGGCCAGTAAGTCACCTCTGGGTGAGTGGTGGTTCAGTGGTAGAATTCTTACCTTCCATGCAGGAGACCCCAGTTTGATTCCTAGCCAATGCACCTTAGGTGCAGCCACCACCTATCTGTTAACAGAGGCTTGCGTATTGCAACTATGCTAAACAGGTTTCAGTAAAGTGTCTAGACTAAGACAAACTTGGAAGAAAGACCTGGTGAACTACTTCTGAAATGTCAGCCAATGAAAACCCTATGGAGCGTAACAGTAATGGTCGATCATAGGGATGGTGTAGGACCAGGCAGCATTTTATTGTGTTGTACATGGGGTCTTGACAGCAGGTAACAATAACAAGAAGTCACCTCTAGATCCTGAAAGCCTCAGTCAAATATTTAATCATTCACACATCAGAAGCTCGGATTTTTGCCCATAGTCCCAGGTATAATATTTATCATCCTTATCAACTATCCAGATAAGTGGGAAAGAAGAAAACTAGCCATTATAAATGTACTAGCACACAATCCCTGGGCTATAACACTTGCAAGTTTCTCTTGAATCACAAAGCAAGTTGCTGTGTGCCTAGTGCAACCTGATGACTCTTTCTTGCACATTGGTATGGGTAGATGGGATCTGAGTGACTGGTTGACTTAATATTTAGATGAGTGGTTTTTGGGCGACAGTGTTATGAACTTAGTTGTGTCCCCAGAAAAAGATATAGCCAGAATGCTCCTTAGAGCCAGGATGCTGAGACTTCATCTCACTTACTTTGGACATGAGAGAACAATCCCTGGAGAAAGACATCATGCTTGGTAAAGTAGAAGGTCAGTGAAAAAGAGGAAGATCCTCAACAAGATGGATGGACACAGTGACTGCAACAATGGATTCAAACATAGCAGTGATTGTGAGGATGGGGCAGAACTGGGCAACATTTCATTCTTTATACACGGGGTTGTTATGAGTCGGAGCTGAATCAATGGCACCTAACAACAACTCCCTGTGCCTGTGAACATGACCTTGTTTGGAAATAAGGCCTTTGAAGATGTTATCTGTTAAGTTAGCACGAGGTCATACTTGAGTAGGGCGGATCCTAATCCAATCCGAGTGGTGTCCTATAAAAGAGAAGAGACAGAGGGAAGACAGCCATGTGACAGCAGAGTTACAATGCAACTGTAAGCCAAGGAACACCTGGGGTTGCCAGTAGCTCAGAGGGACAAGAAAGGATCTTCCCCCAGAGGCTTTGGAGAGAACATGGCCTTGCCAACACCCTGAATTCAGAAATCTAGTCCCCAGAACTGTGAAAAAATAAATTTCTGTCATTTTAAGCTACCCACTTTCTGACTGCCCACTTTCTGGTAATTTATTACAGCAGCCTCAAGAAACTAATATGGAGTGGGGGGACACACACAACATCTCCAGAGATGAATTTCAGACAAGGTTTATGGCATTATCCACCAGGAAGAAAGTGAAGGAAAACATTCAGATCCAGAGGCAAAGCTGGTCAGAAAATCATGGATCTTCAGAAGTAGGTACGCATGGGCCCATTGGCCCACTCCCCAAGAAAGAAAAACAGAATACATACTTTTTTTTTTTTTTTTTTCTGCTCCATCAATAGCAGAGAAGCCCATGTCAACCATGGAACTATAAGAGTTCTTAGCAGTACAGGTTGCCACGCACTCCAGGCCTGCCAGCTTCCAGGACTAAAGGAAAAGGTGGGAAGGGAAGAGAGAAAAGAGGCCTTTGGGGGCCAGAGGTTGAAAACAGGAGCCTGTCTGAAAAAATAGGTCAAGAAGCTATCCAACTAAACTGCCTACACAGCTGACCATCTCTCTGCCCCAGGGCTCACACTTGAAGGCAAAATAAGCTTTTATTAGGTTGAAGAGCGTCCCCCCAAAATTCATTTCCACGGGAACCTGTAAACATGACTTTATCTGAAAACAGGGTCTTTGCAGGTGTAATCAAATTAAGATAAGGTCACATTGGAATAAGATGGGCCCTAAATCCAATATGACTGGTGTAATTATAAGAAGAAGGAAATTTGGACACAGGGACACACATGAAGGGAAAAAGGTCATATGATGATGAAGGCAGAGATTGGAGTGATGAGTCTATAAGCCAAGGGTTGCCCGCAGCCACGAGACGCTAGGAGAGAAACATGGAACATATTCTCCCTGAGTCTCCAGAAGGAACCGACCCTGCCAACACCCTGATTTCAGACTTCCAGCCACCAGAACTGTGAGAGAATAAATGTCTATTGTTCAAAGACCCCCAGTTTGTGGTTCTTTGTTACAGTAGACCTAGGAATCTAATACAAAGCCTTTCCTGAGACTGTGCCCTGCTGTGTGCAGGAACCCTAGAAAAGCTAACCCTACAACGTTCCCAGCTTCTAGCTTCTCTCCATATAGAGTGGGGTTGGGAACAGATGCCTATATTAAAAATGTTTAAGTTACTTTTCTCTTCCACTTCCCTTTTTCAGAGAGCTCAATGCCCAACTAGGCTTTTCCCACACCCACCTCCAGTCAAAGCCCTATACAACTTTCTCACTTCACACGTCAGGGTAGATGCATTTCAGATTCTGATTCATATCCATTCTTCAATATGGCCAAGAATGGAGAAATAAGTATATGGGGCTATCAGCTTCTCTTAAGGTATAGCTCTGGTACAGGCTTTACAGTGAAAGGACACGAGTTTGAATCCTATTTTCATTCCTGACCTTCTCTTTAAATTGGGTGAATTACCTTCTTCTGAAATACAGTTTCTACATCTATAAATGAGAAAAAATCCTACTCCCTAGTGTTATTGCATTGTAAATGGGACACTATATATAAAGTGACTGGCATATGGCAAGCTACAAACCTATACAGTAGGATCAAATCTGTTATTTAATAGAATTAAATTAATTAAATAAACATAGACAAAGACCTCAAGAAGCCAGGGGTCAGATTTAATCCATGGAGAAGAACAGAAGAGAAGGGGATGATAAAGATAAAGGAAGTCCTATGTTGTATTGCATTGGGCAAACCTGTTGCAAAAGACCCTTGTGAAGTGTTAAAAAGCAAAGAAGTCACTTCGAGGACTAAGGTGCACCTGACCCAAGCCATGGTATTTTCAATCACCTCATATGCATGGGAAAGCTGGACAATGAATAAGGAAGACCGAAGAAGAATTGATGCCTTTGAATTGTGGTGTTAGCGAAGAAATATTGAACGTACCATGGACTGCCAGAAGAATGAACAAATCAGTCTTGGAGGAAGTACAGCCAGAATGCTCCTTAGAAACAAGGATGGTGAGACTTCATCTCACGTACTTTGGACCTGTTATCAGAAGGGACCAGTCTCTGGAGAAAGACATCATGCTTGGTAAAGTAGAGGGTCAGAGAAAAAGTGGAGGATCCTCAAGCAGATGGACTGACACAGTGGCTGCAGCAATGGGCTCAAACATAGCAATGATCGTGAGAATGGCACGGGACCAGGCAGTGTTTTGTTCTGTTGTACATAGTGTCACGATGAGTCAGAACCAACTTCATGGCACCTTACAACAACAAGTCTTTTATGAATCCAAAACCTTGTCTTTGGATGACAGTGTGGTTGAGTCAGTATGTAAAAAGAGGATTAAACTGTTAAAATATCCAGAAAAACTGTGTACACAGTTAAAGGGAACACTTCTTCCCTACTCCTAATGAAAACTTTTATGTGGAAGGTACTCAGTTAGTGTAACACCCATGACCTCTCTCAAGGAATGACTTATCTGATCGGTAAATTTGGAAAAATAAACTGGATATGCTCAGCCCCTCCCTTTTCCCTCCTGGTTCTTTTTGTGTTTCTCCAGTGACAGCCTGAGTCATCTTCTCCCACCTGACCTCCCTTCCCTCTTCTTCCCCTCCCCTACCCACAGAGAGTCTGCCTTGGCCCAGTAAGGTCCCTCATTTCCGTGGGTGGGAAAGTCTGACTAAATACATCTTCCACTCAAGCTGTTATGAGTAATAAAGGTGGTATTTTATGTCCCATCTGCTTTAGTTTGTTGTCTTAGTATCTCTTTTAGCACTCAGGCAGCTCTGATATTATTTATAACAGTGGAAAACTAACAAAGAAAAGAAAAAGCTCAAAACTGGTCTGGCTATGCCAAAGGAATACTAAATAGAATAATTGGCACAAAATGTCATTTATGACCAATTGTCATATATATACCAAAAACCAAACCCATTGCTGTGGAGTTTATTCCAACTCATGGTAATCCCATGTGTGTCAGGGGAGAACTGTGCGTCATAGAGTTTTCAGTGGCTGACTATTTGGAAGCAGATCACCAGACCTTTCTTTTGAAGCATCTCTGGGGAGGTTTAAACAAACAACCTTTTGGTTAGTAGTAGAGCACTTACCCATTTGCACCACCCAGGGACTCTATCATATGTATAATCAACACTAAAAATACTAATAATGTGAGTCCTTTCATTTGAGATTGTATTTGATTATAACACTAAACATGATTCAGTATACTTAGGCTTCTTAAGTTCTTCTAGCACTCAAACATTACAAAACTGAGTCAGAATGATGACCACATGAGTGAATATAGTTTAAGCAACTTGGTTTAACCATAGTTTTTGCCCTCA
The DNA here is from genome assembly GCF_030014295.1 of Loxodonta africana. Classification (NCBI taxonomy): domain Eukaryota; kingdom Metazoa; phylum Chordata; class Mammalia; order Proboscidea; family Elephantidae; genus Loxodonta; species Loxodonta africana. Next base: position 71,827,180 of record NC_087346.1, on the reverse strand, counting down.
GCCTAGACCTTTGCCCTGTGGGATTTCCTGAGCTGACCTACAGGAAACCACTTCATTCCTTAAGTAAGTTTCATATTCACCAAGGAATCTGCACCTTCCACCCTAGGGAGGTAGTTATTTAGAGAGAAAGCTGTTAAAATGAGAAGTCTATCATCAGTGAAAGCTCTCAGGATTACACAGAAGGCCTATTTCTTGGAGTAAAAATTTTATTCAATCCCAGGTTTCTCTCTAGGGCCTCTCAGCAGAGGTCACGAACTGTTGTGCAACTGAATGGTTTCAGGCCACTTTCAATTCAATTCACACCAGGCCCCCATGGAATGCATTTTAGGTTATAACCTCATCCTACATCCCAATCTCTGTCACTCTGTCCCACCTCCCAGCCATCCAATGTCTATGACTTTAATATGAGAAGTTTAATTTGTGTCAGTCCCTATTACTGATTATGCAACTTCCATCACGAGGATCACATGACAGAATTTTGCTAGAACAATGACTTATTCATCAGAAGTACCGTTTTTGAACAACACTAACAACAAATATACACATGGACCTCGCCAGTTGAAACACATAGGAATCAAATAGACTATATCTGCGCAAAGAGATGATGGAGAAGCTCAATATCATCAGTTACAACAAGGCCAGGGGCCAACTGAAAAACAGACCATCATTTGCTCACATGCAAGTTTAAGATGAAACTAAAGAAAATTAAAATGTGTCCAAAAGAGCCAAACTATGACCTTGAGCATACCCTACCTGAATTTAGAGACCATTTAAGGAACAGATTTGATGCATTGAACACTAATGACCAGACAAGTTGTGGAACGATATCAAGGACATCATACATAAAGAAAGCAAAAGGTCATTAAAAAGACAGGAAAGAAAGAAAAGATCAAAATGGATGTCAAAGAGACTCTGAAACTTGCTCTTGAATGCAGAGTAGCTAATGCCAATGGAAGAAATGATGAAGTAAAAGAGCTGAACAGAAGATTTCAAAGGGGAGTTCGAGGAGGCTAAGTAGTATAATGAAATGTGCAAAGACCTAGAATTAGAAAACCAAAAAAGAACACACTCAGCATTTCTCAAGCTGAATGAACTAAAGAGAAAATTCAAGCCTTGAGTTGTAGTATTCAAGGATTCTATGAGCAAAATACAGAATGACTCAGGAGGCACCAAAAGAAGGTGGAAAGCCACTGTAGCTAAAACAGCCCAGTATTGGTATGACAACAGACACATTGACCAATGGGACAGAATTGAGAATCCAGACATAAATCCATGCACATATGAGTAGTTGATACTTGACAAAGGCCCAGTGTCAGTTAATTGGGGAAAAGACAGTCTTTTTAACAAATGGTGCTGGCATAATTGGATATCCATCTGCAAAAAAATGAAACAAGACCCATACCTCACACCATGCACAAAAACTAACTCAAAATGATCAAAGACCTAAACATAAAATCTAAAACGATAAAGACTATGGGAGAAAAAATAGGGTCAACGTTAGGAGCCCTAATACATGGCATAAATAGAATACAGGGAGCTCCTAAAAATCAAGCACCTATGCTCATCCAAAGACTTCACCAAAAGACTAAAAAGACTACCTACAGATTGGGAAGAAGTTTTCAGCTATGACATCTCTGACCAACGCCTAATCTCTAAAATCTACATGATCCTGCTAAAACTCAACCACAAAAAGACAAATAACCCAATTAAAAAATGGGCAAAGGATATGAACAGGCACTTCACTAAAGAAGACATTCGGGTGGCTAACAGATACACAAGGAAATGCTCTCGATCATTAGCCATTAGAGAAATGCAAATCAAAGCTACGATGAGATTCCATCTCACTCCAACAAGGCTGGCATTAATCCAAAAAACACAAAATAATAAATGTTGGAGGGGTTGTGGAGCGATTGGAACACTTATACACTGCTGGTGGGAATGCAAAATGGTACAACCTCTTTGGAAATTGATTTGGAGCTTTCTTAAAAAACTAAAAATAGAATTACCATATGATCCAGCAATCCCACTCCTTGGAATATATCCTAGAGAAATAACATCCTTTACACGAACAGATATATGCACACCCATGTTCATAGCAGCACTGTTTACAATAGCAAAAAGTTGGAAGCAACCAAGGTGCCCATCAATGGATGAATGGGTAAATAAACTATGGTATATTCACACAATGGAATACTACGCATTGATAAAAAACAGTGTTGAATCCACAAAACATTTCATAACATGGAGAAATCTGGAGGACATTATGCTGAGTGAAATCAGTCAATTGCAAAAGGACAAATATTGTATAAGACCACTATTATAAGAACTGGAGAAACGGTTTAAGCAGAGAAGAAAATACTCTTTGATGGTTACAAGAGCGGGGAGGGGGGGAAGGAGAGGGGTATTCACTAATTAGATAGTAGATAAGTTTTATTTTAGGTGAAGGGAAAGACAATACACAATAAAGGAGAGGTCAGCATAAATGGACTGAACCAATTACAAAGACGTTTCCTTAAAAAACTGAACACACTTCAAAGGCCAGCATAGCACAGGCAGGGGTTTGAGGACCATGGTTTCAGGGGACATCTAAGTCAATTGGCATAATAAAATCTATTAAGAAAACATTCTGCATCCCACTTTGGAGAGTGGCGTCTGCAGTCTTAAACGCTAACAAGCGGCCATCTAAGATTCATCAATGGGTCTCAACCCACCTGGAACAAGGAAGAATGAAGAGCATCAAAGGCACAAAATAATTATGAGCCTAAGAGACACAAAGCACCACATAAACCAGAGACTACATCAGCCTGAGACCAGAAGAGCTAGATGGTACCTAGCCACAACCGATGACTGTCCTGACAGGGAACTCAACAGAGAAACCCTGAGGGAGCAAGAGAGCAGTGGGATTCAGACCCCAAAATCTTGTAAAAAGACCAGACTTAATGGTCAGATTGGGACTGGAGGAACCCCGGAGGCCATGGACCCCAGACCTTCTGTTACCCCAGGGCAGGAATCATTCCCAAAGCCAACTGCTCAAACAGGGATTGGACTGGAAAAAAAAAATAGGGGATGGAAAACGAGACTGGTGAAGAACAAGCTTCTTGAATCAAGTAGACACATGAGACTATCTTGGCATTGCCTGTCTGGAGGGGAGATGAGAGGGCAGAAGTGACTAGAAGCCACCCGAATGTACACGAGGAGAGAGAGGGGAGGGAAGTACTGTGCTATCTCGTCAAAGGGAGAGCAAATTAGGAGTGTATAGCAAGGTGTATGTAAATTTTTGTATGAGAGACTGACCTGATTTGTAAACTTTCACTTAAAGCACAATAAAAAATAATAATAATAATAAATAGAAGGTGGAAAGAACACATTGTCACTGTACCACTGTGTCAACAATCAACCATTTCAGGAGGTAGTATATTATCAAGAACTGTTGGTACTGAAGGAAAAAGTCCAAGCTGCACTGAAGGCATTGGCAAAAAACAAGGCTCAGGAATTGATGGAATAACAATAGAAATGTTTCAACAAACAGATGTAATGCTAATAGCTCTCACTTTTCTATGCCAAGAAATTTGGAAGACAGTTACCTGGTCAACCAAGTGGAAGAGATCCATATACGTGCCCATTCCAAAGAAAGGTGATCCAATGGAATGCAGAAATTATCCAATGATATCATTAATATCACACGCATATAAAATTTTGCTGAAGATAGTTTAAAAATGGTTGCAGCAGAACATCAACAGGTAACCACCAGAAATTAAAGCTGGATTCAGAAGAGGACACGGGACAGGAAATATCACTGCAGATGTCGGATGGATCTTGGCCGAGAGCAGAGAATACGAGAAAGATGTTTACCTGTCTGTTATTGACTACAAAAAGGCATTTGACTGTGTGAATCATAACAAATTAGTATAAAACTGCAAATAATGAAAATTTTGGAACACTTGATGCTGTTCATGGGGAACCTGTACATACACCAAGAGGCAGTCATTCGAGTAGAACAAGGATATACGGCATGGTTTAAATTTTTTAAAAAAGATGTGCGTCAGGGTTGTATCCTTTCATCATCTTTATTCAATCTGGATGCTGAGCAAATATCTGAGAAAGCTGGACTATATGAAGAAGAGTGAGGCATCAGGATTGGCGGAAGACTCATAAACAACCTGCAATATGCAGATGACACAACCTTGCTTGCTGAAAGCAAAGAGGACTTGAAGCACTTATTGATGAAGATCAAAGACTACAACCTTCAATATGGGTTACATCTTACCATAAAGAAAACAAATATCCTCACAACTGGGCCAATAAGCAACATCATGTTAAACAGAGAAAAGATTGAAGTTGTCAAGGACTTCATTTTACCTGGATCCACAATCAACACCCATGGAAAAGCAGTCAGAAAATCAAACGACATAGTTATTGTATTGGGCAAATCTGCTACAAAAAAAAAAAAACCCTTTAAAATGTTAAAAAGCAAAGAAGTCACATTGAGGGCTAAATGCACCAGACCCAAGCCATGGTACTTTCAGTCGCCTCATATGCATGCAAAAGCTGGACAATTAATAAGGAAGACCTAAAAAGAATTGATGCCTTTGAATTATGGTGTTGACAAAAAATGTTGAATATACCACAGACCGCCAGAAGAATGAACAAATCTCTCTTGGAAGAAGTGCAGCCAGAGTGCTCCTCAGAAGGGAGGATGGCAAGACTTCATCTCATTTATTTTGGACATATTAGGAGGGACCAGTCCCTGGAGAAGGGCATCATGCTTGGTGCAGTAGAGTGTTGATAAAAAAGAAGAAGATCTTCAAAGACAGAGATTGACACAGTGGCTACAACGATGGGTGCAAGCATAGCAATGATTGTGAGGATGGCACGCGACTGGGCAGTGATTTGTTCTGCTGTACACAGGGTTGCTATGAGTCAGAGCCAACTTGATGGTGCCTAACAACAACTTGAGTCTTGTCCTAAGTGCGTCAGTTTTGTCCCCCGACATTGCTCCCTCTGAGATAAGTGAGTGGGTTTTCTCTTTTCTTGAACAGATATGAATACTTAGCTTTTTTGACCCAATCAGACTGTGAATCTGAAAAGGATCTACCCTTGAAACTAGCCAAGGATCCTCACAGTTCAGGGACTCGTTCAGTGAAAAGATCTTTAAAGTTCAGACCTGTGTTTTGTTCACTTCTGACTCCCAGTGCTTAGAAGAACACCTGGCATGTGTTTCTTGTTGTTAGCTGCTGTTGAGTCAGCCCTAAACTCATGACAACCCCATGCACAGCTGAACAAAATGTTGCCTAGTCCTGAGCCATCCCCATTACTGGTTTCGGATTGGTCCATTGCGATCCTTAGGGTTTTCGTGAGCTGATTTTCAGAATTAGATCACCAGACAGGTATTCAATAAATTCTTGCAAATGAACTACTTAATACTTTAAAAGCAACTTCTACATTGAAACTTTCAGGAAGTGTTCCATAAGTTAATAAGATGATGAGCAAGAAGGATGATCAAAGAGACCTACTTATAAAAGTATAAGAAGCTAGGACGCCAACTTAGCCAGAATCCATTCCCTAGAAGAGTTCTTTTTCTTACATTTCCAGATGGGCTGGGCTGTTCTCATATTTCTCAGTTTGACTGCTCATAATCTACCTCTCCTCCACGCAGCTTGAGTACTTTGGGCAATTTGTATTTTATCTGGAAACCCTACATTGGGAAAAGCTGAAAACAGAGAGAGATTGAGAAACTCTTAAGCTGGTCAACCATTGCTTTCCTAATATAAAAGGCTACAACTCAGTTTCAGCTGATGAGAGGGGAAGAGCTGTTTCTTAGAGAATCCCAGGAAAGATAGCTCTTTACTCTTCTGTGGCAGCTACTGAGAGTTGTGCTCTTTCCTCCTGCGAGACATAAGCAAGGATGGATGGAGCCCCTAGAAATTGCTGATAGCTGTCTGTGACCACAAGGGAGGCCAGCCTTAAGCTAAAGCAGACTTAGTATAAACAGAGAAGAGAAAGGCAGAGATAAAATGGGCATTTCATGGCATCAGTGAATCACTGGGACCTCCCAAAAAAACCAAACCCGCTGCTGTCGAGTAGATTCCAACTCATAGTGACCCTATAGGACAGATTAGAACTGTCCCATAGTTTCCAAGGAGCGCCTGGCGGATTCGAACTGCCGACCCTTTGGTTAGCAGCTGTAGCACTTGACCACAGCATCCCCTAAATCCTGGCCTACCTCTGTAACTTCTCAGTTACATGAGCTGATAAACGCCTTACTGTTTTATCTGCCTTAAGTGAAGTTTTCTGTTACTTGCACATGACTAAATCCAAAATCACTGAATGGATCAAGGTAGCTCTTAATAAGTTGCTTTGTCCTTGCTGAGTTCAGATTTAAACACATCAAAGTTAAGTGACCCGCTAAGGGACTTTCATTGTAGCAAAAGGACTGAGAGAATGCAAAATTCTTTCCACTTCCCAGCCAAGCCCTCACCTCTGACCATTTCAGCCTTCTTGGATTCCTGCGGACGTTTACCTGCATCTGTTGCATGCTAATTATGTTTAAATCAGCGCCAACAGAATGAACAAAAATGTAATCTCTCTTCTCCAGAAGCTTATACATACTTACTGAATGTGAGTAGGCGAAGACTTAGAAGTACAAAATATGAATTAAATCTGTGCTAAATTTGTGTTAAATATTAATATGATGGATTAACCATATGAATGTTGCCACAACAGAAATACAACAAGTGAGTGGCTTTAACAAACATAAATTTATTTTCTCACAGTTTAGGAGGCTAGAAGTCCTGAACTCAAGGCACTGGCTCTAGGGGAAGGCTTTCTCTGTCCACTCTGGGAGAAAATCCTTATCTCAGTTTCTTGACGTTCCTTGAAGATCTCCAAGTGACATCCAACCCCTGTTTGTGCTTAATCTGCCTCTTGTGTCTCCCAAGTGATTGTTTTAAGACACACTTTACAGTAACATGGCCTCATTAACATAACAAAGAGACTCTATTCCCAAATGGGATTACATCCACAGGTATATTGTTGTTGTTAGGTGTTACTGAGTCAGTTCCCACTTATAGCAACCCCATGTACAACAAAACGAAACACTGCCCTGTCCTGCGCCATCCTCATAATCATTGTTATGCCTGAGCCCATAGTTGTAGCCACTGTGTCAATTCAACTTGTTGGGGTTCTTCCTCTTTCTCATTAATCCTCTACTCTACCAAGCATGATGTCCTTCTCCAGGGACTGGTCCCTCCAGATAACATGTCCAAAGTAAATGAGATGAAGTCTCGCAATCCTCACTTCTAATGAGCATTCTGGCTGTACTTCCAAGACAGATTTGTTCCTTCTTCTGGCAGTCCATGGTATATTCAACATTCTTCACCAACACCATAATTCAAAGTCATCAATTCTTCTTTGGTCTTCCTTGTTCATTGTCTAGCTTTCACATGTATATGAGGTGATTTAAAATACCACGGCATGGGTCAGGAGCACTTTAGTCCTTAAAGCAACATCTTTGCTTTTTAACACTTTAAAAGAGATCTTTTGCAACAGATTTGCCCAATGCAATTCGTTGTTTTATTTCTCGACTGCTGCTTCCATGGGCGTTGATGGCAGATTCAAATAAAATGAAATCCTTTACACTGTAATCCACAGGTACAGGGGTAAGGATTTACAACACATATTTTCGAGGAGCACAATTCAGTCCATAATACCTCCCCAAATTTTCTTTAATTTCAGGCCACATTATTTTTGCAATTATAATTTTGATGTAAAATAACTTCACAACAAACTAGAAATATATTAATAGTAAATGCCATAAAGTGCTATGAAATCTAAAAAAATGATATCTGTGAAAGATTTTGTATAGCACAAAGCACCATGCATGTGTGTTTTGTAAATAATAACAGCCAACATTTATTGGCTATCTACCATATACCATGTACTGGAATATGCTGAACACTTCATATGTCATTGTCGTCGCATGCCCTGGAGTCAATTCTGACTCATAGTGACCCTGTAGACTGGCATATCTTTCTACCACAGAACCACCGGTGAGTTCGAACCACTAGCCTTTTGGTTAGCAGCCAAGCACTTAACCATTGTTCTACCAGGGCTCCTTCACACATTGTATACATTATCTTAATTACCACAATAAACTATTATTCCCATTTTACAGAAGAGAGATATGAGTGACTTGCCCTAAATCACACCGAGAGAAAGCAGTCAGTTAGGACTGGAACGTAGATATTCTGGCTTCGGGTCCTGGACCTCTCACTACTGTACTATCCTGCTAAAAGAGTTAATAGACTGCCGCAAGCAGAATATTGGCCCCAAAGATGTTCTATCCTGCTCTGCAGTACCTGTGAGTATGTTAGTTTACATGGCAAAGGACAATTAGGACTGCAGATGGAATTACGGTTGTTAATCAGATGACCTTGAGATGTGGAGATTACCTTGAATTATCCCGGTAGGCCCAATGTAAGCAGCAAAACCAAACCTGTTGCCGCGGAGTTGATTCTGATATATAATCACACGGAAGCTGATTGCCACGCCTTTCTTTCAAGGAGGAAGTTACCTTGAGCAAGTTGCTCCAGCAATCTGAGCCTCATTTCTGCCTCTGAAATTGGAGATTATTGCTTCTCACAGGGCTGTAGTAAGGCCTCAAAGAGGGTTTTCAGAAACCAGCTAACAGCCCAGTTTCTTGCTCACTTCTAACGGAAAAACTGGCAGCTCAAACCTACTCAATGGTGCAGCAAAAGAAAGGCTTGGCAATCTGCTTTTGTAAAAATTAAAGCCAAAAAAACTGTATGGAGCAGTGTTGCCCTGTAAGACACGGGGTCATGATGAGTTGTAAATGGCTGGGTAGCAAGTGGCTTGGTTTGGTTTTGGCGGGGCTCTAAAAAAAAAAAATTTTTTTTTTTTTCTTATAAACCTCCAAGGGAACACTGAGGAAAAATAAGCTCATCTTAGGAAAGCCATAGTTTATGAACACTAAGGATGTCAAATCATTTAAACATCAATGTAATTTGCTAAATGGAAATGGTGTGTCATTTTTGAAAAGAGATCAAAATATCCAAAATTTTAAGACAAGAAATTTCTCCTTCTAGGGGCCATTCTAGAATCGTATTTGTTTGTTTGTCTCTTGCTTTTTGGGTATACAAAAATCAACTTAAAGTAAAATGGTAGTCTAACAAAAAGAAGACCGTAAACTGATTGATTTATATTCTTTTTGCTGAGCAAATAACCAGCACTGCTTCTGGTGCATTGACTACTTCTCAACAGGAATATGTATTTTTAAAACAGCTTTCTCTGGGACTTCATTCAGATCTGCATATCAAGGTTTTACCCTTTCCCCTGGTGACCCATTTGTCTCAGGGAGGCATTCAATTAGACTGCCAGAGCAAATTGATTCAGTATTGACCAGCGAAGCCTTCTCACTTGAAAGACATATTATGCAGAGGTGGTGGTGTCACTGCCACAAGTCGATACTCCAAGTGCAAGGGCCCCGATGATTCCTGAATATGAAATGAGAAAAGGTCCTCCCCGGGCACTGGGAGCAAAAAAGCCTACTCATTCTCTTACAGAATAGCATGGGAGTGAAGAGCTCAAAAAAAAAAAAAAAAAAAAATGAATTTCAGCAAAAGCAGAAACGGTTTCCCTTTCTCTGCTAGTAGCAAATGAAAGTAAGGTTTCTTTACCTCCAAAACCAAAACTGGGATTAGAGATTTCAGTTGTCTCATCTCTCAAGAACAGGGCTCCTTAGAGAAGTGGCCCTCTTCTTTTCAAACACCCTGGCCCCACAAGTGGCCTTGCTTCTTTGCTTTCCATCGACTGTAGCTATAAAGCCCAGGACTGACAAATTTATTGTTCCAATTTCTTAGTGCTGCTACAACAGAAATACAAGTTGGCTTCAAAGAACAAAAAAGTATTTTCTCACAGTTTAGGAGTCTGAATTTGGGGTGCTGGCTCTAGGGCAAGGCTCTCTCTGTTTACTCTGGGGGAGGATCCTTGTCTCAACTTGTATAGCATTTTTAGGGACTTCTGTTTTTCCCCATTTGTGCTTGCTTCTCTCTGTATCCAAACTGCTCTTTTTACATCGCAAAAGTCGTCAGGTTTAAGACATACCCTGCACAGATATGGCCTCGTTAACATAACAAAGAAAACCCTATTCCCAAAGGAGATTACATCCACAGGTATAAACCAAAAAAAAACAAACCAAACTCCTTGCCCTCAAGTTAATTCCAAGTCATAGTGACCCTGTAGGACAGATTAGAATTGCCCCATAGTGTTTCCAAGAAGTGGCTGGTGGATTCCAACTGCCAAACTTTTGGTTAGCAGCCAAGCTCTTAACCACTATGCCACCAGAATTCCCTCCACAAGTATAGGTGTGAGGATTTACAACACATATTTTTAGGGGACAGAATCCAATCCATAACATTTATTAAAACTTTCTGTTCACATCCTTCACACATTATGTTTATCTTTATGAACAAAAGATAGCTACTCAGTTATAGAAAAGAACTTGAGTTCTTTTACATCTAGGGCACCAAAAAGCAATATACACTCAGCGAGATCCAAATAAATACTAGTCAAACATAAGTATGCTTTATTTTTTGTTTTTTAATTGTTGTTAAAATATAGATAACACAACATTTGCCAGTTGAACAACTTGTAAACTTCAATGACACCCATTACATCAATCATATTGTGCAGCCGACACCAATATCCATTGCCAAATTTTCTGTGAACAGAAACTCAATGCTTCCTAAACAATGATTCCCCCTCTTCCTCTCCCATCCACACCTGGTAACCACTATTAAACTCTGATCTCTATACATATTACTCAGTCATAAGGAGAAATGAAGTCCTGATACATGCTACAACATGGATGAACCTTGAAAGCGTTATGTAGAGTGAAGTAAGTCAATCACAAAAGGACAAAGAGTGTGTGTCCTCACTCATATGAAATGCCTAGAATAAATATGCTTTATTTAATATAAAACTGGTACTTAGATTAAAGGGCAGGAAGGACACAGTCTTGTGGTATCCAATGCTAGGTTCTAATTTTTGTTATTTCTCAAACGATGGTTTTGATTTGTTGAAATGTTGCACAGCCTTGAATGTCTGACATAATAAATTAAACCTTTTCTAAGTGGCCTTCCCTTGATTACCCCAAGTACCCATGATAGACAAGGTTGTCCTTTACATCCAGCTTGAAAATCATAAAATTGGCTCCATTATAATAATTAGGACCCCCCACTTTCATTTTAAGATTTTGCCTCTACCTATTTAAAGCACTCCTTTTTTATTTACATTTTCACATCTTTGGAACAGGGTGACTGTTTTTATTGTGTGGCACACATATTATTTAAGACAGGTACTTTCCAAATGGCACTGGTGAAAGCTAAAATCCATTATCATTTACTCACAGAAATGTAACCAATCATGCTGTACACTTGCAGAAAAGACTAAAGAGGTTTAAGTCAAAATCTGCATAATCCCAGGTAGAGGCGGCAACAGCAGTAGGGGAAAAATCATCTCTGATGTGCAAAGCATGGAAAAGAACGGTATATATTACATAGCAGGCCATCTGAATGCAGAGAACTCAGAATATGATTAAATAAGTACATACACTGGAATGAATCAGTTCAAGGCATTGATGATCATTTGCTAGGCTGTTTGATAAAGTTAGTCAGATTAGTATCTACACAATTCGGCAACTAGCAAAATGCAGTGGCAGTTCCTTCTGTTTTCATTTGGAAGCCAATGCTAGATAACATGAGAAACCTTGCTTCCAACCCTATCCAAAAAGATTCTCCCCTGAAAACACTACTTCACTTATTATTTCTCTTCAAATAATTTTTCTAGTATTATTCATACACTACATGAAAAAGTATTTTGGGCATTAAGTAAATGGAGGAAACAGGGAGAATTTGAGGAGCTGGGTGAGAACACGCCCCAGGTGGAGAGTGGAATGGCCGATATAGTCTAGAACCTTGCTCATACAGAAAGCATAGAAGGGGGAATGGTTCAATCTATTTCTTCTAACTGTAAAAACTGTAACACATATTCAAATGATGGCATGTCAACTCAGTAAAGCATGGCACAGCCACTAAACTGATTAACATGGAGATTATGGAAAAACAAGGAAGCAAGTCTACAGAATATAAATGCAAAAGAAAATGTAGAATTGCATTTTGCAACTATTATTGCAACTATTGATAAATTATTTACACCTACAGAAAAGAAAGGTCACAAAAGATCATAATATACATGGAAATGATGACTATAGTTATTTTGGGAGGGGGAGAGTGGTAGCAGTTAAGGGCTAATTTTTTTTTTTGCTTTTTCTTTATCTGACATTTCTAACATTTTTACAATGAAGGACGCATTGCTTTTTAATTTAACTTTTTTAACTGAAAAAGCCCAAAAGGCTGAAGACTCTAAATCAGTTCCCAAACTTTTTTTTGTAGGAGAAATTATTTTCTCAAAGCACTAAATTCACAAGACCAGGGGAAAATGCTACTAAATAGGGGCATTGTATATCTGGCGCCCAGTGCTTGCTCAATATGGATTTTTCCTGCATTATATTGGCAAAGGCCATACCTGCTCAGGAGAATTTGGGAGGAAAAAGAAAACCCACGAAGGAAAGTGTCAGGCATGGATATTTGACAAAGGTAGCTCAAAAATGTTAAAAGTCTGTTTTACTGTATTGTAACTAAAAATCTAGCATGATGATATATTCATTATACCTTTCCTTGTTTGGAAAAATATTTGGCTTTGTTGAAAGAGTATATGAATATAAATCTTATTTTACAGGTAAAAGAGGTTTATTGAAAGGATATTTTTAAAGGTTCTATCAAAATAAAAATGTGCCAGAAGATTCTTTGGAAATTGGTTCCTTTCACTGCCTGCCATCAAGTTATTGAACTATGCTTTCAATAAGAAGCATTTTAAAAATTCTGAGAATGCTTTGAAACATTATAAAACTAGTTTGGAATGGGAGCCAATTAAGCGAATCTTCTGTATACTTTAAGTCAATCTTTTCTATCCTTTTCTTGACAACCAAAAATTCATTATCTATCTACTAACAAGATATTTTAAAGCCTGCATTGAATCCAAACATCCAAGAAAATAGATTGTTTATGTGAAGTTTCAGGAACCTACTCTAAACAGAGTCTTTTGGGTCTCAAAAATTTCAGTCACAACCATATTTAATTTATGTAAATAATGAGCACCATCAGGATTGATCCAAGAATCATTCTTGGCTTCTAGAAAAAACACACACACAAAACTGTCATCAGGGTTTACGTCTATATCCTTTCAAAGGAAGGCAGAGATTTGGGGCATTATTCTACAGAATGATTCTACAGAATGATAAGTCCTGGATTTTACCAAAGAGGAAGTCATTAGATCCCTTTCTACTTACTCCCGATCCTTCTTTACCTCACTTACATCTCTTTAAGTTCTAGTCAGCTTTTCATTTTTCACCTAAACACCCTTCACAAACAAGAGAAACATGCAGTCTTAACGGCTGAATAGTTCCATCATCATTTATTAATTCTGAGTTGGGTGAGAGTCTTATTTTATTTGGTTTGGCCTTGAATATCCCAATTTATGACTGCTTAGTCCAAACACAAGGCCAGACTCTCTGCCATGATGAAAGATGATGAAAAAGTTCTTAATTGGTTCAGGTGGGATAAGCTATTCCAATACAGTGTTTCATCATGGGCTGTAATGTTTTTTTGTTGTTGTTGTTCCTCTTTAAATTGCATCTCACTTAGATTTCTGGAAGCACTTTCAGGCTACACAGAATCAAATTTGAAATTCTAACTCGGGGGCACATTCCTGACACAATTAGCAGTTAAAATCAATATGGACCCCTATTGTTAGGTGATTACTGAGATAATCCTCAGTTTAATGCAATGTGGTGGGTGAGGTAGTTTCCACTTGCATAATTTATTCTCTACTATGAATTATTTTCCTTCATCTGGCCTTATTTAATATATTATTGTTTTATATGCTTTAGACAGTGCCAAGGAAATGTAGTGTATTCTATTTACATAAGAAATCAATGGTTCCATCACCGTTTATTAATTGAGTTCGGTAGGAGGAACTAGACTATTAAGGTGAATTGAATTTCTTATTGACTGAGAGGTAAGCAGAAGATAATTGGCTAATAACTTGAAATACTTTTTTTTTTAATGTATGCATTTAACTCTGGTGAACTGAACACGATGAACTGAACACCCTCTGATATTCCACTTTGGGGAAAGACCAGTATCTTCTCTTATCACGCAGAGAATATTAGTGAAGGCTTCTCTTTAAAGTGTTAAAAAGTGAAGATGTCACTTTACGGACTAAGGTGCGCCTGACCCAAGCCATGATATTTTCAATCGCCTCATTTTCATGCAAAAGCTGGGCAATGAATAAGGAAGACTGAAGAAAAACTAATGCCTTTGAATTTTGGTGTTGATCACTGGCAGTCCAAGTGATCCTGACTTAAAAAAAAAAAACTAAACCCACTGCCGTCGAGTAGATACCGACTCATAACGACCCTATAGGACAGAGTAGAACTGCCCCATAGAGTTTCCAACGCGTGCCTGGCGGATTTGAACTGCCAACCTCTTGGTTAGCAGCCATAGCACTTAACCACTACGCCACCAGGGTTTCCTAAACTTACATAGCTAGACTTATATCCCCCCAAAAGGCAGGATTTTTAAAAATTTCTCTCTGGGGAAACTCAGTAGTCCAAGAAGAAAGAGTCACAGGCATCAATGGGAGAGGCACATGCCTGTGTGTGTATGTATGTGTGTGTGTGAGAGAGAGAGAGAGAGAAAATGAAACAGCTTAACCCAGTCATCTTACACTAAAGCTCATCAGTTGACAAAGTAGCCAAGTCTTCACACAGAATTTGCCATCAGAATTTGTCTTGTTGTTGTTGGGTACTATTGAACTTGTTCTGACTCATCGTGGCCCTATGTACAACAGAAGGAAACATTGCCAGGTCCTGCACCGTCCTCATAATTGTTGCTATGTTTGAGCCCACTGTTGCAGACACTGTGTCAATCCATCTCACTGAGGGTCTTCCTCTTCTGCACTGACCATCAACTTTACCAAGCATGATGTCCTTCTCCAGGGACTGGTCCCTCCTGATAATATGTCCAAAGTATGTGAGACAAAGTCTCGCCAATCTCATTTCTAAGGTACATTCTGGCTGTTCTTCCAAGACAGATTTGTTCATTCTTCTGGTAGTCCAAGTATATTCAAAATTCTTCGTCAACACCAAAATTCAAAGGCATCAGTTCTTCTTTAGTCTTCCTTATTCATTGTCCAGCTTTTGCATCCAAACGAGGCGATTGAAAATATCATGGCTTGGGTCAGGCACACCTTAGTCCTTAAAGTGACATCTTCACTTTTTAATACTTTAAAGAGAAACTGTCACTAATACTCTCTGAGTAACAAGGTACTGCATTAAAGGAAATACGAAAATAAACCTGTCTTATTTATCTAGTGCTGCTGTAACAGAAATACCACAAGTACATGGCCTTAACAAACACATTTATTTTCTCACAGTTTAACAAACCGAGCCTATTGCCATCAAGTTGATTCCAACTCTTAGCAACCCTATAGGACAGAGTAGAACTGCCCCATAGAGTATCCAAGGAGCACCTGGTGGATTTGAACTGCCAACCTTTTGGTTAGCAGCTGTAGCACTTAACCATTATGCTACCAGAGTCTCACAGTTTAAAAAAACACAGTTTAGGAGGCTATAATTCCAAATTCATGGTGCTGGCTCTCGGGGAAACCTTTCTCTCTCAGTCAGCTCTGGAGGAAGGTTCTTGTCTCTGTGGCTTGGCATCTCTCTTCCTCCATCTCTGCTTCTCTCTACTGCTTCTTTAATCTCTTTTATATTTCGAAAGATTTAAGAACACTACACTAGTCCAGTCTCATTAACATAACAATTTCTTCATCTTCAGCATTAGTGATTGGTGTGTAAATCTGAATAGTCAAAGTCTTCCTCGTAGGGGTATGTATGGATTTCATCCTAAATGACAGCGTTGTATTTCAGGATCAATCTTGAGATCTTCTCCTTAATGATGAATGTGACACCATTCCTCTTCAATTTGTCATCCCCAGCATAGTAGACCATATGATTGCCTGATTCACAATGGCCGATACCAGTCTTTTTCAGCTCACTAATGCCCTAGTATATCCATCTTTATACACTCCATTTCATTTTTTGGCGACTTCCAATTTTCCTAGATTCATACTTCGTACATTCCATGCTCCAATTATTAATGGATGTTTGTAGCTGTTTCTTCTCATTTTGAGTCATGCCACATCAGCAAATGAAGGTCCCGAAAGCTTTACTCCATCCATGTCATTAAGGTTGACTTTACTTTGAGGAAACAGCTCTTCCCCAGTCATATTTTGAGTGCCTTCAAACTTGAGGGGCTCATCTTCCACCAATATATCAGACAGTGTTCTGCTGCTATTCATAAGGCTTTCACTGGGCAATTTTTTTTCAGAAGTAGACCGCCAGGTCCTGCCTCCTAGTCTGTCTTAGTCTGAAAGCTCAGTTGAAACCTGTCCACCATGAGTGACCCTGCTGTGTGGCAAAACTTCCACCATCACAGCAACACACAAGCCACCACAGTACGACAAGCTGACAGACGAGTGGTGACCCAAACCTAGTGGCTTAAAAAACATAAATCATGATCATACATTTCTGTATATTAAAAATCCAACCTGGGACTCACTAGACTAAAATCAAGGTCTCAGCAGGGTTGTGTTCCTTTCTGGAGGCTCTAGGGAAGAATTCAGTTTTCACTTTCTTGCCTTTTCCAGTTTCTAGAGGCTGTTTTCATCCCTTGGCTTTTGGCCTCCATCCATCTTCAAGGTCAGCTACAATAGACGAAGTTCTTCTCTCATCATATCACATCATCTGACCCCTTCTGCCTCTCTCTTCCACTTTAATGCTTACATTGGGCCTATCCAGATAATCCAGGATATTCTCCACCTTTTAAGGTCATCTGATTAGCAACCTAATTCCATCTGCAACCTTAATTTCCCTTTGCCATGTACCCTAATATATTCACAGGTTCAAGGGATTAGGATATGGATTTTGGGGGAGGAAGGTGTTATTCACTCTACCATCTCTAACTGAAAGTAATTCCAAAAAGTTCCGTTCTAAAAAATGTTGGTCTAGGAAACGTTTATCAGTAAATTATTTCAAGTAACTGTGCAATTAAGTATTGACAATCAGGGGTGAGTTGGAATCAACTCGACAGCAACGAGTTTGATTTTTCTGATTTTGGTATTAGATCTATATTAGGCCAACAGTTAACTCAAAATAATGCTGGAAAGCCTTGTCTATAATTTCAAGAAAAGTACAGAAAATAACCATACATATAAGCTATACAGTGACAGTCAAAAATATCAATCAATTCAATCAAAATAATTATGCCAATATTTGAAAAAATACATAAGAAAACAAATGCTATATAGGCGGCATGAACACAATTTCTTTTTCAACCACTGGATCTCAAAGCACTTGGCCAGTTTAAATGCCTTCAGCTTTCCAGGCTGTGAAGATAGTTTAATCCCTGCAGGCTGGGTCTCACTTGAATCTTTATTTCTACTTCCTGGATAAAACCCATAAACCAAACCCATTACCGTGTAGTCGATTCAGACTCACAGCGACCCTGTAGGACAGAGTAGAACTGTCCACAGAGTTTCCAAAGCTGTAATCTTTACAGAAGCAGATTGCCACATATTTCTCCCTCGGAGACTGATGGGTTTGAACTACTGAGCTTTTTGGTTAGCAGATGAGTGCTTAACCACTGCACCACCAGGGCTCCTCTTCCTGGATAAACCTCGGATAAATCTAAATCTTTAGTGAGTATTAGAAATGCCTGAGGCGCTTATTAAAAATGCAGAATCCCAAATCCAACCACCAGAGATTGTAATTCAGTAAGCCTGGTGGGATGGGAGTGGGAGTCCTAGGAATCCATATTTTAACACAAGTAACAGGATGTTAAAATGGCAGCATTATTATATCAGTTTCAACTAAGGTATCTATTCAACTAGGCTCTCAGCAGGCAACAGGTGGCAAACTCAAGCTAGGTAATTGAATTAAGT
Organism: Loxodonta africana; assembly: GCF_030014295.1. Classification (NCBI taxonomy): domain Eukaryota; kingdom Metazoa; phylum Chordata; class Mammalia; order Proboscidea; family Elephantidae; genus Loxodonta; species Loxodonta africana. The sequence goes on along the minus strand of NC_087346.1, from coordinate 71,809,039 downwards.
TTAATAAAACCAAAAAAAAAAAAAAAAACCCCAAACCTGTTGCCATTGAGTGGATTCTGACTCATTGTGACCCTATAGGACATAGCAAAACTGCCCTATGGGGTTTCCAAGGAGCAGCTGGTGGAGTCAAACTGCCAACCTTTTAGTTAGTAGCCATAGCTCTTAACCATTGTACCACCAGGGCTCCAAATCTTAATAAAAGGAGTATCTATAAAAGGTGTGATTAGGCTATAGGGAAACCATAGGGTATAATGCAGTGCGCTAGGTCTAACATCAAGGCACCTGTTAATACCCCTAGACCTGAGGGGCAAGGAAGATGACAGTTAACGAGCATCAGAGACAGATGTAGTTGCATGGAGAGGGCAGATTGACAAAAGTTGTTGCCTTTGGTTGAGCAGTGCAGCCAGCCTAAGGAAGCCCAGCAGAGAGGGATCTAGGGAATCAATGCCCCAACATCACTGCCCTTCCTTCCTAGCTTCTTCCAATGCTCCCCATTGACCAAACTCAACATATAAAGCCAGACGGCAAGAGAATCCATAGTTGCAGTCCATAGGGTCAGCCTCTTGGGCTATTGTGTATGATTTTATCTCAGAAAATCAAGAGAGATGCTCAGGTTTATCATGCATAAACTGGTTTAGTTTTTTGTAGGGCAGTCATAGCAAGGCACACAAGTAAGACCTCACAAAACTCATTTGGAACCAGAGAATCAGAATTAATGATAGTTAAATGGCCTTTAACAAGAGGTCTTGGGAAGAAGACAACCACAGCTGGTACTCGGCGGAGGTCCCTCATAGCTATGGTCCAAGGTTGGCAGTACTGGGCACAGTCTCAGTAGGCTCTTGATCTTCAGAGAAAGTAAGAGACTAGAGAAATATCCGTTTGCCTCTGCCTTCTCTCAGTTAAAAAAAAAAAAACAGTTAGTGACCAGTAATTCAGGGTTTATATGTGAACTTCTGGAAACCCTGGTGGTGTGTTTAAAAGCTACTAACTGCTGCTAACCAAAAGGACAACAGTTCGAATGCACCAGGCGCTCCTTGGAAACCCTGTGAGCAGTTCTACTCTGTCCTATAAGGTTGCTATAAGTCGGAATCGACTCAAGGCAATGGGTTTGGTTTGGTTTTTGTGCGTGAACTTCTCACCTTGGCCTCACACAATAAGGGTTAGAGATTAGCCAAATGTCGCATTTTTTTTCTTCAAGGTTAGAGATTAGGGAGGTTGTTTAGACTTACGCCTCAAGGATAGTTTACAAATATTAAGGATGTTATGTCTTCTTATCACAGTATGTCAGGTCAAAGTCAACTTAAAGTTTGTTTACATTCTTTACATATTTCACATGCTTCTGTGTTTCTATGTCTAAGTTCAGAAATTTTCTAAATAACTTTCCCAGGGCTTACAGTTTCTAATGACTTATAGTTAATGTTAGAGAACCTCACAAAGGTAGGCATACTTCTACTTTTAAGTTCATATTACAAGTGTTTAGACATATATACTTTGAAAGTATAATAGTGGCTTATACCTCATGGGATTTGAGATCATTATAGAAACATAGAGAACAGCCACAGAGGAGGGTGGAGAAAAACAGTATATCTAAAGGGGCAAAATGAAAATATCCTGCACAGGTACCAACACCATAGATATCAGATACAAAGTAAGTGCAAAACACACCCACTCACAGACTCCTTCCATGCACAGAACTTACAAAACACTGTTTCAGACCAGGTCCATGACTTTGGTCAGCTCCTCAGAACAAGGACATAAAAAGGGTCAGGGTATTAAAAGAGAAGGAGAAGTTGTTCTAGGATTTTTTTGGCGAGAGCTTCTGTCACACCCTCCCAAAGGTGGGAGGAGGTAGTGAGACGAAACTCCCATGAGAACACTCACAAACCCTGGAATGTGTTCCTGACCTTTGAAAGGCAGAAGGCCTGACTTAGCCCTGAGAAAGTGAATGTGCCCCAGGGCCTCAGAATCCAGTTGGCTGGGATGGCTGGGATCAATCTCTGCTCCCAGAATTGGTAGTGGCAAGTTTTGTATGCAGGAGTCCCTGAAGGTGCAGAGTTGACATTCTCAGCTGCTAACCAAAAGGTTAGCGGCTCAAGTCCACCCAGAGGCACCTTAGAAAAAAAGCCTGGTAACCTACTTCAGTAAGATTACAGCCACTGAAAACCCTATGGAGCACAGTTCTACTCTGACTCATATGGGGTCGCCATGAGTCAATATCAACTCAACAGCAATTGATTTGGTCTGGATTGGACACTTCCTCTAATGCACTTTGTTCTCTCACGTTCATGTATGTTTGCACTGCTTCTTCAGTATAAAACATATGTTCCAACCTTTTAAGCATCATGTCCTCAAGCCCTTTGGAGCATAGTTCTACTCTAATACATGTGGTCAGAGGCGTAACTAAGGTATGGCAGGTAGGGCCGTTTGAGGAGGGGCACCAATGAGCAGTTTCTATTCGCCATCACTGTTCCTATCGCCAGCTGTGAGAGATCATTCAGCAATTTAAAACTAATTGCCATAGGTGCTATTTTCCATAGATAGGCCCTTGCATGTGGTTACCATGAGTTGGACTTGATTTAAAGGCACCTAGAACTGATGGGATATCTGCATGCTTCCTTTAGACCTGGTGGCCATACATGAGAGTACCAGTCCTCAAATTATTTTAGATGCTGTCTAAGAGGACTGCCTGAGAGGGTGCAGTACCTCCTAAAGCAAGAGTTGGGGGGAGGGGAATTGGCTATAAGAAGCTCTTCAACTGTACATTTAAAATGGGTGTATTTTAACAGAACAGGAATTCAAATTCTCATGGACTCCAGGATTTCTGGAGATATGAAGGCTGGATAACCCCCTGAAACTATTACCCTAGATAATCTTTAAACCCTAAACCAAAAATATCCCCTGAAGCCTTCTTAAAACCAAATGATAGTTTAGCTTAACTAGTAAAAAATGTCTGCCTTGAACATTGTACCCTTTTAAGAACTCTCTGTATGGATTCAAAGTGACAACAGCAAGTCGAAAGATTACATAGGAACCTTCCAGGGCAATGAGTTTATGTTAATGTGTGAGCAATAACTTATAAAAGGAGGGTGAGAGTGGTTGCACAACTGGAAGAATGTCATCAAGGTCACTAAATTGTTCACATAGAAACTGTTGAATTGGTGTACATTTTGCACCTAGAACTGGTGTATTTGTGTGTATATTCTCAATAACAACAAGAAAAAAAAAAAGTCCAACAAAACTAAAAGGGGGGGAGGGGCACATAGTATTGTATGTAAATTATAACCTAATAAAGTTGATTTGTGTTTAAAGACACCTTAATGGTCAATCCCAGAAGACTGCCCACAAGAGTAGAGTTCAGGGTAGTTCCCCAGAGGAATATAAATATGCTGTTACAAGAAGGGGAATGAATGCTGGAATGGCAAAAACATCAATAGCAACTGTTGTGGATTGAATTGTAGTCCTCCCCCCCACCCCAACCCATCCCCCAAAAATATGTGTCAGAATCCTATCTTAACCACTGTATCTGTGGAGATAATCCTGTTTGGGAATAGGGTTTTCTTAATGAGGCCATATCAGTATAGGGTATGTCTTAAACCTCATCACTTTTACATTATAAGGAGCAGCACAGACACTGAGACAAGAAAGCACCAACTGGGATAGATGCCATATGAAGATCATCAAGGAGCCTAAGAATGCCAGGGCTACAGAAGCTGAAAGAGACAAGGACCTTCCCCCAGACCCAACACAGAGAGAGCCTTCCTCTACAGTCAGTGCCCTGAATTCAGACTTCTAGCCTCCTAACTATTAGAAAATAAATTTCTGTTCCTAAAGCCAAAAAATAAGTCAATGCAGAGTGGGCCTCCAAAAGAAACCAGGGTAGTGGGAGAAAAAGCTAAAGCTGCAGTTAGATTACATCCCACATGTCATGCTTAGTGAACAGTTACACAACACAGTGATTATGGGGTATGTTGTCTAGAAAAAGCCTTTGAGAAAAAAAATTCTGAACTATTTAAATCTGCCTGGGAATGGTAAAATGGAAATGAAAGGAAAAAAAAAACAAAACAGTGATTTATCACTAAATTTATCACTATAGTGTTCTTATTCTTGGCATTAATTGTTGAGTGGAGTGGTTAAGAATATAAGTTCTGGATTCCGATTGCCTGTAATGAAAAACCACATTTCTATCATTTGTTAACTGCGTGATACTGGGCAAGTTACCTAGCTTCTTTTCAAGGTCAACACCGGTAAAATAAGTACAATATTAGTACATACCTCAAAGTATTGTAAAGATTAAACAAGATGTTCCAGGTTCCTTAGTAGAGTGCCTGGTACACAATAATAAGTAATGTTGTTATGAGGTGCCGTCAAGTCAATTTCCACTCATAGTGACCCCATGAGACAGAACAGCACTGCTCCAAAGGGTTTCCTAGGCTATAATCTTTCCAGGAGAAGATCACCAGGTCTGACTCCTGCAGAGCCGATGGGTGAGCTTGAACCTCCAACCTTTCAGTTAGTAGCTGAATGCTTAACTGTTGTGCCACCAGGGCTCCTTAAATAAATAATAGCTGGTTTTATAATTTAAAAAATATTTATAGAGTGTAATGGATTCAATTGTGTCCCCTTCAAAATATGTGTTCGTATCCTAACCCCTGTTTTTGTGGATGTAATCCTGTTTGGAAATAGGATTTTCTTTGTTATGTCAATTATATCATACCTGAGTGGAGTGGGTTCTAAATCTAAACAGTTCTGAGCTATAAAAAGAACATATTAGACCCAGAGACACATGCACATGGGAAAGGAGAAATGCCCTGTGTAGACTACCTACAAGCCCAGAAACCAAGGAATGCCTGGGACTACCGACAAGGAAGGAAACAACATGCCAAGACCCTGATTTAGACTTTTAGCCTCCAGAACTGTGAGAAAATAAATGTCTGTTCTTTAAAGCCACCCAGCTGTGGTAATTGTGTTACAGGATCACTAGTAACTAAGATGCAGAGTTACTACTATGTGTTATTTTTAAGTGTTGATATGCAAATGACCAAATTCTAGTATAAAATTTATCTATACTCACTTTCCTTTTATTTTCACAGGACATTTCTTATCCTGAAATACTCAACGCCTGAATAAATGCAGCCTAAATGAAAAAAAAAAAAAAAAAGGATTTTTTCTTTTTTTTTATGCCAATACATGAGGTTTACTTACCAGTTTTCCCACAAGGAAAGGTAATAGGTTAGTTAGTTAATAATCATTTATTAGGAGCTCAGTTTGCACTGTAAGCTATGTTAAATGCACTGAGAAGCAATATTATTCAAATCAAATATGTAAGTGCTGAGGGGGTGTTTGCTCAAAGTCACAGTCAGAGCAGACAGTATTGAATAGAAGAAGAATTCCTGCAAGAATTGAGTTTTGAGTTGGATCAGGAATGGTGATAAAAACTCTTACTAACAAAGCTGATGTGGGAGGCTTTTCAGCCTGGGAAAATAGCCTGACAAAGGTAGAGAACTGGGAATTCAACAGTCATGAAATGGATACCACACACGGCAAGACTCTACAGAAGAGCAGATGGGCTAACTGGCAGCCACGAAGTGAGGTCAGGTAAGGAGAAAGCCTCGTCTTCCTGTAAATCTTCCAACTCCCAGTACATCCAAGTCTACGTGGACAAAGAAATTTGTGTCATCAGTAGTAATTTCTACAGTTTCCAAAAGGAGAGCTTTCTGAATCACTCTAAAAGTTAAGTGAAAACGGTGTTGTAGGGGAAAGTGTAGGTCACTAATAATTCTTGCTGTTGAAAGTTCAGAGATCTTTATAGCCAAACATAGAACACAAGAAGGAAGTTTGGGAGTTAATTATACCTTCCTGGTCTTTTAAGAATTTCTCAGATTCCTGTTTTCCTCTCTTGTGAACCAAGTAAAAATTGCTAATACACTCAGCTTTCATGGCAAGTTCTAGCAATGTGCTTGCAATAACGATTCTGCAGAAAATGCCTTTGGAGTGGGATAGATTTGGAGGGATAATTAATTCTGTTTCCTTCCTTTCCCACTCACCCCACACCACTACCAGCACTGCTTCTCATCAATTTTAAACTTGAACAAAAATCTATAAGGTGCCAAATGACCACATGACATGTTTATTTCTGTAGTGATTAATTTCCTCCAAAAAATATGCCCAAGTACCAAAAGAAATTAGATTGGTTTAATTGACACCCTAAGGTTTGAAGTCAGTGAAAACTAAAAAGCTTTTTCATTTCCAACCTGAATTATTTTTTAGACCAAGAAAAATAAGAGCTCAAGGATAGAGAAGGAGGCAACCCTAGCTCACCAAGAAGGCTGTAAAACAGAATCAGTGCTCAACATGGCAAAAAGTAAAATCCCTTTACAATTCTGGTGATAGAGGGAATAGAACTAATACCTGAATTTTAAATTAATGTGTTAATATCAAAAAATTTTGAGTAATTCTTATATTTAGGGAGGAAGACAACAGAACTTGACTCATGGCATATCTGAAATGCATAAAAATGATGTATATACTTTCACCATATTTGTAAAATAAGTAATACGGAAGTAAGTAATGCATCCTAAGTCACAGGCAGGCACATTTGGAAAAATTAAATGCCTGCATTAATAGAATCCCACTAGCAAGGCATCTCCAGCTAGGCAAGTTTCTTTTATCACAATCTAGTCTCCATTTCATTAACCTTTGGGTCAGAGCTCCCAGAAAATTGTTGGCTATATCTCAAATGGGAAGATAAATGTGAACAACAGATTGATCAGGGGGGATTGTGGGAAGGTGATGGCAGCTGCAATATAGTTTTTAAAATCTCCCGGAATCTTCCCATAAAAACGACAGAGCAACTTTGATATGAAAACCAAGAACTCGTGGATAATATTTATATTAAACAGTGACATTAGATGAGAAGATTTCCCCAGAAAGCTGGGAATACATGTATGTGACATAAACAACAAGCAGCCATAAGACCCATGTGGTATCAGCTGCTGTGTAGAAGAAACAGAGGGGAGTGAAGAGTATCTATCTAAAGGACCTGAGAACAGGAAAACACCAAAATTTGCAAAAAGTGCTCACTGGAGAGCACAGTGGGCCAATGTGAGAACAGCGATTAAATCTCAGAAGAGTTTCTGCACGTTCCAATTCATAGTGCAGCTTGGGTCCTACAAACTCAAAAGTAAGCAACCAAAGCTTCCCTTCAGGACAAAACCCACGAGAATAAACTGCTGGAAGTAGAATCCAACTTGGGCAGGACAGGAACAACAGGGACAAAGAGAGTAGAGCTAGATAAAAATTGTGAAGGAAAATATACATAAACGTATAATTAAGTTAAGGAAAAGATTGTCTGATCAATTCAGCACAGCCATTAAGATGAGCACCAGCCATCCAAATCTAATGTTTGCTCTTTTCTAATTTTTATCTAGATGTTTGTTATAATGTGGGCAAAGGCTGAGAATACTAAATAAAACAAAGCCTAAGAAACAAATGGAGGAATATTATACTTGGATCTAGTTTCTTCAGCAATGAGATTCTGTGAGAAAAACAAATGGATAATTTTAAGACAGAAGGATGAATACTACAAGATATTTTAATGCAACTGCCATTCCACCTTCATAGTATAACATACAAAGACGGCCAACATTAATTGAGGGTTCAATTGTGCCAAGCTCTGCTATAAGTATTTCATATGAATAACTTCATTAATCATGATAACAACCACCATTATTCCCATTTTAAAGATGAAGAATCTGAAGAGAAGTAACTGGTCAACGGTCATACAACTAATAAATGACAGAGCCACAATACAAATCTAGATTTGTTGGAGTCCAAAATCGATTTATTTTGCATTATTATTTAAGTTAATACTCACATAGTAAAATAACTTGATATGGAATAATAAAACTTGGTATCAAAAATGCTATATTCCAAAACAGACAACTTTACATTTCACTCCATTAACAGTTTCTATCTAAAAGATATAGATAAGGAAAAAAAATTTCTTGAGGTAAATATGCAGACTCGTTCCTTAAAATAACCAACAATAAAGCACTTGCACTTTTATGTTTCCTTAGCTTTTAGGGTGCTTGGGAAGGGGGAATGGGGTGCTTACTTTTGACTGCAGGGATATAATACTTCTACTCTATGTGTACGAATACTATTTAACCTTCAAATCTCAGTTTATTCCCTTCTACTTATGTTTCTCTTATCACTCTGGACATGGCCTTTACTTTTACTTAATTCCTACAGCTATTTTGGTTTATACTTATCTAGCACATGGTTTCTTCTTGTTATTTGCCATCCAGTTGGCTCCAACTCATGGAGACCTTATGTATAACAGAACAAAACATTGCCTGGTTATGTACAATCTTTGTGATCTTTATGTTTGAGCCCATTGTTGTAGCAATTGTGTCAACCCATTTCATTGAGGGTTTTCCTCATTTTTGCTGATCCTCTACTTTACCAACTCTGATGTCTTTTTCTAGGGATTAGTCTTTCCCGATAACATGTCCAAATAAGCAAGATGAAGTTTCACTATCATTGCTGATAAGGAGCATGCCAGTTTTACTTCTTCTAAGGCTGATTTGTTTGTTCTTCTGGTAGTCCATGGTATATTCTATATTTTTCACCAACACCCCAATTAAAATGCATCAATTCTGCTTCTTTTTCTTTTACCATTGTCCAATTTTCACATGCACAAAAAGATCATGTCTTGAGTCAGGCACACCTTAGTCATCAAAGTGACATCTTTGCGCATCAAAACTTTACAGAGGTCTTTTGTAGCAGATTTGTCCCATGCACTACATCATTTGATTTCTTGACTGCTGCTTCCATGGGCATTGATTGCTGAACAAATTAGAATTAAATCCTTGTCAACTTCAAATTTTTCTCCATTTATCATGGTGGTTGTCTTAGTCATCTAGTGCTGCTATAACAGAAATATCACAAGTGGATGTCTTTAACAAAGAGAAGTTTATTCTCTCACAGTCCAGTAGGCTAGAAGTCCAAATTCACAGTGCCAGCTCCAAGAGAAGGCTTTCTCTCTCTGTCGGCACGGGAGGAAGGTTCTTGTCATCAGTCTTCTCTTGGCCTGGGAGCATCTCAGCACAGGAATCTCAGGTCTAAAGGGCACCCTGTTCCCAGAACTGCTTTCTTGGTGGTATGAGGTTCCCATGTCTTTCTGCTCCGTTCTGTTTTTATATCTCAAAAGAGATTGGCTTAAGACAGTACATAATCTTGTAGACATTATCAGTATAACTGCTGCTAATCCATCTTATTTCATCATAGTGATAGAATTTATAACACATAGGGAAATAACATAAAATGATGTACAGTCACATAAAACGGTGAACAATCACACAATGCTGTGAATCATGGCCCAGCTAAATTGACAGACATTTGCAGGGGACACAACTCAATCCATGACGATGGTGCTCATCAGTCCAGTTGTGAGGATTTTTGTTTTCTTTACATTCAGATGTAAACCATACTGAAGGTGGTAGCCTTTTACCTTTATCAGTAAGTGCTTCAAGTCCTCTTCACTTTGAGCAAGCAAGGTTGCATCATCTGCATATAACAGGTTATTAATGAGTCTTCCTCCAATCCTGATGCTGTGTTCTTCACATAGTCCAGTTTCTCAGATTATTTGCTCAGCACACAGACTGAATAACTATGGTGAAAGGATACAACCCTGAGGCACCCCTTTTTCCATTTCAAACCTGGAAATACCCTCTTGTTCTGTTTGAACAATTGTCTCTTGATCCATTTACAGATTCTGCATGAGCACAATTAAGTGTTCTGGAATTCCCATTATTCATAATGGTATTGATAATTTGTTATGATCAGCACATGGTTTAGTATATAATTATTCCTCAATTATAATAACAGTGTTGGAAGTAACAGGGACTAGACTGACCCTCTTGCCTAAAACAATCAAAAAACAAACAAACAAAATATATGGAACAATGGTTTTCAAGACACTGAATATCAGCCAGTGAAGAATAGTGACCCCTGAGAGACAAGTAACAAGCAAAGTGAACCCTACATTCGTACCAGTTTACTGCCTTGAGAAAGTTTCCAGGCTGCAGTACAGGCAGAGGGAATCCAGGGGAAGCCCAGTGAAATCTCTGAGTTGAGGAGACAGAACTGAGAGTCTGGGGAGACTAAGGCAGCTAGTGTTTACACAACAGGATACCAAAGAGAAGAGAACTTCACAGAGAGAGAACACCAGAGATCTCTAGAGGATCCCTCTAAAAAAATTGAGCAGAGTATTCTCTGCATGTGAATGTGAGGAAACTATCTGAGGTTAGAGAAAAAAACTGCCTGCTAAAGAAAAATCTTAAAAGCAGCCAGAAAAAAAGTCACATTACAACCACAGGAGCAAAGATAAGAATGACAGCAGATTTCTAATGGGAAACAAAGCACAAGAGAAAACAATGGAACAATATCTTTTAAGTGATGAAAGAAAAAATTATCCATACCTAGGAAAAATATTTTTCAAAAACAAAGGTTTTTGAAATAATTCATCACCACCAGAACTCTACTACAAAATACATTCAAGGATATCCTTCAGTGGAGAAAAACTATGCCAGATGGAAATATGGATCTACACACACACACACACACAAAAAAAAAAAAAAAATGAAGAGAACCAGAAATGATAACTACATGTGGAAATACATAAGAGTTTTTTCTTTTGATTTAAATCTCTTTCAAAGATAATTGACTGAACAACAAAATGTAGTGTGAGGTTTATAACATAGGTAAAAGCAAAATGTATGAGAACAGCACCAGGGAAATATACCAAACATTTAAGGAAATACAATACCAATTCTGCACAGATTCATCCAGAAAACTGAAGAACATGGACTAGTTTCTAATTCACTGTATGAGACCAGAATTGCCTTAATACCAAAACTGGACAAAAATGCTTTAAAAAAAAAAAAAAAGGTAACCATACGGGATTATCCCAAGAATATAAGGGCGATTTAACATTAGAAAGCCAATCAATGTGATTCACCACATTAACAAAGTAACAGGGTGATCTCAATGTATATGATTACTTCAATAGGTACAGAAAAAACTTCAGGCAAAATGAAATATCAATGTCTATTAAGAACTCTCAGTAAATTAGGAATAGGAAGGAACATCTTCAAACTGAAAAAGGCATCTAAAATGAATTTTCAGCTAACAGCATATTTAATGGTGAAAGACTGAATGCAGTCTCCCAAACATTAGGAATGAGACAACATTTACTAGAGAGTTTAGATAATTGAATAAGTCAAGAAATATAAATAAAAGGCACTCAGATTGTAAAAAGGAAACCCTGGTGGCATAGTGGTTAAGAGCTATGGCTGCTAACCAAAAGGTTGGCAGTTCAAATCCACCAGGCGCTCCTTGGAAACTGTGTGGGGCAGTTCTACTCTGTCTTTAGGTTCACCATGAGTTGGAATTAACTCAACGGCAATAGGTTTCGGGTTCCCCCCCACCCCGCTTCGGTCAGATTGTTAAGGAAGAAGTAGAACTGTCTTTATTCACAGATGATATGATCATCTGTGTAGAAAATGTGATGAAATCTACAGAAAAACAACTAGTAAATATAGCAATGTTTCAGGATAAAAGATCAATACACAAAAATCAATTGTAATTCTATATACTAATAATAAGCAATCAGAAATTAAAATTTAAAAAATAATACAATTTACAATAACACTAAAAATACTAAATACTTAGGGATAAATCTAACAAAAAATGTGCTATATCTATATTCTAAAACCTACAAAATATTGTTAAGAAAAACTAAAGAAGACCTAAATGAATGGAGAGATATACTGTGCTCATGGATCAGAAGATACAATATTGTTATGAGGTTAATTATCCCCTAAATTATCTATATATTCAATGCAATCTGAATGAAATCCCAGAAGGCTTTTTGTAGAAATTGGTGAATTTATTCTGAAATTTATATGGAAATGCAAGTTACTTAGATTAGCCAAAGCACCTTAGAAAAAGTCTAACAAAGTGAGAAGAATAACAGTACCTGATTTCAAGATTTATTATAAAGCTAGAGTAATCAAGATAACATGATATTGGTGCAAAGATAAATAGATTAATGAACAGAGTAGAGGTTCAGAAATAGACTTACACATATGTGGACAACTGATTTTTTGAAAAAGGTACAAAAGTAATTAAGTGGAGAAAGAATGACTTTTCAACAAATGATGTTGGAATAATTGAATGTCTATATGCAAAAAAAAAAAACCTTTGATCCATACCTTTATGTGCAAAAACTAACTCAAATTATAGACCTAAATGCAAAGCATAAAACTAAGAAATTTCTAGAAGAGAATTTTTGTGAAATCGGGTTAAGCAAATATTTCTTAGCTATCACATCGAATAAATGATCCATAAAAGAAAAAAATAATATATTTAATTTCATCAAAATTTAAAACTTCTGCTTTCAAAAGACTTTGTTAAGATAATGAAAACACAAACCAAAGGCTGAGAGAAAAATACTTGTAAATCATTTATCTGATAAAATACTTGTATCCAAAATACATAAAGAACTTTTAAAACTCAATGATAAGAAAAAATAAAATAAGAACAGGCAAATTATTTAAGCAGATAGTTCATCAAAGAAGATATACAGATGGCAAATATGCCCATGAGAAGATGCTCAATGTCATTAGTTATTAGGGAAATACAAACTATGGTCATAATGAGATGCCTCTTCACCCCATAAGAATGGCTAAAATTTAAAAGACTAACCATATCAAGTGTTAGTGAAGAGGTGGAGGCATTGGAATTCTCATATACTGCTGATGGGAATGTAAAATGATCCAACCGCTTTGGGAAACAGTTTGTTGGTTTCTTAAAAGTAAATATATGCCTATCATATGATCCAGCCATTCCACTCTTAGGTTTTGCTCAAGAGAAATGAAAGCATATGTCTACTTGTACAGGAATATTAACAACTTTAATATTAACAATAACACTGGAAACAACCCAAATGTCCATCAAAAGGTGAATGAATAAACATATTGTGGTATTGCCATACAATAAAATACTCCGCAAAAAAAAGAAAAAAAACTGAGCTATTTATAAACAAAAACAAAGATTGGATGAATCACAAAATAATGATGCTGAGGGAAAGAAGAGAGAAAAAATGAGTACAAATTGCCTGGTTCTGTAGGGCTGCAATGAGTTGAAGTCACCTTGACAGCAATGGGTTATCGGTATAAAATTCTGGAAAATGCAAACTAACCTCTAGAGACAGAAGGCAAATCAATAGTGGCCTATGGATGGGGGATGGTTGGGAGCAAGGAGTAGGGAGCCCTCATAAGGCAGTAAGGAGCCCTGGTGGTACAGCGGATAAGCGCTTGGCTACTAACCAAAAGGTCAGAGGTTCACGCCCACCACTGCCCCAAGGAAGAAAGATGTGACAGTCTGCTTTCCTAAAGGTTTATGGAATCCCTATGGAGCAGTTTTACTCTCTCCTATAGGGTCACTTGAGCCCTAGTGGTGCAGTGGTTAAGCATTTGGCTGCTAACCAAAAGGTAGGCAGTTCGAACCCACCAGCCAGTCGCCCAGAAGAAAGATGTGGCAGTCTGCTTCTGTAAAGATTTACAGCCGTGGAAACCTTATCGGGCAGTTCTACTCTGTCCTATAGGGTCACTATGAGTTGGAATCAACTTGACGGCAGCAGGTCATGATGAGTGGGAAAAGTACACTGTGAATTCCAGGAGAAAATCCGATACACTTGTTTTAAAAGTCATTGCAACAAAAGTCCATAGATAGTTTTAATATTACAATATTCCTTACGATAATGAGGAATAGTAAGGAAAATTTTCCATTTTATTTTTTTGTAACCACCTTTCAAAATGATGATCATTGCAGAATACAACAAAAATACTTTGCCTTAAGAAGAAAATCTCTGTATTTATTATCTAAATTACTTAATTAATAGTGATTAAAGATTTTTACAGAAAAAATGCCTCAGGAGATGTAAATGAACACAGAATACATTACAAAAAAAGTAAAGTAAAAGTGCATTAAATTTTATGCTTCTGTATTCTTCAATGGAACAATATTAGTAACTTAAAGAATGAACAGTTTCAATTGTATAACTAAAACAAGTCAGATACAATCAATTTGTGTTGTTGGTAGCTGCCATCAAGTGGGCCCCTGATTCATGGCAAACCCATGCACAATGCAAGAAATTGATGTCCAGTGCTGTACCATCCCATGATCCATTTCAGATGGAACCACTGTGATCCACAGGGTTTTCATTGGCTGATTTCCAGAAATAAATCACTAGTCCTTCCTTCCCAGTCGATCTTAGTCTGGAAACCAAAAAACCAAACCCACTGCCATCGAGTCGATTCTGACTCATAGTGACCCTATAGAAAAGAGCAGAACTGCCTCATAGAGTTTCTAAGGAGTGGCCAGTGGATTCAAACTATCGACCTTTTGTTTATCAGCCAAGCTCCTAACCACTGCACCAGCAGGTCTCCTCTTAGTCTGGAAGCTCTGCTACAACCTGTTCAGCATCACAGCAACACCGGCAGGTGGTGGCTGCGCTTGAGGAGCATTGCCTAGGACTCAAACCCAATTCTCCCATGTGGAAGGAGAGAATTCTACCACTGAACAATCAAACCTGTCAATCAATTTAAACAACATTAAAGTATCTTAGGATATACAACCAATGTTACCCTACAATATATTAGGATCCAATGCCTTCCCCAAAAAAGAGCAAGTCATAATCAATGATGGTAACATCCTTTCCTAACCACCTTCAATATTTGAAAGCAAATGAGATCAGGTTAATATGAAAGTCTCCAAGCCTTCAAGGCAGATGGGAAAGGGGAAAGGAACCCATCAAAAAAGCATATTATATCCTTAAGGATGTACAATCAGAGTAGAATGCCATTCAAGTTTTCTTTGTGATTGTGGGAGAAATGGTGGAGAGGGAATGTTTGTGGAAAAGATACGGTGTACTTTTATACATTTATTCATTCATGTATTCATTCCACAAGACTGCTTTGTGGGAAACATTGCTATGTGCTGGGGATACAACAATGAAGAGACAGTTCTTCTTCCACTGTCTAATAGGGAGCGCCATGCTGGGATAGTAACTTCACATTTGTCGTTGTATGAGAGGTATCTAGAATGAATCTAGAGATAGCAAGAAAGCTGGCTAGACCTATTGTGAAGAACAGCTTTCTACTTTCACCACATAGAGAGGAAATAAAAAAGAGAGAAAGAGATGGATGTGTGTTTTCCAAAGTGGGCTTTCCTTGGTTCTCACCATTTTAGAAGGAAGAGGTGAAAAAGATATGTACAGTGACTCCACTAACTCACTCCAGTAACTCCACTAATATGGCCCATCTGAGTTCAGCAACCTGCCAGATTTGTATTCCCCAACCTAGGGGCCAAATTTGGAAGAAAAATAGGGCAAGAGAGGTGCACTGAGCACCCTTCCTAGAGGACAAGGGCACAAAACATTCTATTTAACTTTCCATTTGGATGAAAGTCCCTTACCAAGACATACTTTTTACATCTGGGTAGGCATCTCTCAAAAGATAATCAAGTTAATCTTGATATTTAAAAAAAAAAAAAAAAACCCAAGGGCCTATTGATGATATTTTAAAGAGAATGAAATATATTTGCATTACACAGTGGAGAAATTGATAGTTCAAAGTTCTAAAATAAGCATGTAGTATAGAAACGTGCAGCATTGCCCAGTAAAGTAGAATAACAGCAAAGACCATTTTAGTGCATTACAAAAATGCAAGAAAAACTAACACATCCAGCTGGAGTGAGATCAGTTTCAAAGGGAAAAACCTGAAGCCAATAAACAACTTATATTTATTAACATTCAAGGTTTTATGCACAAGAAAACTGATGATGTTTCATAGCAAAATTGATTTAAATCATCACGTTATTGATTCATTTGGCTTTTAAATTTATTAATTTAATTAATTTTCACTTTTTAATTTATTAAAAACATAGTACTGAATTGATAATCCAATTTCTCTATATACAAACCTAAACAGAAAAAAAAAAGTCACTACTTTTTTTTTTTTTTACACTCACAATATACAGCTAAGCTATATTCCCAGTGTGTAAACCATCTAACCTAGCATCTATGAACTAGATAAAACAGATTAGACCAAACTTGCTCTCTTATTTCTGAAATACTGCAAGAACAGTTACCGTATTTCATTTATTTATTTGTCAAATATTTACTGAGTAATTACCATTTTTTCTGCCCATGATGTAAAGTGGTAGAAGGTACTATGAAAGAAATATAAGTTTTACTCTTGACCTCAGGGGTTTACACTTTAATTGAAGCGGTTATCTTACAGTTCCCCTTAACGTTTGACTTAAATTTCAAATTTTATCTTGTTTATTTTTCAGTTTGGACATAACCTCTATTCCATATCCCTCACATTAGACTGTTAATGATCTTAAGAGCAGAAACATTGACGTCTTTCATGTAACAACGTTCCAATCATCAAGGCACACACACCACATAGAAAGCAGGAAATATAATACTTTTCTGAGATGAAACAGGGAGGAGAGAGACCTTTCCTGAAAACTCTTAATAAGGAAGTATACTCAGGAATTAAAACTGTTTTCTGAGTATTTTTACATTTCATCAAGTGTAAATCATATTTCTAAAGATTCTCTTCTGAATAAACCAATTCTAAAACAACGTTAACATCTTTTTAAATTGTTCGATTTGGCTGAGCTGATGTGACAGTGATTTGTTATAAATTGAAATTCCTCACTTGCACTTAATTTCCTGTTTAAAAAGAAAAACACACAACATGGCCAAGCATATTTCTAGTTAACTGGGAGCTGACCAATTAAAGTCAAATCTATGTATTTTGCTTAGTAGAAACTAAAAATTTAACTGTTATCCACAATTTCAACTATTACATTAAAACAACCACTGGCCTTGGAATCACGAGATGTGGTTCAAGACCCGGTCCTACCACATACTAGTCAGCTGACCTTGGGCAACTCATCTAACTTCTCAAGGATTCAGATTTCTCACTTGTAAGAAGCTGAGATAGGATCCAATCTGCTTCCCTTCCATCTCAAAAGGTTTTTTTTTAAGACTAGCATTTACTGAAGGTCTAATAACACCCTCATTCAAACCAAATGACTTTCCATTTAACCACAAATCATAACCAACACAAGCATCATTATATATCTTTCTTGTGATTCATCTTGTGAATTCTTTCACTTTTACCCAAATATGTAATGAGGCACACAGCCTTTTTATGAATTGGCAAAACTTTTTATAAACCAGCAATTCAGATAGTCAACTTGCTCATTCAAGAAGAGGTAGTTATAGCTCCTTTATCATTCAGGTTCTGGTACAAAGAGGTGACACATTCAAATTGAATAATTTAAGAAAAGTTCAATAAACTGACTATTTGCAAAGATGCAAGAAGAGTACAGAAAAACCAGATGGGATGGTGCAGTATTTCAGGATTAGTAAACAAAAAAAAACCCATTGCCATGGAGTCTATTCCAATTCATAGTGACCCTATAGGACAGAGTAGAACTGCCCTATAGGGTTTCCAAGGAGCACCTGGTAGATTCAAATGGCTGACCTTTTGGTTCACAGCCAAGATCTTAAGCACTGTGTCACCAGGGCTCCTTGTAGCCAGTAGTATGCCCAATTACCACCTTGAGGTCTAAAATGGCCAGGGAAGGGGGAATCACAGGAAGCAGAAGACAGGGAAGCTGTGTGGAGAGGACCACCTTACCAGAGATGTGATCTTTGGTAAAGGGACATAGCCAACCCAAGGTGACCCCTTAGGTAAGGAGTTGGGATAATAAATATCTTGTCTCACACTCTCAACTCCCTTCAGTCTCTAACCAGTGCCCAAACTTGGCCAAACCCGGTTAGAAACTGAAGACAATAAAATCCTGTTAATGTATTTCACACAGGTTGACTTCTTGGAGCACAGGGTGGAGAAGGGTAAGAAGGGGAGGGGGGGCATGGGAAATATCTAACATGGTCTTCTTTCCAGAGTCCTTGAGTGATGCAAACAGGTTAACATACTTGGCTGCTAACCAGAAGGTTGAAAGTTGGAGGTTTGAGTCTACCCGGAGGCATCTCAGAAGGAAGACATGGTGATCTACTTCCAAAAAATCAGCCACTGAAAGTCCTATGGAGCACAGTTCTACTCTGACACAGGTGGGGTTGCCATGACTTGGAATCAATTCAATGGCAACAGACCCTCTTGCCTCTACTTGTAAACAGAGTAGATTCTCAAAGAGGCATATTTGCCCTCTCTTACCTTCCCCCCTCCTTTGCCTAAAGTTTCTTTAATGGTGTCATGAGTGAAAATTGCTTGTGAGCTCATGTAATACGCTGGACCGCTTCCAAATTCTGTGTATTTAATGTTCAAATAATCTTTATTCTGACACCAAGAACCCATTTAAAAACAAAAAAAGAACCCATTAGAGCCCTCTAATGTAGTCATCTGTGATACTTTTAGAACACAAAGGGTTTTCACAAAGTTGTAAGCAAACCAATTGCTTAAATTGGAAGAAATGTCAATGTTAGTAAAGATTGATTTTTCTATACTCTCTAATTAGTTGCTTTGGATATCAATGAGCTGCACAAAAAAATGAGCCATAATGATTTCTCTGATTGAGTAGCTCTATCAAACCAGAAAAGTTGGAGCACAATATTATTAACCATTTGACGGACTATGCATGTAGAACCATATCCAGCTATGGACAGTATAGAAAGGCTCCAGGGGACAGTAAAATAAAAATAGACAAAAGGAGGATCTTTGGAGGACTTAATTAAAACCTTTAGTCTAGGAAAGACAAGGAGCATATCCATCAATATAGAAAAATATTGCTAATTGGATGTTTGCTACCATGTGCCAGAAACTATGCTAAGTGCTTTCACATTGTATCTCATTTAATCTGCACGACAGCCTAGTGAGATATTTTCATTTAGAGCAGTTTACATATGAGGACAGTAACTTGCCTAAGTCACTACAGGACAAAATTGAGAAACCAAGTAAAGAGCCATAGTTTTAAAAAGGTTTTACGGAGAGGCAGGGCCAAGGTGGTGGGTAGTCAGATGCTTCCAGCGGTCCCTCTTACAACAAAGACCTGAAAAAACAAGTGAATCGATTATATATGACAATCTAGGAGCTCTGAACATCAAAGGCAAAATTGAGGAATCGGACTGAGCAGCAGCGGGAGAGAGAGACAGTTCAGAAGCAGCAAGGAGTTGCCAGATCTGACCTGGTGGGAACTGACACACCACAGGCAGATTCCACTGGCACGAGTGCAGTGAGGCAAACAGTGGCATTCAGGATGTGTTTTCCACATCAGGAGAGACCGAGCAGCGGAGAGTTCACTCACGCCTCTAGAATCAGAGAAAAGTGGTGCTCTTGGCAAAAGATAAGTACTTGCACCTAATCTACCATACAGACCAAAAAACACCCCTTGGGAAAAAACTCTCTCCCATTTAACTGACCTCTCCCCATTCTGCACCAGTTTCCGAGCCAGCTTCAGTGATAGTCCCTTTCCCTGGGCTGGAAGTAAGACCTGTCTCGCACCCTGAGCCATCCTTCTGGCCTTGGAGAAGGAACAAATTAGCAAACACAGGGAAAAAATAATCTGCTGGCTACCCTAAGCTGAGAACTCAGGGCAGAAACAGCTCCTTTGCTGGCATAGGCATAAGCGGTCCATGGAAAATGAATGCCTTCCACCCCTGCATAGACCTGGGTGGGCCCATTTCAACAGCGTAAGACCTAATTAGCATAGTACAACAGGGTATATACCTGAAGTTTAACTTCAACTGTTTCAGCTATATGGTGGAAAGGTAGGTTTGTGATGTTTGACTCCATGCTGCCTATTAAGCAGGGTCCTCACCTACCCACATCAGGGGCCTGAGGACTGGTGGTTTCACCCACACCACCTAGCCACCCTCGACCAGGGACCAAGGATAAGTCGTGCCTCCCAGTCCTTACAGCCAACAGCATTGGATGCCCACCCATAGTCCAGCTGCAAAACCCACCCACCCAGGGAACAGGAACATGCTTTCCTCACAGAAACTCAGGGGTGGCTGTCATTCCCCTGCCTTGCTCAGCATGTGACACCCTACTGCAGCCAGATACCTATGCCTACACCAATTACCCCTACTCGTCTAAGACTGTGAGAACCTATACCATGCAGTTAGTGACAGACTACCTGGACACCTGAGCTAAATCCTTACAAGAAAAGTAAACAGACTCCTGGGGTCATATACCTAGTAACAACTCTAATCACCTGATAACAGAATGTTAGAGCATCAAAGGTGCCAATAATCAAACTAGCTCATTCAAGCAGCCTATCCGGGCATATTGAAACAAAATGAAACAAGAAGCTAGAACACAGTGAGCAAACATAAAATAAATACAATAACTTATTGATGGCTCGAAGACAACAGTCAATATCAAATCACATAAAGAGACAGATCATGATTGCTTCAGCAAGCTCCCAAAACAAAGATTCAAGAAATCTTCTGGATGAAGAGAATTTCCTGGAACTACCACAGGTGGAATACAAAAGATTAGTACACAGAGCTCTTCAAGAGATCAGGAAGGAGATCAGGCAAAATGAAGAACAAGCCAAAGAACACACAGACATAGCATTAGAGGAACTTAAGAAGATTAGAGAGGGACATAATGACAAACGTAACAGGCTGCAAGAATCCATAGAGAGACAGCAAGGAGAAATTCACAAGATTAACAAATTTCAGAATTAGACAACTCAGTACAAAGTCATAGGAACAGAATTGAGGACATGAAAGGCAGAATTAGTGAGATTTAAGATAAAGCTTTTGACATAAACATATCTGAGGGAAAACTAGATAAAAGAATTTTAAAAAAATGAAGGAACCCTAAGAATTACGTCGGACTGTAGTGGTTAAGTGCTACGGCTGCTAACCCAAGGGTCAACAGTTCGAATCCACCAGGCTCTCCTTGGAAACTCTATAGGGCAGTTCTACTCTGTCCTATAGGGTCACTATGAGTCAGAATCGACTGGATGGCACTGCGCTGGGCTGGCGTATCAAGAGAAATAACCTACGAGTGTTGGAGTACCAGAATGGCGGGGAGGGGGAAGGATACCAGAAAATACAGAGAGAATTGTTGAAGATTGGTTGGCAGAAAACTTCTCTGATACCATGAAAGATGAGAAGATATCTATACAAGATGCTCAGCGAACCTCACACAAGGTAGATCCCAAAAGAAAGTCACCAACATATAATCAAACTTGCCAAAACAAAAGATAAAGAGAGAATTTTAAAAAGCAGTTAGGGATAAATGAAAAGCCATCTACAAAAGAAAGCCAATAAGACTAAGCTTGGACTACTCAGCCGAAACCATGCAGGCAAGAAGGCAATGGGATGACATATATAAAGCCTGGAAGGGAAAAAATTGCCAGCCAAGAATTATATATCCAGAAAAACTGTCTCTCAAATATGAAGGTGAAATTAGGACATTTCCAGATAAACAGAAGTTTGGGGAATTTGCAAAAACCAAAACAAAAATTATAAGAAATACTAAAGGTAGTCCTCTTGTTAGAAAATCAGTAATATCAGATAACAACCCAAGGCTAGAACACAGGACAGACCAACCAGATGTCAACCCAGATAGGGAAATTACAAAAATAAGTAAAAGCTAAAATGTTCAAAATAGGGAAACAGAAACGTCGTTATGTAAAAGATGATAAAATTAAATCAAAAAAGAGGGACTAAACAATGTAGTCATAGATCTTTCATATGGAGAGGAGGTCAAGGAGATATGAAAAAATAAAAGTTTGGTTTAAACTTAGAAAAATAGGGGTAAATATTAAGGTAACCACAAAGGAGACTAACAATTCTACACATCAAAATAAAAAACAAGAAAAGCTTAAAGACTCAGCACATACAAAAGCAACAACAACGAAAAAGAGGAAAAGACAATATATAAAGAAAAACTATTCAGCGCAGAAAATTAAGTAGAAAAAAGAAATTGTCAACAACACACAAAAAAAGACATGAAAATGACAGCACTAAATACCTATCCAAAATTATGCTGAATGTAAATGGACTAAATGCACCAATAAAGAGAGAGAGTGGCAGAATGGATAAAAAATCATGATCTGTCCATATGCTGCCTACAAGAGATGTACTTTAGACTTAAAGACACAAACAAACTAAAACTCAAAGGATGGAAAAAAATATATCAAGCAAATAACAATTAAAAAAGAGCAAGAGTGGCAATATTAATTTCTGAAAAAATAGATTTTGAAGTAAAATCCACCACAAAGGATAAGGAAGGACACTATATAATGATTAAACGTTCAATACACCAGGAGGACATAACCATATTAAATATTTATGCACCCAACAACAGGGCTCCAAAACACATGAAACAAACTCTAACAGCATTGAAAAGAGAGATAGACAGCTCCACAATAATAGTAGGAGACTTCAACACACCACTCTCGGTTAAGGACAAAATATCCAGAAAGATGCTCAATAAAGACACAGAAGATCTAAATGCCACAATCAGCCAACTTGACCTCATAGACATATACACAACACTCCATCCAACGGCACATGGAACATTTTCCTGAATAGACCACACATTGGGTCATAAAGCAAGCCTTAACAACATCCAAAACATTAAAATATTATAAAGCATCTTTTCTGAACATAAAGCCATAAAAGTAGGAATCAATAACAGAAAAACAAGGAAAAAAATCAAACACATGGAGGCTGACCAACACCTTGTTCAAAAACTACTGAGTTACAGAAGAAATTAAGGATAGAATAAAGAAATTCATAGAATCAAATGAGAATGAAAACACTTCCTACCAGAACCTTTAGGACACAGCAAAAGCATTGCTCAGAGGTCAATTTATAGAAATAAATGTACACATCCAAAAAGAAGAAAGGGCAAAAATCAAACAATTATTCCTACAACTCAAACAGATAGAAAGAGAACAGCAAAAGAAGCCCCTGGGCACCAGAAGAAAGCAAATAATAAAAACTAGAGCAGAATAAATGAAATAGAAAACAGAAAAACAACTAAAAGAGTTAACAAGACCAAAAGCTGGTACTTTGAAAAGATCAACAAAATTGATAAACCATTGGCCAAACTGACAAAAGAAAAACAGGAGAGGAAGCAAATAACCTGAATAAGAAATGAGTTGGGCGATATCACAACAGACCCAACTGAAATTAAAAGGATCATAACAGAATACTATGAAAAATTGTACTCTAACAAATTTGAAAACCTAGAAGAAATGGACAAATTTATAGAAACAGACTACCTACTTAAACTAACACAGAGATAAAACAACTAAGTAAACCTATTAATAAAAAGAGATTAAAGAGGTAATTTAAAAAACTTTCAACAACAACAACAAAAAGTCCTGGCCCTGACAGCTTCACTGGAGAATTCTACCAAACTTTCAGAAAAGAGTATACCACTACTACTAAAGGTATTTCAGAGCATAGAAAATGATGAAATACTCCCAAACTCATTCTATGAAGCCAGCATATTCCTGATACCAAAAGCAGGTAAAGACACCACAAAAAAAAGAAAATTACAGACCAATAAACCAAAAAACCAAACCCAGTGCCGTCGAGTCGATTCCGACTCACAGCGACCCTATAGGACAGGGTAGAACTGCCCATAGAGTTTCCAAGGAGCACCTGGTGGATTTGAACTGCCGATCCTTTGGTTAGCAGCCATAGCACTTAGCCACTACACCACCAGGGCTTCTGCTACAGACCGATAACCCTCATGAACTTAGACACAAAAATCCTCAACAAAATTCTAGACAATAAAATTCAACAACATATCAAAAAAATAATTCACTATGACCAAGTGGAATTCATACCAGGTATGCAGGGATGGTTTAACATTAGAAAAACAGCTAATGTAATCCATCGCATATAAAACAAAATACAAGAACCACATGATCTTATCTATTGATGTAGAAGAGGCATTTGACAAAGTCCAACACCCATTCATGACAAAAACTCTCAGCAAAATAGGAATAGAAGGGAAATTCCTCAACATAATTAAAGGCATTTATAAAAAGCCAACAGCTAACATTATCCTAAATGGAGACAGTCTGAAAGCATTCCCCTTGAGAATGGGAACCAGATAAGGATGCCCTTTATCGCCACTCTTATTCAACACTGCAGTGGAGGTCCTAGCCACAGCAATTAGATAGTGGACAAGAATTATTTTAAGTAAAGGGAAGAACAACACACAATACAGGTGAAGTCAGAACAACTGAACTAAACCAAAAGCAAACAAGTTTCCTGAATGCAACCAAACACTTAGAGAGACAGAGTAGGAGGGGCGGGGGTCTAGAGACCACAGTTTCAGGGGACATCTAGATCAACTGGTGTAACAAAGAGTATTACAAAAATGTTCTGCACCTCATTTGGGTGAGTGGCATCTGGGGTCTTAAACGCTAGCAAGCGGCCATTTAAGATGCATCAAATGGTCTCAACCTACCTGGAGCAAAGGAGAATGAAGAACACCAAAGACACAATATCAATATGAGCCAAAGAGACAGAATGGGCCACATAAGCCAGATATTCCAACAGCCTGAGACCAGAAGAACTAGATGGTGCCCGGCTACCACTAATGACTGCCCGGACAGGGAACACAACAGAGAATTCCTGATGGAGCAGGAGAAAAGTGGGATACAGACCTCAAATTCTAGTAAAAAGGCCAGACTTAATGGTCTGACTGAGACTGGAGGGACCCCGAAGGTCATGGCCCTCTGTACACTCTGTTAGCCCAAAACCGAAACCATTCCCAAAGCCAACTCTTGAGACAAAGGGTAGACTGGACTATAAGACATAAAATGGTACTGGTGAGGAGTGAGCTTCTTAGCTCAAGTAGACAGATGAGACTATGCGAGCAGCTCCTATCCAGAGGCAAGATGAGAAGGCAGAAGGGGACAGAAGCTGGTTGAATGGACACAGAAAATACAGAGTGGAAAGAAGGACTGTGCTGTCACATTGTAGGGAGAGTAACTAGGGTCACATAACAATGGGTGTATAAGTTTTTGTATGAGAAACTGACTTGAATTGTAAACTTTCACTTAAAGCACAATAAAAGAAAAAAATAAAAAGGTTTTACATCTCAATGGGACCTCAGGTGTGAGCCAGTCCTTTTCCTGTTTTCAATAATTGCTTATGTCTTGGAAAGTGGCAAAACAGGTTATTCTTATTATTCTGCCTATTTACAGCATTAATCTGGAAAAGCAGAATTTCTTTCAAAATCAATTCCTGCTTTTGGAAAAATTTCATTTCAGAGGTCTATTCTGAGCTGAGATCTGGTAGAAAAACATGGTGCCTGTTCTAGGGAAAACATTCCACAGGCTAACTCTTTTCTCAACATCAAGATGCTGTCACAATCACTTAAATCATTTTGGCAAAAGTTATTGGTGATGGTTGCAAAACATGATTGATGTAAATGATCTCATTGAATTGTATACATGAAAAATGTTAAATTTCCAAATGTTGAATTAGCTATATTTTTACAATAGAAAAAAAAAATCACACCATCATTCTGTACCTTAGGAGTGGACTGCCTGGAGAGAAAAATATTCTCTGTAGTTCATGGCTTAGGTACTCTTTACCCAGTGATATAATGGAATTGAAAGAAAAGATGGGGATGATTTGAAATGACAGGTGGGATTTATGCTAATTTTGTTGGACAAAGAGTGCTAGGGAGTGATTTTGGAAACAAATCATCAAGCTGCTTCCATTAACTAACATATTCATCTGCAAAGCCAGAAATGGGAAAGACATTTACTAATGATGAAAGTTTTCATTTAAATAATAATATTTGATGGTATTTACACTCTGCATTGCTTGAAATTATATTTGAAGTAAAATACTTTACATTTGTGTACCACTTTATAATTTTCAAAGTATTTCATATAAATGATTTCAATTAATGATGTTTTTATAATGCTAAATTCTTATTTCTATTAAGGAGGAAGGCATATATAGAGAAATTGGTAAATAATTTTTAGTATCTGCTAGGCTGGTTGGACAATTTTAGATCCAAGGTTTCTTCCAAGAGCTAATACTTCTTAGTTCCCTGCTCCTTAGTTTTCCATCTGTTAAAAAAAATAATGCCCTACAGTTTCTGTTTCAAATAAAATAATGTACGTAGGATGTGTTGGTAAATTCTAAAGAACTGTTATTGCTTATTGTCCATCAACTCTGCTAAGCATGTCTCTTAGTCATTTTACCCAAACCAACTCCAAATCAATGATGAAACCCAAGGTAGGCCAAGAGAAGCCCCTCTATTTATCTAGGAGCCATTCACACATGAGGAAAGACCACACAATGTTCAGGAAGAGGGAGCTGCATTTGCTAGGAACATGAAAGGGCCCATCTAGGTGTATTTAGACATCCACATCTAGCGCCTAGCAAATTGTTGTTGTTGTTAACCAAAAAAACCAAACCCGTCACCGTCAAGTCGATTCTGACTCATAGCAGCCCTATAGGACGGAGTAGAACTGCCCCATAGAGTTTCCAAGGAGCACCTGGTGGATTCAAACTGCCGACCTTTTGGTTAGCAGTCTTAGCACTTAACCACTGTGCCACCAGGGTTTCCGTTGTAGTCGTTAGGTGCTGTCAAGTCATTTTTGACTTACAGCGACCCTGTGTACGACAGAACTAAACACTGCCTGGTCCTGTGCCATCCTCACAGTTGTTATGCTTGAGCCCATTGCTGCAGCCACTGTGTCAATCCATCTCGTAAAGGGTCTTCCTTGTTTTTGCAGGCCCTCTACTTTACCAAGCATGATGTCCTTCTCCAGGGATTGGTCCCTCCTGATGACATGTCCAAAGTACATGGGATGAAGTCTCATCATCCTACCTTCTAAGGAGCATTCTGGTTGTGCTTCTTACAAGACAGATTTGTTTGTTCTTCTGGCAGTCCATGGTATACTCAATATTCTTCTCCAACACCATAATTGGAGGCGTCAATTCTTCAGTCTTCCCTACCCATTGCCCAGCTTTCCCATGCATATGAGGCAACTGAAAATATCATGGCTTGGGTCAGGCATACCTTAATCTCAAAGTGACATCTTTGCTTTCCAACATTTTAAAGACGTCTTTTGCAGCACATTTGCCCAATGCAATACCTCATTTGATTTCTTGACTGCTGCTTCCATGGAAGTTGATTGTAGATCCAAGTAAAATGAAATCCTTGACAACTTCAATATTTTCTCTGTTTATCATGATGTTGCTTATTGGTCCAGTTGTGAAGATTTTTGTTTTCTTTATGTTGAGGTGTAATCCATACTGAAGGCTATAGTCTTTGATCTTCATCAGTAAGTGCTTCAAGTTCTCCTCACTTTCAGCAAGCAAGGTTGTGTCATCTGCATTACACAGGTTATTAATGAGTCTTCCTCCAATCCTGATGCCACATTCTTCTTCATACACTCCAGCTTCTCGAATTATTTGCTCAGCAAACAGACTGAATAAGTATGGAGAAAGGATACAATCCTGACACACATCCTTCCTGACTTTAAACCATGCAATATCCCCTTGTTCTGTTCTAATGACTTTCTCTTGGTGTATGTACAGATTCCTCATGAGCACAGTGAAGTATTCTGGAATACCCACTCTTCTCAATGTCATCTATAATTTGTTATGATCTACACAGTTGAATGCCTTTGCATAGTCAATAAAATACAGGTAAACATCTTTCTGGTATTCTCTGCTTTTAGCCAAGAGCCATCTGACATCAGCAATGATATCCCTGGTTCCATATCCTCTTCTGAATCTGGCTTGAACTTCTGGCAGTTTCCTGTCAATGTACTATTGCAAGCGTTTTTGAACGATCTTCAGCAAAATTTTACTTGTGCATGATATTGTTCAATAATTTATGCATTTTTAGCAAATGGAGCCCTAAAAACCACAGTAGGCATCAGGGGTACTCACCCAGCCATCTGACTCACTCACAGCATCTGGGCACAAGAAAATTTTATTTCCCAAATCCCTGCCCCCATTTTCCCAGCCACACACAAACAATCTGGACAGTCCATAAGGTGGATGATAATTTTAGGGAGTTCCCCAGAGGCTGGCTGGATGATTTCTAATCATTTCTGGCCTGTGGAATCAGATGCACTATTTCTTTATACATGAGAAAAATGAAATCAGTTTCTATTTGCAGAGTAAGATGGAAAAAATGAAAGTTTTACACAGCTGTGTCACAGATTCTTAGAAAGGGCTTCCCTAAGCAGTGGGGGGAGGAAGGAGGCAACAGAGAAACTAAGAAGGAAAGGAAGTTCAATCTCTTATGCCCCCTCACCCCAGATGTGTCCCATTACTTGACTATGCATACATAAAGCCCATCCAAGGTTTTGGATAAAAGTTTATAAATAGAATCTGTGAGTTTTCTGGATTGGTTTTAACCTCTGGTCATGGTTAAAAAAAAAAAAAATTTTTTTTTTTCATGGTTGGTTTAATCACCATGGTCATTCCAGAAGCAAATCACTATGAGTCTGTGTGTATTGGTCTGTCTGTGTTTGTGTCTATATGTTTATGGCTCTATATGTGTGTCTGACCTCTCTCACACCCTTCCACTTTCTCCTAGCAGACATACAACCCATTTTAACACGTATGAAATTCCATTAAAACAAACATCAAGAATAAGTTTGTTGGAGGGGAGGGGGGAGAGAATAAGAAAAAGAAAAGTGGGGAGGGGAGGAGGGAAGATGCATTTCGTTAAACATCTGCAGCCAGTGAGAAACATTGATTCAAGAACAGAATAGGAAAGAATAAAGTTGGTAGGATTATATGGGCAAAACGTATGTACCCAAATTGGTTACTTACGGCCAAATTTTGCTAGCCACGTAACTCCACCATACCCTGAGGACATCAGATTCTCTTCCAAAGATTCCCTTCTCCCTTTGGTATCGGTAGGTGTCCTCTGGGGAAAAGTATGTCATATGATATTTTGAACCAGTTCAGGAGGCCAGTTGGACTGCCCTGGGTCCAGATGGCCCTGTGCCTGTAAAGTCTGCAGCAAACTACCTACCGCTGCTCTGCCCTGGCCGCCAGAAACTCCGCTTTTATTGAAAAGGCTTGCTCCTCTGAGTTCTGCTCTCTGAAAGGACTCATTGCAGAATTCCTTGGGTCATGATACGTCAACCTCTAAGCCTGACTGTCTTTCGGATCTCACCCAGTGCTCCCTCAGTGCAATTTGCCTTCTGTCACTGAGATCTCCCCTCCCCATTTTGATAGAATTTTATTCATGAACCTGGTGCAAGTTTAGTTCTCAAAAAAAAATAAGGTAGTGCCTTATTCTGTCTGTAACTTCTAGATACAAATAGATACCAGGGGTTGTCACAAAGCAGATACAGCTAAATCTCAGCTCTAACACAGCTAGGTGAGTCACCTATTATACACATACATGCTATGGACTCCTTTCAACACCATCTGATGACATAGCCATTTCTCCCACTTACTGACCTTGGAGATAATTCTAATTCCCTAATCCCCAAAAACTGGACAGGGATTGCCTGGAGTATGTTGTGTTATCTTTTCTCTAGGGAACAATGATAAATAAAATAAAAGAGTAAGTGTGGAGTGTTTTTAACTCTAAAAAAAAAAAAAGTTTGACTACTGTTCCAGTAACAATATTGACATTTAACTTAGCCCAAGGAATGAAACAGAATTTCTGATCCAATTATCCATCAGATTTTTTTTTAATGTTCAGTATTCCCTTGCTCTCTGCTCTAATGCCTGCCCGCCCTCCTCAGCTCCAATCCAATTGTGTCAATGGCAAGTAGACAATACAATTCTACATAACTATTAACAATGGGTTTTAAAAATTAAAATGATGGTACATTGAAGGGATAGCTTGGTAGATAATCATTGCTAATATTATTAACAGCTATTTCTTAAACTGTTACTATGTTACCTGACTTGAAGCATTTACTGATGAAGACTACAGCCTTCAGTATGGACAACACCTGAATATGAAGAAAATGATAATCCTCACAACTGGAATGATAGCATCATGATAAATGTAGAAGAAACTGAAGTTGTCAATGATTTTATTCTACTTGGGTCAACAATCAACATCCATGAGAGCAGCAGTCAAGAATCAAACGATGCATTACACTGGGAAAACCTGCTGCAAAGACCTCTTCAAAGTTTTAAAAAGCAGAGATGTCACTTTGACTAAGGTGCATCTGACCCAAACCATGATCTTTTCAAATGCCTCACACACATGCAAGAGTTGGATAGTGAAAAGGGAACACAGAAGAACTGATGTATTCAAACTGTGGTGTTGGTGAAGAACGTTAACTATACCACGGACTGCCAAAAGAACAAACAAATCAGTATTTCAGAAGAAATACAACCAGAATATTCCTTAGAAATAAGAATGGTGAGACTTTGGGTCACTTACTTTGGGCACATCATCAGGAAAGACCAATCACTAGAAAAAGACAATGTTTGGTAAAGTGGAGAGCCAGTGAAAACAAGGGAAACCTTCAATAAGATGGATTGACACAGTAGCTGCAACAGTGAACTCAAACATACCAACAATCATGAAGATGGCACAGGATTGGGCAACATTTCGTCCTGCTATACATAGGGTCACTGTAAGTTGGAGCCAACTGGATAGCAACTACCAATAAATGCACTAAGTGCATTGCATATACTGCCTCACTTATCCTTTGCATCTATCTTATAAGGTAGGGTTTATTGAAACTTCTACTTCTAAAAAGAGGAAAGGAAAGCTCAGAGACGTTTGTGACTAACCCAGATTCACAAAGCTAAGTTCAAGGACTCCTAGGGACAAAGCAAGGGATGTACAAACTTGTCATATGTCTGGGTAGTTATGGCCATTGTGGGGACCTATGACTAAAAGGAGGATGGGCCATTCAGAAGGAAGTTAGCCTTCCCCACCTGTATATGAGCTCCTTGAGGCTGGGGCTGACCTTGTGTCATCCACGGAGCTTACCCAGGTAGTATGTATTGGGTAGGGTACCCAATTAAAAAGGCAGCACTGATCTTTTTCTAGAAGAGTTTAGACCCTTCCCAAGCAAAAATTTAAACTTGAATGGTTATTAAGAACTCATTAAAGCCCGCAGCCTTCCTAGGCTGACTAAATCACAGTCAGATTAATTCCCCACCATATCCCCTAGGAGCCCTGGTGGCGCAGTGGTTAAGCATTTGGCTGCTAACCGAAAGGTCAGCAGTTTGAATCCACCAGTCATTCTACTCCGTCCTATAGGGTGTCTATGAGATGGAATAGACTCAACGGCAACAGTATATCCCCTCATAATCATTTTCCAAACTAAATAAAATCATTCTGGAGAAGAAACCTCCATAAAATAAACCGTAGGATCTTAAGGTCACTTGAAATGTAGGTTATCAGCAAAGTTCCTGAAATCACTAAAACACCTTTCTAAAAATTACACGAGATCCATTAAGGTCTAAGCATCAGATTTAAAAGCCCAGAGTGCTAGTTGTAAATCTGACTGCTTCATCTTTTCTTCTCTATCTTTCAAACAGAATCATCTCTATTCTTTATCGTTGCCCTAACAGTCCATTCACAGGCAGGTTCCTGCATGTCTCAGATGCCCAGTATTCACCTTATGTCTCTGTTCTCTTCATTACAGTATCAGTAATGCCAGTTCACATTTGTATAATGCTTGACATTTTATAAACAGCTTTCACATTTATTACCACACTGTAGCCTCACATCATTTCTGTGAGTAAAGCAAATCAACTATTGATACTTTCATTTTAGAGCTAAGAAAATTGACACTCAGAAAGCTACAGAGATTTTCCCTAGAGCATACAGTCAGTGAGGAGATAAAAGAATCCAGATCTTAAGACTCCTGGTGCTGGTTCTTTTCCATTCATCACACTGCCACTCTTTCATTTTCAGTCCCATCTGCCTCTCTCTAGGCACCCTCACTTGACTTCCAGCCAAGTTCAAATAATGTCCATAAAAGTAAATTCCCTTGCTTCCAGGCTACCTAACAGAGTTTCCAAGGAAATAGGGCCTCATTACTCCCTCTTTCCTCCTAGAAAAATGATAAGCCCATTGGATAAGTGGCTCTTTGGACTACATTACCTTTGGAATAATTGAGTTGGGATCTATTTGATGGCAACTAACAACAACAGCAACCTGACTTCCAGCCAGAATTCTCCAACAATAGCAGAGAAAATAAAAGTCCAAAAAATAAAATCTAGATTTATGGCATGGATTTGCTTCCCTTAACCTGTTTTGAGGATAGATGTTTGCAAACCAATTGAAAAATAAAGAAATTTTGTAAAAAATGTATTTAATCTATAGTTGAATTTCATTTAAATGGCATTTGTAATTGGCTCATTTTTCAAATTCTGCTATCTCCACAGGGGTATGTAAAAGTACATTATCATCATTTGCATAACCGCAGCCTAAGTTAGCACTGATATACATCCCACAGATCAGGGGACAAGTCACTTAAGGACAGTGGCTATCACATTTCCATTAAATACAATTAAACAGATCCCCAAATAAACTGGTTCCCACTCAGAAGATTTTGCTAATAGAGCATATGGCAAGTTCTTTAAATTAATTAGCACTGACTGAGCACCTATATTATGTTCAGCATTGTGGAAGATTTAGAAAAGCATAAGGTATGTTCTAAGATAGTCAAAGAAGGGTATCATAGGATATGGGGGTATGGTCAAAGTATATAATAATATCTATTACCTGTCAATTACTGCATGCCAAATATATGCTAAATATTTTAAGTATCTTATTTAATCCCCATAACAAGTCAGTGAGGCAGCTACTATCATTATTCCTATTTTACAGAAAATAAAACTGAGGAACAGAGAAGTAATTTACTTAATAAAGGTCACACAGCTAAGAAGTGGAAGAGCCAAGATTAAAAACCAAAAACCTGATTCTCCAGCTTGTACTCTTAGCCTATTTGCTGTGGTTGGGGAAGGCTTCACGAGAGGCTGGGTTTTTTCTCAGGCCCTAAAGATTAGGTAGGGTTCAGTTAGAAAAAGTAGAAAGAATGAGGATATGTAGTCATATTACAGCTTGACGAGCAACATAAACAAGGGCGCAGGGGCAAGAATTTGTATTTGACACATGAGAATCCCTGAAGAAAATGAATAGCAGGAAATAAGATTGGCTATGCTGGGAGAGACCCTTAATAGAATACCTTAGAAACAACCCAGGCAGAATTTAGAGACTTGAGCCCTTAGAAACAGAAATGTAGACTCTTATGCAGGAAAGTAACAATGAAAAGGCATTGTGGTATACCAGCAGCATATTCAGGAACAGTGGGGAGGAGGAACGCTTGAGGAAAGAAAACCCATTAGTGGCTTATTATGAAATTCCCAACAGGCCTCAGTGCTCCTTACAGTACAAACAACCAACCAGTTGCTGTGGAGTCCATTCCAGTTCATGGCGATCTCACGAGTGTCAGAGTACAACTGCAGTCTGTAGGGTTTGCATAGCTGTGACCTTTCAGAAGCAGGTCACCAGGTCCTTCTTCTAGAGTGCCTTTCAGTTAGTGGCCCAGCACTTAACCATTTGCACCACCCAGAAACTCTTTTATTCACAGTAGGTACTCAATAAATGTTTGTCAGAGCAGTGAATGAGGTCTAGTCAGGAAGAAAAGAAAATTGTACATTCAAGAAAGGATCTACAGGAGCTGCTGACAGATAATCTATGAGGGGAAAGAAGGGAAAGAAAGCAAAGATGGCACCAAAGTGCTACTTGAGGTGAAGAGAAGGCAGGAGGTGGTTTTGGCCAACCAGAGGTGGAAAAGAGAAGTGAGTTTCAGGTGTGTACAGGGAAGTTCAGGAGTCCTCCATTTTGGTTTTGAAAAAGTAACACTGTTAATATAGGTATTTGGAGAGAGAATACATTTTTGACTCTCAAAGTAGAAAGGATAATGTTTACGCATCATAAAATTTAGATAAATAAAAGCTGTCACTTTACTTATGGGTCACCTCAATAGACAACTCTAAGTAGGTAGAACTTTCCCAATGTAAATGTCACTGCTAGGCTTACTGTATTTTATCAAAGACTTGCAAAGTAAAGAAATTCATAACATGCAAGAATGCCATTATCAATTGAAAAGGACTAAGCAAAAGGAAATAAAGAGTGCAGCTCCTACCTCTTCTCCCTACGACATGAAGTCAAGCACTGGCCATTTGACAGATATAAAACACCAGCCTTATCAAAATAGAAAAAGAAAAAAATCATGTAACAGTTTCTCAGCAAGAAGCCATTAGACACAGGTAATCATAATGGGAGCGAATATTCCCACAAATGAAATGCACGCATTTAGGACCACATGCAGGGTTTAAAAGCAGCTAACACAAAAGGTAAGTAGAGTGGCCCCTGTTTATACAAAGGCTCAGATGTGATAGAGCAATCCAATTGGCCTTCCGAACATACTGAATTCTAAATTTACAAGACAAATCCTGTACCCATTAGCTTAAAATTCAAATGACCCTCATAGAAAGCCCAGCTGTGGCAATAGAAGCTATTATTCTCAAAGTAAACTTCTCCCTTATGATCATCTACCAACATCCAATCACGGAAGCCATAGCCGTACTTGTCCAAGTTATTTGCTTTCAAAACATCCTGACCACATGGTTCATTCTCTAGATGCTTGAAGCCGATCAGAATAACCACCTGGATGACAGCATACAAGGTTCATTTAAACAGGCAAAGAAGCTTAACTGTTCATTTTAATGGACAAAATCAAATTCTTTAACTGGCAGATTAGAGAGAGTGAAAAAAAAAACCGAATGTTTAATTTCCTTAAAGAGCGCAGGGATGGGGTCAACTAAAACGTGAAACTATGAAGATCCATAAGATATAGCCCTGGAAGTCAATCTAATTAGTGACTCACATTTGTCATTAGTGGATGCTAAGGTCCCTGAGTGGCATGAACAGTTTGCATTTGACTACTAACCTAAAGGTTGGTGGTTTGAATCCACCCAGTGGCACCATGGAAGAAAGGTTCAGCAATCTGCTTCTGCAAAGATTATAGCCAAGAAAACCCTATGGAGCAGTTCTACCCTGCCACACATGGGAT
Source organism: Loxodonta africana (assembly GCF_030014295.1). Classification (NCBI taxonomy): domain Eukaryota; kingdom Metazoa; phylum Chordata; class Mammalia; order Proboscidea; family Elephantidae; genus Loxodonta; species Loxodonta africana. Next base: position 71,773,894 of record NC_087346.1, on the reverse strand, counting down.
AGCCATGAGTCGGAATTGACTTGACCACAACAGATAGTAATAATGGTAAGAGTGAAATATATTGAAATTCTGGTACATTATTCAAAATAAAAAACCATGTCATAAAATATGGGCAGGTAACACACCAAATCTTTTGCCTAAGCGCTCCCCAATTTAGAGTCAAGATTTTTGTCAAAAATTGGTATGTTGGTTGTTTGGAACCTAAAAACATTTTCTCCTAAAAAATAATGTTATGCATGTTGACTGGCTTCCCAAGAGAGCCCACAAGGATCTCCTAAATGTTTATAATGTATAGTATAATAACGTGTAAGTAATGGGGTAACAGAAATTGTTCTGTAAAAATAGATTCTCGTTCTGCTGTATAGCAGGGCTTTTCAAATTGTGGTCACAATCCATGAAATCAATTTAGTGGGTCTTTACTGGTTTATTTTTTTAATGGAACGGAAGAAATGGAATGGAAAGAATAGAATTGCAGAGATCAGAGCACATCCCGTGTCATAAGGAAAAGTATTATTCTTGAAACTTAGTTTCAGTTTTATAGGTACAAATACCTAAGTGTACTCAGGATTGCAATGCAAAATATATTTCTTACTGTGGTTCACAGTCAAAACAATTTGAAAGCCACTGTGTCTTAGCAAGGCTTCCATGGGGCACCTTGCACAAAGCTGGTGCTTAATAAACATTTGTTGAATGAATGGTTGAATACACTGGTGAACACATAAAGAATGAATAAAGACAGTGCCAGCTATATACCTCTCTCAGTTGCAGCCCTGACACTTGCAGTGGGAAGCTTGCTCATGCCACCATTTCCAGACAAGTCAGGCCTTGAGTAAAGTGTGCCCAGCCGCAATTCCCCACGAGTGGTTCCCTAGGCCTGAGGCAGAGTCTCTAGCAGAGTAGGGGCTATAAGGAAGGAAGGAAAGGGGCAAGGGTTCCACAGGTGAGCCAGATTGAACTCTAGGAGCTGAGTTCTAGAGGGATAAAGCTGGGGGGTGGGGCGGGGAGGTAGGGTTCTCAGATTTAGCGAATAAATAGAGGATGTATTTACAAGACGCCGAGTTGGATTTGAATTAAACAACCAATAATTTAAGGACAAGGAAAATCATGAAACTTCAGGGTTGGAAGGTCAATTTAATCCATTAGGCATTTATTTGATGCAAAGCTATGTGTAAAATACGGTACTAGGTGCTGTGGAAGGAAAAAAAAAAAAACGTTGTTCCTGACATTGAAGAGTTCAGAGACAAAGGCAGCAACATCAACAATGAACACGTATTGAGCACTATTCTAAACACTGTATGGGCATTAGCTCATTTAATCCTCACCATCCTACATTAGGAGCCCTCGTGGTGCAGTGGTTAAGAGCTTGACTGCTAACCAAAAGGTTGGCAGTTCAATCCATCAGGTGCTCCTTGGAAACCCTATGGAGCAGTTCTACTCTGTCCTATAGAGTTGCTATGGGTTGGAATCAACTCAATGGCAACAGGTTTGGTTTTTTTGGTTTACCCTGCACTATGCACTGTCATTATCCCCACCGAAGATATAGAACTGAGGAGTTGCAGAGGAGTTAAAAGAAAATACTGTCCCAAGGTCTCATAAAAAAAAAAAAGAATACAAATAATATCCCATGGACCTGTTATAGAGGGCTGGATATTGCCCACGGGAGGTGAATCTGGAGGTAAGATTAAGGTGAACCTTGAAGGAAGGGAAAATCTTCAGCAAGCACGTATTAGGGAAGAATATTCCAGGCAGAGGAACAGCTTGGAGGTGAGAGGATATGTTCAAGAAATGGGCACCTTTAAGCAGACTAAAGTTACTGGAATGCTAGGAATATAGAAAGAGAAAGGCATGAAAATTAGAGAGTGACCAACCTGTGGAGGGGGTCTGCATACCAAGCTGAATCTGCACGCAGTGGTAAACAACGAATGAATGTGTAGCAAGCAAAAGGGCACCATGTTGAGTTGGGCTCTTAGATGACTTGGGCAGTAGTCCATAAAATGGAGTAGATAAGACACAGATCAGAGGCCAGGAATCCATTTTAGTAGATGCAGATAGCTGGCAAAACACTGTGGAGTCAGAGTCCAGGATTTACATCCCAATCACACCCTTAGTAAATCAATTGGGCAACTTATGTAATCACTCGGAGCCTTGGTTTCCTCATTTTAAAACAGAGATGACAATTCTACCTACCTCATAGGGTTATTGGTGGATAAAACAAGACAACACATAGGAAATACTCGCTAATTGGAAGCTATCTGTAAAAGGTCATGGCAACTGAACTTGAAACTCTTCCTTAACCCCTACAAATTCAATCAATATTTGACTGAGCATATCCAAGGATATGACATCCTAAGGCAGTGATAGAATGGGGGTTTATCTTTCCTTCTAACAAAGCAAAAGAGTATAGCTAGGAATGAAGTTTGGGCAGAAAAAAAATGAAACAAAACAAAAACATAAGTATGGACTAACTGTAACTGGGGGAGATGGGTGAACTTTGAGATAAAACAGACTTGGGTTTGAATGCTTACTCTAGCATACACTTCGTGACCTTAGCAAATTAAACTCTCATTATTTTTATTTTCTCATTTGTAAAACATGGTTGTTAACACTTATGTTGTTGCTGTTGCTGGGTGCTGTTGAGTTGATTCCAACTCACAGCTACCCCGTGTGACAGAGTAGACCAGATATATTGTTGTATGCCACTGAATAGGTTCTGACACATATGAGATGAGAACCACCTATAGAATGATGCTATTGGGAGGACAGCTGAGATCACGTATATTATGGCTTTTGAACAATGTCTGCCACAGAGTAGGCAAAAATGATAGCTATTATTATGTATAAATTAAAATGAAGCTATTGTGGCAGTTAGGCAGGGATATTAGTGGAGAGAAAACAGGATATGGAAATATAGAGCGTGTACATCAAGTATGGCAAATTCTAGAGACTACATCCATGAATAAAACCAAAACCAAATCCGTTCCTGTCAAGTCAATTCCGTTCATGGTGACCCTATAGGACAGAGTAGAAGTGCACTGTAGGGTTTCCAAGGAGCACCTGGTAGATTCGAACTGCTTACCTTTTGATTAACAGCTATAGCTCTTAACCACTACACCACCAGAGTTTGTATAATGGCATGGAATTGGACATCTCTTTTCTATAGAGCCAGATAGGTTTCACCCAACAGATACGGCTCCTTAAAGGTCCCCCATCAGGTTCAATGATGAAGAATGACAGGGGTTAAAAATGCAAATTTGTGGACTGGAGAAAGAGAGGCAGAGAAGGATAAAAAGCAATACCCCCAGACTATATTATCCTTCTACTTCCTGTCCTGGAACTCCAACCTCATCACCCACTATCACTAAGGCATGATGCAAAACAAGATGGGGCTGGGGTAACAGGTGTGTTCATAATATGTCAGAGCTAAAAGGGACAAGAAATGGATCCCGGGGCCAGATACCCATCCATCCAAGTATACAAGAAAAATGTAAGTAAGACCTGCTTGTTCTAAGACCACCTACCTGTGTATTTATAATGTCCTACCTTTTTAGCCATCAGAATACATATCAAGTCCACTTCTTCCTGTAGGAGCTCTGTCTGGGTGAGGCACAAACCTGATTCTTAAAAATCTAGCCCAATGCTCAGGACAGTAGCCTGGCTCTGAGGGTAAACCTTTGCTTTCATCTTGACATTTTTAAATTGTCTCTCAAAGACTTGGTCTGTAAACTTAAATACTTTACTAAGAAGAAGTAAAAGCAAAAGGTTACAAAATGATCATTCAGACATTCTGTGATTCATATGCTCGTCATTTGTCCTTTGCCTCTGAGGAGGACGCAGTAGGGCAGGCACTGGAGTTGTTTTTCGATCACAGTGTCTTTTTGCCCCTGTACTCTCCATAACTTGCCACCCACTGTCCCTGCAAATACATGGGAAATCCTGCTGGGAAATGATTCCTGAAGTAGAATCTCTTCTGTGAAAAACCTAATTAGCCCATGTAGGAAGAAACTATACTCTTGGCCACATTCTAGCCAGAAAGAAACCAAAGGCCATTCATTATGAAAACACCCATCCCTTCTTCAGACCTCTCAGGAATGAAAGGTAATCTCCAAAGTTAGAATTAGAACATTTGGTGAAAATGAAAAGCAGCCTAAAATTTTCTCAAGTGCTCTAGCACTTTCACTTTTAGGAATGAATATTTAGAAAGGTTTAAGAATATCTTTCTTACACATTTCTCCCCCTCCCAGATGTAAAGAGCTCCAGGACTGCCTCTCTATTTATGAATAAGAGTGTGTTCAAAGGTCTATCACCAATCCTGAGATGCAAGCATCCCCAAGCACATTCCTTACTCAGTTATTCATCCCTTTGGACTGATTTTCCCCATAAGCAGGAGAAGGAGTGTCGCTTAACTTCTACAGCAGCAACAACTGAAAGTGAGAACTGGGTGCAGTGTTTTAGGCTGATCCAGTGATGGGATGCTGCAGTGCTCCCACCTGTAGGTGGGTGGACCATCATGCAAAGCAAGATATAAGGAGTTGCCCAAGACCAAGGGAATCATCTTTCCCTGGAGCTCTTCAAAGACAAAATAGCCACTCATTTTGTAAATTGTCTAAATAAGTCTTGAAGCACCCTTCTCCCCCAAAAAATCCAGAGCCAATCATTCTAAGAAATCAAGGGTGGGGTATCAACTGGTTGGAGGAAAAAACAGGCAGAAATATACAAGGAAAGGGCAGTACATACAACCAAAATCACTTGGCATGGATTTTGGTAATTTAAGAAGAAAAATTCAAGTCCAAATGAAGAGGAAGCCAAAGAAAAAAGCAAATTTAAAGGAGTGTCTCAGGTCTCCAGAATGACCCCCCAAATGATGCCTAGCATTTACTTCACAGAGAAGCAAATGGGCAGTGATATTGCATGCCGGGGAGACAGCTAATTTTAGCTACAGACCTTGGAAACTTCACTTTTTGGGCCTTTTCTTAATTTTTTAAACCATAAGCTACCAACTGTTTTTTCAGGCTGGCTTTTCCCAGTCCTCTGTTGTTTTGTTTTCCAGTATGCTATGCTCCTCCTCATTGCCTTCTATTAGGATCTCCCTGCTCAAAAAACGATTTGTCACCCAGCAACAGGTTGGACAATTTGAGCTCCAAATTCAAAAGAACATGGTGACATACCCTCAGAAGGAAAGAACACCTACAGTTGCCAAAGGTGAGAAGAGAGCCACCTGCAGCTTGTGAGAAGTAGCCTGAAGAGCTGCCTGGCTGAAGGACAAGTTCTGCTTCTCTCTGGCCAGTCAGGAAACTGCAGGCAGGGAGGGCTGAGGTGGCTTCTGGAGTAGCCCTGAAGCTGTCAGGCCCCTGTGACTGAGGAATGAGGAGTGCAGTGCAGACACACTGCAGCACTGGTTACCTGGCCACAGCCATGGTCCTCTGGTTCAGGCCTACTTGTCTGGCAGTCTGCTGGGGGAGATGGGGAGGAGATAGAGACAAAGCACACTCTCCATTTTGACTGTAGAGGGCAAGGGGACTGCGAACTGTGTGAAGCTCTCCCTGCTGAGTGCCAATATAGGTTTCATATAAAACAGTTGATGTGCCACTCCCCACAGGAGGACAAGCAATCCAGCCTTCTCATCACAGAGATGCTTACAGCAGCATCACCACCACATCACGCAGGTGTGAGCAATTAGATGTACCTGCCTTCAGAATTGTTATTTATTCACCTGATCTGGCAAATTCCATTTTAACCCTTTTCATCCCCAGTGTATCTCGCTCACAAGAAGTGAGTTCACTTACGGAGTCTGTGGTATGCTGGAGGTTGGGGAGGGGGAGGAGTAGTTGGAGGACGTAACAAGGTAGAAACCTACTACCCTAAAGACTTTCCTGTTATTTTTCAGATTAAAAACATATATATGCAAGAGAAAAAAAGGAGGCATCAAAGAGGGGCTAAAGGGGACTGCTCATTTTCAAAGACATTCCTGGCATTGTAGGAGAAGAGTAACTTGAATAACTCCAGATTGAAAGAAAACATGCTCACCTGTCAATTAAGGAAGAAAAAATAAAGATTACTGAGGTCCAAGGAGGCAAGAATTCAGGCTCCCTGCCTCCGGTCTCCTCCTCCTCATCCTCACCCTGCCCCACACCAGACGTCCAGGTAAAAACCAGGCAAGTGAGATTACACACTTGTCAACTCCCAGGGACCCCAGGGTCCGGGTCAGGGATCAGGGATCGGCCGCCCCCGCAGACAGCGGTCCCTGCGAAGACACACCCTTCACCTACCTCAAACATGGGAGAGGCGCCCTTGCTCGGCAATGTGCAGCCCAGGAGCTCGGCGAGAAACTTTGCCATATACAAGCAGTGAGGCAGGGTCTCTCCCGCAGCGATGGTTCGATCCTTTCCCTGCGCAGGAGCCCAAGGGGAGAGGTCTTGTGCGAAGCTCACCCGCCAGCTCTAGCTGTCACTAGGGGGCTAACCCCCGGCTGGGGGATGCGGGACCGGCAGGGCGAGCGCGCCTCTGGCCGACCCCGCAGCCTAGGGCGCGCGAGGGGCGCGCGTTCCCGTCCACGGACCGAGACTCTCGCGCTGCGGGAGCTGGGCGCGCTGCTGTCTGTGCTAGCCTTTCCAGCTGAATGTCACTATACCATAGTAAGGGAAGGGCCCCGCCGAGGGGGTGGCGGGAGGGCCAACCACGCCGCAGGACAGGCGGCCGTACACGGGCAAGGACAGCCGGCGGGCAAAGCGCGGTGGCGCAGGGACTGGCCTGGCCCACCCCTTGGCATGGATACTCGAGCGACACCGCTCGGCTGGAGCAGATGCCTTAAGCCCCAAGGGAGAGCAGAAAGAGGGAATGGAGAAGGGTCTGTTTATGAGAGCCGGCCAGAATGACCCACTTCCCTAGTTTTCCCCACCTAAGCGCCAGTGGAGGGGGAAAAGGCGATAGCCTCGACCCGATGACTGACCCGGGCCAGTTACTGCTACCAGGAGCCATCTGCCCAGAGGGGCTTCCCCACCGGCCTGTGCCAGCCCCACCCTGCCCTTCGTCAAAGGGAAATGCCTCCAGAAGACTCTCCCATTGTCACATTAACCCCTATTATTGAATGGGGCAAGTAAGCCCCAGAAGAAGAAAGGTGACTTTGTAGGTGGAGCTGGGCCAGATATGCTCCTTAATCACACCTCCTTCCCTGGCCGAGGATGGGCAGGGCCAGGAGACTAATTACATACAAGCGTGGCCCTGTTTTTCTTTCCAAATTGATGGGCCGCCCCTTTATAAGGAAGACACTTTTAGGACACAAGGCCTGTATTATATATTTATGTCGCATCCCCATAGCTAGTTGTAAGGAGCCCTGGTGACACAGTGGTTAAAGCGCTCAGCTGCTAATTCAAAGGTCAGTGTTGGAATCCACCAGTGCTCCAAGGGAGAAAGATGTGGCAGTCTGCTGCCACAAAAATTTACAGCCTTGGAAACCCTATGGGACAGTTCTACTCTGTTGACCTTGGTCGCTATGAGTAGGAATGGACTCCACAGTAATGGGTTTGGATTTGGACATAGCTAGCTGCAGATCTCAAACTTTAGTATGCATAAGAATGACCTTCAGAGCTTGGTTAAAATGAGAAGTCCTGGACTCCAACCCCCTTGCTTCTGATTCCAGTGGTACGGAGGGTGTGCTTTGACAGGCATTGCCCTAAGTGTCATACGCAGAGGTCAGTACACACAAACACTATGGAAGCACTAGATTTGGGAATAGACAGGAACCCTAGAGAAAATTTTGTCAAATCACCTAAATTTATGCGCAAGGAAACAAAATTCAAAATGCTTTAATTACTTCACTATTCACACTGTATTAGTGACCCTCCAGGCATATAGTAGGCACTCTATAAATGCTTGTTTGATGAATGACTAGAAAATGGATGGCGATGAATAGCTGGGTCCAGATTTCCTGGTTTTCATCCCAGAATTCTAGCCAGTGCGACAGACTTACTATGAATTTAGGGAATAAGGCATGAGGGGGTGGGTCTTAAAAATTACTTGGAATGTATCAGCTCAGTGCCTCTTAAACTTTTTAAATTATCTTTCACTGCAGAGTGACTAAAGTTTCCTTGAAATCTCCCTTTTTATCTTTTGCATTCTAGCCTATGAAATATTCAGATTTGTTATAATATAAAAATGCCCCCCCCATGAGAAAAACTAATGCTTCAAGTATGCTATCTTTATCCTGTGGTTTTTAGAATCCCTGTCACACCACCAGATAACCTTCCGCAACAAAAACGAGAAGCGTAGCAGGTAGGTGTCTCCTGGGCTACACTAAAAAGAGAAGGGAAACTAATACGTAATGAGAACCTACAAATGTCCCAGGCACTGTGTCCCTAAGGGCATAGGCTCTTCAGCCAGACTACCTCAGTTCAAATCCCAGTTTTGATACTAATAGCTGTGAAACTTTAGGCAAGTAACTTCACTTCTCTGTTCTTTAGTTTCCTCATCTGTAAAATGGGCATAATAATAAAGGTACCTACACCATACAGTTTGTATTAGTTTTTTATTGTGTTTGTAAGAAAGTAAAACAACACCCACGTATTAACTCACAGCTCTGTAAGTCAGCAGTCCAGGTGTGTGTGACTGGGTTCTCTGTTTAGGGTTTTACACTGCTGAAACTAATGTGCTGGCCAGGCTGCCTCCGTTAGCTGGAGGCTCTGAGAACAATCAGCTTCCAGACTCATTCAGGTTGTCGTTAGAATCCGATTCTTCTCAGCTGTGGATCTGGAGTCCCTGTTTCCTTGCTGCGGTCAGCTGGGAGCTGGGGCTTGCTGTCTGCTTCTAGAGGCCACCCAGGATCCTCCTCATAAGACCCCATCCATGTTCACAGCAGCCGCCACCATGTGTTGAGTCCTTCTCATGCTTCAAATCTATCTGATTTCCATGTCCATAGGGACAAATGAGCATCTTTTTTACTGACCCAGTAACCACAGTGGTTAAGAGAGCAGGACTGGAATCAGAAGTCCTGGGTTTGAAACTGACTTTGTCAATTACCAGCTGGGTGATTTTGGACACCTCACTTCTCTAAGCCTCAGTTACCTCATCTGGGAATGGAATAATGATAATAACTGCCTCATCGGAATATGGCAAGAATTTATTTAATACTATCAGACTCATTTATTGGTATAATTATTATACTAATATATAGTAATATAATTATTACATGTCTACTAATAAAGAATTTATATGAGTGTTTTGTCCATAGTAACATAGTAATAAATAACCCTATTAAAAACAACCTATTAGGAGGTTTATAATTAATGATGCATCCTCAGCTCCTAGCCCAGAACCCAGCACATGGAACTCAATGTAAACTCACTGAATAGGTGGATAATAGACAGACAAATGGACAAGAATACTTGTGTAGCATTATAAAGCCAAAATTCATAGAGCATCTAAAGTCCAACAACGGGATATTGGTTTGATATATTATGTTTCATCAATACAGTCAGTAACAAGTATATTTTAAAATAATCTTTAGAAAATGTTCTTATATAATGTTGGTGGGGGACAGCATGGAGTACATTAGTATATCCTAACTTTGTAAAAAGGTTGTGTGCACACGAATACATGGGGGGAAATGTAAGAAACTATACCAGAAAGGCCATGGTCACTGTCTCGGGGGATGGGGTTGTGGATCATTTTTCTTTTCTTCTTTATACACCTCTGAATTTTCTGGTTTCTCTGCAGGTAACCTGAGCCCAATACCAATCCTAATACTTCTTTTAAAAGATTCCATAATTAAGAACTGGGACATTTAAAAAAAGATCTTATCCCTTTAATAAAACATTTAGAATGGACCAGTTAACACGTAAGTCTACTGCACTAATACTTCCTTAAGGAATCTCTGATGTTTGAGTAACAGGCTCCACTAAACATCATCCAAAGTTTGGTTTTAAAAACACTCACCTTTACTATAAGAGCCAACAGTCTAGTTGTCAACAATAGCCATGATTCTGGTGATGACAAAGACATAGGAGGCAAATATAGTTTATTTTTAAAACTTACCTATTTTGTCATCTTGCTTAGTTTAGAAGCAAATGTAGAAGTTGAAGAATAAAGCTCTGAAAATTATCATGTGCCCAGAATGAGTAATACTTTATACCTGCCAAGCTGTAAAGAATAGCACTTCCATTAACCCTACTTCCTTTGTGGCTCTCGGAGGGAGTGCGGGTGTTGCAGTTACCGTAAACTCTGTACTTCAGTGTGGTCAGAAAATAGAGCAGTCTGATTAATCAACTATTGCGACTAATTATCGTCTCTGCGACACATGAATTACCACTTTTCAGAAAATTAGGCTGTCATAAATTGCAATTAACACTACAACTCTACTGAAGGTTTTATAATTCTTTGACGATTCAGAAGGCACTTCAGTGTCTCTCGGGGTGTCAGGTACATCAACATAAAAATCGTTTATCCCAGTAGGACGGATGAAGGGAGATGCTGGTTAATAGGAATTTTCAGTTGAGAGAAATGCAAGCAAGCCAGGTTTTACTATGTTTACAAGGCTGAATGAATGCCTATTGAGCTCTTTAAGCACCTCCTGAGAAAGGCGCTCTATTTGTCTGAGATGTTATAATTATGATTCTACAGGAATACAATGGCAACGTTCTATTTTACAACAAAGAAAATTAGATTACAAGTTATCCTACAACCCTCCCTCCTCCCAGCTAAGATCACAGACCGTATAGAGTTACAGTGGTGCCAATTACAGCATCTTTTTATGTACTGTATGTCTTTGGCTTTTGATGATCTGAATGGATTTCATACCAAATAGCAGTTACTGGCAGCAATCAAAACAATTTTGGGAAAAATAGCTCAATCTTCTGTGTTCAAGCAATGCAATTGATTTAAAAGTAGTATTTGCCTCACTTCTTTTTTGATACAATAAATAAGTCTGTACCTTCTGTTTGGGCTACCATTCTGCCTTACCAAGAAGATGGGTGTGAAATCCTAATACATACTAGGCTTTTTCTATCACTGGTTGCTGGAAGCCAAATTTCCATCAAAAAGTGAGTGTTAAGAAGATCATTTAGTCTAATCCCCCCCCCCACAACCACGTGCCCCACTTTAGAGATGAAGAATCAGAGGGACAGAGAGGTTAAGTGTTTTGCCCAAGTTTACACAGTTAGTGTGATGGTGCAGGGGACAGCAGTGGGTCAGTGGTAGAATTCTCTCCTGCCATGCAGGAGACCGAGTTTAATTCCTGGCCAACGTACCTAATGCACAGCCACCACCCATCTGTCAGTAGTGGCTTGTGTGTTGCTTGTGCGTTTCAGCAAATCTTCCAGATTAAGACAGACTAGGAAGAAAGCATCATCATCAGGAAGAAAGACTTGGTGATCTACTTCCAAAAAAAAAGCAGCCACTGAAAACTCTGCGCATCACAATAGCCTGATCATGCAGGACCACCATGAGTCGGGGGCCATGACTCCATGGCAGCTGATAACAACAGAGCTAGGGTCAAATTCCTGATAGTTGTTTACGCTCTTCCCACTAAGTCACTGCCTCAGTGTCCACTGTGAGAAATGCTACACTCTTCCCTAATTATACCAGAGCTAAGATTTTGCCCAAACGATAATACTTTTCTTTGAGCTAGGTTTAAATAGAAGATGGAAAGGAGGGAGGGAAAGAGGGAGAGAGAGAAGAGAAGAAGAACCCAGCTTCATGTCCTTGAGGTACCTCTCCCACAATCACAGCCAAGCTTACTCACCCAATGCAGGAATTTGGAGTTTGAATCCTGGCACAATGAAAAGCTATGACGGGCCTCCCTGAAACAATCTTTACAGGATATCTTGAAGCTGATGGCCAGAGACTCTTTAGTGAGCAAAGGGATACACCATGTCCTGGATGGGCAGGAGACATGCTGCAAATTGGGAAAGATTCAAGGTTCAGGACAACATAATTGGATGAGGGTCACCACAAAGGGAAGAACTTAAGTCATTCCGTGTGATGCCAATCATCTTCCAACCCATCCCTGAGGGGAATTTGCATTATGTCTCACAAGAGAGGCACAACCCGGAGAAATTCAATCAGTAAGAAGAAAAATTGCAATATTGTGTAATAAGAGACTGAAAGGATAAGGCTCACCCAGTTTGGGCTTGTGCTTGTAGGAAAGAGGGTTTCAGCAGAATGGTGGGAGGGGGACTGACACTACATGACATTAGCAAAACCCATGGTGGCATCAAGGCTATGCCACACCCTTATCAGCCCATGTCTGTGAGCCCTGGTGGCACAGTGGTTAAGAGTTCAGCTGCTAACCAAAAGGGTGGTAGTTTGAATCCACCAGACACTCCTTGGAAACCCTATGGGTCAGTTCTATTCTGTCCTACAGGGTCTCTATGAGTCGGAATTGACTCAACAGCAACTGGTTTGGTTTTGGTTTGTGCCCTCAAACCTACACAAGAGTATTGCAAGTTTACTTTCCAGTAATCACTCCCCGCCCAAGTCTTGCTTGCCAAGTAATGCTAGAAGATTTCCAATGATGTTCTCACCCAACTTTTGTTTAAAGAGCTTTCTAAAGTCTGCTGCCAAATTTCTCTAATTTAAGTGAGATTTTAAGAACCTCATTTGAGTAGCTTAATATATTTTTATCTCTTTCAGAGCTTGAGATCCCCCTTCCTCAATTACCTTCAAGAAATGACACAAGGGTTCTAGGTCAAAGTCCTACCACACGATTAATATTAGTCCTACAATGAGAATAGCTACTATGTGTCCATGCTGGCCTCTTATGTACCCAAAGACATATCAACAGTTATAAGTTTTCCCTCAAAGCAAGAAAATAATAAAAGTTCCATTCCTCATGAAAACAGCACTCCGATTCCGCTTGAGAATATTTGTGGGATGTCCATGATCTAACTTGCACCCATCCTGAAAGTCACCTCATGGGTGCCTCACAAGATTTCCAGGCCTTTGCTTCTTTTCAGGACACAGTTCAGTAGGGGATACACGGACATCAGGAAAGGAGAAACCACTTATTTAAATATGCCAGAGGCAACAAAAAGAAAAAGAAAGTAAATGTAAATGTAGAAAGGGTAGCCCTATTAGCTAGCCCTAAAAGACTAGGAAAATACAAATGATCAAAACTAAAAGGATTTGGAAAAAAGGAAAAGAAAAAAAAGGGGGGGAACAGGCTCTTTGTGTTTGATTCAGAAAACATATATTATGCTCACACTGAGAGCTGGCGGGCAGATGGCTGAAGCTCATACAAGGAATATTAAATCTGTTTGGAACCCTCTTGCCCTCCTGATAACAACACTGCACATGCCTAGAGGGCAAGACAATGAGCACACAAATGCCTACAAATCACTCAGACGCTGTCATTAACAGGAAATCCTCACTATCCCTGAGCACAGTGAGCTTGAATGCCTTTCCCCAGCCCCTCACAGCAGGTCAGACAGAGGGTTAGAAGACAATGCCGTCTGGCATACACACAGCTCATCTCTTTGTATTCAGACTGGTTTATTCCATAATAGCCAGATATGAAATGCAATGCCACAGAAAAAGCATCTAGCATAGACCTGGCTCACGGGGCTCGATGGGTTTTGCAATCTCTTCCCAGTAACAAGAACAGATAATTAGAGTGAGAAATGAAGAGTCAACAAACTTTTATCTTGCCCAGTTTTCCTTCATGTTCTGTATTTTCCAATGGCCAATCGTTCAACAAAACAGGGAAGATTGCACATATTCCATTGATTGTACCTGAGCGTAGCAAAGCATGAAACAGAGAAAGTCATTCCATAGTAATAGAAAACTCTGTATTACCTTGTATAACCGGAACATCTAAGTCTTGTTGTTGTTAGGTGCCGTCAAGTCGGTCCCGACTCATAGCAACCCTATGCACAACAGAACGAAACACTGCTCCATCCTGCGCCATCCTCATGATTGTTGCTATGCTTGAACCCATTGTTGCAGCCACTGTGTCAACCCATCTCATTGAGGGTCTTCCTCTTTTTCACTGACCCTCTACTTTACCAAGCATGATGTCCTTCTCCAAGGACTGATCCCTCCTGATAACGTGTTCAAAGGATGTGAGATGTAGTCTCGCCATCCTTGCTTCTAAAGACCATTCTCGTTGTGCTTCCTCCAAGACAGATTTGTTTGTTCTTTTGGCAGTCCATGGTATATTCAATATTCTTTGCCAACACCACAATTTAAAGGCATCAATTCTTCTTTGGTCTTCCTTATTCATTATCCAGCTTTCACATGCATATGAGGCAACTGAAAACACCATGGCTTGAGTCTGACCTGAATCAGACGCACCTCAGTCCTTGAGGTGACATCCTTGCTTTTCAGCAATTTAAAGAGATCTTTTGCAGCCAGTTTGCCCAATGCAATGCATCTTTTGATTTCTTGACTGCTGCTTCCATGGGCGTTGATTGTGGATCCAAATAAAATGATATCCTCAACAACCTCAATCTTTTCTGTTTGTCATAATGTTGCTTATTGGCCCAGCTGTGATGATTTTTGCTTTCTTTATGTTGAGGTGCAATCCATATTGAAGGCTGTGGTCTTTGATCTTCATTAGTAAGTCCTCCAAGTCCTTTTCACTTTCAGCAAGCAAGGTTGTGTCATCTGCATAACACAGGTTGTTAATGAGTCTTCCTCCAATTCTGATGCCCCATTCTCCTTCATATAGTCCAGCTTCTCAGGTTATTTGCTCAGCATACAGATTGAATAAGTATGGTGAAAGGATACAACCCTGACGCACACCTTTCCTGACTTTAAACCATGAAGTATCCCCTTGTTCTGTTCAAACAACTGCGTCTTGATCCATGTACAGATTCCTTATGAACACAATTAAGTGTTCTGGAATTCTCATTCTCCACAATGTTATCCAAATTTGTTATGATCCACACAGTCGAATACCTTAGCATAGTCAATAAAACACAGGTAACATCTTTCGGTATTCTCTACTTTCAGCCGGGATCCATCTGACATCAGCAATCATATCCCTGGTTCCACATCCTCTTCTAAATTCAGCTTGAATTTCTGGCAGTTCTCTGTCAATATACCGCTGCAGCTGCTTTTGAATGATCTTCAGCAAAATTTTGCTTGCATGTGATATTAATGATACTGTTCAATAATTTCCGCGTTTGGTTGGATCACCTTTCTTGGGAATAGGCATAAATATGGATCTCTTCCAGTCAGTTGGTCAGGTAGCTCTCTTCCAAATTTCTTGGCATAGACGAGTGAACACTTCCAGTGTTGCATCTGTTTATTGAAACATCTCAGTTGATATTCTGTCAGTTCCTGGAGGCTTGTTCTTCACCAATGCCTTCAGTACAGCTTGGACTTCTTCCTTCAGTACCTTTGATTCCTGATCATATGTTACCCACTGAAATGGTTGAACGTTGACCAATACTTTTTGGTATTGAGTTCTGTATATTCCTTCCATCTTCTTTTGATGCTTACTGCATCATTTAATATTTCCCCCATAGAATCCTTCAGTATTGCAACTTAAGGCTTGAATTTCTTCTTGAGCTCTTTCAGCTTGAGAAATGCTGAGCATGTTCTTCTCTTTTTGTTTTCTATCTCCAGGTCTCTGCATGTGTCATCATAGTATTTTACTTTGTCTTCTCCAGCCACACTGAAATCTTCTGTTCAGCTCTTTTACTTCATCATTTTTCCTTTTGCTTTAGCTACTCAATGATCAAAAGCAAGTTTCAGAGTCTCTTCCGATATCCATCTTTTCTTTCTTCCCTGTCTTTTTAATGACCTCTTGCTTTCTTAATGGATTATGTTCTTGATGTCATTCCACAACTTGTCTGGTCTTCAGTCATTAGTGTTCAGTGGGTCAAGTCTGTTCTTGAGATGGTCTCTAAATTCAGGTGTGATATAACTCAAGGTCGTACTTTGGCTCTCGTGGACTTGTTCTAATTTTCTTCAGTTTCAACTTGAACTTGCATATGAGTAGTTGATGCTCTGATCCACAATCTGCCCCTGGCCTTGTTCTGACTGATGACATTGAGCTTTTCCATTGTGTCTTTCCACAGATGTAGTCAATTTGATTCCTGTATATTCCATTTGGTGAGGTTCATGTGTATAGTCACCGTTTACGCTGGTGAAAAAAGGTATTTGCAGTGAAGAAGTCATTGGTTTTACAAAATTCTATCATGTGATCTCCAGCATCATTTCTATCACCAAGGCCATTATTTCCAACTACCGATCCTTCTTCTTTGTTTCCAACTTTTGTATTCCAATCACCAGTAATTATCAGTGCATCCTGATTGCATGTTCGATCAATTTCAGACTGCAGAAGATGGTAAAAATCTTCAATTTCTTCATCTTTGGCCTTTGTGGTTTGTGCATAAATTTGAATAATAGCCATATTAACTGGTCTTCCTTGTAGGCCTAAGGATCTTATCCTATCATTGACACCATTATACTTCAGGACTCATCTTCTGGCACTATGTGAGACAAAGTTCCACTGCTATTCATAAGGTTTTCATTGGCTAATTCTTTTTAGACATATACTGCCACATCCTTCTTCCTAGTCTGTCTTAATTTGGAAGTTCAGCTGAAACCTGTCCACCATGGGTGGCCTTGCTGGCATTTGAATATCGGTGGCATATCTCCCAGCCTCATAGCAACATGCAAACCCCCACAGTATGACAAACTGACAGATGTGGGGGGGGGGGGATTTAAGTCTTAGTGACTTATTAATATTTGGAAGGCAAGATGTTTTTGAGCCTGGCTACTGAGTCCCTGGAAACCTTGGTGGTGCAGTGGTTGACAGCTAAGTCTGCTAAGCAAAAGGTCGGCAATTCAAATCCACCAGGTGCTCCTTGGAAACTCTATGGGGCAGTTCTACTCTGTCCAATAGTGTCACTATGAGTTGGGCTCTACAGCAATGAGTTTTTGTTGTTGTTGTTGTTAAGCACTGGACTGGTAACTATAGGTGGGCTGTTGGAGCCCACCCCGAAGCACCTTAGAACCCTGGCCTAGTGACCAGCTTCTGAAAGGTCACAACCTTGAAAACCCTTTGTAGCAGTTCTACTCTGCACATGTGGGGTCACCATGAGCCCAAAATAACTCGAGTGCAACTAACAAAAACAGCACTCCAAATGTTGTTCCAGGACCAACGCAAATGGCATCACCTGGGAGTTTGTTAGAACTGTAGAACTGGACCCACCCCAACCTGCTGAGTCAGAATCTACATTTTAACAAGCTGCCCAGGTGGTTTGTTTGCTTATGAAACATTCTAGAGCATAGTCTCCAAAGTGAGGTGCGTGTACCTCAGGGGATGCATAAAATTATCTATTAGGATGTGGACAGAAATTTAACAATTTCCTATTTTTGTTTATTATTATCTCAAAAAATTCAGCTTTTCAACTATTTGACATTTTGTTTGACAGTGGTACATGTATAAAGAGCCCTAGTGTATAAACAGTACTGGGCTGCTAACTCAAAGGCCAGAAGTTCAAACCCAACAGCTGCTCCATGGGAGAAAGATGTGGCGGTCTGCTTCCATAAAGATTTACAGCCTTGGAAACCCTGTGGGACAGTTCTACTCTGTCCTATAGGGTTGCCAAGAGTTGGAATTGACTCTACAGCAGTGGGTTTGGTTTGCTTTGGGTTTTGGTACTTGCATAAAAATTATAAGTAAACAAACATATTGGAAGTGTGGGCTCAACTTTTTTTTAACTGATGGGGTTTTTCCATCAAAAAATTGAGATTAGACTTCTTTCTCCTGGCTAAGTTGTGGTCTAATAAGGCTATCTCTCTGTCCAGGAAGCTTCCACTATCATGTATTGACTGGATATCCCCCGCTTCCTCCTAGTCTCCCTATAAATACATACACTCTACAGGCACGTCCTACAATTTGCCCAGCTGTGTTTAGCCCAGCATGCATCTCAGCTAGTTGGCTGAAGGACGAGGACGCATGGACCACACTGACCCTCTGCTTGTCATTTCCTCCATAAACTTTACACCTACATCATGTGATACAAGTATGTTTGAGTCCTTTGCAAGACCCACATATAAAAGTGTAATCGTCTATATAATTAATTAACTTGTTTCATTTGTAGTAGGTGCCATGAAAGAAAAGTACAGGGGGGTCAGGGAAATCATTCACAGCCTGGAAGGCCAGAAAAGCCTCCATGAAGAAGTGATATTTAAATAGAGACCTGAAGGGTGAACATGACTTAGCAGAAAAATGGAGGAGCATTCAGGTAGAAGGAACAAGTATAAATTTCCCATGTGAGCAGGAACTTGGTACAGATTAGATTCTGAATAATGGCCAGTGTAGTTGGATGTTGGTGATCAAGGGAGAAGGTAGCAGAGATGAACCTAGAGTGGAAGATGGGATCCAGATGTTTAAGGTCATGTTAAGAATATTGGACTTTATCACGTAAGGCTATTAAAACCTTGAATGGTGTCGTAATTTGGGCTTACCCCAAAACGGAGGCTGATACCAGGATTGGGCACAAATAGTTTATCTGGGAAGCTATTCAGTAAGCAGGTAAGGGAGTTAAAGAAGTAAGACAAGGAAAGTAGGTAAGCCAATAAGAGGGTCATTAATGAGCACTGTGGGAAATTAGGGCTCAATCCTGAAGGAATCCCCTAAGAGAATGTCTCAGAATGTTCTCACGTGAGGCAGGGAAGCTGAGACACATATCCACCAATTTCCTCCCCCTCATTGTTTAAGAGATGCTTCTGTAGTGTCAACTCTCACCATACATGCACCTCATCATAGGCAGGTAGCCACCCTATGGACAGGTGGAGTGAACAATTTGTCCTGGTTTACCCAGGAATTCCCTTGATATTTGCACTGAAAGTCCTGCATCTTGTGAGCTTCCCATGTCCCAGGCAAACTGAAATGCTTTGCCTCCCTAATACTGGAACTATCTGTAGGTAACCTCTGGAATAGGTGAATGGGACATAGTGGGTACCAACAATATTTGCAGAATGGCATCTAAGGATTCCACAACTATATCCTGTCTCAGTCCTGAAATATCAATGACATTTTATTATCAGAGAGATAAAACCAAGAGCTCTGGACAATGACATGCCTAAACAATGTCCAAGAAGGATATGAAATTGGACATTAAAATTTCCAGAATATAATACATTATTGCTTGTAATAACATGTCTATATTAGTTTCCTATTGCTGCTATTAAAAAATCACTACAAATTTATTATCTTACAGTTCTTTAGGTCAGAAGTCTAAAGGGGATCAGCATAGCTGTATTCCTTCTGGAGCCTCTAGGGAGGAATCCATTTCTGTGCCTTTTCCAACTTCTAGAGACTGTCTAAGGAGCTTTCTGGCTGTAGTCCTTCCAAGACAGATGAGTACATTCTTATGCAGTCCATTGTATAGTCAATATTCTTCACCAACACCATATACCAGGATAATCCAGGATAATTTCTCTATTTGAAAATCCTTAATTTAATCGCATCTTCAAAATCACCTTTTGCCATGTTAGAAGCATATTTACAGGCTCCAAGAATTAGCATGTGAACATCTTTGGGGAACTGGAGGGTGGGGGACATTATTCTGTTTACCACAATGTCCTTGTGTTAAGAGACATGTAATTATAAGATGTACATCAATTTAATAACAGTTTTGAGGGATGTAAACCACTACCACATTAAATGTACATTTTTTAATGTTGTTGTTGTTAGGTGCCATCAAGTAGGTTCTGACTCATGGTGACCCCAATGTACAACTGAAAGAAACACTGCCCAGTCCAGCACCATCCTCATAATCATTGTTATGCTTGAGCCTTTTCTTGCAGCTCCTATGTCAATCCATCTCATTGAGGGTCTTCCTGTTTTTTGCTGACCCTCTACTTCACCAACCATGATGTCCTTCACCAGGGATTGGTCCCTCCCAATAACATGCCCAAAGTATGTGAGATGAAGCCTTGCCATCCTTGCCTCTAAGGAGCATTCTGGCTGTACTTCTTCCAAGACAGATTTGTTTGTTCTTCTGGCAGTCCATGGTGTATTCAATATTCTTTGCCAACATCATAATTCAAAGGCATCAATTCTTTGGTCTTTTTTATTCATTGTCCAGCTTTCATATGCCTATGAGGCAATTGAAGACATCATGGTCTGAGTGAGGCACACCTTAGTCCTCAAGGTGATTGCTTTATAGTACTTTAAAGAGGTTTTTGCCTCAGATTAGCCCAATGCAATGCATCCTTTGATTTCTTGACTGCTACTTCCATGGGCATTGATTGTTGATCCAAGTAAAATGAAATCCTTGACAACTTCAATATTTTCTCCATTTGTCATGGTGTTGCTTATTGGTCCAGTTGTGAGGATTTTGGTTTTCTTTATGCTAAGGTGTAATCCATACTGAAGTCTATAGTCTTTGATTTTCATCAGTAAGTGCTTCAAGTCCTCTTCGCTTTCGGTAAGCAAGGTTGTGTCATCTACATATTGAAAGTTATTAATGAGTCTTCCTCCAATCCTGATGCCATGCTCTTCTTCCTATAGTCCAGCTTCTTGGGTTATTTGCTCAGCATATAGATTGAATAAGTATGGTGAAAGGATAAAACCCTGACACATACCTTTTGCGATTTTAGACTACTCAGTGTCCCCTCCTTCTGTTCAAACAACTGCCTCTTGGTCTCTGTACAGGTTCTGCATAAGCAGTGTTCTAGAATTCCCTTTCTTCACAAGTTATTCATAATTTGTTACGATTCACACAGTTGAATGCCTTTACATAGCCAATAAAACACAGGTAAACATCTTTCTGGTATTCTCTGCTTTTAGCCGAGTTCCAGCTGACATAGGCTTGTGCTTTGTTGTGATGCTGGAAGTTATGCCACCAGTATTTCGAATGCCATCAGGGTCACCCATGGTGGAAAGGTTTCAGCTGAGCTTCGAAACTAAGACGGACTAGGAAGAAGGACCTGGCAGTCTACTTCTGAAAAAACTGGCCTGTGAAAACCTTATGAATAGTAGCTGAATATTGTCTGATATAGCCAGAAGATGAGCCCCTCAGGTTGGAAGGCACTCAAAAGACAACTAGGGAAGAGCTGCCTCCTCAAAGTAGAGTCGACCTTAATGACATGGATGGAGTCAAACTTTCAGGACCTTCATTTGCTGATGTGGCACAACTCAAAATAAGAAGAAACAGCTGCGAATACACATTAATAATTAGAATATGGAATGTATGAAGTATGAATCTAGGAAAATTAAAAGTTGTCAAAAATGAAATGGAATACATAAGCATTGATATTCTAGGCATTAGTGAGCTGAAACGGACTGGTACGGGCTATTTTAAATCAGACAATCATTTGATCTACTATGCTGGGAATGACAACTTGAAGAGGAATGGCATTGCATTCATCATCAAAAAGAACATCTCGAAATCTATCCTGAAATTCAATGCTGTCAGTGATGTGATAATATCCACGTGCTTGCAAGGAAGACCAGTTAATATGACTATTATTTAAAATTTTATGTGCTAATCACTAAGGCCAAAGATGAGGAAATTGAAGATTTTTGCCAACTTCTGCCGCCTGAAATTGATCAAACATGCAATCAAGGTGCACTGATAATTACTGGTGATTGGAATATGAAAGTTAGAAATAAAGAAGGTCAGTAGTTGGAAAATATGGGCTTGGTGATTGTAATGGTGCCAGAGATCGCATGATAGAATTTTGCGAGACCAATGACTTCTTCATTGTAAATACATTTTTTCAACAACATAAATGGTAACTATACACGTGGACCTCACCAGATAGAATACGCAGGATCAAATGACTACATCTGGGGAAAAAGATGATGAAAAAGCTCAATATCATCAGTCAGAACAAAGCCAGTGGCTGACCTTGGAACAGACCATCAATTTCTCATACTCAAAACTCACTGCCATCGAGTCGACTCTGGCTCATAGCAACCCTATAGGACAGAGTAGAACTGCGCCATAGAGTTTCTAAGGAGCACCTGATGGATTTGAACTACCAACCTTTTGATTAGCAGCCATAGCACTTAGCCACTACGCCACCAGGGTTTCCCAATTTCTCATATGCAAGTTTAAATTGAAGCAGAAGAAAATTAGAACAAGTCCACAACATCCAAGGTATGATCTTGAGTATATTCCACCTGAATTTAGAGATGATCTCAAGAACAGATTTGACTCATTCAACGCTCATGACCAAAGACCTGATAAGTTGTGGAATAGCATCAAGGACATCATATATGAAGAAAGCAAGAGTTCATTACATAGACAGAAAAGAAAGAAAAGACCAAAATAAATGTCAGAAGAGACTCTGAAACTTGCTCCTGAATGTACAGTAGCTAATATTTTTTAATGCATACCTTTAATTCAGAAATGTTAATACATGGAAAACTGCACATCTCAAAATGGAGAATTTATGAAACTGGCAATAAGCAAAGTGAGCTGCATTTTTATAGACTTGGGTTCTATATTCAGAGCTTAAGATGAAGAATGAAGACATTAATTCAAAAATATTTCTTGACCAAGTCAGCAGAGCTTTCAAACTAAGATGAATTAGGAAGAAAGGCCTGGAGATCTACGTCTGAAAATCAACCAGCGAAAACCCTGTGGATCACAAGGGTCTGATCTGCAACTAATCATGGGAATGGCACAGGACCAGGCAGCATTTAGTTCCGTTGTGCATGGGGTCACCATGAGTCAGGGCTGACTCTAAGGCAGCTAACAACAACAACAAATTAGACCCTGAGGGTATAGCAGTAAGAGAAAAGGGCCCACCCTTATGGAGTTAACTTTCTGAAGAGAGGCAGATTTAAAAAAAATAACAGTTACACAGGTCATGGTGAGTGCTATGAAGAAGAATAAAGCAAAGTTAGGAGACAGAATATTGTGGGGCAGGGAGGGGAGATGGAGTTCAGATGGAGCAGTTCAGAGAAAGTATCTGAAGAGGTAAAGTTTAAGTGGAGACCTAAATGAAGACATGGAGAATGGGATTTTAGTCAAAGGACAGCTCAAGCACAAGGACTGTGAAGCAGAAAGAAGCTTGAAGCTGGAACATCCATCAGTTCCACAGGAAAGAGGTTTTCTAACCACCAGCCTGCACTTTGAAGCAGAATGCTGCTTAGGCAACAGTAACTACATAATTTTACATAGAATTCCTTTTCTTTTCCCTTTTCTTAAGGTTAGGTGAGAGGTGTAGAAGAGAAAGAACAGAAATAAAGTTAGATTGAAAAAATTATTTGCTCCAAAATAAAAGCAGAAACTACCATATTGTTCCTAATTTAATGAGTACTGAGTACTTTGAGTGAGAGTAGCACTGAGGCAGGTCTGAAGAAGACATAATTTCTCATCTCCCTACTTTTTGTTCCCTTCATAGTCTACTTGCTTATTTTAATAATTCAACTAAGCATTTATTTCTTGTTGTTTTTTTCATATTTATAGTCCCTAACACCCAAATGAAGTTCCTAGATGGTGTAAATGGTTAACGTGCTCAACTACTAACCAAAATGTTGGAGGTTTAAGTCCACCCGAGGTGCCTCAGAAGAAAGGGCCAGTGATCTAATTCTGAAAAAATTAGCCATGAAAATCCCACAGAGCACAGTTTTATTCTGACACACACAGGGTCGTTACGAGTCAGAATCAATTAGATGGCAACTAGAACGGGAACAAGCCAATACTTCCACCATCACCATTCTAAAACATCCTACACCTACCCTCTTGAAGTCTTGTTTCTTTGTTAGAAACCAAGATCAAGTTACAGAGATCAAGTAAGCATGTGAGCCTGTCATAGGGAGAACAAGAGGCTGGGCTGTCCCCAGACTAGAGAGGCACCAAGCCAGTCTGGTCCCTATTAAAGGTCGAGGGCCCTGATCGATGTCTGCTGAATTAAATCCCACCATAGGGAATAAGTAAAAGTCTTTGCCCTCCTTAAGAGAAAGGGGAAAAGCCATCTGGGAAATACCCAGCATCATCACTATGACAGCTACAAATTGCCAATTACTAATGGCTCCCAATCTAATAGCCAGACTGCAATGAGGACTCAACTTGTTAGGAAAATGCTGCAAAGGACCAGTTTCCCAGACAAAGGGACAAACACATAGGCACAAAGACTTTCTGTGGGTAGTTCAAAGGCTCAGTCTCTTGTAGCTTTAGAGGAGAACCTGGAGGAGAACCATTAGTGGCAGGAGGGTGATGCCTCAAGCTGTGGCTCATGACTAAATCACATAATAGAACACCTCGTTGACCTTGAATTCTATATCCCAAGATGCTTCCTGACATTAAATTTGCAAAAGAGGTAGATGCAATTAATATAAACACTATTCAGAGTTATATAGGAAATAGAAATAGGATTTTTATCCCTGTGTTTTTCACGAAATTTCTTTTTTTTTTAATTGTGCACCAATGTGCCTATGAGTCTGAAGATAATTTTGCAAATTATTATAATGACAAAAATATACAATTTGGTGGCTCAATTGTCATGAAAGCTTAGCTCAAACCTCTAGATTTCAGAAGTAAATTTGTAAGATTCCATTGTTGTTAGAGTAATCATTTCAAAGTCATATTATTCTACACATAAAGTTTCTTGATCTACAGGAAACAATAAGGACCTAGAAATTTATAATTGTATTTGACCTAAGCATGAAACTATAACCAAGAAACCAGGAGATTTTCAATAAAGGCCTGTACTTAGCTGAATGCTTTCCAAACCATAAATCATAGGTTCTTGGGCAACATCACAGGTTAAATGATGCATGCAATTTTCGCACAGGCTGGTATGTATGATGCCCACAGAAATGAAATGTGAACCAATACCTACAGGGAGATGTTCAGCCTGATCCATGAAGATTTAACTGTAAGTCACTCATTAGTGCTAAAAGAGCATAGCTCTCAGATTCCACATGACACCTTGGAATTTTACTGCCTGTAGAAAAGGTAGACAAAGGCACCAGCACCAGCTGTGATCTGGGAAAATTGAAGGTACGTAAAGTGTTTTCACATATTAGAGTTGGAGAGTACCAAAGACTCAATCTCTACTTTTACTAAACTGTTACCACAGAACATTTTATATAGAACTTATCTGGCATTCATCATGATAACTACCATAAACCTTGGCTATTGTGTCCCCTACATAGGTGTCTAAACTACCCAAAAAGATACAGAAGGCAGCAATTGTGTCTTATACCTTTGAATATCTCAGAATTTAGTTTAGTGTTTTGGCCATAATAGATGCTTAGTAAATAATTCTTGATGCAGAGGGAAAGGAAAATCCTTGATGATGAGAGGAGTATATAAAATATATTCAATGTGTCTTAAGTAGGGAGAATAATATAGGTAATAAATAGAGACTAACTGGAGGAACACCTTTAAACAGTTTTCCTCTTGTGACTTCAAGAAAGTAACAAATACCTTGGAACCCAACACCCCCAACTAAACCCAGGTCTTTGTTTAGAGGAATCCCTGGGTGGTACAAACAATAAACGCATTCAGCTGCTAACCAAAAGGCTGGAGATTCAAGTTCACCCAGGTATACCTTGGAAGAAAGGCCTAGAGAGCCACTTCTGAAAAATCAGCCATTGAAAACTCCATGGAGCACAGTTTTACTCTGACACACATGGATAGCCATGAGTCAGAATCGACTCAATGGCAATTGATTTTTCTTAGTTTAGAAGGTGCTGTTTTGTTATTCAAAATTGGCCACTTCTTTGTCTAGATGGAGTACTTCTTGGCCTTCTTGTGGCTCATTCAGCTGAGGTTAGCGTAATACATTTAACCTTAATGGTGTTTACCCTACACTTGTTCAGCTAACAGCAAGACATGACAACTGGATTTTTATTTAAGTGTTCTCTTGGATGGCATCCTAGTGAGATAAAACAGAGCAAAAGAATGTCTGCAGGCACACATTACTAATGAGGGGTGAAGCTAATTGGTGTGTGGGAAACAGTACTTATTCCCTACTTGTAGAACCACTCGATGTCATTAACAAGATTCTAAACCCAAATACTGTTTTGTAATAGTAATTCATAACTTCCCGTCAGAGTTGGCAGTTATTCTTGAGAAGGATTGATTTTCCTAAATTAGGAAGTCAGGGATATTAACTTACAAGAAGACTTTTTCACCCATAGGCATTTCTCCTGTTCCAATAATAGATACCTGTGCCAAGCATCAGGGTAAATGTTTTATGTATATTACCTGCTCATACCAACTTTAAAAGATAAAAATTACCTTCCACATTCCACAGGTGAGGAAGTTCAGAGAGGTTAAATATTTGTTAAAGGTCACATTGCTAACAAACGACAGAGTTACGGACTGAACTCAAACTCAGGTTTATGACACAGAACCTGAAACCTCACACACATTCATGAAGCCATGTCTGAACTCATTCTCTCAATTCGTTTGGAAGCATTTACTAGGTTTCTTCCATTCTTGGGCTGGGAAGTGGACGTGGGAGTCATACTGACAGATTGAAATATCGTTTTCTCCATATTCCCCCAGATCTATTATTTAACACTTTCCAAAGGGTTTTTATTACTATTATTGAAATTACATTAAATCACAAGGCAGCACTATATTTTTTTATTTTGGGCTAAATTAAAAGGATGAAACTGAGCTTCCTATTGGATCAAACTAAATCAAAAGGGACCTGAAGATGTACAATTTTGAAGAAATAAATGAAGATTGATTTATAAAACAAAATTAGTCAAAGGATGTCTCCAACTTGAATGTGGGTAGACTGTTTAAAGGTACAGCTGAGCCCTGCCTTTGACTATGGAGGAAACCTCAACCTATGAAAATATTTGGCACTTGATATTATTGTAGTAGCTATGAGTCAGAATCGACTTGACAGCAATGGGTTTGTTTTTTATTTTGTTTTATTATTGTAGTCAGCCAAAACAAGGCCAGGGGTCAGCTGCTGAACAGACCATCAGTTGCTCATAAACAAGTTCAAGCTGAGGCTGAAGAATATTAAAACAAGTCCATGAGAGCCAAAATACAACCTTGACTATATCCTAACTGAATTTGGAGACCATCTCAAGAATTGATTTGATGCATTGAACACTAATGACCAAAGACCAGACGAGTTGTGGGATGACATCAAGAACATCATATATGAAGAAAGCAAAAGGTCATGAAAAAGACAGGAAAGAAAGAAAAGACCAAAATAGATGTCAGAAGAGACTCTGAAACTCGCTCTTGAATGTCAAGTAGCTAAAGCAAAAGGAAGAAATGATGAAGTAAAAGAACTGAACAAAAGATTTCAAAGGATGGCTAGAGAAGACAAAGTAAAGTATTATAACAAAATGTGCAAAGACCTGGAGTTAGAAAACCAAAAGGGAAGAACACACTCGACATTTCTCAAGCTGAAAGAACTGAAGAAACAACTCAAGCCTCAAGTTGCAATATTGAAGGATTCTACAGGGACAATATTAAACAAAGCAGGAAGCATCAAAAGAAGATGGAAGGAATATACCAATATATGAATATACCACTACACCAAAAAGAATTGGTCAATGTTCAATCATATAGGAGGTAACATATGATCAGGAACCGAGGGCACCGAAGATGTCCAAGCTGCACTGAAGGCACTGGTGAAAAACAAGGTTCTAGGAATTGATGGAATACCAACTGAGATGTTTCAACAAACAGATGCAGCACTGGAAGTGCTCGCTCATCTATGCCAAGAAATGTGGAAGACAGCTACCTGGCCAACCAACTAGAAGAGTCCGCATTTACGCCTATTCCAAAGAAAGGGGATCCAACCAAATGTGCAAATTATCGAACAATATCATGAATATCACAAAAAAAATTTTGTTGAAGGTCATTCAAAAGCGGCTGCAGTAGTACAGCAACAGGAAACTTCCAGAAGTTCAAGCTGGGTTTAGAAAAGGACATGCAATGAAGGATATCATTGTTGATCTCATATGGATCCTGGCTGAAAGCAAAGAATACCAGAAAGATGTTTACCTCCATTTGACTGTATGGATCATAAGAAATTATGGATAACATTATAGGAATTCCAGGACACTTAATTGTGCTCATGAGGAACCTGTGCATAGACCAAGAGGCAGTTGTTCAAACAGAACAAGGGGATACTGCATGGTTTAAAATCAGGAAAGTTGCGCATCAGAGTTATATACTTTCACCATCCTTATTCAGTCTGTATGTTGAGCAAAAAATCTGAGAAGCTGGACTATATGAAGAAGAATGTGGCATCAAGATTGGAAGAAGACTCATTAACAACCTGTGTTATACAGATGACACAACATTGCCTGCTGAGAGCGAAGAAGACTAGAAGCACTTACCGATGAAGATCAAAAACTACAATCTTCAGTATGAATTGCACCTCAAAATAAAGAAAACAAAAATCCTCACAACTGGACCAATAAGCAACACCATGACAAACGGAGAAAAGGTTGAAGCTGTGAAGGATTTCATTTTGCTTAGATCCACAATCAATGCCCATGAAAACAGCAGTCAAGAAATCAAAGGACACGTTTCATTGGGCAAATCTGCCACCAAAGACGAGATGAACTGACACAGTGGCTGCAACAATGGGCTCAAACATAGCAACTATTGTGAGGATGGTGTAGGACTGGGTAGTGTTTTGTCCTGTTATACCTTCAGGACAGAGTAGAACCTTCCCATAAGGTTTTTAAGGCTGCAAATCTTAACAAAAGTAGGTTGCCACATCATTCTCCCAAATTGTGGTTGGTAGGTTCAAACTGTCAGCCTTTAGGTTAGCAGCCAAGTGCTTAACCACTGCACCATGCAGAGGTACCCAGAGGCAATCCCTGTTAATAGTTTGATAAAATTTATTTCTTCCTACCTATTTTCCATGTATTTTTTATTAGAGTTTATATCACAAATATAGCTCTTAATTCCTAACGAGATTTGGGGAATGCAGACGTATGGGGGCTCAGGTTTAACCTCAGCGTGTTAAAATAATAAGCTCTGGTCAGAACTGCTCATGTCAGATTGACTTTCAGAATACTTGTTAGTTTAATTTCATTGGATTTAAAAGAGTTGACCCAAAGGGACCGAAATTCATTCAAATATTACTGTTACAGAATTCGTTGAGATCTCCTGGGCTGCATAACTTCATAAATTTCCCTAATGATAGGAAAACCTAGTGAGGACTACAGAATTCTGCAGAGTCAGGCACAAGCAAAGAAGAAATTAAAAATTGCGAGGAAAAGGACATTAAACAGACTTTGTTCATTTATTTTAATTATTATAGCTGAATTTTAATTATCACTATTCTTCACCGGACACTAGTAAATGTGCTGAAACCATCTTGTAAAATTAACAAAGCTTTAACACTACAAGGCCTTATTTGATTTTACTCTAGTCTGTATTTGCAAAAAATAAAAATAATAACAAATGATTTAAGCAAGAAGGTAAGGCATCTGGAGCAGGCAAGCAGGATGGAAGTTTTGTAATTCATTAGACTGTAATCCCCCTGAAATTAGGCGCTGTGTCTACCTCACACATTATAGGTACTGCATCTGGGATTGCTCACTAATTATTATCAGTGAATGAAGGAATGAGACAGTGAATGAACGTTGTTTCTCTTGTCTCCTCAAAAGGACTATAAAGTTCCCAATGACAGGGATTGTAACATTTATTTCTTTTCCATACATAAAACATCAGTAGAAGGTTAAATACCCTTAAGTGGACACATTTTCTGAGGAGGAACAGCTTTTACTGTTCCCCCTTTATGAAGGACAAAGTCTAGACTCTGAAAAACAACAACAACAAAAACTCGTTGCCATGTAGTTGATTCTAACTCATGGTTACCTCATGTGCTACAAAGTAGAACGGCTCCGTAGGGCTTTCTTAATCTTTATGGAAGCTGGTCATCAGGTCTTTCTTCTGTGACACCACTGGCTGGGTCCAAATTGCCAACCTTTTAATTAGTAGCCAAGTGCAAACTGTTTTCGATACTCAGGGACCTGATGCCACAAATTAGTGAGATCCCAGGAGCAGTAGGACCCATAGGAAAAAGTGCAAAAATGGCAGAATTGTTCATAGACTGTTAGAGAGAGATCTTGTTATTCTCTGTGATAATATATTCAGGAGGTTAACACCAGGGAGTGTCAATCGGGGCTTCGAACTGGTTCCTTCTGGTTTAAACCCTTGCTGAAAATTTGCATTCTAACAAGTTCCCAGGCAATGCTAATGCTGCTGGTTAAGGACCAATTCTGAGAACCACTAGTAGAGCAGTAGTTCTCAAATTTTATTATACATAAGAATCACCTGGGAATCTTGTTAAAATGTAGATTCTGATTCAGTATATCTAGGGTGCAAATGGGCATCTCTGCAGGAGGTTGAAGCCCCGCTTCAGACTAGATCCTGGATTGTGCTACCTGTCTGACATCTTGCTTTTATCATCACCTGATTCTTAATTTATTTTCACTTAATTTGACCCATTGCTTGCCTGAATTTGCTGCTAGGTTCACTCTGACAGGCATATTGGTTTCAGACCCATCCTCACTCTGATCCCCAAGGTTTCCCTAATCTACGACTTACAGCTGTGATTGTCCCCTTCCTGCCCATTCACCTGAAATCATCTGCCTCCCATAATCAGTTCTCACTCAGAACCATAACTACAATTAGGGTCTACGTTCCTGAAAATAAAAGGCTTTGAGTTATTGTAAAAACAACACACTTATTCTTATAAAATTTAGACCATACAGAAAACCACAAAGTAGTATGTAAAGCTTCCTCCTAATCAGACCCCTGAAGAACAACCAATAGTTTCATCTCATTGTGCATTTTTGTGAGTTCCTTCCTGTGGGGTAAAAGATCTAGATTTACCCCCAAGTAAGGTGAGTTTTGTTCTTGACTTCAGAGATAACCCTTAGAGTAATTCAGTGCCTGGGTCTAGAACTTGAGTAGGGGTTGGCCAGACCTGAAAAGACTTATCTGGGAGGCCAATATCAACTAGTCTCAGGAGGCATGATTTAGCCTATCATGCAGGACTGGTCAAGAAAAACCCTGAACACTGAGGCTCAGAGAGCATCCTGGTTGGCAAGACATCTATTCTCAGAGGGTAGCACATACCTTGGAACATGGAAACTCCACATTGGGAACCCTCCCAGACTTCAACCTATGTATCTCCTCATTTGTATCCTTTTTGGCTATAATAAATCTGTAGTCATAAGTATGGCATAAAACCAAAATCCCTTTGCCATCAAGTCAATTCCAACTCATAGTGACCCTGTGTACAACAGAACAAAACATTGCCCAGTCCTGTGCCATCCTCACAATCATTGCTATGTTTAAGCCCGTTGTTGCAACCACCATGTAAATCCATCTCGTTGAAAGTCTTCCTCTTTTTCACTGACCCTCTATTTTACCAAGCACAATGTCCTCACTTCTAAGGTGCATTCTGGCTATGCTTCCTCCAAGTCAGATTCTTCTGGCACTCCACGGTATATTCAATATTCCTCACCAACGCCATAATTCAAAGGCATCAATTCTTCTTCAATCTTCCTTACTTAAAGACCTCTTTAAAGTGTTAAAAAGCAAAGATGTCACTTTGAGGACTAAGTTGTACCTCAGCCCAAGCCATGGTATTATCAATCGCCTCATATGCATACGAAAGCTGAATAATGAGTAAGGAATAAGTATGGTATGCTTTCCGTGAATTCTATGAGTCGTTCCAGTGAACTACCAAACCCAAAGGGGTAGTAAGCACCAGTAGATCAGAAAGTAAGTGTGTCATGTGGACTTCTGAGCCTGTAGCTGGTGTCGTGAAGGGGTAATGGGAAAGCACCCCTGCCTGAATTGGTAGCCAACAGATCAGAAGGTTGGGCTTCATGTGAAATCCCCAAACTCGTAGCTAGTGTCTGACTATTTGGCAGTCTGAAGCATGATGTTCTTTCAACTTGTAAGCTCTGACCTACTGTCAGAAAGAGAAAGAGTATCATGGGGTAACTGGCAATGAGGATGGAGAAGTGGGAATGTGAGGACCAGACCAATCTCCACATTTTTGGGATTGGACAGATGCTAATCCTTACCACACACTTCTTACTTCGAAATCTTAGTTATGGGAGAAAGAAGTGGCGTGTCTGTGTTCATTCTGTTATATCAGTGTTACCTACCATTTGGATTGAGAGTTAGTTGCAAGGCGAAGAGACCACAGTGCTATGAGCACACAATGTAGTCCATAAATACCTTTTGGCACTAATTGTAGAGTAAACCAATTGCCAAGAACAAAAGTATGAGGGATTTATCTCAGTTCCAAGCCTGTTTGTTTCCATGGTTGGATGGTTTAACTTCAATAACGTTTTCGTTAGAATGTTTATAGGTGACATACAAAGAATATAAAGAAAGGCATAAGAATGGTTTGGAGTAATGTTTCAAATTAAGTTGTGTTTTTCCCCAATCAATATTTTCAACGTACTGGGCTTCTTTCCTAACTAAGCAGATTTTTTTTTTTTTTTAAATATTATGGCTTGGGTCAGGTGCACCTTAATCTGCAAAGTGATATCTTTGCTTTTCAACACTTTAAAGTGTTCCCCAATGCAAATTGTCATTTGATTTCTTTTTTTTTTTTTTAATTGTACTTTAGATGAAGGTTTACAGAACGAATTAGCTTCTTATTAACCGGTTAGTATACATATTGTTTTATGAAATTAGCTAACAACCCTACAACTTGTCAACACTCTCCCTTCTCTACCTTGGTTTCCCTATTACCAGCTTTCCTGTCCCCTCCTGCCTTCTAATCCTTGCCCCTGGGCTGATGTGCCCCTTTAGTCTCATTTTGTTTTATGGGCCTGTCTGATCTTTGACTGAAGGGTGAACCTCAGGATGGACTTCAGTGCCGAGCTAAAAGGGTATCTGGGGACCATACTCTCAGAGTTTCTCCAGTCTTTGTCAGGCCAGAAAGTCTGGTCTTTTTTTATGACTAAGTAGATTTGATTCTTTCTATAAACCACTTGACTTATTTAAAAAAAAAAAAATTGCCGTCAAGTCAATTCTGACTGATAGCTACGCTACAGAACAGAGTAGCATTGTCCCATACGGTTTCCAAGGAGCAGCTGGTGGATTCAAACTGCTAACCTTTTGGTTAGCAGCCAAGCTCTTAACCACTACACCACCAGGGCTCCAGACTTGAATTATAGATCTCAGCTTTTGTAATTCAGGAGCTATATGGATTTTAAACTTTAAATACATACGGCTACATCTGAAGTCAGATTAGTCTTTATAGTACAAACAAATAGATTTAAGAAACTCTAAATGGTTATATTTTGCAATCGGGGTTGAATTTTACATATATATATGAATTCCCAGATCCCTGGTGGCACAGTGGTTAAGGGCTACAGCAGCTAACCAAAAGGTCGGCAGTTCAAATCCACCAGCTGCTCCTCGGAAACCCTATGCTGCAGTTCTACTCTGCCCTACAGGGTTGTTATAAGTCAGAATCAACTTGACAACAACAGGTTTGGTTTTTTGGTTTGTGTGAATTCACACAAGTCTTACGGGAGTCAGATATAACCAAGTTTCAACTGTTAACATGGTTAGGCAAATCTCACAACCTTGTTAGACTGATGATAGATAGCTGCTGTTGAATCAACTCCAACTCATAGCAACCCTATGTACAACAGAATGAAACACGGCCCCATTCTCTATCATCCTCACAGTCACTATGTGTTCAAGCCCATTGTTGCAGCCAACATGCCAATCCGTCTCACAACGAGAGTCTCCTTACCCATGCTGACCCTCTGCTTCACCAAACATGACGTTCTCCTCCAGCAATTGATCCCTCTTAGTCCAAAGCAAGTGATAGAAACATTGTTCTGTTGTGATCCACAAAGTTTTCATTGGCTAATTTTTGAAATTAGACTACCAGGCCTTTCTTCCTAGTCTGTTGTTAGACTAATAATTAACTTAAAAACAGAAACGCTATTAACAGATATGATTGTTATTTCTTTCTGAGAACCAATGAATAACATTCAGACTTTTGTATATGTATCCAGGTGTCTAGAGATGTCTGCTTATGTCATATATGTGTACATGTATTATATACAACATTCAAGGAAAATAAATTTTCTCCCATCTAAAAAGTAATGCATATTTAGAAGGTTTGGAGTATAATCAATTCACCACCCCCCTTCAGGGAATCACAGCAAGATGTAAAATAAGAGCGCAAAGCTGCACAGTTTTGCCTTTTTCTCCCAGGAACTAAATTTGCATTATCCTTCTGCCATATGTTCAGGTAGCTTTCAATAGTACCTCATGCAGCTGTGTCATTGAATTCCCCAACCTTAATGAACAAACTAATTACAGTCTGAAATGAACTCTTGCTGACGAGCTATCTCCTGCCATAGATCAAGGAGAGAACTTTACTCCCACGACTACCTGCTAATCCGCATTAGCCACAGGAAGTGCACCGGAGCATCCCTCCTAGTCCCGCTGGGTATCCAGAGCTGCACTGATAGGATACTATGGCATCGGTATTAATTTCTTAGCATTCAAGTTTACAGCAGTAAATCTGTCACAGCCACAACGATTCTCAAATACGAATGCAACTAGGAAAGTGTTGATTTACTTCAGTTGGGCGGCAGCGCTGATATAATTGTCAGTTTCACTGCTTTAAATTTTACAACGGGACACTATTATTCGTTTGGGTCTTAGAGTTCTGTTTTGTTTGCAAAAGTTCTCCAAATAGAGGTCAAAAGAAAAGTGTATCCATTTGGAACATTTTGAAGGAGTAAGAGCAACTTTATCAAATACAAGTATAACTGAATTGATGGCAAAACTTATCAAGTAAACAAGCTAGGGAGAGAGAGACTCTAGACATAAATTAGCCTTCATTCAAATCCAACCTCTATCCTCTGCTTCCAGGGTCCAGATTGGGGTCCTGCTGTACCTGTTAATTTTAACACTGGGTTGGATTCCAGTGACATGGCTCTGAGATGAATAAATCCTGTTGTGGCTTCACTGTTTTATTGCTTTATTGTTTTTTGCTTTATTATTCTCACAAGCAGCGAGTCACAAAATTTCAAGAGACTGATTGCAGAGCTCCTGGGCTATTTCAGTTTCATTTTCCCTTAATGTGCTTGCAAATTTTTCCCTGAGTTGTAGAATTTCAAAGAGACAGCTGGGACAACATATCATAAAAGTGAAAGTTAGACGGAGGTCATGGTCCCCAAACCTCCTGTTGGCACAGGACAGGAACCATCCCCGAAGACAACTCATCAGACATGAAAGGGACTGGACAGTGGGTAGGAGAGAGATGCTGATGAAGAGTGAGCTAATTATATCAGGTGGACACTTGAGACTGTGTTGGCATCTCCTGTCTGGAGGGGGGATGGGAGGATAGAGAGAGTTGGAAGCTGGCAAAATTGTCACGAAAGGAGAGACTGGAAGGGCTGACTCATTAGGGGGAGAGCAAGTGGGAGTACGGAGTAAGATGTATATAAACTTATGTGTGACAGTCTGACTTGATTTGTAAACGTTCACTTGAAGCTCAGTAAAAGTTAATTAAAAAAAAAAAGTGAAAGTTAGGAGACCTGGGTTATAATCCAAGTTTTTGCCTGTTAGCCCTGGGACCCAGGCTTACAACACCTCGACTACCTTTTCCACATAAGTGGGTCATTTGAAAGCTTCACTGAGGCCATGTATGGAGTAGGCTCTGTATGCCTTAGAGACCTACACACCTTTAAGATACCAGTGGAATCATTCTGGCTTGGCTCTCTCTGAGTAGATCAAACCTCCTCTTGCTTGCTCTATCTACAATGCATCCAAATCCTCTTATCCAGAACATTCTATAATTATCACTATCATCATCCAAGTGTAATGTTTAGAGTATATTTTAGATTTCTGTCCTAGAACTAAAGCACCTTCCCCTGCATCATAACCCACAACAGCACAGAAGCACCAGGATGTAAGGTAACTCAAGGGATCGTAAGGTCCTTGCCACAAATAAGATCAAATTTAAACCACCTTGATCAGAAAACTATCCTTACACATTTCTTTAGCATAGAAAAGCAGGACTGGACAGGCTGCCCTAATACTGGTAGAATGTTAAAAGGCAACATTACTATTTTAAGTAATTTCCACAGTTGCAAAATGTTCCACATGCATTTGTTTCTTAATACATTATGTGATCTACTTGCATAGTCTAGTATCATGTGACAACATAAACGGGTGTTTGGTTTTCAAGCATAACTTTAAATTATTGATAACATGAATCCATGTCTTCTCATCCCAAACTTGTGTCTATTCAGTTTGCTTTTCTTCCCAAGAGTTGTAATACCCTGGAATACACATTTCTGAACTCCTCTCCATTTATTTCTCAACTTTTCTCAAATTTTACTTTACCAATAACAAATTAAATTTACAAGCTAGTGTACTATGACCAGGACACAGATGATGCCAGATTAAGCATTTTTTAATTTCTCCAGTAGACAACAAAAAGAGAAGACCAAAGAATTGACACATTTGAATTGTGCTGTTGGTGAAGAATATTGAATATACCATGGACTTCCGGAAGAATGAACAAATCTGTCTTGCAGCAAGTACACTCAGGATGTTCTTGGAAGCAAGGGTGGCAAGATCTTGACTCACTTATATTTTAGACATTTTATCAGGAGGGACCAATCACTGGAGAGGGACATCATGCTTGGTAAAGTGGAGGGTCAGTGAAAAAGAGGGAGATCCTCAATGAGATGGACTGACACAGTGGTTGCAACAGTGGGCTCAAGCATGGCAATGATTTTGAAGATGGTGAAACACTGGGCAGCATTTGTTCTGTTATACATAAGGTCATAATGAGTATGAGTTGGAGTTGACTCATGGCAACTAACAACTACAATTTCTCCAGTAGCATGCTAGGCCACATCCTTCGCAGTCCACATTAGGAAATCTCAAGGACTTGCACACAGGCACAGAGCTGTTCTCCTCTTCAGTATGATATGTAGAAGCCAGCACAGCTCTTTTGATGATTTAGGACTCTTTCCTCCCAAAAGAAAAAAAAAAGAAAAAACAATTTTGATAGTCTTTCATGCAACAAAAATGACATAAATAAGCACCATCTCTGTCAGGAAGTTGGCAGTATTCTTCTTTAGAAGGCTTCCCAAGTCAGTATATCTCACAATGTCCTAAATCTTGTTCTGAAAAGAGTGCCTATGGCTGTATCAGGCAGGATCCCAGCAGGAAACTGATGGCACACTCACAGTAGGCTATTAAGAGACTGCAAAGGCTTGGGGAGGGTTTAGGGAAACCAGCAAGGAATAGAACCTTCTCCTGGGACTAATAAGATGTGGTTGCTGTTGTTAGGTGCCATTGAGTCAGTGCCGACTATAGCAGACCCTATGTACAACAGAACATAACACTACCTGGTCCTGTGTCATCCTCACAATCACTGTTATGTTTGAGCCCATTGTTGCAACCACTGTGTTAATCCATCTTATTGAGGGTCGTCCTCTTTTTTGCTGACCCTCTACTTTACTAAGCATGATGTCCTTCTCCATGGACTGGTCCCTCCTGATAACATGGCCACAGTACGTGAGACAAATTCTCTAAATCCTTGCTTCCAAGGAGCGCTCTGACAGTATTTCTTCCAAGAAAGACTTGTTTGTTTTTCTGGCAGTCCATGGTATATTCAATATTCTTCACCAACACCATAATTCAAAGGCATCAATTCTTCTTCGGTCTTCCTTACTCATTGTCCAGCTTTCATACGCATATGAGACTATTGAAAATACCATGGCTTGGGTCAGGTGCACCTTAGTCCTCAAAGCAAAAACTTTGCTTTTTAGCACTTAAACGTGGTCTTTTATAGCAGATTTGTCCAATGCAATATGTCATTTGATTTCCTCACTGCTGCTTCCATGGACGTTGATTGTGGATCCAAGTAAAATGAAATCTTTGACAATGTCAGTCTTTTCTCTATCATGATGTTGCTTATTGGTCCAGTTGTAAGCATTTTTGTTTTCTTTATGTTGAGATGCAATCCATACTGAAGGCTGTAGTCTTTGAT
Organism: Loxodonta africana; assembly: GCF_030014295.1. Classification (NCBI taxonomy): domain Eukaryota; kingdom Metazoa; phylum Chordata; class Mammalia; order Proboscidea; family Elephantidae; genus Loxodonta; species Loxodonta africana. The sequence goes on along the minus strand of NC_087346.1, from coordinate 71,735,971 downwards.
CTTCATCAATAAGTACTTCAAGTTCTCTTCACTTTGAGCAAGCAAGGTTGTGTCATCTGCCTATCGCAGGTCATTAATGAGTCTTCCACCAAACCTGATGTTGCATTCTTCTTCATGTAGTCCAGCTTCTTGGATTATTTGCTCAGCATACAGATTGAATAAGTATGGTAGAAGGATGTAACCCTGATGCACATCTTTCTTGATTTTAAACCATGTGTCTTGGTCTATGTACAGATTCTACTTAAGCGTGATTAAGTATTCTGGAATTCCCATTCTTCCCAATGTTATTCATAATATATTATGATCCACACAGTCGAATGCTTTTGCATAGTCAATAAAACACAGGTAAGCATCCTTCTAGTATTCTCTGCTTTCAGCCTAGATCCATTTGACATCAGCAAAGATATCCCTCATTCCACATCCTCTTCTTAATCCAGTTTAAATTTCTGGCAGTTCCCAGTTGATGTACTGCTGCAACTATTTTGGAATTATCTTCAGCAAAAGTTTACTTGCATGTGATATTAATGATATTGTTTTATAATTTCCATATTCTGTTGGATCACCTTTCTTTGGACCAGGCACAAATATGGATTTCTTCCAGTCAGGTGGCCAGGCAGCTGTCTTCCAAATTTCTTGGCATAGATGAGTGAGCACCCTCAGAGCTGCATCCGTTTGTTGAAACATCTCAGTTGGTATTCCATCAATTCCTGGAGCTTTGTTTTTCACCAATGCCTTCAATGCAGCCTGGACTTCTTCCTTAAATACCATTGGTTCTTGATCATATGCTGTGATTCTGTGAATTCCTGCCATCTGCTTTTGACGCTTCCTGCATCATTCAATATTTTGCCCATAGAATCTCAGAATTGCAACTCAAGGGCTTAAATTTTGTCTTCAGTTCTTTAGCTCCAGAAATGCTGAGCATGCTCTTCCCTTTTGGTTTTCTAACTCCAGGTCTTTGCACATGTCATTATGATAGTTTTTCTTCTTGAGCCACCCTTTGAAATCTTCCATTTACCTCTTATTTCATTTCAAATCTATTCTTGAGATGGTCTCCAAATTCAGGTGGGATATACTCAAAGTATATGGGAATTCCAGAACACTTAATTGTGCTTGTGAGGAACTTGTACATAGACAAAGAGGCAGTTGTTCAGACAGAACAAGGGAATACTGCGTGGTTTAAAATCAGGAAATACATGCATCAGGGTTGTATCCTTTCACCATACCTGTTCAATCTATATGCTGAGCAAATAATCCGAGAAGCTGGACTGTATGAAGAGGAATGGGCATCAGAATTGGAGGAAGACTCATTAAGAACCTGTGATATGCAGATGATACAACCTTGCTTGCTGGAAGTGAAGAGGACTTGAAGCACTTTCTGATGAAGATCAAAGACCACAGCCTTTAGTATGGATTACAACTCAGCATAAAGAAAACAGAAATACTCACAACTGGACCAAAAAGCAACATCATGATAAACGGAGAAAAGATTAAAATTGTCAAGGATTTCATTTTACTTGGATCTACAACCAACACCCATGGAAGCAGCAGTCAGGAAAACAAGAGACTCATTTCATTGGGCAGATCTGCTGCAAAGGATGTCACCTTGAATACTAAGGTGTGCCTGACCCAAGCCACGGTATTTTCAATAGCCTCATATGCATGCGAAAGCTGGAGGATGAATAAAGAAGACGGAAGAAGAATTGATGCCTTTGAATTATGGTGTCAGCCAAGAATATTGAATATACCACGGACCGCCTAAAAAACTAACAAATCTGTCCTGGAAGAAGTACAATCAGAATGCTCCTTAGAGGCAAAGATAGCAAGAATGCACCTTACATACTTTGGACATGTTGTCAGGAAGGTTCAGTCCCTGGAGAAGGACATCATGCTTGGTAAAGAAGATGACCCTCAATGAGATGGATTGACACAGTAGCTGTAACGATGGGCTCAAGCATAACAATGATTGTGAGCATGGCGCAAGACTGGGCAGTGTTTTGTTCTGTTGTGCATAGGGTTGCTATGAGTCGGAACCAAGTTGACGGCACCTAACGACAACAACAACATACTCAGAGTCATACTTTGGCCTTATAGACTTGTTTCAATTTTCTTCAGCTTCAGCTTGAACTTGCATAGGAGCAATTAAGGTCTGTTCCACATTTGGCCACTGGCTTGTTCTGACTTATGATTTTGAGCTGTTCTGTGGTCTCTTTCCACAGATGTAGTCAATTTGATTCATGTGAGGTCCACATGTATAGTCACTGTTTATGTTGATGAAAAAAAGATATTTGCAATGAAGAAGTTGTTAGTCTTGCAAAATTCTATCATGCTATCTCTGGCATTGTTTCTATCACCAAGGCCATACTTTCCAACTACCAATCCTTCCTCTTCATTTCCAACATTCGAATTCCAATCACCAATAATTATCAATGTATCTTGATTGCATGTGTAATTGCATGTGTGATCGAACTGCAGAAATTGGTAAAAATCTTCAATTTCTTCATCTTTGGCATTAGTGTTTGGTAAGTGAATTTGAATAATAGTCGTATTAACTGGTCTTCTTTTAGTTGTACAGATATTATTCTCTCTCTGACAGCGTTGCACTCCAGGGTAGATCTTGAAATGTTCTTTTTGACAATGAAATGCAACACAATTCCTCTTCAATCTGTCATTCCCAGCATAGTAGGCCATACAATTGTCTGATTCAAAATGGCCAATACCAGTCCATTTCAGCTCACTAATGCCTAGGATTTTAATCCTTATGCATTCAATTTCATTTTTCAAAGCTTTGAATTTTTCTAGATTTGTACTTCATGCATTCTAGGTTCCAATTATTAATGGATGCTTGCAGCTGTTTCTTCTCATTTTGAGTCATGCCATATCAGCAAATGAAGGTCCTGAAAGCTTGACTGCATCCACATCATTAAGGTCAACACTACTTTGAGGAGTCAGCTCTTCCCCAGACAACATTCTGCTTCTATTCATAAGGTTTTCACTGGCCAATTTTTTCAGAAGTAGACTGCCAGGTCTGTCTTCCTACTCTGTCATAATCTGTAAGCTCTGCTGAAACCTGTTCACCAAGAGTGACCCCACTGGTATTTGAAATACCAGTGGCAAAGCTTCCGGTATCACAGCAACACACAAGCCACCACGGTACAACAAACTGACAGATGGGGGGGGCAGAATATTACAAGGGCCTGAAAAGAAGAGGCATGGCTTAATAGAAACCAGTAAGAAAGGCTATTTAAAAAATCAATGCCTGAAGAGAGCTGGGACCTTCAAGAGGAGAAAGCAGACAACCCATGGTGACCCAGCACGGGAGAGCATGGCTTCACACTTTTTTCTCTCTTAAATGTCCTGTCAATTCCCCCAGTGGTCAAACCCAACCAGAAGCCAGAGAACAAAGGATCTCTTTAAGGTAGTCCTTAAAGACTAGCTTCCTGGGGCACTGATCAGGGTGGAGACAGTCAAAGAGTGAATCTAAAGGGTAAACAAGAAGCTCCCCAGCACAAGAGATTAGTCAACATAATGTTATCAACAGTGGATGGCATGTTTTCTCTAACTTCACAGACAAAGAGACAAATTCCTTTATGCTATGATGTACTCTGCTTTAGTATGGTGCCATAATTGTTGCCCATGTAAATCATTTTCTTGCTTTGTACACAGTAATTACCCATTTTGGAAGTTGAAACACTACATAAATAAAATGGATTCACAGAAAACATGTGCTGGAAGGGAACAGAGAACATTTGATTTAAGTCCTTACCTGTAGAAAAATCCACATCCAAACCACCTCAGAGAAGAGGTGGTCAATACTGGTTTGTTGTCCAACCCAATCCAACTCAATGGCAACTTCTCTGTCTGCATTCTACTTGAATAATTGAGTGACCAATTGTCCTCCTGACACTATCTCATACCATGGTTTCTATAATGTTGATCTTTCCTGAACCTCCCTCTCGCTCTCCGACTCTCTTTCTTACTCACTTTTTCTGACTTATCTTGCTCCAAATTAAATATCAGCATTTAATTGCTATCCTCTGTTCTCCTTGTTCTGTCCACTCTCCCTGAATAAACTCACTCACTCACATGATTTACCTACATCTCCAAATTACAGTTCTCCTTTCCAAGTGAGTGACCCACAGTCTTTTTCCTCTCCAATCTATCTGTCTCATTGCTACTAGAATTATCTTTAAAACACATACCTGATCACATCACTTCTCTCTTTAACAATCTTCGATTGCACCCAATTGTTTGGAATAAGTTTCTAAACTTTTAAGTTTCTTAGCATTTATCTCACTCTCTAATGCTTATCTCCTAACAACCAGGGAGAATATATTTACCTTACATAAAAAGATAAAAAAATTAAAAAAAAACAGACTCTCTAAATCTACCCACTTTCATGCAATTTTGCCTTTGCAAACATTGTTTCTTTCCTACCCCGGAATTACGTTCCCTGATGAACTCCTACTCATCCTCCAAAGTCCAACTCAAATGTTTCCTCCTCTGCTTTCCCAAGACCTACTAGGGAGAATTAGCAGCTCATGGTCCAGCAAAGAGCCGTGGTGGCACAGTGGTTAAAAGCTACAGCTGCTAACCAAAAGTGCAGCAGTTTAAATCTACCAGCGGCTACTTGGAAACCCTATGGGGCAGTTCTACTTTGGCCTATAGGGTTGCTATGTGTTAGAATCGATTCAATGGTGACGGGAGTCCAGCAAAGCTATTATTATATTGTAATACAATCAGCTTCTAATATATATCCACCTATTCTACTAGATTATGGACTCTTAGGAACAAAATGATGTTTTATTAATCTCTGACACAATGCTGAGCATGTAGTAAACGTAAAGTACCTATTTGACAATTTACATATTCTCACTACCATAGACAATAATCCCTACCTCTAGGAAGAAGAGTTTTCTGGAACAATAAAACTTTGAATAGATGTAGAAAGGAATTGACCTAATATGTGCAAAGTCAACACTGCCCAATTAAGGCTGAGTTTTACCTAAAGCAGAATTAGCATAAAGATTAAGTACATGGGCTCTGAAGCCAGACAACCTAGGGTTAGACTTGCCGCATAAAATACAGGACATTCAGTTAATTTTGAATTCAGATAAATGATGAATGACAAATTTTTGTATAAGTATGTCCCAGATATTGCAATAAAGAGGCCAAATATTGCATGGTTATCTTAATATTTGCAAAAAATAATAATAATAAAATGTTTATTTGCTAAATCTAGCAACCCTACCTGGGTTCATATCTTGATTCTGCAGCTTTCTGACTGTGTGATCTCAGATGAGTTAATTAACCCCTCTGTACTTTGGTTTCCTCATTTTTAAATTGAGGATAATAAAAGTATCTACCCATAGGAACTAGCAAGATTAAATGAGCTCATACACACATAAATCACTTAGAATACTGCCTGGAATACACAAAAAAACTCAATATTAACTATTATTGCTATATAATAGCCACTATTATAATTAATTTGGGGGCCCTGGTGGCACAGTGGTTAAGCATTGACTGCTCTCCAAAAGGTTGGCAGTTCTAATCCACCAACCACTCCTTGGAAACTCTATGGGGCAGTTCTACTCTGTCCTATAGGATTGCTACGACTTAGAATCGGCTTGAGTGCAACAAGTTTGGTTTGGCTTATTATAATTATTAGAAGTTTTACCCTTCTCTTAATGCTTATCTCATTAAGATAGGCTTTATGCTCTTTTAATACTCACAAATGATATTCAATGTTAGAAATGTCTTTCCTCTTGATCACTGACAAAAAGGTACATCAGTATGTGCGGGGATGTACAATTACCTCCTCTGCAACTGTGAATTTGTTTTGCCACCAAAATTGTTCACACCTGACTGCAATAGTAAAAGATACACTAAGAAATACAGAAATACACTAGCTAAGGATAAACTTTACTAATAGCACAAGTCAAACCATTTTGCCCTAATCTTACATGTTTGTATCACTCTCCTAGTTTTATCAAGTCTCTGAAATGACTCAAAAACTAACTGGTAGGAAATTCAACCCGGTACAATATAATTTAAATTTTTAGTAATAGAAAAAAGGGGCAAACTGTAGAATCACAGAAAAATAGTGTCCTAAGATCAGGGAATGAGAACCTCATTTTCAGTCACAAAAATGCAGAAGAATTTTAAAAATTAATCATTTTCACCCATATGTGAAATTACAGTAACACATTGGTATTATTATGCTGGACTTCAAACCCTCCCTGACAGTGAGTACTAAACATTGTATCAGAGGCTCATTAGTCACGTGTGATATTTTACAGATCGTTGAGAGTGTGTGTACAGCTGCACCATCATTATTGTTCTGTCGTGACCGATCCACAGACATAGCCTGAGTCTCCTGAACTGAAAGCACAGCTAAGTGAACAGGCAGGCGTGTCAGGTAAGAAATTAAGAAATGACTCCACAAACTCATGTGAATATGCTCTACTGGGAAATACTATCTTTTGCATTGCTATTAAACACACACACACAGAGGCACATCTCAAAGCAATAAAGGGCCTGCAGAGAAGGAAGGTAAAATATGCTTGCTAAGCAACCATTACTGAACAGGGGGAAGCCTGGAATCAACAAAGGACCAGTCATGGGAAATTTATAAGTTAATATCTGTCACACCTGCAAATTACTACAGTGAGACCCCTGACCAAATTCAGAATACCATTTAAATGGATTTGGAGAGATATTTATACATTGAAATGCTCTGAATCTAAATTTGTCAGTTACCCCAATTAAGTGCAGTGGAAGTAAAATCTATCACAGTGCAGTTGAAGCGAATTTAACTGTACCATTTGAGAACAGGGTTATTCCTGGGCATCTTGTGATTCTAGATGTAAATGTGTTGTTTTTATTTAATGGCCAGTCAGGATTTTTTTTTTTTCTTCTTCTCATTGCTTAAAAAGGAGACTCTCAAATGCCTTAGAAAACCCCAAACACAAAACACGCCCGTGGAATCTTCTGGGAGTTTACCAAAGCACGTATTTCAAGCTATTGGCCAAAATAACCCCACTTGAGTGACAATTTACACACATGTCACATCTTTTCATCTCCCTTGTTTTCATGGAAAAGGTCAAAGCCATCAGGCTGAAGTGCTTAGCCAGAGTCAGGGAGAGTCATCATTTCCACAGCCATGAAGTGGAACTCACACAGCAAATGAGGCTAATCATTTAGCACGTACAAGGGAAAGAGATTATGAGATAATAATTTTCTCACCAATTGAGAATCACTGTGCATAAAAATAGAAATTAATAGGAAAAAATTCAGAATACTTACCAAGAAAATAAGAACACTATATAAAATGATCTCTCATCTGGGAAATGACTTTCCATTTCAAGCAAAACAGAAAGCTCTCAGATATACAGAAGATAAGATAGCAAGCAAGCACACCCTCCTGAAAACAATTTAACTCTCTTTCTTTATTCTCGGAATATGATTTGAGAAGCAGAATGCTTTGAGGGACCCTGCAGATTCCACTCACCTGGCATTCATAGCACTCTTTTTGCTGGCAAGTGGGAAATAATTCTGTTTTCATTTATTTGGCTGCAAATTAACATGCTATATTCCTAAACATTCTAGCAAAAGTATTGTCCAGTTTGGTGGGGTTCACTAATGAGAGAGCACTGATGTACACATGCCTTTTAAAGTCTTATAAAAACTCGGTGTAACTTTTTCTGGATGAGCATCGCCCAGCAAAAAGGTTCTTCAATTATGTAGAAGGAAAATGTTCTTATTCAGCCTTTGTTTGCAGAAGCCTAGACAGAATTATTTTTTTCCCAAGGCAGAATAGATAGCAGATCTTAGGAAAATGCTATTTAACCCCATAATTGTGTTCTAGGGTGATGAATTCTATTTAAAAAAAAAAAAAAATAGGTAGCTCTTTTGTTCAGCAGAGCACCTTGATTGGTGTTGGATATGAAAGCCTGCCCTGGGAGAGAGGGTGGGTTTGGGAGTAGGGGCTCCACAGAGTTGATTTTTTTCTGAATAAAAGAATGAGAAGAATTTGGAGTTCTTGAGAATAAGCCAGGAGAGGAGGCAGGGAAGGAGACAGAAGAGCCAGCAAAATGGAGAGAGGCCAGGATGTGACATAAGTGGCTGACCAGTGAGAAATGCCCCTATGGTGAAGTGTCTTAGTCATCTAGTGCTGCTATAACAAAAATATCACAAGTGGATGGCTTTAACAAAGAGAAATTTATTTCTTCACGGTAAAGTAGGCTAAAAGTCCAAATTCAGGGCATCAGCTCTAGAGGAAGCCTTTCTCTCTCTGTTGGCCTTCTCATCAATCTTCCCCCAGACTAGGAGCTTCTCTGTGCAGGGACCTGGGGTCCAAAGGATCTGCTCTGCTCCTGGCATTGCTTTCTGGGTGGTATGAGGTCCCCAACTCTCTGCTTCATTCCCTTTCCTTTTGTCTCTTATAAGATAAAAGGTGGTACAAGCCATACCCCAGGAAAATTCCCTTTATATTGGATCAGGGATGTGGCCTTAGGAAGGGTGTTACAATCCCACCCTAATTTTCTTTAACATAAAATTATAATCACAAAATGGAGGACAATCATACAATACTGGGAATCATGATCCCACCAAATTGATACACACATACTTGGGGGGATATAATTCAATCTGTAACAGCGAAGTGGCCAAAAACACTTTTAAGTGCCCAAACCACCAACCAAACCCACTGCCTTCGAGTCGATTCTGACTCATAGCGACCCTACAGAACAGAGTAGAACTGCCCCACAGAGTTTCTAAGCAGCACCTGGTGGATTCAAACCGCCAGTCTCTTGGTTAGCAGCCATAGTACTTAACCACTATGCTACTAGAGTTTCCATTTTTAAGGGCAGGAATGTTTAATCTATGATTGTAAATTGTATTCTGTGTTTTGCGATATGGCAAGGTGACTCCTTCTCTTTGATTCCACAACCCTCTACAGAAGTTCTGGTTAATGAGGCAACTCTTTGTGGCTGGAAGGATCAAGAAGAATACTACTCATCTGTAAAGAGATATGAAGTCCTGATGCATGCTACAACGTGAATGAACCTTGAAAACATTATGCTGAGTGAAATAAGTCAATCACAAAATGGCAAATATTATATGATCTCACTTATATGAAATGACAAGACTAGGAAAATGTATAGAGGCAAAGTTTATTAGTGGTTACCTGGGGCAGGAAGGAAGAGAAGAGGAGGAGCCATTGTTTGGGAAGCAGCGAGGTTTTTTTTTATGGTGATGGGAAATTTGGCATCAATTAAGAATGATGGTTGCACAACATGATCAATGTAATTGATATCACTAAGTTGTACACTTGAAAAATGTTGAATTGGCAAATGCTGTGTTATATATATTTTTGAAACAATAAAATTTTTTTAATAAAAAAAAATCAAGGGGCCTGCCACACTGGGACAGAGATGACGGGCCATTAGAAGGTGCAAGGCAGAAAGAAAAAAAACTCCAGAAGCATCTGTGGGAAAGTAAGCCCCCCAGGATTTGCAGAAATTGTGGTAAGGGCATTGGACATTCTGTGGGATAAAGAGCAGGGCTTGCGCCATCTTGTCTAAATCTCAAGGGGCAGAGTAACTGCAGCTGACGTTTGGAGACAGATGTTTAAATTGTTTTTGCAGCTTTACCTTGTAGCTGAATATCTATTTTGTGTTTTAATTCTGGCAGGAATTCTTTCTCTGTGTAGTTCCCAGCCCCATACCTTAGAACTTAAGCTAGCTATCCTGAACCATAATCTACTTCCCAGTTGTTAGCTATGCACTTTTAAAACATGATTGCAATCCAGACTATTGATTTCACACAGGTAGGCCCCAAGGAACACACATAGTAAATTTCAAAGGTATAACTTGAAGCTGGTTGGTTGGAACCTGGAGCACATGTTTCCTATAGAAGTAATGTTATAAATCAGAAGTTCTCTAACTCATTTTTAATGTACATGAGAATAGCATAGGAGACTTGCTATAAATAGATCACTGAGCTCCAGCCCAAAGATTCAGATCCTGGGATGGAATCCAACATGCAGCATTTTGATTAAGTACCCGAGTGATTCTCATCCAACCACACTTTGGAAAACAATGCTATTAGTGGTGATACGATTTTCTTGATTCCCCCACAAATGTAACTGAAATAATAGCAATGATCATTTTCATCCTTGAATACCTCCTCCCCACATTCCCAGATCCTTAGGCTAAAAATCCAACAGCTTTGAGCACCGAGCAAGCTTGGTACGAAGTCCGATGGAGCCAGGAGGAAGCCCCGAGAGTAGCAGCTAAGCAAGTGGAGCGAGACAGCAGCAACTGTCATATGTAAGGGTCACTCATAATTCAAGATTTTTTTTCCTGAACTTGTCACCCCATACAGAATTTTAATCAAGATCCTTTTGGTCCTAAAGAATTGAGATAGCTCCCCAACTTACTTCACTTATAGCCAAGGGACAAAATGAAGAAAATCTAGCTCCATTAGTTTCTGTGTAATGATGCCCAAAAGAGCACGGTTTATTTGGAGTTTTTCCATAGAAGTTAATTCAAAGTAATATTCAGTTACAGAATCCAAGACCAAGTCAAAGACTGAATTGAATGTTCTTTGCCTTGCGAATAAATACCAAGGAAAATACAGACATAGAGGTTCTCTCTAGCACAGTGTCCAAACTGATAAAGGGAAAAAAAAATAAAGGACCAGAATTGTTCTAAGTGGTTGAAAGGTTTCCCAGATCCTTTGCATGATGGCCTGCCAGAATCTTAGCCTAACGAAGGTTACTAAAACACACTAGACGTGAACAGGCAATTTTTAACTTTCAAAAACTCATCAAGCTTATAGCAGAGTAACTTCTAGACCTTGAATGACACAACATGACAATTTTATTGGCTGACCTTTCAAAAAGAAAAGATCTAATTAGACACTCTGATGTGCAGGTTCTGAATTACAATGAACAAGCAGGGGTCTCTAATCCTCCACAGTTGCAGCTAAACATTTTGGAGCAATATTGCTAATTAAAATGCAGCATTCCAACCTGAAAGCAGAACTCCCCACTCTCGTCCCTCTTGGTCAAGCCTGCTGTCTCTGCTGCCTCTCCTGGACACGTTACCGCAATTTCCCGAGTTAGAGCCGCCTGCCGCAAATAGCCAATTCGTGAGACAGGGGTGAGGTGGATAGCAAGAGCTTTGTTAGATATACTGGTATATGGAGACAGAGGGGAATGATCTCCTCCTAAAGTCATCTGTCTCCCCAGGCTACCGAAGGGGTTCGGGTTTTTGAGGGAAAAGGGGCCATAAGTTTTAGGGACTTGTGGAATGTGCGCTCTCTTTTTTCTGTTTGGTTTTGGTGGTCGTATCTCAAACATGTTGATCTTTTTCTGCCATTATCCCATCAGCTCAGGGGGTAGCTGGTGCCATCTTTCATCTTATTTGACAGGCTTAGATCAATACCACTTGTTTTCCACAGTCTTGGAACATTGGTTAACACTTAACCATTTGGGGAGCTAACATCAGGGTCTTCCTTGGGGGCAGGCATGGGCTAGGGGAGGGAAAGGAGAGAAAGAACAAAGAAGGAAAAAAAAATGGCTCAGGTACTATTCAAGATATGACTGTGCAGTGTGTTTCAGACACACTCCCTACTATTTGCCACCACAGAGATTCCTTTATACAATTTTCCGTGTATTTCTATAACAGATGCAATGTGTTGACTTGGGTGCCTGGAGAGTGAATCTCTTCAAGTGGGTAATCATTTGAATGTAGAAAGTCAAGAAATCACCGTAATCCCCACCTCACCACCTGCACAAAATAAATTCCATGTGAATTAAAGATTTAAAGCTAAAAAAAAATCATAAATCTGCAAAAATACTAGGAGAGCAAGTGAGCGTGTTTGTTTGCGGCAGAGTTTATAATAGTAAAAACCTGGCAAAAATGTGATTGTCCATCAATAAGGGAACAAATAAAATATGGTTTATTCATGCTATGGGATAATATGTGGCCACTAAAGCAGCTCTTTAAAAGGAAGAGGTAGGATTGTATATACTGACACAGAAAGATGTCTATGACATATTGACAAGTAAAAGAAAAATTAGAATAAAATGTGTGTCATAAACAACAACAAAAAAATGTGAGTGAGCGCATACATAAGAAAACCTGGAATACAATATGTCAAGTCATTAATATTCATTATATGTAGGAGAATATGGGAAACATCTTTTTATACTTCATTCTTTTCAGCATAGTTTGAATTTTTTGCTACAAGAAGAGAGTACAATGAAGTCACATCATTAAAATATTGAAAGTATTAAATTCCACCCTGCCCAGTGGGGAAAAAAAGGAGAGAGAAAAGATACTTTAAATAATGTAACCAGAAGGTTAGAGCAAAGCAGTGATGACCAAGAGCCCTGAAGCCAGACTGCTTGAATTCAAATCCCAGCTCTGCCACTTTCTTACTGTGCAAGTCACTTAACCTCTCTGTGCCTCAGTTTTACTTTCCCTGAGTGGTACAAATGGTTACACATGTATTTCTGATACAAATGGACCCTAAACACAAGTCAACTGCTTTTAGTCAGACAAAAAAAAAAAAATGGTTTTTCCAATGTAGGTGGAAAAACCACTTGGGTTAGATTTATTGAAAGATGGTATAACAGTCTGCAATGTGGCACATAGATACCAAATCAAAAACCAAACCCAGTGCCGTTGAGTCAATTCTGACTCATAGCGATCCTATAGGACAGAGTAGAACTGCCCCATAGAGTTTCCAAGAAGCAATTTTTTTTTTCACCTGGTGTATTTGAACTGCTGACCCTTTGGTTAGCAGCCGTAGCACTTAACCACTACGCCACCAGGGTTTCTGGCACATAGATATGGCCATGTATATTTAGTCTATGGGCAATTTAAGGGAATTTCAATGGTAACTCCTGGGCTTCTGGGTTTTTTGTTGTTGTTGTTTTTTCTTTACATACTGGTTTCAGAACTTAACTGTAGTATAGGATTCAATTCTTAAAATTGGAAAAAGCCATAAACTCAAGTTTGGTATGTTACAGATACAGTAGTTATAAAAATCAATTCCTTTGGAAGCAGCAGTCAAGAAATCAAAGGAAGCATTGCATTGGGCAAATGTGCTACAAAAGACCTCTTAAAGTGTTGAAAAGCAAAGATGTCACTTTGAGGGCTAAGGTCTGCCTGACTCACTCCATGGTGCTTTCAATCGCCTCACATGCATGTGAAAGCTGGGCAATGAATAAGAAAGACTGAGAAAGAATGGATGCCTTTTAAATTTCGATGTTGGCAAAGAATTTTGAATATTCCATGGATTGCCAGAAGAACTAACAAATCTGTCTTGCAAAAAGTATGGCTAGAATGCTCCTTAATAAGTAAGGACGGCAAGACTTTGTCTCACTTATTTGGACATGTTATCAGGAGGGACCAATCCCTGAAGAAGAACATCGTGCTTGGTAAAGCGAAAAAGAAGACCTTGAATGAGATGAATTGACACCGTGGCTGCAACAATGGGCTCAAACATAGCAACAATTGTAAGGATGGTGCAGCACCAGGCAGTGTTTCATTCTGTTGTACACTGGGGTTGCTATGAGTTGGAACCAATTAGACAACACCTAATAACAACAACAATAATAAAAACTACCATCTAAATCGACTTCTTCTTAGCATTTCTCCTGTACTTTATTATACTATAAGAGCATCGGACTTTTCTTGTATCTTGAATTATTTTGTACTTTGGCTGTTTAAGGAAGGAAAAAAAATCCTGGGAGGAAGAAAAATAATACATAATTACAATCTCTATGAGTCATACTGGAACCCTGGTGGCACCGTCGTTAAGAATTTCGCTGCTAACCAAAAGGTCAGCACTTCAAATCTACCAGCTGCTCCTTGGAAACCCTATGAGGCAGTTCTACTCTGTCCTACAGGGTCACCGTGAATCAGAATCAACTCGATGGCAACGGGTTTTATTTTTTTTTTTTATGAGTCACACATCATAAGGCATCTTAGCACTGGGGCCAGCAGCTCTGCAAAATGGTGACCAGTGCTCCTGGTGCAAACAACAAAGGCCTCAAAATCAAGCACTCACATCTTGAATAGCATCAATAGAGGTATTGGCTGGCATCAACAGCAGAGCTTCAGCAGTGCCTTCAGTGGGCACCAGCCATGTAGGAGTCAATTTCAGGGCAAGCAGTAAAGGGGAACATTGCCACAGTGGGCCTGAGTAAGTAGTTTCCATGAGATGGACAAGGTACCGTCTTGAGGCATCAGAGTAAATACCTCAAGATGAACAAAAGATACCTAGAACTGGGAATATGTCAAATTTTGCAACAAACTTGGCTCTAGGACCTGAAAGAGCCCTCAATATGCTATATATAAAAACAGGGGGAAAATCCTGAAACTATTTCAGTGACTATTCCAGCCAGTGAAAATAATACCCCTTTGTGGGGAATTATGCATTACAATCCTTGCTGTTTGTTAGGTGCTGACCAGTCAATTCTGATGCATAGCAACCCTATGTATAACAGAATGAGACACTACCTGGACCTGTCCCTCCTCACAGTCATTGTTATGCTTCAGCCGTTGTTGCAGCCACTGTGTCAATACATCTCGTTGAGGGTCTTCTTTTTTGATGACCATGTACTTTACCAAGCATGATGTCCTTCTCCAGGGATTGGTACCTCCTAATAACATGTCCAAAGTATGTGAGACATAGTCTCTCCATTCTTGCTTCTAAGGAGCATTCTGGTTGTACTTCTTCCAAGACAGATTTGTTCAGTCCATGGTATATTCAATATGCTTCAAAGATGTCAATTTTTCTTCGTTGGTCCTCATTCACTGTCCAGCTTTCACATGCATATGAGGAGGTTGAAAACACCATGGCTTGGGTCAGGCACACCTTAGTCTTTCAAGTGACATCTTTGCTGCTAACACTTTGTTGTTGTTGTTGTGTTGTTAGGTGCCATTGAGTTGGTTTCAACTCTTAGCACCCCTATGTACAACAGAACGAAACACTGCCCAGTCCTATGCTATCTTCACAGTCATTGCTGTGTTTGAGCCCATTGTTGCAGCTACTTTGTCAATCCATCTTACTGAGGGTCCTCCTCTTTTTTGCTGATCATCATATAAGGCAGTTGAAAATAGCATGGCTTAGGTCAGGCACACCTTAGTCTTCAAGGTAACATCTTTGCTTTTCAACACGTTAAAGAGGTCTTTTGCAGCAGATTGCTCAGTGCAATGAATCTTTTGATTTCTTGAGTGTTTCTTCCATGGGCTTTGATTGTGGATCCAAGTAAAATGAAATCCTTGACAGCTTCAATCTTTCTTCTGTTTATCATGATGTTACTTATTGGTCCAGTTGTGAGGATTTTTGTTTTCTTTATGTTGAGGCATAAACCATACTTAAGGCTATAGTCTCTGATCTTAATAAGTAAGTACTTCAAGTGCTTTTCACTTTCAGCAAGCAAGGTTGTGTCATCTGCACATCATAGGTTGTTTATTGGAGTCTTTCTTTAATCCTGATGCTGCATTTTCTTCATATAGTCCAGCTTTTCAGATTATTTGCCCAGCACACAGATTAAGTATGGTGAAAGAATACAACCCTGATGCACACCTTTCCAGATTTTAAGCCATGCAGTATCCCCTTGTTCTGTTTGAATGACCCCCTATTGATCTATGTACAGGTTCCTCATGAACATAATTAAGTGTTCTGGAATTCCCATTCTCCACAATGTTATCCAGAATTTATGATCCACACAGTCACATGCCTTTGCATAGTCAACAAAACATTGGTTTTCTCTACTTTCAGCCAAAATCTATTTGACATCAGTAATGATATCCCTTGTTCCACATCCTCTTCTGAATACAGCTTGAACTTCTGTATGTCCTCTGTCAATGTACTGCTAAAAATGCTTTTGAAGGATCACCAGCAAAATTTTACTTGTGTGTGATATTAAAGATATTATTAGATAATTTCCACATTCTGTTGCTTTTCTTCAGAATAGGCACAAATATGGATGTCTTCCATTCGGTTGAGATGGAAGGAATACAAATAGCTGTCTTCCAAATTCCTTGGAATAGTCAAGTGAGCACTTCTAGTGCTGGCATATATTTGAAACATCTCAACTGGTATTCTGTCAATTTCTGGAGTCTTGTTTTTTGCCAGTGTCTCCAGTGCACCTCTTCCTTCAGTACCATCGGTTCTTGATCATATGCTACCTCCTGAAATGTTTGAACGTCGACCAGTTCTTTTTGGTACAGTGACTCTGTATGTTCCTTCCATCTTCTTTTGATGCTTTCTGTGTCATTCAATATTTTGCCCATAGAATCCTTCAATATTGAAACTCTAGTCTTGAATTTTCCTTCAGCTTAAGAAATGTAGAATGTGTTCTTCCCTTTTGGTTTTCTAACTCCAGGTATTTGCACATGTTATTATAATGATACTTCACTTTGTCTTCCCAAGCTGCCCTTTGAAATCTTCTGTTCAGCTCTTTTACATGTTCATTTCTTCCTTTACTTTAGCTACTCCATATTCAAGAGCAAGTTTCAGAGTCTTCTGACATTCGTTTTGATTTTTTCTTTCTTTCCTGTCTTTTTAATGACCTCTTGCTTTCTTCATGTATGATGTCCTCAATGTCAGTCCACAACTCACCTGGTCTTAGATCATTAGTGCTCAAGGCATCAAATACATTCTGGAGATGGTCTCTAAATTCAGGTGGGCTATACTCAAGGTTGTACTTTGGCTCTCATGGGCTTGTTTTAATTTTCCTCAGCTTCAACTTGAACTAGTACGGGAGCAATCGATGGTCTGTTCTACGGTCAGCCCGGATGATACCAAGCTTGTCTGTCATCTCTTTCCACAGATGTAGTTAATTTGATTTCTGTGTATTTCATCTGGTGAGGTCCATGTGTATAGTCACCCTTTATATTGTTGAAAAAAGGTATTTGCAGAGAAGTCGTTGGTCTTGCAAAATTCTATCATGCCATTTCCAGCATCATTTCTATCACCAAGGCCACATTTTCCAACTACTGATCCTTCTTTGTTTCCAGCTTTCACATTCCAATCGTCAGTATGAATCAGTATGAATTTTCCTAAAAATTGCAAATCATCAAAAATGAAATGAAACATGTAAAGATTGATATCTTAAGGTATTAGTGAGCTGAAATTGACTGGTATTGGCTATTCTGAATCAGACATTCATATGGTTTACTATGCCAGGAATGACAATTTAAGAGGAATGGCATTGCATTCCTCATCAAAAAGAACATTTCAAGATCTGTCCTAAAGTACAACGCTGTCAGTGACAGGATAATAACCATAAGTCTACAAAGAAGACCAGTTAATACGACTATTATTCAAATTTATACACCAACCACTAAGGCCAAAGATGAAGAAACTGAAGATGTTTACCAGTTTCTGCAGTCTGAAACTGATCAGACTTGTAACCAAGATGCATTGTTTATTACCGGTGATTGAAATATGTTACAGAGGTATTTGCAAATCTGAGGGTTCTTGAATGTCTCCAGAGACAGTCTTCAGAAATGTCAAAGTCCACTGTAGGCTCAGAGAACCTTAATATTCAGTCATCTCATCATTCAACAAATACACATGCCGTGAATTATACCACTATACTGAAAAAGTTCTAGAACTATCCACCTTGAGAACACCAAGGAAAATCTGGAGAAGTAGGCGTTTCAACTGAAAAAGACTAGATCATTTAAAAGCACAAATTACACTGTCTGGTCAGCAGATCCAGACTGGACAGGAGCTTCAGTGGATTTTCTCCTCAATCTTCAACACCAACCACAGGCTTCCTTTCTTCCAGATCCTAAAAAATGCATGTACTTTAACTTATCTATACAGCAAACCCTCTCCTCAAATTAAGAAACTTGTTAGGATATAAGCAAGGAGGGTTTTATTGACTTGCTGCCTCAAGGGAGAACACCACTCAGATTCTGAAATAGCATCTCACTGCAGGAAATGAGTGCCCACTTTTTATAACTCACAGGCTGGACTCAGAAGTTCTTGGGTATAATATCAAAAGCAGGGCAAAAAAAAGGCAGGGTGAGTCTTTGGACTGGTAAATTTCTTAAGGCAATAGTCAGTGCAAACAAGGAAATGTTCTGAGCATGAAGCAAGGAATTCTGAAGCTGTAATTGCTAACTAATAGGGTAGTTGTTCCAGTTCTCACTCTTGAGTAATAGTAATAATAAAGATAATAAAGTCTGTTGTAAATGGGAACTAGAACAATCACCGCCATCAATTATTCTACAGTCAAATTGCCTTTCAGCTTAAATTATAGATATCTCCTTCATGACCTGTGGGACATATATCGCTATCCACATTTTCTACCTCTGAGGTTTCTTGGAAAGCTGCTTTCCCACTTACAGCACGTGCTGCTGCAAAGGGAGAATCTGTTTAATTGAATGAAGCTGAAGAAATGGGTGTGTGCCACAAATTACTGTTTTTACTGGGTATAATATAAGGTATTGCGTCCTGGAGATGTGATTGTGCAAAACGTTTGTCTTTTTTGCCCTTTCTATAGCAAGATATAGGCTTATAACTATATGTCGGGGTTCCTCTGCATTATTTGGAAGTTGGCATTTATCAAAATGTTTCCATGTTCACAAGAACATGGCATTTTCAGGCACCATACATTGTATGCATCCGTCTAGAGATCTAGAAGGCTATGGAGAGTCCAGAAGGACATACGGTGTCCCACATAATCCTACCCCCAGAGTCCAGAGGAATATACGTTCCCCACATAATATGTCAAAATGCATATTTCATAACAAAATTTCAGAAATGCTTTTTGACTCAGCATGCCTTCTTTTAATGAAAATACATGCTATCAACAAAAACTTCAAAGAAGAAAATAATTGAGTCATGAAAGGTAGATCCAGAAGACAGGTCCGGGCCTCTTTCTTTGAACATTACCTAGAAAAATATGTGTGCAATTATGTATTTATCAAGGCTTTTAAATTTAGTTTGCAATGAATGTAGTTTTGAACAGGCCTGCCAAAGTCTCTTTCACTGTTCCTTAGAAGACACAGTCCGTCATTGTGGGGATCTTTCAAAGGAGAAGGTGAGACATTGCAAACTAAATTACTTTTAAAGGATCTTTCTAACTTTAGAGATCTGTACTAAAACATGCTACAATTTTAAACTGTACTTTATGTGCATAAAATCAAGACCCTGCAAACTTACCAGAAAGTGCAATCATGGGAACCAGGAATAAAGGCTGTGGATTCCTTGTGACTCAGAAAAGCAGAACAAAAACAGGTGAAAACGCAAGTGGCAACTGATGCTGATATAGAGATCCTTGGTGCTTACCCATAATCAGCATGGATTTTCCACAGCAGGCAGTGGCAGGGTCCCTTTCCACGCACACTTCTAAACTTACACATTACCTATTCAGGATTTTTTTCTCCCTTTCTTTTTTCCTTCCAAAGTTTTAGTGACTCTATTTCTTCCATATTAAAATATTTAGAGAGTAGCCTCATATGGGAGCCCTGATGGTGTACTAGTTAAGAGAGCAGACTGCTAACTCAAAGGTCAGCAGTTCGAATCCACCAGCCACTCCTTGGAAACCCTATGGGGCAGTTCTACTGTGTCTTATAGGGTTGCTATGAGTCCGAATCGACTCGACAACAACGCGGTGGTGACAGGGTAACACCCAGGAAAGTCATCTGGGTTTGACTTTGGGACATCTGGACCAGAGAATTTGCATGAACTTTTTTTTTAAATAAGAGTCTATAAGAACCTCAAACATCTCCATCATATTCAACTAAATCTTAAGTCCAAGACAAGGAGTTTTCTAAATAAATAGTTTATGTTGTTAGTTGCCATCAGGTCAGCTCTGACTCACTGCAACCCAGTGTACAACAGAAGGACAGGTTGCCTGTTCCTGCGCCACCTTCATGATTTTCGGTATGTTTGGATCCGTTGTTGTGATTATTGTTTCAGTTCATCTCATTGAAGGTTTCCCTCATTTTTGCTGACCCTCCATGTTACCAGTGGTGAGTCTACAGGGACCCCAAGGGTTCTTGTCTAACCCTTGAGAAAGAATTGCTTGGGGAGGCTCAGCTGGCTAGCGAAGAGAATCTTTATTTGAAAATGAAAGCACTTCGAAGTGGGGCAGCAGCAGAGTGTACAGCCCTCCTTTAGGCTGCTCCCGCGCCCATGTCTTTGTCTCGGGCTTCTGCTGTTCGCTAAGAAAAAGGAAGCGGGGTAATAGCGAAAGGAAATGGGGTAACAGAGAAAGGAAGTGGGGTAAGAGCGAATCAGCAGCTGGGATTTCAGATAATTCCTTTTTTATACAAGCAGTGGGACGTGGCTCTTTAGTTCCTTATCTGCACGGGCACTTCTACCAGTAAAATGGAGTCAGTAACAAAGCCTTCTGGGAAGGCTGGCAGCACTTACTATGGTCTAGAGGTTACACAGGAGTCAGAGCTGTTTGTCATACCAAGTGAGGCTGAAACAAAGCTTTGCATACATAGCGTCTTGCCAATCCCTTTCTTTACTCTCAGAACTGTTGACTCGAGAGAGATGTCTTTAGGACTGTATTGTTTTATGGTTTCACAAAATTTCCACTGTACATTTACCCACAATCTATTCTGCCTATCTCACTCCACATTAGTAAACATGATGTCCTTTTCTAGAGATTGGTTTTTCCTGATGACATGTTCAAAGTAGGCAAGTGGAAGTCTCACCCTCCTCACTTCTAAGGAGCTTTTTGGTTGTATTAGAAATGAATAAATAGTGGATTGTTTTTCCCAGGCTCTACACCGAAAAAGGAAACCCTGGTGGCATAGTTACTAAGAGCTAGGGCTGCTACCCAAAGGTCGGCAGTTCAGATCCACCAGGTGCTCTTTGGAAACTCTATGGGGCAGTTCTACTCTGTTCTGTATGGTCACTATGAGTCAGAATCAACTCTACTGCAACGGGGTAGTGATGGGGTAACACCCAGGAAAGTCATCTGTCTTCAATGATGAGGTAAGGACGCTAAGCATAAGGCCCAGCAGGAGCAAAAGCTTAAACACAGAGCCAATTTTAGGAAGAAAGTGGGCCATATTTTTGATGATTTCTATGCTAATCACTGCTCAAGGCCAGAGGGATGAATCCTCCAGCAGTTTCATAGGCCTAACATTTAATTCCATAGGGCATTAAGCCCATAAAAACCAATGGGCTGGATGTCACACAATACAGTGGAAAAAATGCATACTGTACTTGGAAAGGGAAAAAATATGTAAGTATGCAAAGTTACCAATATTCCTGTTTTTGTGAAAGGATGCCAGCAGTCAAGGATTCTGGGGCCAACAACATTAATTACCTTTACAATGTTCATTTCCCTCCCTTCTTCCTTGCTAACAGAACTACAGTCTTGTACAAAGGGAACCGTACCCTGCACAGGCAATGGATCATGATTGGCCCTAGCTAATCTTGATCTTCATCTTTTTCAGTTTCCTTTGCAGCTGGCGGAGAGAGTTTTCATCTGACTCAAGATTGAGCAATGAGGCCTAAGAAGAAGTGATTGGGAAGTGCGTTTCTGAAAAAGTTTTAGCTTTCTTCATATAAAGGGCACATGCAAATGGTGCCACTGCTGCTTTCTTCCTTCCTTCAACACAGATATAATGTTGGAGCTGCCTCAGCCAACTTAAGTTCGTGAAGGAAAAGCGAAACACCCATACACTCATACACAATAAAAAAACAGACAGACATCAGATCCAACCACACCGAATCACTAAACCTGCCCCAGCAGTTGTCACCTCCAGATTTTTTGCAATATGAGAAAAATAAATCATTATTTATTTAAGCCACAATATTCTGTTATTCCTAGCAGAACGCATTCCTAACTAATGCAGATCTTATTTAAACTACATGACTCTAAGACGTAGCGAAACCCATGTGAAATTGCTCAAAACAGATTAGTAAGTAAGCCTATGCTTACCTTGCTTATTGGATAATCTTCCCCTGGCTCTAACCTAATGATAAGTGGAAAAGGTGTATCTCCTCTGAAGGAGAACAGCTAAACCTCAGCTCCTAATTCCCTTCCATACTGTCCACCTTATACCCAGCTTCTCCCACCATGCTCTCCAGGACCTGAATGGTCTAGCATGAGGCAACTGAGGCACTTGCCTTTGATGCAAAATGTAACTGAGTGCCAAAACCCTCAGTGATCAAGATAAATAACATTTTAATGCAATATTTTTAAAAATCAAAAAGACAGGATCAATATTATTGATTTTCTTTTTGTTTCAGTCTCCAGTATGGCTTGCCACACTGCTGTTACTGATCCTACTGCTATTTCAAATTTTGACATTTTGTTCATCATGGATATTTTTGCATTAATTTTGATTTTTAAAAATATTGCATCCAAAAAAATGAAACAGGACCCATACCTCACACCATGCACAAAAACTAACTCCAAGTGGATCAAAGACCTAAACATAAAGACTAAAACGATAAAGATCATGGAAGAAAAAATAGGGACAACCCTAGGAGCCCTAATACAAGGCATAAACAGAATACAAAACATTACCAAAAATGATGAAGAGAAACCAGATAACTGGGAGCTCCTAAAAATCAAACACCTATGCTCATCTAAAGACTTCACCAAAAGAGTAAAAAGACCATCTACAGACTGGGAAAGAATATTCAGCTATGACATCTCCGACCAGCGCCTGATCTCTAAAATCTACATGATTCTGTCAAAACTCAACCACAAAAAGACAAACAACCCAATCAAGAAGTGGGCAAAGGATATGAACACACATTTCACTAAAGAAGATATTCAGGCAGCCAACAGATACATGAGAAAATGCTCTCGATCATTAGCCATTAGAGAAATGCAAATTAAAACTACGATGAGATTCCATCTCACGCCAACAAGGCTGGCATTAATCCAAAAAACACAAAATAATAAATGTTGGAGAGGCTGCAGAGAGATTGGAACTCTTATACACTGTTGGTGGGAATGTAAAACGGTACAACCACTTTGGAAATCCATCTGGCGTTATCTTAAACAGTTAGAAATAGAACTACCATACAACGCAGAAATCCCACTCCTCGGAATATGCCCTAGAGATACAAGAGCCTTCACACAAACGGATATATGCACACCATGTTTATTGCAGCTCTGTTTACAATAGCAAAAAGATGGAAGTAACCAAGGTGTCCATCAACAGATGAATGGCTAAATAAATTGTGGTATATTCACACAATGGAATACTATGCATCGATAAAGAACAGTGACGAATCTGTGAAACATTTCATAGCATGGAGGAACCTGGAAGGCATTATGCTGAGCAAATTCAGTCAGAGGCAAAAGGACAAATATTGTATAAGACCACTATTATAAGATCTTGAGAAATAGTAAAAACTGAGAAGAACACATACTTTTGTGGTTACGAAGCGGGGAGGGAGGGAGGGAGGGAGGGAGGGAGAGGATTTTTTATTGATTAATCAGTAGATAAGAACTGCTTTCAGTGAAGGGAAAAACAACACTCAATACATGGAAGGTCAGCTCAATTGGACTGGACCCAAAGCAAAGAAGTTTCCGGGATAAAATGAATGCTTCAAAGGTCAGCGGAGCAAGGGCGGGGGTCTGGGGAACATGGTTTGAGGGGACTTCTAAGTCAATTGGCAAAATAATTCTATTATGAATACATTCTGCATCCCACTTTGAAATGTGGCGTCTGGGGTCTTAAATGCTAACAAGCTGCCATCTAAGATGCATCAATTGGTCTCAACCCACCTGGAGCAAAGGAAAATGAAGAACACCAAGGTCACACGATAACTAAGAGCCCAAGAGACAGAAAGGGCCACATGAACCAGAGACCTACATCATCCTGAGACCAGAAGAACTAGTTGGTGCCCGGCCACAATCGATGACTGCCCTGACAGGGAGCACAACAGAGAACTCCTGAGGGAACAGGAGATCAGTGGGATGCAGACCCCAAATTCTCATAAAAAGACCATACTTAATGGTCTGACTGAGACTAGAGGAATCCCGGTGGCCATGGTCCCCAGACCTTCTGTTGGCACAGGACAGGAACCATCCCCGAAGACAACTCATCAGACATGAAAGGGACTGGTCAGCGGGTGGAAGAGAGATGCTGATGAAGAGCGAGCTAATTATATCAGGTGGACACTTGAGAGTGTGTTGGCAACTCTTGTCTGGGGGGGGGATGGGAGGATAGAGAGAGAGGGAAGCTGGCAAAATTGTCACGAAAGGAGAGACTGAAAGGGCTGACTCAATAGGGGGAGAGCAAGTGGGAGTAGGGAGTAAGATGTATGTAAACTTATATGTGACAGACTGATTGGATTTGCAAACGTTCACTTGAAGCTTAATAAAAGTTAATAAAAAAAAAAAAACTCAACCACAAAAAGACAAACAACCCAATCAAGAAGTGGGCAAAGGAAATGAACACACACTTCACTAAAGAAGATATTCAGGCAGCTAATAGACACATGAGAAAATGTTCTCGATCATTAGCCATTAGAGAAATGCAAATTAAAACTACGATGAGATTCCATCTCACTCCAACAAGGCTGGCATTAATCCAAAAAACACAAAATAATAAATGTTGGAGAGGCTGCAGAGAGATTGGAACTCTTCTACACTGCTGGTGGGAATGTAAAATGGTACAACCACTTTGGAAATCCATCTGGCGATATCTTAAACAGTTAGAAATAGAACTACTATACAACCCAGAAATCCCACTCCTCGGAATATACCCTAGAGAAACAAGAGCCTTCACACAAACAGATATATGCACACCCATGTTTATTGCAGCTCTGATTACAATAGCAAAAAGATGCAAGCAACCAAGGTGTCCATCAACGGATGAATGGCTAAATAAATTGTGGTATATTCACACAATGGAATACTATGCATTGACAAAGAACAGTCACGAATCTGTGAAACATTTCATAGCATGGAGGAACCTGGAAGACATTATGCTGAGCAAATTCAGTCAGAGGCAAAAGGACAAATATTGTATAAGACCACTGTTGTAAGATCTTGAGAAATAGTATAAACTGAGAAGAACACATACTTTTGTGGTTACGAGGGGGGAGGGAGGGAGGGAGGGAGAGGGTTTTTTACTGATGAATTAGTAGATAAGAACTGCTTTAGGTGAAGGGAAGGACAATACTCAATACATGGAAGGTCAGCCCAATTGGACTGGACCAAAAGCAAAGAAGTTTCCGGGATAAAATGAATGCTTCAAAGGTCAGCGGAGCAAGGGCGGGGGTTTGGGAACCATGCTCTAAGGGGACTTCTAAGTCAATTGGCAAAATAATTCTGTTATGAAAACATTCTCATCCCACTTTGAAATGTGGCATCTGGGGTCTTAAATGCTAATAAGCGGCCATCTAAGATGCATCAATTGGTCTCAACCCACCTGGAGCAAAGGAGAATGAAGAACACCAAGGCCACACGACAACTAAGAGCCCAAGAGACAGAAAGGGCCACATGAACCAGAGACCAACATTATCCTGAGACCAGAAGAACTAGTTGGTGCCCGGCCACAACTGATGACTGCCCTGACAGGGAGCACAACAGAGAACCCCTGAAGGAGCAGGAGAACAGTGGGATGCAGACCCGAAATTCTCATAAAAAGACCAGACTTAATGGTCTGACTGAGACTAGAGGAATCCCGGCGGTCATGGTCCCCAAACCTTCTGTTGCCACAGGACAGGAACCATTCCCGAAGACAACTCATCAGACATGAAAGGGACTGGACAGTGGGTAGGAGAGAGATGCTGAAGAAGAGTGAGCTAATTATATCAGGTGGACACTTGAGAGTGTGTTGGCATCTCCTGTCTGGAGGGGGGATGGGAGGATAGAGAGAGTTGGAAGCTGGCAAAATTGTCACGAAAGGAGAGACTGGAAGGGCTGACTCATTAGGGGGAGAGCAAGTGGGAGTACAGAGTAAGATGTATATAAACTTATACGTGACAGACTGACTTGATTTGTAAACGTTCACTTGAAGCTCAATAAAAGTTAATATAAAAAATAATATCGCATCAAAATATTTACCTTCATTACTGGGTTTCCAGGATCCCTTATGTTATGTGCCCAGGGTAAGTGCCTCACTCACCTTACCGTAATCCTGGCCCTGGCACTACTCCATGAACAAATTTTTTATGAAATAAAAACAATAAAACAAGGGAAGTGGTATGGAGTGATGATGGGTTTTTTTTACGTAGGTGATTGGGGAAGGCCTCTCTGAAGAGTTGTCATTTGTGCAGAGACAGGAAGCTAGCCAGGAAATGTCCAGAGAAAGGGAAATAACCTACCTCCTGGGTAGACAAGGAGCCCTGGTGTTTCAGTGGTTAATAGCTCAGCTGCTAACCAAAAGGTCGGCAGTTTGAATCCACCAGCTGCTCCTTGAAAACTCTGTGGGGCAGTTCTACTCTATGCTGTAGAGTCACTATGAAATGGAATCAACTCAATGGCAAGGGGTTTTGAGAAGATAATGTGCTTCTTTCTGGACCACTTCTCCCTGCTTGACTCCCTGCTTCTACAGCATCACTTTCTTCTATTTTTTCTTGCCTTTCTGACCAAGCTGACTGAACTCTTCACTGCTTCACCAGGGTTCCTCCATGATTTCTTCACAATTTCTTTAGGCAATCTCCTTAACCCACACGGCATCAGTGATGCCTTAGATTCTGATTTCCCCACCTGGGAGCCCTCCTACAAACTATTTCAAAGACACTTCAAACTTAGCCTGTCTGTCATGGATTGAATTATGTCCCCCCCAAAAATGTGTGCATCAGTTTGGCTGGGCCATGATTCCCAGTATTGTGTGGTTATCCTCCATTTTGTAATTGTAATTTTTAGGGTGGGATTGTAACACCCTTACTAAGGTCACGCCCCTATCCGATGTAAAGAGAGTTTCCCTGGGTGTGGCCTGTCTTACAAGAGATAAAAGGAAAGGGAAGCAAGCAGAGAGCTGGGGACCTCATACCACCAGGAAAGAAGCACTGGGAGCAGAGGGCGTTCTTTGGACCTGGGATTCCTGCGTGGAGAAGCTCCTAGTCCAGGGGAAGATTGACAAGACAGAGAGAGAAAGCCTTCCCCTGGAGCTCGTGCCTGAATTAGGACTTCTAACCTACTAGATGCAAGAAAATAAATTTCTCTTTGTTAAAGCCATCCACTTGTGGTATTTTTTGTTATAGCGGCACTACATGACTAAGACACTATCCAAAACCGAACTCATTATCTTTTCCCCAACCTTTCCAAACATGAAAATTTTTTTTTGTAAAAGTGTCGTAATTGGTCCTTCTTCCTCCAATCTCTTCTGTAGCCTATTCAAGCTCCACAATATTGCCAGAGAACTCTTATCATAGGACCCCCTGTCTAACAATTCCAATTGTCTTCCATTGCCTACAACATAAAGTCCAAATTTCTGAGCTCCAAACCATCATTTCAGCTTTATTTCCTTCCAGCCATACCCGCCATAATCATGAGCCTCTGTCCCCACCAGATTAGTCACTGCCACAAACTCCAAAGCCTCAAAGTTCATTGACCTCTTTGACTATAATAACCTTCACCTCCATTGTAGCCACATACTGTAATAACTACACCTTGAATATTTTTTAAATATTCTAATTACAATCTGTGGTGGCTTACCCAATAGACAAGGTAAGCAGGGTTTACTTGTGCTCACCTGCTAATCTGTGAAAAATTTCACATGGGTTTTCCCCTGTCAGGGAAAAATGCCCCTGTCAGGGATTATAAATTTAAAAAGAGGTTTTGATTCTGTAGGAAGGTGTTGTGGAGTTGGGAGAGAGAGAGATGCTAGCCATACCTAAAAGCAAAATCTTTAATATGGTAAAATGTGAAATTGTTCACTACAGATTAGTCATTAAGCCTGTGGTTGCCTTGTTTATTGGATAATCCACTTATGATTACAATAGAAGAACATGTTTATTGTAGAACATCTGGAAATAAAGAAAAGCACAGTAAATAAAATTGAAATCACAAGCTATAATCCCACTACCCACTACTATCCATTTGCAAGTATTAATTGAATATCTACTATGTGCAAAGAATGAGATAGAAGCTTGATACAGAGGAAATAGAAACTTTTTACAATGAGACAGAAAGAGGGACTGAAGAAATCTTTCCACTATGCTGTTCCCTCTATATGGAATATTCTTCATTCCTTTATCACATGGCAAACTTCTTTTATCCTCAGAGATCAATTCCAGCCTCTCTTTCTCTATGAATCTTTCCTGATTTCCCCAGATTGGCCTAATTGCCTGTAATAGTTAATTTTATGTGTCATCTGGGCTAGGCTACAGTTTCCAGTGGTTTGATCAAGCACTAGACTAGTTGCTGTTCCATAATCTAATGTAATGTAATCACTTTCCATAATCTGATATAATATAATCGATCAGTTAAAAAAGGATTTTCTTTAGAGTGTGATCTGCCTCCAGACTATACATAAATATTTTGGCAGAAATTGCCCTCTCCCTCCATTCTGCACTCTTTCCATCACCTAACCTATGAATCTTGGGACAAAAGCCTACTGAGGTTTTTACCTGACCTATGGATTTTGGATTTTCCAGGCCAGTCACATTAGCCAATCTCTTGAAGTAAATCAATCTCTCTCTCTTTCTCTCTACTATATGTATGTATGTACAAATAGAGTAAAACCTGTCAAAGCTGGAACCTGTGTAAGATGGAAACCTGTCAGAGAAGGAAAATTCCATTTTTTTCCATTTGTATATTTTATATATATATATATTTTTTTTTTATAAAGAGAGAGAGACTAGTTTCTCCAGAGAACCCTAGGACATTACCCCTTGATTTTGTTACTTTGCACCTTGTATATTCATCCACTGTAAGCCCTATAACACACTATTAAAGGGTTTTGACTGCTTGCACATCTGCCACCTTCTCCAGTCACCATTGAGGCCAGGACCTGGTGACGACTCACATTCAGCACCTGACACACAGTAGGTCCTTAACAAATGTCTTTGAATCATGCTGTCATAGAGCTTCTCTTGCATCAGAAAAACCCAAGTGGTTTCAGTAGCTTCAACTTCACTTGACAGAAGATTTGTGTATTTCCCAACACCTCCTTTTATCCTAAAGCATTTTCCCAGGTCATCTTTTAAATGCAATAAAATATATAACTCATTTTAATGAGACGTATTATATGATAAGCAAGTCCTAGTAGATACCAGCACAAATCAGAAGAGTCATTTAGTATAGTTTGTACCTCCACTGAGCCTGCTAAAATTATTTAGCCTGCCTTTTTTTCTTACTAAATACTCTGCCAATATAAAAGCATTTAAAATAATCAATTAGCTAATTTTGCAACACCTCTCTGGGCTTAGCCAGTGGTCTCGAAACATTTTAGAGATTGAAAAAGACTGAGACAAAAAGCAGATATCCTGTAAAGTAGTTGGATTATCCAAGGATGCCCAGCACCTGAGCAGTCAGTAGCCAAAGCTCAGGATTAAAAAGCCAACAAATGATTGTTGCTTCATCAGGGACTTCCTGCTTCTAGCATTCACTCATTATTAGAAGAACAGTCATCTGGAAATTCCACAGACCTGAGGTAGAGCACCCATGTCCATCTGTGGGGAATAAAGTTAATGAGATATACAGGGATCTGAGGGGTGCAGGAAGGGTTCCATACAAATTTAAACACAAAAATCAGCAACATGACATGCATAGGCATTAGAAATGACTGCTTTGTAATTGCTCTGTCCTTACCAGTAAGTTATTCATTGTAAACTGAGGGGAAATGAAAACATTTTTATTTTAAATGAATATAATAATTAATATTTCTGAGTACTCAAACATTTTTTAACAATTCTGTGAAGTAGGTAATACTCTCTCCATTTTAAACTTGAGCCAAAGAGTGGTTAAATGACCACCACTCCAAGTTAGCAAGTGATGGGATTGAATTCAAACCTAGATCAGTCTGGCTCCAAATTACAGATAACCATTATGCCCTACTGTCTCCCAGCAACATAAGCATTCGTTCAATTATTGTTTAACAGCCATGGCCCCAACAAGAAATGGGTGGTAGGCTCCAGTTAGATAATCTGAGGAGAGTTTAGTAAAGGGCCGGCCCACAATGGGTGGGCAAGGGATAGGGAAGCCTCAAGGTGCAGTCAGAGTTAGTGTCAGTGGTCCCCTGTTAATACCCATAAGCACAAATTAAGGAAAGGTTTACTGGTATTTGGAAACAAAGAGGCTATGTGGAGAGGGATGTTTTATAGAAGATGTAACCTGGTTCAGAATTGTAGCCAACCCATGCAACACCACAAGGAGAGGGGGCAGAAGATAAATACTCCAGCCTCATTTTCTTCCCTCCCTCTAATCCCTGCCAATGCTGCTATTGGCCAGGCAAACTTAAAGCCAGAGAGCAAGGTAGGATGCTGAAGTAGTCCGATCTCCAGGGCATAGAATAGGTGGAAAAGGTAAAAAGGGGATCTGAGAAAGCAAACACATTCCAAGGTTCACTTATATATAGCACGTGCTGATATGAAAAAGCTAGAATAAGCGAATGTATAGAGACCAAAGTTTATCAGTGGTTACCAACAACAGAAAAGGGAGTCATTAATTAGGGGGCACTGAGCTTCCATTAAGGGTGAAAGAAAAATCTGGGAACAAGTAGCAGTGATGGTTATACAACAGGAAGAATTTAATTAACATCACTGAGTTGTACATGTGAAAAATGTTGAAATGGAAACTGCTAAGGAAAATAAAGCAGGTCATATGCTCAAAAAATTATAAAAATAAAGCACAC
Organism: Loxodonta africana; assembly: GCF_030014295.1. Lineage (NCBI taxonomy): Eukaryota > Metazoa > Chordata > Mammalia > Proboscidea > Elephantidae > Loxodonta > Loxodonta africana. The sequence goes on along the minus strand of NC_087346.1, from coordinate 71,705,195 downwards.
ACATTGATCAAACATGAATTTTAGTTGAAAGACGAAGATATTTTTCCAAAGAATGAGGGTGGGGGGGAGATAAAGTTTGGCTTAAAAACATAACAAAAATCATACTTTAAGATTATGTAAAATTATATACATACTATATAAATATATAGTATATAAAAAGTGTTCTGATAAATTAAGAATAATGATAATATGATCATAAGTGTACTTGTTTTGTTTTTTTTTTCTTTGCTTGACCTGATGGCTTAATGACTTGAAGGAAAAGCAGAGAGAGTTTAACTAAACTATCAAGGGGGAAAAAATGGACAGAAAAAGCAGCCAATTTCTGTCAATTCACCTTTCTAGTATATTCTACGGGATAATAAAGCAGATGGTGCTCAAGCATGTGGTCTAAGCTGCTCCCTTTTCAATGAAACGAACACAATTATGAGAACTGAAGAAGGGAGAACAAAGAGACAAACAACTAAGAAAATGTAGCAACAAATGAATGAATCTTTTTATTAGAATATCAACAAGGGAATCCAGAAACTCCCTGAATTCAGTAAACAGGTACCATATATTGAATAAATACCCGTATCTATAAATTCTTCTTTTCAAGCTTCACCATATTGAATTTCTAGGTAATGAGGAATAACACTACCATTAAAGAATAAATGGACATTGAAAGAAGAGTCTATTATACAATAGTATTTAAATTGAGATTAAATACAAACATCAACATCAGCTCATCATTCCTCCTAAAACAGCTCTCCATATTCAGTCTTTGCTGCCTGCAAAAAATTATACAACCTGCTGACAGAGTAGACTCAATTTAAAAGTAAAGATGGAAAGATGTGCTACACTCATCTTTTTTTTTTTTGATCAATGACTGCATAAAAACTGAAGGAAGGCAGTTGAATCCCATGGATTCCCCCTTTGATATACTTCCTAGTCTAAAGGATGTCCCACCTACAGCAGAATCTTGGCACCACCTTCATACACTTAGGTGTAAAAAAAAAGAGAACTGCTGTCATCAGTGAAATTGGGGCTGGAGCTGAGCTAGAAACAGAAATAAGTATGCGGCCAAAGGCAAATAATGAATGCTATGGAAAGATGGAGAGCAGCTGAGCGTAAGAGCTGGCCTAGCTGTATCACACTTGTAATGTTCATAATTTACATTAAAATCTTCAGCATAGACAATCTGTTAGTTAGCTAAAGCTTTACTCTAGGGATAGTTAGTTTTCCTATTCAGGAATCCAAATTGGTGGAGTAGAAGGCTAACATTCCAGAATCCCACACACGAGGAGGGCTAATACATGCACTTCACGTATTTATACCTGTGCTTTGTTAGTTAGCATAAGGAATTTCAGAAATGGAGTTCCACTGGTGAACTTTAAAGAAAACAAAAAAGAGTTGCTGTGGAGTCGACTCCCACTCGTGGCAGCCCCATGGGAGTCAGGGTAGACCTGTACTCCGTAGGCTTTTTAATGGCTGATTTTTTTGGCAGTTTTAGATTACCAGGTCTTTCTTCTGAGATGCCTCTGAGTGGACTCCACTTCCAACCTTTCAGTTAGCAGCCAAGTGTGTTAATTGTTTGCACCACACAGGGACTCCCTTAGTGACATTGTTGTTATTAGGTGATACTGAGTAGATTTCTACTCATAACAACGCCGTGTGACAGAGTAAAACTGCCCCCCATAGGGTTTTCTGGGCTGTAATCTTTTTGGGAGCAAGTCACTGGGTTTTTCCTCAGAGGAATGGCTGCATGTGTTGAACTGCCAACCTTTCAGTTAGCAGCTTAGCGCTTTAACCTCTGCACCAACAGGGCTCTTTAGTGAAATTGTTGTTGTTAGGTGCTGTCAAGTCAGTTCTGACTCATAACGACCCTATGTACAGCACAACAAAACACTGCCTGGTCCTGCACCCTTCTTACAATCGTTGCTATGCTTGAGCCCATGATTTCAGCCAGTGTCGATCCATCTCGTTAAGGGTCTTCCTCTCTTTTAATGACCCTCTACTTTACCAAGCATGATGTCCTTCTCCAGGGACTAGTCCCTCCTGATAACATGTCCAAAGTATGAGAGACAAAGCCTCACCATCCTCAATTCCAAGAAGCACTCTGGCTGTACTTTTTCAAGTCAGACTTGTTCGTTCTTCTGGCAGTCCATGGTATATTCAATATGCTTTTCCAACACTGTAATTCAAAGATATCAATTCTTCTTTGGTCTTCCTTATTCATTGCTCAGCTTTCTCATGTATATGAGGCGACTGAAAACACCGTGGCTTAGGTCAGGTTCACCTTAGTACTCAAAGTGACATCTTTGCTTTTAACACTTTAAAAAGGTCTTTTTCAGTTGATTTGTCCAATGCAATGCATAGTTAGATTTCCTGACTGCGGCTTCCATGGACATTGATTGTGAATCCAAACAAGATGAAATCTTTAACAAACTTCGATATTTTCTCCATTTATCATGATGTTGCTTATTGATCTAGTTGCATGAATTTTTGTTTTCTTTATGTTGAGGTGTACTCCATACTGAAGGCTGTAGTCTTTGATCTTCATCAGTAAGTGCTTCAATCCCTCTTCACTTTCAGCAAGCACGGGTTGTGTCATCTGCATATTGCAAGTTGTTAACTGAAGTCTTCCTCCAATCCTGATGCCATGTTTTTCTTCATATAGTCCAGTTTCTCAAATTATTTGTTCTGCATACAGATTGAATAAGTATAGTGAAAGGACACAACCCTGATGCACAACCATGCACTATCCCCTTGTTCTGTTCAAACGAATGCCTCTTGGTATATGTGTAGGTTCCTCAACACCACAGTTTTAAGTGTTCTGAAATTCCCACTCTTTATAATGTTATCCAAAATTTGTTAGTGAAATTAGTACCATCCTAATTACCACCAGGAGCCCTGGTGATGCAGTGGTTAAGTGTTCAGCTGCTAACCTAAAGTTCACCAGTTCAAATCCACCCGTCACTCCTTGGAAACACTATGAGGTAGTTCTACTCTGTCATATAGGGTCGCTATAGGTCAGAATCAACTCAACCACGACGGGTTTGGTTTTGGATTTTTTAGTCAGCACCATGAACATAGACATAGGCTGTCACTGGTGAAAACAGTGGTATTCAAGATAATGTGAACTGGTTAAAATATTTGTGAAATTTCTCACCCTTTGCTGAACAGAGTAAAAGAGTCTATTGAGGCCTGTACCCGGTATGCTTCAGGGTGAAGTTTTTGCAGAACCAAAAACCCAACAAAGCCTTTTGCTGTCGAGTCAATTCCAACTCATAGCGACCCAACAGGACAGAGTAGAACTGCCCTATATTGTTTCCAAGAAGCTCCTGGGGGATTCAAACTGCTGGCCTTTTGGTTTAGTAGCCAAACTCTTAACCACTACGCCACGAGGGTTTCCATGAATGACCCAGGGCCCATCAATACAAACACGAACAGAAGTGGAGGGTGGTGCTGAGGGGAGAAATAGGCAAACTGACGTTTCAGGACAGAGATGATATGACACTTTGCTGTTGAAAGCAAAAGTTCTTACATACACAATCATCAACTTTTAAGATCTTAACACATTTCTTTCAAACATGTACTCTACAGACTGACCACTGGTTATCAAAGCCTACATTGTACTAAAAGAATCAACTTGAAAGAGACCATCTGCTTATCCACCAGTCCCCTACCCACACGCACTTTCCAGCTACAAACACAAAAGCTCCCAATTTGTGCTATGACTTTCTTCTCTGTGCCTCACTTGATAGTTAATCTTAAAGTAACCAAATCCATTTTGTTGTACAACTTTCAAAAGATAGCACATTGTAGCAATCTGTTGATAAATATCTACATTCCAGTGCTTCTAGATTAAATTATTAAAAGCGTAACTCGAGATTTTTAATAATTTCTGTTTAAGTTATTTTCAGTTTTTTTTCAAAACCCCACTTCTAAGCATCTCCAACATTTGGGGTTTTGACTGGCATTTTACTTTGAATATCTGCATTAATTATTTTAGTATAAATTATATGTCCACTTTTCATATGGTATGTCCATTTTTCATAAGATCCCCAGCTAGCTGCTTTTTCAAAGTCTATAGTGAACAATGAGACGGAATCGACTTGACGGCACTGGGTTTGGTTTTAGTTTGGTTTATAGTGAACAATGAGGAAGAGGACATTACAAATCAATGAATAATAACATTGGTGACTGCTGGGGCTTCTGCAATATTAAACATTGAAGATGAAGCAGACAATTGCAGAGACCCAACTGAGGTTTCTTTGCATAATTCCTTAATGAAATGAGACTGCTGAATTGGAAGAAGGTAGGCAACCCTGACCCAGATTTTCACAGTAAGAGTAGTTGCCCTAGATGTCTGTCAAGATTGTGCATTAGAGTGTATTCTTAATCAGTGAGCAATCAAAACAAATATTTCACTTCACTTCATAGAGTCATGCAGTGTGATTGCATATGACACATCTAGGAGAAGATAATCCCTTACAGTTCACTTCTTCCTGTTTCTAAATGTAAGCTACATTGACTTAAGAAGGGTTCTTCACTCTGCCCTGCACTGGAGAGATATGTAGAGTGTTCCGTGGATCTGATGAAGCAAGAATTCCTAAGTAGTCGTTGGAATATGAATTATGGTAAGCTGAACCTTGTGTCTCACCAGGAGTGAGACTGCCTGAGTTGGTAGCGTTCTCCCAAATTCTGTTGGAAAGAATCCCACAGAAAGGCATTCATGAGGGATTCTTTGCAACAGAAATAAGAGTATCAGAATGTATTTCAGTTTTGTTTCGGCGTTGCTGATTTCAGTGTTGTTTATTTCAGTGTGTGACAGTAGCAAAAACCCGAAAGAAAAAGAATATCACCTCAATGTCCATCAACTGGGAAATGCTTGAATAAATTATTGTCTGTTCATTCATGAGCTACTATACAATTAGAGAAACAATATAACTCAGAGATTAAGAGGATGGAGTATATAGTAAAACTGCCTGGGTTTCCATTCTCACTCTACCACTTCCTCACCTGTGTGGTTCACAATTCGCTCAATTTATGTGAGTCTCAGTTTTCACAGATGAAAATGCTGGTAATAACAGTACTTACCACACAGGGTTTGCCAAGGGGTTAAATACATGTAAAGTGCTTATAAGAGAGGCTTGGTGGTGCAGTGGTTAAGTGCTCAGCCAGTAACCAAAAGGTCAGCAGTTTGAACCCACCAGCTGCTCCGCTGAAGGAAGATGTGGCAGTCTGCTTCTGTAAAGATTTACAGCATTGGAAAGACTATTGGGCAGTTCTTCTCTGTCCTATGGGGTCACTATGAGTTGGAATCAACCCAATAGTAGTGGATTTGGTTTGGTTTTTCTAGAAAGTGTTTATAAGAGGACATAGTAAGCATTCAGTAAAGGATAAAAAGATAGCTATTACTAATTAGGAGCCCTGGTGGTGCAGTGGTTAAGGTTCAGGCTGCTAACCAAAAGGCCAGCAGTCCGAATTCACCAGCTACTCCTTGGAAAATTTATGGGGCAGTTGTACTCTGTCCTATAGGGTCACTATGAGTCAGAATCAACTCAACAGAAATGGATTTGATTTTTTGGTTTTATTAATAATTAGCAATCTCTGGGTGATGTAATTCATGGCGACCCCATGTGTTGCAAAGTAGAACTGCTCCATAGGGTTTTCTCAGCAGTACTGGACTCAGTCTGGTGGAGGCTGTGATAGATGTGGTCCATTAGTCCTTTGGACTAATCTTTCCCTTGTGTCTTTAGTTTTCTTCATTCTTCCTTGTTCCTGAAGTGGTAAGACCAGTGGAGTATCCTAGATGGCCGTTCACAGGCTTTTAAGACCCCAGACGCTACTCACCAATTGTAGAATGTAGAACATATTCTTTATAAACTATGTTATGCCAGTTGAGCTAGATGTTCCCTGAGACCATGGTCCCACAGCCCTCAGCCCAGCAATTTGGTCCCTCAGGGAGTTTGGATGTGTCTATGGAGCTACCATGACCTTGCCTTGTACATGTTGTGCTGGTTTCCCCAGTATTGTGTTCTGTCTAACCCTTCACCAAAGTTACAGCTTATCTATTGTCTATTAAGTGTTTTTCCATCACGACCCCTGCCCCCTTTGTAACAATAAAATATTGTTTCTTTTTGTATGTAAACCTTTTCATGAGTTTTTACAGTACTAGTCTCTTGCAATATTTGTCCTTTTGTGATTGACTTATTTCACTCAGCATAATGTCCTGTGCTGAGTTCCTTTAGTTTGCGGATTTCTTTTTCGTTTCTTTTGTTTCAGTAGATTTTGTTTTTATTGAGACTTTATGTTTTTCTTCTTCATTTTATGAGTAGGTTCGTTAACTTTCTTTGTGGTTACCTTGAAATTTATCCTTATCTTCCTATGTTTGAATCAGTCTATTACTACTTGGTATTGCCTTGCCTTCCACTCCACTAGAGAGTTCTATATCTATACCATTTATTCCCTCTTTTATTGTTCTGACATTGTTGTCATTTACCAATTAACTTCTCCGTTTCCCTGTTGCAATTCTTTTGGTTTTGGATAGTCCTTGAAAGTTCATTTCCCAGGTTGGTATATGGCTGGTACAATTTTGCATCCTAGATTCAGACTGTGGTCTGATGTTGTTTGTTCTCAGACCAAAGGACTCCCTTTAATAATTCTTATAAGTTTGGCTTGGTTTTTACATGGTCCCTTAATTTCTGTTTATCTGGAAATGTCCTAATTTCACCATCATATTTGAATGAAACTTTTGCAGGATATATCATTCTTGGTTGGCATTTTTTTCTTTCAAGGTTTTATATATGTCATCCCATTGTCTTCTTGCTTGCGTTGTTCCTGCCGAATAATCAGAGCTTAGTCTTATTGTTTCTCTTGTGTGTGTGACTTTTTGTTTTTCTTGGGCTTCTCAAAGGATTTTTTCATTTACTTTGATTTTAGCAAGTGTGATTATGATATGCCTTGGTGTTTTTCTTTTGGGGTCTAACCCATATGGGATTTGTTGAGCTTTTTGGATGGTTAGCTTTTCATCATTCATGACACTAGGGAAGTTTTCCGTCAGCAATTCTTCAGTGATCCTTTCTGTGTTTTCCATTTTCTCTCCCTGTTCTGGAACTCTGATCACTTGCAAAATTTTGCTTTTGATTGTATCCCACATACTTCTCAGCGTTTCTTCATTTTTCTTCATTCTTTTTTCTGATTTTTCCTCAAACAGAGTTGTATCCAAGTGTTTGTCTTCAATTTCACTGATTCTGTCTTCTATCATTTCAAACCTGCTCCTCAGCCCTTCTATGACACTGTCCATTTCTGAAATCTTGTTGTTTATCTTTTGGATTTCTGATTGTTGTTTTATATGATTTCTAGTTGTGAATTTATTTTTGCATTTTGTTCCTGTATTACTTTCCTGAATGTTCCATTTCTTTGTCTGTATTTTCCATGAATTTGTCTGCCTTTTCCAAAAATTTGTCTTTTTTTTTCCTCATTTTTGTCTGCTTTTTGCTTCAACTCTTGGATTTCTCTGAATATTAAAGATTTGAATTCCCTGTCAGGTAGTTCTAGTGCCTTTTCTTCTACTGGAAGGTCATCTGGTGTTTTATTTTGGACACTTACTGGACCCATCCTGTCCTTTTTTTATATGTTTTGATATTGTCTGCTGTCTTTGGTACATTCAGTAGATACTTTCTTCATTTCTTGATTGTAGATTTGTTTCTTTTGTCCTGCTTTTTTGTTTTATTTAGTTATGTTTGAGCAGGTGAACTGTGTACTCTTCATTGTTTGCTTGTCTGCAGTCACGATATTTTTCACCTCTTTGTCCAACAGGCAGGGCCAGCCATTCAGCTATGGTGCAGCAGGGCAGATCAAGCTGAAGGGGAGAGGCTGGGGTGGGTTGTTTGAGGCATATACTAGGGCCAACAGGGAGGGCCTGGAATCAGTGCTGGGCAGGTTCCAGTAGGCTGTGCCTGTACTGCTCAGGGATGTGATTATCCGTGCATGGTGCAGGTAAGCAGGAAAGAGGGGGGAGGTTGTGATGTGTGCAGCTAATAGAGTGTGGGAAAGAGGAGAGAAAAACAGGAGCGAAAAACAAGCAAAGACAGAAAAAGAAAAAAAAAAAAAGAGTCCCTAAGGGAGCTTGCTGTTGGAGTGGAGAGATGAGAAACAGAGAAATGGAGAAAAGCAAAAAGAAAAAGTGAAAAAGAAAGAAAAAATAACTAGATAAAAATTTGGAAACATAAAGAAAAGCCCCCAGGAGTCCCAGAATCCCACCGGTGGGGCTGCTAAGCCCAGGGAATTGGCTCCCAGGCTGTGCAGTAGAGGGGATATAGATGTTACACGGCACCAGGCATCCAGGATACAGGAAAAGAAGTGTAGAGAGACAGGAACTGAAAAATGAAGACCAACAGAAAGGAAAAAAGAGAAAGAAAGAAGAAAAAAAGAAATGCCCCCCAGGGACCTCATTTACGTGGCTGTGCAGATTAGGGGAGTGGCTCCTAAGCTGTGCAGTACAGCCCGGCTAGAAGGGGCTCCCAAGCTGTGGAAAAAAGAAAACAAACAAAACAGAACAAAGCAAAACAAGGAAAAAAAAAAAAAAAAAAGCCCCAGGAATCCCACCAGCGTGGTATCACAGGCCAGAGGAGTGGTTCCCCAGTCGAGCATGGCTTCACAACCTTTGAAGAAGAAGCAAAGATGGCACACAGAGCCAAGCATTCCAGAGAAAGGATGGGGAGGTGGTAGGGGGTACAGAAGAAACCAAAAGAGACTGAAAGAACCAACACCAGCTCAGAGGCCTGGCCAGTGTGGGCGGGGTGAATTCATGCAGCTGGAAGCCAAAGCAGTTGCCTCCCAGCCAAGAGACTGTGGCTGGTGGGAAGCAGAGGAGGCCCAGGCAGGGAAGAAGGGTGGCGGGGGGGGGGGGTGCCTAGGAAAGCAAATATTGCTCTTTACCAGGTGTTCTATCTCCTGCTGGGAAATTCGTTAAGCTGCTTCTCGGTACTCTCTGCTGCTGATCTCCAATGTGGGTAGGGCAAATCCGAGCAGCACAGGCTCTGCACTTCCCAGCCAGCTGAGCCACTGCAGCCAGCCAGGAAGCTCAGAGGTAGAGCAGCAAGGAGAGAAGGTGGAGTGGGAAAGGGTGTATCACTGGTTACCAGGTGCTCTCCTGCTGAGAGTTCTGGGAAGCTGCTTTTCTGTGCTCCCTGGCTGCCTTTCCCTGACTGGAGTCCAGGATGATGGATCCGTGCTGTTAGCTGATGGGGCTTTCCACACGTATCTCGCTCTCTGTCCTCTGTCAGTTTCTTATTCCGTTAGGTGCTTGGCTGAGTTCTCTATTCCTTCATTTGGCACTTCAGGTCCCAGGGATGATGTTTGTCTCTGTTTTACTTAGTTTTCCAGGTCTTTGCTGTGGAGGGATGGTGTGGTGCTTCTGTCTATGGTGCCACGTTGGCCGGAAGTTAGCTGTAATCTTTAGGAAAGCATATTGCCAGGCCTTTTTATGAAGTGTCACAGGGTGGGTTCAAACTGCCAACTGGTCACCATAACTCAGAATTGACTCTATGGCTATGGGCTTGGTGTTTTCATTTTGAGTGATGCAAAGGGTTAATGTACTTCTCAGCTCACCTAAATGATAAAGGTTCAAGTCCACCCAGGGACACATTGAAAGAAAGACCTGGCGATATACTTCTGAAAAATCAGTCATTGAAAACCCTGTGGAACACAGTTCTACTCTGACATGCAGTGGTTCCCATGGCTTGGAATCAACTCGATGGCAACTGGTTATTAATACAGTCATGTGTCACTTAATATTCATGATATGTTCTGTGAAATAGGACATTATGTGATTTCGATGTTGTGCGAACACCATATTATATATTTAGCAAAGCTATATAGGATGCTGTACGGTACCTGTATTGACTAAACAACCAAGATATTGTACACATATAGTATTGTATTTCAGCTAAAATATCTGGCAAGACACAAGATTGGATACTGTTGCCTACGAGTTATACAGTAAACTTTTTATTTGTAAGTAGCAAAAATTTATGTTAAAATAACTATAGAAAGTACAGTACAGAATGTACATAAGCCAGTAACATAGGCGTTTATTATGACTATCAAGACATATGTATTATAGGTTATATATGTACTATACTGTTATACACATGGCAGCGCAATTGCTTTGTATACAAGAGACATGAGATACACGTGTGTGCAGGAAGCTGTTGTGTTCAGTTACACCCATTATGTCCTATTCTCTGATTGGGATTTCTGAACTTTAATATAACCCTGTGGGACTGGAGAAGTATGTGCACTTGGACATTGCCCGAATTGACATTATATGGCACATAACTGTAATTAAAATAATGAATTTGATCTAATTAGGTCTAATAACTGAATCAAACAGATGTCCTTGGCAGAGTAACATGCATGGTAGAATAAAACTCATTGCCATCAAGTCAATTCAACTCATAGCAACTCTATAGGACAGAATAGAACTGCCCCATAGGGTTTCCAAGGTTTCCCAGGAGTGGCCAGTGGGTTTTGAAATGCTGACATTTTGGTTAACAGTAGCTCTCTGTACCAACAGCTGTAGGTCTCTTCGCCAACACCATAATTCAAAGGCATCAATTCCTCTTCAGTCTTCTTTATTCATTGTCCAGCTTTCACATGCATAGGAGGCGATTGAAAATACCATGTCTTGGGTTAGGGGCACCTTAGTCATCAAAGTGACATATCAACTTTTTAACACTTTAAAGGGGTCTTCTGCAGAACACTTGCCAATGCAAAGTGGATGTAGATCCAAGGAAAATGAAATCCTTGACAACTCCAGTCTTTTTCTGTTTACCACGATGTTGCTTATTGGTTTATTTGTGAGGTTTTTTAGCAAGGAGAGAATGAAGAACCAAGCGCTGGTTCTTTCATCTTTGCCTAAAAGTCACTCACCCCTTCTGTTCACACTCCATTTGCCAAAGAAAGTTACATGAGTTTGCCTGAGTTCAACAGGGTGGAGGTGTGTAATCTTCCATCAGGGAAGACACCAATGTGGATGAAAGATAATGAATTCTACCATACTGTGCTTCTCCATTATTCTGTGTTAGTCACACATCTTTCTCCCTCTCTTCTTGAGTATAAGTTTGCAATACCTTATCTGATACCCTTGGGGATAGATGCAACTCAGAATTCAGAACTTTTCAGATTTTATTGAGCAACCATACATTAGGTAATGCACTAAATGGAATTTGGGCAGTAAAACACATAAATATCCTACTGCATTGCATTAATATTTTCTTGTATTAATAGTTCTGCAGAAAAACACATAAATGTCCTACTACATTGCAAGATTGCTGAGAAGCTTAGATGAGAAAACACTTAGAAATATAAAGCTCTGTGCAAGCATTAATCACTACCGTGAAGGTTGTTCCTTGGAGCAGTCCTTAGAACATACATTTGAATGCCTTTTCCTTCTATGTCTCCTCTTCATGAACACACACCAAAGAGTAACTTAAGAGCTCACTGGAATCTTACCATCTTGAGGTACATTCTCCTTTTGTAAAATAGGTATAAAAACATATGTGCTTATCCACAGTTTGGCTTTGTCTTAAGGGTCTATTTGCTTTGTCTGATTCCTTCCATTTAACCAAAACCAAAAAACCTGCTGCCATCAAGCCAGTTCTGACTCATAGCGACCTTATAGGACACAGTAGAACTGCCCTATAGGGTTTCCAAGGAGCACCTGATGGATTCGAACTGCTGACTTTTTGGTTAGCAGCCATAGCTCTTAACCATTACGCCACCAGGGTTTCCTCCTTCTATTTAGGAAAAAAAAAAATTTTTTTCCAACAGAATGATCTATGCAAGTTATCGATGGTAATATCAGCCCCAGGAATTCATTCAGCAATCCCCAGTGACCACCAAGAAGTCAATTCAAACAGAGCTAAAAAAAAAATTAATAAATGAAAGGATGAATCAGCAACATGCTGATTCAGCTTGAGTTTTAATTCAGATAATACACTAACATTCCAATTTTAGGGAACATAGAAGCAAACAGTTGATTGACTTTAAGCAGTAGAAATAGAAGTGATTTTGTTGTTAGGTACCGTCAAGTTGATTTTTGACTCATACCAACGTGTGTGACAAAGTAAAACTGCCTCATAGGGATTTCTAGTCTGTAATCTTTATGGGAGCAGATCGCCAGGTCTTTCGCCCACAGGACCACTGGGTAGCTTTGAACCACTAACCTTTTGGCTAGCAGCTGAGCTCTTAAAAGTTGCACCACCAGGGATTCATAAATAAGGATAAGAATTGGGATGAGAAAAATAAAACAAATGTATGTGTGTGTGTGTGTATAAAGTGCAGCTCCTTAGAAGCAAGGATGGCAAGACTTCGTCTCATATACTTTGGACATATTATCAGCAGGGACCAGTCCCTGGAAAAGGACATCATGCTTGATAAAGTAGAGGGTCAGTGAAAAAGAGGAAGACTCTCAATGAGTTGGATTTACACAGTGGTTGCAACAATGGGCTCAAACATAGCAATGACTGTGAGGATGGCGCAGGACCAGGTAGTGTTTTGTTCTGTTGTACACAGGGTCACTATAAGTAGGAACCAACTCTATGACACCTAACAACAACAACATATGTAAAGTGTATCACAAGCTAGACAATACTGAGGTCTGCAGGAAGTTCTAACACAGGCTGATGCCAGGGCAGAGTTTCTGGGCCCTCTTTGAGGTTAGGATGGTGCATATTCAATTTCTCAGGGGCTCCACAAATGTTTTTACCTTGGTAACCAGGCAGGAACACCCAGAGCCTAGACAAAAGAGCCACAACCCACTCAATCTGGGTGATGCAATAAATAAGCAACAGCTTTTAGAATTAGGAGTGAATGTTCACGTACTACCGATGCTGGAATAACCTGAAAAATTCTTGGGATTAAATCCAGCGTCCTTCTCTAAGATGTCATGTGAGTACATAGCATGCAGTCCAATTAAATTAAATAGAGGCTATATTTTCAATGACATACTTTATTCGAAATTATGCTGCTAGGGACAGAAATAATGTAATAGGTATATTGACCCTGTAGGATGTCAGAAAAGGGAGTGCATCAGAGCAGTAAAATGCATATAAATACTTCTGGGATACCATCAAATGGGTTGAAAAACATGAACAGGGTGCATTATATGACTTTCCACTCCATGCACTAAGGTAAAACATACGGCTTCCCTGTATCTGGCAGTCAGATTTACTGCAGGCCTGCTCATCCCAGCAGCAGAAGGGCTGGCTAGCTGCAGGCCCGGGAGCTGTACAGAGGAACAGATGAATTTGACTATGGCCTAGATGCAATTCACAGCCTACAAAAGCACGTACTTCCCAGTGTGATTTTGTTCAAGGTCAGGATTTTACTCTGAGCAAACCCCCCAATGCATGAGTCGAGCAGTAAATACAATTGTGGTTAAGACTCTCTGGTTGGGGCTCCTCCAGGGTCATGGGCACTGTGTGAACCACTGCTTTGTCCATCTCACCAGTGAAGGGTTCCCATGGACAACTAGAAGCCCTTTCCCATCACTAAGTCATCTTCATCAAAGCTCACCAGTTTTGTCATTTGTGTGGCATGAATGGTACCACCTATAATCTCTGCCAGCAAGCTACATCTTCCCTCCAACATCATTTAGAGTTTAAATGGTGTTTCATCACCTCAGCCCATGCTACTGCAATACTAACTATCACTTCCATCACGTACAATCAGCAGGCCCTAGGTGGGCACGCCATAAAAAATGGCACTGAAGACTTTAAAACGAAATGCAGACTCCCAAGTACTCTGATTTTATAAGTCTGAGATGGGGCCCAGGAATCTACATCAAAAAATCTCAGAGGGATGCAAAATGGCATAACCACTACGGAAAAGTTTGGTTGTTCCTTAAAAAATTAAATGCAGAACTACCATATGACCCAGCAATTCCACTCCTAGGTATATACCCAAGAGACTTAAAAGCAGTGATGCAAACAGACACACGTACAACAATGTCCATTGCAGCATTACTCACAATAGTCAAAAGTGGGAACAACCCAAACGTTTATCAACAGATGAATGGTTAAAAAAAAAAAAATGTGGTATATACATACAGTGGAATATTACTCAGCTATAAAGGAAATGAAGTTCTGACACATGCTACAAACTTGAACCTTGAAGACATTATACTGAGTGAAGTAAGTCAATCACAAAAGAACAAATATTGTATGATCTCACTTATACAAAATACTTAGGCTAGACAAATGTTGAATAGTGGTTACCGGAGGCAGGAGGAAGGGGGAAAGGAGAAGTCAATGTTTAGGAAGTGCTGAGTTTCTGTTTATGTGATGGAAACTTTGGAAACAGATATTGCTGATGGTTGCACAATATGATTGATATAACTGGTGTCACTGCATTGTACACGTGAAAAATGTTGAATTGGCAAATGTGTTATATATATTTTACAATAGTAAAACAAACAAGCACCTCAGGTTATTTTCATGCAGATCAAAGAGCCATATTTTGAGAAACAATGAATAAAGAGACTGAAACGATGTCCTGACCCTTGGACACATTTTAAACTAAACCTAGAAGGTAGCTCCCTCACTCAAAAATGTCATAAATTCAGCACCACAGAAATTCTGTTGTGGTCTTTATTCTAGCACTGATGATTTCACCTGTGATACAAATGCTCTGAGGTTTAATATTTGTCTTGAGCTTCTGAAACCATTCACAAGAAGTCATAAACATTTTATGTAAATTCTGGTACACAAATAATCAAATGAACCCAATATCTTATGCATGACTGGCAGAGATTAAACATTATGTCATATTGCCTAGCCCCTAAATATAAAAATATATAAAATACAATGTATTTTCCCATTTTTGTCTTTAACCCAGTATCTTGCACTTGTACTTTATTTTAGCAGCAATATGGCTACTAGATCTATGCACCAAGGCAATACCCCTCATACAATGCAAGTCTTTGATTTAAAAATGATTTTAAAGCTGGTGATGCTGATGAACTTAATAAATGCATCACTTTACTTGACATCTCTTTAATTTCAACCCTCCTTTTGATCTCAAATGTATTTTTCAGTTATACAGGTTTTCTTTTCCATTTTTCTCTATACCACTACTATGAAAAGGTTATTTAGAATATATAATGCAATATATATGCAGAAGGAAGAAGAACAAAGAGAAATGAGGAGGGTAGGGATTGAAAGAGAAGATAGGAAAAGGAGGAGGAAGAAGATAAAGAAAAGGAGGAAGAAGTTGACTCTGACTAGTCCCTTCTATACAAAATTTGCACCTGTGCTTATGCACTCCTGCAATTCTCAGTGAATATCTTACCATACCTCCACATTTCCCTTCCAATTGCCCAATAACATGAAGCCCACACTCTTTCTCCCGACCCCAATCAATCCTGTATGGACCCAAGAAATTTTCAGAGATTCAGCATTCAAAGCACATCTGGCACCTAGTCCTCTGCCTGCTTCTCAGAGAGGAAACCACTGCAGGTAAGGCAAAAGCGTCTGCTCATCCAGTGTGGAGGATGCTCCAGCCCATCCAAATGATGCTCCACCCAGCAGCATAGAGTCAGCTTCTTTCTCTATTGCAGTAATCTGGCACGTAGCAAACATTTATAACCGTTGACTAGATGCTGACACTGTTTGTTGCTGGGATGCAGACTTTGATAGGATTTGGAGTTTATAGGAGGGGGAGACATGAAAACAGATAGGCACTTAGTCCCACTGGAAGAGGTTGTGGAAGTTTTCCTCAAGGAGAAGATAGCAATGATGAGTTGTGAGATATAAGTAGGCATTAGCAAACCGAAGAAGAGTAGGAGCAAGGATTATATTTCAATACAAGGAAGATGCATGATCGAAGGCATGGAGATGTGAAGTATTTGAGGAGGCGGGTATTACAGGAATCTCAAGTTCAGCATTACTGGAGTATCAAGTGTGAAGCATGGAGAGCTGTTGCATGATCTTGGCTACAGTGGCCAAGGGCTTGAATGCTTCACTGAGGTGCTTGAATGTACTTTATGAACCCTAAGAAACATGCCAAGGACTTTTTAAAAGAAATGATATGGGGGATTAGCATTTTAGGAAGACCCCCTCTGGTGGCAGTATAAAGCTTGTATTTGAGGTGGGGTGAGGAGGGTGGCAAAGGGGCAAGATTAGAAGTATCAAGACTAGTTAGGAGACTTCTGCAATGGTCCAACCTAGCACTTATGAGGTTCCATATAAGGTCAGGAGACGTAAGGATGAAGAGGAAGAAATGCATTTGAACAATTCTTTACCAGGTCACATTAGTTTCCTGGAGTCCCTGGTGGTGCAAATGGTTAATGCACTCAGCTGATAACTGAAAGGTGGGAGGTTGAAGTCCATCCAGAAGCACCTGGGAAGAAAGATCTGTGATCTACTTCTGATAAATCAGCCACTGAAAATGCTATGAAGCACAGTTCTGCTCTGACACACACGGGGTCACCACGAGTCCAAATCAACTGAAGAGCAACTGGCTTTTATTAGTTTCCTAAACCAAACCAAACCCGCTTCCGTTGAGTCAATTCCAATGCATAGTGACCCTATCCCAGAGTAGAACTGCCCCATAGGGTTTCCAAGGAGCACCTGGTGGATTCAAATTCCCAACCTTTTTAGTTAGCATCCATAGCTCTTAACCGCTATGCCACAAGAGTTTCTGATTAGTTTCCTAGGGCTGCCATAATAAATTGCTGCAAGCTAAGTACCTTAAAACAATGGAAATTTATTCTCTCACAATTCTGGAGACTAGAAACATAAAATCAAAATTCAAAATTGATTCCTTCTGAGGGTTCTAAGAAGAATCTGTTCCATGCCTTTCTCCCAGTTTCTGGTGGTGGCTGGCAATCCTACTCAATCTTAGGCTTGTAAACACATCACTCCAATCTCTGCCTCCGTCTTCACATGGCTTCTCCCTGTGTGTTTCTATGTCTCTTCCCCTCTTATAAGTACACAGATTTAGTGGATTAGGGCACACCCTACTCCAGTACAACCTCACAATGACTAGTTACAGCTGCAAATACCTTCTTTCCAAATAAGGAACTGAGGGTTAGGAGTTCAGCTTATCTTTTGGGAGGACACAACCCAACCCATAACAGAGGTTAAGTCAATTGGGTATGTCGATAAAGAGGACTCTAGGAAGATTCCCAGGTTTCTGACTCATGTGTCTCAGCAGTAGGTTTACTAGAACAGGAAAGGAGGAAGAAAACTTCCCTGGGAATAAGAAAAGCCATTTAAGAACTCATCATGAATTCCAAACTCCCTTACACAAGCCGTTCAATTGCCAGAAATTCTGAAGCCTTTTAAAATGCTATTGGCTCTATTATGAAAGAGCTATTTTCCCAAAGCATTTATTCACTGAAGTTTCACTGTCAGGAATTCAGTTTATACCTTCCTAACTCCATTATTGTAAATGTCCATATATGGGAAAGGTATGTTCTGCTTCAACACTTATTTCATCACTCAGCTCATTTGATGCTGCCCAGTAACACCTATACTTGGCTCCTGTCTGTGCTTACCCACTAGCGTTGTTGGTGTCAAAGCTCTTCTGATGTGCTGGCCAGTGATTCAATGAAGCACTGAGAGCAGACAGGGCGAGTGGCTCTGCCAGTGCTGGTAAGAGGAAATCCCAAGTAGTCTGCCTGTAATATTTCATTCATGTAGGAAAAGTTCGAGTATAGGAAATTATTAACAAATATTTATTCTGTGTAATAGACACATGGATATTTATTATATGATTTTCTTTTAATCTTTAGACTTAATTTTGATAAAATTAGCTCATAAATATCTTCCATCTCCTCATTCCCACCAATCATCCGTCTCTCTTTTCACATACAAAACTTGAGCAATTTTCTTCTCCCTTTAATAATGACTGGTTCCAACAACTCATTCCTGATAAAAATTCTCATAATAGAAATAGAAGGGAAATTCCTCAACATAATAAAGGATACCTATACAAAACCACCAGCCAACATCATTCTCAATGGAGAGAGGCTGAAAGTATTCTCCCTGAGAACAGGAATAAAACAAGGGTGCCCTTTATCACCACTCCTATTTAACGTTGTGCTGGAAGTCCTACCTAGAGCAATAAGGCAAGAAAAAGAAACACAGGGGATCCAAATCGGAAAGAAGAAGTCAAATAATCACTATTCACAGATGATATAATCCTATACATAAAGAACCCCAATGATTCCACAAGAAAAGTAACTGGAACTAATAGAAAGATTCGGCAGAGTAACAGGATACAGGTTCAACATACAAAAATCAGTTGGATTTCTATACACCAATGAAGAAATCTCCAAAAAAGAAATTGGGAAAGCAACACCGTTTATAATAGCCCCTAAAAAGATAAAATACTTAGGAATAAATATAATCGGGGATGTAAAAGACCTTTGCAAAGAAAACTACAAAACACTCTCACAAGAACCCAAAAAAGACCAACACAAATGGAAAGACATACCAGGCTCATGGATAGGAAGACTCAAAATTGTGAAAATGTCAATCCTACCCAAAGCAATTTACGGATAGAAAGCAATCCCAATCCAAATACCAATGGTATTCTTTAATGAGAGGGCAAAACTAATGACCGACTTTATAGGGAAAGAGAAGAGGCCCCAGATAAGAAAACATTATTGAAGAAAAAGAACAAGGTTTGAGGTCTCACACTACCTGATCTCTAGTATACAGCCACAGTAGTCAAAACAGCCTAGTACTGGTACAATGACAGACACAAAGACCAATGAAAACAGAATTGAGAAAAAAAGAATTGAGAATCCAGATGTAAATCCTTCCACCTATGGTCAGCTGATCTTTGACAATGGACAAAAGTCCACTAAATGGGGAAAAGACCATCTTTTTAACAAATGGCACTGGCAAAACTGGATGGGCGTCTAAAAAAATGAAACCGGATGTATCTTTGTGTATCACACGATACACAAAAATTAACTCAAAATGGATCAAAGGCCTAAATATAAAACCTAAAATGATAAAGATCATGGAAGAAAAATACAGAGACAACACTAGGGGCCCTAATAGATGGCATAAACACAATTCAAATCATAACTAACAATGTTCAAACAGCAGAAGATAAACTAGACAACTGGGAGCTCCTAAAAATTAAACATGCTCACCGAAAGACTTCAACAAAAGAGTAAAAGAGAACCTACAGACTGGAAAAACATTTGGCTAAGACACACCCGACAAGGGTCTAATCTCTAAAATCTATAAAATACTTCAACACCTCAACAACAAAAAGACAACCCAGTTAAAAAAAAAAAATGGGCAAATGATATGAACAGATACTTCACCAAAGAAGACATTCAGGTGGCTAACGGACACACAAGGAAATGCTCTCAATCATTAGCCATTAGAGAAATATAAGTCAAAACTACAATAAGATACCATCTCACCCCAACATTACTGGCACTAATCAAAAAAAGAGAGAAAATAACAAATGTTGGAGAGGTTGTGGGGAGATTTGAACTCTTATAAACTGCTGGTGAGAATGTAAAATGGTACAACCACTATGGAAAACAACATTGTGCTTCATTAAAAAGCTAGAAATAGAAATACCATACAATCCAGCAATCCCCATCCTAGAAATAAATCCTAGAGAAGTAAGAGCCATCTCATGAGTAGACATATGCACATCCATGTTCACTGCAGCACTGTTCACAATAGCAAAAGATGGAAACAACCTAAGCGCCCATCAACAGATGAATCGATAAATTATTACATACAATGGAATAGTACCCAATGATAAAGAACAACAATGAATCCAAAAAAACATCTCACAAGATGGATGAATCTGGAGGGCATTATGCTTAGTGAAATAAGTCAATCATCAAAGGACAGATATTATAAGACCACTATTATAAGGAATCGACTCGACGGCAGTGGGTGGTCATTATAAAAAAACAAAGAGAAGGTTTATGCACAGAAAAAACAATCTTTTTGGTTATGAGGGAGATGAGGGGTGGTGAGGGGAAGTGACTAGATAGTAGACAAGCGTTAACTTTGGTGAAGGGAAAGACAACATACAACACAGGGGAAGTCAACACAACCTGACCAAGGCAAAGTCACAGAAAAAAAAAAAAGCTTCCTAGAAACATCCAAACACCTTGAGGGACTGAGTTGCTGAGGTTTGTGGACTATGGTCTCAGGGGACATCTACTCCAATTGGTATAATATAGCTTATAAAGGAAACGTTCTACATCCTATTTTGGTGAATAGCACCTGCAGTCTTAAAAGCTTGAAAGCAGCCATCTAAGATACCTCTGTTGGTCCCATCCTATCTAGAGCAAAGGAGAATGAAGAAAACAAAAGACACAAGGAAAATATTAGTCCAAAGAATTAATGAACCACGTGAACAACAGCCTCCACCAGCATGAGCCCAAAAGAACTAAATGGTGCCTGGCTACCTCCACCGACAGCTCTGACAGGGATCACAATAGATGGTCCCAAGCAGAGGGGAGAAAAATGTAGAACAAAATTATAAATCACAAAAAAGACCAGACTTCCTGGTCTGACAGTGACTGGAGGAACTCCTGAGGCTATGGGCCGCGAACACCGTGCTAACTCAGAACTGAAGCCATTCCTAAAGTCCACCTTTCAGCCAAAGATTAGATAGGTTTATAAAACAAACAATAATACAGTTGAGGAACGTGCTTCTTAGGTCAGTCAAGTATACGAGACCAAATGGGCGACACCTGCCCAAAGCAAAGACAAGGAGGCAGGAAGGGACAGGAAAACTGGAAGAAAGGACACAGAGAACACAAAGAGTGGAAAGAGAAAGGGGTAGCATGCTGACACACTGTGGGATTTGCAACTAGTATCACAAAACAATTTGTGTATAATTTTTTTTTAATTTTTATTGTACTTTAAGTGAAAGTTTACAAATCAAGTCAGTCTCTCACGCAAAAACTTATATACACCTTGCTACATACTCCCAATTGTTCTCCCCTTAATGAGACAGCCTGCTGCCTCCCTCCACTCTCTCTTTCCATGTCCATTTCACCAGAGAGGAGATGCCAACATAGTCTCAAGTGTCCACCCGATCCAAGAAGCTCACTCCGCACCAGCATCTCTCTATCCCATTGTCCAGTCCAATCCCTGTCTGAAGAGCTGGCTTTGGGAATGGTTCCTGTCCTGGCCCAACAGAAGGTCTGGGGGCCATGACCACCGGGGTCCTTCTGGTCTCAGTCAGACCATTAAGTCTGGTCTTTTTATGAGAATTTGGGTCTGCATCCCACTGCTTTCCTGCTCCCTCAGGGGTTCTCTGTTGTGTTCCCCGTCAGGGCAGTCATCGGTTGTAGCCGGGCACCATCTAGTTCTTCCAGTCTCAGGCTCGTGTAGTCTCTGGTTTATGTGGCCCATTCTGTCTCTTGGGCTAGTAATTACATTGTATCCTTGGTGTTCTTCATTCTCCTTTGATCCAACTGGGTTGAGACCAGTTGATACATCTTAGATGGCCTCTTGCTAGACTTTAAGACCCCAGATGCCACTCTTCAAAGTGGGATGCAGAATGTTTTCTTAATAGATTTTATTATGCCAATTGACTTAGATGTCCCCTGAAACCATGGTCCCCAAGCCCCCACCCTTGCTATGCTGGCCTTTGAAGCATTCAGTTTATTCTGGGAACTTTTTTGCTTTTGGTTTAGTCCAGTTGTGATGACTTCACCTGTATTGTGTGTCGTCTTTCCCGTCACCTAAAGTAGTTCTTATCTACTATCTAATTAGTGAATACCCCTCTCCCACCCTCCCACCCTGCCCCCTCTCGAAAACCATCAAAGAATATTTTCTTCTCTGTTTAAACTATTTCTCGAGATCTTATAATAGTGGTCTTATACAATATTTGTCCTTTTGCAACTGACTAATTTCACTCAGCATAATGCCTTCCAGATTCCTCCATGTTATGAAATGTTCCACAGATTCATCACTGTTCTTTATCAATGTGTAGTATTCCATTGTGTGAATATACCATAATTTATTTATCCACTCATCCATTCATGGGCACCTTGGTTGCTTCCATCTTTTTGCTATTGTAAACAGTGCTGCAATAAACATGGGTGTGCATATATCTGTCGTGTAAAGGCTCTTTTTTCTCTAGGATGTATTCCAAGGAGTGACATTGCTGGAACACACGGTAGTTCTTTTTCTAGCTTTTTAAGGAAGCGCCAAATCGATTTCCAAAGTGGTTGTAACATTTTACATTCCCATCAGCAGTGATTAAGCATTCCAATCTCTCCACAACCTCTCCACCATTTATTTATTTATTTATTTATTTTGGATTAATGCCAGCCTTGTTGGAGTGAGATGGAATCTCTTCGTAGTTTCGATTTGCATTTCTCTAATGGCTAATGATTGTGAACATTTCCTCTTGTATCTGTTAGCTACCTGAATGTCTTCTTCAGTGAAGTGTCTGTTCATTATTTTTGCCCATTTTTTAATTGGGTTATTCGTCTTTTTGCAGTTGAGTTTTTGCAGTATCACGTAGATTTTAGAGATCAGGTGCTGATCGGAAATGTCGTATCTAAAAACTTTTTACCAGTCCGTAGGTAATCTTTTTACTCTTTTGGTGAAGTCTTTGGATGAGCATAGGTGTTTGAATTTTAGGAGCTCCCAGGTACCTAGTTTTCTTCTGCATTGTTAGTAATGTTTTGTATACTGTTTATGCCATATATTAGGGCTCCTAATGTTGTCCCTATTTTTTCTTCCATGATCTTTATCATTTTAGATTTTATATTTAGGTCTTTGATCCATTTTGAGTTCATTTTTGTGCATGGTGTGAGGTATGGGTCTTGTTTCATTTTTTTTGCAGGTGGATATACAGTTATGCCAGCACCATTTGTTAAAAAGACAGTCTTTGCCCCATTTAACTGCTTTGGGGCCTTTGTCAAATATAAACTGTGCATATGTGGGTGGATTTATGTCTGGATTCTCAATTCTGTTCCATTGGTCTATGTATCTGTTGTAGTACCAGTACCAGGCTGTTTTGACTACTCTGGCGGTATAATAGGTTCTAAAATCAGGTAGAGTAAGGCCTCCCACTTTGTTCTTTTTCAGTAAGGCTTTACTTATCCGGGGCCTCTTGCACTTCCATATGAAGTTGGTGATTTGTTTCTCCATCTCATTAAAAAATGTCTTTGGAATTTGGATCAGAATGGCATTAAATCTATAGATCACTTTGGGTAGGATAGGCATTTTTCTAATGTTGTTTTCTTATCCGTGAGCAAGGTATGTTTTCCCACTTATGTAGGTCTCTTTTGGTTTCTTGCAGAAGTGTCTTGTAGGTTTCTTTGTATAAGTCTTTTACATCTCTGGTAAGATTTATTCCTAAATATTTTGTCTTCTTGGGGGCTACTGTAAATGGTATTGATTTGGTGGTTTCCTCTTCAATGTTCTTTTTGTTGGTGTAGAGGAATCCAACTGATTTTTGTATCCTCATCTTGTATCCCGATACCCTGCTGAACTCTTTTATTAGTTTCAGTAGTTTTCTTGAGGTTTTCTGTGTATAAAATAATGTCATCTGCAAATACAGATACTTTTACTTCTTCCCTGCCAATCTGGATACCCTTTATTTCTTTATCTATCCTAATTGCTGTAGCTAGGACCTCTAGCACAATGTTAAAGAACAGTGGTGATAAAGGGCATCCTTGTCTGGTTCCCAGTCTCAAGGGGAACGCTTTCAGGCTCTCTCTATTTAGGATGATGCTGGCTATTGGCTTTGTACAAATGCCTTTTATTAAGTTGAGGAATTTTCCTTCTATTCCTATTTTGCTGAGAGTTTTTATCAAGAATGGGTGTTGAACTTTGTCAAATGCCTTTTTTGCATCAATTGATGAAATCGTGTGATTCTTGTCTTTTGTTTTATTTATATGATGGATAACATTAATTGTTTTTCTAATGTTGAACCATCCCTGCATAAAAAAAAAAAAAAACAACTGCATACCTGGTATGAATCCCACTTGGTCGTAGTGAATTATTTTTGTGATATGTTGTTGAATTCTATTGGCTGGAATTTCGTTGAGGCTTTTTCATCTAAGTTCATGAGGGATATAGGTCTGTAATTTTCTTTTTTTGTAGTGTTTTCACCTGGTTTTGGTATCAGGGATAGGATGCCTTCATAAAACGATTTTGGGAGTATTCTATCCTTTTCTATGCTCTGAAATACCTTTAGTAGTAGTGGTGTTAATTCTTCTCTGAAAGTTTGTTAGAACTCTGCAGTGAAGCTGTCTGGGCCAGGGCTTTTTTTTTTTGTTGGGAGTTTTTTGATTACCTTTTCAATCTCTTCTTTTGTTATGGGTCTATTTAGTTGTTCTACCTCTGTTTGGGAAACCCTGGTGGCCTAGTGGTTAAGTGCTACAGCTGCTAACTGAAGGATCAGCAGTTTGAATCTGACAGGCGCTCCTTGGAAACTCTATGGGGCAGATCTACTCTGTGCTATAGGGTCGCAATGAGTCGGAATCCACTTGACGGCAGTGGGTTTGGTTTTGGTTTGGTTACCTCTGTTTGCGTTAGTTTAGGTAAGTAGTGTGTTTCTAGGAATTTATCCATTTCTTACAGGTTTTCAAATTTGTTAGAGTACAATTTTTCATAGTAATCAAACATGATCCTTTTAATTTCAGTTGGGTCTGTTCTGGTATCATCCATCTCATTTCTTATTCAGGTTATTTGTTTCCTCTCCAGTTTTTCTTTTGTCGGTTTCGCCAATAGTTAATCTATTTTGTTGATTTTTTTTTTCAAAGAAACAGCTTTTGGTCTTGTTAATACCTTCAATTGTTTTTCTGTTTTGTATTTCATTTAGTTCTGCTCTAATTTTTATTATTTGTTTTCTTCTGGTGCCTGAGGGTTTCTTTTGTTGCCTTCTTTCTATTTACTCAAGTTGTAGGGATAATTCTTTGATTTTGGCTCTTTCTTCTTTTTGTATGTGTGCATTTATTAATATAAGTTGACCTCTGAGCACTGCTTTTGCTGTGTCCCAAAGGTTCTGATAGGAAGTGTTTTCATTCTCATTGGATTCTCTGAATTTCTCTATACCATCCTTAATATCTTGTACAATCCAGTCTTTTTTGAGCAGGGTATTGTTCAGTCTCCAAGTGTTTGATTTCTTCTCCCTGCTTTTTCTGTTTTTGATTTCCACTTTTATGGCCTTAAGGACAGAGAAGATGCTTTGTAATATTTCAAAGTTTTGAATTATGACCTAATATGTGATCTATTCTAGAGAATGTTCCATGTGCACTAGAAAGGAAAGTATACTTGGCTGCTGTTGGGTAGAGTACTCCGTATATGTCTCTGAGTTCAAGTTGGTTTATTGTGCCATTTAGATCTTCTGTGTCTTTATTGAGCTTCTTTCTGGATGTCCTGTCCTTCAACGAAAGTGGTGCGTTGAAGTCACCTACTATTATTGTGGAGCAGTCTATCTCACTTTTCAATACTGATAGAGTTTGTTTTAGGTATCTTGCAGCCCTGTCATTGGGTGGATAAATATTTAATATGGTTATATCTTCTTGGTATATTGTCCTTTTAATCATTATATAGTGTCCTTCCTTATCCCTTATGATAGATTTAACTTTAAAGTCTGTTTTGTCAGAAATTAATATTGCCACTCCTGCTCCTTTTTGATTGTTGTTTGCTTGATATATTTTTTTCCATCCTTTGAGTTTTAGTTTGTTTGTGTCTCTAAGTCTAAGGTGTGTCTCTTGTAGGCAGCATATAGACGGACCGTGTTTTTTAATCCATTCTGCCACTCTCTGTCTCTTTATTGGTGCATTTAGTCCATTTACATTCAGTGAAATTATGGATAGGTATGAATTTAGTGCTATCATTTTGATGTCTTTTTTTGTGTGTTGTTGACATATTCTTTTTCCCATTTAATTTTATGTGCTGAGTAGATTATCTTTATATATTGTCTTTTCCTCATATTCGTTGTTGTTGATTTTGTTTCTGCTGAGTCTCTATTTTTTCTTATATTTTATTTTGATGTGTAGGATAGTTTGTCTCCTTTGTAGTTACCTTATTATTTACCCCTATTTTTCTAAACTTAAAACTATTTTTTATTTCTTTGTATCACCTTGCCTTCCTCTCCATACGGAAGATCTATGACTACATTTCTCAGTCCCTCTTTATTGTTTTAATGTTGTCTTCTTTTACATAATAACATCACTGTTCTCCCGTTTTGCGTGTTTTTTTATCTTGATTTATTTTTGTGATTTCCCTGTCTGGGTTGACTTCTGGTTGCTCTGCCCAGTTTTCTAGTCTTGGATTGATACCTGATATTATTGATTTTTTAACCAGACAACTCCCTTTAGTGTTTCTTGTAGTTTTGGTTTGATTTTTAAGAATTCCCTAAACTTCTGTTTATCTGGAAATGTCCTAATTTCACCTTCATATTTGAGAGACAGTTTTGCTGGATATAAGATTCTTGGCTGGCAATTTTTTTCCTTCAATTTTTTATATAAGTCATCCCATTTGCCTTCTTGCCTGCATGGTTTCTGCTGAGTAGTCTGAGCTTATTCTTATTGACTCTCCTTTGGAGGTGACTTTTTGTTTATCCCTAGCTGCTCTTAAAATTCTCTACTCATCTTGGTTTTGGCAAGTTTGATTATAACATGTCTTAGTAACTTTCTTTTAACGTCTACCTTATGTGGAGTTCGATGAGCATCTTGGATGGATATCTTCTCATCTTTCACAATATCAGGGAAGTGTTCTGCCAATAAATCTTCAACAGTTCTCTCTGTATTTTCTGTTATCCCTCCCTGTTCTGGTACTCCAATCACTCATAGGTTATTTCTCTTGATAGAGTCCCACATGATTTTAAAGTTTCTTCACTTTTTAAAATTCTTTATTTGATTTTTCTTCAAATATATTAGTGCCAAGTGATTTATCTTCAGGTTCAGAAATTCTGCCTTCCACTTGCTCAATTCTGCTCCTCTGACTTTCTACTGAGTTGTCTACTTCTGTAATTTTATTGTTAATCTTCTGAATTTCTGATTGCTGTCTATCTATGGATTTTTCCAGCTTATTAAACTTTTCATAATGTTCATGAATAATCTTTTTAATTTATTCAATTGCTTTATCTCTGTATTCCTTGGCTTTTTCTGCGTATTGCCTCATTTCCTTCCTGATGTCTTGAAGGGTTCTGTGTATTGATCTTTTGTATTCTGCCCCTGGTAATTCCAGGAATGCACTTTCATCTAGAAGATCCCTGGATTCTTTGTTTTGAGAGCTTTTTGAGGCAGCCATGCTCTGTTTCTTTATGTGACTTGATACTGACTGTTGTCTCTGAGCCATCTGTTATTTTATTAGTTTATTTTATGTTTGCTCATTGTATTATAGCTCCTTGCTTTATTTTGTTTTGATATGCCCAAATGGGTTGAGTGAGCTAGCTTGATTATTTTTGCCTTTGGAACTCTGACATCCTGTCCCCAGATGGCTAGAGCTGTTATCAGGTATATCAGTCTAGGCATCCATTCACTTTTCTTGTATGAATTCAGCTTAGGTGTACGGGTAGCTGATCATCAAGTGTACGGTACAGGCTCCGTCCTACAGTCTTAAAGGGGCAGGGTGATTGGTGTAGGTACCGGTATCTGGCTGGAGCAGAGGGTCACACTCTGAACAATGCAGGAGGCTGAGAATCATCCCCCACGTGTCTCTGAGGAAAGTGTGTCCCTGTTCCCTAGAGCGTACAGGTGGGTGTGTTCTGCAGACAGACCATGGTAACGCAATGTTTTTGGTTGTAAGGACTGGGAGGTCCAGTTATCCTTGGACCCCTGCCGAGAGTGGCTCAGTGACATGAGTGGAGCAACCAGTCCTTAGGCCCCTGATGTGGGTAGGTGAGGACCCTGTTTAATAGGCAAAGCAATGTCAAACATCAAACACCCACCTCTCTGCCGCACAGCTGAAATGGTTGGAGTCTGCCAACAAGGGCCTATTCTCCTGAAATAGACCCACACAGTTCCATGCAGAGGGGAAAGGTACTCCAAGTCCACAAACCATTTATGCCTGGACAGGAGCTCCTTCTGTCCTGGGCTCCCCCAGTTAGTGGAGCTGGCAAATTATCTTTTCCCCCAGTTGCAAATTTATTCCTTCTCCAAGGCTAGGAGGATGGCTCCAGGCACTCAACAGGGCCTATCTCAGCCCCAGAGAAATCAGCCTCTGAAGCCGGCTTGGGAGCAGGGAGGTGGTTGCGGTAAAATATACGCAAGCACTTAGCTTTTGCCGAGAGTGCCATTCTTCTCTGGTTCCAGAGGTGTGAGTAGGCTGTGTTGCTGGCTGCTTCTCCCTGAGGAAACTCTGGCCAAAAGCTAGGACCATCCTGCCATCACCACTCCCAGGAACGGTGCCTGACGGCTCCCAGCAATTCAGGCCTGGTAACTCCTCTCTGCTTCTGAACCATCTCTTCCTCCCCCGTCCCTCAGTTTGTTTTCTAAGCTTGCCTTTGATGTTCAGGGCTTCTAGCTTGTAAATATACTCGTTTCACTTGTTTTTTCCAGTCTTTGTTGTAAGAGGGCTCACCGGAAGCACCTGTCTATTCTGCCATCTTGGCTCCTCCTAAAATTTTTGAATGAAAAAAAATGACTGGGAATTTGTTGGATGAAAAAGGAAGGAATGAAAAAATAATTAAGAAATAAATAAGGGAAAACTTTTCCAAACTGTTCCAACTAAAGTCCTTTTTGAGATGCTGCAATATTACCAGATGTATATATAAAACTTCTCAGCGGCTAAGAGTGTTTTAACCACTGGGCCACCAAGGCTCCATATGAGCCCAGGTGATGCAGTGTTTAAAATGCACTTGGCTGCTAACCGAAAGGTTGAAGGTTCAAACCCACCAGCCACTCCATGGGAGAAAGATATGTCAGTCTGTTTTTGTAAAGATTACAGCCTTGGAACCCTTGGAGCAGTTCTACTCTATCCTACTGGAGTCAACTCAACAGCAACAGATATATATATACATATATATGTGTGTACAGGCTTCACAACCGCTGCTATGTTTGAGTTCATTGTTGCAGCCACTGTGTCATCCATCTCATTGAAGGTCTTTCTCTTTTTCAATGATCCTCTACTTTATCAAACATGATACCCTCCAGGGATTGGTCCCTCCTAACAACATGTCCAAATTATGTAAGTCTCAGTCTCTCCATCCTTGCTTCTAAGGAGCATTATGGGTGTACTTCTTCCAAGACAGGTTTGTTCATTCTTTTGGCAGTCTGTGCTATCTATATTCAGTCTTCTTCACCAACACCATAATTCGAATGCATCATTTCATCTTCAGTCTTCCTTATTTATTGTTCAGGTTTTACATGCACGTAAGGCAATTGAAAAAAACCATGGCTTGGATCATGTGCACCTTAGTCCTCAAAGTGACATCTTTGCTTTTTAACACTTTAAAGAGGTCTGCTGCAGCAGATTTGCCCATTGCAATGCGTAGTTTGATTTTCTGACTGCTGCTTCCATGCATGTTGATCGTGGATCCAAGCAAAATGAAATCCTTGACAACTTCAATTTTTTCTCCATTTGTCATGACATTGCTTATTTGTCCCGTTGTGAGGATTTTTGTTTTATGTTGAGGTGTAATTCATATTCAATGCTGTAGTTTTTGATCTTTACCAGTAAGTATTTCAAATCCTCTTAACTTTCAGCAAGCAAGGTTGTGTCATCTCCATATCTCAGATTGTTAGTAAGTCTTTCTCCAATCCTGATGTCACCTTCTTCTTCATATACTTCAGCTTTTGGATTATTTGTTCAGCACACTGATTGAATAAGTATGGTGAAAGGATACAACCCTGACTCACACTTTTCCTGATTTTAAACCATGCAATATCTCCCTGTTCTGTTCAAATGACTACCTCTTGGTCTATGTACAGGTTCCACAGGAGCACAATTAAGTGTTCTGGATATCCCATTCTTCACAACGCTATCCATAATTTATTATGATCCACACAGTCAAGTACCTTTGCATAGTCAGTAAAACACAGATAAACATCTTTCTGGTGTTCTCTGCTTTCAGCCAAGATCCATCTGACAAAAGCAATGATATCCCTTGTTCCAAGTCCTCTTCTGAATCC
Source organism: Loxodonta africana (assembly GCF_030014295.1). NCBI lineage: Eukaryota > Metazoa > Chordata > Mammalia > Proboscidea > Elephantidae > Loxodonta > Loxodonta africana. The sequence goes on along the minus strand of NC_087346.1, from coordinate 71,675,101 downwards.
TGCTTGAATTTCTGGCAGTTGCCTGTCGATGTACTGCTGCAACTGTTTTGAATTATCTTCAGTGGAAATCAACTAGATACCAACAGGTACAGATATATATAGAGAGAGAGAGAGAGCCCTGGTGGTATAGTAGTTAAGAGCTTGGCTGCTAACCAAAGGCCGGCCGTTTGAATCCACCAGCCACTCTATGGAGCAGTTCTACTCTGTCCTACAGGGTCACTGTGAATCAGAACCAACTTGATGGCAATGGGTTTTATATATGTATATACATAATCCTTAAAGTTGTGTGTCTATTGGAGTGGGCCGTGATGCTCAGTGGTTTGACAGTTATGATATAGTCTGGCAGTTGTATAATGATATAATCACCCCACGACGAGACCCCATACAATGTGATCACCTCCGTGATGGGATCTGCTGTAGGTAGACAATCAGTTGAAAGGGAATTTCCTGGGGGTGTGGTCTGCATCCAATATAGGTGGATTTTCTGGCAAGGCTTGAGGGCTTTTGCTAGCTCTGTATCCTGCAGCTGGCTCCTGTTCATCTGACCTCCAGTTCTTGGGACTTGAGCTAGCAGCTTACTTGTGAATCTTGGGGTTCATCAGTTCCTACAGTTACATGAGTCAAGAGAAGCCTTCAGCCTGACTCATGGACTTGGGACTTTCCAGTCTACACAACCATGTGAGCCATTTTCTTGATATAAATCCCTCTGTCTCTCTCCCTCTCTCTCTCTCTCTCTCTCTATACATATATATATATATGCACAGAGAGAGAGATGCTTCACTGATTTTGTTGCTGTAGAGAACCCAGGCTAAGGTCGTATATATATACGGAATCAACTCAACAGCAATGGGTTTAGTTTTTTCTAGTATATATACATACACACACACACACATATGTAACAGAATCACTTTGAATGCCTCTGTTACACTCTAAGAAAAATTATAAATAAGACATGAATTCAAGCTTCTTAGTACAATTTTTTTAAAGACCTAGTGATATAAATTATCCCTGGAAAGGTTTGTATAATGTCTCATTTCAGTTCCCTAAGGCAGACTCTAAAATGTAATTTGCATGCAGGATCCTTATTAGGGAGACTCTTAGGATCAATACCTGGAGGGAAGGGAAATAAACAGCTTTGGGCAGAGGGAGAGGTTGGACTGCAACATAGGTACAAAAAAGGCCTAAGCTGTCCCACTGGAGGTGAGGGGGCTAAGCATTTATATGTCTGCATAGACCAGACACCCAGTCATCAGAAGCAAGCTGCCCTTGGCATAGGCATATGACCTTGGGCAAAGAGGCTTGTCTTAATCGAGGGCACGTCTCTGAAATGGAACTCAGCTAGGACCTGTTTGCTGCCAAAATACTTACTGGCTGGAGGAATAAATGCTTTAGCCCTGAGGAAGGGTTCTGATTAGGACACCATAGAATCTACCACATCTAAGTTCTAAGAAACGAAGCAAAACTGTAATTAATTACATGTTGAATAACATGCTGACCTTAATCTAGTCACTTATTGCTGTGGGTCCCATTTTTTTATCTGCCAAATGAGGCAAGATAAGACTTCCTCAAGTTTTTTCAACCCTAAAGATTTAGATGTGGGCCAAATTATTACACTGTAAAATTGTGTTTTCATGTTCTCTATTTTATGGACATTTGGGAGCCTTTAAATAAACAGTGTGTCATACACTCATGCTTACTTTATATGCCCTGAATTAGTGGAACCACTTTGAATACTTCTGATTGCTCTAGGGAAAATTCAGAAAATTTATAGAAAGCTATTCTTTGTCTTAATGACAGATTATTTACCATACCTATAATTTATTTGATTCTAAGTCAATTGGTAGCAATATATATGTTTCCCATCATGATGTTATTTTCATTAGAAAAAAACACTTTTTTAAAACCTGCATGAGGATACAGTCTCCAGAAACGTGTTGGGGGAAAAAGGCAAGAATTGTCTGGAGTAAATCACCAGTGCAGAGGATGTACCCAGAATAACAATGAACAGGGTGCTGAGAGAACTCATAAATAACAATGATATAATATTCTTTGGCAGTAAAATCAGAACTAAATAAAAGTCCTAAGGAAATACAGGCTACTTTAGGAAATGTACTGTAAGATCACCTAACATTTCACCAACAAATAATCAACAAAAGCATAGATCTACATATTGAGGATATGGTGGCTGGACTGATTTGTTAGAGTTATATTCTCAAGGCTTCCATGAATTGGGACCATGAACTCCACAGAGGGAGAAAAACGAGCATCCTGAACATCTTAGAACTCTGGGTGTCAAATGAAATTAGCAAAGCAATAGTAAAGTTGAGTTTCCTCTTAGTTCCCGGAGTCAGCACCCAGATACCCTTCATCTTGACTTGAAGGAAAGGTATTCCCTTTCCACTTCCTCTTATCAACACTTGTCTGTGTATTGTCAACTTGCTTCCTTGTAAAACCTGACTCACTTGTAATAATATAGACCCTTCTATAAATCTTTCAAAAAATAACATTTTAAAACGGCCTCTATTCTCTCAATACCCTGTTCATACCTATATGTATCAAGGTATTCATGAAAGTTCATAACAGCCAAAAAAGTATATAGTCTAAGCTTCCAGCAATAAAGGATCATCTAAATGAATTGTAATATATCCATAGTGTAGATCCCTGGGTGGCACAATTGATTTTTACTTGGCTGGTAACCAAAAGATTGGCAGTTCGAACCCACTCTAGTGGCACCACAGAAGGAACCCTGGCAATCTGCATCCGTAAAGATTACAGTGAAGAAATTCCTATGGATCGTTTCTACTGTGTAACATGGGGTCACCATGAGTTGGAAATGACTCAGCTGCACAAGACAACAACATATCCATACTATACCTTGACTATCATGACTGAAGGTTATACGGTAAGAGAACATTTGTGGGTGTAGGAAAATTACATGATCTTTTATGCAAACTAACAGGCTAGAAAACAGTATATATAGTATGATTTTTATGGACTTCGGTACTTAGAGTGGCAAAATTTTCCAAATTTTCTGCTTTGAACAAGTATCTGCTTTTGTAATTAGAAAAAGACACCCCCTTTTTTTTAGGTGGTTGTATTCAGGGACATATAGATGGATTGAGAATAAATTACACCACACCCCAGAGTGCTCTACCCCCTTCCCACTGGCAGCCAAGCCTTGGATTAGAGGTAGGGGAGATGGCTCAGAATATAGACCAATGCCTCACTGCTATACTGTTCTGAGGTCACAGTTGGGTCATGGGTAATTAAAGCCACTTTTTTTAATCATTCACAGGAAATACCTCCAGAGATCTTACAACTGCTAGATGAGAAAAAAAAAAAAAAAATTGTTCTCTTGAATTGCCAAAGCTGAGTCACTGACCTTGGAAGTTTGCATAAGACATGATGTATTCTGCAGTGACAGTGCAAACAATATTACATTGTAAAACATGGCCATCTACTTCCCAGGGAGGATAAACAAAGGATAGGTAAAGGCAGGGCTTTGGCATGTCTAACAATGACTTGGCTTACTGAATGAAAACTTTACTAGGTTTAAAAAGTCTCTTTTAAACCAAAAATATCCCCTGAAGTCTTCTTAAAACCAAACAATGGTTTAGCTTAACTAGCAAAAGATGTCTGCTCTTAAGGCCCCTAGATGGCACAAATAGCCTGTGCTCAGCTGCTAACCTAAAGGTTGATGGTTCAAACCCACCCAGCAGCACCGGGAAAGAAAGACCTGACAATCTGCCTCCATAAAGATTACAGCCAAGATAACCCTAGGGAGCAGTTCTACTCGTTAACACCTGGGGCCGCCATGAGTCGGAATCAGTTCAAAGACAATGAGTTTGATTTGTTTTTATGATCCCTCTTCCATTTTGCTTACCTAACTTGACCTGCATCCCTTGCCCCACACTGCTTCTGGTTGAACACCTGTGCTATCCAGTTTGGGCAGTGAACAACCGAGACCCCTGTAGACTAAGATTAAATAGCCTCCACCAAACAAGCAAAATCCCATCATTGCAGGCCCTGGAGGCAGACTATCCCTCAGCAGCAGGTCTCCCCTTCTCCCCAGCTGCCCAGCCCACAGGGGCAAAATGGCAGGTTCCCCACTTAGACAGTGGTGGCATACTGGGATTGTTCTGTGTGGTGGGCCAACGCTGTAAAAGCCCACGAGCTCTCCACACCACCTGATTAAACTCTCTTTCTATGCCTTTGATTTCAAGATCTTGCTAGCATCCATTATCTTTTCTCAATGTCACTGTCAGCACAAAAAGACACAAAAGTTTCTAACCAGCACGGCAATCATAACCCAGAGGACAGTACAAGCCAGACAGCTGCTGACAGGATATTCTTGTGTTCTACACAGTCTTGTTGGGCAGTAAGTTATTTAAGCAAATCTACATTTACGTTATCTTACCCTGTGCAGAAACAATTGGTTCCACTTGGGTGCACAGGAATATGGAAAAAGGAAGAAGCACATTGTGACGTTAGTACTAACAACATTCAGTCCAAATTGATCGAGAGAGGCAATATATTCGATGCTACGTTCTTCCCTTGCAACCAAACTTTGTGCCCCTTGTGTTTTTCAGTCCATATACCATGCTAATCTATCCTTAATTCTCAAAGATTTATTTAATTTTGGAGGAACAAGGCTTTCAAAAAATAATTAATTACAAAAGCTACTTAATATTCAGAGGTGTCACACAAGCAGATAACTGGCATTCTCTGTTGGTGGTTTAATTAGACAAGAAGATGCAAAAAGCTGTCACTTGAGGGTGGGTGGCTGCAGGGGAGGGAAGCCCTGGTAAGCACTACCAGTTGGCCATCTGTACCAGACACAAAAGCACGACTCTTCAGCTGGGCTCCGTTAGAGAAAGCCCCCCATATTTACCATCTCATCCACTGGCAATTCCTTTCGGAAGCACAAAGCTGGAAGGCAGAAGATATTCATGAACTGCAATTTCAAATTTGATGTTGCACGGATGTGGAAGGTTGGGAAAAATAACTAACCACTTGGTGCCTCAGTTTCTCCATCTGAAAAATACAATTCAGAAATGTCAACCATCCATCTGCCTCCCAGAGCAACAGCTGCTGAACGTTTTCTTTACAAATGGCCAGCAACACGCCAATAACAAAACTGGCCCGGTGTTACACATTTTGATATAAATATGCTGGCAAGGAATAGAAAAGCTTCTTCAGTGTACTGAACAATCAGTTCCTGATGATTTTGGAGTTGGTTTTTCAAGTTGTGGCTCTTTATGTGCCATTCCTCCTTCCCTGTTTTTTTTTTTTTTAATCATCTGTGATCACCCTGGGTTTGAATAATTCACTTTTCTTTAGTATCTTCATTAGAAGGTAAGTAATAATAATACCAGCAATCACTACAACAGTTGATGTATATTCACATTTAGTCCTTAAAACAACTCGGTGAAATAGGTATTATTATTAACCCTGTCTTACAGATGAAGAAACTATGTTTAGAAAGCTTAGGGGACGTGGTCAGAGTCCCAAAATTAAGTAGCAAAATTGAGATTAAACACTCAGGTCTATTTGACTCCAGATCCCATTAGATTACTTTTGCTATTCTGCCATAAAGGAGGGAGAAAAAAAAATACACAAATGCACGTGCACACACACACACACACACACACACAGGTCAAGATGTCTGCTGTTTAGCAATTACTATACAATGTGGACAGAATAGAAATTATTTGACAAAATAAAATGCACCCTAAATGCAATGTAGTATCCTAGATTGGCTTATGGAACAGAAAAAGGGCATTACTTATTAAAATGATAAAATACGAATAAAATCTGAGCTGGGTTTTTTTTTTTTTTTAAATCACTTATAAGGAGCTCCTGCCACTTATCAGAGTAAATGCTATTGCCATTACTAAGGTTAAAAGTTGATAATTCTTTGATCTATAAACATTATTTTGAGTATATATTTCATGTAACCTCTAACTCCTAAACCTTTTCTTGACAGTATTTTTTGGGGGAAAAGCATTAATTTTGTATATTCATTCAGAGAACTAAGGGTTGGCTAAGTGACATAACGTCAACTGGTACATTGAAAGGGTTTTCATATTTGGGAAAGGAAATAAAATATTAATAATAGTGACACTGTTTTAATTTATCAAAATATAGGATCTCTCCCTTCAACGAATTTGTTTTATATATAACATAAATTTCATACATTACTGAATCACCTCTGTTTTGAGAAAATTAGATTCTGTTAATAAATTTTAGTATGTCAATTAATTTCCAGAAAAAAGACACTTGTAACAACATAGGTACAAAATGACATCAGTTTTCAAATGAATAAAAGGGCAAAGAAAACAAAATACACTCAGACAAAACTAAAGACACATAAAAAATTTATGACTTAATTAAGGAATTTCTGGTCCATTAGTAAGCTTTTTTCCCTACTATATTTCTGGCCTGTGTGCAGAATTTGGATGTGACTGTATAATGTGGCATTTTATGTGATTTCCAGTTTCACTGGATTCTTGGATTAGCATTTTAAATTTTGTTTTGACAATGAACTGTAAAACAAATGCTAGAAGGAACAACATAATTTTTCAGAACCCTGAAATATAATGAACTCAAATATCGATTTATTTTTCCTGACTCACAAACCATGCCAAAGTGTTATGCTAATGAAACAAAACACTAGTGACCAGCCTCAGACTGACACGTTTATATATCAGAACGAAACACAGTCATTGCAATAGTCTCTGCACTAGGTCTGAACGTTAGTTCAAGTCCATATAGTCTACAGAAAACTCCTTAAATGTGGAACAGAGCCCATCTCAAGCTCATTTCTATAAATGCTGACTTGGATTTTTCCCTCTTCATTATTTAAGAAACAGGAAAAAAGACATTACACAACAACAAGGTTCCCCTTCAGGCACTGGGTAGAAGCTCAGCTCCCTGGAAATTTGGCTCAGCTGCAAGTAACATTAAGTTCTTTTTGGACCTCGAGCATCAGTTCTAGATGGAAGAGGGCCCCAAGAGGAAAATCAACCCAGTTAGCCAACGGCCCTCCTATCCATTGATCAGCCAAAGCCGGATCAGACATCCTTGGGAGCTCCAGAGGTAATCAAGGGAGCCTCACCTCTTTCTTAAACCAGTTGTCATCTAGTCGATTCTGACTTATGGTGACCCCATGTGCATCAGAGTAGAATTGTTCTCCATAGGGTTTTCAATGGCTATATTTTTAGAAGTAGATCACCAGGCCTTTCCTCTGAGGTGCCTCTGGATGGGTTCCAACCTGCAACCTTTCAGTTAGCAGCCAAGTGCATTAACCTTTTACACCACCCAGGGACTCTACTTCACCCTTAACAGACCCAAACCTCATGGACTGCCTGAGAGCAGGACTGGCTTCCCTCACTATTCATCGGTACTTAAAACAGGAGTCAGAGGACATGTCAGAAACTGAGAGAACTACTCCAGTCATGCAGGAGGGTTGCTAGCATGTGCTTTAATTTTGATTTTGCTAGAGTAAGGCCAAGTTTTACAGGGCTGCTTTCAATTCTTTGAATTGTCCAGTTTTATAGCCAATGGAGTACACACATTTAGGGAAAACATGAAAATTGTAATTTAGTAGTGGTGAACCTGAGATAGGGAAGAAACAGGGACTGAGCCCCTAGGCAAGGAGCCCTGCAACACCTGCAACTTACAATACTATGTATTTGGCTAATGACATAAAACCCCCATCCTGGAACATGCAATAAGGAAAAAACAAACAATGTACTCCCTTGTAAGGTGTTTTTCAGAAGGACCAACACGATCTGGTCCCTGGAGCACATGCAGACATCCACAAGGTGACTGATGGATGATTTCTGCCTGATGCAAGTACCCGAGACAGGAATTGAACTGGCATCACAGGAGGCACTGTGCAGGCATAAAGCCCCATGATAAGTCCTGCTACAAATCGTAGAGGCCCCTGGGGCAAGAGCCCTCTTGAAGCCATCTTAGAAAGCTGCTGCGTGGGCACTGTAGTTAACATATCCCTGCCCAGACGGGCCACTTGCCAGAAAACTCCACCTATACCTATGAAAAAACATAAACCTTTTCCCCACTCAAAAACTTTAAAAAACCCGTGCAAATCCTTTGTTCTGAGAGACAGGGGTAAGTGTTGCCTAGGCCCTACTCATCTCCGCTTGCAAGCCTAACTTAATAAAGTTTTGCTTGTGTGGAAAAATACCTGTTCATTCTTGACCAGTGAGAGGCAAGAACCTTCTTCAATTAAAGACGTAGAGGCACCGGCAAAAAACCTTGATAAGTTTTGTAACTTTCAACTAGTTTAATGGAGTTCAATCTTTGAATTCCTTGGCTTTGCAGTTTTATTAGCATCTGGGCCAGGGTTTCTTAAGCCTAGGGGTCAATAGATAGGGTGAGGGGGTAAGGAAGAGGGGCCTGTCTGTAATCCATCTTCCTGATGTGAAATTTAGTGTGTGTGTGCACATCTCTGGGTAGAGGGCCCCTAATTTTCATTCTCAAGGGAGTCCCTAACTCAAAAGAAGTTAAACACCATGAGCTATGAGCCACTTGCGGTTATAAAAAGGTCGCCGGGTATGCAAGCAGTTAAGTGCAGAACTGCTAGCTCAAATGTTAGGGCTTTGAAACCAACCAGAGGCACCTTAGAAGACAGGATTGGTGATCTGCTTTTGAAATGCCACAGCCTTGCAAACCCTATGGATTCAGACAGCACTGCAATAAAGATAGAAGGTTTTCAGATGCTGTCATGGATTGAATTAAGTCCCCCAAAAAATGTGTGTATCAATTTGGCTGGGCCATGATTCCCGGTATTGTGTAATTCTCCTGTATGTTGTAAATCCTGCCTCTGTGATGTTAATGAGGAAGGATGGGCAGCAGTTGTGTTAGTGAGGCAGGACTCAATCTACAAGACTGGACACTGTGTCTTGAGGCAGTCTTGAGATATAAAGAAAGAAGAGAACAGAAAGACAGGGGAACCTCATACCACCAAGAAAGAAGCACCGGGAGCAGAGCACATCCTTTAGGCCCTGGGTTCCTGAACAGAGAACATTCTAGTTCAGAGGAAGATTGATGTGATAGACCTTTCTCCAGAGCTGATAGAGACAGAAAGCCTTCCCCTGGAGCCAAAGCCTTGAATTTGGACTTTTAGCCTACTTTACTTTGAGAAAATAAACTTCTCTTTGTTAAAGCCCTCCACTTGTGGTATTTCTGTTAAAGCAGCACTAGATGAGTAAAACAGATGCTTACCTGTTCATCTCAGGATGCACAGATCTCTGATCAGGAAAAACAGAAGAGACTATTTGCAAATAGGTAGTCTCCAGTGCTCACATTGCTTTTTCATATAAAATGCCATGAATATCAAAAATTACATACGTTCACCTGCTTAAATAATGCATTACTAAAACCAGTGAAGAATATAAAAGTTATTTTTGCTCATCTACCTTAACAGCCAGTGAAAGAACGGTATTATAAATTGGGAACCAGCACTTTATACCCACACTCCCTTCTTTCTCTCTCTTTTCATGAGTCTCCTCTGAGTTTTGTTGAAAAACACACTGTGTTTAAAATGTTATTTATTTTTAAACAAAGCAATATATGGTCATTATAAATAAATGTTTTAAATATATGTAAGCCAAAGGAAGAAAATAGAAATTACTTATATTCTCACAACCCAGAGGTAACAACTATTAATGTTTGTTACCATATTCTTCTGTTGTTAAATCTCATCATAATATTTTCCATGAAACTATGAAGTCATGTTGTCTTCTCTAAATAAACTAGCTTATTATGCAAATTACTCAATAATATATGAATATAAATCTGTTAAAATTATTTTGAAAAATCAATAAAGTCCATCGGTGAAGAATTTGAACAATAATTCATTACTTGTAGAGATTATATTTTATCAACAAAAGAATGCCATAAGATCACATCTGAATTGATTACATTATTATTTACATTCACAACAGATACAACGGAATTAATAAGATTAAAAAAGGAAAAAAAGCCAGTTACCATAGAGTTGACTGGACTCATGGCAGCCCCACATGTGATAGAGTAGAACTGTGCTCCACAGCGTTTTCAATGGCTTATTTTTCGGAAGTAGATTGCCAGGCCTTTCTTTCAAGGAGCGTTTGTGTGGGCTCAAACCCCCAACTTTTGTGGTTAGCAACTGAATTTTTTGACCGTTTGCACCATTTGAACTCCAATCCCATTAGGTCTTATAGATAATTATTACTTCAGTAACTAGTCTCACATCTGCATAAAACTCTACTGATCAAGAGAAATATTGAAAAATTTCAAGATAATATCAAGCTGCACTATCATTTTACTAATGCAGGTATACATGAGGAAACATATAAGCATGAACGCCCATACTTACGCAAAGGAAATAATTTGGCATATCTGAGAAACTGAGAAAGAAGAATAACTTCTAAAAGGAAATGAGAGAAACTATTTAAGATGATTAAAAGAGAATTAAATAAAGAAAACAAGTAACTTGAAGGAAGGGCAATGAGTAATCTGCTATATATTACAAACACTAAGGTTGACTGAAATAGTAGAAACAATCTCCTAAGGAAAATTATGTAATAACTACAATTCAAAAATGGAAATCATGTGGAATTGTTGCCTACTAAACCTGTTTTATAAAACGGTTCCAATTTTTTCAGTAATTTCTAAATTATTCCCTCATATTTTTATTATACCGCATTTTAACCCATTGTTCTCAAGACAATTATGACTCATAGCGACCCTGTAGTACAGAGTACGACTGCCCCATAGGGTTTCCAAGGAGAGGCTGGTGGTGGATTTGAACTGCTGACCTTTTGGTTAGCAGCTGAACTCTTAACCACTGCTTCAAGAGTGTTTTTTTTTTTTTTTTTGAAACCCTGGCGGCTTAGTGGTAAAGAGCTACAGCTGCTAACCAAAAGGTCAGCAGTTTGAATCCACCATTCCTTGGAAACCACACGGGGCAGTTCTACTCTGTCATGTAGGGGTCACCATGAGTCGGAATCGACTTGATGGCAATGGGTTTGGTTTTTATACCATATTTTTACTCAAATAATATGTCTTCTACATTTTTTTTTTTTTTTTTTGCCAACCACCCTCTCCCTTCCCTGTAAGGTATTTTCATAAGTGCCTTGTTTTGTTTACATGTAAAAAAAAATTAGCATAGCACCCTTATGAAAATACCTTGAGGGGGAGGGTAGGATTTGCAAACAAACATAGAAGGTGAGTGTTATTTGCATAAAAACACAGCACCTCTGCCTCTATATGCCTGGTTTAGCACTCAGGTTTGAAACCAGGCAAGTATGACCTACTTGGTGAGCAAATTTTCATTAAAATAAATATTTTAAGCTTTCTCCTAAATTTGTATACACTAAGGTAAAGAAATAAATTGGCACCTGTCAGAGAACGTCCTCATGGGAGAGTTACTAAACAACTAAGTAGACTGAATGATTCAATCAGTTGGCATCATCCAGTCTGTATCATTAGCCACCCTATTGCTGGCACAGCGGGTTTATGACAGAGTAGCCATGGTAGCAGAGATGGACTCCTGACAGCTCCTGCTGGTGCCAAACATCCAACATGCCAGGAGCAGAGACAAAGACTGAATCCTGATACAGCAGTATCTCTCAAGGAAACCAAGCAGCCACATGGTAGCAAGTTGGCTACATTAAACTCTGGAAAAGACAAGAATTCCTAATGACTAGGATTGACACATATTATAGATATGTCCTTGCCTTCCTTTCCTAATGGGCCTCAGTTAACATCACTGTGTGAGGGCTTACAAAGTGTTTGATCCACTGACATGAGTTTCCATATATCATCGTGTCAGGAAAAAAAGTGCAGTTTACACAGAGGAGTGCAGTATGGGCACATGACCATGGGATTCATTGGTCCTACCATATAACGCACCACCCAGAAGCCATCAGATTGAAAGAGCAATGGAATGGCCTCATAAGATACAATTAAATCTCCAGTGTAAAGATTAGACATTGCAGAATGGGACACCCTCCTCCACAACAGAGTATACACCTTAAATCCAGGATTTGGTGCTGAAAAATAGCACCTAAGATTAATAATAACCCAGAAAACCCAGTGCCATCGAGTCAATTCCGACTCATAGCGACCCTATATAGAGGCATTTAATTAATAGGAGAGAGCTATGTTCTTGTCCAAAGTCAAACTCCATTTTGATTTCTAGCATAGGACTGTAGCCTGTCATTTCTGTAAGTTCCCATTGGGCTTTGCCAGAGGAGTAACCTTTAGGAAAAATGGGGAAACTAATCAATAATGGAACTTTAACCATTCTCAGCAAACAATGAAGGAAGCAAGAATACCGTTTGTGAAGAAATGTTTATCATTTTGTTTATCATTGGTATAGTTTCCCAGAGGGTCTCGAGATCATATTTGCACAGCCTGCAAAACGTATATGCAGCAGAAAATGCCTTACTAGATTAACTCCAGAAAATCTATCCTCTAACCTTCCACAAGTTTAACTTCCTATTGTCTTTTAACTGTGTGTAAATCCAAGCCACCATGATTGTACCTGCACACACTTGTTTTCTCTACTGGATAAAAACCCCTTGTACTCTTTGTCCTACGTTGACAGTCTCTCAACCCTTGTTTCCCAATTCATGAAATGTTTTCTTGGTTTTTTTCCACCCTAAATAAAACTCCTTGCATTTACTTTAAGTAGACTGTGTGATTGAGCTCTACAACAGTGCTGTGTCCCCAAAAGATAAAAAGCATGCGTCCAGGGAAAAGATAAAAAGCACGCGTCCAGGGGCAAAGGGATAAAAGTAGGAGCTGATTTAATTACTATCACTCCTAGTGACCTACTGGGAAATATAAGTTTTCCATCAACACCACTTTTTTAGATTTATTTTTAACTTATAAACAGTAAAATTGACTATTTTTTATGTACATTTCTGAGTTTTGACAATGCAGAGTCATATAAACACTTCCATAACAAAGACACTTAACAGTTTGATGACCCCCCCTGCAAAAAAATCCCCCCCCCCCCAAATCCCTCACATAGCCATGCTTTGTAGTCAGCCTCTCCCTCCACCACTATCCTCTGGCAACTACTGAACTGTAATTTTGCCTTTTCCACAATGTCATACAAATGAAACACTGCAGTATATAGCCTTCGGAGACTGGTTTTTTTCACATAACATAATTCATTTGCAATTCAGTTATGTTATTGCATATATTAGTAGTTCGTTCTTTTTATTGCTGAGTCATGTTCCATTGCATGGATGTAGCAAAAATTATTCAATCATTCATCTGTTGAAGAACATTTGAGTTGTTTCCATTTTGGGGCAATTTTGAATAAAGCTGCTATATTTGCATACAGGTTTTTGTGAAAACATAACTTTTCATTTCTGTTGGGTAAACAGCTAGGAGTGGGATTGCTGGGTCAAATGTTAAGTGTGTGTTTAACTTTATAAGAAACTGCCTAACTGTTTTCCAAAATAGCTGTACCAGTTCCCATTCCCACCAGCAATGTATGAGAATTTCAATTGTTCCACATCTTTACTACTTGGTATTGTCAGTCTGCTTTATTTTGTTTTCTGTTTTGTTTTATTGTTTAGCCATTCAAGCATATGTATAGTAGTATTGTATTATGGTTTGAGTTTGCATTTCTCTGATGAGTTAATAGTGTTGAACATCTAATAGTGTGCTTATTTATTGTCTACACAGCTTCTTTAGTGAAATGTCTGTTCAAATCTTTTTTTCATTTTTTTATTGGCTGTTTATTTTCTTATTGTTTACAGTTCTTTATTTTTCCAGCTAATAAATCATTTGTCAAATATTTGATTTATAAATATTTTTCTCCAAGTCCATGGTTTGTCTTTTCACTCTGTTAAGAGTGTCTTTAAAAGCACAAAAGTTTTTAACACGGATGAAGCCCAATTTGTTTTTTTTTCTTTTTATAAATTGTATTTTGGTGTCTTATCTAAGAACTCTTTACCTAACCCAAGGTCAAAAAGATTTCTCCTAGAAGTTTTCTAGTTTTAGGTTTTACATTTACAAAATCCATTTTGAGTTAATGTTTGTATCAGGTCTTAAGTGTAAGTTGAGATTCATTATTTTGCATATGGATATCAAATTGTTCTGAGACCATTTGTTGAATAACCTATACTTTGTCTATTGAATTCCCTGTAACACTTTGTCAAAAATCAATTGACCATGTTTATGTAGGTTTATTTCTGGACTCTCTGTTTTGCTCCATTGATCTATGTGATGTATCCTTTCACCAATACCACAACTATCTTGATTATTGTAGCTTTATAACAAAATTTCGGAAGCCCAAAGTGTAGATCCCTTACCTTGTTCTTCATTTTTAAAACTATTTTGGCTCTTGGGATCCTTTGCCTTTCCATAAAATTTTAGAATCACCTTGTCAATATCTACATAAAGTCCTGCTTGTCTTTTAGTTTGGAATTCACCAAATCTATAGATTTGGGACAGAACTGATATCTTAACAATACTGAGTTTTCTAATCTATGAACACAGTATATCTCTCCACTTATTTACATCTTTTTTATTTATTTCATCAATGTTTTGTAGTTTGCAGCATAATTTTAGCCACCACTTTATTCTCTGCAGTTTTAGAGATCCTGGTTCCAGAGGGACAAAACTTTCATGGAGGTGAAGAGAAGGCATGTAGTTGCTGTTGTTAGGCACTGTCAAGTCAGTTCCGAAGCATAGCTACCCTATGCACAACAGAATGAAACACTGCCCGGTCCTGAGCCATCCTTACAATCGTTGTTATGCTTGAGCTCATTGTTGCAGCCACTGTGTCAATCTACCTCATTGAGGGTCTTTCTCTTTTCCCCTGACCCTGTATTCTGCCAAGCTTGATATCCTTCTACACGTGCTGATCCCTCCTGACAACATGTCCAAAGTATATAAGACGCAGTCTCGCCATCCTTGCCTCTAAGGAGTATTCTGGCTGTACTTCTTCTAAAACAGATTTGTTTGTTCTTTTGGCAGCCTATAGTATATTCAATATTCTTCACCAACACCACAATTCAAAGGAGTCAATTCTTCTTCCGTCTTCCTTATTCATTGTCCAGCTTCCACATGCATATGATGCGATTGAAAATACCATGGCTTGGGTCAGGCACACCTTAGTCTTCAAGGTGACATCTTTGCTCTTCAACACTTTGAAGAGGTCCTTAGCAACAGATTTACCCAATGCAATACGTCTTTTGATTTCTTGACTGCTGCTTCCATGGCTGTTGATTGTGGATCCAAGTAAAATGAAATCCTTGACAAATTCAATCTTTTCTCCATTTATCATGATGTTGCTTATTGGACCAGTTGTGAGGATTTTTGTTTTCTTTATGTTGAGGTGCAATCCATACTGAAGGCTGTGGTCTTTGATCTTCATTAGTAAGTGCTTCAAGTCCTCTTCAGTTTCAGCAAGCAAGGTTGTATCATCTTCATAACGCAGGTTGTTAATGAGTCTTCCTCCAATCCTGATGCCCCGTTCTTCTTCATACAGTCCAGCTTCCCGTATTATTTGCTCAGCATACAGATCGAATAGGTATGGTGAAAGAATACAACCCTGACACACACCGTTCCTGACTTTAAACCAATCAGTATCCCCTTGTTCTGCCTAACAACTGCCTCTTGATGTATGTAAAGTTTCCTCATGAGCACAATTAAGTGTTCTTGAATTCCCATTCTTCACAGTGTTATCCACAGTTTGTTATGATCCACACAATCAAATGCCTTTACATAGTCAATAAAACACAGGTAAACATCCTTCTGGTATTCTCTGCTTTCAGCCAGGATCCATCTGACATCAGCAATGATATCCCTGGTTCCACATCCCCTTCTGAAACTGGCCTGAATTTCTGACAGTTCTCTGTTGATATACTGCTGCAGCCGTTTTTGAATGATCTTCAGCAAAATTTTACTTGCACGTGATATTAATGATATTGTTCTATAATTTCCACATTTGGTTGGATCACCTTTCTTGGGAATAGACATAAATATGGATCTCTTCCAGTCAGCGGGCCAGGAAGTGTCCATATTTCTTGGCATAGACAAGTGAGCACCTCCAGCTCTGCATCTATTTGTTGAAACATCTCAATTGATATTCCATCAATTCCTGGAGCCTTGTTTTTGGCCAATGCCTTCAGAGCATCTTGGATTTCTTCCTTTAGTACCATCTGTTCCTGATCATATGCCACCTCTTGAAATGGCTGAACATCGACTAATTCTTTTTGGTATAATGACTCCGTGTATTCCTTCCATCTTCTTTTGATGCTTCCTGCATCATTTAATATTTTCTCCATAGAAGCCTTCAGTGTTGCAACACGAGGCTTGAATTTTTTCTTCAGTTCTTTCAGCTTGAGAAACACCGAGCATGTACTTCCCTTTTGGTTTTCCATCTTCAGCTGTTTGCACATGTCATTATAATACTTTACTTTGTCTTCTGGAGCCATCCTTTGAAATCTTCTTTTCAGTTCTTTTACTTCATCAATTCTTCCTTTTGCTTTAGCTGCTCGAGGTTCGAGAGCAAGTTTCAGAGTCTCCATCTTGGTCTTTTCTTTTTTCCTGTCTTTTCAATGACCTCCTGTTTTCTTCACGTATTATGTCCTTGATGTCATTCCACAACTTGTCTGGTCGTTGGTCACCAGTGTTCAATGCGTCAAATCTATTCTTCAGATGGTCTCTAAATTCAGGTGGGATTTACTCAAAGTCATTTTTGCCTCACATGGACTTGCTCTGATTTTCGTCAGTTTCAGCTTGAACTTGCATATGAGCAGCAATTGATGGTCTGTCCCACAGCTGGCCCCTGGCCTTGCTCTGTCTGATGATATTGGGTTTTTCCATGGTCTCTTTCCACAGATGTAGTCAATTTGATTTCTGTGTGTTCCATCAGGTGAGGTCCATGTGTATAGTCACCATTTATATTGGTGAAAGAAGGTATTTGCAATGAAGAAGTCGTTGGTCTTGCAAAATTCTATCATTCCATCTCTGGCAACGTTTCTATCACCAAGGCCATATTTTTCAACTACTGATCCTTCTTTGTTTCCAACTTTTGCATTCCCCCATGTGTCCATCAGTTTGTCTTGCTGTGGGGGCTTGCGTGTTGTTGTGATGCCACCGGTATTCAGATACCAGCAGGGTCACCCATGGAGGACAGGTTTCAGCTGAGCTTCCAGACTAAGACAGACTAGGAAGAAGGACCTGGCAGCCTACTTCTGAAAAGCATTACCCAGTGAAAACCTTATGAATAGCAGTAGAACACTGTCTGATATAGTGCTGAAAGGTGAGCCCCCCAGCTTGGAAGGCACTCAAAAGATGACTAGGGAAGAGCTGCCTTCTCAAAGCAGAGCCGATCTTAATGACGTGGGTGGAGTAAAGCTTTCGGGACCTTCATTTGCTGATGCGGCATGACTCAAAACGAGAAGAAAGAGCTGCAAACATCCATTAATAATCGGAACCTGGAATGTACAAAGTATGAATCTAGGAAAATTGGAAATCACCAAAAATGAAATGGACTGCATAAACATCTATATCCTAGGCATTAGGGAGCTGAAATGGACTGGTATTGGCCATTTTGAATTGGACAATTATATAGGCTACTATGTTGGGAATGACAACTCGAAGAGGAATGGTGTTGCATTCATTGTCAAAAAGAACGTTTCAAGATCTATTCTGAAGTACAATGCTGTCAGTGACAGGATAACATTCATACGCCTACAAGGAAGACAAGTTGATATGACTATTATTCAAATGTACTCACCAACCACTAGGGCCAAAGGTGAAGAAATAGAAGATTTTTATCAGCTACTGCAATATGAAATTGATAGAAGAGAAGGCATAGCAAGAGTCATATCGGATCCCTTCAGATTTTTATACCAAGTGATCACAGGCAATGAAAGGTGTCACCATACTGATGATACCTGATGATTAGTATGCAATAGGGCTCCTGTTACACAGTGGAGACAAGGAAGAATATGATTTACTCTCAAGTGGTCAAATGGGACATCTTTTGATGCTCCCATCCTCAATTTTAAATTTAAATAGACAATAAATACAACACCCATAACCTGAGAAAGACATCATAATAAGGGATGCCACAGGGATGTAGATCTGAGTAACCTCAGCATATGTGTGCCCAGATCTGTGGAATTGCTAGCATAGGGTTAAAGGAATCTAGAATGAATTATGGAAAAGGAGGATGATGAGAACCAGTTACGTCCTTGAGATCCACTGTAACACTGTGGGCTATGGTTTGTACCACTAATACTTCTCTTAGAAGTTTACTCAGGAAACAAGACCAAATAAAATCCTGAACAAGTTGTCCCCAGGTAGAGTAAGCTTACAATAAAAATTATATCTGTACAGTGCAAGGGGAGGACCGTAGTGGGTACTGCCTGATTCTTGATGTTCCGTCCAGGCTTGATACCCTGCTCAGGGCCAATGCCCATCCCCCACCTGCTGGAAACATTGGTTTTTGAAGTCTCATAATCCCATCCTTCACTGGGAATTGACTTTGTTGTTGTTGTTGTTAGGTGCCGTCGAGTTGGTTCCGACTCATAGCGACCCTATGCACAACAGAACGAAACACTGCCAGGTCCTGAGCCATCCTTACAATCATTGTTATGCTTGAGCTCATTGTTGCAGCCACTGTGTCAATCCACCTCGTTGAGGGTCTTCCTCATTTCCACTGACCCTGCACTCTGCCAAGCATGTTGTCCTTCTCCAGGGACTGATCCCTCCTGACAACATCTCCAAAGTACATAAGACATAGTTTCACCACCCTTGCCTCTAAGGAGCATTCTGCCAGCACTTCTTGCAAGACATATTTGTTCGTTCTTTTGGCAGTCCATGGTATATTCAATATTCTTCACCAACACCACAATTCAAAGACATCAACTCTTCTTTGGTCTTCCTTATTCATTGTCCAGCTTTCACATGCATATGATGTGATTGAAAATACCATGGTTTGGGTCAGGTGCACCTTGGTCTTCAGGGTGACATCTTTGCTCTTCAACACTTTGAAGAGGTCCTTTGCAGCAGATTTGCCCAATGCAATGCATCTTTTGATTTCTTTCCCAATTGTCTTTCCCAAGATAATACTTTTTCCCAAGGAGTGGTCAATGATCAAAGACCGGCTGACGTAGACTACAACAATCTAAGCCTCTTACATCCCCCCAGCAGAGGTCCTCATATAATTGGCTGAGGCCTCAGTTTTGACAGCATTGTAGTCAGCTTCTCCCTTCACCAACCCTCGCTTCCTGATTTTCTTAAACTCCCAAGAGCACTCACCAGTAAACATTCTGCATACAACACTTTATCACAGGGTCTGTTTTCAGGGAACCCATTTAAGACCCTGAGACACAGAAAATACTTTGCCCAAGGCCACACAGCTAAAAAGGGATGGAAAATCCAGGCAATCTGGCTCTATAGTCTGTACTCTTAACAAATATATTACACTCTCACCAAAAGAGACATTTGCAAATAGACAGAGAAGTAGAAAATAAGTTCTGTAGAGGAACTGGAAAGAAAAAAAGAACGGAAAACAAAGAATGTGATGACAGAAGCAACTTAAAAAATATTAGTTTCACCAGCAAATGAAAATATGATCAACATCTTCATTAAAAGGCAAAAACTCTCAGATTAGTTAAAAATTAAAATCTGAATATATGTCATTCTCTAGAGGTAAACCTAAGTCACCAAGTGACCCAAAGAGATTGAGAATAAGAGGACTAGTCAGGCAGATGAAGAAGAAAAAAAGCATGGATTTTAATATTAATGTCAGATTGATTCTAATATTAGTGCCAGATAAGATAAAATTCAAGTGAAATGCATGGGAAAGTTGTTTGTTTGTTTGTTTTTTAATTAAGATAAAAATAAAATTTAGGACAAAGAAATAAGAGTTATGAAAACACACAACACACAGGAAAAACTGCTAGAAATTTAATGAACAGAAGCACATTAGAAGTGAGAGAATTTTATCATAGCACTCAAAATCCTTGATAGATCAAGTAAGCAAAAAATAAAAGAGGATCTAAGAACATGAATAAAGAAGTAATTAAGATTAAATATTGTATATTCAGAGGATGTATAGATATAACAAATTTTGTATCTATAAACAGAGCATACACTTTTCAGAACATAGAAAAAATTCTTAATAATCGTAAAACATAATGAAGAAAAAATAATACATTCCAGAGACCTGAAATTACATAGTGTATATTCAATCAAAAACTCTAAAAATGAATAATTAAAAGTTCATTTTAAAATACCCCAACCACCTGGAAAATTTCAACCACATTGTTGTAAGACTGCCAAAGCTGCACTCAGAAGAAAAGCCTACTATTAACATTCCAATTTATTAAACAAGTAAAAAGAACATATAGGGAACCATGAAAAAAGAACAGAAAAATAAACCTAGGGAAAATAAGAAGGATTAATAAAGATAAAACAGAAGGTAATAAATAGAAAATCAGTAGAATCACTGATGAATTTTTAAAAACCCCCAAATAGTCAAACTTCCAGAAAAATAATCCATACTTTAATACAATGCTATTAAAAATCACAAATGTAATTTTTTTTTTTTTTTTTGGCAAAATGATTTAAAATTTCTCTGGAAGAGTAAGTACATTAGAAAGGTCAAAATCTATTTGAAAATAAAGTTAACGTATTTCTCTATCACATCTTCCAATGTTTTCTGAAGTTACAATAACCAAGACAATGTTGAACTTTCTGAGGAATAAGCAGCGATATTGATGAAAATGAATAGTAAACTCTAGAAAGAAATCCGAATTTAAAAGAGTATTTAATATTAGATAAAGAAGGCATTTTAAATCAATGGGAAAAGATTGTAATATATGTCAGCGTAATAGCTGATTATTTGAGTGAAAAGTTTCATCCAGAGTTTGTAGTCAATGAGAACTACCAGTCTGGCCATACCTAGTTTTTATGGCTAGCATTCATTCTGACTGGTTGGCATCCATGGAACACTGGTTGTTAAATATTTTGGACATCACCCCTGACTTTATCTCTGCATCATAACGAAAGAAATTCCTAGTGGAATTAAAATGTAAATGTTAAAAATTAAACCATAAAAACATAAGAAAATAGAGTTGAATATTTACAAGATATTGGAATGATGAAGGATTTTCTAAGAGTGACCTTAAGGGCAGACAGCATTTTTAAAATTACTGAAATTTTTTATTACATAAATATTTTAAATTCTTTGGGAATTAAAATAAGAAACGGAAAAAGGCAAACAGCAAACTGAGAAAAATCTTTCCAACACATATAAGAGAAAATTGATTTTATCCTTATGCATAAACAGCTACTGAAAATCAATTCTTATAAAAAAAGTCTAATAAGCCAAGGGGAAAATAGGCTGAGAACATGATTTCATTAAGAAATAAATATAAATGAACATAATACATGAACAAATCTTTATTCCCTTCAGTTATCAAGAAAAATCTAAAGCCATTTAATGAGACAATTAAATGTGATTTTAACTCTCAGATTAACAAAGCTTTTTTTAATTTGCTAAGACCTAATATTAGTGAGGGTTTAGGAAATTGGAAACTGTTAATTAGTCACAACTGGTGGTTGATTAAAAGTGTCCTAAGCGATCCTCCAGAAAACTACTGAAACTAATAGAAGAGTTCAGCAGAGTATTGGGATACAAGATAAACATACAAAAATCAGTTGGATTCCTCTACACCAACAAAAAGAACATCAAAGGGGAAATCACCAAATCAATGCCATTTACGGTAGCCACCAGGAAGATAAAATACTTAGGAATAAATCTTACCAGAGATGTAAAAGACTTATACAAAGAAAACTACAGTAAGCTTCTGCAAGAAACCAAAAGAGACATCAGTGGAAGAACATACCTTGCTCGTAGATAGGAGGGCTTAACATTGTGAAAATGTCTATTGTACCAAAAGCGATCTATACATTTAAAGCAATTCCGATCCAAATCCCAACAACATTCTTTAATGAGATGGAGAAACAAATCACCAACTTCATAGGTAAGGGAAAGAGGCCCCGGATAAATAAGGCATTACTGAAAAAGAAGAACAAAGTGGGAAGCCTTACTTTACCTGATTTTAAAGCCTATTATACTGTCACAGTAGTCAAAACAGCCTGGTACTGGTACAATAACAGATACATGGACCAATGGAACAGAATTGAGAATCCAGACATAAATCCATCCACATATGAGCAGTTGATATTTGACAAAGGCCCCAACACAGTTAAATGGGGAAAAGACAGTCTTTTTAACAAAGGTGCTGGCATAACTGGACACCCATCTGCAAAAAAATGAAACAAGACCCATACCTCACACCATGCACAAAAACTAACTCAAAATGGATCAAAGACCTAAATAAAAAATCTAAAACGATAAACATCATGGAAGAAAAAATAGGAACAATGTTAGGAGCCCTAATACATGGCATAAACAGTATACAAAACATTATTAAGAATGCAGAAGAGGGTGGGGCCAAGATGGCGGACTAGGTAGAAGCTACCTCGGATCCCTCTTGCAACAAAGACTCAGAAAAACAAGTGAATCGATCACATACATAACAATCTACAAACCCTGAACAACAAACACAGACTTAGAGATGGAGAACGAACAAATACGGGGAAGCAGCGACTGTTTTCGGAGCCTGGAGCCAGTGTCCTAGTCAGAGATGCCTCAGAGACAGCAGTCAATATCAAACCACATAAAGGAGCAGACCAAGACAGCTTCTACAACCCCCCAAACAAAAGAATCAAAATCTTTCCCAAATGAAGATACAATCCTGGAATTATCAGATACAGAATATAAAAAACTAATTTACAGAATGCTTCAAGACATCAGGGATGACCTCAGAAACAAAATAAGGCAAACTGCAGAAAAAGCCAAGGAACACACTGATAAAACAGTTAAAGAACTCAAAAAGATTATTCAAGAACATAGTGGAAAAATTAATAAGTTGCAAGAATCCATAGAGAGACAGAATGTAGAAATCCAAAAATTAACAATAAAATTACACAATTAGACAACGCAATAGGAAGTCAAAGGAGCAGACTCGAGCAATTAGAATGCAGACTGGGACATCTGGAGGACCAGGGAATTAACACCAACATAGCTGGAAAAAAATCAGATAAAAGAATTAAAAAAAATGAAGAAACCCTAAGAATCATGTGGGACTCTATCAAGAAGGATGACTTGTGTGTGATTGGAGTCCCAGAACAGGGAGGGATAACAGAAAACACAGAGAAAATAGTTGAAGATCTGCTGACAGAAAATTTCCCTGACATCATGAAAGACGAAAGGATATCTATCCAAGATGCTCATTGAACCCCATTTAAGACTGATCCAAAAAGAAAAACACCAAGACATATTATCATCAAACTTGCTAAAACCAAAGATAAAGAGAAAATTTTAAAAGCAGCCAGGGAGAAAAGAAAGGTCTCCTACAAGGGAGAATCAATAAGAATAAGTTCAGACTACTCAGCAGAAACCATTCAGGCAAGAAGGCAATGGGATGACATATACACAGCACTGAAGGAGAAAAACTGCCAGCCAAGGATCATATACCCAGCAAAACTCTCTCTGAAATATGAAGGCAAAATTAAAACATTTACAGATAAACACAAGCTTAGAGAATTTGCAAAAAACAAACCAAAGCTACAAGAAATACTAAAGGAAATTGGTCAGAAAACCAATAATATCAGATACCAGCACAACACAAGGTCACAAAACAGAACATCCTTATATCAACTCAAATAGGGAAATCACAAAAACAAATTAAGATTAATTAAAAAACAAAAATGCTCATAACAGGGAATCATTGAAGTCAATATGTAAAAGATCACAATAATCAAAAAGAGGGACTAAATACAGGTGGCATAGAACTGCCATATGGAGAGGGATACAAGGCGATATAGGACAATACAAGTTAGGTTTTTAATTAGAAAAATAGAAGTAAATATTAAGGTAACCACAAAGAGGTATAACAACTCCATAACTCAAGATAAAAGCCAAGAAAAACGTAACGACTCAACAAACATAAAGTCAAACACTATGAAAATGAGGATCTCACAATATTTACTAAGAAAAACGTCGCAGCACAAAAAAGTAAGTGGAAAAATGAAACTGTCAACAACACACATAAAAAGGCATCAAAATGACAACACTAAACACTTATTTATCTATAATTACGCTGAAAGTAAATGGACTAAAGGCACCAATAAAGAGACAGAGAGTCTCGGACTGGATAAAGAAACACGATCCGTCTATATGCTGCCTACAAGAGACACACATTAGACTTAGAGACACAAACAAACTAAAACTCAAAGGATGAAAAAAAATATGTCAAGCAAAAAAGAAGAGGAGTAGCAATATTAATTTCTGACAAAATAGACTTTAGACTTAAATCCACCACAAAGGATAAAGAAGGACACTACATAATGATAAAAGGGACAATTGACCAGGAAGATATAACCATATTAAATATTTATGCACCCAATGACAGGGCTGCAAGATACATAAATCAAATTTTAACAGAACTGAAAAGTGAGATAGACACCTCCACAAATTGTAGTAGGAGACTTCAACACACCACTTTCGGAGAAGGACAGGACATCCAGGAAGAAGCTCAATAGAGACACGGAAGACCTAATTACAACAATCAACCAACTTGAACTCATTGACTTATACAGAACTCTCCACCCAACTGCTGCAAAGTATACTTTTTTTTCTAGCGCACATGGAACATTCTCTAGAATAGATCACATATTAGGTCATAAAACAAACCTTTGCAGAATCCAAAACATCGAAATATTACAAAGCATCTTCTCAGACCACAAGGCCATAAAAGTGGAAATCAATAACAGAAAAACTAGGGAAAAGAAATCAAATACTTGGAAACTGAACAATACCCTCCTGAAAAAAGACTGGGTTATAGAAGACATCAAGGAGGGAATAAGGACATTCATAGAATGCAACGAGAATGAAAATACTTCCTATCAAAACCTCTGGGACACAGCAAAAGCAGTGCTCAGAGGCCAATTTATATCGATAAATGCACACATACAAAAAGAAGACAGAGCCAAAATCAGAGAACTGTCCCGACAACTTGAACAAATAGAAAGTGAGCAAGAAAAGAATCCATCAGGCACCAGAAGAAAACAAATACTAAAAATAAGAGCTGAACTAAATGAGTTAGAGAACAGAAAAACAATTGAAAGAATTAACAAAGCCAAAAGCTGGTTCTTTGAAAAAAATAACAAAATTGATAAACCATTGCCTAGACTGACTAAAGAAATACAGGAAAGGAAAAAAATAACCCGAATAAGAAACGAGGTGGGCCACATCACAACAGACCCAACTGAAATTAAAAGAATCATATCAGATTATTATGAAAAATTGTACTCTAACAAATTTGGAAACCTAGAAGAAATGGATGAATTCCTGGAAAAACACTACCTACCTAAACTAACACATTCAGAAGTAGAGCAACTAAATAGACCCATAACAAAAAAAGAGATTGAAACGGTAATCAAAAAACTCCCAACAAAAAAAAGCCCTGGCCCGGACGGCTTCACTGCAGAGTTCTACCAAACTTTCAGAGAAGAGTTAACACCACTACTACTAGAGGTACTTCAAAGCATAGAAAATTTTGGAATACTACCCAACTCATTCAATGAAGCCACCATCTCCCTGATACCAAAACCAGGTAAAGACATTACAAAAAAAGAAAATTACAGACCTATATCCCTCATGAACATAGATGCAAAAATCCTCAACAAAATTCTAGCCAATAGAATTCAACAACATATCAAAAAAATAATTCACCACGACCAAGTGGGATTTATACCAGGTATGCAAGGCTGGTTTAATATTAGAAAAACCATGAATGTAATCCACCATATAAATAAAACAAAAGACAAAAACCACATGATCTTATCAATTGATGCAGAAAAGGCATTTGACAAAGTCCAACACCCATTTATGATAAAAACTCTCACCAAAATAGGAATTGAAGGAAAATTCCTCAACATAATGAAGGGCATCTATGCAAAGCCAACAGCCAACATCACTCTAAATGGAGAGAACCTGAAAGCATTTCCCCTGAGAACGGGAACCAGACAAGGATGCCCTTTATCACCGCTCTTATTGAACATTGTGCTAGAAGTCCTAGCCAGAGCAATTAGGCTAGACAAAGAAATAAAGGGCATCCGGATTGGCAAAGAGGAAGTAAAATTATCTCTATTTGCACATGACATGATCTTATACACAGAAAACCCCAACGAATCCACCAGAAAACTACTGAAACTAATAGAAGAGTTTGGAAGAGTCTCAGGTTATAAGATAAACATACAAAAATCACTTGGATTCCTCTACATCAACAAAAAGAACATCGAAGAGGAAATAACCAAATCAATACCATTCACAGTAGCCACCAAGAAGATAAAATACTTAGGAATAAATCTTACCAAAGATGTAAAAGACCTATACAAAGAAAACTACAAAGCTCTACTACAAGAAATTCAAAAGGACATACTTAAGTGGAAAAACATACCTTGCTCATGGATAGGAAGACTTAACATAGTAAAAATGTCTATTCTACCAAAAGCCATCTATACCTACAATGCACTTCCGATCCAAATTCCAATGTCATTTTTTAATGTGATAGAGAAACAAATCACCAATTTCATATGGAAGGGAAAGAACCCCTGGATAAGCAAAGCATTACTGAAAAAGAAGAAGAAAGTGGGAGGCCTCACTCTACCTGATTTCAGAACCTATTATACAGCCACAGTAGTCAAAACAGCCTGGTACTGGTACAACAGACACATAGACCAGTGGAACAGAATTGCGAACCCAGATATAAATCCATCCACATACGAGCAGCTGATATTTGACAAAGGCTCAGAGTCAGTTAATTGGGGAAAAGATAGTCTTTTTAACAAATGGTGCTGGCATAACTGGATATCCATTTGCAAAAAAATGAAACACGACGCATACCTCACACCAAGCACAAAAACTAACTCCAAGTGGATCAAAGACCTAAACATAAAGACTAAAACGATAAAGATCATGGAAGAAAAAATAGGGACAACATTAGGAGCCCTAATACAAGGCATAAACAGAATACAAAACATTACCAAAAATGATGAAGAGAAACCAGATAACTGGGAGCTCCTAAAAATCAAACACCTATGCTCATCTAAAGACTTCACCAAAAGAGTAAAAAGACCACCTACAGACTGGGAAAGAATTTTCAGCTATCACGTCTCCGACCAGCGCCTGATCTCTAAAATCTATATGATTCTGTCAAAACTCAATCACAAAAAGACAAACAACCCAATCAAGAAGTGGGCAAAGGATATGAACACACACTTCACTAAAGAAGATATTCAGGCAGCTAACAGATACATGAGAAAATGCTCTCGATCATTAGCCATTAGAGAAATGCAAATTAAAACCATGATGAGATTCCATCTCACTCCAACAAGGCTGGCATTAATCCAAAAAACACAAAATAATAAATGTTGGAGAGGCTGCAGAGAGATTGGAACTCTTATACACTGCTGGTGGGAATGTAAAATGGTACAACCACTTTGGAAATCTATCTGGCGATATCTTAAACAGTTAGAAATAGAACTACCATACAACCCAGAAATCCCACTCCTCGGAATATACCCTAGAGAAATAAGAGCCTTCACACAAACAGATATATGCACACCCATGTTTATTGCAGCTCTGTTTACAATAGCAAAAAGATGGAAGCAACCAAGGTGTCCATCAACGGATGAATGGGTAAATAAATTGTGGTATATTCACACAATGGAATACTACGCATCAATAAAGAACAGTGACGATTCTATGAAACATTTCATAACATGGAGGAACCTGGAAGGCATTATGCTGAGCAAAATTAGTCAGAGGCAAAAGGACAAATATTGTATAAGACCACTATTATAAGATCTTGAGAAATAGTATAAACTGAGAAGAGCACATACTTCTGTGGTTATGAGGTGGGGAGGGAGGGAGGGAGGGAGAGGGTTTTTTACTGATTAATTAGTAGATAAGAACTGCTTTAGGTGAAGGGAAGGACAATACTCAATACATGAAAGGTCAGCTCCTCTGGACTGGACGAAAAGCAAAGAAGTTTCCGGGATAAAATGAATGCTTCAAAGGTCAGCGGAGCAAGGGCGGGGGTTTGGGGACCATGGTTTAAGGATACTTCTAAGTCAATTGGCAAAATAATTCTATTATGAAATCATTCTGCATCCCACTTTGAAATGTGGCATCTGGGGTCTTAAATGCTAACAAGTGGCCATCTAAGATGCATCAATTGGTCTCAACCCACCTGGAGCAAAGGAGAATGAAGAACACCAAGGCCACACGATAACTAAGAGCCCAAGAGACAGAAAGAGCCACATGAACCAGAGACCTACATCATCCTGAGACCAGAAGAACTAGATGGTGCCCAGCCACAATCGATGACTGCCCTGACAGGGAGCACAACAGAGAACCCCTGAGTGAGCAGGAGATCAGTGGGATGCAGACCCCAAATTCTCATAAAAAGACCATACTTAATGGTCTGACTGAGACTAGAGGAATCCCGGCGGTCATGGTCCCCAAACCTTCTGTTGGCACAGGACAGGAACCATCCCTGAAGACAACTCATCAGACTTGAAAGGGACTGGACAGTGGGTAGGTGAGAGATGCTAATGAGGAGTGAGCTAATTATATCAAGTGGTCACTTGAGACTGTGTTGGCATCTCCTGTCTGGAGGGGGCATGGGAGGATAGAGAGAGTTGGAAGCTGGCAAAATTGTCACGAAAGGAGAGACTGGAAGGGCTGACTCATTAGGGGGAGAGCAAGTGGGAGTACGGAGTAAGGTGTATATAAACTTATATGTGACAGTCTGACTTGATTTGTAAACTTTCACTTGAAGCTCAATAAAAAAAACAAAAGAATGCAGAAGAAAAACTAGATAACTGGGAGCTTCTAAAAATCAAACACCTATGCTCACCCAAAGACTTCACCAAAAGAGTAAAAAGACTACCTACAGACTGGGAGAAAGTTTTTAGCTATGACATTTCTGATCAGTGCCTGATCTCTAAAATCTACATGATACTGCAAAAACTCAACTGCAAAAAGACAAATAACCCAATTAAAAAATGGGCAAAAGATATGAATAGACACTTCACTAAAGAAGACATTCAGGTAGTTAACAGATACATGAGGAACTGTTCACGATCATTAGCCATTAGAGAAATGCTGATTAAAACTACAATGAGATTTCATCTCACTCCAACAAGGCTGGCGTTAATCCAGAAAACACGAAATAATAAATGTTGGAGAGGCTGCGGAGAGATTGGAACACTTATTCACTGCTGCTGGGAATGTCAAATGGTACAACCACTTTGGAAAATGATTTGGCGTTTCGTTAAAAAGCTAGAAATAGAACTACCATACAATCCAGAAATCCCACTCCTTGGAATATATCCTAGAGAAATAAGAGCCTTTACACAAACAGATATATGCACACCCATGTTTACTGCAGCACTGTTTACAATGGCAAAAAGATGGAAGCAACCAAGATGCCCATGAATGAATGAATGGTTAAATAAATTATGGTATATTCACACAATGGAATACTACGCATCAAGAAAGAACAGTGATGAATCTGTGAAACAGTTCATAACATGGAGGAACTTGGAAGGCATTATGCTGAGTGAAATTAGTCAGTTGCAAAAGGACAAATATTGTATAAGACCACTACTCTAAGAACTTGAGAAATAGTTTAAACTGAGAAGAAAACATTATTTTGTGGTTCCAAGAGGGGGGAGGGAGGGTGCGAGAGGAGCATTCACTAATTACATAATATATAAGAACTACTTTAGGTGAAGGGAAAGACAGCACATAATACAGGAGAGGTCAGCACAATTGGATTAAACCAAAAGCAAAGAAGTTTCCAGAATAAACTGAATGCTTCAAAGGCCAGTGTAGCAGGAGCAGAGGTCTGGGGACCATGGCTTCAGGGGACATCTAAGCCAATTGGCATAATAAAATCTATTAAGAAAACATTCTGCATCCCACTCTGAAGAGTGGCGTCTGGAGTCTTAAAAGCTAGCAAGCAGCCAACTAAGATGCATCAATTGGTCTCAACCCACCTGGATCAAAGGAGAATGAAGAACACCAAGGACACAAGGCGATTACGAGCCCAAGAGACAGAAAGGACCACGTGAACCAGAGACTACATCATCCTGAGACCAGAAGAACTAGATGGTGCCTGGCTACAATGATGACTGCCCTAACAGGGAACACAACAGAGAACCCCTGAGGGAGCAGGAGAGCAGTGGGATTAAAAAAAAAGCAGAACCCAAATTCTCGTAAGACCAGACTTAATGGTCTGACTGAGACTAGAAGGACCCCAGTGCTCATGCCCCCAGGCCTTCTGTTGGCCCAGGACAGGAACCATTCTCGAAGCCAACGCTTCAGACAGTGATTGGACTGGACAATGGGTTGGAGAGGGATGCTGGTGCAGAGTGAGCTTCTTGGATCAGGTGGACACTTGAGACTATGTTGTCATCTCCTGCCTGGAGGGGAGATGAGAGGGTGGAGGGGGTTAGAAGCTGGCGAAATGAACACAAAAAGAGAGAGTGGAGGGAGAGAGCGGGCTGTTTCATTAGGGGGAGAGTAATTGGGAGTGTGTAGCAAGGTGTATATGGGTTTTTGTGCAACAGACTGACTTGATTTGTAAACTTTCACTTAAAGCACAATGAAAATTATTTTTTTTTAAAAAAAGTGTCCTAAGCTTTCTAACTGTGACGTTGATGAAGAATATTGAATATACCATGGACTGCTAAAAGAATGAACAAATCAGTCTTTGAAGAAATGCAACCAGAATGCTCTTTAAAAGCAGGAATGGCAAGACTTCAGCTCACTTGCTTTGGACACATCATCAGGAAAGACAAAAAACTAGAAAAGAACATCATGGTTGGTAGAGGGTGAGCAAAAATGAGGGAAACCCTCAGTGAGATGACTTGACGCAATAGTCACAACAGTGAACTCAGGCACACCAACTGTCATGAAGATAGCACGGGACAGGGCAACATTTCATTACGCCATACATGAGGTCACATGCGTGAGAGCCAACTCAACAGCAGCTAACGGTAACAACAAAACTTTCTGAAAATCAATTTATAAATATGTGCTTAAAAATCTTCTAAACGTGCATACTTTTAGACACTAAACACCCACTTCTAGGGATTTATCCAACAATATTTATTTATTCAAGGAGATATTTATATATGCATAAAGTGAAATGCCATGCAACCATTAATGTTCAGGAAATAGAGGAGTATTTATTTTTATAAATGGTATTGTGTAAAAGGTATTTTCCTTTTTTATATAATGAATATGTATTAACTGGAAAAAAAATTAAAACTCCCACATAGCTTATTTTCTAGTAGTAAAACTTCTTGCCAAAGGTGGCACACAGAGGAGAAAAAAATCTAATTTATGGAAGCTTCTCCTTTAGCAAGGTTCCTGTGAGTCGACCTTTTACTATAAATAAAAACGTAATCAATAAGTCATTAATGCTTGTCAAGCAAAATCAAATCCAGAAACTGTAAATGCAGTGAGACTTCACAGCTCGAAGTTTTGGTAGAGATGTGGAGACCTCCACTTGCAGCAAGCCTCCATGTATCCACCTCTACTTGGTAATTTGAGGAAGACTCCACAACCACATCTGTGTGGTGATGCAAACATTACTTTCCAAGTGGATCCTGTTTAACTAGTTAAATTAGAATTGGCTTAGATTTCAACAATGAGATTGCACTCACGCAGGACTTAGAAGGTGGAAGAGAGAAAGCAGACATTCTTTCTTCTTCCTCTGGCAACATAGGCAGAGGGATATCTGGGATTCCCTGATGTGTTTTTGCAGCACCTACTTGTCCCCCCATCTGCCCAAAGCTATGGAGGAGCTGTGACCAGCAAACATTTCCTGCAGGCTCCTAATTCTGGGTGGCAGCAGTTCTCTGATTCTCTGTGGCAGTGAGCCCAAAAGCTGGTGGCAGTCCCCAGGGCTTGTTCCTCTAGCCCTCCCCATGATTTTGTAAGCATCTCATTCCCTTTATTAACTCTCCTCCTGTTTAAGATACCTAGTGTGGTTTTGTCTTCCCAACTGAACCCTGCTTCTTATAGCCTGGTTGTGGCCTGAGAGATGAGTGTCATTTTTCCACTCTAGAGGCAATTATCACAATCTTGAAACAAAAGGACAGAATTTTGTTTAAGATGCCTTCAGAATTTTTTCTTTGTTTTTGCTTTCTTTAGGAGGCTTCATCATAATTCTCTAATTGGTTCAGAAAAAAACTTGAGACAAAGAGGTTCATAGGAAATGGCTCACAGAGAAGGAAAATGAACACATGAACATGAATAGAAAAGATTTTCTGTAGACCTTCCAAGCCTGAAAAGTAGAATGCTTTTTCAGTTGGGAAAGATTCTTGCAGACTACATCCAGAGAAGAACTCAAGACAAAATCAAGTACGATCTTTTCTAGTTGAATTATCTGAATTACCTATGCAGGGAAATAATTCAAAATCACCAGCTTCCACCTTATCTGCTAAATTGTATCCCTTTCCATTCCTTCACAGTTCTTTTCCAAAGGATCAGTACCTACCCAGTCACTCAAAAAAATCTTCCTCCATGGGTGTTCCTTTCGGCCTAGTCATCCCAACTCCTTAGCACTTATTTAAATATTCTAAGTGATATGGGCTGAGCATACCAAAAATTCCATTCAGCATTGTCAAGAAAGAATATATGTCATACACATAAGTTTTCTGATTAACTAAAATGGCAATGTTTTAAATTCCAAATATTTTGAGGAAAATGGAAAATGTATTAAACCCTCTCTGAATTCTTAGTTCTTTTAATTAAACAAAAAACTGAAGCCAAGCACACAGTTGGAAAAAGCATATGGCTTTTTGTCAGAAAACTTAAAATGAATTTGAAATCTGCCACTTTACTACCTGTGGGACCTTAAAGGTAATTTCTCTGAAATCCCATTTCTTCTGGTGTAGATTACAGGAACACTAGAGGCCCATACACACCCCATAGGGCAGTGATGCTCCAAGTGTAGTCCCTAATGACCAGCATCAGCAGCACCTGGGAGTTTATTAGAAATGTAGATTTTCAGGCCCCGTTCCAGACCTACGAATCAAATCACTGGGGGTAGGGTCCAATAATCCATATGTCGACAAATCCTCCAGGTGATTCTGATGCGTGTCGTCTTAGGGATTTTGTGTTGATTTAATAAGACAATGTAATGTAAAGAATTTTGTCAAAAAAAATTAAAGTTATGCTTACATGAGCTAGTAGCATTATGAACATCAATTCTTGCTCTATTTAATGCAATACCACCCTCAAAGATTACTGTAGCTTTTGTGATTGCTTCTAGGGGAAATGGCCTCAGACCATTACCCTGAAGAACGAGGGAGAATTCAAAAGAAATTATTCTGCTTTTGAAAGTTCTTCTGTCTCCTCCCTCTGCCATCAGCTGTCATTTCTCACCAAGGTCAATGAGTCCTGCCGCTATAATCGGCTGCCTTAGACAAACAGTTGTTCTGAGCAACTGCCTGGGCGGGATTCTGTCTTTCCTATGGAATAAAGTCTTGAACAGTGTGCAGCTTCAAGCCTCTCTCATTTCCCTTTTTCAATTTATCTTCCGAATGTTTGAGGCTGCCATCAGTCTGACTTCTGGATAAGTGATGGTTTTGTAGTATAATAGACATATAGACAACTCTTTTACATAGAAACATGTGTACATCTACAGCATCAAAGCAGTGCCTGCTACCTAGTACACAATACGAATCTTTAGTTGAATAAACGAATGAGTATAACTGTGCACGTCTCTCTTAAGTATGTGTACGTAACACGGATTTCACTCTGTCCCTCCAACTCCCGTTAGTTGTAATGAGACTCAAAGTGTGGTTTAATCAATCCAAGTTCACAAACACTTCTGGGAAAACAACACAGAGGACAACAGCTGATGGGAAGTACAATGCCATAGATCACTTTTGTGTGGCCTTTCTAGCCATGGTCTTGTAACTACTGTGTAATAGGGTAATTGCGGCCCAGCAAGGGGATTGGTCAGTTTTTGCCATCCCTCACACTTCAAATGAGCCACCCCAGAGGCAGGAAAAAGATGAGCACACCACCACCAAGGAAAGAGAGACCAGCAGGAGATAAAGGTAGCAGAGACCTCACAGTAGGAGACAGCTCAGTGGGCTTCCCGGCCCATGGAGAGAGAAAGCTGAGTGTCTTTGGGGCAGAGGCCTAGGGCCAGGGAGAGGCATGCCTGTGAGTATGGCTGGGAAGGGGCTATTCTGATGGAAGAACTGTGTCCTCAGCATTCCTCAACCTGAATTGTAACTGTTACTTCCCTAATAAACCTTGTAATTGTGAGTATTCTGTGTGAGTTCTGTGTGGCCATTGCAACGAATTATCAAACCCAGCAGAGAAGTAGAAGGAGCTGTGAGAGGAATGGTTGGTGTCAGAATCAGTAAAGACGGCGGAGAGAGGAGGCATCCCTCACCTCAGCCTTATAAGAATCAGCCTTGGGCCATTGATCTTGATTCTCCTTCCCCCTTGTGAAGTTAGAGAGGGTCAGATACCACCCCACACCATTTTTACAGGAAGCCATTGGCATTATCTTCATACACAAAGGGGAACTTTACACACGCACAATTATGGAAAAGAAGGCACTCAGAAGAATTAAAAGTGCTAAATAAATGAATTGCTGCTATTATTAATATGACTCCTTCCTCCTGTGTACAGCAGGTTTGCTTATAAAGGGCTGAGACTATTAGTGCCAGACACAGAGCCTCTTCTATTCTGAGCATGGGGTCCTTTAAGACTATGAGCCACTGCTCACTGGCTTGACTCTCAGGGATGGCCAGCACTGCCATTTTAAAAAGGTGGCACTGTGCCTCGAACCCTGTCAGCACATCCCACTCCCAATAGAAACACTGACTCCCTGCTCTGACCTGGGCCTCACTCCTGCCCCTCCATCTGCTCAGTCGCCACAGCATGGCTGCCAGTTCTTGGTCTGTTTGTCACAGCATCAAACCTCATTCCCTGTTCTCCAACAAGGGATCCTAATTTCATTCCTGCTCCCCACCTCGGTTTCCATGTGGTGACCCTCATCCCAGGTGTGATGAATAAAATTGTGTTCCTCAAAATTTATGCTGAAGTCATAATCCCTGGTACCTGTGAACCTGACCTTTTTGGAAAAGGAATCTTTGAAGATGTTATCAGTTAAGTTCATAGGAGGTCATACTGGAGTAGGACGGGTCCTAATCCAATATGAATAATGTCCTTATAAAAGAGAAGAGACACAAGCGAGAGACAAACACAGAAGGAAGAATGCCATGTGACGAGAGAGGCAGAAATTACAGCCGCAAATCAAGGAAAGCCTGGTAGTTCCAGAAACGGGGAGAAAAGAAAAGGTCTTCCCCTACAACCTTCAGAGAGAACATGAACCAGCCAACACCTTGAATTTGAACTTTGAGACTCCAGAACATCATAAAATAAATTTCTGTTTTTATAAACCACCTAATTTGTTGTACTTTGTTATAGCAGCCCTGGGAAATGAATACACCAGATAACCCAGCACTCCCAGGACTGTACCCCGTGCTAGCTGGGCACTCAGCACCCTACCTTCCAAAAATTTAAAAATTGACTGGTCAGCCAAGCCCGTGTTAGCATAGCACGGCCAGGCAGAACCCAACCCGGGAGCCTGGAACAAGCTGTCACCAGGCCTTCTTTTTCTTCTATTTACCTTTAACACAGAGTGTTCAGTAGGAAGTGGGTACCCAGTAAATACTGCTGTCCGAGTGAAATTTTTAAAGTGTAGAAGCCTAATCGCTACTGAAATAAAAAATCTGCTAAAGTCTGGGGAAGACGGGGAAAGCAAGTCAATGCCGTCCAGAAATATGATGTGATCAGCAGAAATTTCCACTACATCAATCAAAAGGTTCACAGCAAGTAGTCAGTGAACCACATAAAGTGACCTTCACACCCCCTCCATATTCTTGTTAGCTACTGTTGATCGATGACTTCCAGAAAAATGATCTATCATTATTCAGACAAGCAGAGCTTCTGCTATGACTTGCAGATTATTCCAGCATTTTGTAAAAATGAGATAAAATATATGGTCTAAAAAAAAGCCAACTCATGAGAAAAAAGGAAAGGCTAAAAATAGTGTAGTATTACCTGGCACCAATGAAATTACCATGGATGGAAGGTGGATGGATTTATTTTTTTCAATGTAGATGCATTATATAAGATGCTTATGTTTGTTTTTTTTTTTTTTTATGTTACAAATACCTGCTGCATAAGGCCTATGATATGGTTTTCAGTTCCATACTTGGAATTGTTCACTACCAGGTTAATTACTTAGAAAATTCAGTATACAAGGTAAGTATTAGCTACAACTTTTATTTACTACCACTTATTGAACTCTTTAAGGTCCCTAGGTGGTGCAAACAAAATTTTTACTAACCTAAAGGTTGGTGATTCAAACCCACCCAGCGGTACCACAGAAGAAAAGCCTAGTGATGAGCTTCTATTACAATTATAGCCAAGAAAACCTTATGGAGCAGTTCTGCTTTGTAGCACATGGGGTCACCACGAGTCAGAATCAACTCAACAGCAATGGGTTTGGTTTTTGGTTTATTGAGCTCTTATTCATACCAGGCACTGTGCTAGGTTCTTTACATATGTTATCCCTTAAAATATTTACTACCAGAAAAGATAAAAATGTATATTTACCAATAAGTAATTGTCCCTGGCTACAGAGATGATAAACAATACAGCCAAATTCAAACCAAAGGCAGTCTGACTCCAAAGCCCATACTCTTACCACTATGCATGCATTTTCTCTGCCTCTCAGATTTTCTGAAAGGTAGAATCATGTTTACATGATCATGACTACAAAAATGACAGGATGAGTCTCCAAACATATGCCCTGGAAGTTGCGTTGAGTCCTGGTGAAATGCGAGAGGGAATGCCATATTTTCTACATTGTATGAAGATCAAAATGTTTATAGACTATAAAATGCTTCTGAAAGACAAGGAAGTAGACTTGAGCAAATGGAAAGACACATCATGCTTTTGGATAGGAAAATTTAGCGTCATGATTATGTCAGCTCCCCTAAGTTACCTTAATGAATTTAACATAATTCCAATTTAGAAAATGTCTTAGACTGAGTTCTCTAGAGAAGCAAAACCATTAAAGCATATAAATATATATGTAGAGAGAGATTTATGTCAAGGAAATGGCTCACGTGGTTGTAGAGGTTGTAACAGCCCAAGTCTGTCAGTCACGGTAGAGGCTTCTCCTAATTCATGTAGCCGCAGGGGCAACTGAATCCAAGATGGGCAGGTTGGTGAGTAGGGCTGTTGCTCACAGGCTGTGAAGATCAATAAATCCCAAGATAGGCAGGCAAGACTGCAGGTAAGCTGCTAGCTCAAGTTCCAAGAACCGAAGGTCAGATGAACAGGAGCCAGCGGTAGGATCCAGAATGAGCAAAAGCCCTGGAGCCCTGCCAGAATGCCCAACCATACTCAATGCAGGCCACAAGCCCAAGGAAACTCCCCATCAACCAACTGGCTCCTCACAGCAGATCCCATCATGGGGGCGATCACATATCAAATCCCAACAGGGAAGTGACTACAACATCACACAGCTGCCAAAACATTGAGAATCATGGCCCAGCCAAGTTGATTTTAACCATCACAAGAAGCACTGTTTTTTGTCTTGTTTTGTTTTGTCTTCTGGAGTTAGACAACTTGATTATATTATTTTATTTGAAAGAACAGACAAGCAAGAATAGTCAAGAAAACCCTAGAAAAGATCAATGGATCTGGGTTTGAAGGCTTAGGACCATAACCTCATGTCCCTCATAGGACAACTTGGTCAAGTGGTATAGCCAATATAGTTCATAAAGTTTATGTTCTACCTTCAAGTTTGCTGAGTAGTGTCTGGGGTCTTCAAAGCTTGTGAGGGGCCATCAAAGATACAATTATTGGTCTTCTTTCGTCTGGAGCAAAAGAGAAAGAAGGAAACCTAAAACACAGAAAAGAAACTGGTCTACAGAACTAACAGTCTACAAGAACCACTGTCTCGTCTACCCTAAGACCAGAAATAGATGGTGCCTCGCTACCACTGCCTACCGTTCTGATCAGGGCCACAATAGATGGGTCCTGATAGGATGGGAAAAAAATATGGAAAAGAACTCAAATTCTTATGTAAAAAATCCAGGCTTTCTGGACTCATTGAGGCTAGAGTATTCCCTGAGACAATTGCCCTGAGATATTCTTTTAACTTTGAACCAAAACTATCCCCTGAAGTCACCCTTTAACTAAATAACAGATTGGCTCATAAAATAAAGAATATCACCCATGAGTACTGTGAGTACTGTACTGTGCTCCTTTAAAAAATTATCTATATGAGACCAAATGGTCAACAAATACTCTTAAGCAAAATGAGAAGGTAAGAGGTGCAGGAAAGCTAGATTACTGGAAATGGAACAACCCAAAATAGAATTAATGAAAATGTTGATACTTTATGAAAAATGTAACCAATGGCACTGAAAAATTTATCCAGAAATTGTTAAGAGAAAATCTAATTTGCTGTGTAGTCTTTCACCAAAAGCACAGGAAAATATTATTAAAAGAAAAAAATAGATCAACAGAGCAGATAGCACAGCCAGAATAGATATTAAAACATATTACATAGCACATGAATTGACAGACCAATAGAAAAAGAAATGAAAAGAAAAAATAATAATCATCCAATTTACTTTCATATTAAGGCAGCATCTCAAATCAGTAGGAAAAAAAAGGACTTTCAGTGGGCAGTTGGTTAGTTACATAGAAAAACATAAAATTGGAGCCATTACTCCCCCATATGCTAGAATAAATTCCAGTTGAACCTAAATGTAGAAAAATAAATAAAAAGAAATCTACATAATTATTAGGAGAAAACATCGGTGATTTTTTTGTAACCTGGAAAGGGAGGAAACTTCTCTGACTTAAAATCCAGAAGCAGTAAAGGAAAAGATTGATAAACTTGGCCACATAAAAAAGTTTGCATAAAAAAAAGTAAGCAAAATCAAAAGACAAATAAAAACGGAGGAGGTGAAGATTTGCAATTTATATCACTTTTAAAGAGTTACTATCCCTAATATGTAAAGTGCCCTTAATCATTCTAGAAGAAGATAAAAAAAATCCCTGTATAAATATGGGCAAGAGATACAGCTCAAGGAAAAAGAAAAGCAAATGGCTCTTAAGCATATTGGTAAAATTCCAAATATTTAACAACATCCTCTGTGGTGAGGTTATGGAAAAATAGGCACTCTCACATATTATTGTTGGAAATGAAAGATGATACAACCCCCAAGAAGGGGAATTTGGACAATATCTAAAACAATTACGTACATGTGTACCCATTGACCCAGCTATTCCACTTCTAAAAACCCTACCAAACATTTACTGATGAAAGTATAAAATGATGTAAGTATAAGGCCATTCACTGCACACATTTTATACTAACAAAAGACTGGAAACAACCATCATGCCCATCAATATGCAGCTGGTTGAATAGACTATGGTGTATTCATAAAATGGAGTATGATGTGGCCATGAAAAGAAACTTTCAATATTGCTATAGAGCAGTATTTCTCAATTGGAGATGATTTTGTCCCCCAGGGAACATTTGGTAGTGTCTGGAGAAAACTTTGGTTGTCTACTGGCAGATATTGAAGTTGTCAAGGATTACATTTTACTCGGATCCTCAATCAACGCCCATGGAAGCAATAGTCAAGAAATCAAAGGATGTATTGCATTAGGCAAATCTGCTGCAAAAGATCTCTTTAAAGTGTTAAAAAGCAAAGATGTCACTTTGAGGACTAAGGTGAGCCTGACCCAAACCATTTCATTCACCTCATATACATGTGAAAGCTGGACAATGAATAACGAAGACTGAAGAAGAACTGATGCCTTTGAATCATGGTGTTGGCAAAGAATATTGAATATACCATGGACTGCCAGAAGAAGGAACAAATCTGTCTTGGAAGAAATACAACCAGAATGCTCCTTAGAAGTGAGGATGACAAGATTTCGTCTCATATACTCTGGACATGTTATCAGGGGGGACCAGTCCCTAGAGAAGGACATACGCTTGGTAAAGTAGATGAAAAAAAAAGAAAAAGGATAAAAAATAGAACTGCCCCATAGGGTTTCCAAGGAGCACCTCATAGACTCGAACTGCCAGCCTTTTGGTTAGCAGCCGTAGCTCTTAACCACTACACCACCAAAGCACTCTTAATGGTACGTGTTATGATATCAATACTTTAATATTCTTTAGTATAGATGGTTTGTGCCAGTTACAACTACAGTCTTGGAGGAGGATGTTGCCCTATCATAAATTCACACTCTAGAGAAGATTAGCTAAACTTTATTAGAAAGATCATACACTAAAGATAACGTCTAAAAGAGCTTCAATTGTTATTTTCTTCCTTCAATGCCAGGGCTTTCCTAATCAACACAATGTCAGAAACGGGTTTTCATTGGTGGAATTTCAAAACCAAAATTGAACCCATTGCCATTGAGTCAATTCCGACTCATAGTGACGCTACAGGACAGAGTAGAACTGCCCCATAGGGTTTCCAAGGAACAGCTGGTGGATTTGAACTGTCAGCTTTTTGGTTAGCAGTCAAACTCTTAACCACTGTACCAAATGGGGATTTCATAGGAGAAATCAATAGCAGTGGAGAAATGTGAACTGGATAAGCTATTTTATTGACATCCTCCATACTTACACAAACAGGAGCAGGATATAAGAGTCCAGTGAGCTCTGGAACCTTTATTCTTAGGAACAAAGCCTTGGGCTAGACCCCCAGATGATTTTCATTGAAGTGCATTAGGGCGAGTCCTTTGTGGCTGCATGCAAAAATGTCTGTGTAAACGGCAGAATTTGGTCTGGAATTTGCTTTCTTAATAACCTGATTCAAAGCTGAGAGAGAGTAATTAACCTTCATTACTCCAGTCATTAATAATGCCCAACGTATACCAAAATGAACCTAATAGTTGCACATAACAAACTGGCTTGGGCCAGTTCTCAGCAACAGAAAAAAAGTAAACGCATTATCCAGATTGGGTCTGCCATAAGTATTCTTAAAAGCACATGTTTCATCTTTTAAATTTGTGTAAATTTGGCATATTATTCTATACGGTTCACTGTCAAATTGGTAACCCCCCAATGAACTATGCTTCCAATATTCAAGCCTTCCCACATTGGCCTTGGGCTTGGCCATGTGAGTCGCTTTGGCCAATGGGACATTAAACAAGCATGATGCAAACAGAGCTTGATGAGTGTTTTCAAGACAGGGCTTGTCCTCTTGGAATTCTCTTTCCTGGCACCCTGAGACACCATGTGAAAAGGTCCAGCTATTCTAATGGTGAGACCATGTAGAAAGAGAGTGATAGATGCCTGGTTAGTCCTTACCTCTTGCAGCCACTGCAGTTGAGGCACCAGATTCTAGGGATGGTTAGCTAAACACTCCAGCTTAAACACTCCAACTCCAGCAGTCACCGTGTAGAGCAGCAGAAACCACCCCTCTGAGCCCAACCTAATTTGCAGAATTTTGAGAAATAAAAGCTTGACTTTTCGGGAATTGTACCAAATTTATCTTGTGGTTTTTTATATCCCTTGGAATAATGTTAAGTGTCTTTCTCAATACTCTAGCACCAACTACTACCAACATTATAGACAGGAAAGTCCATGCTATCCATTACTCTAATACTGTAGAGAACTTCAGAAGTTGAGGAAAAGTCGAGAAACAAGGAGACATTTAATGTAGGGTGCAAGTAGTCTTCCCAGTGAAGCTACCCATTGTTTAGAAGCAGTCCCAGTACAAGAAAGAGTACTAGAATTTAGAAAGCATACATATGAGTTAGATCAAACCAGGAAAACTTTCCTGCATGCTCTATAGATTTTCTTTATTACTTTCTTGACAACTAGATTCCTTCTATTTTATTCTTATGTCCGGGCAACCTAGCTCTCTTAAAGTGAGGCTGAAAGACCTAAGGATAGTATTTGGAAACGTGGTCAAGAAGATGGCAATATGTTAGTATCAGGATGAATCATAATATAAAGGAAATAATCATCTTGGTTAGGATCTATATCTTATTAAAGCATGCACTCCTCTCAAAGTACAACTCTGCCTGACAATCCAAGTGTTACTCCAAGCACAATGGATATGGAGCCTACAGCTGCACCAGTAACTCCATATCCACCAACTCATCTAAGTCTATCATTAATAATGCCCACCTTGTTTGGGATTAGTTAAGGATTGATTTAGGAGCTGGAGGGGCCAAACCTATGTGTTGAAGACATCAGTACTGTCTTAGGCTGGGTTCTCTAGAGAAGCAAAACCAGCTTTATATCAAGGAAATGGCTCACGTGATTGTAGAGGCTGGAACATGCCAAGTCCGTGGATCAGAATAGAGGCTTCTCTCAATTCACATAGCCACAGGGGCTGGGGAACCCAAGATCAGCAGGTCGGAAAGCAGGGCTCTTGCTCACAGGCTGTGAAGATTGACAAATCCCAAGACTGGCTGATAAGCTGATATCTCAAGTCCCAAGAACTAGAGGTCAGAAGAACAGGAGATAGCTGCAGGATCCAGAGTGAGCAAAAAAGCCAGAAAGTCTCCTTATATTCAGACCACACCCCCAAGGAGACTCCCTTTCAACTGACTGGCTACTCACAGCAGATTTGATCATGAGGCTGGTCACATATAAACACTGAGAATCATCGCCTAGTTAAGTTGACACACAATCTTAACCATCACAAGTGTCAACAACAATACAGGCTGCCAAAGATAATGTGTTAACCACGACCTAATCCCTAGTAAGATGACATTTTCATACTTAAAAAACAAAATCCATTAAAAAGAAAAAGCTTTGTAAATCAGTTGGAGAAGTTAGGAATGGTTCATAGGCATTTCCATCTGTCGCAAGAAAAATAAGCCAAAATTCATGAATTAAGATAGTTATCTTTCTTTCAGGGTTTTGAGAGTAAATTTTTATATGATGTGGTACTAATAGTAGTTTTGTAGATATACAGGCTATTTGAACCATGCTTTTCATCTTTTTGTATGTTACTACATCTTTTACCAACCTGAGAGACATGATGCTGGAGCAAATAGGTTTGGCTATAAAAGATCAGAAATGTAGACTAGAGAAATACATGGAATCTGACCTATGAAAGACACAGCAAACACAAGGACCTCTAGGGTTAGTCACCAATGTTTCCAGAATTACTCATCATGTACAATGTCGGATAACAGAATCTAATCTTCCTACCTCTTAGGATGGTGAATTGGGCAAAGGTTCCTAAGTAGGCATGCACACCCATTGTTTCAGTTATCTAGTGCTGCTAGAACAGAAATACCACAAGTGGGTGGCTTTAACAAACAGAAATTTATTTTCTCACAGTTGAGGAGGCTAGAAGTCCAAATTCAGGGCACCGGCTCTAAGGGAAAGTTTTCTCTGTCTGTCAGGGGAAGGCTTTTGTCTCTTTTCAGCTTCTGTTCCTGGATTCCTTGGCAATCTTCACGTGGTATGGCATCTATCTCCTTTCATCTGTGCTTCCTTGCTTCTGTGCCTAATCTGCTCTTTTATATCTCAAAAGTGATTAGCTTGGGACACATCCTACACTGATATGCCTCATTAACATAACAAAGAAAACCCTATTCCCAAAAGGGATTATATTCACACGTATAGGGATTAGTATTCCAACACATATTTAAGGGGGAGGGCCACAATTCAGTCCATATAGCATATAGCATAGCCTGACAAAAGAACTGTATTTGTTTTAATCTGTGTCTCTCTAGACCTGTCTATTCTAAGTTACACTGGGGAAACTGAGGCAATTGAACAGACTCTTATAGTTATTCCAGTGCTCTGATTTTCACTTAGGAAATTCTTGTTAACACTTATTTCAAAAGTATTGAATATCTATTAAAGGGTAACTTTCTTAATAATAACATCAGATAACATATGATGGTTATAGATATGATGGTTAGACATGTTAAAATATAACAAAAGAATAATATCATAATCTTAATATTCTGAAATTATACACCAATAAAGACACATCACATTAAAAGTATATGTACTGGAAAACAGTAATAACAACATAGGTACAGATCAACTAATATTTTACTAGCAGGCCAAATATTTTGCTATTGGAAAATGATGATTATATCAAGATAAATTATACAAAGAGCATATTCCCAATAGTATAATTCTGTATATCTACAAACAGAATTTAACTAACTGTGGTACTTGAAAATAACATGTTCTCTTACCCTGGGATATTTGAAGGATGTGTATGGTCTGATTGATGGATAGACCATAGTGCTAACACACAAAA
This sequence comes from Loxodonta africana, assembly GCF_030014295.1. NCBI lineage: Eukaryota > Metazoa > Chordata > Mammalia > Proboscidea > Elephantidae > Loxodonta > Loxodonta africana. The sequence continues at coordinate 71,630,578 of NC_087346.1, read as the reverse complement.
ATCAGAACATATAAAAATACAGTAACATCTTGCTTTTTTCCAATATTGAGCCTATGAAGAATAAATTATTCTTACTATAGTCAAAAAGAAATATAGTGACCTATATGAGAGCTCTTGTGTATTCCTAAGGGGTTTGAGTTGACAGGAAAATAGTACGACTTTCCCACAATAAGGTATCACATGAATAGAGATTTACACATAGTAAACAAATGAAGTTAAAAGGAAAATAGGATAGGGTCCCAATCTATGCCTAGATTGGCTTTTTTCAATTTTTTTGTTTATTTTTAAAACTCCTCTGTCTTAGGCTGGACTCTCTAGAGAGGCAAAACCAGTAAAGCATAAAAATATATACAAATATAGAGACAGAGAGATTTATATCAAGGAAATGGCTCACGTGATTGTAGAGGCAAGAGTGTCCCAAGTCTGTGGATCAGGATAGAGGCTTCTCTTGATTCACATAGCCACCGGGGCTGGCAAGCCCAAGACAGCCAGGTTGGAGAGCAGGGCTCTTGCTCACTGGCTACGAAGATTGATGAATCCCAAGACTGGCAGAAAGCTGATAGCTCAAGTCCCAAGAGCCAGCGGTCAGATGAACAGGAAGCAGCCACAGAATTCAGATCAAGAAAAAGCCAGAAAGTCTGCTTATATTTGGATGCAGGCCACACCCCCAAGGAAACTCCCCTTCAAATGACTGGCTACTTACAACAGATTCTATCACAGGAGTGGTCACATACAAACATTGAGAATCATGGCCCAGCCAAGTTGACACACAATCTTAACCAACACATTCTCCTATTCTCTAATTATGTGTCTGAGAAGAATGTTAGGTACAGTTATTTTCAAACCTTGTCTAAAATAAAAATGTATGCTGTTATGTACATTTTTCCCATAAACATGCATCATAATGGGTTTAAATTTTCAACTGAGTTAGTTTATATCTCCCTCCAATGAGCTTAGAAACCATATGCATAAGTTAATAAACTGTAAACACATGAAAGATTTGAGAAATGTACTGATGAAAGAGATGGTGTGTGAATCAGGCAGGTAAAGATAAACTGAGTTGGGCTCATACATTGTTAAAAAAAAAAAAAAAGCGAAGGGAACAAAAGTCCATGAATCACATTTACTTTAACAGACATGACTAGGAAGTGGGATTATGAGCAAGTGGGCTGTTCTCAAATATCTACTATTATTTTCCAAAATCATTAAAATTATATTGAATTTTTATGGATTTTTCATGAGGCAGCATTAGACTGCTGCTAGAGCTGCCATCTAATAAAATCAGCGATTTGCAACACAGGAATACTGCACGCCAAAGTAGGTGTCTGCTAATTTATCACACCAGCAAGCTCATTGTTTTATTTGAGAGAAAACCTTTATGGAATACCAAGGGAGTCCATGGATAAAAATGTACATTTTCTTGTCCCTAATTTTTTAACATAATGTAAGGGCTTTTTCTCTATTTGTCTAATTTATTTTTTAGTGTTTACATAACTATGTAGTTTGTTCATTTGCTTGTTTCTATCACTGTTGTTTGTTGCTTATGGGTATGGAAAGCCCAAGGCCTCAGACTGCACATATGTAGCTTTACTGGAGCCACACATTACCTAATGATCTGGGTGATTTGCTGTAAAAGAAATACCATTTTGGGGACAAAATTCCTAGAAATACTAAGACTTGGCAAACTGGAGTACAGAAACTCTTGACCATGTTTAATTCTCTTGCAGGTATTTGGATATGACTACCTTGCTGTGTGCTATGTCCAGGTTAATAATACATAATAAGTAATATTTAGGAACATTATTTGATAATGATGACCAAATATATGAAAATCCCACAAAGTCACCTCTTCTTGAGGTTTTAATTCCAAGGCAGATGTGCCTTCATAAAACAAATGGTTCTAAATTTTCCTCCCTGCAGTTATACTTAAGAAATGTTTTGGATTTGCATTTACAAATATATTTCCTCTTCCACTTTGGGGATACACTCTAGAGATCTTCATGAATGACCTAAAAATAGTACACATTTCTGTGTTTGATACAGAAAAGTCTCCAATTAGAAACCATACTAAAGTGTTAAGAAGAATAATTATAAAAAGACACTAACTAGATAGTAGATAGATAAGTGGTAACTTGGGTGAAGGGTAAGACAGTACACAATACTGAGGAAGTTAGCACTACTTGACCAGGACAAAGTATAGAAGCTTCACAAACACATGCAAATGCCCTGAGAGACCGAACTACAGGGCTGAGGTCTGGGGACCATGGTCGTGGGGGGCATCTAGCTCATACGGCATAACATAGTCTATAAAGAAAATGTTCTTCATCTGACTGTGGTGAGTAGCATCGGGTTCTTAAAAGCCTGCAATCAGCCATCTAAGATACATCTACTGGTCCCATCCTGGCTGGAGCAAAGGAGAATGAAGACCAAAGATAGACTGAGCCCAGAACAACTAGATGATGCCCAGTAACCACTACCAACTGCTCTGGAAGAGATCACAATAGACGGTCCTGGATAGAGCAGGAGAAAAATGTAGAATGAAATTCAAATTCACAAAAAAAAAAAAAAAAAAAAGGGGCTTGCTGGTCTGATAGAGACTGGAGAAGCCCCAAGAGTATGACCCGCAGACACCCTTTTAACTCAGTACTGAAGTCACTCCTCAGGCTCACCCTTCAGCCAAACATTAGACAGGTCTATAGCAACAACAATAACACATGTGGGGGATGTGTATCATAGTTTCATTATGTCTATGAGACCAATGGGCACACCAGCCCAAAAGCAAAGACAAGAAAGCAGGAAGGGACAGGAAAACTGGACAAATGGAAACAGGGAACCTGGGGTGGAGAAGGGGAGAGTGTTGGCACATCACAGGTTGGCAACCAATGTCACAAAATAATTTGTATATTAACCATCTAATGAAAAATTAATTTGCTGTATAAACTTTCACCTAAATCACAATAAAAATAAAGAAAATGAAAAAAAAGAAGAAGAAGAAGGATGATTGGAGCTATGGGCTGTGTATCTGCATCTTTGGCTGCCTGCAGATTTGATTGTAGAGGAAAAATTCAAAGGTAAAAATTGTGGAAATGTAACTTGAAAATGTTTTGATCTAGTCAAGCTTTGATTAACACTCAAAAAAAAGGGAAAAGAGGTATGGTTAATGTCTTAGTCATTTAGTGCTGCCATAACAGAAATACCACAATTGGATGGCTTTAACAAAGAGAAATTTATTTTCTCACAGTCTATCAGGTTACAAGTCCAAATTCAGAGTGTCGGCTCCAGGGGAAGGCTTTCTCTGTCAGCTCTGGAGGAAGGTCTTTGTCCTCAATCTTCTCCTGGTGGAGGAGCTTCTCAGACACAGGGACCCCATGTCCAAAGGACGCATTCTGCTCCTGGTGCTGCTTTCTTGGTGGTATGAGGTCCCCCGACTCTCTGCTTTCTTCCCTTTTGTTTTATCTCTTGAGAGATAAAAGGTGGTACAGGCCCCACCCCAGGGAACCTCCCTTTACCTTGGATCAGGAAAGTGACCTGAGTAAGGGTGGTGTTACAATCCCACCCTAATCCTCTTTAGCGTAAAATTACAATCACAAAATGGAGAACAACCACACAGTACTGGGAATCATGGCCTAACCAAGTTGACATACATTTTTCGGGAGACACAATTCAATCCATGACATTCCACACTTTGGCCCCCCCCAAATTACATCCTTGTAACTTGCAAAACATATTCATCCCATCATTTCATAGCAAAAGTCTTAACTCCAAGTCCAAAATCCAAAAATTCCTTTTCAACTACAAAATCTAGAATATAAGCTATCTGCTTCCAAGGGTACAAGGGCAGAACAGGCACAAGCTACACATTTCCATTACAAATGGGAGAAACTGGAGTGAAAGAAGGGATACCAGGCACCAAGCAAGTCAGCAGGACACATTACATTAGTCTTCAAAGTTTTGAAAATAATCCTCTGTTTTCTGAGACAATTTACACAATGGCCCTGCTCTCCAGATTCTATGTATTGGCCACACTCTGCAGATTCTGAGTGGAGGCCCCTCGGCCCCGGGCTTCAGCTTCACCTTCCAGGCCCACTAGGACTGCAACTCTGCTCCCTCGGCTTTAAGCACACCATTCTCCTCTTCCATCTGAGTGGCAACTCCACCCTTAGAAATACCAGAGGCCATGGTTCCATCCTTTGAAACTCCTGAGGTCATGGACTTACCTTTTGAGACTGAGGTAGCTCAACTTCTTGTGTTGTTTGTCTCTTCAACTTCCGCTTCATGGTTTCTTGGCCTCTCAGCTCTTTGGGCCTCACATCCACATCTGCCCTGCTGGGGCAAGTGTTCCAAAGCTCAATAGCTCTACCAGTAAGTGCCTGGAGGCACCCTACTCCGCCAGGAAGCCTCCTGAGCACAGGTACTCAGCTTTCTCACTCCATGGGTCAGCAAGCCTAGTTCCACTGATAAGGTGCTGTGAGACTCCCCGCTCCACCAGGAAGCCTCCTGCGTACACCCCCATGATGGAATCTGCCGAGTGGTACCAGCGGGAGTGGGGCCTGTGATGGTTCACCGCCCCCTCAGCCTTCATCTCTCTGCCTTCTGCCACCTACTTCCTTCCTGCTGTCCTTGCAAATGTTGTAGGCTTGTCCTGGATCCAGCAGCTGTCTCTTGTCTGACCTCTGGCTCTTGGTACTTGAGCTAGCAGCTTACCTGTCCATCTTGGGACTCACCGATCTTCATGGCCTGTGAGCAAGAGTTCTGCTCCCCAACCTGCCTGTCTTGGGTTTGCCAGACCCTGCAGCTAAGTGACTCAGGAGAAAACTTGTGGTCTTGCCTGCCAACTTTGGGGATTCCTCAACCGTCAGAGCCTGTGAGCAGGAGCCCTGCTCACCAACCTGCTCATCTTGGGTTCACCAGCTTCTGCAGCTCCATGAATTGGGAAAGGACTCTATTCTGGTCCAAGGACTTGGGACATTCCAACCCCTACAATTGCTTGAGCTGTTTCCTTGATATAAATCTCTCTCTCTCTCTATATATATATATATTTTATATACACATTACTGGTTTTGCTTTTCTGGAGAACCCAGCCTAAGACAGTTAAATACAACAGTCCAATTTTGTATAATCAAAATTCAATTATATTTGCCTATTGATTAAAATAAAAAAATACACTCAAACTCAGTGCTTTCAAGAATAGCAATAACTGTATTTATTATGTGTTAAAAAGGGCAGGGGATTGGACATACGGAGAGGGTAGGTGTGAGCACTGGACAAAGATATGTGAAAGCTAAGCATTGGCTTGTTAAATTAAGAAATAACAAGAAGCCAAAAGGGATGTAACTGGGATTCAGAAAGAGCCAACGATGGGGTGGAAAGATGGGCCAAATATGTTAAGAAAAATACTCTAAACTTAGGTGAGAAAAAAATAAGTGGCACAAGTTCAGGGAAGGTGGGATGTAATTTAACAGTTGTACATGTAAGAACATGTTTCTATTCTGTTTGGTAAAGTAGAGGGTCAGAGAAAATGAGAGAAATCTTCAATGAGATGAATCGCAACAATAGCCAAACTCAAACATACCTATGATCATGAAGATGGAGCAGGACTTGGCATCATTTAGCTCTGTTATACATAAGGTTATCATTAAGTTGGAGCTGACTCAGCAGGCTCTAACAACAGCTGTATGTAAAAAAAAAAAAAAACACACACACTCTGGAATAGTCATTGATTACTAACTTACCATAATGAATCATTGGTATAATTTGGCTACCAAAAACTAATGTGAGCTAAGTCTGCATTAAGTAAAGCACAGAGCCCAAAGCAAAAGCATCCTCCTAAGGCCTGAACCCAGCCGTCGGACACAGGTAGACTTTGGGCTTGGGCTTTCATGTGTCTATCTAGACTCCCTTGGTTAGCAAGGAGGCTGTCTGTGGAAGCCTGGGTTATAGTGAGCAACTTAACCTGTTGTTTGCGTTTTCTCCTCCAAGCTTTGTTGATCTTTCTCTGGCCTAGCAGTTCATGCTCTCGCAGTTATTTATTTAGTATTTGTCTAATTATAGTCTGGCTCTTGTAATTATTTGCTTTCACTCAGTATAGGCTTAAGGGTTAGCTATAAAGACAGTAGAGATCTACCAGCCCCCTGGTTCAGAGTAGGAATTAATTAATATTTGTTTAATATAAATGAATAATTTAGAGACCATGTCACTATTATCACTCAATGAGCAAAAGAGAGAATAGCCCCTGTCCTTGTGAAGCTTATGTTATAGTGAAAGACACAAAAAATAAATGTTTGTTGCTTTTAGGTGTGGTGGAGTTGGTTCTGACTCATAGTGACCCTACGCACAACAAAATAAAACACTGCCCACTCCTGCACAATCCTCACAATCGTTGCAATGCTTGAGCCGATTGTTGCAGCCACTGTGCCAATTCATCTCATTGAGGGTCTTCCTCTTTTTCAATGACCCTCTGTTTTACCAAGCATGATGTCGTTCTCCAGGGACTGATCCCTCCTGACAACATGTCCAAAGTATATGAGATGTAGTATCACCATCCTTGCTTCTAAGGATCATTCTGGTTGTACTTCTTTCAAGACAGATTTGTTCGTTCTTTTGGCAGTCCATGGCATGTTCAACATTCTTCGCCAACACCACAATTCAAAGGCATCAATTCTCCTTCAGCCTTCCTTATTCATTGTCAATCTTTCACATGCATATGAGGTGATTAAAAAAACACCATCTCTTGGGTCAGGCACACCTTCGTCCTCAAGGTGACATCTCTGCTTTTCAACACTTTAAAGAGGTTTTTTGCACAGATTTGCCCAATGCAATGTGTTTTTTGATTTCTTAGCTGCTGCTTCCATGGGTGTTAATTGTGTATCCAAGTAAAATGAAATCCTTGACAACCTCAATCTTTTCTCCATTTATCATGATGTTGCCTATTGGTCCAGTTGCGAGGACTTTTGTTTTCTTTATGTTAAGGTGTCACTCTGAGTTGGAATCGACTTGATGGCAATGGGTTTGGTTTGTTTCAGGGAGTTTTTTTTTTTTTTTTTGGTATGTTGAGATGTAATCCATACTGAAGGCTGTGGTCTTTGACCTTCATCAGTAAGTGCTTCAAGTCTTCTTCACTTTCAGCAAGTAAGGTTGTGTCATCTGCATACCGCAGGTTGTGAATGAGTCTTCCTCCAATGCTTATGTCCCATTCTTCTTCACATAGTCCAGTTTCTCAGATTATTTGCTCAGTGTACAGACTGAAAAGGTATAGTGAAAGGATACAATCTTGACATACATTTTTCCTGACTTTAAACTATGTCATATCCTCTTCTTCTGTTGGAATGACTGCCTCTTGGTCTATGTACAGGCTCCTCTTGAGCACAATTAAATGTTCCAGAAATGCCATTCTCCACAACGTTATCCATAATTTGTTATGATTCACACAGTCAAATGCCTTTGCACAGTCAAAAAAACACAGGTAAACATCCTTCTGGTATTCTCTGCTTTCAGCCAGGATCCATCTGACATCAGCAATGATATCCCTGGTTCTACATACTCTTCTGAATTTGGCTTGAAATTTTGGCAGTTCCCTGAAGATATACTGCTGCAGCCACTTTTGAATGATCTTCAGCAAAATTTTGCTTGCATATGATATTAATGATATTGTTTGATAATTTCCACATTCAGTTGGATCACCTTTCTTGGAAATAGGCATAAATATGGATCCCTTCCAGTCAGTTGGCCAGGTAGCCATCTTCTATATTTCTTAGCATAGACGAGTGAGCTCTTCCAGGGCTGCATCTATTTGTTGAAACATTTCAATTGGTATTCCGTCAATTCCTGGAACCTTGTTTTTCACCAATGCCTTTAGTGCAGCTTGGACTTCTTCTTTCAGTACCATCGGTTCCTGAGCATATGTTACCTCCTGAAATGGTTGAACGTTGACCAATTCTTTTCGGTATGGTGGCCCTTTGTATTCCTTCCATCTTCTTTTGATGCTTTCTGTGTCATTTAGTATTTTCCCCATAGAATCTTTCACTATTGCAACTTGAGGCTTGAATGTTTTCTTCAGTTCTTTCAGCTTGAGAAATGCTAAGCAAGAGAAAATAAACAAGTAAAATACACAATACATTAGATTGCAATAAGTTCTGTAGCAAATGATATCAGTGCCCTTCTCAAATTCCCTCAGTCCTCTTGTTCCCATTCACCATGACCCAGGGGCTCTTACTGTGAGCCCTGCCAAGTTAAGTAGCAATCTGGCCACTGAAGCACACTTGCCCAAGCACAGAGGCCAGAAGATCTGGGGAGTTAAAGCCCTACCTGCACACAACAGCCCTCAAACAAGGACTGATAGAAGTTGACAGATAAACACCCTGACTTCCTTAAACTGCAGGCGTAATGACAGGGAGGCATACTCTGCGAGGTCTCCCAGAGGACCCCAACAGAACTGTTCTCCAGTTGCCCGCAGTGGTATCCTGCTCATTGACGCTTCCTGAATTGGCTTCCTTTTCTTCTCTGTCTCACCCTTCTACACTTCTACTGGGCTTCCTGGGATCACCTCCTAAATAAACCATTTGCACTGAAATACTTACTTCGGGACCTGCTTCTGAGGAAGACAAGCAGTAAGGAAAAACATAAAGCAGAGAAAGACAAAATGAACTATTGGACTGGGGATGAAATTTTAGATAGGGTGACTGAAAAAGGCTTCAGTGAGGTGATTTTTGAAAAAGAATGGAATGAGGAATGAGACTATTTTAGCTCCAAAGCATGGTCATTTCTAAGTCTATCAGATCATGTAATATTCAGAGACATAGTGAAACACTTGTTCAGCTGGGTGGGGTCTTTTCTTTCCTTTTTCTGGTGTTTGAAAATAAAGTGTCCGACCTGAGTAATTTGGTCAGGTTTGGATTTTCACTGCCAGAAACAAAACATTGATTTTCCTTCACAGTATTTTGATATAAATGTGAGTGAAGCCTTTAGGGCATCTTGCCCTCTCATTCTTATTATAAGAGGTCTCGTCAACTGTCTCCATTCAAGGCCACAAAACAGATTCAACACTGAGAAGTTATCCCTCAGAGGAATTCTCAACAAAATCTCATGAGCAGAAATACGAATGTGGTGGGGATTCATGTCACTTTCATTTAGAGCTTCCAAAGAATAAAATGTCATTCCTCTTATTGCCCTGAGCTTACTGTGTGACACAAACACTGGCACTACACGTGTAGTGACCTGCAATATATACATCCAGTATGTGTAAAGAGAGAGAAAAAAGAACAACAATTTCACAGAATTACTGACTTTGAAAATGGGAAACCACCCCAACAATGAAATCTCTTAACCAGGACAGAATCACTGCCTTACCATCCCTATTGTGCATCACCCAGTTCCAGCTCAAATGCTTCTGCTAAAGGGGTGCTCACTTCACACAAGTCCACCTCTTCCATTTTTTAACAACTTGAAAAATTATTCTTTATATTAGCTGAAACCTGCCTCTTTGTCTCTTTCTCATTATTACTTCTGGAGCTATAAAAACAAAGCCAAATCCTTTTCCACATGGCAAATATGTTCCTCATAAATATCTTCTCTAGATGAGAACATTTACCATTCTGTTTTGATGTGGAGTCCAGATTTCTCACCATCTTGATGGTCTTCCCATTGACACACTGTGGTTATCAATTCCTTGTTAAAGACTAGTGCTCAGAACTGTACACTAGTATTTGCAGTGGTCTGATCAATCAATAAATCATTAGGACTCTATTCCCCTTGGTCTAAACCAATAACTCTTATATTCTGTCCTGTTTTTCCCAGGTTTTCCTCCAAGTCTCCTTACTTCACCTGGTAGATGCAGTGCTCCCCTGGGATTCTGTCTTCAGTCCTCTAATACCCTCAACATGTATATGCTTTCCTACGATAAACTCATCAAAACTCATGGGCTCCATAGTCATCCATAAGCTGACAATACCAAAATCTGTATCCTTAACCCTGACCCCAAACTTATCTAAGTCAAATGCCTAAAGAGCCTTTCATCTAGAACATCATATAGGACCTCAAACTTAACATGTCCAAAATCAATCTCAATATTTTACCCTATAAACTATATCCTCCTTCTATATTCCCTACTCTGGATAACAAGGCCATTTCTTCTCACTTCCCCAGCCAGAAATTTCAAAATATATCTCAAATCTTCCTACTTCTATCTCCTTCACCACCACCTTAGTTCAAACTATCAACATCTCTTTCCTAGACAAATAAGGTTTCTTAACTGGTTTCTCTATTATCTTTCCCTCTCCTGCCCCAACAAAATCCCAACAAACTCTCTAAAAGCAATTAGTGATCTTTCTAAAATATAAGTGTGTCCATGACATTTCTCTGCTTAAAATCCTTCAATGGCAGAAGTGTGCCATGCATATGGGGTGTGGTGGGAAACTATGTTGGAGGTAGGTGTTGGTCAGGTCAAAAGTGCTGCTAAGGATAATTCTATCCTGTGCTCAATTCCTGGGCCTTGTCAAGTAGATATCGGTAATGAAAGACAAGGAGAAGTAAAAGAATCTTAGGTTGACTTACTCATTTTTATAGGAAAGGTCCAGATTTTACTCTAGAAGAGAAGACAATAGATCCAGAATTTAAGAAGGTAGTGGCAAGACTATTAAGGCCAGCAAGGGCTATTTTTGAAGTTCTGAAGGTTTTGAGAGAAAAAGAGAAAAACCAGCTACCACCCAAATTGAAACTTTCGGGAGATAGATGAGATGGTGGGGCAGTGATTGCTGTCCTGAGCAAGAGATTTAATTGTTGAAGTGGCTTCTAATTTTCAAAGCCAATAATTCTGTGAAATTGTTCTTTTCTCTATACATACTGGATGCATGTATTACAGATCACTACACATACAGGTCCAGTGTTTATGTCACACCATATATACATGTATATATGTAATAGGGTCAAATTTTCTTCCTGCAAAGCTTGCCTAGTCCACAGTATGGTATTTAAAAACAAAATCTTTGCTTTAAAGTGGTATATCTAGAGTACCATGACTTCCAGCAGCTCTCTTCCTTTACCCTCAAACAAGTGTGAAAATCACTGAAGTTGACTTGATTGTTGTTGTTGTTAGCTGCTACCAAGTCGGCCCCCTATTCATGGTGATCCCATGCACAGTGGAACAAAATTTTGCCTGGTCCAGTGCCATCCCCATGATCATTTGAGGACTGACCATTGTGATCCTTAGGATTTTCCTTGGCTGATTTGCAGAAGCAGGTTGTCAAGACTTTCTTCCAAGTCTATCTCAGTCTGGAAGCTCCTGCGAAACCTGTTCAGCATCATGGCAACACACAAGCCTCCAGTGACAGACAAGTGGTGGTTATGCTTGAGGTGCATTCACCAGGAAGTAAAGCCTGGTCTGCTGCATGGAAGGCAAAAATTCTACCATTGAACCACCAATTCCCCCTCTTGACTTGAACGTTCTAGCTAAATGAATATGCAAAGCATACCAATCTAATTGCAGGCTTATAATATTCTATCCCATGCACATCACAGATCCCTCACTGTAGGAGTTTATCTGTAGCATATTGTAGCCCCCACAATAGATATTTAACCCTTAGAGTGTAATCCAGCTATTCTTACTATGCCTAGTTAGAGATCTTTTAGGATACCAGCTTTGTATCACCCCTGTCCAAGCCTTTCTATTGCCAACTTGTCTCTATTACAGTAGCTTCCTCTATTAGCTGATAAAGGCTCAACAGGCCCTCCCAGAAACTGAGTATGTGACTAAACCAGAATTTTTGTAAAAACAATAGTTGCACAGTAAACCAGAGAAACCAGGAGTGGGTCTATGAGTGATAATGTATCTCCTACAGACAGGTCTTCTCATTAGACACCGTGTTGGAGATGATGGTTATGAGACAGAATAACAATATGATCTGGATTCCATCACCTGGAGGTGACTGAGGCAGGAACTCCTGGACCCAAGAGTGTGAATCCAGATCAGATCTCATTCACAGAATCCATTCCAGCTGGAGTGGCCTTTGGAGGAGTGCTCTAGGCTTGTAAACCAGAGCATTACCACAAAAGGTGAAATTTAAAAGTAGACCTGGACCAGAGCAGAGCATCTCTGTGACCCTCCCATTAGATCAAGTAGGCTAAGAGATCCCTAAAACAGGTCCTGCAAGTGTTTCTCTGGATTAGGAGCCACTTTGGCTTGATGTGGGCCTCCTTTCTCTATCAGTAGGGATAATTTTGGCTCCAAGAAATAGCCCACTCAAACTGGCTTGAACAATTAAGGGCTTATTAGCTCACACTATTGAATCAATAATCAGGGTTTGATCAGGGTTCTGGCTCATTTCTCTTTGTTTCTCTTTCTGTTCTCCCTCTTGTGTCTGTTTTAACCTCAGGCTGAGAGTAAGTTGGCTGCAGTGATTTTAGACTAATCATTGTAAACAATACGTCCAAAGGAAGAAGAGGCATCTCTTTTGATTGGCCCTCTCTTAAAGCCAAAGAAACTACTCTACCAAAAGTCCCCAGGAAGCTTCTTTTATTGCGATACATATCCATTCCAGAATCAAATAGCAGTAGGGTTGGAATTATGTTCAGATCAATCAGAGACCCCCTGGAACTCGGGGGGGGCGGGTAGGACCAGCTTCCCACAGAGCCCATGGGTTGTGTCAGGAAAGGTTGAAATCTTGGATTAAAGGAGAGAAGGTGCTGTTGGGAAAGGGGAGAAGAACGAATACTAGAAGAAAACTAACGACATTCTCTGCATTTCCTCTGGCAGCTTTGTGTTTTATGGCCTTGCCCTTTTCTGGATCTACATTTCTTGGAATCCAGAAAGCATAACAATAGCCAGAGCAACAACCCAGTAGAGTCATGGATTCTGGTGTGAGTTTTAGCCAAGGCAGTTTGTATAGAATTGAAAATCACTGACCCATTTCATTTCCTCCAGTGATATGCCCAATTGTCAGTTCTATATCCTGACAGAGGCCTTTAAAAGTCCCTGCTCAATTCCTTGGAATTGAAAATACTGAGTGATACCAATAATGAAGTCATATCTTTACAACACCTATCTTCATTCTTTCATTGTCATTAAACTGGAAAATTCGACTACTCAATATGATGATCATTTCCAGCTTTTGATAAGATTTTTCCATTTTCTCTCTTTTTTAATGCTTTTAAATTGTAATAAAGCTTTAAAGATTGAGCCACCAATAGCTTCATTTGTCTATCTTTCAACTATAATGAATACAGATGGGCAGAGAGGAAAAAGAATGCAGGATTTGGTCTAATCCTATAATCTTTCTCATTTGCTTGTGAAAGGTTGAATAATTCCAGACAAATGCCTTATAATGCCAGTATTTTCTCATACCAATGATTTATTTTCTCATCAACACTCAAAAAATATTCAATGTAATGTGCATATATAAACTACAAAATGATAATAACCCACATATGAAAAGTCATAAGTAACCAGTGTAATCAGAAGTAAGTGTCAGTCTGGATGCATATACATATATCCCTATGTACAGAAAACATTTAGGAAATAGACCACAAATATTATTAAATGGAAAAAAAAAATGTGAGCACAGTTTCTGCCCCATGGAATAAGAAATCACCTTGTTTTCCTTTCTAGCATCATCTGTCTAAATATTATGGTTGATATAGCCATATTGTGATAAGCTGTGATATTAAAATTCTTCCATTGGAGAATACATTTAAACTTTCATTTTACTTTCCTGCCATTTACCCAGTCATTTGTTGTTCTGGTTATGTATATAGAAAAAAAAAATTTGATTTCTGGCTTGGAGAATTGATGCTTTATATATAAATTTTCTCCTGTTTATCCCAGTCCCCCTCCCCCTACCAAAAAAAAAAAATCAAACCATAAGTGTTCTAGGTTCAGCAAAGCCAGAAGAATAAAATCAGTTTGATTTCATTTGGCTTTGTGGTGCATTCTTCTCCTGTACAATGCTTACCTAGGATAAGGCAGCTAAAAAGTGAAACGCTACTAATATTAATGAGTGGTAATCCACAGTGAGCTCTGTTTACTAAGTGAGAAAAATGGCATGAAAATGGCAAAAATTTTACAATGATGGAGCAGAAACAAGCTCTGGAAGGGAAATATTTGGGTGGGGAGTGGAAGATATGTAGGAATCCTGTTTATTTTCATCTATCTCTTAGTGAGTCTCTTACTCCAATTCTGTTTTGTTGTCACCATTTCAGACATTCAGTGAAATGCTCTTTTCTCTTTAATATTCTGGCTCAGATGTGAATGAAAAAAAACTCATTTCTTGTTTCCCTACACGAGAGAAGTTAAAATTCCCCCATGTGTCTGTTAGTTTGTCATATTGTGGGGGCTTGCGTGTTACTGTGATGCTGGAAGCTATGCCACCGGTATTCAGATACCAGCAGGGTCACCCATGGAGACATGGTTTCAGCTGAGCTTCCAGACTAAGACAGACTAGGATGAAGGACCCAACAGTCTACTTCTAAAAAGCATTAGCCGGTGAAAACCTTATGAACAGGAAAGGAATATTGTCTGATATAGTGTTGGAAAATGAGCCCCCAAGATTGGAAGGCACTCAAAAGATGACTGGGGAAGAGCTGCCTCCTCTAAGTAGAGTTGACCTTAATGACATGGATGGAGTCAAGCTTTCGGGACCTTCATATGCTGATGTGGCACAACTCAAAATGAGAAGAGACAGCTGCAAACATTCATTAATAATCGGAAACCAGAATGTACGAGTAAGAATCCAGGAAAATTGGAAATCGTCAAAAATGAAATGGAACACATAAAAATGGATATCCTAAGCATTAGCGAGCTGAAATGGACTGGTAATGGCCATTCTGAATCAGACAATCATATAGTCTACCATGCTTGGAATGACAACTTAAAGAGGAATGGTGTTGCATTCATCATCAAAAACAACATTTCAAGATCTATCCTGAAGTACAATGCTGTCAGTGATAGGATAATATCCATACACCTACAAGGAAGACCAGTTAATACAACTATTATTCAAATTTACACACCAACCGCTGAGGTGAAAGATGAAGAAATAGAAGATTTTTATCAGCTGCTACAGTCTGAAATTGATGGAACATGCAATCAGGGTGCATTGATAATTACTGGTGACTGGAATGAGAAAGTTGGAAGCAAAGAAGGAGGATCAGTAGTTGGAAAATATGGCCTTGGTGATAGAAACAATGCCAGAGATCGAATGATAGAATTTTGCAAGATCAATGCCGTCTTCATTGCATATCCTTCTTTCACCAACATAAATGGTGACTATACACATGGACCTTGCCCGATGGAACACACGGAAATCAGGTTGACTACATCTGTGGAAAGAGACGATGGAAAAGCTCAATATCATCAGTCAGAACAAGGCCAGGGGCCACCTGTTGAACAGACCATCATCGATTGCTGCTCATATGCAACTTCAAGCTGAAACTGAAGAAAATCGGAGCAAGTCCAGGGAGGCAAAAATGAGTACATCCCACCTGAATTTAGAGACCATCTGAAGGATAGATTTGATGCATTGAACACTGGTGACCAACGACCAGACAAGTTGTGGAATGACATCAAGGCCATCATACATGAAGAAAGAAAGGGGTCATGGAAAAGACAGGAAAGAAAGAAAAGACCAAGATGGAGACTCTGAAACTTGCTCTCGAATGTCGAGCAGCTAAAGCAAAAGGAAGAAATGACGAAGTAAAAGAACTGAACAGAAGATTTCAAAGGGCGGTTCCAGAGGACAAAGTAAAATATTATAATGACACGTGCAAACAGCTGGAGATGGAAAACCAAAAGGGAAGAACACACTCGGCTTTTCTCAAGCTGAAAGAACTGAAGAAAAAATTCAAGCCTGGAGTGGCGATAGTGAAGGATTCTATGCGGAAAATATTAAATGACGCAGGAGACATCAAAAGAAGGTGGAAGGAATACACAGAGTCATTATACCAAAAAGAATTAGTCGATATTCAACAATGTCAAGAGGTAGCATATGATCAGGAGCCGATGGTACTGAAGGAAGAAGTCCAAGCTGCCCTGAAGGCATTGGCAAAAAACAAGGCTCCAGGAATCGATGGGATATCAATTGACATGTTTCAACAAACGGATGAAGCGCTGGAGGTCCTCACTCGTCTATGCCAAGAAATATGGAACACAGCTTCCTGATCAATTGACGGGAAGAGATCCACATTATGTCTATTCCCAAGAAACGTGATCCAACCAAATGCAGAAATTATAGAACAATATCATTAATATCACACACAAGCAAAATTTTGCTGAAGATCATTCAAAAATGGCTGTAGCAGTATATCAACAGGGAACTGCCAGAAATTCAGGCTGGTTTCAGAAGAGGACATGCAACCAGGGATATCATTGCTGATGTCAGATGGATCCTGGCTGAAAGCGGAGAATACCAGAAGGATGTTTACCTGTGTTTTATTGACTATGCAAAGGCATTTGACTGTGTGGATCATAACAAATTATGAATAACATTGCAAAGAATGGGAATTCCAGAACACCTAACTGTGCTCATGAGGAACCTGTAAATAGATCAAGAGGCAGTTGTTCAGACAAAACAAGGGGATATTGATTGGTTTAACGTCAGGAAAAGTGTGTATTAAGGTTGTATCCTTACACCATACCTATTCAATCTGTATCCTGAGCAAATAATCTGAGAAGCTGGACTATATGAAGAAGAACAGGGCATCAGGATTGGAAGAAGACTCATTAACAACCTGAGATATGCAGCTGACACAATCTTGCTTGCTGAAAGTGATAAGGACTTGAAGCACTTACTAATGAAGATCAAAGTCCACAGCCTTCAGTATGGATTGCACCTCAACTTAAAGAAAACAAAAATCGTCACAACTGGACCAATGAGCAACATCATGATAAACGGAGAAGAGGTTGACGTTGCCAAGGATATCATTTTACTTGGATCCACAATCAACAGCCATGGAAGCAGCAGTCAAGAAATCAAAAGACACATTGCATTGGGCAAATCTGCTGCTAAGAACCTCTTTAAAGTGTTGAAGAGCAAAGATCTCACCTTGAAGTCTAAGGTGCACCTGACCCAAGCCATGGTATTTTCAATCACATCATATGCATGCGAAAGCTGGACAACGAATAAGGAAGGCTGAAGAAGAACTGACACCTTTGAATCTTTGTTTTGGCAAAGAATATTGAATATACCATGGACTGCCAAAAGAACGAACAAATCTGTCTTAGAAGAAGTACAACCAGAATGCTCCTTAGAAGCAAGGATGAGACTGTATCTTATATACTTTGGACATGTTGTCAGGAGGGATCAGTCCCTGGAGAAGAACATCATGCTTGGCAAAGTACAGGGTCAGCAGAAAAGATGAAGACCCTCAATGAGGTGGACTGACACAGTGGCTGCAACAATGAGCATAGGTATAACAATGATTGTAAGGATGGTGCAGGACCAGACAGTGTTTCGTTCTGTTTTGCATAGGGTCGCTATGAGTCAGAACTGACTTGACGGCACCTAACAACACCACCAACTTAGTGAGTCTCTTACTGTAATTCTTTCTTGTTGTCACCACTTCAGACATTCAGTGAAATACTCTTTTCTCTTTAATATTCTGGCTCGAATGTGAATGAAACCAAAAGTCATTTCTTGTTTCCCTAGACCAGAGAAATTAAATTTCTAAATGGCACAAAAAAATAAATAAAACCAACAACAAGAAATTTTAAAAGATTTAACTTACAGACTTTCCTGATCCCAGATGACTTATTTAGCCTGTTTATAAGCCATGTTTCGTTTAACATCCTATCTCAGATTTGTTGAAAACGACTAGGGAAAGAAATTTTGTGTTGTCTTGGGACACATTTGAAAGGAAACTGGAGACATAAGAAGGTGGCATACAATTCAATCACGAAAATTATTTTATAAACAGGCATATCTTTTATTCAGTCTCAAGCAAACTTAAATGAATGTTCTCATCTTAGTTAAAATATTTAATTGTGGAGGCGGAGCCAAGATGGTGGAATAGACAGACGCTTCTGGCTAGCCCACTTTACAACAAAGACCAAAAAAACCAAGGGAAACAAGTATATTTATGACAAGCTAGGACCAGGAGCATCAAAGGCAAGCTTAGAAAAGGAACTGAGGGGCAGGGGAAGGAAGAGACGGTTCAGAAGCAGAGAGAAGTTACTGCACCTGAATCGTGGGGAGCCCTCAGGCACCATTCCTGGAGCAGCGGCAGCAGGCTGGTACTACCGTTCAGCCACAGTTTCTTCAGGGAGAAGCAGCCAGCCACACAGCCTACTCACACCTTCGGAACCAGAGAAGAATGGCACTCTCAGCAAAAGCTAAGTACTTGGGTATATTTTACCAGCCCTCCCCCCCACCCCCAAGCCAGCTTCAGCAGCTAAATTCCCTGGGCCTGAGATAGGCACAGTTGAGCACCTAGAGCCATCCTCCCAGCCTTGGAGAAGGAAAAAATTTGCAATTTGGGGAAAAAGATAATGTGCCAGCTCCACTAACCAGGGGAGCTCAGGACAGAAGCAGCTTCTGTCCAGGCATAAATGGTCCGTGGACTTTGAGTACCTTTCCCCTCTGCGTGGACCTGCATGGGCCTATTTCAGGAGAATAGGCCCTTGTTGATAGGCTACAACAAGGTGGTGGAGAGGTGGGTGTTTGATGTTTGATAATGCCTATTAAACAGGGTCCTTACCTACCCACATCAGGGGCCTAAGGACTGGTAGAGCCACACAGGTCACCCAGCAATCTGTGACTGGGGTCCAAGGATAACTGGTACCTCCCAATCCTTACAACCAAAAACATTGCGTTACCATGGTCTATCTGCAGAACCCACCCACCTGTACGATCTAGGGAACAGGGACACACTTTCCTCAGAGACACGTGGGGGACGATTCTCAGCCCCCTGCCTTGTTCAGAGTGTGGCCCCCTGCTGCAACCAGTTACTGGTACCTACACTAATCACCCCTGCCCCTCTAAGACTGTAGGACAGAGCCGGTACCACACACTTGATGATCAGCTACCTGGATACCTGAGCTGAATTCATACAAGAAAAGTGAATGGACTCCTAGACTGATAGGCATGATAACAGCTCTAGCCATCTGGGGACAGGATGTCAGAGCTCCAAAGGCAAAAATAACCAAGCTAGCTCACTCAAGGAACCCATTTGGGCATATTAAAACAAAACAAAGCAAGAAGCTATGACACAGTAAGCAAACATAAAATAAACTAATACAATAACTTATAGATGGCTCAGAGACAACAGTCAATATCAAGTCACATAAAGAAACAGAGCATGATCGCCTCAACGAGCTCTCAAAACAGAGAATCAAGGGATCTTCTAGATGAAAGCACATTCCTGGAATTATCAGAGGCAGAATACAAAAGATTAATATACAGAACCCTTCAAGACATCAGGAAGGAAACAAGCCAAGGAACACACAGATAAAGCAATTGAAGAAATTAAAAAGATTATTCATGAACATAATGAAAAGTTTTATAAGCTGGAAAAATCCATAGACAGACAGCAATCAGAAATTCAGAAGATTAACAGTAAAATTACAGAAGTAGACAACTCAATAGAAAGTCAGAGGAGCAGAATTGAGCAAGTGGAAGGCAGAATTTCTGAACTTGAAGATAAATCACTTGGCACTAATATATTTGAAGAAAAATCAGATAAAATATTTAATTATGTTTCCCCCAGAAATCTTTGAGTAGCAAGAATATAGTCCTTTGAGTAATCAAGGCACATAAAAGAGAGTTCTGCTTCCATTGACATAGACTGATTTAGACCAAACCTGATGGTAAGAACCAGCTGAAAGAATGAACAAATATTTTTTAATCTCTTCAAGAATCAGAGAAATAATGAGGCAAAGAAAAATTACATAGCTGCAGTCTAGGAGAATAAGGATACTGAAGAAATGGACCTTGTCCACCGAAGAACTTGGCCAACATTCCATTAGAAGCAACTTCACCATAGAGACTGAGAAACTAATCAGAGCTTTCAACAGACTCACAAGACCAGGAGGACAAAAATTCTTCATATGTTTTGAAATTTCAAAAATCAAGCTCTAAATAACTGATGGTTCAAAAAAAATCAAAATGGAAATTAGAAAATATTTTTTAAATAAATAATTAAAAAATGCTACTTGTGAGAGCAGAAAAAGTCTTGCCTACAAGGAAATTTATAGTCTTAAATGCATTTTTTAGAAAGAAAAATGGATGAAATTAATTATCTAAGCATTTATCTTCACGAATTAGATTGTTGTTTTTGTTAGGTGCCGTCGAGTCTGTTCGACTCATAGCAACCCTATGCACAATGGACCAAAAAACACTGCCCGGTCCTGCGCCATCCTCACAGTTGTTGCTATGCTTCAGCCCATTGTTGCAGCCATTGTGTCAATCCTTCTCATAGAGGGTCTTCCTCTTTTTCACTGACCCTCTAGTTTACCAAGCATGATGTCCTTCTCCAGGGACTGATCCCTCCTGATAGTGTGTCCAAAGTATTTGAAACATAGCCTCGCCATCCTTGCTTCTAAGGAGCATTCTGGTTGTACTTCTTCCATGATAGATTTGTTCATCCTTTCAGCAGTCCATGGTATATTCAATATTCTTCGCCAACACCACTATTCAAAGGTGTCAGTTCTTCTTTAGTCTTCCTTATTCATTGTCCAGCTTTTGAATGCGTATGAGGCAATTGAAAACACCATCACTTGGGTCAGGCACACCTTGGTCCTCAAGGTGACATCTTAGTTTTTTAATACTTTTAAGAGATCTCTTTATATAAACAGCAAATTAAGACCAAAGAAAGTAGAAGAAAGGAAATACTGAAAATAAGAGCAGAAATTAATCAAGTAGAAAAAAAATATAGAGAGGTATAAGAAAGCCAGAAGTTGTTTTTTTAAAAAAAACTTTAAAAATTGATAACCCCAGGAGACTAATCAAGGAAATATTAGTCTTGATATTAGACTACCGTATTTTACACAAATGACATGTGCCTTTTGTTTATTTGCCAAGATGTAAAAAAAAAAAAAACTGGTATAATGGTGCTTACACAAACACATCAAGAGGGGAGAGACTGATTGGCAAACAAACAACAAACACAAGGTGTGTGTAATTTGTGTAAAAATACAGTAATATATAATATTTATAGAGAGAACAGATAACAAATTTCAGGAAGAAAAAGAACATCACTACAGATACTATAGTCATTGGAAAATAATAAGAGGCTATTATAAAAAAATATGCCAATAAATTTAAAAATTTTAGTTGAAATGCACAAATTCTTAGAAAATAACACCATCTCAAAATTGCCATAAGAAATAAAACAGCAGAATAATCTAGTAATTGTTAAAGAAATGTAATTTCTAATTTTAAAACTTTTCCACAAAAATACCTGCAATCCATTTGGTTTCACCAGTGAATTTCACCAAACATTTAAGAATACAGAAATTACACTAACCTTATGTAAAGTTTTCCAGAAAACAGAAAAAGAGTACCACTTTCCAACTTGTGTTATGAAGTCAATCTAACCCTAATACTAAAACCTGACAAGAGCTTTACAAAAAAAGGAAATCATAGGCCAATCTCACTCATGGACATATCTGAAAAACCCTAAACAAAGTTTTAGCAAATCAAATCTACTGATACATGTGAAGGATAATGCATTATAACTAAATTGGACTTACTCCAAGAGAGCAAGGAATAAAATTCAAAATCAATAGCAAAATTCACCGCATTAACAAAATAAAAGAGAAAAATAATATGGTCATCTTAATATAATCAAAAAAGCACTGATAAAATTCAACATCAATTTATGATAAATTTTTTTAGAACTTAGCAACTAGGATTAGAAGATACTTCTTTAACTTTATAAATGTATATACAACAATATTGACAGCAAACATGATACTTAATAATGAAATTCTAGTAGATTTTTCTCCGATGTTAGGAAAGAGAAAAAAATGTCAAATATTACCAATTATATTCAATATTTTGTTGAAGTGTCTAGCCAACGCAATTAGGCAAGAAAAGGAAACGAGGCATAAGAATTAGAAAAAGAACAAGTAAAATCATCATTATTTACATATTATATATTGTGTAGGTAGAAAATTCAAAGTAGTTTTTCCCACCCTCACAGAGTATCATCTCTAAGCTGTTGCTTAAGGTGCACCTTCTAAAGACCATTTCATCCCATTGTCTGGCTGGCAGTGTCTGACTAATATAGTATATAATACCAAAACCAAACCAAACCCATTGCCATCAAGTCAATTCTGACTCATAGTGACTCTATAGGACAGAGTAGAACTGCTGCATAGGGTTTCCAAAGCTGTAAATCTTGATGGAAGCAGACAGCCACATCCTTCTCCCATGGAGCAACTGGTAGGTTTGAACCATCAACCTTTCAGTTAGCAGCTGAGCACTTAAAGACTGCACCACCACGGCTCCTTATGTGGCCGCTGCTTCACCTTCTTTTCTATAAAGTGAGTCCCTTAACCCTCAGATAGTAGTACTGGCTGAGGGCCTGTAGCAGGAAAGACAAATCCATACCTGGAACAAGTGTCAATTTCTGTCAAGATGAATCATCGCCTCTTCCAGGATAGAAGGCATTCAATGTAGTCAATTAGACACTAAGAAGCTGGTTGTTCCCCTCAAGAGATAGTCTGTATTGGGGACTTAGCACTGGTCTCTTCTGCTGTAAGATTGGACATTCAACAGTGGCAGTAATTATGTCAACCTTGATGAGTGGGAGTCCATGCTGTTGGGTCCATACATAACGTCTATCCCTGCCACCTCAGCTACTCTGTTCATGAATCCAATTATGCTGCACTGAGATGGTCAATGACAGAGGCTGAATGATGTCAACTAATTCATTCTGTTGGCTTGGATATTTATTATCTCATCCACGAGGGTGTTTTCTGAAAGAAATTAACATGTGATATACTTTATGTCAAATCAAGTAGATCTAGTTATATACTTCTTCCCCAGAAATCCTTGTGTCTTATCTTAAAATATTTCTTCTTCTAAGTTCCTGACCAATCAGCCAAGCCATGACCTTGAGTTGATGTGCTAACCTCAGGCCACTTCTCTTTTCACATAAATTGAATGACCAGAGGCACTGACCAACACTCTGCCAGTTGGGATGATTTCTTCTCACTGTTATCTTTCTGGGTCTTCTCAAGTGGGACTATAGTACAGTTTCAGTCCATTTCTAGCTTGCACACACATACTGAATTGACCTATTAAAGAAGCAAATTCAGATTTTTTCCTTCTCTGTCAGCTAGTCATTAGGGACTCTGTATGAGGTATAAGAGGACACCTGCTGGAGCAGTGGTTAAAGTGCTCGCTGCTAACTAAAAGGTTGGCAGTTCAAACCCACCAGCCACTCTGTGGGAGAAAGATGTGGCAGTCTGCTTCCGTAAAGAGGCTTGGAAACTCTATAGGGCAAGTCTACTCTGTCCTATAGGGTTGCAAAGAGTCAGAATCGACTCAATGGCGATGAGTTTGGTTTTTGGTTTTATGAGGTATAAGCTGGGTTGGGTCAGGCCCAACAGTAAACCCTTATAAGATGGAAATGGTATATCTGGCATCAGACATGAATAAGGCCAGCAGGCACAAGTAAACTATATGAGCAGGTGGTCCAGACCTCCATGTCATTCTCCACTGTTGCACTGGTGCCTCTCGTTCAGCTCACACCTCATGGTCACATGATGCCCCATAATCAGATGCTCCATCTCTATCATGTGCCAAGCATCCTGAGTTGCTCATCCTGACCTGGGTTCTGTCAGATCCATCAAGTTATGGTTGGGTAGGCCCATCAGTAATCCACCAAGCGTGGGGCTCCTTGCACCATAGCCAGGACCTACTGAAGACGATTTCCTTTCCATGGGCTACACTCAAAGCTGGAAGCTTTCTGTGTTACCCAGTAAATGGGCCAAAGCAATATTCCCAAGTGAAAAATACTCTGCCTCTAGAACCTGAACTGGAATTCTCATACACTGCTGGTGGGAATGTAAAATGGTACAGCCACTTTGGAAAAAAGTTTCACATTTTCTTAAAGTTAAATATACACCTAAAATACAATCCAGCCAGCCATTCCATTCCTAGGTATTTACTGAAAAGAAATGAAAGTATATGTTCACACAAAGACTTGTATACCAGTGTTTGTAGCAGGAGAGGGAGATATTCACATGAAAGAATTATGAGAGGGATTTTGGAGGTATGAGTAATGTTCTATTTCTTGACCTGGGTGAAGGCTACATGGGAGTGTTCACTTTGTAATAATTTGTTGGGCTGTATATTTTTTTTGTTTGTTTATACTTATGAATGGTTCACATTGATGTATATTCACTATACTTCAAAAAGAAATTTTTTTCAAAGCCTATGAAAGAAAATATCCCTATAAGACTACTAAAACAGAGCATTTATTGCTCTTGTGAGTATATAATATAAAAATATCATTACCACAAAACTAATGGTGACATTTCAATTGAGGGCTAGCAATTTGGGAGGTAGTAATTTATGTGAAGGAAGCAGTAACAGAAAATTTTAAGTTTATGTCTTTGGCTAAAAGTATGAAGGGGAAAATCTTCCTTTTCTCAATCAAACTGGTCCAAGTAGCAAAATAAATATAGTCTGCAACAAAATGTGAATGTGTATATGCAGATATAGATAAGTTACATGAGAAAATGGCCCATATGCCCATGGTCTTCACTCCTGCTTTATTACCTTCTCTCTCCCAACCTATACCTATGGCCTCATGAGGAGTTCCCTATGATCAGTCGACTGAGGAAGAGAAATCTCATACCTACTTTACAAAAGGTTCTGTACAATCTGCAGACACCACTCAAAAGTGGACAGCTATAGCAATGCGGCCCTTTCTGGAACTTCTCGGAAAGACAGTGGTGAAGAGAAATCCTCCCAATGGACAGAACTTCAAGCAGTGTACCTGGTAGTTCTTTTTGCTTGGAAGGAAAAATGATCAGAAGTATGATTGGTTCTGGCCAATGTTGGCTGAATGGTCAGGGATTTGAAAGGAACATGATTGGATACTTGGTAACAAGGAAGTCTGGGGAAGAAGTATGTATTTCCCTGAATGGGCACAAAGCATGAAAATATTTGTGTTTCACATGAATACTCACCAAAGGGTGACCTCAGCAAAGGATGATTTTAATAAACAAGTGGATAGGATGACGTGGATACCAGTCAGCTTCTCTCCCCAGACACTCCTGTCATAGCCTAACAGGCTCATAAACAAAGTGGCCATGGTAACAAGTATACAGATTATGCATGGACTCAGCAACATGGATTTCCACTCACCAAAGCTGATCCGTCTACAGTCATTGCTGAATGCCCAATCTGCAACAGAGACCAACACTGACTTCCTAATATGACACCATTCTCTGGCATGATCAGCCAGCAACCTGGTAGCGGGTTGATTACATTGGACTGATTTCATCAGGGAAGGGCAAGTGCTTGTTATTATTTGGATACACTTACTCTGGACACAAATTTGCCTTCTCTACACACAGCGCTTCTGCCAAAACTACTATTTATGGACTACGGTGTGCCTTATTCGCCGTTACAGTATTCCACACAGAGGCTGATCAAGGAACTCACTTCACAGAAAATGAAGTGCAACAATGGGTCCATGATCATGGAATTCACTGGTCTTACCATGTTCCCCATTACCCTGAAGCAACTGGTTTGATAGAAAGGAGGAATGGTCTTTTGAAGACTCAACTACAGTGCCAGATAGGAGGCAATACCTTGCAGGGCTGGGGCAATGTTCTCCAGGAGACTTATATGCTCTAAATCAGCATCCAATGTATGATGCTGTTCTCCAATAGTTAGGATTCATGAGCCCAAGAATCAAGGCGTGAAAATGGAAGTGACAACCACTCACTATTACTCCTAGTGATCCACTAGCAAAATTTTTGTTTCCTGTTCCCACAATCTTATGTTCCACTGGTCTAGAAGTCTTAATTCCAAAGGAAGGAATGCTTTCACCAGAAGACACAACAATAATTCAATTGAACTAGAAGTTAAGAATGCCACCCAGACATTTTGTGTGGCATGCCAATGAATAAACAAGCAAAGAAAAGAGTTCCTATACTGGCTGGTGTGATTGATCCTGATCAAAAGGAGAAATTGAACTGTGCAAAAGATCCCTTATGGCATCTTTTAGTACTATTATTCCAAGTGATTAAAGTCAGTGGAAAACTACTGAACCCAATTCAAACAGGACTACTAACAGCCCAGACGCTTCAGGAATGAAGGTTTAAGTCATCCCACCAGCCAAAGAACCATAACCAGCTGAGGTGCTTGGAGATCATGTAGTTTTCAAAGAACTTAGAAAACTAATATGACCAGAATGCAGAGTGCAGTGTGGACAGTGGTTCAAGATGAAACCAGAAAGGTAGATAGGGTCTAAAACATAAAGGGCAAAGGAAATATGGACTAGGTAGTAGAAGAAGGTAGTTATAAACAGCAGCTACAACCACATGACCAGTTGCAAAAACGAGGACTGTCGTAAATTACGTGTATTTCTTCCTTGCCTTGTTATGAATATGTTTGTGTGTGAGTGTACATATTTGTTGCCTTCCCTCTCTTATCCCATTTCTTATCATAAAAGACAGGCTGTATTAACTTTACATCATAACTTTAAAGTTACAAGGTAGAAAGGAGAAAAGTAAACATCACCCAAAGATTTTGCATCCTTTCTGGGAAAGAGGCTAGTGTGTTTTTTGTTCTATACAGGATAGTTGTATCATGTTAGGTGGAAATGTGACTTTGTTACTTTATTTGGAGATTAAGTATGATTCAAGATGATGTGTATCAGAAACCCTGGTGGCATAGTGGTTAAGTGCTACAGCTGCTAACCAAAAGGTCAGCAGTTTGAATCCGCCAGGCACTCCTTGGAAACTCTATGGGGCAGTTCCACTCTGTCCTATAGGGTCGCTATGAGCCAGAATCGTCTCGACGGCAGTGGGTTTGGTTTTGGTTTGGGTATAGGTGCCAAGATGACAAAGGGTGGACTGTGGTGGTTTATTTTATGTATCAACTTGGCTAGACTATGGTGCCCAGTTGTTTGGTCAAACACGAGTCTAGATGTTGTTATGAATAGTTGTATGTGATTTAATCAGCTGGTCGTAAGTAAACTAATTACCCCCTATAATGTGGGTGGGCCTCATTCAATCATTTGAAGGCCTTAAGAACAAAAAAGCAGTTTTCCCTAGAGTACACTCTGCCTCTATACTATAAATACACATTTTCCTAGAATTCTTCCACTTTTCACTCTTCCTGTCACCTGACCTACAGATTTTGGAGCACAAGACTACAGGAATTTCCAGCCTGACACTTGAACAGATTTTGAACTTATTAGCTCCTCACAATCACACAAGCCAATTCCTTAAAATAAATTTCATATATATTTGTACAACTTGAATAATGTAATCAATATCACTGAACTCTACAGTAGAAATGGTTGAATTGGTGCATGTTTTGCTGTGTACATTCTCAACAGCAACAACAAAATAACACCTTTTTAATTTGTATATGTATATGTGAGTATACATAATTTCATAAATTCTCTTGGCTTATCTCAACAACCCTAAGACAGAGGCAACATGTTGTTTTCGAGTCCTGATCCAATCTTGTGAGTCAGGAAAGGCTTCCTTGAGGAAGGGATGATTGAATTCTGAAGTATGAAGTAGGCATTAACCAGATAATGATGTGGGAAAGTAGGACAGACAGAGAACTATGGATGTGCAAAGACAGCAATGAGATCATGAAGTTGTCAAAGAACTTAGAAAGACAATATGACCAGAATGCAGAGTACAGTGTGGACAGTGGTGTAAGATGACACCAGAAAGGTAGATAGGATCTAAAACATAGAGAATCTTGTAGACCATGCTAAGGGTTTGGGTCTGTATTTATACACAAATCACAAGCTATTTTAGACTTTTAAACAGGGGAGGAGAGACATCATGAGAATGTCTAGAGAATATTACCAAGGCTGTGTAACAGTTTGGAGTGGGACAAATATGGAATCTAGGGAGGCAAACACAGCTTTCTAGACAACCTGGCCTGGAGTGGTATTATGAATTCAATCATGTCCCCCAAAATTATGTTTTAAAGTCCTACCCCCTACACATGTGAATGTGAGTCTGTTTGGAAATAGGGATTTTCTTTTGTTCTGTTAATGAGGTCATACCAAGGTAGGGTGGGTGCTAAACTTATTCACTCTGAGTTATTAAAAGAGCAAAATAGATACAGAGACACACTTAGGATGAAGACAGACACCAAGAAAATCCCAGGACTACTGACAAGGAAAGATCTCCCCTAGAGTCATGTCCTGAATTTGGACTTCTAGCCTCCCGGACTGTAAGAAAATTAATTGCTTTTCTTTAAAGCTTGTGATATTTTTTGTTATGGCAGCCCTAAGTAACAAGATAAGTGGGTGGTGCTAATAGAAAGAAGTTGACTAACTCTGGGTGATTAAGGAATTGGGAGGTCAGTGTGTTACTAACTGGGTCATTGACGTGTAGAAGTACCCAGAAGGGAACAGAAGAGGCCAGAGAGAAAGACTGTGTGTCAGGGGTCAAGGTCCTAAACAAATGTGGAGATGACCATGACATAAAGGTTAAAGGTCTACAGGGAGAGCAACTGGGACAAAATGAACCAGTGGGGAGAAAGTGCAGAAGATAGGCAATTGGAACTGGTTAATTACTAACCAAGCAAAGGTGACAGGAATGGGGGTCAGGGTTGGAACGCTCACTGTAGTGAAAACTGTGATGTACCACCCAGATAACCTTTCAGGATTAAATAATTTATTCCCCTAATTCCTGGAAGTGCTGTTGATAGTTTATCAACTGCCCTTCTCAAGCATTGCCTTGGCTATTGATAGTCTCTTTCTCCCAGAGTCATGTCCCCTTCCCAGGGCAGCCTGCACCCAATGACTAGTTGAGGTAGAGTTATAAAACCCTCTACCCCCAACTCAGAACAACTCAAGGAACATCCCAGCTTCAGAGCTTCCATGTAGTTGGCTGATAGCTTCCATTGAAACCGCATCACAGTCCAACTACTCCCCCTACTCATCTCTGCTTTGTTCCCTTCCACAGATGGTGATTCAAAGAGCAGTCCCTAATTAATCTCCTGCATGCTAATCTCCATCTCAGAAGCTGCTTCCCAGGGAAACCAACCTGTGACACTAGTATACGATTATTTCAGAATAGGCTAAGACCCCAGAAGTCTCCTTGAGAGCCAGTGTATTCACTATATTTGACTTTGCTCAGGGTTCCAAATAGCAACTAAACATAATAAAAAAAAAAAATAGCTAACATTTAATGAGCATTCTCTTGGGCCAAATAATTCACACTTGTTAACTCAATGACTCTTTATAACTTTATTTTACAGATGAAGAAACTAAGGCATAGAGAGATTAAGAAACTTGATCAAGATTGAAGCTGGTATGTAGTGGTGCCAGGATATAAACCCAAGCAGTCCCTGAGGTAGGTAGCCCTTCTCTTAGTCTCTTCCCTATAAGGCCTCTCATGAATGACAGTTTGGTGAATAACTGTTTTCCTGCATTGATAGGTATCCTATCCCAGGTAGATAGATACCCACACTCTTTTTGTAGAACCAGATTATTGGAAAAGAATTGTAACACAAAAATCCATATTTTCTATGAATAGATTCCTCTTTCTTATTATGTTCAATTTATGCTATTACCAACATTAACCAGTTAAAAACCAGTTGCCATTGAACTCTGACTTACAGTGATCCATGTATGTCAGAGTAGAAAGGTACTCCATAGAGATTCAATGACTGCTTTTTAGAAGTAGATCTCCAGGCCTTTCTTCCAAGGTACCTCTGGGTAGACTCGAACTTCCAACCTTTTGGTTAGCAGCCAATTGTGTTAAGCCTTTGTACCACCAGGGAATCCATATTTAGTTTCACCAAAAAAGGGACACTGGCTGGAAGTTGTCGAAACAAATAAGCCTAGAACTATACATCGGTTGGGATAATCACAGAAAGGGTAATACCCAAGCAGATCATCAACGGGCAAATGTATAGATGCATTATAGTTATTCTCAACCTATAACTGCAAAAAGTAAATAGGTAAAAGTGCATTATTTGTCAGATTCCTGGCTATATGGTATCCCAGGCAGTATATTCCAAAGGCCTAGAAATCATAGATGGTGTGCAATTACCATGACTTGTCTACTTCTTAAATTTCCCTTTCTAGAAAAATGTAAATTTGACAGAATTCTATAAAAAAAAGAAACCAGCACATGGGAAACAAAAATAAAAAAGCAAACCTACCGGAAAACTCTAGTTGGCTTGATCTATCAGATTCAGCTTCCTTTTGTGGCCAGGGCCACATATTCTTGTTCAGTTTGTTATTCACACAATTAAATGACAATAAAATAAGTTCTTCTTCATCTTCTATGGAGTGAAATAAACATGAAGCTGTCAAAGAGAATAAACTAAGACAGGCTAAACTAATTTGCCACTGATGATAGTCATTATAAAAAACCTGCATGTTGTTCCACCTCACTGGGATTTAAACAACCTGTCAAAAAGCCACTATACTTTAAAATCTGCATATGGGATCAGGGGACATGAGAAAGAAATGAAGGTATAGCTAGTGAAGTCGGCAAAAATGTTCATATTCCTAACATAAAACCAGAAGAGCCACTTGGGGATTAATTTCCTAAAGCCCTACTTTTTCTCTCTCCTTCAAACACCATTCCCAAGAAGCCCATCATTTCCTCAATATCTCTTGCTCAGTGTCTTTAAATTTTTTTCTCTTTTCAGGGCCAGCTAGAGGCAAAAGTATTCTACAGAATGATTTTATCTTTAATTTAAAAAATAAGATTACCCAGTGCCAGTGAAGACCTGGTTAAATGTACAGTCTCAAAAATTCCTGGTGAGAATGTATAATTATTTTAAAAATCAAATTATTAATTAAATTTCTGAGAATTTATTCTAGTTTAATCATCTTAGAGATGGAAAAGTCTGTATGCTCAAAGATGTTCATTATAATACTGTTTTTTATAATAAGAAAACATGGAAATAAACAAAATGTCCAGCAATGTGAGAGTGGTTAACAGTATGAGCTGTTTTAAATGAAATTTGACAGAGTTTTGATAACATTTGAAAAAGCATATATTATCAAGTTTAGTGAAAATTAGCAAGTTATTAAATTGTACATCTTCTTAATTATGTTAAAATAAGCAAAAATAAGAGAGTACAGGGCCAAAGATAGCCAAGACAATTTTTAAGAAAAAGATACCTTTCCAGATACCAAGACTTGCTGCTACTAAGCTATAATTATTAAAACAGTGAGTATCAGAGCAGAAATAGACAAACAGACCAATAGAATAGAAAAAAGAGCCCAAAACAGACCTTTTATACATGGCGTTTAAGTGTCTGTGTGTGTGTGTGTGAGTAATTTAGACCCATACTTCCTATCATATACAAAAACTAAAATTGAATGGCAAAAAACAAATCTAACACTTTCAAAGGAGATATAGTAGAATATCATTATGATCTAAGCATAGGAAGGAATTTCTTAAAGAAAACACAAAAAAACAAATCATAAAGACAAAAAGGAATGATAAATCCAAGTACATTAAAATATTAAAACTCCCCCAACCCCAAGAAGATAAAATACTTAGGAATAAATCTTACCTGAGATGTAAAAGACTTATACAAAGAAAACTACAATACACTTCTGCAAGAAACCAAAAGGGACTTACATAAGTGGGCAAACATACCTTGCTCGTGGATAGGAAGACTTAACATTATAAAAATGTCTATTCTACCAAAAGCGATCTATAGATATAATGCAATTCCGATCCAAATGCCAACGACTTTCTTTAATGAGATGGAGAAACAAATCACCAACTTCATATGGAAGGGAAAGAGGCCCCAGATAAGTAAAGTATTACTGAAAAAGAAGAACAAAGTGGCACGACTTACTTTATCTGATTTTAAAACCTATTATACCGCCACATTAGCCAGAACAGCCTGGTACTGGTACAACAACAGATACACAGACCAATGGAACAGAATTGAGAATCCAGACATAAATCCATCCACATATGAGCAGTTGATATTTGACAAAGGCTCCAAAACAGTTAAATGGGGAAAAGACAGTCTTTTTAACAAATGGTGCTGGCATAACTGGATATCCACCTGCAAAAAAATGAAACAGGACCCATACCTCACTCCATGCACAAAAACTAACTCAAAAGGATCAAAGACCTAAGTATAAAATCTAAAAAGATAAAGATCACGGAAGAAAAAATAGGGACAACGTTAGGAGCCCTAATACATGGCATGAACAGTATACGAAACATTATTAAGAATGCAGAAGAAAAACTAGATAACTGGGAGCTTCTAAAAATCAAACACCTATGCTCATCCAAGGACTTCACCAAAAGGATAAAAAGACTACCTACAGACTGGGAGAAAGTTTTTAGCTATGACATTTCCGATCAGCACTTGAATCTAAAATCTACATGATACTGCAAAAACTCAACTGCAAAAAGACTAATAACCCAATTAAAAAATGGGCAAAAGGTATGAACAGACACTTCACTAAAGAAGACATTCAGGTAGTGACATTCATTAGCCATTAGAGAAATGCAAATCAAAACTACAATGAGATTTCATCTCAAACAAGGCTGACATTAATCCAAAAAACACAAAATAATAAATGGTGGAGAGGTTGTGGAGAGACTGGAACACTTATACACTGCTGGTGGCAATGTAAAATGGTACAACCACTTTGGAAATCGATTTGGCGCTTCCTTAAAAAGCTAAAAATAGAACTACCATACAATTCAGCAATCCCACTCCTTGGAATATATCCTAGAGAAATAAGAGCCTTTACACGAACAGATATGCACACCCATGTTTATAGCAGCACTGTTTACAATAGCAAAAAGATGGAAGCAACCAAGGTGCCCACGAATGGATGAATGGATAAATAAATTATGGTATATTCACAAAATGGAATACTACACATCGATAAAGAACAGTGAGGAATCTATGAAACATTTCATAACATGGAGGAATCTGGAAGACATTATGCTGAGTGAAATTAGTCAGTTGCAAAAGGACAAATATTGAATAAGACCACTATTATAAGAACTTGAGAAATAGTTTAAACTGAGAAGAAAACACTCTTTTGTGGTTATGAGGTGGGGAGGGAGGGAGGGAGAGGGGCATTCACTAATTAGATAGTATGTAAGAACTACTTCAGGTGAAGGGAAAGACAACACACAATACAGGGGAGGTCAGCACAACTGGACTAAGCCAAAAGCAAAGAAGTCTCCAGAATAAACTGAATGCTTTGAAGGCCAGCGAGCAGGGGCAGGGTTTTGGGGACCGTGGTTTCAGGGGACATCTAAATCAATTGGCATAATAAAATCTATTAAGAAAACATTCTGCATCCCACTTTGAAGAGTGGCGTCTGGGGTCTTAAAAGCTAGCAAGCAGCCAACTAAGATGCATCAATTGGTCTCAACCCACCTGGATCAAAGGAGAATGAAGAACACCAAGGACATAAGGCGATTACGAGCCCAAGAGACAGAAAGGACCACGTGAACCAGAGACTACATCATCCTGAGACCAGAAGAACTAGATGGTGCCTGGCTACAACTGATGACTGCCCTAACAGGGAACGCAACAGAGAACCCCTGAGGAAGCAGGAGAGCAGTGGGATGCAGACCCCAAATTCTCATAAAAAGACCAGACTTAATGGTCTGACTGAGACTAGAAAGACCCCGGTAGTCATGGCCCCCAGGCCTTCTGTTGGCCCAGGACAGGAACCATTCCCAAAACCAGCTCTTCAGACAGGGATTGGACTGGACAATGGGTTGGAGAGGGATGCTGATGAGGAGTTAGCTTTTTGGATCAGATGAACACTTGAGACTCTGTTGGTATCTCCTGCCTGGAGGGGAGATGAAAGGGTAGAGGGAGTTAGAAGCTGGTGAAATGGATACAAAAAAGAAAGAGTGGAGGGAGAGAGTGGGCTATATCATTACGGGGAGAGTAATTGGGAGTATGTAGCAAGGTGTATGTAAGTTTTTGTGTGAGTGACTGACTTGATCTGTAAACTTTCACTTAAAGCACAATAAAAATTATATATAAAAAAATTAAACCCCATATGACCAAAAAAAAAAGGCTACAAAGTGAAAAGATATTCTTCACACTGCGAGAAGATATTTCAACATCTATTGTTATCCTGAACATATAAAGAATTTCTACAAATTATTGTGGGGAAACCTAAATTGCACAAATAGCTAAAAGAACAAAGGATATTAATGGACAATATTTGGAAGAAAAAGCAAAAACAAATGAACCATGATAACATAACCATAATAAATATCTATGCATCCAATTGCAGGACTCCAAAACACACAAAACAAACTCTAACAGCACTGAAAATGAAATTGACAGTTTCACAATAGTAGTAGGAGACTCAACACAGCACTTGGTAAAACCAGAACATCTAGAAAGAAACTCTGCAAAGATATGGGAGCTCTAAAGACCACAATCAACCAACTTGATCAGATAGACACAAATAGAACGTTCCACCCAACAGCAGCAAAGTACACATTCTTTTCCAATGCACATGGAGCATTCCCCAAGGTAGATCACATCTTAGACCAAAAAAGCAACCCTCAATAAAATCCAAAACATTGAGATAATACAAAGCATCTTCTCTGATCACAATGCCATAAAAGTAGAAATTAATAACAGGAAAAGCTAAGGAAAAAATCAAATACACAGAAACTAAATAACACCTTGCTTAAAAACCACTGGGTAATGGAAGGAATGAAAGATAGAATGAAAAAATTTCTAGAGTCAAATAAGAATGAAAACACATCATACCAAAACCTTTGAGACACAGTAAAGGCAGTGCTCAGAGGTCCATTTATAGCAATAGGCACACACATCAAAAAAAAAGAAGAAAGGGATAAAATCAAAACATTAGCCTTGCAACTTGAACAAATAGAAAAGAGAACAGCAAGAGTAGCCTACAGCCAGTAGAAGAAAGGAAAGATCAGAACAGAAATAAATGAAATAGAGAATAGAAAAACAACAGAAAAAAAGCAACAAAACAAAAGGTTGTTTCTTTGAAAGGATCAACAAAATTGACAAACCACTGGCCAAACTGACAAAAGAAAAGCAGGAGAGGAAGCAACTAACCCAAATAAGAAATGCAATGGGGGACATTACAACAGACCCAACTGAAATAAAAAGAATCATTACAGAGTACTATGAAAAACTATACTCCAACAAATTTGAAAACAGAGGAAATGGACAAATTTCTAGCAACACACTACCTAAACTAACACAAACTGAGGTAGAAAATCTAGACAGAGACTCATAACAAGAGATTGAAAAAGTAATTTAAAAAAAAAAAAAAAACCAACAACAAAAAAAGTCCTGGCCCAGATGGCTTCACTGGAGAATTACAACAAACATTCAGAGAAGAGCTTACACCAGTACTACTCAAACTATTTCAGAACATAGAAAAGGAAGGTATACTTCTGAATTCATTCTATGGAGCCAGCATCACAAAAAAAGAAAATTACAAACCAGTAAGTCTCATGAAGATAGAAATTCCCAACAAACTTCTAGCCAATAGAATTCAGCACCGTATATAAAGAAAATAATACACCACAGCTAAGCGGGATTCATACCAGGTATGCAAAGATGGTTCAACATTAGAAAATCAATCAATGTAATCCTCCACATAAATAAAAGAATCACATGAGCATCTCAATGAACACAAAAAAGACATTCGATAAAGTCCAACACTCATTCCTGGTTTAAAAAAAAAACTCTCAATAAGATAGGAATAGAAAGGAAATTCCTCAACATAATAAAGGGCATCTTTTTTTTTTTTTAAGCAATGGGTTTTTTTTATATACAAAACAAACACCCAACATCATTCTAAATGGAGAGATGCTGAAAACATTACACCTGAGAATGGGAACAAGACAAGGATGCTCTTTATCACTACTCTTATTTAATATTGTGCTAGATGTCCTAGCTAGAGCAATAAGGTAAGTAAAAGAAATAAATGGCATCCATTGGTAAGGAAGAAGTAAAATTATCCCTACTTATTTTTTTATGGATGATATGATACTATACATAAAAAAAAAATAAAGAACCTTAAAGACTCCACAAGAAAACTACTGGAACTAGTAGGAGGACTCAGCGGAGTTGCAGAATAAAAAAAAATAAACATATAAAAATCAGTTGGATCCTTATACACCAATAAAAGAACTAGGAAAAGGAAATCAGGAAAGCAGTACCATTTACAAAAGCCCATAAAAAAATAATATGCTTAGGAAGAAATCTAACCAGGTATGTAAAAGACCTATACCAAGAAAACTACAAGCCACCACTGCAAGAAACCAAAAGAAGCCTACATAAATGGAAAAACATACCATGTTCATGGATAGATAGACCGAAGTTGTGAAAATGTCAATTCTACCTAAAGCCATCTACAAATAGAATGCAATCCTGATCCAAATACCAATAGCATTCTTTAATGGATGGAAAAATGAAAGGAAAGGGGCACTGAATAAGTAAAGCATTATTGAAGAAGAAGAACAAAGCAGGATGCCGCACACTACCTGACTTCAGAACCTACTATACAGCTACAGTAGTCAAAACAACCTGGTACCGGAACAACAGACACGTTGACCAAAGGAACAGAATCAAGAATCCAGATTTAAATTCATCCACCTACAGCGACATGATCTTTAACAAAGGCCCAATGCTCATTACATGGGGAAAAGACAGTCTTTTTAATAAATGATGCTGACAAAATTGGATGTCCATCTGTAAAAAAAATGAACAGGATCCATACTTCACACCATACACAAAAACTAATACAACATGGATCAAAGACCTAAATATAAAACCAAAAACTATAAAGATCATGGAAGAAAAATAGGGTCAACACTAGGGGCTCTCATATACGGCATAAACAGGATACAAACCATAATTAACGATATACAAGCACCAGAAGATAAGCCAGATAAATGGGATCTTCTAAAAATTAAACACTTATGCTCATCAAAAGACTTCACCAAAAGAGTAAAAAGAGAACCCACAAACTGGGAAAAAAATTTTGGTTAAGACATATCCAACAAAGGTCTAATCTCTAAAATCTATGGGATACATCAAGACCTCAACAACAAAAAGACAACCCAGTTAAAAAATGGGCAAAGGATATGAACAGACACTTCACCAAAGAAGACATTCAGGCAGCCAACAGACACATAAGGAAATGTTCACAATCATTAGCTGTCAGAGAAATGCAAATCAAAACTACAATGAGGTATCATCTCACTCTGACATTACTGGCACAAATCAAAAAAAAAAAAAAACAGAAAATAACAAATGTTGGAGAGGCCGCGGGGAGATTAGAGCTTTCATGCACTGCCGGGGGGGATGCAAAATGGTATAACCATTTTGGAAAATGATATGGAACCTTCCTAAAAATCTAAAAATAGAAATACCATATGATCCAGCAATCCCACTCCTTGAAATATATCCTAAAGAAATAACAGCCACCACACAAATAGACATATGCACACCTATGTTCACTGTAGCATTATTCACAATAGCAAAAAGATGGAAACAACCTAGATGCCTATCAACAGATGAATGGATAAACAAATTATGGTACACACACACAGTGGAATACTACAAAACAATAAAGAACAATGATGAATCTGCAAAACATCTCACAACATGGAGGAACCTGGAGGGCATTATTGTGGGTGAAATAAGTCAATCACAAAAGGACAAATACTGTATGAGACCACTATTATAAAAACACATGAAAATGTTTCTACACAGAAAGAAACCATCTTTGACGGTTATGAGTGGGAAGGGGTGGAGAGGGAAAAACACTAATTAGACAGTAGATAAGTGGTACCTTTGTTGAAGGGTAAGATAGTATACAACACTGAGCAAATCAGCACAACTTGACCAGGGCAAAATCACAGGAGCTTCACAGACACATCCAAATGCCCTGACAGACCAACTTACTGGGTTGAGTGCTGGGGACCACGGTCTCAGGGAATATCTAGCTCAATTGGCATAACATAGTCTATAAAAAAAAAAAGTTCTACATCAGACTGTGATGAATAGTCTCTGGGGTCTTAAAAGCCTTCAAGCAGCCATCTAAATCTACATCTACTGGTCGCAACCCAGCTGGAGCAAAGGAGAATGAAGAAAATCAAAGACACAAGGGAAAGATTAGTCCAAAGGACTAAGGGACCATAACTACCATGGCCTCCACCCAACTGGGCCCTGAACAACTAGATGGTCCCTGGTTACCACCACCAAATGCTCTGGCAGAGATCACAATAGTGGGTCCTGGACACAGCGCGACAAAAGTGTAGAACAAAATTTAAATTCACGAAAAAAGAAACAAGCTTATTGGTCTGACAGAGACTGGAGAAACCCTGAGAGTATGGCCCCTGGACACACTTTTAACTCAGTACTGAAGTCATTCCTGAAGTTCACCCTTCAGTCAAAGATTAGATAGGTCTATAAGGCCAACAATAACACGTGTGAGGAATGTGCTTTGTAGTTCAATCATGTATACAAGACTAATGGGCACACCAGCCCAAAAGCAAAGACAAGAAGGCAGGAAAGGGCAAAACAACTGGACGAATGGAAACAGGGAACCTGGGGTAGAGAAGGGGAGAGTATTAACACATTATGTGGTTGGCAGCCAGTATCACAAAACAATTTATGTGTTAGCTGTTTAATGAGAAAATAATTTGCTCTGTAAACTTTTACCTAAAGCATAAAAACAAAAAAATGAAATCAAACGATGTATTGCATTGGGCAAATCTGCTGCAAAAGACCTCCTTAAAGTGTTGAAAAACAAAGATGTCGCTTTGAGGACTAAGGTGCACCTGACCCAAGTCACGATATTTTCAATCACCTCACATGCATGCAAAACCTGAACAATGAATGAGGAAGGCTGAAGAATTGATGCCTTTGAATTATGGTGTTATTGAAGAATGTCGAATATACTATGGACTGCTAGAAGAACGAACAAGTCTGTGTTGGTAAAAGTACAGCCAGAGTGCTCCTTGGAAGCGAGTATATGAGTCTTCATCTCATGTACTTTGGACATGTTATCAGGAGGAACCAGTCCCTGGAGAAGGAAATCATGCTTAGTAAGGTAGAGAGTCAGCAAAAAAGAGGAAGACCCTCAATAACGTGGATTGACACAGTGGCTGCAACAATAGACTGAACTATAGCAACGATAGTGTGGATGGTGCAAGACCAGACAGTGTTTCATTCTGTTGTACATAGGGTCACTATGAGTTGGAATAGACTCCACGGCACCCAACAACTACAACAAATAGTGAGAATTTCAATCAAGGAAAAAGAGGAGTAAGTACCATCGTAAACTGGTGAGAAAGTTAAGGAATCTTTGAGACAAGGATGCTTTGTAGCCTTCGCTAAATTTCACCACATGGGCAACTCCCAATACTACCTCATAGCAAACCAACCCATCCTCTGCTTATTCCTTTAATGGGAGTCATTCATCTATCCTAGCCCCTTCTGACCTGACTCCCACAGTTCCAATCTACTAAGTGAACTGGAAAAATAAATCACTCACCTCCCATCTGCCAGACAAGAATTAGAATAACACTCTAAGTTCTTATCAAAGCCATAATCTCAAGGCTTATCTTTGGGTAACTAAGGGGACAGTTATTACAAGACAAGTGGTCCAGCATTAGACCCATTGTTCATTCTCAGCAGACCCCATATGAGAACAATTCGGAAGTGGAGAATACATAGCATAATAATGGGGACTAACTATGGACAGCACTACACCTTGCAAATTAGAAGGCAATTAGGATTTTTGTCCTTCTCCTTCCAGGTTTGGACTGCGTTGTTTCTGAGAATTCATGTTTGTCCCTAAAAAGAGACAGAGACTGTGCATGTGTGTATGCATGTGTATGGGTGTGTACATATATGTGCGTGTGCCTTCCTTTAATTTGTGTGCATTAACAGGAGCTACTCCTCTTACACTGGTTGTGAAATCTGGATGAGGACACAAAAGAGAGGATCCTTGTCCCCCTGGACCACATTATGAGACTTAGAGTACCAAAGTTCCCAACTCCATCCGGAAGGTTCTGTTGTATTCTGATCTACTATAGCATCTCCCGTGGTGGGGTGGCTGCCATCACTTTGGGCCCAGCCACTCAGACTTGGGAAAACAGAGTCCAGAGGAAAGAAGAATGGTTCCTAGGACAAGATCAATCCCTGTGGTTACGTGTAAGGCTTCCCAAACAGTGCTTTGAGATACCTTGGGAAGGAATGTTAGAAGAAGAAACCGTATGAAACAGAAATAATGCTGAGGTCAGGGCTATACCCACAAGGGGGACCTTCTGAGAAGAGTTTTATTCCTTGCATGCTTACATGCTCTTACACACTCTAAAAAGTCATATTTATCAGACAAGTTTTCAACTCCTACCTTTCCTTTGATTACCCCCAACACTTCAGCAAAGAAAGTCAGGTACACTCAGACAGCTCTGTGTGAGGAGCTAGTGATAGAGTGGAGAATAAGGAAATATGGCAACAAAAGGAAAGGGTCCTTTGTCCATATGAATCTCTCTGCTTATCCCTACGGAGGGAAGCAGCAATCTATCAATGAGATGTGTGTAAGAGTTCCAGGAGTAACCAGCAGCCACAGGGTGAGTAGGGGTCCATAGCAGAGCTGAAAGCAATGAGAAAGGCATGAAATGTTAACGATCATTTTCTAAGTTGTTGCAAGCAACAGCTTCCAATTTCCTGCCTTATGTCTGAGCAAGTTGACCCTGGAAAAGGAGTACAGATGAATACTTATGTTGCATAAGTTTCCTGTTGTTGTCAGGTGCTGTGGAGTCCATTTTTGATTCATAGTGACCCCATGTGACAGGGTAGAACTGCCCCATTGGGTTTTTTAGGCTATAATCTTTACAGAAGCAGATTGCCAGGTCTTTCTCCTGAGGAATCACTGGGTGGGTTCAAACCACCAACTGAGTGCTTAACCGCTGAGCCACCAGGGCTCCTATAAGCTTTTCAAATGGCCTAATAAAGACTTTTACCCCCAGGGTTTAAATGTTTTAATAATAATCTTGCTTTTCTACTATTCCCAGTCCCCATTCCCACAACACACACACACACGCACAGCCCACAGCCTCTCTTGCCACCTGGCAACAACAATTAAACAAGGCTATCCAAAACTATTATCTACTCCTGCCTTTCTCACCACCCATTATAAACATCACTCAGAGCCCAATGAAAAAAAATAATAGCTTGATTCCACACAATGCATGACCATGGAAATGACTGACTGAGATATAGCACTCTGCGTGTGTTGCCAATGGTGATACTGTCACAGTGAATTCATCATCCTGACATGTTCATAATATTCCCACACTGCTGCCTTATTATGTCCCATGCGACAGGGCTGTTGCCTAAGCTGTGCAGCCCAGGGTGACACATTGCAGCAAGCAGAATGGCAGCATCACTTACATCTCACCTAAGTGCTCTGCTTACCCCACCATGTGCTGGTATGCATGGAGCACAGCTGGCATGAGGAAAATGAAGTGCGTGAGGACAAGGGCAAAGAGCGTGCTGATTGAAATGGGGCTAAATGACTTTTCTCCTCTGGGCTTTTCTGAGGAGGTGCTTCTGGGCAATGCCATCAGCATCAGCTGCACAAACACTGATGAACAGACTGGTAGCAAAGGAGTCTATTTAAAGCAAAGGCAATTTTCCTGATGATGCAATTACTTGTAGACAAGAATTACTCTCACTCTCTCAACACCTATGAGTTAATACTCCAGGGTGAGCCAGGGAAATCAAGTGTCGGAAGAAACCCACACATCCTCATCCCTGTGCCCCTACCCATCAGAAAAATACATAAATAAACGGCAGTTTTTAAACAATGACTATGAGTCACTAGTGTCTACTTTGGCAAGAGCAAAACTCTTTGTTTAAGTTCCCCAGAAGCAGAACCTAAGGCAACAGTTGGAGCACAAGATGTTTATTTGGGAGGCTCAGGAAGCACTACCCCGGTAAGTGACTGGCAAGTGTGAGAGGGAAGGGAACGCAGCCAAAAAAAGGGTGTGGTACTGAGCCAGCTGATGGGAGATGAATCCTGTGGAGGAAATCTGGGAAACTGTAAAGCACACACTTCCAGTTCATTTCACCAGAGGAGCAATAAGGATGGGCTAGTTATCCCCAAATTCTCATAAGTCATTAGTTGAGGTTTGCTCCCCAGAGGAACAAATTGAAAATGAGCAAGCAAGCAGCAATGCAAGTATCTGCTCCTGAAATTCTTGGGCATTTCCAGTACAGCAATTCCAGTCTGCTTTGGACAGGCCACAATTCCAGCCTGCTAGATACAGTATTATCTTCACAACTGGATCAATAAATAACATCATGATAAATGAGAAAGAAATTGAAGTTATCAAGTATTTCATTCTACTTGAATCAACAGTCAACATCCATGGAAGCAGCAGTCACGAAATCAAGATTGAGCAAATCTGCTGCAAAAGACCTCTTTAAAGTTTTATAAAGCAAAGATGTCACTTTGATAGCGAAGGTGCTCCTCACCCAAGCCATGGTCTTTTCAATCACCTCATATGCACATGAAACTTGATGATGAAAAAGGAAGGCAGAAGATGAATTGATGATTTGAACTCTGGCGCTGGTGAAGAATATTGAATATACCGTGGACTGCCAAAAGAATGAACAAATGAGTCTTTGAAGAAATACAGGCAGAATGCTCCTTAGAAATGAGAATGGCAAGACTTTGATTTACTTACTCTGGACACTTCATCAGGAAAGACCAATTGCTAGAAAAGAACACCATGTTTAATAAAGTGGAAGATTGCCAGAGTCAACAGAGGCCCTCAGTGAGATGGATTGACAGAGTTACCAAAACAATGGACTCAAACATAGCAACCATTATGAAGATGGCACAGGGCTGGGCAATGTTATGTTTCCTGTTATACATAGGTTGAAGCTTAAGGTGACTCGACAGCACCTAACAACAACAACAGGTGCAGTACAAGAGTCCCTGGGTGGTACAAATGGTTAATGTGCTCAGCTGCTAACCAAAAGGTTGGAGGTTCATGTCAACCCAGAGACATCTAAGAAGAAAGGCCTGGTGAGCTACTTCTGAAAATTCATCGACTAAAAACCCTATGGAGCACTGTTCTACTCTA
The DNA here is from genome assembly GCF_030014295.1 of Loxodonta africana. NCBI lineage: Eukaryota > Metazoa > Chordata > Mammalia > Proboscidea > Elephantidae > Loxodonta > Loxodonta africana. Next base: position 71,587,305 of record NC_087346.1, on the reverse strand, counting down.
ACACACACGAGGCCGCCATGAGTCTGAGCCAACTAGATGGCAGTTGGATTTTTCAGGTACGGTATAGCTCTGTCCCATAACAGGCCCCCTAGAAGCTGCAGATTAAATCAGTGAAGTGAATAGCCATTAACTTCAAACCCTAAAACCAAGTCACAGAAGATAAACAAATCTCTACCAACACAGAAAAACTGAAGTACTATGCTAAGACTTAATGTCCAAAAGAGGGCATCACTGTTTTTGATAGCACTGTAGTTACTAGGTATAATCCTATGCACTTTGGACACTGGAGGAAACACTCACAGGGAATTGCTTCCGTTGGTGCTTATTTTGCACAGAAACAAGTATAGTCATTTTTCCCCACGTCCCTCAGGCAGCTTCATTCTCAGCTAGCCAAGCAGAGTTGTCTATAAGAAAAATTGTGAAGGAGATGGTTTGCCTTGGTATTGTCAGGCTTCTCACTTTGCTTTTTCCTCCCCCCTGAGTCCCATCCTCACTCATTAGGCATTCAGACCCACCCCTGTCAAACCAAACTCTGAGGAAAGGTTCTGATAAATTTTAGTTTTCATTCATTCCACAAATATTTGATAAGCAACTTATTTTAGGTTTAACACTGTTTTTGACGATGGGGATATAGAAATATAACTCACAGTCCCTGTCTATACAGCCTGATTAAGTGCCAGGATTAATATACATAGAGTAGTACAAGACCATTGCCGGGTGACTGCAGAGAAGTATCTTGAATTAGAGACTGAAACTCTTTGCCCTTGCTAAATGCATTTCAACCATCGGTGAGTAGGCAGAAAGGATTGAGGAATGGCAGGAAGAAGCCCCTTGCCCCAAATCCCCAAGTCCTTTGTTGGAGCTATGGAAAATTCAGGTATTTGGACAGGTTCCTATTCCACCTACATATAGAGATGGCCTGTCGCCATGACCTGCGGAACAAATGAAAACAAGCTAGCAAGCCGCAGTGCAAGCATCTGCTCGTAAAATTCCTGTTATGCCTGAAGAATTTTTTTTTTTTAATTTGCTTGCACATTCCAGAAAAAAAATAGAGAGATGTCCTGTTTATAAATGAGTTTAACGTTTGGATAATAATGCTCTCTTGGCTTGTTATTCACTGTGGAGATTTCCTCTGTATTTCTGCCTACAGCTGTTGGGGTCCTTCATCCCTGCATTGCACTTAAGGAATCAGGGCCAGAGCCCTAAGAAAAGTCTCTGTGTCTTGTATTTCTTCATCTGTGAAAGAAAGATGATAATGCTTACAGAGAGGTTGGGAAAATTAAATGAGATAATTTAAAGCACCTAGACCAATGTCTACCACTGGGAAGGCAATCAATAAGGTCGGGGGTTTAGGAAGGCAGGTTTGGAGAGTTTATTTCCACCAACAAGCTCAAAGCTTGTCTGAGCAATTGCAATCAAATCTTACACTGAGTTTCATAAGAACTGATATCAAATGCTTACTGATTTCCAAGGAAGGAAATAAGTAGGCCCTTGAAAATACGGATATGCTACATGGAGGATGCTAACTTAACGGCAAGCTGTGGTCAAATAGGCTGGTGGCCGGTCAGTAAGCAGGACATCATCAGAGCCTGAGGCTGCTATAGTGGGTTACACTCGAACACCACTAAGCAGGGATCCTAGACCTTTGGTTTACATACATACATACATGCACACGCACACACACACACACACACACACAAATGATACCCATGCAACAAACTTTTCTTAATTAAATAGAGTTTTTGCTTTATAAACAAACACAAGCATACATCTTTTATCTGGTATAAATTGCAATATCAGAATTATCCTCTAAACCAAGGTTCAGGAAAACTTTTCTGTAAAGATCCAAATAAGAAACATTTTCGGCTTCGTCAAGAGGCAACATCCTCAATTCTCAAGCAACTGTTCTAGTAGGAAGGTTAACAGTGTTTTTAAATTTTACATTTAAAAATGTAAAAACCATTCTTAGCTCAAAGGCTGGACTTGGCCCAAGGGCCCTTAGTTTGCCAAACCTTGTTTTGAAAAAATGAAAGCTAAGGATTTCAATTGTTGTATTGCTTCTTAAATTTCAGTATGAATGAGACTTGCAATTCCTATGTAATAGACATTCTCACCAAACAGGCCAGGAGCTGTATAGTATAAGCCCTCACCTATAGATACAGTTTGTGAATCCTAATATGTCCTTAAGTGTCAAAACACACCCTATTTCCACTCAAAACGACCCATCTACTACCTGAATTCTTTCATTCAAACTCCCCTTTTTTTGCACTAAATAGATTAATTTTTTTAAGTAACCACTTAGAAGGGCAGTATATTAAGTCATTAAAACTGTAACAATGACTCATTTCCTTATATATTTTCTTTCTTCGCATGGGAATCTCAAACAATGTGTGAAAAATAAAAGAACACCAAATGAAGAGAGAGTAAAGAAAGATGATCCTCTGCATAAACTTGGCATGTTTCCTAGTTCCAGATCAACTTAAAAAAAAAAGTTAGTGATAGACCAGTGTTACCCAGTTATTCTGAAAGTAGATGACACATTCTGCATTTTTCACTTACTTTCCCTACTAGAAACAGAACAAGATCGTGGTTAAACACACAGATTCGGAAGACTGAGTGTAGCTCTCACCAGCAGTGTGGCTTTGGGCAAACCACTTAAGCTCAGTAAGCTTCCTCTTAAATATCTGGAAACATGGGAATAATAATAAGGTCTACCTCAGAGTGTTGTTGTGAGGATAAAATGAGACAAATATGTGAAAATACTTAGAACAGTATTGACACATAGGAGATTCTCAATAAGTGGTAGCAAAGTGTGTTTTAACAGTTGTTCTAAATTTTTAGCACAAAAGAATGACCATAGAATTTGCTAAAAATTCACACTATCATTTTTAAAGATGTCAACTTGGAAGATCTGAGGTGGGGCCCAGGATTCTGTATTTTAACAAACATGTCAAATGATTCTGTTGCCAGTGATACAAGACCACATTTTAAAATAAAAACAACATCCTGCAAAACTAATTAAGAGTGTTAGAAAGTTAGAATAGTGGTTACATTAGAAGACATAGCAGAGGGCAGTGACTGGAAGGAGGAGCAAGGGAACAGCAGGGGTGCAGGTAATGGTCTATGTCTTGGCCCAAGTGTTGTTACACAGGTATGTTCACCTTCTAATAATTTATCAGGATACACATTTATGATCGATACACTTTTCTGTATGTAAGTTTTTTGTTCAATTAAAAAGTAGTGATTAAAAAACAAAATAAAATATAGTATCTTATGTCAGTGGTTCTCATCTGTGACTAAACATTAGACTCATTTAGAAAATAATTAACAACAACTCTCAGAAATTCTGATTTCATTGATCTGGGGTGGGGCCAGCCATCAGTATATTAGAAGCTTCTTGGGTGATTCTTTCCTTTCCAGTCAGGACTGAGAGGCCAATGCCCTAGGCCAGTGTTCTCAAGCCTTAGCATGTATCAGAATCACCTGGATGGCTTGTGAAACCACCAATGATTAGGCCCTACTTCCAGAGTTTCTGATTCAATGGGCGTGGATTGGGGCCTGGGAATCTGCATGTCTAGCAACTGCACAATTAAAGCTGTTGCTGCTGCTCCACAGACCACAGGCCACAGAAGCACTGCCCTACGCTGACTTCCTGTTAAGGTTAAACCTGTGGGATCTAAGCCCTCTCTTTCTCATTCCTCCATATTTTTTCTGTCAATGAAGAGTTAATGTTCCCCAAATATTTTAAATGTATTATTCAGGGATAACTGGACTATGTCTATAGTTATGGAATGAAGGTGGTTTTGACTTGCTAACTTTTAGTCAAACTAGCAAACATACTCTTTCGTTTAAATATCCATCCAGTCTTTAAATAAACATTATCTGAGCCCCTACAAAGTCCCAGACACTGAACTCTGTGCAGATCCTGCTTTCATAGAGTCCTCAATCTAGAGCATAGCCCCTGAGTCTCATACATGAACTATGTCAGGTGCTGATTGTTGCTTGAAAGACGCCTTCCAGATTAATTCTTAGAATGGTTATGTCTTTCTGTAAGTGAACACAGCATGGGGCACTAGAAGAATCTGGAGGCCCTTGGGAATGGACTACACTACTCTCAAAAGAAGGACGCACACACTTCGGTCCAGATGTCTTGTACATTATTAGGTGCTCCCAGCACATTTCCTCCAGAGGCTCCAGTTAGAACTTTATATTTTATCACAGAGATTTCACTGCAACAAACCTAATAACAATCTCAAAGTTCACTTTACATTGGCAGCCCAGATAATACAATGCAGAACAATCCTCAAGGGCATCACAAGCATAGTCCTTGAATCATCACTCAAAACTGATTTCCTCCTAAGGACCTTGCTCTGCACATTTGCATTCCCCCACACCCTTTTTTGTTTACATTACTTGAATTCTATTGGGAAGAAATGTCTTGATATTGGATTGCAGACCTCACGTAAAACATCCAGGCTATTGCATTTGTCAGCTCTCAAGGCAGGTAGAATAATTGAAGTCCATTTGTAAAGCCTTCCATAGCTCACTAGCAGGAATATAAACTGACAACTTCAACAAAAAAAAAAAGGAAGGAAAATTTTTGTGAAATTATATTTGCCGTGAATTTTTCTACATTTCTAAAGACTGTTCTATAAAAACAGAAAGCTATAGTTTAATGTCAGTTAATACTACAGCAATAAAATACATCACCTATTGTCCTTGATGGCTACAATCTAACTCTTAATTTTAGAGAAATATCTGGTCTACCTTATATCTTGCATTCCATTAACTCTTTCAATAGAATTAATGCTACATGAAATCCTACACAATCTATATCCAATTTTGTGAAATAATTGGATCTCAGGCAGAATTAAATCCAGCAATGTGTGAAAGAGTAAAACACTATAATCAAATGGGGTATGTCCCAGAAATGAAAGGTTGGTTTAACATTTTAAAAAGTTAACAGAAAAAAGAGAAATACAATATGATCATCTCAACAAATGCAGAAAAGGCATTCGACAAAAATTAACATCAATTCATGTCAAAAGCTCTCTGCAAACTAGGAATATAGAAGAAATTTCTTCAACCATTATAAAAAAAAATCTCAGTTAACATCACGGTTAACTGTGCAAGACTGAATATTTTTTCCCTAAGGTTAGACACAAGGACATCTTCTCTCACATTTATTCAACTTTATGCTAGAAGTCCTGGCTAGTGCAATAAGATAAGAAAATAAAAGACATGTAGGTTGTAAAGGAAGAAGTAAAACCATCCTCACTGATAGACATGACATACTCAAATACAGAGAAAATCCTAAGGAATCTAGATAAAATTTACTAGAACAATAAGTGAACTCATGAAGGTAGTAGAATACAAGGGGAATAACCTTGTACTATTAAAAAAAAAAAAAAAATTAGTTGTATTTCCTTATTCTAGAAATAAAAAATTCAAAATTAAAGTTAAAAAGCAATATCTTGTGCAATCGCACCAAAAACATTAAATACTTAGTAACAAAATTTTATTTTCATATGTGCAAGGTCTTACATAGAAACAATAAAATATTGCTGAGAGAAATTAAAGACCTAAATAAATGGAGACACATAACCTACACTCGTGATCAGAAGACTCAGTATTGATTAGATGTCAATTCTCACCAAACCTAATAAAAGATCATCATAATACCAATCAGAAACCCAGTGGCTTTACTGTAGAAATTAACAAGTTGATTCTAAAATTTACATGGAACCGTAAAGAACCTGTTGTTTTTCTTGTCGTAGGTGCCTTGAAGCCAGTTTCAACTCACAGTGACCCCATGCGATTGAGTAGAACTGCTTCCTAGTATTTCTTAGGCTGTAACCTTTACAGGTGCAGATTACCAGGTCTTTCTCCTGCGGACCCACTGGGTGGGTTCAAACCGCCAAACTTTCTTAGCAGCCAAGTGCTTAGTGGTTGCACTACCAGGGTTCCTTGTAAAGAAACAAGAAGGACCAAAACAATTAAAAAAAAAAAAAAAAGAACTCACACTACTTGATTTCAAGACTTAATATAATACTACAGTAATCAAAATAGAGTGACATTGGCAAAAAAATAGACACATAGATCAACAGAACACAGTAGAGAGTCCAGATAACATCCATCCATATATGGTCAATATATGCTCAATAAAAGAAAGATGATTCTTTTTTTTAATGGTGCTAAAACCATGGGGTATCCATATGGAAAAAGTGAACCTTGACCCTTATATCACTATTCACAAAAATTACCTCAAGTGGGTCATAAACCTTAAAAAAAACATAAAAACCAAACCAGGTATCTTCTAGAAGAAACTATTCAAAATACATTATCTGGCACGGTGCTTGTATCCAAAATATACACAGAACTCTTATGACTCAATTTTTAAAAATACAAATAGATGAGTTAAATTGGACAAGATAGTTGAACAGAAATTTCACAAGAGGAGATACTTGAATTGCTGTTATGAATTGTTTCCAAAACATATGTTGTAAATCCTAACCCATATACCAGTGGATATAATCCCCTTTAGGAATACTTTCCTTGTTTCATTAATGAGATCATATCAGCGTAGGGTGTGTCTTAAACCAATCACTTTTGACATATAAAAAGAGCAGATGAGGAACTGAGAAGCAAGCACAAACGGAGGAGAAGATGCACACCGCTGAAGATTGCCAAGGAACCAAGGAACAGAAGCTGAAAAGAGACAAGGGCCCTCCCCCAGAACCTGCAGAGAGAGAGAGCCTTTCCCTAGAGCCAGTGCCCTGAATTCCAACTTCTAGCCTCCTAAACTGTGAGAAAATAAGTTTCTGTTCCTTAAACTTGTGGTATTTCTGTTATAGCAGTACTAAGAAACTGAGACAAATGCCAAAAAGTGTATGCAAAAATGCTCCATGTCATAAAGGAAATGCAGTTAAAACCATAAGGAGATATAACTACTTGCCCCACTCAAAGGGCTAAAATTAACAAGATTGACAATATCAAGGTTGGTGAGGACATGGAGCAGTTGTAACTCTCAGACATTGCTGGTGGAAATGTAAAACAGCATAGCTGCTTTAGGTAGTCCCTGGGTGGGGCAAATGGTTAAGGCTTGACTACTAGCAGAAAGACTGGCGATTAGAACCCACTCAGAGGTGCATTGCAGGGCCAGATTACCCAGTAAGCAAGGTATGAAGAGGTCCAGTTGTGCCTTTCCACCAATGTGCAGTGCACAATTTCACCTGCCCCCCACCACATCAAAGATGTGGTGAAACCCATGTAAAATCGCTCGCCACAAATTAGCAAGTAAATGCAATTAAGCCTGTGCATACCTTGCTCAATGCAAGCCAGTGCATATCATGCTTACTGGTTAATCCGTCCCTGCAAATTGAAAACCCTATGGAAGGGTTCTACTCTGCACACATAGGGTCACCATGAGTTGAAATCCACTTCACAGCAACTAACAACAACAATAACTGCTTTGAGAAACTGTTTGACAGCTAGTTAGAAAGTTTAACATACACTTCCCAAATGACTTGGGAATCCCTCTCCCAGGTATTTCCTCAAGAGAAATGAAAACATATGAACAAACATATTAAAAGAAAAAATGTGTACATGGATGTTTATAGTAGCTTTATTCATAATAACCAAAAACTAAAAAGAATTCAAATGCAATAAAAAATAATAATAAACTATTTTTGCATGAAACAATGTACATTAATTTCTAAAACATTACGCTGAATGGGGAAAAAAAATAACTAATACAAAAGAATGCCTACTACAGACAAGCACACGCAGTGGTCCCGCGGGTCTGTTCTTCGCTTCAACAGTATTTAGACAGAACAGACCCGTGGACTCTCCACATCGAGCCACTTACCACCCTTCAACCTCTTCTCCAATCACAACCTCTAGGACCATCTTCTCAGCCATCTCCTGTTTCTGGGGCCAGCTAATGCTGTTTTTCATAGTTAGCTCCTTATTGTCCACCAATCATGAGCTCCCAGTTTTGTCAGAATTATTCTACTGAACTGGAAGTTACCGTCTACCACGTAGTCAGTCTGCATCTGCAGGCCTCCTACACCTACCTCTCTCTGAAGCCATCCCAAGATAAGTGGGGTAGAACCCTGGACACCATGGAAGCCACCACAGCCCTGGAGAAGAACCTGAACCAGACACTTTTGTATCTGCAAGCTGTGGGTTTTATCCACATAGACGCCCATCTTTGTGACTTTCTGGGGAGCCATTTCCTAGATGAGGAAGTGAAACTCCTCAAGAAGATGGGCAACCACCTGACCAACCTCCACAGGCTGGCCAGCCCCCAGGCCCAGATGGGAGAATATCTCTTTGAGAGGCTCACCCTCAAGTACAACTAGGAGCCTCTGGAGCCCAGTGACCTTTGAGGGCTCGTCTGCCTTCCCTGCCATCAGTCTTCTGCCTGAGCCTCTCCCTCCAGCCACAAGGCAACTTTTTAACCACCCTGGAGCTGTCACCCAAGCCGAGCAACAAGTGGAGGCAATAAAGTTCTTTTTGTAGCAAAAAAAAAAAGTAAAAAGAGGGCCTGCTACATGATTCCATTCATATGAAGCTCTAGGAAACAAATCTAATCTATGGTGATAAAAAGCTTATCAGTGGTTACTTAGGCCTGGGGTTGGGAGACGGATATTCATAGGGAAGAAGCAGGTCAATTTTAGTATAGTCAAACATATAAATAAAATCAATAGTTTTTTGTTTTTCTGTTTTGTTTCGTTTTTTCACATATAGAAACCATTTGAGGAGGGGGTGGAAGCGTTCTATATTTCGATTGTGTATACATTGTCAAAACTCATGGAAGCATTTTATTGTTACATAAAGTATACCTTGCTAAAGTTAGCTTTTTTAATGAGAGAAGTCAATATTTTTACACATCTGAATATGTATATGTTTTGACATTATTGGTGTAATAAAAAAAAAGAGACAATGTATATAAGGTATTGAATAATAAGAGCTCCCATTTATTGAATGTTTACTGTGTGCTAGGGCCTGTGCTCAGCATTTTAAAAGAATTGTCTCATTTAATTTTCCCATAAAAGCAATAGCTTGCATTTTATTGCTATCCCCACTTTACAGATGAGGAAAATGAGATTTAGGAACATTGACAGAGCCACATATCTCCAAAGCAGCCAATGCTCTCAGCCCAGCACCATGCTTTCCCATGAAGGACGAAGACATTGTGCCCTTTGCGGAGCCACAAGAGTCCTTACAGTGAAATGCTCTTAACGAGATTCAACAAACAGGGAAGTAAGTGGGCTTGTCACCTGGGCAGAACAGAAACATGATAATAAACCACCAAGAAGCTTTTCAGAGACCACTAATGTCACCAGACCATCAAGTCTGAACTGATGGAGCAGCAAACATAATCACTGCAGCAGGAAAATTCCAGTTTAAAATATTGATTAATCTCAAAAGTCCTTGTTATTATTCTCATCGGTGGAGGGAAATTAACTTAAAAAGAAGTGTAGACATTTGCAAAGAATAGAAAAATATACACTATTTTTTTTCTCACACATTTTCTTATTTACCAGAATGCTAACTTTTCAAGATCACATGGCTTTACTGGTGAATTCTTTCCAATTTTCAGGAAGAGATAGTGTCATACTAAGTGGCTCCAGTTCCAGAGCATAAAGAAAAAATGGAAAACAACCCAATTAAGTACAGAAAAAGCAAATATAGCTCTAATACCAAAACCTTACAATTTTTTTTAAAAAGAGGGAAAGGAAAAGATAGGAGAGGGGAGGATAAGAGAGGAAAGGGGAGGAGAAGTGGAGTGTGGAAAGGAGAACAGAGAAAAAAAGAGGAAAGGAGACGTTAGAAACCACTTATGAATGTAAGGGTGAAATTGTAAATGAAATGTTAATAAACGGAATTCAACAAAATATCATCTAAGGTGACCAAATGCAATTAAACAAGGAAAGTAAGAATGGCTCAGGAGTAAAAAACGTATTAACATAATACAAGCAGTCCCCGGGTTACAAACTTCCGGCTTACAGACAGCCTGTACTTAGGAAAAAATGGGCTGTCATAAAGCCTATTGCATTAAAAATTTGAGTTAAATACAATGGTGCATAATAACAAACGCATGTACTACTTTGTGATGCTCATGAAAACTTTTCACAGCTTAAGTGTTTTATATGCATACCCGTTGCCCTTGAGTCCATTTAGACTCATAGCAACCCTATAGAACACAGTAGAGCTGCCCCATAGGGCTTTCAAGGAGCTACTGGTGGATTCGAACTGCGGACATGTTTTGGCTGGCAGTTGTAGCTCTTAACCACTGCACCACCAGGACTCCTTTATATGCATACCAAAGGGAAAAAAAAAAAAAAACAGTCGCAGTCGAGTGGATTCCGACTCAGTGACCCTATAGGACAGAGTAGAACTGCCCCATAGAGTTTCCAAGGAGCCTCTGGCAGATTTGAGCTGTCAACCTTCAGGTTAGCAGCTGTAACACTTAACCACTACGCCTCCAGGGTTTCCTTTATATGCATAGAAAGGTAAAATATATACTATATACTAAGACAAACATTTGACTACCCATTGCCATGGAGTCTATTCTGACTCATAGGGACCCTATAGGACAGAGTAGAACTGCCCCATAGGGTTTCTAAGGAGTGACCTTTTGGTTAGCAGTGAAGTTCTTAGCTACTGTGCCACCAGGTCTCCAACATTTGGCTAACTGACGCTAGATAAGAACCATAAACCAAACCAAACCCACTGCCCGTTGAAACGATTCCAACTCATAGTGACCCTATAGGACAGAAAAGAGCTGCCCCATAGAGTTTCCAAGTAGTGCCTGGTGGGCTTGAACTGCTGACCACTAAGCCACCAGGGTTTTCAAATAAGAAGTATACGTACCTACAAATTCAACTTCAAGACAAACTTAGGAACGGGTCTCATTCATAACCTGGGGACTGCCTGTATGCTATGAGAAAAAACTGAACAAGAAAATCCACAAGATAATTCTATTTAATCATCTTCCCCAACTCCTCATCTATTCTTTTTATCCTGCTATATGAATACCTAGGAGTGGTTAAGTGGTTAAAAAGTGCAATGGTTAAGCCCTCGGATGCTAACTGAAAGGCTGGCAGTTGGAACCCACCAGCTGCTCTGCAGAAAAAAAATGTGGCAGTCTGCTTTCATAAAGTTCACAGCCTTGGAAACCATATGGGGCAGTTCTACTCTGTCCTATAAGGTTGCTATGAGTCAGAACTGACTTGACGGCACTGGGTATGTGTATGAATACTTTGAATAAGGAAGGAAATCAATTTGTACAAAAGCTCAAACATACATTCATAACATTATAACATCAATAAGTAAAACTCAGATGTCAAAACAGGCATTTGATAAAATTAAACTTCATGGCTTTGTCAATAGCTAAAAAATAAGATATAAAAAAACAAGGAAGACTTCGAAGTTAAACAGATCCAGGATTCAATAAAAATACCACCAATAAACTGGTATATAGATAGTACAGTGTCTGGCACATGATAAGTACCCAAAACATAGAACTTATATTTTTTTATATCGAAACAACTACCAACCTCATGCTTAACAAAGACATTCTAGAGTCATAATATTAGAATCAAGCACAACAGAAAGAGGCTTTGTATTACCTATATTTTTTATTATTTATATAAAACAAATAAAAGTTATGAATGTAATAAAGGAAATCAAAAAATTACCATTATTTGCAGATAAATGACTACCTTGAATATCCGAATAGGCAATTCTAAAATCTAGTAGAACTAAGAGACCAGAAAATGGTCAGGTACAAGAAAAATGATTTTTTAAATTAATATTATTCCTATATAGCAGACCAGCTAGATAGTATAATTTTAAAATATATTTTATTTACTACAGAAACAACAACAAATTAAAAAGAGGAAATATGCAGAGAAGTGGCTATCATGAAAAAAATTAGAATCTTTATTTATAGAATAGTATTTGAATAATAGCTATCAGGATTTCCAAAAATTTTATTTGTATTTAAAATTTGAACAGATCGAGGAAGGTGGCTTTCAAAATTCTGAAATTCATCTGAAAAAATAAACAAGTAAAAATATCAAATAAAAATATGTAAAAGAGATGTTATAAGTGAGTGAGTTACTGAGCCTGGTACAGGTAAGCTCTCAACAAACATGTGCTGGGTCATCTATGGAGCCCTGGCAGCACAGTGCTTAAGAGTTCAACTGCTAACCAAAAGGTTGGCAATTTCAATCCACCAGCCTTTCCCTGGAAACCCTATGGGGCAGTTCTTCTCTGTCCTATAGGGTCACTATGAGTCAGAATCGGCTTGACAGCACCGGGTTTGTTTTTTTGTTTTTTTTTCTGATTTGGGTCGCCTGTAAAATCAAGGTACTTAAAACCATGTAATACATCCAGGTAAATAAAAGGTACACATGCCTAGATTCAAAAAATAACTCAGACACCATGATATCTAAAAATTGAAAGTATGGTATTGGAGTCTTCATAAATTAGTAGAGAGGGGGCGAATGGAAATTAAAAATGAATAATGTTGGGAAAACCAGATAAAGTTTTGAAAAACAAACCCACAGAGATCTTCCTCTTATGCCATGACTAATCTCCAGATGGACCAAAAAGTTAGAATTAAAACTAAAAGCTCGTATCATAGAAAAACTAATTCCTAAGCTCAAAAGCAATAGAAAAACAAAAAGATCAATAGCCTTATTGTATTAAAAATTGGAAACTTCTCCAAATTAAAAAATCAAAATTAAAAGGCAAAAACTAAAATAAAAACTTAGCTTTTGTAATAAATGATTACTCTTTGCAACTTAAAGTGGTCATCTATACAATAAATCTCACAACCTTGATAGACTAATGAATAATCCACAAAAGAAAATACAACTAATAAATAAACATAGTGAAATGTTCCTCCTCATTAGAAATTAAAGAAATGAAAAATAAAACCACAGTAAAATGCTATTTTTCTCATGATGACAGACATTAGTCTGGCCAATATTTTATTGAAATATCTAGACACATTCAAACTTACTTTTGAAGTTAATGGAAAATATTTAATGTTTTTTTTTTTAGTGTTGTCACTTTCAATTTCTGTGTTTGAGACAGGTATTTAATAATCGTGAGAATCTGAGGAAACAGAAAATAAGTTTCCAGCTTTCTTTTCTCACTTTTGGTAGAGTGGTTGAATGTTTAGAAATTTGGAAATTGTTATTGTAAACCAAAATTATTAAATCTTAAGTATTTTCTCATACCAGTTTGAAAATGAATATTATAGTTTTACACCACAAAAACTTGTGTAAAAATAAATTTGTAACAAATTGTCAAAATTGACTCTACAGCAACGGGTTTGCTTTCAATGGATTTAATGTCTGTCAAGGAGCCCCGGTGGCAAAAGGTTAAACAGTCAGCTGCTAACTGAAAGGATGGAGGTTCGAAGCCCGCCCAGCAGCCCTGGGGAAGACAGATTTGGCAATCTGTTTCCATAAAGATTACAGCCAAGAAACCCCTCTGGCTCAGTTCTACTCTGTCACATGGGGTCGCTATGAATCGGAATCCACCCAACAGCACCCAACAACGTCTGTCAAACTAAGGGGCAATTTCTTTTGTTATCTTTCATAATATTCACTCTCTCATTAAATTAAATGAGTTAATATAGGAAGTACTTAAAACAGTGCCCAGCAAGCAAGACACAAACGTTAAACATTATTATTAACTACTTAATAAATTTGTGAACCGCTACTATGGGCGTGGAATTATGCTACCACTACCGAATAAAGCTCAGTTATATAGCTGAACAGCATCTTTGAAGGATGGGAAATCCTAGACTTTCCCGTTTTGCCTCTTCCTGGGCCCACATCACATCACCATGATCAATATCAAAATGGGGGCAAAATGTCAGCACCGCTGAAAAGAAAAGAGAAATAGTATTTTTTCTTTGTTTCTTCAGAAAGGAGTGGGTTCACACTGGAGCTACGGCCTGTCCACGCCAAAAAGCCAGTTGCCATGTATGTCAGAGTAGAACTCTGCTCCGTTGAGTCTTTAATGACGGATTTTTCAGAACAAAACCTCCAGGCTTTTCTTCTAAGGTGTCTCCGGGAGAGGCTGGAACCTCCAATCTGTCAGTTAGCAGCCAAGCGTGTTAACTGTTTGCACCACCCAGGGAATCCTCGCCCATTCATAGTTGGACCAAAAAAATAAATAAATAAAAGCCAGAGTGATGACAGAGAAAGGATGCCAAAGTCTCTGGAGATAATACGGGGTTCTGACACTGGCTGCAATATGAGAGGGCAATGATGACAGAGTCTATACTGAGTCTGTATGGACCCCCCTCCCTTTAAACTCCCCATTGACCTCTCCTAGGACTGTTTCCTCACGGACACAGGTGAATTGCTCAGTGACAGTTCACAGCAGGGACAGGGCATTCTCCAAGACTCACAGAAGAAAAGCATTATAAAGAAATCACCTGGGAACAGCTACTGGGATTGAACAAAGGCCAACTTTGCTAACGCAAACCCTGTCAAATGTCACAGAAGAATAAACACAAATCGTAATTAGAATCTATTTTCTGGGAGGAAGCAGATCCAAAGTCAAGTTGCAACATCTTAACCATCAATATTTGTAAATATTTATTACTCTTAAAAAAAAAAAGGAAAAAAAAAAAAACACGTCTTGTAAGGTAAATATAAAACTACTTAATTTATAAATGAGAAAAACAACTGCTATGATCAGCACCACACGAGGTGGATTTGTGTTTTGACAGGCAACAGGAATAGAATCTGAAGCTCTAACCAGTACTATTAAAAATACTTAACCAATTTGTGTCAGTTTTATGATTCCCTTGCTTCACTACCAAGTAAATTCTTTAACTAAAGATTATTACAATCCACACATCCCAAGCTGATTAAGGGAATGCTGTGGAAGAATTTTCAAACACCTTCCATGCTGGAGACCTGGTTTCGATTCCTGGCCAATGTACCTCATGTGCAGCACCACTGATCTGTTAGTGGAAGCTTGTGTGTTGCTATAATGCCGATCAGGATTCAGCAGAGCTTCCGGACTAAGACTAGGAAGAAAGGCCTGGCGAAATACTTCTAAAACCCTATGTATCACAACAGTACCGTCAGCAACCAATCATGGGAATGGCGTAGGATTAGGCAGTGTTTCGTTCCACTGTGCATGTGGTTGCCACGAGTCAGGGGCCAACTCAAGGGTAGTTAACAACAACAAAATACGTTTTCTTACATCATATTCAGTTGCAATTTCCCATATATTTCTCCAATACCTAAGGCAAGGCCATTAAGGTTTGGAGGATGGGAGGCAGATGTGACAATTTCACGAGCAGTATGGGAAATGAAGTAGGCCCAAAGTACTCCAGAAGTGTTTCTAAGCCCCGTTCTGCTACAACAATGAACGGTGCCTTTCCCAGAAAAGGGGAGGATCCTCTCGGTGGATTCCCAAGGCAAATTTCTGAAGCAACAGCCTTGCATTTTCTTTTACTAATATTATAAATAAACATTAACCATGATTAACCCTGCATGGAAAAAAAAAAAAGCTCTACCACGTACCACTCCACATTTTTCTGGGCCAAATTCAAAATTCAAGCTCTCTGTGTTTGCTTTTGAGGAAAGCTCTTTGTTCCTTTTGCTGAGATTCTTCTGACTCAGGCAAAACCCTCAAAGGATCTTCAAAGTTGAAAACGTCATTGAATATTATGTGCACCATAGTCAAACACTTGAGTAAAACGAACCTTGTCTTAAGCTGCCAAGCAAAGGACTACCTTGTATGATTTAGCCTGTGTGTGTTCCTTAGCTTCTTTCTGAGTAAAGGTGCAAATGTTTAAGAACTTCTTTAACTAAAGATTCTTACAAACACAAGTCTCAATGTTCCCACAAAAACTTTAACATTGAAACCCTGGTGAAGTAGTGGTTAAGTGCTACCGCTGCTAACCAAAGGGTCGGCAGTTCAAACCTACCAGGTGTTCCTCGGAAACTCTATGGGGCGGTTCTCCTCTGTCCTATGGGGTCGCTATGAGTCGGAATCAACTCAGCCACAAAGGGTTTGGTTTTTCAGGTTTTTATTAAGCAAAGGAGGTTCTTTAGGAGATACTCTTAAATCACCCACCCAGCTTTCCTGTCATCTAATAAGTGAAACTATTCTCTGATAATCACAGGAACAACAGTGAACATTAGGAATTTATGCCCAAATTACCTAACAATTTAGACCTTGGCACTGACTAGTTCTATCTATTATTGATAAAGAAGTTGCTCATTATTACAGCCCCTCCAGGTGACATTAGTCTTTGCGCACAAAAAGTCGTTAGGCGGTGTCAGAAAGAGTTGGAATGTCTGAAATGACACTGCACATCTGCTCTGTAATATTATGTAGCGGTCACCTTTGATACCAGGAGTGTAAAAAAGACCAGCGTGCACCAAGAAGTTATACAGAGTGAGCTCATTTATCAGTCAGCTTTTCCAGACCTCCAAAGAGCAAGACGACTTAAACTCACATAGCAGCCTTCATGCATTTTCTTCAGAGCAGCAGGATTTAAATTTCATGCCCTAGAGCAGGAAAGTTTCACTAATTTCAGTTACTACTATTTTAACCTCTTCTGAATCCATGCTTCAGAAAAGATAAAGGCTAAAATGACAGATGAGATAGAAAAAAAATATGGCCACAAACAAAATATCTTCAACTTTCTAGTTTGGCAAATAAAAATAATTACTATATTTTACATTAACATAATGTTTTACAGTTTACCAAGTACTCTCAAGTACATCATCCTATAGTTCATTCTCACAACAGCCTACTTAAAATGATACTGAAATCACCCAGGTTCCATGGAGTCTACCCCGACTCACAGTGACCCATGTGTTACAGAGTAGAACTGCTCCGTGGGGTTTTCACGGCTATGACCTTTCACAGATCACCAGGTCTTTCTTCCGAGGCATCTCTGAGTGGGTTTGAATCATCAACCTCTGCATTAGTAACCACACACTTAACCATTTGCATTGCCTAAGGATTTAAAACAATATTAGATCATACTACAACAACTATGTAATATTATGCAGCCAGGCAAAATAATGGTGTTGTAGAACTAATACATTCATACTACGTTGAGTAGAAAATATTGGTCTCATTTTTGTAAAAAGATATTAATAAACATATACATGTATATAATACATAGATGCACACACATATATATAGAAAAGAGTCTAGAAAGATGTCACCCACTGTGGTCTCTGTATTGACTACCAATTAGTTTTCCCTTTGTTTATTTGTATTTTCAGATATTTCTACAATGAACATGTACTGCATATATAAGCACAAAAGATAATCCTATAGTTGAAAGAAATGACCTCTTATTCTTTTTTAATAAGAATTTTTCAGTGAACTTCAATAACCACTGCTTAGTACTAAGAAGAAACGGGACCTAATTTGAACTTCTTTTAGAAGAGACATTTTTGGAAATACCAGAATTCACTGAGTTTTATTATCATCCCATAGTTATAAAGGCTGCTAGTTCAGAACAATCCGTCACAGAGTATACATTGAGTGCTGTCTTAGCCTAAATTCATTAGAAAGCAAAACTTGAGGTAAGGATTAAAGTGCTGATAATTTGGGAGTAGTACCTGGATATAAATATGGAGATTCATGCCTATTCCAAAGAAAAGTGATCCAACCAAATGTGGAAATTATCAAACTATATCATTAATATCACACACAAGTAAAATTTTGCTGGACATCCTTTAAAAAGCAGCTGCAGCAGTACATGGACAGGGAACTGCCAGAAATTCAAGCTGGATTCAGGAGATGTGGAATCAGGGATATCATTGCTGATGTCAGATGGATTCTGGCTGAAAGCAGACACTGCCAGAAAGATGTTTACCTGTGTTTTATTGACTATGTAAGGACATTTGACTATGTGGATCATAACAAATTATGGATAACATTGCAAAGAATGGGATTTCCAGAACACTTAATTGTGCTCATGAGGAACCTGTACATAGAACGAGAGGAAGTCATTCAGACAGAACAAGGGATACTGCACGGTTTAAAGTCAGGAAAAGTGTGTGTCAAGGTTGTATCCTTTCACCATACCTATTCAATCTGTACGCTGAGCAAATAATCCAAGAAGCTGGACTCTATGACGAATGGGACCGCAGGACTGGGCAGTGTTTCGTTCTGTTGTGCTTAGGGTCGCTATGAGTCAGAACTGACTCGACGGCACCTAACAACAACAGACTCCATTAGTCAGAACTCTATTGATTGCAAATGAGAGAAGCATAACAAAAAATTACACAGGGAAAAAAGGAAATGTATTGTAAATCCAGAGCTCCTGGCTTTAGGCAAGACTGGATCCAGGAACTCAAAGGATGTCATCAGGATTGGCCTTACTCTCCTCTGCTTGTCTCTCCTTAGTTTTGTTCTTCAGACAAACCCTTTCCCCAGGGAAGCCAAGTGGCCGCTGGAAGCCCAAACTCCCATCCCTCCAACTTAGCAACCCTAAGGGAGAGAAGTTATCTTCCCTCTTAGCCCACAGAGAAGTCTAAGGCAGAGCTGATTGTTCCAGCTTGAGACATGTGTTAAATTAGTTAAAATGACATGGTGGTTAAGAGCTCAGGCTGCTAACCAAAGGTCAGCAGTGCGAATCCACGAGCCACTCATTCGAAACCCTATGGGGCAGTTCTACTCTGTCCTATAGGGTCACTATGAGTTGGAATCA
The DNA here is from genome assembly GCF_030014295.1 of Loxodonta africana. NCBI lineage: Eukaryota > Metazoa > Chordata > Mammalia > Proboscidea > Elephantidae > Loxodonta > Loxodonta africana. The sequence continues at coordinate 71,568,575 of NC_087346.1, read as the reverse complement.
ACTTGACGGTGACGGGTTTGGTCTTTTGGTTTTTGCATTCAGAAGCAAATGACAGAAAACTTACCTAACTGTAGTTTTGATACATTAAAAAAAAACATTGCCATCGAGTCAATTCCAACTCCTGGCGGCCCCATGAGTTACAGAATAGAACTGCTTTATAGGGTTTTCTTGCCTGTAATCTTAATGGAATAAAATCTCCACAGCTTTTATCTGTGATGCTGCTGGGTAAGTTCGAACTATCAACCTTTATGTTAATGGACAAGCGAAAACCTTTTATGCCACCCAGGTGTGTGTGTGTGTGTGTTTTCCACTCACATCACTATAACTCCAAAAAGTAGACTCTTGCTAATCTTGCCTAACAGGCATTGTAATTCTATCTTCCTTGTGTTCCATAGATGACAATTAGAGCTTCAGCTAAGACATTTCTGGGGACAGAGCGACAGGGTGAGAAAGAAGAACCAGCAACATCTATGTCAGTAAAGCAAAGTTTTTTTCCTGAAACCCCCAGCAGACTTCTGCTTACTGCTTACTTTCTATTGGCAGGATTGTGTCATCTGGCCACCCAGCTACAAAGGTATATGAGTAATTCTAAACTCCATAGCAGTAGAGAGCAAAGGAAGCAAATGCTGAAAAGAGTGTTAAGTCAATCTAGATGATCTACCACAAATACCTTTTCCTGACCAATCAATCCCTATAACTATGGATATGGAGTGTCTAACCAGCCAGGCTCATATCTTAATTTCCATCCCTGTGTCAGAAGAGAGTAGTGCTCTGTGGCCAACCCCAAGGATCACATGGAATGAAGGAAAAAGACTGTTTTTACCAAAGAAAGGGGATGGAAAAGCACCCAGTATAGAAAGGATTAGAGTTACCACAGTCTATTATAAAGATCAATAACACACACATACACACAAAGACAAACACGTGTAGACACACAGACTCACAGCACACACAAGCGTACACAAATACGCGAACACACACATGTACACATGCACAAGCACACCAGACTAAAACGTGGAAAAAAATTTAAATGTTAAAAAAAAAAAACTCTAGACTATTAACCTTGTTTATGTATCTTGTGGTGTAGACGTGAATGCCGGTAATGGGTGAGGGTGCAGAGAACCTGAGGACTTTCGTTTCTTACTTTATTTTCTTACTTTATATAACTCCAAAAAATAATTGTAGGATTGAAGGTGATTTTTAACTTATTTTTTCAATATCTCTCAACTAACAAAGGAATTTAAAATTATTAATAATAATATGTTAATAAATCAGGTTTCATTAAGGAAGAAATGAGACTAATCTAGATTTTAAAGAAAAACATGATGATACTAGAAATTGTCATCTTAGGCAATATTTATTAGGAAGGGCCTCAAAGAGGAAAAACACTGGGTAAAGAAAGAATCATGAATAATGAAAATGAATCTCACCCATTTAATTTTCCCTACATCTGTCTAGATGAAATTATACCTACTAAATATTGACTTTGCTTCTAAGGACCTGAAGGCATGTGACATGCTTTATTTGACATAGGTCACTACATTTAACCTTTGGGTAAGGATGGAGCCAGCTCATCTCATTCAGTGACACAGAAGAAAGTGATGCATAAAGAGGTGAAGTGATGAATCTGGGCTCAGTTGTCACATAGTAATTACCTTATAAATCCCTCTGCCACCTATGGGGTGGGTTACTGAGTTCGTAGTGGCTGCTTTTCAGCCAGTTATAACCCTACCCAAAGAGAAGGAGTTCTTTACCTAGGCATTGTGAACCTGAATGAGAAAAAAATTACCTTTCTTTTCCCAAACTTTTAACTTAAATTTCCTTCCATGATAATGCAGGGCACAAACCTCAATAGTATTAGCAGCACCTGCGATTTTGTCATCAATAGAAATCCCAAATATTTTCATATCACATCACATTGTTGCTAATACCTTAAAATATCACATACACATATCACTACTTTAAAATTATAGCAGCTGTTATACCCACCCCTAGATCTTATTATCTGATGAGTTAACAAAAAGCACATGTATCATAAATTGATTTTAATACAGTGATGACTGTTGTTGTTGTTGTTGGGTGCCATCAAGTCAGTTCCGACTCATAGCCACCCCATGCACAACAGAATGAAACACTGCCCGGTCCTGCACCCTTCTCACAATTGTTGCTATGCTTGAGCCCATTGTTGAAGCCACTATGTCAGTCTGTCTCATTGAGGGTCTTCCTTTTTTTCTCTGACCCTCTACTTTACCAAGCGTGATGTCCTTCTCTAGGAACTGGTTCCTTCTGATAACATGTCCAAGGTAGGTAAGATGTAGTCTCACCATCCTTGCTTCTAAGGAGCTTTCTGGTTGTACTTCTTCCAAGACAGATTTGTTCATTCTTTTGGCAGTTCATGGATAACTGTATTTCAATAAAGTTAGTTTTCTTTGTAATCCTATATATTTTATTTAATGCATTTAAAAACATGCTTCTGTCTGCCAAAGCAGACCATGGCACCAAAAAGAAAAAAAGGGTAAGAACCTCTGCATAGAGTATCTCAAGCCCTGCAGCATCTATAGGAACCTCCAAAGACCTTTCTAAGACCTTTCCCAGGATGAGAAGAAATTCAAGACACTCTTGTCCCAGATCCGTTCTACTTTATGACCACAAGGTCAGGACCATTGCTTGGGGCACACATATTGCATATGCCCCGTGTGTAAGTATTGAGGCATATGTGCTACAACATAACCATATGAAGAATCAAGTCTCAGACCTCTATTTGGTCTTCTCCCAGAGGTCTCTCAAGAGAACAGTCTTCTTTCACTGTTATCAAGGAGCATCAAACATTGCATAGGTCACACACGAACCAATGGCCATCTCCACTACATAATCATGGACACCGCAGCACTACAATAGCTCACAGGCAACATTCTAAGACACAATCGATAAAACTAGAAACCGCGTAAAAAGGTCAAAACCTATTAATGCTTCCACTTTGACTGTCGCAACACTCCATAGCTAGAGAGAAAATTATGAGTATTTCTTCTTCTACAAAAATTAGCAGTCACTTTTAATGTTTTCCTATGGGCTTCGAGAATAGAGCTGGTTTTGCATTTCAGGACTTCCACTACCTACCATGAGTGGATTATCTTTCCTGAGCTTTGGATTTTTTTTTTTTTTTTTACCTGAACAGCCCTCAAAGCATTGTTCATTCATTCACTCACGCACTCATTTACTCAACAAATACTTTTTGAGCATATGACAAATGCCAGGCATTATTCTAGGAGCTAAGGACAAAGTGGTGAACAAGACAGACAAAATCTCAACCCTCCTGAAGCTTATATTTGAAGGTAGGCAAGGAAGGGAGACAGGCAGTAAATGTGATAAATATACAATTTACAACATACAAAATAAATACAATAAATGTACAATTACACATAGAGAGAAGTACTAGGAAGAAAAATATATCAAATAAAGGAGTTAGAGAGTGACTGGATAGCATAGTCTGGAAAGAGTTTTCTGAGATGGTAACATTTGCATAAATACCAAAATAAAGTGAAGAAGCAAGCCATGTAAAGAATTGAAGAAAGAAATGTCCATGCACGGGAAACAGCGAGAACAAAGTCTTGAGGAAGAAGAAGCTGGGCAAGGCGTGGAATGAGAAAGAAAAACAGAGTGGTGGAATTTGAGGATCAAGAGGCAGGCAAGGTATGATGCTGTGAGTTTTGAATGAGATCACTGTGTAAGTTTAAGTTTATGCTGAGCTCACGTGGGTATCGGTGTAAGCCAGGATTCTTTCTGATATGGATGAGTGAAAATCCAGCTGCAACTGGCTTAAGAAAAAGAGGCTACATTGAGTCACATAATTGTAAAGGCCAGGGCCAGCTCTGACTTGAGCCATGCTTGGACACTGGAACTCAAATAATGCCATCAGAGCTCAGTTTCTGACGCCCTACCTCCACTTCCTCTCTGTGGGCTCCGTTCTCACACAGCCTTTCCTACTGTGACAGCAAAATGACAGCAACCTTTCCAGGCTTTTCCTTTCTGATTAAAGTCCGGTGGGAAAGAACAAGCCACTTCCCCAGTGAATCCTACAAAGTTCTGGCCATCCGTCTCTCTGACTGGAGCCATTTAGGTTACTTGGCCTCACCTGGACCAATCACCGTGAACAGGTGAGTGCAATGGGTTGGGTGCAAAGGCCTGCACTATGTGTCCATGCTCTGATCCACAGGTACAGTCCCACATGGGCCACATGAACTGGGAAATGGGAAGGGGTAGGTGTCCAAACACAAAGGGGAGAGTGCTGCTGGAGGGAGAATAAGTGTCTGCTGGGAAGACAAGCGGAAATATTTACCAGTGAATTCAACAGATTAGTGTAGTTGTTACTGTTGATGTGTTTTTGTGAGTTTTCATTACAAAAATGGCCAGTTCTGGGTGGCTGCTATTGTGTGGCTCTTTCATTTATTCAATGGATATTTACTGAGCCCCTAGTAAGTGCCAAGCACTGTTCCAAAGTGCTTTAAATATATCATGGAAAAAAACAGACACCTGTCTGTGCCTTTGAGGAGTTTAAACAGGGGAAAGAGAAGAAGGGAAGAAAAAGAGACAATTTTTAAATAAATAAATTATAGAAAATCATAACAAATAAGTATCTTAATTACCTAGTGTTACCTTAACAAAAACACCACAAGTGGGTCACTTTAATTTTCTTACAGTTCAGGAGGCTAGAAGTCTGTATTCAGGGCATTGCTCTGGGGGGAGGTCCTTTCTTATCTATTTCAGCTTCTAGTAGCTGCCAGCAATCCTTGGAGATGCATCTGTCTCCATTACCTGTCTTCCTCTTCTCCTTGTATGTGTCTCTGTGTCCATTTTACTCTTTTTATAACTCAAAAGTGATTAGATTTAGAACCCACCCTACTCAAGTATGACCTAATTAATATAACAAGCCAACACTAAAATGTATATAAAAGTGTAAAGGACCAAGAAGAGCCCAGATAGCTTTGAAGAAGAAGAAGAATCTAACAGACCAATTATTAAATTTTGGTAATTAAAACATTGTAGGACTAGCATTGGCTTAGACAAATAGACAAATGGAACAAAATAGAAAGCCCAAAAATAAATCTGTGCCTATACAGAAGCTTAATATATGAAATACTAGGCTTCACAGATCAGTGGAGCAAGGATGGACAATTAAATATGTTGAGTTGTGAGGGTCACTTTTCAATGGTATACTTTGGTAGCTGTCAGACCAGATAGTCATTCCGAACCCTTTTGTTCCCTTCTGCCAGTCACTATGAAAACCTGCACTCTCAGCTTCAATTGAAGCGAGAGCAGCCATTTAACTCAATTGTAGACCATTAGACATATAAAAACATCTGCTGGATAGAGGGAAAGTGTTGAAAAACACTTGTTTTGCTGAGAAAAAAGGACAGAACTTGAAAATGAAACCCATATAGTCAACAAATAGATGAAAATATTCTCAACTTCTCTAATAATCAGGGAAATGAAAATTAAGAGTTCCATTTAACTTCCACCATGCCAAGAAGCGTGACCAAATCAATCATCTGCAAAGACGTGAGGTAAAAGTAAGTCTGGTGGCCTGTTAGTAGGAGTGTAAATTGGTGAAACCACTTAGAGAGGAATATGGAAATATCCTTAAAGGTGAAGTTGCACATAGAAACTAGCAGTGCCACCTTTACCGTTACAGCCTACAGGAACACTTGCACTGGCACTTTAGGCTTTCTATTTTGTTCCATTGGTCTATTTGTCTAAGCCAATGCTAGTCCTACAAAGTTTTAATTACCAAGGTTTAATAATTGGTCTGTTACAGCATATCCCTCTTCTTTTTTCTTTTTTCCTATTTTTTTGCACCAGTGTTTGAACTATAAAAACTGTCCACCATACAGAAATGGATAAAATTAAATGTATCCATACAGTAGAATACTATACGCCTTTTAAACTGTTGTTGCTGTTCTTAGGTGCTGTTCAGTCAGTTCAGACTCATAGTAATCCTATGTATGACAGAATGAAACACTGCTCAGTCCTGTGCCATCCTCCCAATATTTCTATATTTGAGCCCATTGTTGCAGCCACTGTGTCAATCCATCTCATTGAGGGCCTTCCTCTTTTTTGTTGACCCCATACTTTACCAGGCATGATGTCCTTCCCCAGAGACTGGTCCCTCCTGATAACATGTCCAAAATATGTGAGACAAAGTCTCTCCATTCTCGCTTCTAAGAAGCATTCTGGCTGTTCTTTTTCCAAGATAGATCTGTTCATTCTTCTGGCAGTCCGCGATATATAGTCAATATTCCTTGCCAACACCACAATTTGAAGGCATCAATACTTCTTTGGTCTTCCTTATTCATTGTCCAGCTTTCACACACATAAGAGGTGATAGAAAAATACAGTGGCTTGAGTCAGGTGCACCTTAGTCCTCAAGGTGACATCTTTGCTTTTTAACACTTTAAAGAGGTCCTTTGCAGCAGATTTGCCCAATGCAATGTATTAGTTGATTTCTTGACTGCTGCTTCCATGGGTGTTGATTGTGGATCCAAGTAAAATGAAATCATTGACAACTTGAATCTTTTCTCTGTTTATCATGATGTTGCTTATTGGTCCAGTTGTGAGGATTTTTGTTTTCTTTCTTTCTTTTTTTTTTTTTTTTTATGTTGAGATGTAATCCATACAGGTTGTAACTTACTAGCTGGATTTCCTTGGGCAAATTTCCCAACCTTCTGAATCTCAGTTTCTGGTATGTAACATGACACTTATATCAAGCTCACAGGGTTATTTTAAAGATGTAATGAGCTAATGCCCGGCATCTAGTAGTTCAAAAAGATGTTAGTTCCCTTAATATGCATTTTTCTTCACTTAAGAGTTCTTAATGGTGATCACTCAACTATTAAACTTATTTAAATCACTCATGAAATCATGTAATCTCAGAATCATAGACTATTACATCAGAGAATAAATTCCTCCCATATCTCATTATTTTAGAGATGAAGAAGCTGTTGTTGTTAGTTGCCTTTAAGTCAGCCCCCAACTCATGGTGATCCCTTGTGTTACACAGTAGACCTGCTCCATAGGGTTTTCTTGGCTATAATCTTTATGGAAGCAATTTGCCAGATCTTTCTTCCCAGGAGTTGCTGGGCGAGTTTGAACCACTAATCTTTAGGTTAGCTGCCGATCACAAATGGTTTGTGCCACTGAAGCCAGAGAAATCATATGTAAGGACACACCACCTATGTATGCGCCAAGCAAGAGTTATTGAGTAATTAGACACAAATGATCTAATGGGGGGGGCCGTATATACCTTAGTAGTATTCACTAAAAATGCTGATAAAACTCACTTTCTCTGATCCATGAAGCACCCTGAAGAGCTAGATAAAGGGCAAAAATCATTTTATTTTATTTTGCTTTGTTTTTCTTTGCTTTGCTTTATTTTATATTATTCTCTTTGATAGCCAGTTAATCTCAAGCAGATTGGTTTTTTAAGATCACATCCAGCCCTATCCTGAGACATCAGGTTTAAATGGCTGGGAAATCTCCTTCAATTTCAGTTTTGTGTATGATACTGGAAAAAGGAAAAAAGAATTATTAAGCATATTTGCAATGAACTTAGTTGAAAACCAGCACTATTTCCTATGGATGCTCTTCCATTACGAGCTATTTATACATAACAAAATACCTTGTATTTGATAGCATGGCTTCCAAAACACATTAGTATTTACAGAGCACTTTCTCATGTCATCCTCACAGCATCCCTGCCAAGGAGATGTTATTTTATACACAAGCAAACTAAGATAGGAAGTAGCTTTCCCAGCACTGAATAGATTGTTTCAAGGATTTTATTCTGCTGTCACTCACTAATTGTGATATGACAGGAAAAGAACCTAATGTGTCTAATCCTAAACACATTAAGTACAAATGTTTTGTACTTAATTTTATTGACATAAAAATTTTGAGAATGAAACCCCAAATATACACAGTTCATTTTAAAAATTAAATTTAATTAAAAATAAATACTAGGAGCTTGTTATGATTGAAGCAAGTACCCTGCTTTCAGAATTTTATGCCTTCAATTTCTAGTTTATAGATATTAAATCTGGTTTAATTTTCATTATGATCTTACCTGTGACCTTGACGCTGTTACTTCCCCCATTACTAATTACTAAAAAGTATCCTTTCTCTGTTTAAAATTAATCCATTTAGCCAGTGTTGTACTATGGGCACAGCAGTATATCTGTGTAATAATGACTATACTACATTAATAAGAAATAGTCACATCTTCAATGTTTTGTTATTTACACAGTTAAAAAAAGATTATTATTAATAAGTTATTACCAATGGAAGAAGATTCTGCCCCAGAGTTCCTGTATTAGTTAGAGTAACACTGGTTGCTAAAACAAATAAAAAAAACAAATAGATCCCAAAAATTCGGTGGCCTAACACAATAATGGCTTATTTTTCACCCTCATGACGATCCATGGAGGCACTTCATCAAAGAAGACATTCAGGCACCTAACAGATGCATGAGGAAATGCTCACAATCTTAGCCATTACAGAAAGGCAAATCAAAAACTATGAGATACCATCTCATCCCAACAAGGCTAGCACTAATCCAAAAAACACAAAATAATAAATGTTGGAGAGGTTGTGGAGAGACTGGAACACTTACATACTGCTGGTGATAATGTACAATGGTACAACCACTAGAAATAGAAATACCATACGATCCACCAATCCCACTCCTTGGAATATATCCTAGAGAAATAAGAGCCCTCACACAAATAGATACATGCACATCCATGTTCTTTGCAACACTGTTCACAATAGCAAAAAGTTGGAAACAATGCCCATCAACAGACAAATGGATAAACGAATTATGGTATATTCAGACAATGGAATATTACACAATGATAAGAACAATGATGAATCCAAGAAATATCTCACAACATGGATGAATCTGAAAGGCATTATGCTGAGTGAAATTAGTCAGTCGCAAAAGGAAAAATATTGTATGAGACACTATTATAAGAACTCAAGAAAAGGTTTAAACACAGAAAGAAACATTCCTTGATGGTTACAAGGGTGGGGAGGGAGGGTGAGGGGTATTTACTAACTAGGTAATAGACAAGAATCATCTTAGATGAAGGGAAGGACAACACACCATACAGAGGAAGTCAACAAACTGGACTAAACAAAAAGCTAAGAAGCTTCCTGAACACAACCAAACACTTCGAGGGACACAGTAGCAGTGGCAGTGGTCTGGGGACCATGGTTTTGGGGGCCATCTAGGTCAATTGGCATAACAAAGTTTATTAAGAAAACGTTCTGCATCCCACTTTGAGGAGTGGCATCTGGGGTCTTAAAAGCTTGCAAGTGACCATCTAAGATGCATCAATTGATCCCAACCCACCTGGAGCAAAGGAGAATGAAGAACACCAAAGACACAAGGAAAATATTAGTCCAAAAGACAAAAGGGCCACATAAACCAGAGACTCCATCAGCCTGAGACCAGAAGAACTAGACGGTGCCCCGCTACCACCAATGACTGCCTTGACAGAGAACACAACAGAGAGTCCGACAGAGCAGGAGAAAAGTGGGGTGCAGAACTCAAATTCATGTAAAAAGACCAGACTTAATGGTCTGACTGAGACTAGAGGAATCCTCGAAGACATGGCCCCTGGAGTCTCTGTTAACCCAGAACTAAAACCATTCCCAAAGCCAACTCTTCAGGCAAAGGTTAGACTGAAGTATAAAACACAAAATAATACTTGTGAAGAATGTGTTTCTTAGTTCAAGCAGATACAGGAGACTAAATGGGTGGCTCCTGTCCAGAGGCAGGATGAAAAGGCAGAAAGGGACAGGAGCTAGTTGGATGGACACGGGAAACCCAGGTGGAAAGGAGGAGTATGCTGTCACATACGGATTGCAACTAGTGTCACATATGTGTATAAGTTTTTGTATAAGAAATTAACTTGCGCTGTAAACTTTCACCTAAAGCACAATTTAAAAAAAAATCCATGGATAATGTTTCTAGTCAGCAATCAGTTTTTCTCTGGTGTGAGTCAGGGACCTACATTCCTTCCATCTTGTGGCTAACCATCCTCTAGAGCCTCATGGCCATTGCCATCCAATCAACAGGCAGATAAAAGGTAAGCACGGAGAAGTTCCACATTCTTCTTTTAGCCTAGGCTTGGAAGTGACCCAACTCACTTCTTCTCATATTCCATGGGTAAGAACATGTCTCATGGCCACTCTTAGGGGTAGGAAATGTAATACTTGATGAGTAGTGGCTTCCCAACGACAATTCTAAACTACAAGGAAGAGCACAAATTTCAGTGGACAACCAACAGTCACTACCACAGTCCCTAACAGATACTGCAGAAGTGGAAGGAAGCCAGGGACACCCAACATCAGAGGGTGCAAACACTGTCAAGATAAAAATCCACAAATGGTTCAGATAGTGGACCCCATTTGTTTTATCTCAGAACTCAGTGTAAGACAGAATGGAGCTTTACAGCAACACAGGGCTCATAGAGCGAAATGGGATTATGGTTCCAGCAAGATACGGCTCACAACCAGGTTAGGACAGTATGTGCTTCGTCTCGTTTGCATCAGCATCCAATCTCATGTATCGAGTGTCTCTTGAGTATTGTAGCATTGTCTCTCTGTTTAATTTCCTTTCTAAAATATTACCCTGAGATGTATCATGGCTACCAAATGCGGCAAAACCAGTGCTAGTGATAGCAGCAGCAAGAGGCAAAGGAGAAGTGTTGATTTGGAAGTAAAAGATAACCCATATAGCTTTGCCAAGTATGTAACACAGTGTTCACACAATGTCCAAATCACATAACACCCTATTTCACAGACAGTATTGTGGATGTTAAGCAACACATGACTGTATCCAAATGCCCTCCTTTCCTTGCCTTACTCTGAAGCAGAAAATTGAACTGACCTAGGCCTTAATTATTACCCTGTGTTGCTGACACCATAACTTAAATGCTTGTGTTTCTTGGCTGCCTGTGCTGCTCTCTTGGGCTCTGTTTTACAACTTGTCTACCACTAAGGAGCTTGCCTGACTTTGTTGTTTAAAGTTCTGCCAAAGCACTTTAAGATAAAAATGCTGTACAAGTTTTTACACAAAAGTTCCTGCTGACTTTATAACATCTCTCCATCCCTTCTTGGGACAATTGTGCTAAAAGTCACTGAAGCAGCTGTGGAGTCCCTCTGTGAACGCAAAGGAGCCTTCACCTGCCTGCCACACCTGAGAGTCCATCAATGACTATAAAGGAAATTGGGTTTTTAATTATTTTCATTCAAAAGCACCATCCACATTATGTTCAGGGAAATGCACATTTCTGCTCTATTAATACTGCCGTCCCTGGAGCTTCCACCTTCCTACATCAAGTTTGGGCAGCAGGCCAAAGGGGTAAGCTTAAATTCTAGGATCCCGCATGAAAATTTCTATTTGTAGTCTTCCAAAAGAAAACCTTTCCAGCAGAGAACAGCTTAATAGGAGGTGATTGTGCAGTGTCTGTGCTTGGAATCCTCAAATAATAAAATGACTACCATGAAAGCCACTTTCAGTTTTTTCATATAAAATCAAGGATATTAGGCAATCACGTTTCTGATTTTTACTGCTAATTTTCACATCAATGTGAGATTCTTGGGTGGTGGGGGTCTTTTTCTTAAAAGTGCCTTGTTAGCTCAGCTACTGTAATTGGAGTGATAGGGAACCAACTCCACACACTACATAAACTGAATGGGTTTGGTACTCAATATGTACAACAAATGGGCCCTCCTCCTAAGGTAGCCAGATAAAACACAGGATGCATCATTTAACCTGAACTTCAGACAAACAATAAACAATGTCCTATGCATTATTTGGGACGTGCTTACACTACAAAATGACTCATTGTTGATCTGAAACTCAAACTTAGCTGTGTGTCCTGTAGCTTTATTTGTTAAATCTGGCAACCCTACATCCCACCTCATAGATGCAAGGTCTGCTTTTGGAATATTTAGTTATTTGCTATTTGTTTCTAATCCTTCAGCCACCAAGACAAACTAGAGTATTTTGAACGCTGTATTGTCTGGTCTTCCCCTTCGGTTTCAAGTATCTCCAGTTTAATGTGTAGACACCATTAACAATTATGGATGGATGATGATTGCTGCTGTGAGTTTGCTTTGGGTAAGCACCATGACATTCCTACAGCTTTTGTAAAATGCTACACAATCAATAAAAAAAAATTAGAACCATCAATTCTAGGTGTAAAGACATAATCAGCTTTCAGGGGCATTTTAAATTCCTTATTTCAGTGCTGTGGCCAGCATACGAATATATTTATAGGAAGAACACAGAAGGATTTTTTTTTTAATTTCTCCTTCACTAAATTATTTTTCATAAAAATGAACTATATCCCTTTATGTATAATGGTGTTATTAAGAGACTTTGTAATCTGCTACCTCAATCTTATTTCTTATTCTCCCTGGAATGCTGCTCCTTCATCTGTAAAATGAAGGAAGTCGAAGACACAATTCCAGGGCCCTTCTTGGGATTCCAGAGTTATCCCCAGGCTTAATCAGCCTTTCCCTCTGTCTTCTGAACACTTTTGTCTCCCCAACGCTGATCCCACCCCTGATCAAAGCTCCTCTTCCCTACGGTTGGCGAAGGCCTTTCCAAGCATAACAGAAACCACAAAAGAAACAATTATTAGATTTGACTGCATACATCAAAAAGGCTCCATGAACAAAATTAAAAGGCAAATGACAAACTGGAAAAAGATTTTTTTTTTTTTTTGCATCATATAAGATAGAAAATTTTAACAATCTAAGTAAAATTTGGGCAAAGGACACAGCAGGCAATTTATACACACACAAACACACTTAACACACACACACTAGATGTTTGTGTGCTTATCTCACACAGAGACAATAAATATATGGAAATATGTTCCATTCATAGGCAATTAAAGAAGTGTGAATTAAAAGCAAGAAAGCACCATTCCATCTATCAAATTGACAAAATTCTTCGAAGAAAACAAACACTATTAGAAAAGTGCACTACCATGCAACGCAGGTGATTGTGTAACAAGATGCAATCATTTTAGAAACCAGTTTGGTAATTTGGGAGGCTTACAGTCTCCAAACTCTTTGATTCAGAAATTCTGCTTCTAGAAATTCTGTTCAAAGATTTGGCTTAAGACCTCATCCACCATCTCACTGATCACAGCAATAATTTGGAAACAACCTGGATTTAGGTTTGATTCAATAAATATGATATGACGATACAGTGGAATATTATGTAGCTATTAATGTGGTAGAAGAGGGCTGTCATGGATTGAATTGTGTCCCCCAAAAATGTGTGTCAACTTGGCTGTACCATGATTCCCAGTACTGTGTGGGAGTCCATCATTTTGTGATCTGATGTGATTTTCCTATGTGTTGTAAATCCTAATCTCTGCTTGTGGTTAATGAGGCAAAATTCAGTTATGTTAAAGGGGATTAGGTTGGGATGCAACACCCTTACTCAGGTCATAGCCCTGATCCAAGGTAAGGGGAATTTCCCTGGGGTATGGCCCGCATCACCTTTTATTGTACAAGAGATAAAAGGAGAGAGAAGCAAACGGAGAGAGGGGACCTCATACATCCAAGAAAGATGCACCAGGAGCAGGACGCATCCTTTGGACCTGGAGTCCCTGAACTGAGAAGCTCCCAGACTAGGGGAAGATTGATGACAAAGAACTTTCTCTAGAACCAACTCAGAGAGAAAGCCTTCCCCTGGGGCTGGAGCCCTGAATTCGGACTTCTAGCCTTCTAGACTGTGAGAGAACAAACTTCTGTTTGTTAAAGCCTTGCACCTGTGGTATTTCTGTTATAGTAGCATTAGATAACTAAGACAATATTTAACATATGTTCACAACATAATAAAAATATTGTTAGGTTACCAACAATATGGAACCCCTGGGTAATGCAAACAGTTAATGTGCTTGGCTGCTAACCAAAATACTGGAGGCTCCAGTCCACTCAGAGGTGCCTCAGAAGAAAAGCCTGGTGATCTACTTCTGAAAAATCATCCATTAAAAATCTTATGGAGCACAGTTCTGCTCTGACACACATAGGGTTGCCCTGAGTCAGAATCGACTCCACAGCAACTGGTTACCAACAGTATGAGCTCATTGTTCCAAAAGTATGTGTAAATAAACATATAACCCTAGGAAAAAAAAGACTAGAAGGATATACAAAAATTAATGACAACAAGTAATTATTTCTGAGCAGTGGGATTATGAGCTTCCCCCCGCCAAACACACCAAAAAAAAAACCAAACCCGTTGCCGTCGAGTCAATTCCAACTCATAGCGACCCTATAGGTCAGAGTAGAACTGCCCCATAGAGTTTCCAAGGAGCACGTGGTAGATTTGAACTGATGACCTTATGGTTAGCAGCTGCAGCACTTAACCACTATCCCACCAGAGTTCCCACGCATACACACACACACCCAATTTCCAAGTTTTCTACAATGAATGTGAACTACTTTTCATGTTAGGGAAAAAAATAACAAATCTTATACATTTTTTTTAAATTCATCTAGGCTGTCTTAAAATCTACCTTCTGCTAAGCTGCAATAGGTTAATCTAATAAATCAGGGTTTTTTTTAATTAATTTTTTTTATTCTATTAATTTTATGGAAATGCTGGTGGTGTAGTGGTTAAGAGCTACAGCTGCTAACCAAAAGGCCAGCAGTTTGAATCCACCAGGTGCTCCTTGGAAACCCCAAGGGGCAGTTCTACTCCGTCCTATAGGGTCGACTATGAGTTGGAACCGACTATAAGGCCATGAGTTTTCTTAATTTTATGGTTTGTAAATTAATGCTTTAACCTAGTGAATTAGTTTAGAACTCTTGGTTGCAAGAAAGAGAAATTCCAGCATGGACTAGATTCAGCCAAAAGAGGAATTATAAAAAGAAGGTTCACCTAAGAACATGGCAAATCTTATAACGTGACTGAAGAAATAGAGAAGAAAATTTTTCAAAAGAAAGTAGAAGAATTTCTAGAAAAAATGTATTGCCGGGAAAAAAGTAATAGACATTAACCACACTAGTTAAAGCAAAGATGTCTTTGGCAGGCCACTGAGTAATTTCTCTGATGAACTTTCAGTCTGTCTTAGACTGGGTTCCCAAATAGACTCTGAGGCAGAGAGTTGTGTGGAAAGGTCTATAGGGGAACGTTCTCAGGAGATACTTTCCCTGGAAGGACATGAGAAAGGCAGGAATGAACAGAGGAAGAAACTGACTACAGCACAGTTGCAACTAATATGACAGCCAAACATATGGGCAACTGTGGAGTTGGAACCAGCCTTCAGAATTATTCAGAATTGTTGGAAGGGGGTAGGTCTTTGTAATCCCACATTAGCCAAGAGGAGGTATAACCTTGGTCAAGACATCTCCCTGCAGCAAATTTAAATACTAGTGAAGAACATGGCTGTGAGACTTCAGAAGCCCATAGTCCTAGCATTCAGAAGACAGGTGTGCCAGCCCTGCAGAGGTGATCATAGGGGGTCCCCACAGTAAGTCAGTGTGGTAGAGGTAAGCCCATCCCAACTCCTTTCCAAAAGCGTCACCACCACCAGTTGCCATCAGAGACCATTCAGACTCATGGCAACCTGTGTGTGTCAGAGTAGAACAGGGCTCCACAGGGTTTTCAATGGCTGATTTTTCAGTGGATTGCCAGGCCTTTCTTCTGAGGCACCTCTGGGAGAACTAGAACTGCTAACCTTTCAGTTAGCACTCAAGTACATTAACTATTTGCACCACCCAAGGAGTCATTCCAAAAACGTTGTCATTAGGTGCCATCGAATTGGTTGCAAATCATAGCAACCCTATGTACAACAGAAGAAACTGCTGCCCAGTGCTGCGTCATCCTCATAACCCTTGTTATGTCTGAGTCCATTGTTATAGCCACTGTGTCAATCCATCTCAGTGAGGGTCTTCATCTTTTTCACTGAACTTCTGCTTTACCGAGCATGATATTCTTCTATAGGGACTGATCACTCCTGATAACACGTCCAAAGTACCTGAGACAAAGTTTTGCCATCCTTTACTCTACTTCTGGCTGTACTTCCAAGACAGATTTGTTCATTCTTCTGGCAGACCATAGTATATTCATATTCCTTGCCAGTACCATAATTCAAAGGCATCAGTTCTTCTTTAGTCTTCTTTATTCATTCTCCAGCTTTCACATGCATATGAGGTGATCGAAAATACCACGGCTTGGCAATGAGCGGCCACCTAGGATATTCCACTGGTCTCACCCCTTCGGGAGCAAGGGAGAATGAAGAAAACTAAAGACATAAGGGAAAGATTAGTCCAAACAGCTAATAAAAAAAAAAATGCACCACATCTATTATGGCCTGCACCAGACTGAGTCCAGTACAACTCGATGGTGCCTGGCTACCACCACTGACTGCTCTGACAGGGATCAAAATAGAGGGTCCCAGACAGAGCTGGAGAAAAATATAGAATGAAATTCTAACTCAAAAAGGACCAGACTCCCTGGCCTCACAGAGACTGGAGAAACCCTGAGAGTATGACCCCCCAGACACACTTTCAGCTCAGCAATGAGACCACTCCTGAGGTTCACCCTTCAGCCAAAGACTGAAGAGGTCCATGGAACAAAACAAGACTAAAGGGGCGCACCAGCCATGGGGCAGGGACTGGAAAACAGGAGGGAAAACAGGACAGCTGGTAATAGGGAAGCCAGGGTTGAGAAGGGAGTGTGTTGACATGTCGTGGGGTTGTTAAACAATGTCGTACAACAATGTGTGTACTGTTTGATGAGAAACTAGTTGGTTCTGTAATCCTTCATCTAAAGTTCAACTTGAAAAAAAAAAAGGAGGGGGCCAAGAAGGCTGACTAGGCAGACGCTACCTCGGATCCCTCTTACAACAAAGACTCGGAAAAACAAGTGAATCGATCACATACATGACAATCTACTAACCCTGACCAACAAACACAGATTTAAACAGTTGACCTGAGTGACAGAGATGGAGAACGAACAACTACGGGGAAGCAGAGACTGTTTTCGGAGCCTGGAGCCAGCGTCCCAGTCAGGTAACCTTGGCCCCGGGCTTAGGACTGGGCGCAGGGGAGCTGAACACAACATCCTGTGATGGCACAAACACGGGGCGCAGCCCTACACCCCTGAACTGACCTCTGGAGGGGGCCCAGCCGGTCAGCCCGGGGCGGTGCAGCGATGCGGCTGGCGGGAGGAGAAGTTCCCGGGAGGCAGCGACTGTTTTTGGAGCCAGGAGTGCAGCGTCCCAGCCGGGGAACCTTGATGCTGGGCTTTGGATTGGCAGCGGAGGAACTGACCGCGGCTTCTGCGACAGCCCAAGCACGGGCCGCGGGCCTGACCCTCGGGGGCAATCTCCACCCAGCCAGCACACATAGGCGACACATCCCTCGGGAATCTCAGATAAAATAGTCATCCCAAGCAAGATAAGTAACTTTGTCTATATTCCGGGGTGCTACTCTCTCCTGTTTTTCTGAACCCTCCCCTCCCCTTCCCAGGCGGCTTCATTAACATTGGAATTTCCTGAGCCAGAGGGAGAACTGCTCCGCGGCTTTTCTTTTCCCTTTTTTTTTTTTTTTTTTTTGGTCCTTACCTAACCATTCTTCTGGCCTGAGAGAAGCAACCACAAAAAACCCAGGGACCAAAAATCCTTCCCTAATTGGACTAAAAACACAGAACCAGCTCCAGCCAAGCATATGTGATCCATATCTCGGGCTTTCATCCCTACAGGGAACAAGGTGGCTATGATAATGCAAAGGCATTTCTGATAGGGATCTGACTGCATTTTTTTTTTAGCGGATTTACTGGAAAAACAAGTTTCCCAGATCTGATATCTCTGCGTATTCAACAGAGCCCTCACTGACCCACAACAGGGAACTGAAGGCTGAAGCTCCCCCCAGACCACCTAGCCTCCTGCCTTAGGGGTCTAAGGAGGGTGACACCTACCAATCTGTAGAAGTACTTGCATTGGGGGCCTAAGGTACAGCTGCAGAGCCCTCCCACCAAGGTGCTTTAGGAATAGAGACACACCTACCTCACTGACACATGGGAGAAGGCTGTCAGCATCCTGCCCTCCCTGGAGTGTGAACCCCAGCTGCTAATAGAATCTGGTACACACAACTATCACCACTACTTCTCAAGGTGGATAGGTGAAAGGGTGCATCACACACTTGATGACCCAAAATCAGATTCTACTCAAGAAGAGTGAATGGACTCAGGCATATATATCTGGTAACAGCCCAAACCAGCTGGTAATAGGTCATAAGTAAGTCAAGGGCTACAAAAATCAAGACAGTGCAATCTAGTAGCCCATCCACGTATACTGAAAGAAAACAAAACAAGATAAGACTCAGTGAACAAATATAGAATAAATCACTACAATATCTTAGTGATGGCTCAGAGACAGCAGTCGATATCAAACCATATAAAGAAGCAGACCATGACAGCTTCTACAACCCCCCAAACAGAAGAATCAAAATCTTTCCCAAATGAAGATACAATCCTGGAATTATCAGATACCGAATATAAAAAACTAATTTACAAAATGCTTCCAGACATCAGGGATGACCTCAGAAATGAAATAAGGCAAACTGCAGAAAAAGCCAAGGAACACACTGATAAGACAGTTGAAGAACTCAAAAAGATTATTCAAGAACATAGTGGAAAAATTAATAAGTTGCAAGAATCCATACAGAGACAGCATTCAGAAATCCAAAAAATTAACAATAAAATTACAGAATGAGACAACACAATAGGAAGTCAAAGGAGCAGACTCGAGCACTTAGAATGCAGAGTGGGAAATCTGGAGGACCAGAGAATTAACACCAGCATAGCTGAAAAAAAATCAGATAAAAGAATTTAAAAAAATGAAGAAACCCTAAGAATCATGTGGAACTCTATCAAGAAGGATAACTTGCGTGTGATTGGAGTCCCAGAACAGGGAGGGATAACAGAAAACACAGAGAGAATAGTTGAAGATCTGCTGACAGAAAACTTCCCTGACATCATGAAAGACGAAAGGATATCTATCCAAGATGCTCATCAAACCCCATTTAGGATGATCCAAAAAGAAAAACAGCAAGACGTATTATCATCAAACTTGCCAAAACCAAAGATAAAGAGAAAACTTTAAAAGCAACCAGGGATAAAAGAAAGGTCTCCTACAAGGGAGAATCAATAAGAATAAGTTCAGACTACTCAGCAGAAACCATTCAGGCAAGAAGGCAATGGGATGACATATACAGAGCACTGAAGGAGAAAAACTGCCAGCCAAGGATCATATATCCAGCAAAACTCTCTCTGAAATATGAAGGCAAAATTAAAACATTTACAGATAAACACAAGCTTAGAGAATTTGCAAAAACCAAACCAAAATTACAAGAAATATTAAAGGAAATTGTTTGGTCAGAAAACCAATAATATCAGATACCAGCACAACACAAGGTCACAGAACAGAACATCCTGATATCAATTCAAATAGGGAAATTACAAAAACAAATTAAGATTAATTACAAAAAAAATACGCTCAAAACAGGGAATCATTGAAGTCAATATGTAAAAGATCACAATAATCAAAAAGAGGGACTAAATACAGGTGGCATAGAACTGCCATATGGAGAGGGATACAAGGCGATATAGGATAATACAAGTTAGGTTTTTACTTAGAAAATAGGGGTAAATATTAAGGTAACCACAAAGAGGTATAACAACTCCATAACTCAAAATAAAAACCAAGAAACACGTAACGACTCAGCAAACATAAAGTCAAATACTAGGAAAATGAGGATCACACAATTTACAAAGAAAAACGTCTCAGCACAAAAAAGTAAGTGGAAAAATGAAATTGTCAACAACACACATAAAAAGGCATCAAAATGACAACACTAAACACTTACTTATCTATAATTACGCTGAATGTAAATGGACTAAATGCACCAATAAAGAGACAGAGAGTCTCAGACTGGATAAAGAAACACAATCCGTCTATATGCTGCCTACAAGAGGCACAACTTAGACTTAGAGACACAAACAAAAACTCAAAGGATGGAAAAAAATATATCAAGCAAACAATAAGCAAAAAAGGGCAGGAGAAGCAATATTAATTTCTGACAAAATAGACTTTAGACTTAAATCCACCACAAAGGATAAAGAAGGACACTACATAATGATAAAAGGGACAATTGACCAGGAAGGTTTAACCATATTAAATATTTATGCACCCAATGACAGGGCTGCAAGATACATAAATCAAATTTTAACAGAAGTGAAAAGTGAGATAGACACCTCCACAATTATAGTAGGAGACTTCAACACACCACTTTCGGAGAAGGACAGGACATCCAGTAAGAAGCTCAATAGAGACACGGAAGACCTAATTACAACCATCAACCAACTTGACCTCAATGACTTATACAAAACTCTCCACCCAACTGCTGCAAAGTATACTTTTTTTTCTAGCGCACATGGAACATTCTCTAGAATAGATCACATATTAGGTCATAAAACAAACCTTTGCAGAATCCAAAACATCGAAATATTACAAAGCATCTTCTCAGACCACAAGGCCATAAAAGTGGAAATCAATAACAGAAAAATTAGGGAAAAGAAATCAAATACTTGGACACTGAACAATACCCTCCTGAAAAAAGACTGGGTTATAGAAGACATCAAGGAGGGAATAAGGAAATTCATAGAATGCAACGAGAATGAAAAGACTTCCTATCAAAACCTCTGGGACACAGCAAAAGCAGTGCTCAGAGGCCAATTTATATCGATAAATGCACGCAT
This sequence comes from Loxodonta africana, assembly GCF_030014295.1. NCBI lineage: Eukaryota > Metazoa > Chordata > Mammalia > Proboscidea > Elephantidae > Loxodonta > Loxodonta africana. Next base: position 71,547,730 of record NC_087346.1, on the reverse strand, counting down.
ACAAAAAGAAGAAAGAGCCAAAATCAGAGAACTGTCCCTACAACTTGAACAAATAGAAAGTGAGCAACAAAAGAATCCATCAGGCACCAGAAGAAAACAAATAATAAAAATTAGAGCTGAACTAAATGAATTAGGGAACAGAAAAACAATTGAAAGAATTAACAAAGCCAAAAGCTGGTTCTTTGAAAAAATTAACAAAATTGATAAACCATTGCCTAGACTGACTAAAGAAATACAGGAAAGGAAAAAAATAACCCGAATAAGAAACGAGATGGGCCACATCACAACAGACCCAACTGAAATTAAAAGAATCACATCAGATTATTACAACAAATTGTACTCTAACAAATTTGCAAACCTAGAAGAAACGGATGAATTCCTGGAAAAACGCCACCTACCTAAACTAACACAATCAGAAGTAGAACAACTAAATAGACCCATAACAAAAAAAGAGATTGAAACGGTAATCAAAAAACTTCCAACAAAAAAAAGCCCTGGCCCGGATGGCTTTACTGCAGAGTTCTACCAAACTTTCAGAGAAGAGTTAACACCACTACTACTAAAGGTATTTCAAAGCATAGAAAATGACGGAATACTACCTAACTCATTCCATGAAGCCACCATCTCCCTGATACCAAAACCAGGTAAAGACATTACAAAAAAAGAAAATTACAGACCTATATCCCTGATGAACATAGATGCAAAAATCCTCAACAAAATTCTAGCCAATAGAATTCAACAACATATCAAAAAATTAATCCACCATGACCAAGTGGGATTTATACCAGGTATGCAAGGCTGGTTTAATATTAGAAAAACCATGAATGTAATCCACCGTATAAATAAAACAAAAGACAAAACCACATGATCTTATCAATTGATGCAGAAAAGGCATTTGACAAAGTCCAACACCCATTTTGATAAAAACTCTCACCAAAATAGGAATTGAAGGAAAATTCCTCAACATAATAAAGGGCATCTATACAAAGCCAACAGCCAACATCACTCTAAATGGAGAGAACCTGAAAGCATTTCCCCTGGGAACGGGAACCAGACAAGGATGCCCTTTATCACCGCTCTTATTCAACATTGTGCTAGAGGTCCTAGCCAGAGCAATTAGGCTAGACAAAGAAATAAAGGGCACCCAGACTGGCAAGGAGGAAGTAAAATTATCTCTATTTGCAGATGACATGATCTTATACAATGAAAATCCTAAGGAATCCTCCAGAAAACTACCGAAACTAATAGAAGAGTTTGGCAGAGTCTCAGGTTATAAGATAAACATACAAAAATCACTTGGATTCCTCTACATCAACAAAAAGAACATCGAAGAGGAAATAACCAAATCAATACTATTCACAGTAGCCCCCAAGAAGATAAAATACTTAGGAATAAATCTTACCAAAGATGTAAAAGACCTATACAAAGAAAACTACAAAGTACTACTACAAGAAATTCAAAAGGACATACTTAAGTGGAAAAACATACCTTGCTCATGGATAGGAAGACTTAACATAGTAAAAATGTCTATTCTACCAAAAGCCATCTATACATACAATTCAATTCCGATCCAAATTCCAATGTCATTTTTTAATGTGATAGAGAAACAAATCACCAACTTCATATGGAAGGGAAAGAAGCCTCGGATAAGCAAAGCATTACTGAAAAAGAAGAAGAAAGTGGGAGGCCTCACTCTACCTGATTTCAGAACCTATTATACAGCTATAGTAGTCAAAACAGCCTGGTACTGGAACAACAACAGGCACATAGACCAATGGAACAGAATTGAGAACCCAGATATAAACCCATCCACATATGAGCAGCTGATATTTGACAAAGGACCAGTGTCAGTTAATTGGGGAAAAGATAGTCTTTTTAACAAATGGTGCTGGCATAACTGCATATCTATTTGCAAAAAATGAAACAGGACCCATACCTCACACCATGCACAAAAACTAACTCCAAGTGGCTAAAGACCTAAACATAAAGACTAAAACGATAAAGATCATGGAAGAAAAAATAGGGACAACCCTAGGAGCCCTAATACAAGGAATAAACAGAATACAAAACATTACCAAAATTGACGAAGAGAAACCAGATAACTGGGAGCTCCTAAAAATCAAACACCTATGCTCATCTAAAGACTTCACTAAAAGAGTAAAAAGACCACCTACAGACTGGGAAAGAATTTTCAGCTATCACATCTCCGACCAGCGCCTGATCTCTAAAATCTATATGATTCTGTCAAAACTCAACCACAAAAAGACAAACAACCCAATCAAGAAGTGGGCAAAGGATATGAACACACACTTCACTAAAGAAGATATTCAGGCAGCTAACAGATACATGAGAAAATGCTCTCGATCATTAGCCATTAGAGAAATGCAAATTAAAACTACAATGAGATTCCATCTCACTACAACAAAAAAAAAGGCTGGCATTAATCCAAAAAACACAAAATAATAAATGTTGGAGAGGCTGCGGAGAGATTGGAACTCTTCTACACTGCTGGTGGGAATGTAAAATGGTACAACCACTTTGGAAATCGATCTGGCATTATCTTAAACAGTTAGAAATAGAACTACCATACAACCCAGAAATCCCACTCCTCGGAATATACCCTAGAGAAATAAGAGCCTTCACACAAACAGATATATGCACACCCATGTTTATTGCAGCTCTGTTTACAATAGCAAAAAGCTGGAAGCAACCAAGGTGTCCATCAACGGATGAATGGATAAATAAATTGTGGTATATTCACACAATGGAATACTACGCATCGATAAAGAACAGTGACGAATCTCTGAAACATTTCATAACATGGAGGAACCTGGAAGGCATTACGCTGAGCGAAATTAGTCAGAGGCAAAAGGACAAATATTGTATAAGACCACTTATTAGAAGATCTTGAGAAATAGTATAAACTGAGAAGAACACATACTTTGTGGCTACGAGGGGGGGAGGGAGGGAGGGAGGGTGGGAGGGGTTTTTTACTGATTAATTAGTAGATAAGAACTACTTTAGGTGAAGGGAAGGACAATACTTAATACATGGAAGATCAGCTCAACTGGACTGGACGAAAAGCAAAGAAGGCTCCGGGATAAACTGAATGCTTCAAAGGTCAGTGGAGCAAGGGCGGGGGGTTGGGGACCATGGTTTAAGGGGACTTCTGAGTCAATTGGCAAAATAATTCTATTATGAAAACATTCTGCATCCCACTTTGAAATGTGGAGTCTGGGGTCTTAAATGCTAACAAGCGGCCATCTAAGATGCATCAATTGGTCTCATCTCACCTGGATCAAAGGAGAATGAAGAACACCAAGGTCACACGATAACTAAGAGCCCAAGAGACAGAAAGGGCCACATGAACCAGAGACCTACATCATCCTGAGACCAGAAGAACTAGTTGGTGCCCGGCCACAATCGATGACTGCCCTGACAGGGAGCACAACAGAGAACCCCTGAGCGAGCAGGAGATCAGTGGGATGCAGACCCCAAATTCTCACAAAGAGACCATACTTAATGGTCTGACTGAGACTAGAGGAATCCCGGCGGTCATGGTCCCCAAACCTTCTATTGGCCCAGGACAGGAACCATTCCCGAAGACAAATCATCAGACATGAAAGGGACTGGACAGTGGGTAGGAGAGAGATGCTGATGAAGAGTGAGCTATTTGTATCAGGTGGACACTTGAGACTGTCTTGGCATCTCCTGTCTGGAGGGGGGATGGGAGGATAGAGAGAGTTGGAAGCTGGCAAAACTGTCTCGAAAGGAGAGACTGGAAGGGCTGACTCATTAGGGGGAGAGCAAGTGGGAGTACGGAGTAAGGTGTATATAACCTTATATGTGACAGTTTGACTTGATTTGTAAACGTTCACTTGAAGCTCAATAGAAGTTAATTTAAAAAAAAAAAGGGAAGAAATAAAACAGATTTAAAAAAAAAAAAAGTCAAGATAAAAAGAAAATACCACGGCTTGGGTCAGGCACACTTCAGTCCTCAAAGTGACATCTATATTTTTCAACACTTTAAAGAGGTCTTTTAGAGCATATTTACCCAGTGCAATACGTCATTTGAATTCTCAACTACAGCTTCCAGGGGTGTTGATTGTGGACCCAACTTCAATATTCTCCTTTTATCATGATGTTACTTGTTGGTCCAGTTGTGAGGATTTTTGTTTTCTTTATGTTGAGGTGTAATCCATACTGAAGGCTGTGGTCTTTGATCTTCATCAGTAAGTGCTTCAAGTCCTCTTCACTTTCAGCAAGCAAGGTTGTGTCATCTGCATAATGCAGTTGTTAATAAGTCTTCCTCCAATCCTAACTCCCCGTTGTTCTTCACACAGCCCATCTTCTCAGATTATTTGCTTAGCAAACAGATTTAGGAAGTATGGTGGAAGGATACAATCCTAACACACGCCTTTCCTCATTTTAAACCATGCGTTATCCCCTTGTCCTGTTTGAATGACCGCCTCTTGATCTGTGTACAGGCTCCACATGGGAACAATTAAGTGTTCTGGAATTCCCATTCTTCACAATATTACCCATAATTTGTTATGACCCACACAGTCAAATGCCTTTCCATAGTCAATAATACACAGGTAAACATCTTTCTGGTATTCTGTGCTTTCAGCCAGGATCTGTCTGATATCAGCAATAATATCCCTTATTCCATGTCCTCTTCCAAATCTGACTTGAATTTCTGACAGCTCGCTCTGTCATTGTACTGCTGCAACCGTTTTTCAATTATCTTCAGCAAAATTTTATTTGCATGTGATATTAATGATATCATTTGATAATTTTCACATTCTGCTAGATAAGCTTTTTTGAAATGGGCACAAATATGGATCTCTTCCAGCCAGTTGGCCAGGTAGCTGTCTTCCAAACTTCTTGGCATAGATAAGTTAGCACCCATAGCACTGCCTCTCTTTATTGAAACATCTCAATTGGTATTCTGTCAATTCCTGGAGCGTTGTTTTTCTCCAATGCTTCCAGCCCACCTTGGGCATTTTCCTTAAATACCATCAGTTCTTGTTGATGTGCTACCTCCTAAAATGGTTGAACATCGACCAGTTCTTTTTGGTACGTTGTTGTTATTGTTGTTGTTAGGTGCCGTCGAGTAGGTTCCGGCTCATAGCAACCCTATGCACAACAGGACGAAACACTGCCAGGTCCTGCGCCATCCTTACAATCATTGTTATGCTTGAGCTCATTGTTGCAGCCACTGTGTCAATCCACCTCGTTGAGGGTCTTCCTCTTTACCCCTGACCCTGTATTCTGCCAAGCGTGATGTCCTTCTCCAGGAACTGATCTCTCCTGACAAAGTATGTAAGACACAGTTTCGCCATCCTTGCCTCTAAGGAGCATTCTGGCCGCACTTCTTGCAAGACATATTTGTTCGTTCTTTTGGCAGTCCATGGTATATTCAATATTATTCGCCAACACCACAATTCAAAGGCATCAACTCTTCTTTAGTCTTCCTTATTTATTGTCCAGCTTTCACATGCATATGATGCGATTGAAAATACCATGGCTTGGGTCAGGCGCACCTTAGTCTTCAGGGTGACATCTTTGCTCTTCAACACTTTGAAGAGGTCCTTTGCAGCAGATTTACCCAGTGCAATGCGTCTTTTGATTTCTTGACTGCTGCTTCCATGGCTGTTGATTGTGGATCCAAGTAAAATGAAATCCTTGAGAACTTCAATCGTTTCTCCGTTTATCATGATGTTGCTCATTGGTCCAGTTGTGAGGATTTTTGTTTTCTTTATGTTGAGGCGCAGTCCATACCGAAGGGTGTGGTCTTTGATCTTCATTAGTAAGTGCTTCAAGTCCTCTTCACTTTCAGCAAGCAAGGTTGTATCATCTGCATAATGCAGGTTGTCAATGAGTCTTCCTCCAAACCTGATGCCCCGTTCTTCTTCATATAGTCCAGCTTCTCGTATTATCTGTTCAGCATACAGATTAAATAGGTATGGTGAAAGAATACAACCCTGACGCACACCTTTCCTGACTTTATCCCCTTGTTCTGCCAAACAACTGCCTCTTGATCTATGTAAAGGTTCCTCATGAGCACAATTAAGTGTTCTGGAATTCCCATTCTTCGCAATGTTATCCACAGTTTGTCATGATCCACACAATCAAATGCCTTTGCATAGTCAATAAAACACAGGTAAACATCCTTTTGGTATTCTCTGCTTTCAGCCAGGATCCATCTGACATCAGCAATGATAGCCTTCGTTCCACGTCCTCTTCTGAAACCAACATGAATTTCTGGCAGTTCCCTGTAGATATATTGCTCCAGCCATTTTTGAATGATCTTCAGCAAAATTTTACTTGCACGTGATATTAATGATATTGTGCTGTAATTTCCACATTTGGTTGGATCACCTTTCTTGAGAATAGACATAAATATGGATCTCTTCCAGTCAGTTGGCCAGGAAGCTGTCTTCCATATTTCTCGGCATAGACGAGCGAGCACTTCCAGTGATGCATCTGTTTATTGAAACATCTCAATTGATATTCCAGCAATTCCTGGAGCCTTGTTTTTTGCCAATGCCTTCAGAGCAGCTTGGACTTCTTCCTTCATTACCATCAGCTCCTGATCATATGCCACCTCTTGAAATGGTTGAATATTGACTAATTCTTTTTGGTATAATGACTGTGTATTCTTTCCATCTTCTTTTGATGTTTCTTGCATCGTTTAATATTTTCCCCATGGAATCCTTCAATATTGCAACTCGAGGCTTGAATTTTTTCTTCAGTTCTTTCAGCTTGAGAAACGCCAAGCGTGTTCTTCCCTTTTGGTTTTCCATCTCCAGCTCTTTGCGCACGTCATTATAATACTTTGTCTTCTCGAGAGGCCCTTTGAAATCTTCTGTTCAGTGGTTTTACCTTACCAATTCTTCCTTTTGCTTTAGCTGCTTGACACTCAAGAGCAAGTTTCAGAGTCTCCTCTGACATCCATCTTGGTCTTTTCTTTCTTTCCTGTCTTTTCAGTGACCGCTTGCTTTCTTCATGGATGATGTCCTTGATGTCATTCCACAACTCGTCTGGATTTTGGTCACTAGTGTTCAATGTGTCAGATCTATTCAGATGGTCTCTAAATTCAGATGGGATATACTCAAGGTCATATTTTGGCTCTCGTGGACTTGCTCTGATTTTCTTCAGTTTCGGCTTGAACTTGCATATGAGCAATTGATGGTCTGTTCCATAGTCAGCCCCTGGCCTTGTTCTGACTGATGATATTGAGCTTTTCCATCATCTCTTTTCACAGATGTAGTCAATTTGATTTCTGTGTGTTCCATCTGCCAAGGTCCATGCATATAGTCGCCGTTTATGTTGGTGAAAGAAGGTAGTTGCAATGAAGAAGTCGTTGGTCTTGCAAAATTCTATCATTCGATCTCTGGCATTGTTTCTATCACCAAGGCCATATTTTCCAAGTACTGATCCTTCTTCTTTGTTTCCAACTTTTGCATTCCAATCGCCAGTAATTATCAATGCATCTAGATTGCATGTTCGATCAATTTCAGACTGTAGCAGCTGATAAAAATCTTCTATTTCTTCATCTTTGGCCCTAGTGGTTGGTGTGTAAATTTTAATAATAGTCATATTAACTGGACTTTCTTGTAGCCATATGGATATTATCCTATCCCTGACAGCGCTGTACTTCAGGATGCATCTTGAAACTTTCTTTTTGACAATGAATACAACACCATTCCTCTTCGAGTTGTCATTGCCAGCATAGTAGACTATATAATTGTCCAATTCAAAAAGGCCAATACCAGTCCCTTTCAGCTCACTAATGCCTAGGATATCAATGTTTATGTGTTCCATCTCATTTTTGACAATTTCCAGTTTTCCTAGATTCATACTTCGTGCATTCCAGGTTCCGATTATTTATGGATGTTTGCAGCTGTTTCTTCTCATTTTGAGTCATTCCACATCAGCGAATGAAGGTCCCGAAAGCTTTACTTCATCCACGTCATTAGGGTCGACTCTACTTTGAGGAGGCAGCGCTTCCCCAGTCATCTTTTGAGTGCCTTCCAACCTGGGGGGCTCATTTTCCAGCACTATATCAGACAATGTTCTGCTGCTATTCATAAGGTTTTCACTGGCTAATGCTTTTCAGAAGTAGACTGCTGGGTCCTTCATCCTAGTCTGTCTTAGTCTGGAAGCTCAGCTGAAACCTGACTTCCATGGGTGACCCTGCTGGTATCTGAATACCAGGGGCATAAATTCCAGCATCACAGCAACATGCAAGCCCCCACAGTATGACAAACTGACAGACATGGTACAGTGACTGTGTATTCCTTCCATCTTGATGTTTCCTGCATCATTCAATATTTTACCCATAGAATCCTTTGAAATTGCAACTCAAGGCTTGAATTTTTTCTTCAGTTCATTCGGCTTAAGAAATGCTAAGCGTGTTCTTCCATTTTGGTTTTCTAACTCCAGGTCTTTACACACTTCATTGTAATAATTTACTTTGTCTCCTCGAGCCACCCTTTGAAATCTTCTGTTCGGGTCTTTTATTTCATCATTTCTTCCATTCATTTTAGCTACTCTACATTCAAGAGCAAGCTTCAGAGTTTCTTATGACATACATTTTGGTCTTTTCTTTCTTTTCTGTCTTTTTACTGACTTTTTGCTTTCTTCATGTCTGAGATCCTTGATGTCATTTCACAACTCATCTAGTCTTTGATCATTAGTGTTCAGCATGTCAAATCTATTCCTGAGATTTGGCCTTCATGGACTTGTTTTAATTTTCTTCAGCTTCAACTTGAACTTGCATAGGAGCAATTGAGGTCTATTCTGCAGTCAGCTTCTGGCCTTTTTCTGACTGATGATATTGAGCTGCTCCATCGACTGTTTCCTCAGATGTAGTTGATTTGATTCCTATATTTTTCTTTCAATGCAGTTCCAAGTATATAGTTGGCGTTTATGTTATTGAAAAAAGTTATTTGCAATGAGTAACTCTTTGGTCTTATAAAATTCTATCATCCCATCCCAGAGTCATTTCTATCTCCAAGGCCATATTTTCCAGCTATTGATCCTTCTTTGTTTCCAATTTTCGAATTCTAATCACCAGTAATTATCAATGCATCTTGATTGCATGTTTGATCAATTTCAGACTGCAGAAGTTGGTAAAAATCTTCAATTTCTTCATCTTTGGCATTAGTGGTTCCTGCATAAATTTGAATAATAGTTGTATTAGCGGTCTTCTTTGTAGGAGTATAGATATAATCCTATCACTAACAGTGTTGTACTTTAGGATAGTCTCAAAGTATTCCTTTTGATGATGAATGAGATGCCATTCCTCTTCAATTTGTCACACCCAGCATAGTAGGCCATATGATCGTGCAATTCAAAATGACAAATGCCAGTCCATTTCAGCTCACTAATGTCTAGGATATCGATGTTTATGCATTCCATTTCATTTTTGATGACTTCCAATTTTCCTAAATTCATTCTTTGTATATTCTACGTGACAATTATTAATGGATGTTTGCAGCTGTTTCTTCTCCTTTCGAGTCATGCCACATCAGCAAATGAAGGTCCTGAGTGCTTGACTCCATCCATGTCATTAAGACCTACTCTACTTTGAGGAGGCAGCTCTTCTCCAGCCGTATTTTGAGTGCCTTCCAACCTGAGGGGTTCATCTTCTGGAACTATATTAGACAATGTTGCTGCAATTCATAAGGTTTTCACTAGCCAGTTTTTTCAGAATTAGACTACTAAATTGTCTTTCCTAGTCTGTCTTAGTCTGGAAGTTCCACTGAACTGTCCATATGAGTGACTGTCATGGATTGAATTATGTCCCCCCAAAAATGTGTGTATCAATTGGTTATGCCATGGTTCCCAGAATTGTACAGTTGTCCTCCATTTTGTGATTGTAATTTTATGTTGAGAGGATTAGGGTGGGATTGTGACACCACCCTCACTCAGGTTACCTCCCTGATCCAAGCTACAGGGGGTTTCCCTGGGGTGGGGTCTGCACCACCTTTTATCTCTTAAAAGGTAAATGGAAAGGGAAGCAAGCAGAGAGTTAGGGACCTCATACCACCAAGGAAGCAGCACCAGGAACAGAGCGTGTCTTTTGGACATGGGGTCCCTGAGCCTGAAAAGCCCCTTGACAGGGGGAAGATTGAGGACAAAGATCTTCCTCCAAGGACAAAAGAGAGAGAAAGCCTTCCCCTGGAGCTGACACCATGAATTTGGACTTATAACCTACTAGGCTGTGAGAAAATAAATTTCTCTTTGTTAAAGCCATCCACTTGTGGTATTTCTGTTACGACAGCACTAGATGACTAAGACAGTGACCCGTCTGGTATTTGAAATACCAGTGGCTAAGCTTCCAGCATCACAGCCACGTAAGCCACCACAGTACTACAAACTGACAGATTAGATGCATGATGGCTCCAAAAGCATAGCAATTATAAATTTAAAATATATTATGGACTGAATTTTATCCATGAAAAATGTAAGTTGAAGTCCAAATTCCTGGTACTTGTGAAGGTGATCTTGTTTGGAAACAGGCTCTTTCAAGATGTTATCAGTTGACATGAGGTCATAATGGAATAGGTAAGTCCTAATCCAATCAGAGTAAAAAAAAAAAAGAACCAAACCCATCGTAGTTGAGTCATTTCCAACTCATAGCAACCCTATAGCAACACTATCTGAGTGATGTCCTTATAAAGGAGGAGAAAAGACACAGAAAGACAGACAAAGGATGGCCATGAAAGGATGCATCTATAAGCCAAGAAATGTCTGGGACTACCAGAAGCTGGAAGAGATAAGAAAGGATCTTCTCCTAGAGACTTCAAAGTGATCACGGCCCTGCCAATAAGTTGATTTAGACTTCCACCTCCAGAGCTGTGAGACAATTTGTTAAAAACCACCTGCTTTTGGTACTTTGTTATGGCATTCCAAAGAAACTAGAACAAAAGCTATGTTCAAAAATAAAATAAGCATATCTGTAACCCAGAAAAAGAAAATGATAAGCAAGGGCTAAAGCCGTATCCTTACGGGGCTCTGGGATCAGAAGCAGGCAATAGTGACAGGGAATTCAACTCTAGCTGAGGGGCAGGGACTAGAAGTGCTCACATAGGCAAGGGAGCACTAAGCAAAATGGGGTGAAGAACAAGGATAAGAACGAAAAGACCCCAATGTAAGACCTGGTTCTGAACTGGGGCAGGTAAAAGAAACTCTTAAATCATTAGACAGGAGGATTCGAACAGGAAGATTAAAAACTATCTCTCACTAAGTCCATTGGAGAGAACAGGCAGCCACATTGTAGCAGGGTGATTACATCAGGCCCTTTCCTTCATGGAACAGGCAACGCTATGTTCTCATTGGACTAGAAGGTTATTCTGAACATGGATTTTCTACCAGGCCCTCAGTGTTTCTCCAGTATCATATCCATGAATTTTCAAACCGTAACTGTTGTGGGGTATCTCACATCATTTTTCCTATAAGGGAATTTGTTTTAAAACAAGTCAAGCAATGGGCTCACTCATGGGATTCACAGCTCTTACCATGTGTCTCTTTACCCACAAGCAGCTAACCCAAGAGAATGGTAAAATGACCTTTTGAAAGCATAGCTGGGGTACCAGCTGAACAACAACATCTTGCAAGATTTGGAGGCTGCCCTACAAGATGAGGTATATGCCGTGAACAAGTAGCCTTCCATAGACTAAAAACAAAGAGCTAGAAAACAAGTGGTGGGTATGGGTGTGGCTACTCTCACTATCACACCCAATGACCCACTTATTCCATCCTTGAAACTTTGGGGTCTGCTACTGGTTCAGAAAATTAGTTTCCAAGACAGAAATGCTTCTAGAAAAGCAAAACAAAACTGTTTATTGAGATGGAAGTTTTAAGTTTCGGTCCTAACATCACTAAATCAACAGGGAAAGAAGAGTGTCTCCGGACTTACTAAGACAACAGATTTAAAGGGTAAATGCTATAACATAGAGCCATTGTAGTTGTTAGGTGCTGTCTAGTCGGTTCCTATTCATAGAGACCTTAAATACAACAGAATGAAACACTGCCTGGACCTGTGCCTTCTTCAAAATCACTGCAAGGTTTGAGCCCATTGTTGCAGCCACTGTATCACTGCATCTCATTGAAGAGCTTCCTCTTTTTCACTGACCCTCTGCTTTACCAAGCATGATGTCCTTCTCCAGGGTCTGGTCCCTCCTGATAACATGTCCAAAGTACGTGAGACAAAGTCTCACCATCTTCACTTCCAAGGAGCACTCTGGCTGTATTTCTTCCAAGATAGACTTCATTCTTCTTGCAGTCCATGGTATATTCATATTCTTTGCCAACACTGTAGTTCAAATGCATCAGTTCTTCTTCAGTCTTCCTTATTCATTGTCCAACTTTCGCATGCATATGAAAACCCAAAACCAAACCCCTTTGCCACAAATTCCAACTTATAGCAACCTATAAGACAGAGCCCTCATGTGTCTGTCAGTTTGTCATTCTGTGGGGGTTTGCATTTGCTGTGATGCTGGAAGCTAAGCCACCAGTATTCAGACACCAGCAAGGTCACCCATGAAAGACAGGTTTCAGCTGAGTTTCCAGACTAAAACATACTAGGAAGAAGGACTTGGCAGTCTACTTCTGAAAAGAAGTAGCCAGTGGAAACCTTATGAATAGCAGCAAAACATTGTTTGATATAGTGCCGGAAGATGAGCCCCCAGGTTGAGGATGACTCAAAAGATGACTGGGAAAAGTAGAGTAGATCTTAATGACGTGGGTGGAGTCAAGCTTTCAGGATCTTCATTTGCTGATGTGACATGACTCAAAATGAGAAGAGACAGCTGTAAACATTCAATAATAATCAGAACGTGGGATGTACAAACTATGAAATCTAGGAAAATTGGAAATAGACAAAATGAAATGGAATGCATAAACATCGATATCTTAGGCATTAGTGAGCTGAAATGGATTGGTACTGGCCATTTTGATTCAGACAATCATATGGTCTACTACGCCAGGAATGACAACTTGAAGAGGAATGGTGTTGTGTTTATCATCATAAAGACCATTTCAAGATGTATCCTGAAGTACAACGCTGTCAATGATAGGATAATATCCATACACCTACAAGAAAGACCTATACGCTGAGAAGCTGGACTATATGAAGAAGAACGGGGCATCAGAATTGGAGGAAGACTTATTAACAACCTGAGATATGCAGCTGACACAATCTTGCTTGCTGAAAGTGAAGAGGACTTGAAGCATTTGCTGATGAAGATCAAAGACCACAGTCTTCAGTATGGATTATGCCTCAACATAAAGAAAAAAATCCTCACAACGGGGCCAATAAACAGCATCATGATAAATGAAGAAAAGATTGAAGTTCTCAAGGATTTCATTTTACTTGGATCCACAATCAACACCCATGGAAGCAGCAGTCAAGAAATCAAAAGACACATTGCATTGGGAAAACCTGTTGCAAAGGACCTCTTTAGAGTGTTGAAAAGCAATGATGTCACCTTGAAGACTAAGGTGCACCTGACCCAAGCCATGGTATTTTCAATCACATCATATGCATGTGAAAACTGGACAATGAATAAGGAAGGCTTTTGATTTGTGGTGTTGACAAGGAATATTGACTATATCATGCACTGCCAAAAGAACAAACAAATTTGTCTTAGGAGTACAGCCAGAATGCTCCTTAGAAGCAAGGATGGCGAGGCTACGTCTTACATATTTTGGACATGTTATTAGGACAGATCAGTCCCTGGAGAAGGACATTATGCTTGGTAAAGTGCAGGATCAGTGAAAAAGAGGAAGACCCTCAACAAGATGAATTGACACAGCGGGTGCAACAATGGCCTCAAGCATAACAACAATTGTGAGGATGGCATGGGATCTGTCAGTGTTTCATTCTGTAGTACATAGGGTCGCTATGACTGAGAGCTGACTCGACAGCATCTAACAACAACTACAAACAACAGCATGGGACAGAGTAGAACTGCGCTATTTGGTTTCCAAGGTTGTAATCTTAACTGGAGTAGACTGCTACATCTTTTTCCCATGGGGCAACTGGTGGGTTCGAACCACCAACATCTTGGTTAACAGCTGAGTGTTTTAACCACTACACCACCAGGCTCCTTACATGTGTATGAGTTGATTGAAAATATCATGGCTTGGGTCAGGCACACCTTAGTCCTCAAAGTGACATCTTTCCTTTTAAACACTTTAAAGAAGCCTTTTGCAGCAGATTTGCCCAATGCAATAAGCAGATTTGCCTGACGTAATAGAGCTAGGGAGGAGTATGTCTGGAACCCAGGAGATAGTGACTTCTAGTACCACCTTGTCCAGTGTAAAATTAATAGAAGATTTAGCCATTCAATGTGTTCAGGGTGAGTCTCTTTTCTCTTTCTGTCTGAGTGGTCAGCAAAGAGCCTTAAATTCTTTCTTCAACAAAAATGAAAAACAGTAAATGAAGAGTTTATCTGCATACTATGACTGCAATAAACAGAATTCAGTGGTGTAAACAATAATGACATTTAATTATTTCAAATAATAAGAATTAATAAGAAGAAGTCTGAAGGCATGTAATTGAAGAATTGGTCCAACAGCACAGTGATGCCATCCTGGACCTAGGCTCATCCCATCCTTTTGTTTTGATATCCTCAGCAGGTTAGCAGATTAAGTTTTCATCTTCAGGTTGGTTGTCTCATTGTGGTAAGATGTCTAAATCAAAAAAAAAAAAAAAAAAAACCCACAGCCATTGAGTCCTATAGGGGAGTGGAGGGTTTCTGTAGGGTTTCCAAGGAGTGCATGTGGATTCAAACTGCAACGTTTTGGTTAGCAGCCATAGCTAACCATAGTTCTTAACCACTGTGCCACAATGGCTCCGAGGAACTCCTATATAATACTCTAAAAAATATATATAATACTCTACTATCTACTAAATACTTTCATATTCATTATCTTATTTAATCCTTACAATGACCCTGTAAAATTAGTATCATTATTCCCATTTTACAGATGAAGAAACAACTCTTCATTGGAATTAAATTACCTTAACCAGTCACAGATGATAAGTGACAGACCAGGACTTTAGCCCCATTATATCAGGAAACATTATGCCAATTACTTTTCGGTTCTACATAAGTAGGAAAGAATCCAGTGATTTCACACATTTTACTGTACCGCTGTATTTTTAGGAATTATGAAACTTTAAGCGTGTCACTTAAACTTTCTGTGGGCCTTGGTATTTTATGCTATAAAGTTAAGGGGATTAAACTGATTTAAGTTTCCTGACCACTAGTATAGCAACCAGAAGACAAGAATGATCTAGTAAATCTCCTAGCCTGACCTGAGTAATATTTGAACAATTACCCCTGCCACAGTTCCTTTTCTTCCAATCCTCACCCTCAACATGGTTTTACTCATTTATACATTCATTCAGAAAACATTGATGAAGTAGTCACCATATGACAGGAGTTTTCAGGGGAAAAGATAAAGCAGAGTTAAAAGATAAAATAGAATTCTAATGCCTAGGTCTCCATTGTCAATAACTTTATCCCTGCCTGGATTATCAAAATTTTATGGAGAAATTAAACATGATCAATTTCTAAAGTTTCTTTGTGTTCTAAAAGGCTGTGAATCTATGACCTAAGGGATGAATAATATGATTATGAGATTGATTATAGAAAAAAGAGACCTGTGCAGAGAAAAATAAGCAATAAAAGGAAAAGACCAAAACTAGAAGATATAGTGGAATATTATTTAGCCATAAAGAGATATGAAGCTCTCATATATCCTATGACACGGATGAACCTTGAAAACATCATCCTAAGTAAAATAAATCAGACACAAAAGGACAAATATTGTATGGTCACACTTACATGAAATATCTAGAATAGGCAAATGCATAAAGGCTAGTTTATTAATAGTTACTGGCGGCTGGGTAGGGCAGAATGAGAAGTCATTCCTAAAGAGGTACTGAGTTTCTGCTGGGGTGATGAAAAACTTTTGGAAATGAATAATGGTGATGACCACACAACATGGTGAACATAGTTAATGCCACTGAATTGTACATTTAAAATGGAAAAAAAAAAATTTTGTTATATATATTTTACCACAACAAATTTTTGTAAGTTAAATAAAAAATAAAAACAGAAGTAACAGCTCAGGCTTTTCCCATTAACATTTACTCAGATAACACACAGCATTTGAGTGGGGTCCAGATACAGCCAGCCCTTCCACAAGACCCACACATGGCTGCATCCCATCAGCCACATCTCCTCACAAACCCATTGCGCCTTGCTCACTAGATCAAACCCAGAGCTTGATGTTCTGATCAGAGCTTGGGTTGCAGGACCCACCTGGGACAATGGATATAGCCCTGCACATTGCCTTTGAAATCCCGGACTTCTCAGTGGCATAGATGGGTGGTGATGGATGTTTATGACTCCAAAGAGCCACTGTGAAGATTAATGACTTATGTTTTGCAAAGTGTTTTTAAATCCCCAGATGAGAGCCACTCATACAGCTGGCTGCTGCATGATTAGCATTTGCTTGCTTTAAATTGGTTACTCCAGCTATATTTCAAGAACCCAAAAAGACCCAAATTAAGAGCAATGCCCAGGAGTCCACTGATGGCTTTTAGATAGGGTTTCCCCAGAGGCTGATGAGTTGACAGAGATAGAACACTCCTATTCAGCACCACCTTTTCAGAGACACATTGCATCTTTACTTTCAGATGTGGGATCAAGACCATAAAAGTCATATTTGAACTAACATCTGATGTCTCCCTTGAGGCCATGCTGCAGACTGCCACCACACTGTTGTGTTTTTGGAATGTTTCCAGGCTAATAGCAAAATTATTTCTTATGGGACAATCACAAGGGGAAAGATTGAGTGGAGATTTATCTTGCTATTTAGAAAAATAATTAGTAAATAACTTTGAGTGATAATCACAGAAAATCCAAGCTAGTATAATGTGTGTGGCTTCTGACGATCTGTAAATTGATTAGAAACTGCACTCACAATCTGATTATTCTTAGAAAAACTGGAGCAAAGCCCAGTTGGGAAATTCTATATTGTTGTCCTCTTAAAGACTGATATTTTGGGGGAGGGATTTATAATTTGAGCAAAAAAAAGAAAAAAAAAATTTAAAGAAAAAATAAATTGCATTGATCCAAGAAAAAGAAAATAAAGTTAACATATATCTTTTCCCCTGTAAAGCATTTTTCCTGGCCTTTTGAATTTTTAAAGTACTAAGAACAAATATTGTATCATTAGGCTTACAAGAAATGTCTAGAATAAGCAAATGTACAGAGACTAAAGGGTATTAGTAGTTACCAGGGGCAGGATAGAGGGGGAAAGGGGAAGTTATTGTTTAAGGGCCACTGAGTTTCTGTTTAGGGTGATAAAAAAAAAATTCAGAAATGGATAGTGCTGATGGTTGCAGAACATAATGAAAGTAATAAATGCCACTGAATTGTACACGTAAAAAATGTTGAAATGGTGTCTTAGTTCCTTAGTGCTGCTATGACAGAAATACCGGAAGTGGGTGGCTATAACAAGAAAATATATTTTCTTACAGTTTAGGAGTCTAGATGTCCAAATTGTGGGCATCAGCTGTAGGGGAAGGCTCTCTCTCTGGCGACTCTGAGGGAAGATCTTTGTCTCTTTCAGCTTCTGCTCCTCAGTTTCTTGGTGATCTCCACGTGGCATCTATCTTTCTTCCATTTGTGCTTGCTGGTCTCTGAGTCTAATCTGCTCTTTTTATATCTCAAAATTCATAAAGTTTAAGACACACCCTATACTGATATTGTCTCATAAACATAACAAAGAAAACCTTATTACCAAATGGGATTGTATCCACAGGCACGTTTTTGTTGTTGCTGTGTGCCTTCAAATAGTATTCCAACACATGTTTTAGGGGGTCACAATCCAATTCACAACAAATGTCATGTTGTTTTTATTAGGTGCTGTTGAGTTGATTCCAACTTATAGCGACCCCATGTGACAAAGTAGAAATGCCTCATCAGGTTTTCTAGACTGTCATCTTTACAGAAACAGATCACCAGGTCTTTCTCCCGTAGATCTACTGGGTGGGTTCAAACCACCAACTTCTGAGTTAGTAGCTAAGCACTTAACCATTTCACCACCAGGGCTTCTTAACAAATGACATATGCTGTCTTGTTTATTTTTTAGCACAGTTAAAAAAAAAAAGAGAGAGAGAGAGAGACAACTAAAAGCAACAAAATGAGAATAGGTTATAATTTCTAATTATACGACCCATGCAAAACTATAAAAGGTGGTAATAACTATTATTGTTGTTTGACTATTTTCCAGGGCTCTAGGTTAGCAGCAACTTGGTTTTTACATACCAAGGCCCTACCATTAGGCTCCTGATAGTCACAGGCTCACAGGTGGAGAACATAGGAGATGGCCCCATATAAAGCAGGCCCCATCCACCCCACCAAAAAAACACTACACGCTCAGATTCCAAGTGGAATAGAAATAAACCAGACCCCTAAAAGGAAAATGGCCCATTTCAACCCTGGTACAAAATGAAAAAGAAAAATAATAACTCTGAGAATTTGTACCCACCAGTTGACCTTGACCCTGACAGTAGCCCAAATTCCTACTATCTTGGTGGTTTAAAAAATTCACCACCACTCAGAACTTAAAGTAAACCCAGGCTGGCAATGCCTGAAGGTACCTGATACAAAGGCAAATTCTCCCTGAAGCAATCAACCTTCAACCCAAGTTAGAAATAATGACTATAGATAAAGTTCCAAGAAATATGAGCTCATAATACAAACACACACGCACATATATACCACAAAGTGTATATAGAAACAACAAACTATGATAGAGAAGTAGTGGAAATAAGTCAGCAGATAAGACTTCTGTAAGACTTCAGATATTTGAATAATCTGATATATCGTATAAGTATAACATAAAGAATAAATGAAGCCTTGAAAATATAAGTAAAGAGCAAGGCATTATAAAAATCTTCAATCAGTTTGAAAAAATTAATCATAGCTGACAAAACAACTAGAGAACTGGAAAATGGATCTGAAAAAAATTATCCAGAATAGAAAATAAGAGTCAGTGAGATGGGAAATATAAAATAAAAGTTAAGCGTTCTGGAAGAGAGAATAGAAAGGACTAATAATATACATCTAATAGAAGTTTTAAAAAAAGAAAAGGAGCAGAGGTAATATTTGAAAATATAATAACTAACAATTTTCCAGAACTGATAAAAGACACAAATTCACAGGTTCAGGATATCCAATGAACTCAAAGAGAGCTAAACATATTGTACTGAAACTGTAGAACACCAGCAAGAAATCAAGAACCTTAAAAACCACCCATAGGAGCTAGGGCCAAAATGGTGGAGTAGTCAGATGCTTGTGGTGATACCTCTTACAGCAAAGACCTGAAAAAACAAGTGAAACGATTATATATATGAAAAGCAAAGAGGCCTGAACATCAAAGGCAAAGTCAGGAAACAGTACTAAGAGGCAAGAGGAGGGAGAGATGGCTCAGGAGTGGTGAGGAGTTGCCAGATCTGACTCAGCGAGAACTTGCAACCCTCAGGCACGATCCCCTGAGTGATTAAGGTAGGGCTGGTGGTAGTGTTAGGTATGCAGTTTCCTGGGGGAGAGAGACAGTGAGCTGCACAGTCTACTCACACCTCCAGAACCAGAGAACAGTGCTCTCAGCAAAAACTAAGTACTTGCATTTATTTTACTGTGCCCCCAGCTCCCAAGCTGGCATCAGTGACTGTTGATTTCCCTGGGCCTGAGATAGGTCCTGAGCCATTCTCCTGACCTCGGAGAAGGAATAAATTAACTGTTGGGGGGAAAAATAATCTGCCAGCTCCACTAAACTGCGGAGCTGAAGACAAAAGCGGCCCCTGTCCAGGCACAAACAGTCCACAGAGTTTCAATACATTTCACCCCTGCATGTACCTGTGTGAGCCCATTTCAGGAGGTTAGGCCCTTGTTGACAGACTGCAACACTGTGTATTTGCTTGAGATCTGAATTCAACTGTTCCAATTGTGTGGTGGAGAGGTGGGTTTTTGATGTTTGATGCCACTTTGCCTCTTAAACAGGGTCCTCACCTACCCACTTCAGGGGCCTGAGGACCGGTGACTCCACCCACTTCACCTAGCCACCCATGACAGGGTCCAAGGATAACTGATGCCTCCCAGTCCTTACAACCAAAAACACTCGGTGCCCATGGTCCAGCCGCAGAACCCACCCACCTGTGTGCTCTAGGGAACAGGGACATACTTTCCTCACAGACACTCAGGGGATTGTTGTCAGCCCCTGCCTTGTTCAGAGCATGACCCCCTGCTACAACAAAACACCTGTGCCTATGCCAATCACCCCTGCCACTCTAAGACTGTAGGACAAAGCCTGTACCACACACTTGATGACTGCCTGAGTTCAAACCATACAAGAAAAGTGAATGGACTCCTAGGCTCATATACCTGGTAACAGCTCTAGCGATCTGGTGACAGGAAATTAGAGCTTTAAAGGCAAAAATAATCAAGCTAGCTCACTCAAGCAACCTATACGGTCATATCAAAACAAAGCAAGAAGCTGGGATACAGTAAGCAAACATAAAATAAATTAATACAATAATTTATAGATAGCTCAGAGACAACATTTAATACCAAATCACATAAAAAAGCAGACCACGATCACTTCAACAAGCTCTCAAAACAAAGAATTAAGGAATCTTCAAGACAAAGATTTCTTCCTGGAACTAACAGATGTAGCATACAAAAGATTAATATACAGAACTCTTCAAGAGATCAGGCAAAACACAGAACAAGTCAAGGAACACACAGATAAAGCAGTTGAAGAAATTAAGAAGGTTATTCAAGAACATAATGAAAAATTTAATAGGCTGCAATAATTCATAGACAGCAATCAGAAATTCAGAAGATTAACAATAAAATTACAGAATTAGACAACTCAATAAAAGGCAGAGGAGTAGAAGTGCTCTTTAGCACCACTTTTATTCAACATTGTGCTGGAGTCCTAGCCAGAGCAATTAGGATAGATAAAGAAATGAAGGGCATCCAGATTGGTAAGGAAGAAGTAAAAGTATGTCTGTTTACAGATGAAATGTTCTTATACACAGAAAACCCTAAAGAATCCTCAAGAAAACTACTGAAACTAAGAGTTCAGCAGAGCATCAGGATACAAGATAAACATACAAAAATCAGTTGGATTTCTCTACACCAAAAGACAGAACATCAAAGAGGAAATCACCAAATCAACACCATCTACAATAGCCCCTAAGAAGATTAAAACACTTAGGAATAAATCTTACCAGAGACATAAAAGACCTATACAAAGAAAACAACAAGACATTATCACAAGAAACCAAAAGAGACCTACATAAGTGGAAAAACATACCTTGCTCATGGATAGGAAGACTCAACGTTGTAAAAATGTCTACGCTACCAAAAGCGATCTATAGATACAATGCAATTCTGATCCAAATTCCAATGACATTTTTTAATGAGATGGAGAAACAAATCACCAACTTCATATGGAACGGAAAGAGGCCCCGGGTAAGTAAAGCATTACTGAAAAAGAAGAACAAAGTGGGAGGCCTCACGCTACCTGATTTTAGAACCTATTATACCACCACAGTAGTCAAAACAACCTGGTACTGGTACAACAACAGATACCTAGACCAATGGAACAGAATTGAGAACCCAGACATAAATCATCCTCATATGAGCAGCTGATATTTGACAAAGGCCCAAAATCAGTTAAATGGGGAAAAGACAGTCCCTTTGACAAATGGTGCTGGCATAACTGGATATCCACCTGCAAAAAAAATGAAACAAGACCCATACCTCACACCAGGCACAAAAACCAACTCAAAATGGATCAAAGACCTAAATACAAAATCTAAAATGATTAAGATCATGGAAGAAAAAATAGGGACAATGCTAGGAGCCCTAATGCATGGTATAAACAATATACAAAACATTACTAACAGTGCACAAACACCAGAAAAGAAACTAGATAACTGGGAGCTCCTAAAAATCAGACACCTATGCTCATCCAAAGACTTCACCAAAAGAGTAAAAAGATTACCTATAGACTGGGAAAAAGTTTTAGCTGTGACATTTCCAATCAGCATCTGATCTCAAAAATCTACATGATCCTGCAAAAACTCAATAACAAAAAGACAAATAACCCAATTAAAAATTGGGCAAAGGATATAAAAAGGCACTTCACCAAAGAAGACATTCAGACACCTAACAGATACATGAGGAAATGCTCACAATCATTAACCATTAGAGAAATGCAACTCAAAACTAAAATGAGGTACCATGTCTCTCCAACAAGGCTGGCATTAATCCAAAAAGACACAAAACAATCAATGTTGGGGAGGTTGTGGAGAGACTGGAACACTTACACACTGCTGGTGGGAATTTTAAATGGTACAACCACTTTGGAAATCAAGTTGGCGCTTCCTTAAAAAGTTGGAAATACAACCACCATACGATCCAGCAATCCCACTCCTTGCAATGTATCCTAGAGAAATAAAAACCTTTATACAAACAGATATATGCACACCCATGTTCATTGCAGCACTGTTTACAATAGCAAAAAGAGGGAAGCAACCAAGGTGCTCATCAACAGATGAATGGATAAGTAAATTATGATATATTCACACAATGGAATACTACACATTGATAAAGAACAATGATGAATACGTGAAACATTTTATAACATCGAAGAATCTGGAAGGCATTATGCTGAGTGAAATTAGTCAGTTTCAAAAGGACAAATATTATATAAGACCACTAATATAAGAACTCAAGAAAAGGTTTAAACACAGAAGAAAATATTTTTTGATGGTTACAAGGGTGGGGAGGGAGGAGGAAAGAGGGATATTCACTAAATAGATAGTAGACAAGAACAATTTTCGGTGAAGGGAAAGACAACACACAATACAGGAGAGGTCAGTACAACTGGACTAAGCCAAAAGCAAAGAACTTTCCTGAATAAACCGAACTCTTCAAAGGCCAGCATAGCAGGGGCGGGGGGTTAGGGCCATGGTTTCAGGGGTCATCTAAGTCAAATGGCATATTAAAATCTATTAAGAAAACATTCTGCATTCCACTTTGGAGGGTGGCGTCTGGGGTCTTAAACACTAGCATGCGGCCATCTAAGGTGCATCAATTGGTCTCAACCTCCCTGGAGCAAAGGAGAATGAAGAACACCAAAGACACAAGGTAATTATGAGCCCAAGAGACAGAAAGGGCCACATAAACCAGAGGCTACATCAGCCTGAGAGCAGAACTGAATGATGCCTGGCTACAACCGATGACTGCCCTGACAGGGAACAAAACAGAGAATCTCTGATGGAGCAGGAGAGCAGGGGGATGCAGATCTCAAATTCTCATAAAAAGACCAGACTTAATGGTCTGACTGAGACTAGATGGACCCCAGAGGTCATGGTTCCCACACCTTCTGTTAGCTCAAGACTGGAACCATTCCCAAAGCCAACTCTTCAGACAGGGAATTGGGCTGGACTATGGAATAGAAAATGAGACTAGTGAGAAGTGAGCTTCTTGGCTCAAGTAGACACATGAGACTATGTGGGCAGCTCCTGTCTGGAAGGGAGGTGAGAAGGCAGAGGGGGACAGAAGCTGGCTGAATGGACATGGGGAATACAGGGTGGAGAGAAGGAGTGTGCTGTCTCATTAGGGGGAGAGCAACTAGGAGTACATAGCAAGATGTATACAAATTTTTATATGAGAGACTGACTTGATTTGTAAACGTTCACTTAAAGCACAATAAAAATAAACAAATAAAAAACCATTTATAGAAGAAAATCAGATTATCTGTAAAGGAATGGCAAATGAGCTGTGAGCTTGACTACCAACAGCAATGAGGTAGAAAAGAAGATAGTGGATGGACGAGCAAAGAAAGCGTTAATTTCATGCTTAAATCTAAACAAAGGTGGACTGTAAGCACAATAATAAAAATGGCTTGTGTGGTTGAAAATATCCAGCAGTTGTATCATATAAACTGGGGGGAGCGAAAGGAGTAAAATGTTCTAAAGTCCTTATATTATCTAAAAAAGAGTAAAGATATTGACCTAATTTTAGACTTAATGAGTTGAATATACTTATTTCCGGAACTGTTAAAAGAAGAGAAATAGAGTGTATAGCTTTCTATTAGCAGTGGGTTAAAGTCACATGGCATCACCATGAGTCAGAGTCTACTTGACAGCACCTAACAACAGTAAAATGGAATAAAAAAGTTATCAATCAATCCAAAATAAAATAAGAAAAAAGAGAAAAGGAAGCCAGAAGAGGAAGGAAAAACGGAAAGCACAAAATAAGATGGCAGAGATAAATGTGTCAATAAAAAATAAATAAATAAATAGCCATATAAAATAAGAATGAACTAAATGCTCCAATTAAAATGCAGTGCCATCCTGGATTTTTTAAACCAATCACATACTATTTTTTTTTAATGTCTAAAATATTAAGATACAGGAAGGTTGAAAGTAAAAGGATGAAAAAAGACATCCTAAATAAATACTAGCCAAAAGAAAGTTGATAAAACTATGTTAATAACACTTAAACTGGATTGATATCATACAACTCATGTTTCCTGATCACGTGCAAATAAGCTAGAAATCAATAACGAAAAGATAACCAGAAATACATACATACCCTTTGCCGTCAAGTTGAAGTCAAGTAGAACTACCCTATAGAGTTTCCAAGGAGCACCTAGTGGATTCGAACTGCTGACGTTTTGGTTGGCAGCCATAGCTCTCAACCAACAGACAACTACTATGTGCCACCAGGATTTCATATATATATATATATATATTTGGGAAATTTTAAAACTTCCAAATAATCCATAGGTCATAGTAGAAAGTGTAACAGAAACTAAAAAATATTTGGAACTGAATGATAATGAAATACTACATATCAAAATTTACAGTATGCAGATAAAACTAAGCTTCAAGGTAAGTCTAAATTCTTATATTAAAAACAGCAGGCTAAAAATTACCCAGGGATATAGCTTAAAAAGTTAGAGGGGAGAAGCACAAAATAAACCAACAGAACAAATCTTTAAAAAGCAGAAGGAATGAAATAATAAAGATAAGAAAATGTGTTAATGAAATAGTACACAAGCATAAATTAAAGATCCATAAAGCTGAAAGTTGATACTTAAAAAAAAAAGAAATGAAATAGAATACCAAGATGGATCAAGAAAAAAAGATAAGGCATAAATAATACTAGGAATAAAAAGGTCATAACTCTGATATTAGAGACATGAACAAGACTATAGAGAGTATTATGGAAAAATTATGGCAAATAAATATATAATGTTTTCATGGACTGAAAAAATTATTAGAAAAATATTAATTGTCCAAAGTGATTCAGTAAGAAATTTTTTAAGACACAAAATAGTCTAAAACCATTACAAAAATTAAATCAATAATCAAAAAATATTCACACAGCTAAATAGATGAACGGATATGTAATAAAGCAAGTGTATTAAAATGTCAATGATATAATGTAGGTGATGGGTATGTGAGTGTTTGGTGTACAATTCTTTACAACTCATTGTTTCTTTGAAAATTTCTCATAAAATGTTGTAGGAAAAATATTTCCACAAAGAAAATACCAAACCCATACAATTTTAACAGCAAGTACTACCATATATTCAAAAAACAAGTAATTATAATCTTACATAAAATGTATGTATGTAAAACATTTGTTTCAAAATGTTTCTATTTCAAATCATAGAAAAAGAGGAAAGGCTTCCAACTGCCTTCATTATTAGTCTAGCAAAACCTTGATTCCAAAGCTTGCCAAGGGAAAAATGAGAAAACAAATTATAGCCCAATATTGCTCAGGGATGCAGATGTGAACACCCTAAACAAAATACTACCAAACAGTTGAGCAATACAGAAAAAGGAAACTGTACCACAAGCAAGTTAGTTTTACCCCAGGAATGAAGAGTTGGTTTAATATTAATATTAATAATATTTAAAAAGTATGATCTCCCGCATTAAAAATTAATGGAAAAATTATATATTTCATCACAATAGATGAGAAAAAATTGTTTGATAGGACTCATAAGAACAACCCACCGAAAAGTGGAAATTCTTAACCTAGTAAAGGCTATTTCTAAAAGCCTACGGCAAACATTATACTTAATGTTAAAGCATTGAAAGTACTCACCTTAAGATTAGAAACAAGACAGGGATGCCTGCCACTTACACTCTCATTGAACATTGATTGGAGATCCTAATCAACTTAGTAAAGCAAGAAAAATCAAAAAATATTTAAGAATCAAAAGGAAGAACCAAAACCATCATGCTCACAGATGACATGGTTATACAAAAAATATATAAATCTTTAGAATTAATTAAGAGTGTTAAGCAAGGTTGAACAATACAAAATCAATGTATAAAAATCTATTGCATTTCCATTCACTAGCAACAAATAGAAAATATTTAATAAACAGTTACAATTTATAATAGCATAAAAATATATAAAGTCCTTAGCAATAAATCTATTAGAAGATATGTACTACCTTTATGAAAAAAAAAATTATAAACATTCATTTAAAAAACAAAAAGATGACTAAATATCATATTCATGGATTGGAAGATTCAGTATCATCAAGGTGTCAATTCTTATCAAACAAGTTTTTTAAAAAATACATCAATGTGATTGCATTCCTATAAAATTGAAAACCATGCAAAACTAAGCAATATAAATACATGTAATAAAACCATTTAAAAAGCAAAAGAATGACATACACAAAATTCAGGGAGAAGGAAATTTTGTCTGAGGGAAGTGGAGGGGGGTTGATGAGGTACAAGGGAGACCACAAAGATAATGGTAAAGTTCTCTTTTTTATGCTGGGTTTTGTACAAATGAATGTTCATATATTGTTGTTCTTAGCATTTTCTAGGTTTTATGCTCTCCAATACTTAATACAAACTAACATAAAACTCAACAAAGAATGTATTATAGCTCTACAAAAAAGCCCAGAGGTCAGTTGGTTCCAGGGTGGTACAATGACATCAACAAATACCACCCTTCCACTCCACCATCCTCAACAGGTCAATGATGTTTTTTCCATCTGCTCACAAGATGACTACAGTACTTCCAGATGTTACATGAAGACAGGAATACACCCAGCAAAGAAGGAGTGTCTTCACTCATCCTTTCGTTTTTATTAGTGGGACAACCCTTTTACAGAAGCTCCCTTAGAAGAATTCCCCTTAAGTTCCATTGGGCAGGATTGGGACATATGTCATATCCTAAACCAATCATGAGCAAGGGATCTAGGACTATCATGATCAGCTTAGACCAGTGGTTCTCAAAGTGTGGCCCTTGAACCATCTGTATCAGTATCGTCACACAATTTGTTAGAAATGACCCACCCCACATCCATTGAATCAGAAACACTGGGGATAAGGGATCCACAAATTTGTGTTTTAAGAAGCCCTTCAGGGGAATCCGATGCATGCTAAAGCTTGAGACCACTGATTTAGGTTTAGATCAATTCTGATTCAGTCTCCAGCTCTGGAGACATGACCACATTCCTGAGGACACAGGATGGAAAATCAACACACAAACAAATCTGGGGCTCTGCCAGAAAGATGTCTGTAACAGTCTCCCCGTAAAAATGCTTCAGGGGATCAGAAAAGGGTTAGCGGCCTTGATGGAAATGAGAGATGACTTCGCCAATAGGATGGCAGAGTTTCATATGACCAGAAAGAGCATTTCAAGAAGTGCAAACAATATGAGAGAAGAAACTCGCTAAAGTTCCCTTAGCCCAGAACCACTTAACTGATTAAGATTCATTTGTTGCAGATAAAGTAACAATTCATTTCCCCAAACATCAATCTAATACATCTCAAAACACCCAGCCCCCTCTTTTTCAATTATGATTATGCCTAAAGGAGAATCATAATTTCAAAGTACCTCAATGTGAGCAAAACAACTCCCTTCAAGTAATTTTTCATGTTTTAGATTAACTTAGAGACACTCTATATTACCCACATCGTAGTTCCTCTATTTGCCTAAATTATTATGACTATTTTTCTCAAGTGGCCAGTTCAATTTGTAGCAACAATTTCTGAGGTCATATATTTAACTACCGCATTAAGGGTTTTCTAATTGAACAACAAATAAATACCAAAAGGTTTCAAAGTTAAAGTAACCAAGTGGGGAGAATATTTGCAACACATAGAGTAGGTAAAATTTAGTATTCATAATATGTAAAGAGTTCCTAGAAATAAATAAGAAAACAACTGATTAGAAAAATGAGCAAAGTGGTTTTTTAGATTCAGTATCATTTACATCTTGGCTCCACCTTTTCTAAATGTATAACTTTGAACAGTTTATTTAACCTCTCTATGACTTAGTGTTCCCACCAGCCATAGGCAGATAATAATAGTTGCTATCTCATAGGGTCTTTGTGAGTATTAAAAGAGCAAGTACGTATAAAGCAAAATAGGACTCCAAAAATGCTAGCTATTGCTATTATTTTGATTTATAAGACAGGCACCCTATTAAACAAACATAAAAAAAAAAAAAAACCCATTGTCTTCGAGTCAATTATGACTCATTGCGACACTATAGGGCAGAGTAGAACTGCCCCATACAGTTTCCAAGGAGCCACTGGTGGATTTGAACTGCTGGCCTTTCAGTTAGCAGCTGCAGCTCTTAAGCACTACACCACCAGGGTTTCCAGGCACTCTACAAGGCATTAGTGATTCTCAAAAGAAAAAAAATAAATGACAAAAAAAAAAATTGAAAGATACTTAATACCAAAGAAATGCAAATTAAAACAGAACTGAGCACAGGTTTGTCAGGAAATAGCATTCTCATACTTTTTCAGAGTAAATTGGGGGAAAGCTTCTGAAGCAGATTGATAGTATTAATTTTAAACGCACAAACCCTTTGATGCCATAATTTCACTACGAGGAATTTATCTGAGGGTACTCACAAAAGCACAAAAATGCTCATCATAATATTTTCATGATGAAAAAAACTGGTAATATCCTAAATGCCCATGTATAGGACTGATTAAAAGAAACATGGCACATTCAAATAATGAAAAAATTCATCAAAAAGAACAAGATAGATGTGTGTGTACTGGTATGAAGATATTTTCAAAAGAGTTCAATATGGTCCTTTCATGAATATTTTAAATGATTTACATATATATTGCACATGCATAAAATTTTTCTGGAAGAATAACTTGTTCACCTTGGGAAGAAGAACCAGAGGTCAGGCATGGGAGAAGAGTTTTACTTTAATTTTTCCTTTCTATGTTATTGGACTATATGAAGACGAACGGGGTATCAGGATTGGAGGAAGACTCATTGACAACCTGTATTATGCAGATGACACAACCTTGCTTGCTGAAACTGAAGAGGACTTGAAGCACTTACTAATGAAGATCAAAGACCACAGCCTTCAGTATGGATTACACCTCAAAATACAGAAAACAAAAATCCTCACCACTGAACCAATGAGCAACATCATGATAAACGGAGAAAAGATTGAAGTTGTCAAGGATTTCATTCTACTTGGATCCACAATCAATAGCCATGGAAGCAGCAGTAAAGAAATCAAAAGATGCGTTGCATTGGCAAATCTGCTGCAAAGGACCTCTTCAAAGTGTTGAAGAGCAAAGATGTCACCCTGAAGACTAAGGTGCACCTGATCCAAGCCATGGTGTTTTCATCACATCATATGCATGTGAAAGCTGGACAATGAATAAGGAAGACCAAAGAAGGGTTGACGCCTTTGAATTGTGGTGTTGGCAAAGAATATTGAATATACCATGGACTGCCAAAAGAACGAACAAATCTGTCTTAGAAGAAGTACAACCAGAATGCTCTTTAGAAGCAAGGATGGCAAGACAGCATCTTACGTACTTTGGAGATGTTGTCAGGAGGGATCAGTCCCTGGAGAAGGACATCGTGCTTGGCAGAGTACAGAGTCAGGGGAAGAGAGGAAGACCCTCAATGAGTTGGACTGACACAGCGGCTGCAACAATGAGCTCAAGCATAACAACGATTGTAAGGATGGCGCAGGACCGGGCAGTGTTTCGTTCTGTTGTGCATAGGGTTGGTATGAGTCGGAACCGACTCGACAGCACCTAACAACAACAACATAACAATGTTATTAGAACTTTTCTGTGGATATATATGATTCTTTTTCCTGTGGCGAGATTATGGGTTGTCTCTATTTTGCAGCTAATTCTTAACAATGGAATGTGAGCTAAATGATGTGTCTTTTCTGATCTAAGAAGTATCCACCTTCTCCACACCCTCCCTCTCTCCTGTTCATGCATCTGGAAACAAAGTACTTCAAGATGGCAGAGTTGCAAGATGAAAGCAGTTTAGGTCCCTGAGTCACTCCTTGGAAGAAAGCCAAGCATTGGAGCCACCCAACCTATATCAGACAGTGATATAAAAAGAAATAAATGCTGGTTGTGTTAAGCCACTGAGATTTTTCAGGTTTATGTGTTCCACTGCTGAGCTTAGCCTAGCCTAATTTATTACATTCTCCATCAATGACTCTACTTAGTTAATATTTTGGAATTAAGAATGTAATTTTGAAGAGACAGATGGTTGAGGTTTAACCCTTCTAAGTTGAACACATCCTTTTTTATAACCCACCTCAGCCCATCTCCCAAACTCCCACAGAAATACTACTGTTTGGTATCTGTTACTGAGTCCACCAAGAATCCTCTCTCTCTAATAGATGCTCCTTTCTCAGGGATGTCTTGTTCATGTCAATTCTACTTCATCTTACCTTTGCAACATTTGTTGTTAGGTACCCTCAAGTCGTTTCTAACTCATAGCGACCCTACTTATGCAAAATGAAATGAAACTCTGCCTGGTCCTGTGCCACAATCACAATCATTGCTATATTTGAGCCCATTGCTGCAGCCACTGTGTCAGTCCATCTTGATGGTCTTCCTCTTTTTTTGCTGACCCTCTACTTTAAGACAAGGGTAGACTTATAACAAAAAAATTTAAATGACAGTAAGAAAAAAAAGCATTATCAGAATGTTTAGTGCATATAGGGAGAGTCTTCTATTTTTCAACATTAAAAATATCATATTATATCATATCATATCATATCATCATATCATATCATTTTAAATGCCCTGGTAAGAACTCAACATTCCATGACTATAAAAAGCATGCTGATATGGACTGAATTGTGTTCCCCTTAAGATATGTTGAAGTCCTAACCCTTGTGAACGTAACCTTGTTTGGAAATAGGATCTTTGAAGACATTACGAGTTGAAGGAATAAGACATCATATCAGCATAGGGTAAATACTAATCCCATCTGAATGGTGTCCTTATAAAAGAAGAAAAGAAACAGAAAGACTGGAGAAAAGACAGCCATGTGACAATGGAATTATGTTGAGGCTGTAACCCAAGGAGCACCTGAGGCTGCCAGAAGCCAAGAAGGACAAGAAAAGATCTTCCCTGAGAGCCTTTGGAAAGAACATGGCCCTGCTGACACCCTGTATATGGACTGCTAGCCTCCAGAACTATTAGACAAAAAATTCCTGTTGTTTAAAGCCACACAATTTGTGGGGTTTTTTTATGGCAGCCCTAGAAAACTAATACATATGCCAAACGAAAAATATTTGAGATCTCCAGATGAGTACTTTCTTGACTGGAAAAAAATCTTAGGCATGTGCCTTATTTCCACTGTATAAAAAGTAAAACATTGGGAGAAAAAAGGGTGAACATGTGTTATGAATTGAATTGCATCCTCCAAATTATATGTGTTGGAATCCTAAACCCTATACCTGGAGATGTAATCCCATTTTGGAACAGGGTTTTCTTTGTTATGTTAACAAGGTCATATCATTGGAGGGTGTGTTCTAAACCTAATCACTTCTGAGTTATAAGGAACAGCTTAGACACAGGAGGGAGCACACACAGAGACAAGATAGATGCCACATGACCATCGCAAAGAAACCAAGGAATACAAGGAAAAAAAGGATCTTCCCCTACAGCCCACAGAGAAAGAGAGAGCCTTCCCCTACAGCTGGTTGCTTGAGTTCTGATTTATAGCCTCCTAAACTATGAGAAAATTAACTTCTATTCTCTAAAGCCACCCACTTGTGGTATTTCTGTTACAACAGCTCTAGATAACTAAAACAACATGCAATGAAACACTACTGAATTTCATCATTTCAAGTGCCGATCTTCACATTTTTCCTACCTTTGTCTTCCTGAGTGTAATGGTTAAGGTTGTGGGTCAATGTGGCTGGGCCTTGATCCTCAGTGATTTGATAGTCATAAGATAGACTGATCAATTCCATGATGAGACTTGATATTATGTGATCACCTCCATGATAGGATCTGCTGTGAGTAGTCAATCAGTTGAAAGGGAGTTTCCTTGGGCTTGTGGCCAGCATTGAAAATAAGTGGATGTCTTAGTCATCTAGTGCTGCTATAACAGAAATACCACAAGTAGATGGCTTTAACAAAGAAGTTTATTCTCTCACAGTTGAGTAGGCTGCAAGTCCGAATTCAGGGTGTCAGTTCCAGGGGAAGGCTTTCTCCCTCTGTTGGCTCTGGAGGAAGGTCCTTGTGAAACATCAGTCTTCCCTTGGTCTGGGAGCAACTCAGTGCAGGAACCTCAGGTCCAAAGGATACACTCTGCTCCCAACATTGCTTTCTTGGTGGTATGAGGTCACCAACTCTCTGCTTATTTTCCTTTCATCTGTTGAGAGATAAATGGTTGTGCAGGCTACACCCCAGGGAAACTCCATTTATATTGGATCAGGGATGTGACCTTGTTAGGGTGTTACAATCCCACCTTAATTTAACATAAAATTACAATCACAAAATGGAAGACAACCACACAATACCAGGAATCATGGCCCAGCTAAATTGATACACACATTTTGTGGGGGGGACATAATTCAATTAATGACAGTGGATATTCTGGCAAGGCTTATGGGCTTTTGCTCATTCTGGATACTGCAGCTTGCCCCTGTTCACATCTGATCTCCAGTTCTTGAGACTTGAGCTAGTAGCTACCTGAGATCTTTGGTATTCATCGATTTTCACAGCCTATGAATAACAGCCCTACTCTCCGACCTGCTGATCTTGGGTTCACTAGCCCCTGTGGCTACCTAAATCAGAAGAAGCCGCTATTCTGACCCACGGACTTGGAACGTTCTACCCTCTATAACTGAGTGAGGCATTTCCTTGATATATATATATACATATACACACACACATATATATGCTTTACTGGTTTTGCTTCTCTAGAGAACCCAGCCTAAGACACTGGATATAACTGTATGGACTGATAGGAACTTACTTGAGCTGCTCTAACCCGTGACCTGGAGTGTTTAACATTGCGCTAGCCTTTTTTAGACTGCTTAGAGAAGGAGTTGCTGGCATCTTCAATTGTAACCTGAGCCACCTCTACTACCGCTCATAACCAGGATGCTATAACCCAAATGACCACCAATTTTCTGTACAGACCCTGAGTCTCTCCCCCATAAGTTTCTATCATTAGGTTTCTGCTTTTGAATTCATAGAATTTTTAATTTTGGTCTCCATTTCAAGTTATTTTTCCTAAGATTATTCTTACTAGTCCTTCCTCCCTCTGCCCCCCAAAAATACTCTACCCCTCAGGTTGAGACCTATGACTCTGCACAGTTAATAATACTGAGCTTTTATCAGGCCATATGCTAAATGTTTTTCCTATAGAATCTTTAAATCTTCACAATCAGACTTTAAGGTAGGTATTAAGTTTTTTTTTTTTTTTTTGTTAAGATTAGCCCCACTTGACAGATGAGGAAAGTAAAACCTAAAGAATGTAGGTAACTTCCCAGAGTTCCCAGTCTGGGAAGTGGCAGAGCCACTGCTGTCTGACACTATTTAATTTAAGGAATTAATCATGCCAAGGAGTAATGGGCTTCAATAAATTAATGTATCACCTAGCCAATGAGAGTGATTATTAGATTGGCAGAACACGTGATGTTCCTCATACTGTCTAGAGCCTCCCAGGCTTAGGTGAGTGGGATGGGATCTGCTCAAGAGGCACCTGAGTGTGTGTGGTGTATGACGGTGGCAGGTGGTGGGCTTGAGAATCCAGCTAGTAGGTTATTACCCAAGTCAGTCCATAAATGGACAGCTAGGATAAAATGTAGAATCTAAAGTTAAATTTTCCATCTGTAAATCAAGAAAGACAAATGCAAAATCATAACTTTTGGAGCTAGACAAAAGTTTAAGCAAGCTAATCTAAGACCCAATGACATGCACATATGTAATATACGAATTACTAGGACTAGGGTGGAGGAATAGGGTACGGAGGGTGTCTTAGTTGTCCAGTACTGCTATAACAGAAATACCACAAGTAGATGGCTTTAACAAAGAGAAATTTATTTTCTCACAGTCTAGCAGGTTACAAGTCCAAATTCAGGGTATCACCTCCAGGGGAAGGCTTTCTCTCTCTCGGCTCTGGAGGAAGGTCCTTGTGATGAATCAGTCTTCTCTTGGTTTGGGAACATCTCGGCACACAACCTCAGGTCCAAAGGATACACTCTGCTCCCAACACTGCTTTCTTGGTGGTATGAGGTCACCAACTCTCTGCTTATTTCCCTTTCCTTTTATTTGTTGAGAGATAAATGGTTGTGCAGGCTACACCCCAGGGAAACTCCATTTATATTGGATCAGGGATGTGACCTTGTTAGGGTGTTACAATCCCACCTTAATTTAACATAAAATTACAATCACAAAATGGAAGACAACCACATAATACCAGGAATCATGGCCCAGCTAAATTGATACACACATTTTGGGGGGTGGATATAATTCAATCCATGACAGAGGGTATCTTAAAGGACTTAAACTAGTTACTTACCATCTCCTCAATGCTGGAAAAATCCAGACATGCACCCCACTCTTTGGAAATTTTTTTATCATTCTACATCTACACTGTAGGCTGTGGTATATTCAGAGTAAGGAAAAAAGACAAGATTCGCATTCCTTGTACAGGTAAAAAATAATAATAGGTGAGACTAAACTGAAATATTCTATTTGATGCAAGATAAATATACACATGCTTGCACTGTCTTATTTAGCAATATGTGACATTATAAATTAAATTTAGTATCAATTCTTAAGCTGTGGATTGAATAAGAGCACCCTCATCAGGCCACAACTAATTTACCAGGCTATAGAAACAGTGTTACACTATTTCTTGGCTTCCAAGATGAGAAAGCTCTGTAACAATAAGTGAAAATTACAGAAGCATATGCCAACCATCCCAAAATTGCCCCAAAAGGCATTTTACTCAAATTATCATTTAATAAAGGCAATTGGTGGGCAACATTTTGTGACTAGGTAGGGAAAAGAACACTAAAGTCAAAATGTTTTAGCTCAAGCTCTACCACTAACTTCACGGCCTTGCGCAAGTCAGTGAAACTCTCTTCAACTTCATTTACTCATCCCTAAAAAAAAAAAAAAAAATTTTTTTTTTTTTTTTTTTAAGATAGGTCTCCTCAAAGTAGAGTCAACCTGAATGACATGATGGAGTCAAGCTTTTGGAACCTTCATTTGCTGATGTGGCATGATGCAAAATGAGAAGAAACAGCTGGAAACGTCCATTAATAATCGGAACCTGGAATGTATGAAGTATGAATCTAGGAAAGTTGGAAATCGTCAAAAATGAAATGAAACACATAAACATTGATCTCCCAGGCATTAGTGAGCTGAAATGGACTGGTATTGGCCATTTTGAATCGGACAATCATGTAGTCTACTATGCTGGGAATGACAACTTAAAGACGAATGGTATTGCATTCATCGTGAAAAAGAACATTTCAAGATCTATCCTGAGGTACAACACTGTCAGCGATAGGAAGACCAGTTAATACAACTATTATTCAAATTTACGTACCAACCACTAAGGCCAAAGATGAAGAAATAGAAGATTTTTATCAGCTGCTGCAGTCTGAAATTGATCGAACGTGCAATCAAGATGCATTGATAATTACCAGTGACTGGAAACAAAGAAGAAGGATCGGTAGTTGGAAAATATGGCCTTGGTAATAAAAACAATGCCAGAAATCAAATGATAGAGTTCTGCAAGACCAACAACTTCTTCGTTGCAAATACTTTCTTTCACCAACATAAACCGCAACTATACACATGGACCTCACCAGACGGAACACACAGGAATCAAACTGACTACATCTGTGGAAAGAGATAATGGAAAAGCTCAATACCATCAGTCAGAACAAGGCCAGGGGCCAACTATGGAACAGACCATCAATTGCTCATATGCAAGTTCAAGGTGAAACTGAAGAAAATCAGAACAAGTCAACAAGAGCCAAAAATGACTTTGAGTATGTCCCACCTGAATTTAGAGACCATCTAAAGAAGAGATTTGACACATAGAACACTGGTGACCAAAGACTAGATGAGTTGTGGAATGACATCAAGGCCATCATCCATGAAGAAAGCAAGAGGTCATTGAAAAGACAGGAAAGAAAGAAAAGACCAAGATGGATGTCCGAGAAGACTCTGAAACTTGCTCATGAATGTCAAGCCGCTAAAGCAAAAGGAAGAAATGATGAAGTAAAAGAACTGAATGGAAGATTTCAAAGGGCAGCTCGAGAAGACAAAGTAAAGTATTATAATGACATGTACAAAGAGCTGGAGATAGAAAACCAAAAGGGAAGAACACAAAGCTTTTCTCAAGCTGAAGGAACTGAAGAAAAAATTCAAGCCTCGAGTTGCAATAGTAAAGGATTCTGTGGGGAAAATATTAAACGATCCAAGAAGCATCAAAAGAAGATGTAAAGAATACACAGTCATTATACCAAAAAGAATTAGTCAATGTTCAACCATTTCAAGAAGTAGCATATGATCAGGAACCGATGGTACAGAAGAAAGAAGTCCAAGCTGCTCTAAAGGCATTGGCAACAAACAAGGCTCCAGGAATTGACAGAATATCAACTGAGATGTTTCCACAAACAGATGCAGCACTGGAGGTGCTCACTCATCTATGCCAAGAAATTTGGAAGACAGCTTCCTGGCCAACTGACTGGAAGAGATCCATATTTATGCCTGTTCCCAAGAAAGGCAGTCCAACCGAATGCAGAAATTATAGAACAATATCATTAATATCACACACAAGCAAAATTTTGCTGAAGATCGTTCAAAAATGGCTACAGCAGTACATCGACAGGCAACCGCCAGAAATTCAGGCTAGTTTCAGAAGAGAATGTGGAACCAGGAATATCATTGCTGATGTCAGATGGATCCTGTCTGAAAGCAGAGAATACCAGAAGGATGTTTACCTGTGTTTTATTGACTATGCAAAGGCATTCGGCTGTGTGGATCATAACAAATTATGGATAACATTGCAAAGAATAGGAATTCCAGAACACTTAATTGTGCTTGTGAGGAAACTTTACATAGGTCAAGAGGCAGTTGTTCAGACAGAACAAGGGGATACTGATTGGTTTAAAGTCAGGAAAGGTTTGTGTCAGGGTTGTATCCTTTCACCGTGCCTAGTCAATCTGTATGCTGAGCAAATAATCTGAGAAGCTGGACTACATAAAGAACAGGGCATCAGGATTAGAGGAAAAGTCTTTAACAACCTACATTATGCAGATGACACAGTCTTCCTTGCTGAAACTGAAGAGGACTTGAAGCACTTACTAATGAAGATTAAAGACCACAGCCTTCAGTATGGATTGCGCCTCAACATAAAGAAAACAAAATTCCTCACAACTGGACCAATGAGCAACATCATGATAAACGGAGAAAGGATTGAAGTTGTCATGGATTTCACTTTACTTGGATCCACAATCAGCACCCATGGAGGCAGCAGTCAAGAAATCAAACAACACTTTGCCTTGGGTAAATCTGCTACAAAGGACCTCTTTAAAGTATTGAAAAGCAAAGATGTCACCTTGAAGACTAAGGTGCACCTGACCCAAGCCATGGCCTTGTCAATCACATCATATGCATGTGAAAGCTGGACAATGAATGAGGAAGACCGAAGAAGAATTGACGCCTTTGAATTGTGGTATTGGTGAAGAATATTGAATATTGAATGGACTGCCGAAAGAACAAACAAATCTGTCTTGGAAGAAGCACAGCCAGAATGTGTCTTACATACTTCGGACATGTTGTCAGGAGGGATCAGTCTCTGGAGAAGGACGTCATGCTTGGCAGAGTACAGGGTTAGCAGAAAAGAGGAAGACCCTCAACGAGGTGAACTGACACAGTGGCTGCAACAATGAACTCAAGCATAACAACGATTGCAAGGATGGAGCGGGACCTGGCAGTGTTCTGTTCTATTGTGCATAGGGTCGCTATGAGTCAGAACTGACTTGATGGCACCTAACAACAACAGCAACAAAATGGGTATGTACAGCTAGAACGCCCTTTAGATGCAAAGACAGCAAGACTTCGGCTTATTTACTTTGGAAACGTCATCAGGAAAGAACAATCGCATTTCCAACTCATAACTTAGATGATCTATCACAATGGGATTGTCTTAGCTTCCTGTCAAAGGTTTAAATAATTTAAATTAGAGGTCAGTACTAACAAAGATTCACTGAGGTAATGCTCTGTGCTAAATAGATATTCCAAGACCTCAGTGAAATGAAATGAATCTGTATTTAAATCTAACATGTAAGGAAGTGCCTCACGATGTCATCTAATGTACCAAATCAGTTTCTTCCACAGCTCATATATCAGAAAATGATCTCAAAGGATAAAAACTGTTAATTATATTACCCCTAGGGTTACTGGAGGAAGTAAGGTTGAAGGTGGGACCATCACATCTGTAATTATTTGAAATTTTTAACTAATAAATACATGTTTTGTCATTAATACAATCAAACAAAATGATTTGTAAAAGCTATTGTCATGGATTGAACTGTGCCCCCAAAAATATGTGTCAACTTGGTTAGGCTATGATTCCCAGTATTGTGTGGTTGTCCTCCATTTTGTAATTTTCCTGTGTGTTATAAACCATCTCTGTCTGTAGTTAAAGAGGATTAGGGTGGAATATAACACCCTTGCTCAGGTCACATCCCTGATCCAATGTAAAGGGAGTTTGCCTGGAGTGTGGCCTGTACCAGCTTTAATCTTACAAGAGATAAAAGGAAAGGAAAGTGAGCAGAGAGAGGGGGACCTCATACCATCAAGAAATCAGCACCAGGAGCAGAGCGCATCCTTTTGAACCTGGGGTTCCTGTGCAGAGAAGCTTCTAGTCCAGGGGAAGGTTGATGACAAGGACCTTCCTCCAGAGCCAACAGAGAAAGACTTCCCCTGCAGCTGACACCCTGAATTTGGACTTGTAACCTACTAGACTGTGAGAAAATAAATTAGTCTTTGTTAAAGCCATCCACTTGTGGTATTTCTGTTATAGCAGCACTAAATGACTAAGACAGCTATTAACAATTTTTTTTTTAAAGACTGAAGCCAGAAATATAAAGTCCAAGCCTTACTTTTAAAAGACAATCTAGAGATAATGATGTCCAGCATAAAGTAAGTCTTCAAACTCCTTTGTTTACATTTTATCTGTAAGACTTGGAAAAATTATTTACTTTCTTGAATACTTTTAAGTTAAGCATCTAAAATTTTTCATCATGTATTTCCAAAGGGTACAATTTCAATGTGTTATAAATACTGATATTTTTTCAATTATCTAATTCCAGTACAAAGATCCTGATGGCCTAGTGGTTAAAGCTCTCAGCTGCTAGCCTAAAGGTTGGGGGTTCAAACCCACCAGCCGCTGTACAGGACAAAGATGTGTTGGTCTGCTTCCGTAAAAGATTTATAGCCTCGGAAACCCAATGAGGCCGTTCTATTTTGTCCTATAGGATCACTACGAGTCGGAATCAACTTGATGCCAGCAGGTTTAACCTGGGTGTATTTAAAGTACCTATTATCACACATTTAAGTCCTATGGCTGCTAACCAAAGGGTCGGCAGTTCAAATCCGCCAGGAGCTCCTTGGAAACTCTATGGGGCAGTTCTACTCTGTCCTGTAGGGTCGCTATGAATCGGAATCGACTTGACCACACTGGGTTTGGGTTGGGTATTTTCACACATTAACAACTAAGCTCTTCTTTAAAAGTTGACAATTTCACATCATTCATTTTTCTCCTTTAACTCTGACTAAACCAGTCAGGGTTCAATGCAGGAAACAGAAAACACTCGAGGCATTTTAAGCAGAAAGGAATTTAATACAAAGAATCTAGTTTTTATAAAATCATTGGCGCAAGCTCTGAGTAAGCTTTCAAAAGTCCAAAGCAGGCAGATCTACAGAAGCAGAAAGTAGATTAGTGGTTGCCTAGGGCTGGGAGGAGAGTGAGGGAAATGGAGAGTGACTGCTAATCAGGTTAACAAGTTTTGTTGGAACATAGTCCTGTTCATTTATTTACATATTGTCTATGGCTGCTTTTGCGCTACACAGGAGAGGTGAGTAGTTTGCAGCAAAGACCATACGACCCTCAAAACCTCAAATATTCACTACCTGGCCTTTTAAGAAAAAGTTTGCCAACCCCTGCTTTTATTCAAAGATGCAATGTAGAACTGTCAGAAATAAAACACGTAACCTTTAACCGTACCTTCCTTGAAATGAAGCTAAACAAGCACCTAAGGGACGGACTGAGACCCTGGTAAAAGAGAGTACTCGCCAAGCTGTTTCTCATTAAAAAGAATCACAGAAATACAGAATGGCTTGCCTTGCAGATTCGTGTTTCTCAATATGCTTCCTATAAAGCTTAAATATTCTAAATTTAAAATTGATAAATAATAGTTTGATTTTAAATGTTAATATTTTACAGTACACCAGAAAGTGTTTTAGAAATCAACTTAGAAACATATAAAGGAGTATGTAACTGCGTGTGGGTGTTTGCTTTTTCCAAAATTCTTGCAGCCAGCATGCCAGTAAGATGTTTAAAGATCACTGGCCTAAAGAAAAAAGTCATCTCTGATTTTGGTAAGAGCCCCAGGTGAATGTGGATACAGCCTTACCTGTGTTTGCCAGTTGAATGTCAACTCTGCCTGTGCCTGAAGTCATAGCATTTTTAGAAAAACTGAAAAGAATGAACCTACTCTACCATCTTATTCTTCAGATAAAGAAGCTAAAGACTAAGAGGCTAATGTCCTGACATATGTCACACAGTCCATTACTGGTCAGGCCAGATTAGAACGCCAGTCCCCAGAATCTTCTGTTATTTTAGTGATTGGTTGACGGGTGAGTGAACGAGTGACAGTGAATGAGTGACACAGTCCGCTTGCTTGCTTACTTGCTAGCTTGCTCACTCGCTTACTCTCTTTTAGAATCTAAAAGGACTCCAAGTGGTTGCTTGTACATAATCTTCAGCCCTGGGATGTGGAGCATTTCAGTGTGGTTTCAAATAAGCAATTGAAGGTTCAGAATAAATCTGTGAATACCTGACATTTGTCCCGCTTTCTGCCCTTTCTACTTCATCATTTTACTTTAAGATAGCCACTTAGAGCAATGTATCTCAATTTGCATACAGATCACCTGGAAGTCTTGCTAAATTGTAGTATCCAATTCAGTAGGTCTGGGGTGGGGCCAAGAGTCTGCATTCTTAACAAGCTCCCTAGTATTGTTATATTGATGCTGCTGATCGGCAGACAACATTTTGAGTAGTAGGAACTCAGACAACATCATAAGTGTCACACAAGAACATTTTTAAATTAAAAAAAAAAATTAGGTGATGCTAAAGTACTAAGGATTATCCACGGTGGCTACAACAATGGTCTCAAACATACCAAAGATTGTGAGGATGGTGCAGGACCGGGCAATGTTTCTTTCTTTTATATATGGAAGTCCACTCTACAGCAACTAACAACAAGAATTATTTGAATTAAGAAAAAATCTAAAAAGTATTATTTCTGAGCACTCAACTCTAACCATTAAACTCGTAGCTTCATCTGATGTGTTGGAAAATGGAATAATCACTTCTTTGCAAAAATAACTACCTTATCTACCTTATTACATTACCAGGTCATTACATTATCATTCTAATACTTTAATAAAAGTAATGATGCCTCTTTGAAGACTAAATAGTAAAAACATACGTTGAATTTTTTCATGACTAAGAATTCATGAAATTCTGTTTCTTTTTTAGTTGACTCATAATTTCTCATACTGCATTCTAAAAACAACCCTACCACCAAGTGGACAATATAAAAATCATTTTATATGACACAACGTTCAAACTTTTTCTAATTCCACATTCAACTTCAAAGGTTAGTGAAGGGTTATAAATTCTGGGCTAGTTAATAGACCCCCAAAAGGACTTTCTATCTGAAGATTGACAACTTCAAAAAATAAACTATACTAATAGAGGATCATTTTCCAGTATCATTTAAACAGCTTCCTCTGAGCAGAACTGGTACTGTTAATCAGGGAACATATAGTAACATCTAAATATTTCCTTCATGGACACCTATAACTAGAATACATTTGGCCCTCCACATCTGAGGGTTCCACATCCACAGACTCAACTAACCATTGGTCAAGAATATTGGGGAAAAACAGTTCCAAAAAGCAAAACTTTAATTTCCTGTGCACCCAGCACTACGCTGAGTCCACGGAATTAAATGATGTGTAGGCACACCCTGTTGTAGCCTCCCGCCATTTCACAGATCCTCAGTCTTTCTCCAGTGTTCCTCATTTGAGCATTGTTCGCCTCGCATCTTGTTCGTTTGCTACTTGTGTGTACCCTTTGTTTCTGTGAAAAAAAAAATGGCTCCCAAAAGACAATTCAGTAGCCAAAGGCTGAGAGGGAGCATAAAGTGCTATCTACACAGCACTTTATCACTACTTTACACAGTATTTACATTGTATTAGGTATTATAAGTAATCCAGAGATGATTTAAAGTATACAGGAGGATATATATAGGTGATATGCAAACACTACACCATTTTATACAAGGGACTTGAGCATCCTTCCATTTTGGTATTCAAGGAGCTTCTGGAACCAATCCCATATGGATACAGAGGGACAACTATACTGCCATTTTCTGACCTCTGAACTCATGCTAAGTATTAATGCACAACCACAGATCTTCAACAATGGAAGTAACATGGTTTTCCCCACTTTTGTCTTGGGTGTTTATGATTCAATGCCCGCTTCAAAAGTAGGGAAACAGAAATGAGACACAGCTATAGAAAAATATAATACAGAGAGAGCAGCATTGTGGGGTGCACCAGTGCGCCACACCTTGACTCTGGCTCAGTCATGTATTTTGGCCAGGAGGATATTAGCACATGTGATACAAGCAGGGGTTTCAAAAGAGCTTGCTTGATTGATTTTATTTGCCTTTACACCTCTGTCATCGCCATGAGAACATGCCCTGGACAGCCTTCTGGAAGATAAGAAGCACGTGGAGCATAGCTAAGCTGTCACAATAGCCCCAGACAACAGCTTTAGTGTCTTTAAAATATAGATGTATTGCCCATATGCCTGAGCTCAGTGGGGGGTCAAGTAGGCAGCTAAAGTGATCTTCGCTGAACTTGATTATATGTTTGGGGGTTAGCTGGCTGTTGGATGGGGCTATTGGGGCAGCTTAGCTATGTTCCATGTGCTTCAGAGTGGTTAAAAGCTCAGGAGATAACCAAAAATTTGACAGTTTGAATCCACCAGCCAAAACTTGGAAATCCTATGGGTCAGTTCTACTCTGTCCTATAGGGTTGCTATGAGTCAGAATCTGACTTGACGGCTTCAGGTTTGGTTTGCTTTTTTAGTCACCTATTCTACTATATATTTTTGAGTTATTTTCTTATTGATTATCCTGGGGATTACCATTAATATCTTAATTTATAACAATCTAATTCTGATTAATATCAACTTAATTTCAAAACTGTATAAAACTTTGCTTCTATATAGATCCATTCCCTACCCTTCTTTATGTTGTTATTATCAAAAACTATATCTCCATACCTTGTGTGCTCATCAACTTAGATTTATAGCTATTGCACTGTGCAACGGTCTTTTAAATCAGGAAAAAAAAAAGAGTTACAAACAAAAAATACTTGTTTATATTTATATTCTTTTTTATATTCACTTATGTAGTTACTTTACCGTTGCTCTTTATTTCTTCATGTGGATTCAAATTACCATCTAGTGTCCTTCAGTTTTGGCCTAAAGGACTCCCTTAAGTATTTTTTTATAGGGCTGGTCTGCTATCAATGAACTCTCTCACTTTTTGTTTATCACTGAATGTCTTAATTTCTTCTTTATTTTTAAAGGACAGTTTTGCCGGATGCGGAATTCTTGGTTGAAACTTTTGTTTTCTATCAGTACTGTTAATATGTCATCCCACTACCTTCTGGTCTCCATGATTTCTGATGAGAAATCAGCTGTTAATCTTATTGAGGATCACTTATATGTTATGAGTCTCTTCTTGCTACTTTC
The DNA here is from genome assembly GCF_030014295.1 of Loxodonta africana. Lineage (NCBI taxonomy): Eukaryota > Metazoa > Chordata > Mammalia > Proboscidea > Elephantidae > Loxodonta > Loxodonta africana. The sequence continues at coordinate 71,503,233 of NC_087346.1, read as the reverse complement.
AAGATTCTGTACGTCTTTTGTTTTCAATAGTTTGATTATGATGTGTCTAAGAATGGATCTCTTTTATTTTATCCTACTTGGAGTTTGTTGAGCTTCTTGGATGTGTACATTAACATTTTTCATCAAATTTGGGAAGTTTCTAGTCATTATTTCTTCAAATATTCTTTCTGTCCCTTTCTCCCCCTTCTCTCCTTCTGGGACTGCCATTACATGTGTGTTTGTGTGCTTGATGTTATACTTTATTTTTATTTTTCTTTATTGTTTTTTTCTTTCCATTCCTCAGACTGAATAATCTCAATTTATTTTTCTTCAACTTTACTGAATCTTTATTCTGCCTAATCAAATATGCTCTTGAACTGCTCTGCTGAATATTTGATTTCAGCTATTGTATTTCAAGTGTAGAATGTCTATTTGTTTCCTTTTTAGAATTTCTCTCTCTCTATTGATATTCTCTAGGACTCTGGGTGGTATAAACAGCTTGCACTCTACTACTAACCTGAAGGTTGGTGGGTGGCTTGAACCCACTCAGCAGTGCTACAAAAAAAAAGACTTCTTTCCATAAAGATTACAGCCAAGAAAACCCTATGGGGCTGTTATACTCTGTAACACATAGGGTCGTCACAAGTTGAAATCAACTCAATGACAATTTGATTTTGGGTTTTTTAATTGATAATCTCTATTTAGTGAGGCATCATTATCACACTTTTATTTAGTTCTTTAGACATGTCTAGTAAGTCCTATGTCTGAAGTTCCTCAGGGGCCGTTTCTATTGACTGATTTTTTTTTTTTTTTTTTCCTGTGCATGGACCATATTTTCTTATTTCTTTACATGCCTTGTAAGTTGTTGAAAACTGGACATTTCGTATAATATGATGTGATAACTCTGGCGATCAGATTCTCTCCCTCTTTTTAGGGTTTGTTGTTGTTGCCACTTAGTGTAGTAGTTTAGTGACTTTTTTGGTAGTTGTTTGTCTAGCGATGTTTTTTAATTAATTCAGTAAAGTCTGTATTCTTTGTTGCCTGTTGGCACTGAAGTCTCTACTTGGTTACCTTACTGGTCAGCTAATGACTAGGTAAATATTTCCTTAAACATCTGGAACCAGTAAATCTCCCAGACTTTGCTGAACTTCTTTTTGACCGTATCAGGGCACACCTTTGACACTGAGCAAGGCAGTTTATAACTTCACTTAGCCTTCGCTTCCTGTTTGCACATAATGTCAAGGTCAGTCAGAGGTGAGAGCTTAGGGTTTTCTCAGGTATTTCCTAACCATGTCAACAGACCCTATACATGTGCATGGATGGCCTTCTAGATTACCAGGACTTAGTGAGAATATTTCAAAGCCCCTACAGACATTGCATTGCCTATCTTTTCCTTTTCCTTTTTGTTAATTTATTGTTTATTCAAACTATTAGCTACCACCTCAGACATCTGCAAAGTTAAAATACTTGCCCGTAATTGTTTTTTGACAATGCTCCTCCCCCTTGGAGGGAAAAGGCTTTTGGCATTAAGCCAGCTCTGAGTCAGCCTTGTAAGTTGTCTTCCAGGAAACCATGAGGATGAGACCTTAAAAGTGCTCGAGCTCTATTCTGCTCCCTCTGGTAGTGGCCAAGCTGCCCCAGGAATGTGGGCTGTTATATTTCAAGGCTACTGTGTAGCTGAAAAGTGGAGATGGGACCAGGGAAAGTTAAAACACTGCAAAGCTCACTGTTTTTACTGGAATTCAGACATAATTTCTTTGAAAAAAATTTTCCTGGGTTGTTGCAAGTTTCCAATTAATTTCTAGAGTTCTGAAAAAGTTATTTTTGACATTCTTGCCAGTGTTTTCATTGCTTTTATGGAGGGGCAAATTTTCAGAGTTCCTTACTCTGTATTTTTGCTGGAATACTCCCACAATTTTTTTAAGCCAAAAACTATCTAAATTGTGTCTAAGTAAAAAAGCACTGGTAGCCAGACACCAGCAACATGAAAATGGAGAGCCAGGAGTTGTGACGTAATGAGGAAATAACAAAGAGTCCGTGTCATCTGTGAAATTGCCCTATAAAGGATATTCAGAATACCCACTGATTCCCAACGCCTCTTCATCCTTCTTTAATTAAACCTCTTCTTCCTTAAACACCAGCACCAAGACAAATGAGAGTGCTAATTCAATCCTATTGATTCTCTGTTTTGTTTAATCACTAGAGTTACTGTTTTCTTTAATTGCTAGAGATTGTTTCCTACTAGTTTTATTGTCAAACATACCTGACTGAGTTACAATATTTCTGTAGAGAAATGTACTCCATGTTCCAATCAACTTATAAACTTTTGAAACCCAACCATTTTGTTTACAGAGAATTGGCTGTATGCAATTAATGGCTGGAATCAACTGTGCAAAAAATAAGTCATATAGCCTTGGAGATTACTAGAAACCTTTGAGGGGAATGAGACACAAGTTGCATTTAGAAGGTTGAAAGAGGAAATATGAAAATGTGGAAAAGAGTATATAACCGAAACTTCCAGCCTGGAATTGCCATAATATGATCTCAGACCAGTGAGCAAACAAAATCAGCTATTGTGGTAATTAATGTGAGAAGAAGAAGTTACCTTTGGGGTTAATATTGGGGCAGAGGCAGACAATGGCAAATCTTAAACAACAGGCCGAGAGTTTTTTACTTGACTTGTAGGACAACAGTTTACAACTTTTTTCTGTCCTCCAATAAACCTGAAGGATGCAACCACTCCCAGCAATAGCAGTGGCTCCCTGCTCAAGTGACCCTCAAATAAGGGGACAAGATGGTGGGAATGGTATCCGAATCTTTGGAGGAGCTGGTGAGACAGATGTGTAATTTGAAAAAGCCCCTCCTTGACGTTCTGATATGCCTTCCTGTACCAGCTCATATCTCCACACTTCCCTTGATGGGAATAGAAAGGCATAGGAGACCTTTGAGGAAAACACTGCCTTTTTGAAACTGGCTACTTCATGGCTATATTTTATGGATTAATTACATAGTTTGCTAAACATTAAAAAAACTAGACAAGTCTATTTCAGCACTTTCCAAAAAAGTAATTTATAGAATTCTCATCCCATAAGATGCCATCTATTGAAAGGTTCAGTCCGATTAATTATGGGAACTCTCACATATTATATACCCTTCTATCAGAGATTCGGTAACCATATTAATTAACATATTAAATGATCTAAAAACTCCCACAGTAGAAAAACATTATATCCTTTCTTTAACCTAGAGTTTCCACACACTTACCTGATCAAATATTATTCTCACATGATAGCTATTAACATCTTAGTATTACATAGAAAAAGTTGAGAAATACCAGCCCGTATTAGTCTCTATGTGGTTGGAGACACCTCACATGTGATTCTATGCCTGCCGTATGCCAGTTTATGCAAGACAATACAACAGGAAGGGGCATTCCCTCCACTCTCTGGAAACCCACTTCCTATACCACTTCCTGGCCAGCCCTCACTTCCCTCTTCAATTCTTCATGCAGAAAAAAACCAGCCCCTGCCCTGTCTCCTTCGCTTTAAATCTCCCAAATGGCTTCTAATTCCGTCTGGAAGTGAGTCAAGGCTCCTGGGTTTCTCAGAGTTTTTCTGGAACCCTCACCAACATCCATCTCCTGGATCTGAGCTAAGGAACAGATCTGGCTGAAAGAGAAACCAGCCTCGAGAACAAGATGGCACTTGTGGATCTTTCTGTGTAATTAACCAGAGGAAACGAAAGGGTTGAGAAAAGCTGCTGAAGAGGAGACAAAAGAAAAGATGACAATAGGAGAGTCTGAGCCTGAATGAGTTACAAAAGAGAACAAAGCAGACAAGAGTGCAGATGAGGCATGACCTTCTTCCCAGCTCCCATTTCTTTCTTCTTCAAAAGCCCAGTGGCCTTTTTAAATTCTTGCCCAACATAGCTGTGGTCAGCTTTCTCCTTCAAAGCTGTGCTCTGTGCTCCCTCTGCTGGCACTGACATAGCAGTTGGATTTAAAAGCAATGATAATACGATGCCTACATTTGAGTGGCCTTCGGTGACGTCTGCCACCTAGCTATCCATTGCCATCAAGTCAATTCTGACTCATAGCCACCTAGATAGCCTCTCTGAAACTTGACTACACTTCCTGACAGATGTAGGCAATTCAACCTTTTCGTATTAAATTTAAAAAAATCTTAAGGAAGCAGTAGGCAAATGGTTACATAAGTTAGGATACATCATACTATGGAATACAGCCACCACCTAAATTGTGTCCACCACAGTGTGAGGTACTGGGGATAAAAAGTTTGGTAATACTTGGCCTCTGCCCTCAAGAAACATAGAGAGCCAGAGAGGGGAGACTGGCATATAAGGATGTTATTGTTAGGTGCTGTGAAGTCAGTTCCAACCCACAGTGACCCTATGTACAACAGAATGAAACACTGCCTGGTCCTGTGCTATTCTCACAGTAATTTATGCTTGAGACATTGTTGAAGCCACTGTGTCAATCCATCTCCTCAACTGAGAGTCTTCCTCTTTTTTGCTGAGCCTCTTCTTTACGAAGGATGATGTCATTCTCCAGGGACTAGTCCCTCCTAATAACATGTCCAAAGTACATGAGAGGAAGTATCATCTCCTTGCCTCTAAAGCATTCTGGCTATACTTCTTCCAAGACAGATTCATCCATTCTTCTGGGAGTCCATGGACTTCATATAGTCCAGCTTCTCAGATTATTTGCTCAACATACAGGTTGAATAAGTATGGTGAAAGGATACAACCCTGATGCACACCTTTCCCGATTTTAAGCCACGCAGTACCGTCTTGTTGTATTCAAACAACTGCCTCTTAGTTTATGTACAAGTTCCACACAAGCACAATTAACTGTTCTGGAATTTCCATTCTTCACAATGTTATCCATAATTTGTTATGATCTACACAGTCCAATGACTTTTCATAGTCAATAAAGCACAGGTAAACATCTCTCTGGTATTCTCCGCTTTCAGCCAAGATCCATCTGACATCAGCAATGATATCTCTTGTTTCATGGCCTCTTCTGAATTCAGCTTGAATTTATAGCAGTTCTTTGTCGATGTACTGCTGCAACTACTTTTGGAGGACCTTCGGCAAAATTTTACTTGCATGTGATATTATTCAATAGTTTCTACATTCTGCTGGATCACCTTTCTTTGGAATGGACACAAATATAAATCTCTTCCAGTCAGTTGGCCAGGTAGCTGTTTTCCAAATTTCTTGGCATAGGCAAGTGAGCCCTTCCAGCATTGCATCTGTTTGTTGAAATATTTCAATTGGTGTTCTGTCAATTCCTGGAGCCTTGTTTTTCACCAACGCCTTCCATGCAACTTGGACTTCTCCTTCAATACCATTGGCTTTTAATCATATGCTACCTCCTGAAATGGTTGAACGTCGACCAATTCTTTCTGGTGTAGTGACTGTGTATTCCTTCCATCTTCTTTTGATGCTTCCTGCGTCGTTTAATATTTTCCCCCATAGAATCCTCCAATATTGCAACTCGAGACTTGAATTTTTTTCTTCAGTTCTTTCAGCTTGAGAAATGCCGAGCATGTTCTTCTCTTTGGTTTTCTAAGTCCAGATCTTTGCACCTTTCATTATAATATTTTACTTTGTTTTCTCTAGCCACCCTTGGAAATCTTCAGGAAGCTGGAGACACTGAGCCTGTAAATTCCATTGAGTCACTCCTGCCAACAAAACCAGCCCTCTCACTCCCATCTGAAGAGATTACTCCATGGCTGTCTGCTTAACCACCCTACCCAGTAAAACTATTAGCCCCTCCACCCCCAACTAATGAGATTTACCCACCTGTGTCTAAAGAGCCTTTGAGTCATTGCCTGGGGCATTGCCTGAGGCAGATGTTTTACAAGACAGTGCTGAATATTCTCAAAACACTTCCCCACCACTGCTTTTGGCTTCTAGACCTAACTAGACTTAAGTCCCAGTGAGCCCCAAAAGGTGAAGTACAAAGTGTGACCCAGGAGTAGGTATCCAAAAGAACTGCTTGACTTTTCTAATAAGTACAAAGAGAAACATGGGAAATATGTGTGGGAATGGCTATTAAGGGTGTGGGATAATGGTGCAAGGAACATAAAGATGGATCAGTCTGAGTTTATTGATATGGGTCCACTAAGCATAGATTCTTCGTTCAATGTTTTAGCTTGAGAAGTTAGGAAAGGATCTAATAGTTTATTTGGTTGGGTCACTGAAGCATGGATTATGTAGTGGCCTACACTAAATCAAGTTGAAATACCAGACCTGCCTTGGTATGCTGTAGAAAATACCTAAAAGCTAGAGTAGATTTATCAGGTTAGACCCACAAACCCAGACATGGAGAGCCCAGAGGACACACCTTTTACCACAACCATGAGGAACAAATTTGTGAAGGGAGCCTAGGCATCCTTGAACACTGCCATGATTGCTATTTTATGTAAGTCAGATTTGACAGTGAGAACTGCCCTAACTGAATTAAGACACCTAACTACAATGGGCATGATTGGACCTCATGGTAGTAGGAGCCAAGTGGTGGCTCTCAATCGACAAGGCAGGCATGGTTTCCATAATGGACTACAGAGTCAAAGCAGCTACCAGAATAGTCTGACTCATATGGACTTGTGGTGTTGGAGACTTAGTCATGGTGTCCCTAGGAGTGAAACAGACAGGGAATCTACTAAATATTTACTTTAACTGTTCAAGCAGAAGAATTCTAGGTCAGGTGAACAGCAGTCTAACTCAAATCACCAAAATAGAGAGTCACAGCTCTGCAATCAATCCCCAGACTTGAGAGAGTTTAAAGACCCACAACCCCTTAAATGAAGGTGAGGTCAGATGGCATTGAGGAGGGACTCCAATACACTGCCAAAAAACTTATACTGTTAATCTTTCTCCCAGCCTTCCCAAGAGGATGTATGGCCTTTTATGAGAATGACTGCTAATTGGAGAAAAGGAAATATTCAGACTTTTCAGGAATTACTTGATTCTGGCTCTGAATTGACACTAATTCCAAGAGACCAAAAACATCACAGTGGCCCACTGGTCAGAGTAGGGACATATGGAGGTCAAGTTATTAATGGAGTCTTAGCTCATGTCTGTCTCACAGTAGGTCCAGTGGGTCTCTGAAACCATTCTGTAGTGATTTCCCCAGTTCAGGAATGCATATTGGAATAGATATACTCCACAACTGGCAGACCCCCATATTTGATTTCTGACAAATGGAGCAAGGGTTATTATGGTAGGAAAGCAAAGTGGAAGCCCTTAGAGCTGCCCCTATCTAGGAAAATAGTAAACCAAAAGCAATACCTCATTCCTGAAGGGATCGTGGCGATCACTGCCACCATCAAGGACTTAAAGGATATAGGGGTGGTGATTCCCACCATATTCCCATTTAACTCGCCTGTTTGGCCTGTGCAAAAACAATATGGATATTGAAGAATGACAGTGGATTATTGAAAACTTAACCAGGTGGAGACTCCAATTGCAACTGCTGTTCCAGATGTGGTTTCATTGCTTGAGCAAATTAATACATCTCCCAGTACTTGGTATGCAGCTATTGACCTGGATAATGCCTTTTTCTCTATACCTGTTTTGAAGGACCATAAGAAGCAGTTTGTCTTCAGCTGGCAAGACTAGCAATACACCTTCAGTTGCCTACCTCAGGGCTACATCAACTCTCCAGCACTATGTCATAATTTAGTCCACAGGGACCTTGATGGCTTTTCCCTTCCACAAAATATCACACTGGCTCATTACATTATGCTGATTGGACCTAATGAGTAAGAAGAGCCAATGTTCTGGACTTATTGGTACAACATTTGCATTCTAGAGGGTGGGAAATCAATCTGACAAAAATTCAGGTACCTTCCACCTCACTGAAATTTCTAGGGGTCAAGTGGTGTGGGATATGTGAAGATATTCCTTCTACAGTGAAGGATAAGTCACTGCATCTGGCTGCTCCCAAGGCTAAAAAGGAGGCACAATGCCTAGTGGCCCTCTTTGGATTTTGGAGGCAACATATTCCCCTTGGGTGTGCTACTCCAACCTATATATTGAGTGACTCGAAAAGCTGCAAGGTTTTTTTTGTTTTGTTTCCGTTTTCAACATGTGTTTTATTTTTCCTTCAGCACACTTATAGTTTTTTGTTTGTTTGTTTTAATTGTGCTTTAAGTGAAAGTTTACAATTCAAGTCAGTTTCTCATACAAAAACTTGTGCACACATTGTTGTGTGACCCTAGTTGCCCTCCCTACAATGTGACAGCACACTCCTCCTTTCCATGCTGTATTTCCCATGTCCATTCAACCAGCTCCTCTCCCCTCCTGCCTTCTCATCTCACCTCCAGACAGGAACTGCCCATTTAGTCTCATGTTTTGTTTTGTTTTGTTTTTATCTACTCGAGCCAAGAAACACACTTTTTACCAATATCATTTTATGTCTCACAGTCCAGTTTAATCTTTGTCTGAAGAGTTGGCTTTGGGAATGGTTTTAGTTTTGGGCTAACAGAGTCCAGGGTCGATGTCTTCTGGGGTCCCTCCAGTCTCAGTCAGACCATCAAGTCTAGTGTTTCACTATAATTTGAGTTCTGCACTCCACTTTTCTCGCACTCCATCAGGGACTCTCTGTTGTATTCCCTATCAGGGCAGTCATTGGTGGTAGCTGGGCACCATCTAGTTCTTCTAGTCTCAGGCTGATGGAGTCTCTGGTTTATGTAGCCCTTTCGGTCTCTTGGGCTCATATTTGCTTTATGTCTTCAGTGTTATTCATTCTCCTTTGCTCCAGGTGGGTTGAGACAAATTGATGCATCTTAGATGAAAAGCTGCTAGTTTTGAGTGGGGCCCAGAACAAGAGAAGGCTCTGCAGGAGGTTCAGGCTACCATGCAAGCCACTCTCCCATTTGGACCATGTGATCTGGCTGATTCAATGGTACTCGAAGCATCAGTGGCAGATAGAGATGCTGTTTGGAGTCTTTGGCAGGCCCCTACTGATGAATCACAGCACAGACATTTAGGATTTTGAAGCAAAGCCTGCCATCTCCTGCAGATAACCATTCTCCTTTTGATAAACAGCTTTTGGCTTGTTACTAGGCCTTAGTAGAGACTGGATTCTTGACCACTGGACAACAAGTTACCATGAGGACTGAGCTGCTCGTCATGAATTGGGAGTTGTCTGACTCACAGAGCCATAAATTTGGACATGCACAGAAGCACTCCACCATTAAATGGAAGTGGTATATACAAGATTAGACCCAAGCAGGATTTGAAGGCACAAATAAGTTGCATGAGGAAGTGGCCCAAATGACCATGGTCTTCACTCCTGTCACATTACCTTTCATCTCCCAGTCTGCACCTATGGTCTTATAGGTAGTTCCTTATGGTCAGTTGACTAAGGAAGACAAAACTTGTGTCCGGTTTACAGATGGTTCTGTGCGATATGCAAGCACCACTTGAAAGTGGACAGTGGCAGCACTACCGCCCCTTTCTGGGACCTCCCTGAAGGACAGTGGTGGAGGGAAATCCTCCCAATGGGCAGAACTTTGAGCAGTGCACCTGGTTATTCACTTTGCTTAGAAAGAGAAATGGCCAGATGAGCCATTGTATACTGATTCATGGGCTGTGGCCAATGGTTTGGCTGAATAGTCAGGAACTTGGAAGGAACATGATTGGAAAATTGGAGACAAGAAAGTGTGCGGAAGAGGTATGTGGCTAGACCTCTGTGAATGAGCTAGAGAAGTGAAGATATTTGTGCCCTACGTGAATGCTCGCCAAAGGGCGACCTCAGCAAAGGATGATTTTAACAATCAAGTGGATAGGATGATGAGTTCTGTGGAAACCAGTCATCTTCTTTGCCCAGCCACTGCCATCAATGCTCAATGGGCTCATGAACAAAGTGGCCACGGTGGCAGTGATGGAGGTTATGCATGGGCTCATCAACATGGACTTCCACTCACCAAGGCTGATTTGGCTATAGCCAGTGCTGAGTGCCTAATCTGCCAGCAGAAGAGACCAACACTGAGTCCCTGTATGGCACCATCCCATGAGGTGATCAGCCAGCAACCTGGTGGCAAGTTGATTCCATCAGACCACTTCCACCATGGAAAGGGCAGCATTTTGTTAATTTTGGAATAGACACTTACTCTGGATATGGATTTACCTTCCCTGCCTGTGATGCTTCTGACAAAACTACCATCCGTGGACTTACAACATGCCTTATCCACTGTCATGGTATCCCACACAGCATTGCCTCAGATCAAGGGGCTCACTTCACAGCAAATGAAGTGCAACAATGAGACCATGCTCATGGAATTCACTGGTATTACCATGTTCACCATCATCCTGAAGCAGTTGGTTTGATAGAATGATAGAATGGCCTTCTAAAGACATGATTATGGTGCCAGCTAGGTGGCAATACCTTGCATGGTTGGGGAGGTGTTCTCCAGGAGTCTGTATATGCTCTAAGCCAGCATTCAACATATGGCACTATTTTTCCTATAGCCAGGATTCATGGCTCTAGAAATCAAGGGGTGGAAATGGGAGTGGCACCACTCACTATTACCCCTAATGATCCAACCACAAAATTTTTGCTTCTTGTCCCCACAACCTTATGCTCTTCAGGTCTAGAGGTCTAAGTTCCAAAAGCATAAATGCTCCCACCAGAAACACATAACTGATTCCAATGAACTGGGAGTTAAGAAGGCCACCTGCCCACTTTGGGCTCCTTATGCTTCTGGATCAACAGGCAAAGAAGGGAGTTACCATATTGGCTAATGTGATTGATTCTGATTACCAAGAGGAAAATGGACTGATATTATATAATGGAGGTAAAGAAGAGTATGTGTGGAATGCAGGAGATCCATTAGGGCATCTCTTAGTACTACCATACGCAGTGATTAAAGTTAATGGAAAACTACAGCAACCCAGTTCCAACAAGACTACTAATGGCCCAGATCCTTCAGGAATTAAGCTTTGGATCACCACACCAGGCAAAGAACCACAACCAGCTGAAGTGCTTACTGGGGGCGAAGGGAATACAGAATGGGTGGTGGAAGAAGGTAGTTCCAAATACCAGTTACGACCATGTGACCAGTTGCAGGAATGAGAATTGTAATTGTTATGAGTATTTTTGCTTTGTACGTGTGCATCAAATATTTTTGTTTTCTTCATTTATAAAATATAAGATGTAAACAGGGCTAGTGCATTTTCAGCTGTATATGTATTTCTTGTATCATGTTAGGCACATGTATGACTTTAAAATTTTCTTTATTCAGAGATTATGTATGGTTTAAGAAGATGTGTACAAATGCCAAGGTGGTAAGGGGTGGACTGTGATGGTTAAGGCTGTGTGTCAACTTGGCTGGGCCATCATTCTCAGTGATTTGGCAGTTATGATGTAGTTTCGCAGTCATATGATGTTGTGATCACTTCCATGATAAAGTTTGATATAATGTGTTCACCTCCATGATGAGATTTGCTGTGAGTAGCCAATCAGTCAAAAGGGAGTTTCCTTGGAGGCTCAGCTTGCATCCAATATAGCTGGACTTTCTGACAAGGCTCGTGGGCTTTTGCTTGCTCTGGATCCTGCAGCTGTCTCCTGTTCATCTTATTGCCAGGAACTTCAGGTTCTGATCGGCACAACTGCATCTGGACCAAAGAGACAGAGGCTGAGTTGGGGAAAACAAAAGGCAACTTTACTAGTTGGCCAAGCAAGGACACAATTGGGGCTAAGTGCCTTCTAAGACTCCTCACAGCTTGTCATGGCTGGTTTATATAGGCAAGGTCAGTTACAAAATACAAGATGGTGCACGCACAGGCTCAGAGAGTTCCAGATTGAGTAAACACTTTCTAGGACCTGGGTTCAATTGCCCATGCAGGAGGAAGTTAGCCATTTTTGTTCATTAGCATATTAGCTCTCCACCCAGGGGCAGAGAATTTACCATCAATGAGGTAGTTAATGAACTAAACTTTATCTGGAGTGGCAAGATGGAGGGCAGGACCTGTTTCAGATGACTCTGGCTAGTCGGTGGCTGTTTCTTTTCAAAGAAGTTCTGAAGAGAAAAACAACTTCAGGAAATGGGCTAGGCGAGGGGCTATACTGAGGAGAAAATGATTTTAAGAAAATGGCTCTGGCCATGTCTTGTTCACTCCTTAACTTTTGACGCTAGCAGTTATTAATGACAAGATCGGGAAAAGGGAGATGGGGTGATGACTCTTCAAGCTGCTTCCTGCTGAGAAGGGGCGGTAAGCTGGGATGGCACAGCTCTAAAAGTATAGGGTTTTCCCTTCCAGAACTATTTGATAGATTCCAGTCTAAGATCAGTTTTTCATACTGTGGGGGCTTGTGTGTTGCTGTGATGCTAGAAGCTATGCCACCGGTATTCAGATACCAGCAGGGTCACCCATGGAGGACAGGTTTCAGCTGAGCTTCCAGACTAAGACAGACTAGGAAGAAGGACCCGGCAGTCTCCTTCTGAAAAGCATTAGCAGTGAAAACCTTATGAATAGCAGCAGAACATTGTCTGATATAGTGCTGGAAAATGAGCCCCCCAGGTTGGAAGGCACTCAAAAGATGACTGGGGAAGCGCTGCCTCCTCAAAGTAGAGTCGACCTTAATGACGTGGATGAAGTAAAGCTTTCGGGACCTTCATTTGCTGATGCGGCATGACTCAAAACGAGAAGAAACAGCTGCAAACATCCATTAATAATCGGAACCTGAAATGTACGAAGTATGAATCTAGGAAAATTGGAAATCATCAGAAATGAAATGGAATGCATAAACATAGATATCTGAGGCATTATTGAGCTGAAATGGACTGGTATTGGCCATTTTGAATTGGACAATCATATCGTCTACTATGCTGGGAATGACAACGTGAAGAGGAATGGTGTTGCATTCATTGTCAAAAAGAATGTTTCAAGATGTATCCTGAAGTACAACGCTGTCAGTGATAGGATAATATCCATACACCTACAAGGAAGACCAGTTAATATGACTATTATTCAAATTTACACACCAACCACTAGGGCCAAAGATGAAGAAATAGAAGTTTTTATCAGCTGCTGCAGTCTGAAATTGATCGAAAATGCAATCTAGATGCATTGATAATTACTGGCGATTGGAATGCAAAAGTTGGAAACAAAGAAGAAGGATCAGTAGTTGGAAAATACGGCCTTGGTGATAGAAACAATGCCAGAGATGGAATGATAGAATTTTGCAAGACCAATGACTTCTTCATTGCAAACACCTTCTTTCACCAACTTAAACGGCAGCTATACACATGGACCTCACCAGACGGAAGACACAGAAATCAAATTGACTACATCTGTGGAAAGAGATGATGGAAAAGCTCAATATCATCAGTCAGAACAAGGCCAGGGGCCAACTGTGGAACAGACCATCAATTGCTCATATGCAAGTTCAAGGTGAAACTGAAGAAAATCAGAGCAAGTCCACGAGAACCAAAATATGACCTTGAATATATCCCACCTGAATTTAGAGACCATCTCAAGAATAGATTTGAGGCATTGAACACGAGTGACCAAAGACCAGACAAGTTGTGGAATGACATCAAGGACATCATCCGTGAAGAAAGCAAGAGGTCACTGAAAAGACAGGAAAGAAAGAAAAGACCAAGGTGGATGTCAGAGGAGACTCTGAAACTTGCTCTTGAGCAGCTAAAGCAAAAGGAAGAATTCATGAAGTAAAAGAACTGAACAGAAGATTTCAAAGAGCCTCTTGAGAAGACAAAATAAAGTATTATAATGACATGTGCAAAGAGCTGGAGATAGAAAACCAAAAAGGAAGAACACGCTCTGTGTTTCTCAAGCTGAAAGAACTGAAGAAAAAATTCAAGGGTCGAGTTGCAATAGTGAAGGATTCCATGGGGAAAATATTAAATGATGCAGGAAGCATCAAAAGAAGATGGAAGGAATACACAGTCATTATACCCAAAAGAATTAGTCGATATTCAACCATTTCAAGAGGTGGCATATGAACAGGAACCGATGGTACTGAAGGAAGAAGTCCAAGCTGCTCTGAAGGCATTGGCAAAAAACAAGGCTCCAGGAATTGATGGAATATCAATCAAGATGTTTCAACAAACAGATGCAGCGCTGGAGGTGCTCACTCATCTATGCCAAGGAATATGGAAGACAGCTTCCTGGCCAACTGACTGGAAGAGATCCATATTTATGCCTATTCCCAAGAAAGGTGATCCAACCGAATGTGGAAATTATAGAACAATATCATTAATATCACACACAAGCAAAATTTTGCTGAAGATCATTCAAAAGTGGCTGCAGCAGTATATCAACAGGGAACTGCCAGAAATTCAGGCCAGTTTCAGAAGAGGATGTGGAACCAGGGATATCATTGCTGATGTCAGATGGATCCTGTCTGAAAGTAGAGAATACCAGAAGGATGTTTACCTGTGTTTTATTGACTATGCAAAGGCATTCGATTGTGTGGATCATAACAAACTATGGATAACACTGCGAAGAATGGGGATTCCAGAACACTCAATTGTGCTCATGAGGAACCTTTACATAGATCAAGAGGCAGTTGTTCTGACAGAACAAGGGGATACCGATTGGTTTAAAGTCAGGAAAGGTGTGCGTCAGGGTTGTATTCTTTCACCATACCTATTTAATCTGCATGCTGAACAAATAATACGAGAAGCTGGACTATATGAAGAAGAACGGGGCATCAGGATTGGAGGAAGACTCATTAACAACCTGCGTTACGCAGATGAAAAAACCTTGCTTGCTGGAAGTGAAGAGGACTTGAAGCACTTACTAATGAAGATCAAAGACCACAGCCTTCAGTATAGATTACACCTCAACATAAAGAAAACAAAAATCCTCACCACTGGACCAATGAGCAACATCATGATAAATAGAGAAAAGATTGAAGTTGTCAAGGATTTCATTTTACTTGGATCCACAATCAACAGCCATGGAAGCAGCTGTCAAGAAATCAAAAGACGCATTGCATTGGGCAAATCTGCTGCAAAGGACCTCTTCAAAGTGTTGAAGAGCAAAGATGTCACCCTGAAGACTCACATCATATGCATGTGAAAGATGGACAATGAATAAGGAAGACCAAAGAAGGGTTGATGCCTTTGAATTGTGGTGTTGGTGAAGAATATCGAATATACCATGGACTGCCAAAAGAACGAACAAATATGTCTTGCAAGAAGTGCGGGCAGAATGCTCTTTAGAAGCAAGGATGGCAAAACTGCATCTTACGTACTTTGGAGATTTTGTCAGGAGGGATCAGTCCCTGGAGAAGGACATCATGCTTGGCAGAGTACAGGGTCAGCGGAAAAGAACAAGACCCTCAACGAGGTGGATTGACACAGTGGCTGCAACAAGGAGCTCAAGCATCACAATGATTGTAAAGATGGCGCAGGACCGGGCAATGTTTTGTTCTGTTGTGCATGGGCTCGCTATGAGTCCGAACCAACTCGACGGCACCTAACAACAACAACAGCCTAAGATCATAAGGTGAGGGTGGTGGTACAGTTTGATAGCCTGGCTGTTACATCAGAACCATATTGAGCTTGATAGAGCTTAGTCTTTTAGTAAGGAATTTGGCAAGGAGGTTTAAGCAGAGTCCAAACATGCAGACAAGGAGTACATTCAGCCCTACTGCAAGAAAGAGGAAAATAAGACCAAAAAGGTTTTTGAGCCATAGAAACATTGGATTGCCCAGGCACAGGGTTTGGGAGTTGAGTTTGGGGTTAGACATTCTGGATGCCTTGTACCTCCACACAGAAATACGTAGACTGAAGGGGCACAAAGTGCACCTGATTCTGTGTTATTATTCAGAAAGGGCTCATCTGATTAAGCCACAGGTCACTTACTGTGTTGTTGCACCCAGATAACAACCTCAGTTAGTGGGGCATACAGCTGGCTGCACATAGTGGTCTGGGTTTGGAATTTGTCTTTGAATCTGTTTCGAAGGGCCCATTTGCAATTTGTTGGATAAACCAGGGATTACAGGAGGGTTCAGACATCCAATCAGTACAGTTGCCAAATTCCCACTCTCTGTTCTCACAGCAGGAGCAATTTCCTTTTGCCTTTTCCATGTCATTTACTCTGGGGTGTTGGGTTAGGTTAATACAAGGTGCCCAGGGTCTGGAGTGCCACAGCCTGATGCATATAGCTTGTTTAAAGCTTGCTGTAACATTGATGGTGCCATTAGGAACTAGGCTATCGTTGTACACTGGAACTGCTAGTGGGTCAGAATTTTCATGGGTTCTTTTTGGCACTGGGTGGTAAATCCAACACTTAGTCATGTTGATTGAACCTGCTACTGATTGGGCTAGTTTGACAAAAGCATTTTTCTGCCAAGACCATGTGAGGGGCAGAGTTAGGAGAAGAATAAAGGTGAGGTACCACAGCTTCATATTTGCATGAAGCAGAGTCTAACTTAAGAGTTCTACTGTATTAAAACAGGTAAAATACACACGGGAAGGCATAAATCGCAGTTAATAGAATGCAAACATTGAAGACTAAACTCATACACTAACTCATACACTACTGGTTAAAAACTCAGGGTCTTTTAAACAGATACTTCAGGTCTTGTAATGAGTCACATTTCCAGTTGTCTTTAAGAGTTGTTGTAGGGTTGAGGTCTGGGGCAGGTGTTGCTACTTAACACCAGCTAGAAGTGATTCCAAATAGGGGTATGACACAACTAAAACTCAAAACAAATATCTTTGAGAAGGGCAAGAGCAAAGCTTACCTCTAAGACCTCAGTAGGACTTATTGACATACTAGGGATACTGATGGAACATGTACTTAAGGTTCTCTACAAGGGTCCAATTTTCCTGCTTTTGGGAAGTCTGTTTCTCGATGCCCAGTGGCAGGCTTTTCTTGATTCTGGTATGATGAATCCAGGTGCTCAATCCACTGACCTTGACTGCAGTAGGGATAGTGAGGAAAACTTCAAAGGGTCCAGTCCACTTTTTCTGTAGGGTGTCAGACTTCCAGGTTTTGATCAGGGCCCAGGCTGAATGAAATGCAGAGGGACCTAAGGCATTGGTCCAAAGTCTTGAAGATGAGCATGTCCGTGGAGACAGCACAACACACCCGACAGAGTCTGCAAGTATTCTTTTAAGAACTGGGTACCTTTTTCACCTAGGGAGTTGGCTCCCAAACCTGGAGGTGTGCCATATGCTCCTGGGGTTTCCATTTCAGGGTTCTTTAGCAAAGAACGGCCATGCATCAGCTCAAAGGGACTGATTTTTAATTTGGACCTAGGGTCAGTCCAGGATCAAAGCAGAGCCATAGGGAGAACCTCAGTTCAAACTAACTTAGTTTTCCAACAAAGTTTTGCTAAGTGTCTTTTGAGCTGCTGGTTAGCTCTTCCAACATTTCCACTGGATTTGTGTCTCCATGCCGAATGCGGATTCTAATTCATGTCCAAGGCAGTCACCACCACTTGAATAATTTTTGCAATAAAATGCAGCCCATTGATGCTTCCAACGGATTGGGGCAACTCAAACCTTGAGATTTCTTCTAGGAGTCTTCTGACTACCTTGGTGACCTTCTCAATTCAGCATGGAAAAAGCTTCAATCCAGTTGGTGAAAGTATCTACAAATAAAAGTAACCAAACCAAATACCAAACCTGTTGCCATCAAGTCGATTCCAACTCATAGTGACCCTATAGGACAGAGTAGAACAGCCCCATAGAGTTTCCATGGAGAGGCTAGTGGATTCAAACTGCCAACCCTTTGGTTAGCAGCCATAACACTTAACCACTACACCACCAGGTTTTCCTAAAATCATTTATAACGGCTGTAAAGCACAGGGTAGAATGGCCCCATAGGGTTTCCAAGGAGCGCCTGGTGGATTCGAACTGCCGACCTTTTAGTTAGCAGCTGTAGCTCTTAACAGCTATGCCACCAGGGTTTCCTCAAATAAAAGTAAGTATTTATTAATTTCCAGGCACTCTGGGCATCTCAGTGAAATCCACCTGCCAGTCTTCTCTGGGTTGCATTCCTTTCTGCTGTGTCCCGGGGGTGCAGCAGTGCTATTTTGTGGGTTATTCTTGGCACAGAAGACACATTGTTGTACCACAGTTTCAATAGCCTTGTAAATTCCCTGTACAATCAAACATCTCTTTATCCAGTCATACAAGGTGTCACACCCGTAGTGAGTGGACCAGTGGGCTTCCTGTAGGACCAGGGTGACTAGAATCTCTCAAAGGAAAATCTTTCCCTCCAGGGTGTATAACCAGCCCTTTTTCTTTTCTGTGGTGCCCCATTGTTCTACCATGTGTTGCAATAACATGCCATTTTTAAGACAGTCCGTGCAGCTCTTTGGCTAGAACTGAACCAAAAAGGTTTGGTGAGTTTTTGAACATTTGGGGAAGCACAGTCCAACAAAATTGCTGTTTTTGCCTGGTGTTGGGGTCTTCCCACTCAAAGGCACAGGTCTCTTGGCTTTTATGATCAAAGGGGATACAGAAGAAAGCATCTTTTAAGTTTAGCACCATGAACCACTTAAAAACTGGCAGCAGCATTGATAGCAGGGTGTAAGGGTTGGGTACGACAGGGTTTCACTGTTACCTGACTTGTAACCCAGAAGTCTTGCACAAACCTGTAGTTTCTGTCTTTCTTTTTCACACGTAAGGTCGGAGTGTTGAAAGCTGAGATCGAAAGCTACCTACTTCTGGATTAGCTTTTCAGTGTTCTCTGGGCCTCTTTCCTGAGGGGTATCACTTTAGCCCAGGTAGAAAGATCCCAGGGAGCAGTTTCACTGTGATGGGAGCAGCATTCTTTGCCCTCCCTGGGGTCCCTGCTGCCCAAACCTCAGGGCTTACCTCAGTGCTGACTCCTTCATTTAAGAAGGGGAAATTGCCCCATGAGTGGTTGGCACAGGTATCAGCTGACCCAGCATGAGGTGAGCTCACCAGCTTGCTCCAGCAGCACATTCAGATGCATTTCTCCCTTCTGAAACAAGATCTCAGCCTGCAGTTTACATAAAAGTTTTCATCCTAACAGTGGGGTTGGGCAATCAGGCATAAGGAAGGCATAAGTAAGTGTTTTTCTGGGAAGGGAGCAGGCAAATGGTTGAAGAAAAGGCCTGGAAACTTCCCACAACAGTAGGGTTTTTTTCCCAAAAGGGGGCTTGTTTTTGAGTTAAGACTGGATGAATGGCCCCAGTGTCCTCTGGAAACTTAGTGGGTTTTCCCTCCACGTTCATTGTAACCAGAGGCTCAGGTGGAGGGCTTATCTCTAGTACACTTCAGCCTGATTCATTCTCAGAGTATGCCAGGGCTGGGAGCTGGACTGCCCCCAGAAGTTTGTTCAGGCCTAACGGTCACTTGTATTGAGGTCTCTTGGGGCACTCATTTTTCCAGTGTCCTATCTCCTTGCCATAGGCACACTGGTTTCTATCCAACTGGGGTTTATCAATGAGCTTCGGTCTTATCTGCTTGGGAGGCCCTCCTTTTCTTTGGACTCCCTGCCAGGCCTCTGATGCTTACGAAGTGGCCACAAGGAAACTAGCCTCCTGTTTTGCACACCTAGTTTCTCTCTGCTCTGAAAGTTTTTCTTTCTCCTTTTCCCTGACTGTATAGACCCTGAAAGAAGTCTCACCCAATTGACAGATTGACATGGCTATGTCCCCTTTGACTTTCTGAAGTTTCTTCCAGATGTCCAGGGCACTTTGCCCTATGAAAATGGCATTAATCAACCTAGCATTTTCAGGGGACTCTGGATCTAAATAAGTAAGTATAGTGCCTCAAAGCTGAAAAGATTCTTTCAGTAAAAGTGGAGGGGTCCTCATCTGACTTCTATCTAACTTCATATACATTGTTGAGGCTCTTTTGCTTTGGGACTCCATTCTCAAGCCCTGCTAGGAGGCAGTCACAATAGTAAATGAGAAAGTTTTGCTGCACATTAGGATCCCAGCTGGGGTCCCTAATGGAGACGGCGTCAGCTGATGCCCAGTTTGGGACCTGATCCGAATGACGCTTTTCAGTTTCTTCAAGAGCTTTCTCAAGTACCATGCCTGCATCTCCAGCTGGAGTCTGTCAGAGGGAGTAAAGCCCTGCCTCATGGCTCTGATTTGGTTGGGCCACCTGTTCTAAGGCTGAATATGATGGCCAAGAGGGAGCCCCACTTCATGATGGAGGCACTAGTGGGGGAACTGTGGGGAAGCTCCCAGAGGGACCCTGTATGGGTGGTAGTCCCTGGGGCTCAAAAGGAGCCAGGGGTAAGGGGTGAAGGTTGTGGCAGACCCAGGGGGTCCAGGAATTCCTCAAGGTGCTATTCTAAAACTTTTGGCTTTTTCCAACCTTTAGTCCCCTTGGTGATCTGAACACACACTTTACACTTTCCCTAAGTATCTTTTTCTCTATACATCATAAAAGCTTCTGCATAATACTTTTCACCTCACTTTCCCATTCAAGAATAAAACAAATCTAACTGCAAGATGGTGTCATATTGTATAGATCCAATTGACTAGCCACCTCTCATCGATTTCTAATTTATATTGTGGCCAGACTGTGTTGCACAAGAAAATAAGTTTCTTTTTTTTTTTTTTTTTTTTGCATAGACGTATACCTGAACTTCTGCCAATTTTTCAGAATACATCTTAAGGGTGAACAATCAGGAATACTTCTAGAATTACCTATGGCTGAAACAGAATATTAGGACAGAGAACAACTACCTTAGTAATCCTAGGTGGCTGTTACGGAGTTCTGGGGTAGTGGCCAGCCCCTACGAGGTCACCTTGATGCAACTTTTACGAGTTACAGGAAAACAGAACAGATCTAAGCACACTGTTACAGCAGGCTATAGTTAAGGCAATTTTAAAGTTGTTACTCACTGAGGAACAAATGCCCTCCTCCCCTGGAGGAGTCACCACTGGGTCTGAGGAGGTATCGGCCTCAAAGATCTTCTTACTTGGTGATACTGAGCAAAGGATCCAAGTCTTCTGGAGAAATCTCCTGGTGTGCGCTGGACTTCTGATAGGGTGCTCCATCTGATCCACCTCTGACACTAAACGATGACTCCTGGCTGGTGAATTTGAACTGCTGACATTTTGGTTAACAGCCCAACTCTTAACCACTTCACCACCAGGACTGTACTTTAATAGTTATAGGGCTATTCAAATTATTTATTTCATATTGGGTGACTTTTGGTAGCTTTTGTTTTTCAAGGATTTCGTCCCTTTCCTCAAACTTGTCAAACTTCTGTGTTGTTTTTTGGCAGTATTCCTTAATTATCCTTTTGATGTCTACAGGTCTATACTGAGAGATCAAATTTCATTTCTGATATTAATAATTTATATCTTCTCTCTTTTTACTTTGTCAGCCTTGTTAAGGTTTTCTCAATTTTATTGATATTTTCAAATAACCAACACTTTGCTTATTAATTTTCTGTTCACTTTTCTGTTTTCAATTTTGCTGATTTCTGTTCTTTATGTTTTCCTTCCTTCTTGCTTCGAGTTTATTTTGCTCTTTTTTCATAGGTTTTCAGGGCGTTAGGGTGTTAATTTGTGACCTATTGTCTTTTCTAATTTACGCATTTATTGCTATAAAATTCTGTCTCAGCACTGCTTTGGTTGTGTCTCCCAAGTTTTGAAATGATCTGTTTTCATTTTCATTCAGTTCATTGTTTTCTCAGTGAGCTGTACGTATTGTTCTTCCATCTTTTTCGAGAATTGAATTAAATGCACCAGTGTCTTAAGGTCCTTAGGTTAGTGACTCATATAATAACTGAAATATAAGCTCTCTGGGGTATAGTCAAGAATAAGGAACAAGAACAATTTTGCCCTGTGTACTTATCTGGCCCTAAAAGGGCAGTGGCCCTTTCTTCCCCAAGCCAGGGAGGGCAGAGCTCTCTGTTCAGGAGCACCTTCCAAGCAGAGGGTTAGTTACTGGATCAAGCTGGCACCTTCAGTATGATCTGCCAGGAATTATTCAAGACTGCAGATTATTATAATTCATAGAGGGCTTGGGAGTGTCCAGTCTTGGGCCAGAGAGGAACAAAGATGCATTGTGAAGCCTCCAGCATCAGCTTTCAGACTGCTTCAGCCATGCGTCTTGGGGCAGATGATTGAAGCTCAGAAACTACAGGAATCAGGGAGGGAGACCTTGCTCAGGAGGCAGATGGGGTTGGGGCCATCATGTGGCCTCTTGATGCCTCACTTTGCCCATTTGTCAAAAGGGAATTGGATGCAAGGCCTGCTTTGCAGGGGGGGCTATGGAATTTATTAAGGCGTGAGAAAGGAGAGAGCTCTTGACTCTTCTCTCTAGAGTCACAAGAAGTTAAGGGAGTTACATATGTGTTGGTGACAGGGCTGTGAATATTGGTCCCTAAATCCCATTGCAGGCAGGAAGTTGGGGAGGAAATCTATGATTATTGAGCCTCCTACATGCCAGGGAATCCTGCAGTCTTCAAAAGTTATCTCAACATATCCTCACAATTATTCTTCTCATGTAGTCTCAGTGTATCCTCACAATAGTCCTTCTCATATTATCTCAACATGTCCTCACAAAAATCCTTCACATGTTACCTCAACATATCCTCACAATAATCCAGGTGTAGACTTTATTAGCAAACCCTGGTGGTGTAGTGATTAAGTGCTACGGCTGCTAACCAAGAGGTCGGCAGTTCAAACCCATCAGGCACTCCTTGGAAACTCTATGGGGCAGTTCTACTCTGTCCTACAGGGTTGCTATGAGTCGGAATTGACTCAACTGCAGTGGGTTTGGTTTGGTTTCGGGTTAGACATTATTAATCCCCTTGTTGAAGAGGAATCCTATGAAGTTTAAAGGGATTAAATAACTTCATTTACTCCTTTAGTCCACAAATACTTAATGACCACCTAACATATGGCTGGAATTCTTCCTAAGAGTGGTAATAAACTTGTGAACCCCAGGAATCAACTCACCCTTATGGGAAGCTTAGATTCTGACAGAGGGAGAAGGTCAATGAACACATGTAGAAAGACATGAACAAGATAAGCAAGATAATCATACAGATTGAAGTGGGGCGAAGGAGATGATATCGTTTGCAGCTGATGACTATGGAAGCCACTCTGAGGGGGAGATACTCAAACTGAGCCTGAGATATAAAATAGTGTCCAGGCTCCACAGGAAAATCTAATGTGGAGTCTCCCCGGCACAGGTAGAGCAGGTGCAAGGGGTCATCCGGGGCAGGTAAGAGTCTGAACTCTTTGGAGCCCTAACACTAATCTTAACAGGTTAAGTAAACAGGTGTTGGGTTCAGGATTCAGCTGGTTGCAACTCCCACCCTCTCTTCAGTTCTGAAGCCCAGTTCTTGGTAAGTAGAAATGTGAGACCTCTGGTTCAAGAACTTGCAGATATCCCAGGCCAAGGGCTCCAGTGGAGGCGCTGGGTTGGAAAAGAATGAGACGGAGTGGTTCACTCTCCCTCTGTGGCTCTGAGTGCAAGTGCCCACCCTCTCATGCTGATGACACACTTCCTCCAGACAGGCTTATTGGTGAGTACGCACCCTTGGGTGGTGCAAACACTGCCAGCATTCTGCATCTTTTGTTCTTGGGGTGGTATTTAGTTGCTATTCATCAGATTCCAACAATAACCATATTCCACCTTCCGCAATGGAAAATTGGACAGGACCATGGGGGAAGGGGTGTGGTCTACCTTCTGTGCCAAGTGCTCAAAACTCAGGAGCGGAGAGGAATATAAAGGGCAGTGATGTGGGGAGCTGCACAACCTCATCAAAGCACCTGGTGAGCTGCGACACTGTGAGCACAGATCCCGGAAGATGCAGACCCTGTTCTTGACCATCATGTTCAGCCTGATCACCACTCTGCAGGCCCAGGACCCCCTGTCCTTTGCCCAGGAGGAACAGAACGTGAGGCGCAGATGGGGTGGGGGACATGTGCATGGGAAAATCTGCTGCCCAAGTTCAGGGGTCTTGCTGTAGAAGAGCCTTTTTTTTTTTTTTTTAACTTTCCATTCCCCTCTCTCCCCAGCCACTGGTAACCACTGATCAGCTTTCTGCCTCAGTGCATTTGCCTATTCTAGATATTTTCTGTAAGTGGGACCCTCCAATATGTGTCCTTTTGTATTTGGCTTCTTTCCCTCAGCATCATGTTTCAAGTTTTATCCATGCTGTAGCATATATCAGGACTTCATTTCTCTTTGTGGCTGAGTATTATTTCATTGTATGGACGGACCACATTTTGTTTATTCATTTACCCATAGATAGACATTTGGGTTGTTTCCACCTTTTGGCTGTTGAGAATAGTACTGCTATGAACGTTGGTGCACAAGTTTCTATTTGAGTCCCTGCTCTCAAGTCTTTTGTGTTCATAACAAGGAGTGGAATTGATGAGCCATAGTGGTAACTCTGTTTAACTTTTTGAGAAACCACCATAGTGTAGGAACTGTCATTTTAAGGTCAATGTGAGATCTAGTCTAGGGCCCTGGGCTCCCGGCAGGAGGTGGTGGAGAGAGCAGGATGATTCAGCTCTTTGGCCTTCAGACCTTCTCCTCCTTGTGCTGTGGACAGGGGTTGCAGGCTTGGCTCAGCGACCATGTTGAACTGACCCCCTTGCATCCCTCCCTAAGGTATTTCAGGGTCCTCTGGCATGAAGATTCATGGAACCTGGGCCTCATCCTGGGACAGAATAGATTTATAGGGCACAGACTCCTTCAGCCTCTGTCTAGGGCTAGGACCGTGAGCCTGGTTTGTGCTCTCTGAGCCCTGGGTGTGCCCATGCAAGCCCAGCCAGCCTTCAGGGACCGCAGCTGGCACTGGGGGTCTGGTTATGGCAGCTGGGCCATGTGCAGCAAGGGTGCTTGTTGGGTGGTATGATGGCACCTGCTCACGTCCTTCCCCTCCCGCCTTCCCCATCACCAGATCACAGGGACCTGGTACGTGAAGGCCATGGTGGCAAGTAAGAACCTGCCTTTGGAAAAGAGGCCCAAGAAGGTGTCTCCTCTGACATTTACTGCCCTCAAGGGTGGGAGCCTGGAGATCTCATTCACTTTCCTGTGAGTCTTCCTGCCCCTCTGCTTTCCTGGGCTCACCACCCTTCCTCTCTCCCTCCCTAAGCAGCCTCACCTGCTGCTCCTCTACCTATGGAATATTTGCATTTTTCCATGTTGGTAAAATAAAAAGCCACCTAACTTTGGGGGAAAGAGTCCCAGGAGGTGCCCTAAAGCTCAGGAAGGGGTGGCAGTGAAATTCGTGGGACACCTGGGGCAGGTGAGCTGAGCATAGGCTCAGGTGTGCTACTTTCTTATTTCTAGAAAGAAGGATCAGTGCCATGAGAACAGAATCGTGATGGAGAGTGTGGGGGAGCCTGGTAAATACAGTGCCGGTGAGTCCCATCCCCTCCCCACACACACACATACACACACACACACACACACACACACAAACAAACGGAGCCCCATCCACAGGCTGGGACAGGCTTCCTGTGCTGTCCAAACCACAGGAAATGCTAAACTCTACCTCCCCAGGGTCTTGCTGCCCCAGCATGCAATGACCCAACATCAGACACCAGGTACAGCAGGTTCCTCAGCAGCAGGGAATGGCTGAGCTCACCTTCCCCTTCTGGTGGCTCTGGCAATTCACCTGGCAGAGACACAGGGTAAAGATCAGGGAGGGACAGAAGCATAGCTGGGGGAGGGGAGGGAGTGTCCGGCTGTCCTGAGCTGAGATGGCCAAGTTCCAACCCCTGAGTTCTCTGTCCTGATCCCCTTCCCTTGTTTCTACAAGTAGGTAGGGACTCTTCCCCTAGCCGGCAGTTCTCTCCCGCTGCTTGGGGTCCATGGTTTTGGAAACATCAAGACCCTGCGCTCAGGCCACACTGGTGGACCTGGGGGCTGGGCAATTTGTACAGCTAGGGAGGCCTAGAACATGGAACCGTCTGGGCTATTTATTCTGTAAGTGCTCAAAAGTTTTCTCTAGGAATGAGACACTAAAGACCCATTTCCTCTTCTTGCATAGAAGGGGACAAGAAGCACATCTACCTCCAGGAGCTGCCAGTGAAGGACCACTACATCATTTTAGGTGAATGTCAGCATGACGGGAGAACCTTACGCGTGGGAAAGCTGTTGGGTGAGTGGCTGCAGATCCCTAGAGCCCCTGTGCCCCTGGGGCCTCCATTTCCACCCCAGGAGCCAACGGCCCAGCTTCAGCCACGTGGGGGTTCTGGGCTATGTGGCCCCACACTGGCCTCTGCTTGAGGTGCAGTGGGGCCCAGGGCTCCTCGACTGAGCTCCCTGCTGAGGGACATGCATAGGGGGACCAGTGAGTGGGGCAGGACTGTCAGAGGACAGGCTTATAAAGGGGACTCCCACCCTTGCAGCAGCAAAGTGTGTTGCTGGGAGAGGGGAGAGGGAGGCTCTGGGCCTGGGGCTGGGTCAGCTGGGGGCATGGGTGACCTCTGCTGCTAGACCCTTCTGGAGGAGGGACCCTCAGGGCAGGTTAGTGGGGGCGATGGTAGGACAACTCCTCCGGGAATGGGAATGAGGTCCTCCCAGGTCTGAACTGGTATCCGGAGAGTCAGCTTTGGGGACAGCTCCATCGTTCTGGGTCTTTGCCAGTAGCCCCATTCTCGGGGCCTGCTGGGCTGGCTGTGATCTGCTGTCTTGTCCCTGATCTAGTCCCGTACTCTGGGCTCCCTTTCAGGCTGAGCTCTCCCCTGAGGAGTCTAATACCCCCCAACCCCACCTCCGGGTGCTGGGAGGTGGCATCCCTGTTGAAGGCTTTGCAGCGACCCTCAAATCGGTATCTCCATCTCGTCTCACCTGTAGGCAGAAGCCTGGATGTGAACGCAGAAGCCCTGGAAGAATTTAGGAAATTCACTCAGCAAAAAGGGTTCCAGCAAGAAAACATCACCACCCCAGCCCAGATGGGTAAAGGGGGGCTCTGCCAATTGTGTCCCTTTGTCCCCGGGGAGGTAGTGCTATGGATCTGTTTGCTGTATCAGTTCCCACCTGTTACAGGGACATGGGTCCCAGGTGGATCTTGTCATGGGCATCTCTGACCTGGGGGCAGGGTTAAGGTCTGGCCCTGACTTGTTCAGGCATCTTCTTAAGTGCACTTTCTTTGTCCCCACAGAGAACTGCACTCCTGAAACTGAATAGGGTGAGTAGGCACTTCTGGAGGATGTTGGGAATAAACAGAGTCTTGGGACCCACAGGGTTGAGAAGCCCTGTGCTCTGGTGTCCTGCCCAACCCACAGGTGGGAGAGGCACCCCCCCACACACACACCTCTCCTGGATGCTTTCTGCTATCCTGCCTGCTCAGGCCCCTGGTCATTACCCTTGGAAGTCTGTCCTCTAGTGTAAGTCCCAGGATACACAGGATCCTTTCTTTTACCTAGTTAAATCAGCCACAACCCTGTGTCCTTGCCAGCAATATAAGTCTCTTTCTCAGAGCTCCTGCTCCTCCAGGCCTATGACCATACTGTGTCCCTTGCTGTTGGAGTTGGCAGCATCTCCACTCGGTATAACCCCTCTCACACCCCTCCCCCAACACACACACAAGGAAAACATTTATGAAAGGTATTTAGTGACCTGCTGTCTTAGTGTCCTGGGTTGTCCTAAAAAAACACCTTAAAGTGGGCAGCCTTAAAGAACAGTCATCTATTGTCTCACAGTTCTAGAGGCAGCAAGTCCAAATCGGGGTATCAGGCACTAATCTCTGCTCATGATGCAGTGGGGCCCAGGGCTTCCCAGCTGAGGTCCCTGTGTGGAGATGTGGGTCTGGGGACTGGCAGGTGAGACTGAGGGAGGCAGGCTCTGAGAGAGGAACTGCCCATGCCTCTCCCCTAGCTTCTGGTTTCTGCTGGCCATCCTTGGCCTTCCTTGAGTCGTAGATGCATCTTCATATGGCATCTTCCCCCTGTGTGTAACTCTGTCTCTGTGTCTCTTCTCCTCTTCATAAGACACCAGTCAGAAGGGATTAAGATTAGGACCCACCTCATGAATTAACTGTCACATCTGCAAAGGAAGCCTTTTTTCCCCAAAGGAGGTATAGGTGTTAGGACTTCAGCATATCTTATTGGGGGACACAATTCAGTCCATGACAGCTCCCCAGTCATTGGAGGGGTAGAATTAGAACAATGCAGATCAACTCTCCCTCTAGATACCCATATGCTCCCGGAGTCAGCCAGAGAGGGGACCTCTCTGAGTCTGGCATCTGTCCTGTTTGCTCTGTACCCCGAGTGGCCCCGCTGATGTCTCCCCTTCTTTCCTGACCCACACAGCAGCTCCAGCGGGCACCTCCAGAGATCCCTGCCTTGCTGACAGCCTCAGAACTGGAACCTATGCCTGGACTATCCCCCCTCCTGCCACAGCCCTGTAACCCTCCCCATCTGGCTACTTTCTCTTGACTCCAAATAAAGAGCTTCAGCAGTCCCTCTTGGCCTGGCCTGTCTGTAAAGGGGCCTCTTTGCTGGCTCCCTTGGTGATCTGCTGGGGGCAAACCAGGGAGAAGAAGGTGGGGGGACTCTGGGAAGACATTGGGCCTAGCAGGGAGCCAGATTCCAAGAGGCTGTCCTGATGGAAGAACTGAATCCTGAGTATTCCTGAGCCTGAATTGTAACTATTACTTCCCTAATAAACCCCATAATCATGAGTGTGGTCTTTGAGTTCTGTGTAGACATTGCAACGAATTATTGAACCCAGCAGAGGAGTAAAGTGCTGTGCGGGGGGGGGGGGGGATGGTTGGCATCAAAATTGGTAAAGATGGAGAAAGGAGGCATGTCTGACTTCCACCTCACAGGAATCAGCCTTGGGCTGTTGATCTTGATTCTCCTTTCCCCTTGTCAAGTCAGAGGAGGTCAGACACCACCCTCACACCATTTTTATACCCAGAAAACATTGGTAGGATGGAGAAGTAAAATTAGAAGGGAAGGAAACCAATAAATGATTTGTTTGTTGAGCCAGTTACAGCTGTGAGCACCTGGGACACAATCCCCTTAAGACATCTGGGGGTACATGGGCCTCAGAGTTATTCCTTCTGAGGGTGAGATAGCTGGGGTCTTTAGAGACCAGCTCTGCTCATTGGATGAGGGCTGCTTGCAGGAGGTCTCTGACCAGCCAGCTGGTCATTCTCCACTGTCCAGACCACTTCTTCCACCATACCAAGACACTGATCAAGTGTACTGCTCAAAACACTGCCCTCTGGAAAATTCCCCGTTCACTCTCTTTCAGGACAACCCTGAGTGGTGAAGTAGTGCAACACTTCTAGTTTCTGGGTGTGCCAACATCCATGAATGGACCACTGGCTTTCCCTCAGCTATCACCTGGTTATAGGCAAGTCACTGTGAGGCTATAGGTGTGAACTGAGGAAGAGTCACTGGTGCAAAAGAGGAGGATAATGTGAGATCCAGGCGACCTATTGGGTTAACTTACTTGTGCCCTCTGGACCTGCTAGACCTGATGCTGGGGGTACCATTTCCATCAGACAGTGCATTACCACTGTATTACCTGCCTTACGGCAACACCCAGGTTGATTTGGGCAGTTCCAACTGCACAGACATATAGTGTCCTTAGATCAGGTGCTCGATATTTACTGAAGCACAGAAGGAAGACAGATGATGTTTTTAGAAAACATTGTTATAAATATTATTTTAAAAATCATTCTACAGCCCTGCACAAGTCTGGGAACAGTGTGCCAGGGAGAAGGCAAAGCTGTGCAGAGTCTCAGAGGCAGGCCTAAGTTTCTGCAGAGGGAAGTTTAGACAGCAGCTAGTGTGGATGAAGAGAGCTTGAGAGGAAAGGAGGATGAAGGGCGGAAGGAGGGCAGGCCAGATCTCAGGGCCTGGTGAACAGGATGAGTTATCTACTCCTCTGAGACAACATCACACTAAAACTTACTGGTTCACAACAAATGTTGATGATTGCATAGTCTCTATGGAGTCAGATTCCAGGCATGGCTTAGCTGGGTGCCTCTGCCTCAAAATGTCTCAGGAGGCTGGGGCTGAGGTCTCAATTTAGGCTCAGCTGGGGAGGATCTACTTCCTGCTCATTCCTGTCTTACAGGCAGGACTCAGTCTCTTGTAAGCTGTTGAACCGAGCCTCAGTACCCCTCTATCTGTTGGTCAGGGCCCTCCCTTGGTTCTTTGTCATGAGGGCCTCCATAGAGTAGGTCATACATCAAAGCTGCTTCCCAGCTGGAGAGATATGTGTAAGAAAGAGAGAGAGGCAGAGACAAACACAGAGAAAGATGGGGAAGAGAGAGCAGGAGAGAGAGCCAGACGACATTGCCCTATCCTAGTGTTTAGAAGGGAGTCCCTAAATGCAGTCCATACTGAGGGGATATAGACCAGAAGGCAGGATGGTTGGGAGCCATTGTTCCAGCTGCCTACCTCCTAGTGGAAGATAAGGCACTTCGTTCTGATTCAAAATATGATGGAAGTTATTGGAGGGTTTTATGCCAGGGGATGTCGATACTTGATTTTCATTCAATTTCAACCCCCTCATGGTGCAGACTAAGAAACCAGGCCAAGAGAAGAAGTGGCTTTGCTGAGATCATACCACCAGAACCCAGCCCTGTTTTGAGGTGTACTCCATGCTGCTTCCCATCCTTTCTTGAAATTCTTCCATCTCCCAGTTTGAAAATTAGCTACATGTGAGAACAGACCACAGATTTTATAGGGAGCACTGGTGGCACAGTTTTAAGTGCTCATCTGCTAACCGAAAGGTTGGCACAGTTCAAACTCACCAGCCGCTCTTTAGGAGAAAGCTGTGGCATTCTGTTTCCCTGAAGATTACAGCCTTGGAAGCCCTACGGGGCAGTTCTACTCTCTCCTATAGGGTCTCTATTAGTCATAATAAGCTAGAGGGCAATGGGTTTGGTTTGTTTTTATCTCACAAACACCTGATGCTGTTCCTAGGCAGTAAATTCTAGAATGATTCCCATTGTGCAGACTGGGGAGACTGGGAGGCCCTGAGAGGCAGAACGACTTTTCCAGTGTCACAAACTAGTTAAGACAGATGATTTATGTCTCAGACCAGCTCTTTCTCCTCATAGCTGTGGCCCTGTGTGCGCATGCAGTCCTTCCCAAGGTTCTGTAGGGAAGGCTGTGTTGCTGTAACTGTGTACAGGTATCGAGATGGCATGGGGAAAAGTTAGCATTCAGCAGCCCCGAGGGAACGTTGCGGAGGTCTTATTCAAGGTTTGGACACAGGTCAGGGCACCCAGGATATGACATCACTTCCTTGAAAACAAAACCCAAAGGAACATGGAATCCTGGTAACCAGGCCCCCGTGTTCTAGAGACAGTGCCCAACCCAGCACGCTTGAGTGGAGATACTCCAACTGGAACAGGTTTTCTTGTTGTCTTCCCTTCTCCC
Source organism: Loxodonta africana (assembly GCF_030014295.1). NCBI lineage: Eukaryota > Metazoa > Chordata > Mammalia > Proboscidea > Elephantidae > Loxodonta > Loxodonta africana. Next base: position 71,471,927 of record NC_087346.1, on the reverse strand, counting down.
AAAGACATGGCCTTAGGAAATCCAAGAATTCAGCCCTCTTCTATAGGTTCAGCCATTCTTTCAGCCTCCAACCCCAAAGGCTCAGGCCATTTTCCAGAAAGAACATGAAGGTAACACAGGGTGGCCCTGGGCTGCTAATCCAGGCCAGGCCACCTCTTTGATCCTACCTGGGCAGCCCCACACTCCCTCCCTCAGGTCATACCAGCCCCCAGGCCATGCTAACCATTAACCTCAATGTGTCCTCAGTAAGGGGAGGGGGGGGCAGGGAGGAAATGAGGGCAGAAACGATGAGGCAGAAAGTTGTTGTATTGAGGCAGTTTCCATTTGGTGAGAGAGATGGGTGTTAGCAGGGAAAGAGAGGGGGTTATGTGCTCTGGGAAGATTTGGGAGAGGAGAGGTGATGATGAAGATGATGGAAATGGTACTGCTGCTGCTTCATGACCATCACTTATGGAGGACTCACCCAGACTGCATCCCCACTACCCTCATCATCACTGGGACCATGGGCCTGGGTCTGATCCAGCATGGGATGATGTTGGGCCTACCAGTCAGGTTGGGTACCTTGGAGACTTGTGGCTGGGTTGACACAGGTGGAGACCTGCTTCAAGTCCCTGCCTGTGATGGTTAAGGTTGTGTGTCAACATGGCTGGGCTATGATTCTCAGTAGTTTGGCAGTCTTATGATGTTGTAATCACTTCCATGATGAGATTTGATATAATGTGATCCCTCCAAGATGGAATCTGCTTGGAGTAGCCAATCAGTTGAAAGGGAGTTTCCTTGGATGTGTGGCCTACATCAAATATAAGTGGACATTCTGGCAAGGTTCGTAGGCTTTTGCTCACTCTGGATCCTCCAGCTGGCTCCTGCTCTTCTGACCTCCGGTTCTTGGGACTTGAGCTAGCAGCTTACCTGTAGTCTTCCCTGCTGATCTTGGGATTCGTGGATCTTCACAGCCTATGAACAAGAGCCCTGCTCTCTGACCTGCCACTCTTGGGCTCACTAGCACCTTTGGCTTGGCTTTATGAATCAGGAAGAGCCTCTATTCTGACCCACAGATTTGGGATGTTCCAGCCTCTACAACTGCGTGAGCCATTTCCTTGATATATATATATATAAAACCAAAACCAAACCCAGTGCCATCAAGTCAATTCTGGCCCGTAGTGACCCTATGGAACAGAGAAGAACTGTCCCATAGAGTTTCCAGGAGAGCCTGGCGGATTCGAACTTCCGACACTTTTGTTAGCAGTTTTAGCACTTAACCACTACGCCACCAGGGTTTCCTACATATATATATGTATATATACATGTATACATATGTATGTGTGTATATATATATGTATATATATATATCTGTGTACATATATATATCTATAGGAAACCCTGGTGGTGTAGTGGTTAAGAGCTACAGCTGCAAACCAAAAGGTCGGCAGTTCGTTGGAAAACCTATGGGGCAGTTCTACTCTGTCCTATAGGGTCACTATGAGTCCGAATCGACTCGACAGCAAAGGGTTTGTATATACATATATTTATTTATTTACAGGCTTTACTGGTTTTGCTTCTCTAGAGAACCCAGCCTAAGACACCTTCCCTAGCCACATAATACCCTCTCCCTCCCCTTTCTCCAAATAGCCACATTCAAAGAACGGGCCTTCCCAGAGCAGGAAAAGCCAGAACCCCGGATGAAGGGCTGTGTGTTAAGGATCTTGTTCCTGTCATCTACACTGTCATGTCATGGTTAGGTTGCCTGGTTCCAAGAGAGTCAATTGACAATCTCTTGAGGTGCCCACTAAGGTCCACTTAGTTTCTCAGGCCCCACAGTGACTTGGAATAGCTTTGTCCCTTTAATATGGGAGAGAAGAATGGACTTTGAGGAAGGAGACCAAGTAAATTAAACTTGGACCTCATTTAGGCACATATGCCTGGTAGCAACACTCTTCTATTTCTACCTATGAACCGTATAAGCACAACTTCCAGAACCAGCTCCTCACCCCATCAGTTGGATGACAGCGGCATCTCAGCCTCAGGTCTCCTCATCCTTGAAATGGGGATGATTACACAGGCCCTTTCAGAAGTACCTTGTAAAAGGTCCCTTGTAAAACTGAAGAGGGTCCTACCTATTTATTCACGGGCCTGTTAAGGTCAAATGAGAGAATAGACTTAAAGTAATGGAAAATTAAAAGAGCAAAGTATCCTTGAGCAGCTTGAGGCTTCCCTAAAGTGAGACGTGCCAACTCAACCCTAGGTCTGCACCCACTCATTCTGGACGAGGCTGTATGCAAACTTCAATGTACCCGGTGATAATCCCAGTGTCTGACTCTGGCTAGTCAGCACAGACAGGACCCTAGAGTTAAAGCCAGGTCCAGAGGCCCCTGCCCTGTGGCATTAACCCCTTAGGTGCCTGGTCATCGGTGTTCCAGGATGGGAGATGGTCCACCTGGCACTCAGGTCACTCAAGGCGGGTGCCATTACCAACCTGTTGTACAGGGGTGCACAACATTCTCACAACACTTCTGCTTAGAAGTTCCTGCAAAGCCGTTTTTCTTGCCTATAACAGACTTGCTTTATCAAACAGCTTTTTCCAGGGTAATGAGGAGAATCTATATGAGCCCCAAGAAAATACACAAGCTGCCAATTCTGTGAGCCCAGGCTACCGTGGACATGGTCAAGTGGGAAAGATGCACTCCAGGACAGGGACAGAATGACTAACCTGGTCCCCCCTAATCGGCTGTGCTCTGAAATCACCTGAGACTCTTTCTAGGCTGTTAGCACATGCACCTGGGTTTCTCTCATTCACAAGCTCTCCAAACCCCATTTAAAAGCAAACCATTCTTATAGGCTTCCAGGATCAAATTTTTCTTCTTGAGATGTAGTTAACGTATCATATAACTCAGCCATTTAAGTGCACAACTCAGTGGATTTTAGTATATTCATAAGTTTGCTCAACCACTTATTGTTAGGTGCCCTCCAATCGGTTCTGACTCATAGTGACACTATGTACAACAGAACAAAACATTGCCCAGTCCTGCGCCATTCTCACAACCATTGCTATGCTTGAGCCAATCATTGCAGCCACTGTGTCAATCCATCTCACTGAAGGTCTACCTCTTTTTTGCCTACCCTTTTTTTTCTTTTTACTTTACCAAGCATGATGTCCTTCTCCAGGGACTGGTCCCTCCTGATAATATGTCCAAAGTATGTGAGACAAAGTCTCGCCATCCTCACTTCCAAGGAGCATTCCAGCTGTACTTCTTCCAAGACAGATTTGTTTGTTCTTCTGGCAGTCCATGGTATATTCAATATTTTTCATCGACACCATAATTCAAAGCCATCAATTCTTCTTCGGTCTTTCTTATTCACTGTCCAGCTTTCACATGCATATGAAGCAATTGATAATACCATGGCTTAGGTCAGGCACACCTTAGTCCTCAGACCTTCCCCGAAGCCCCAAGCTGCCACAAATCTTCTGTCTCTGGGTTTGCTTATTCTGCACATTTCGTATAAATAGAATCATACAGCATGTGCTCATTCGTATCCGACTTCTTTCACTGAGTATGTTTTCAAGGTTCGTCTATGGCATGGCTTGTATCAGGATTTTATTCCTTTTTATGGCTGATAATATTCCATTGTATGGATAGATCACATTTTGTTTATCTGTTCATCAGTTGATGATGTTTGGGTTGTTTGAACTTTTTGGCTATCATGAATAATACTACTATAAGCATTCAAGCACAAGTTTTGGCATGAAAGACTTATTTGATCATATTACTCAAATGGCAAAATACTAAAATTCAGTATAAACTCTTCTTTTATGAACGTTACACACCCTTAAAAATAAAATAAGTTTAAAATTAAATTTATTATTACACTCAACACTTACTTGTTGATATGTACACTGTATTCTGTGTCCTGCACAATGGGGGTCCTTCTAGGATCTAGTGCCTGGGGACATCAGCTGTTTTTCAGATAAAGCCAGACCAAACTCATTGCCCTCTAGCCTATTCCAACTTATCCTCTTGGCCTGGTTTCTTAGTCTGCACCATGAGAGGCTTGGAATTAAATGAAAATCAAATATCAACATCCTCTGGCATAAAACCCTCCAATACCTTATGTTTTACATCCTGCGTAACCCCCTCCTCTGAGTATGTACTGCATTTAAGGGACGCCCTTCTAAACATTAGGATAGGGCAATGTCGTCTTGGCTCTCTCTTCAGCTATTTCTCTCTCTCTCTCTGTCTTTGTCTCTGCCTCTCTCTCTCACACATATCCCTCTACCTGGGAAGCAGCTATAATGTAAGACCTGCTCTATGGAGGCCCTCATGACGAAGAACCAAGGGAGGGTCCTGACCAACAGACAGAGTAGCATTGAGCCTCCCAGTCTTAATAGTTGACAAGACACTGAGTCCTGCCTATAAGGCAAGAATGAGAAGCAGATCCTCCCCAGTCCAGCCTAAATTGAGATCACAGTCCCAGCCTCCTGAGACACTTTGAGGCAGAGGCACCCAGCTAAGCCATGCCTGGAATCTGACTCCACAGAGACTATGAAATCATCAACATATGTTGTTGTGAGCCAGTAAGTTTTAGTGTGATGTTGTCTCAGAGGAGTAGATAACTCATCCTGCTCACCAGGCCCTGAGATCTGGCCTGCCCTCCTTCCTCTCTTCATCTTCCTTTCCTCTCAAGCTCTCTCCAGCCACACTAGCTGCTATCTAAACTTCTCTCTGCCTGAGTCTGCCTGAGTCTCTGCGCAGCTGGCCTTCTCCCTGGCATACTATCCCCAGACTCAGGCTACAGAATAACTTTTTTTTTAATAATTTTTATTGTTCTTTAAGTGAAAGTTTACAAATTAAGTCAGTCTTTCACATAAAAACTTATGTATACCTTGCTACATACTCCCAATTACTCTCCCCCTAATAAGACACCCCCTCTCTCCCTCCACTCTCTCTTTTCATGTCCATTTCGCCAGCTTCTAACTCCCTCTACCCTCTCATCTCCTCTCCAGGCGGGAGATGCCAACATAGTCTCAAGTGTCCACCTGATCCATGAAGCTCACTCCTCACCAGCATCCTTCTCCAACCTGTTGTCCAGTCCAATGCATGTCTGAAGAGTTGGCTTCGGGAATGGTTCCTGTCCTGGGGCAAAAGAAGGTCTGGGGGCAATGACCACCAGGGTCCTTCCAATTTCAGTCAGACCGTTAAGCACAGTCTGTTTATGAGAATTTGAGATCTGCATCCTGCTGCTCTCCTGCTCCATCAGAGATTCTCTGTTGTGGTCCCTGTCAGGGCAATCGTTGGTTGTAGCCGGGCACCATCTAGTTCTTCTGGTCTCAGGATGATGTAGTCTCTGGTTCATGTGGCCCTTTCTGTCTCTTGGGCTCATAATTACTTTGTGTCCTTGGTGTTCTTCATTCTCCTTTGATCCAGGTGGGTTAAGATCAATTGATGCATCTTAGATGGCTGCTTGCTAGCGTTTGAGACCCCATATGCCACTCTTCAAAGTGGGATGCAGAATGTTTTCTTAATAGATTTTATGATGCCAATTGACTTAGATGTCCCCTGAAATCATGGTCCCCAAACCCCTGCCCTGCTACACTGGCCTTCAAAGCATTCAGTTTATTCAGGAAACTTCTTTACTTTTGGTTTAGTCCAGTTGTGCTGGCCTCCCCTGTATTGTGTGCTGTCTTTCCCTTCACCTAAAGTAGTTCTTATCTACCAAATAATTAGTGAGTACCCCTCTCCCACCCTCCCACCGTCTCCCCTCTTGTAACCACAAAAGAATGTTTTCTTCTCAGTTTAAACTATTTCTCAAGCTCTTATAATAGTGGTCTTATACAATATTTGTCCTTTTGCAACTGACTAATTTCACTCAGCATGATGCCTTCCAGGTTCCTCCATGTTATGAAATGTTTCACAGATTCTTCACTGTTCTTTATCGATGCGTAGTATTCCATTGTGTGAACATACCATAATTTATTTGTCCATTCACCCATTATGGGCACTTTGGTTGCTTCCATCTTTTTGCTATTGTAAACAGTGCTGCACTAAACATGGGTGTGCATATATCTGTTTATGTAAAGGCTCTTATTTCTCTAGCATATATTCCAAGGAGTGGGATTGCTGGATCATATGATTGTTCTATTTCTGGCTTTTTAAGGGAGCTCCAAATCAGTTTCCAAAGTGGTTGTACCATTTGACATTCCCACCAGCAGTGTATAAGTGTCCCAATCTCTCCACAGCCTCTCCAAAATTTATTATTTTGTGTTTTTTGGATTAATGTCAGCCTCATTGTACTAAGATGAAATCTCATTGTAGTTTTGACCTGCATTTCTCTAATGGCTAATGATCATGAACATTTCCTCATGTATCTGTTAGCTACCTGAATGCCTTCTTTAGTGAAGTGTCTATTCATACCTTTGGCCCATTTTTCAGTAGGGTTATTTGTCTTTTTGTACTTGAGTTTTTGCAGTATCATGTAGATTTTAGAGATCAGGCACTGATTAGAAATGTCATAGCTGAAAACTTTTTCCCAGTCTGAAGGTAGTCTTTTTACTCTTTTGGTGAAGTCTTTGGATGAGCATAAGTGTTTGATTTTTAGGAGCTCCCAGTTATCTAGTTTTCCTTCTGCATTCTTAGTAATGTTTTGTATACTGTTTATGCCATGTATTAGGGCTCCTAACATCCCTATTTTTTCTTCCATGATCTTTATCATTTCAGATTTTATATTTAGGTCTTCGATCCATTTTGAGTTAGTTTTTGTGCATGGAGTGAGGTATGGGTCTTGTTTCATTTTTTTGCAGGTGGATATCCAGTTATTAAAAAGACCGTCTTTTTCCCATTTAACGGTTTTGGGGCCTTTGTCAAATATCATCTGCTCATATATGGATGGATTTATGTCTGGATTCCCAATTCTGTTCCATTGGTCTATGTATCTGTTGTTATACCAGAACCAGGTTGTTTTGACTACTGTGGCTGTATAATAGCTTCTAAAATCAGGTAAAGTGAGGCCTCCCACTTTGTTCTTTTTCAGTAAAGCCTTAATTATCCGGGGCCTCTTTCCCTTCCATATGAAGTTGGTGATTTGTTTCTCCATCTCATTAAAGATCGTCGTTGGGATTTGGATCGGAATTGCATTAAATGTATAGATCACTTTTGGTAGAATAGGCATTTTTGTAATGTCAAGTCTTCCTATCCATGAGCAAGGTTCGTTTTTCCACTTATGTAAGTCTCTTTTGGTTTCTTGCAGAAGTGTACTGTACTTATCTTTGTATAAGTCTTTTACATCTCTGTTAAGATTTATTCCTAAGTATTTTATCTTCTTGGGGGCTACTGTAAGTGGCATTGATTTGGTGATTTCCTCTTCGATGTTCTTTTTGTTGGTATAGAGGAACCCAACTGATTTTTGTGTGTTTATCTTGTATCCTGATACCCTGCTGAACTCTTCTATTAGTTTCAGTAGTTTTCTGGAGGATTCCTTAGGGTTTTCTGTGTATAAGATCTTGTCATCTGCAAATAGAGATACTTTTACCTCTTCCTTGCCAATCTGGATGCCCTTTATTTCTTTATCTAGCCTAATTGCTCTGGCTAGGACTTCCAGCACAATGTTGAATAAGAGTGGTGATAAAGGATATCCTTGTCTGGTTCCCAATCTCAGTGGGAATGTTTTCAGGCTCTCTCCATTTAGGGTGATGTTGGCTGTTGGCTTTGTATAAATGCCCTTTATTATGTTGAGGAATTTTCCTTCTATTCCTATTTGCTGAGGGTTTTTATCATGAATGGGTGTTGAACTTCGTCAAATGCCTTTTCTGCATCAATTGATAAAATCATGTGATTCTTATCTTTTGTTTTATGTATGTGGTGGATTACGTTAATTGTTTTTCTAATGATGAACCATCCCTGCATACCTGGTATGAATCCCACTTGGTCATGGTGAATTATTTTTTTGATATGTTGTTGAATTCTATTGGCTAGAATTTTGTTGAGGATTTTTGCATCTACGTTCATGAGGGATAGAGGTCTATAATTTTCTTTTCTTGTTGTGTCTTTACCTGGTTTTGGTATCAGGGATATGGTGGCTTCATAGAATGAGTTTGGGAGTATTCCATCCTCTTCTATGCTCTGAAATACCTTTAGTAGTAGTGGTGTTAACTCTTCTCTGAAAGTTTGGTAGAACTCCGCAGTGAAGCCGTCCAGACCAGGGCTTTGTTTTGTTGGGAATTTTTGATTACCTTTTCAATCTCTTCTTTTGTTATGGGTTTATTTAGTTGTTCTACCTCTGTTTATGTTAGTTTAGGTAGGTTCACTGTGAGTCGGGATCGACTCGACGGCACTGGGAGGTAGGTAGTGTGTTTCTAGGAATTCATCCATTTCTTCAGGTTTTCAAATTTGTTAGAGTGCAATTTTTCATAGTAATCTCATATGATTCTTTTAATTTCAGTTGGGTCTGTTGTAATATTGCCCATCTCATTTCTTATTTACGTTATTTGCTTCCTCTCCTGTTTTTCTTTTGTCAGTTTGGCCAGTGGTTTATCAATTTTGTTGAGTTTTTCAAAAAACCAGCTTTTGGTCTTGTTAATTCTTTCAATTGTTTTTCTGTTTTCTATTTCATTTAGTTCAGCTCTAATTTTTATTATTTGTTTTCTTCTGGTGCCTGATGGGTTCTTTTGTTGCTCTCTTTCTATTTGTTCAAGTTGTAGGGACAGTTCTCTGATTTTGGCTCTTTCTTCTCTTTGTATGTGTGCATTTATTGATATAAATTGACCTCTGAGCACTGCTTTTGCTGTGTCCCAGAGGTTCTGATAGGAAGTGTTTTCATTCTCATTGGATTATATGAATTTCTTTATTCCATCCTTAATGTCTTCTATAATCCAGTCTTTTTTGAGCAGGGTATTGTTCAGTTTCCAAGTGTTTCATTTCTTTTGCCTGCTTTTCCTGTTATTTATTTCCATTTTTATGGCCTTATGATCAGAGAAGATGCTTTGTAATATTTCAGTGTTTCGGATTCTGCTAAGGCTTGCTTTATGACATAATGTGTGGTCTATTCTAGAGAATGATCCATGTGCACTAGAAAAGAAAGTATACTTGGTTGCTGTTGGGTGGAGTGTTCTGTATATGTCTGTGAGGTCAAGTTGGTCGATAGTGGCATTTAGATCTTCCGTGTCTTTATTGAGCTTCTTTCTGGAAGTCCTGTCCTTCAAATAAAGTGGTGTGTTGAAGTCTCCTACTATTATTGTGGAGCCGTCTATCTCACTTTTCAATGCTGACAGAGTTTGTTTTATGTATCTTGCAGCCCTGTCATTGGGTGCATAAATATTTAATACAGTTATATCTTCTTGGTGTATTGTCTCTTTAATCATTATATAATGTCCTTCCTTATCCTTTCTGATGGATTTAACGTTAAAGTCTACTTTGTCAGAAATTAATATCGCCACTCCTGCTCTTTTCTGATTGTTGCTTGCTTGATATATTTATTTCCATCCTTTGAGTTTTAGTTTGTTTGTGTCTTTAAGTCTAAGGTGTGTCTCTTGTAGTCAGCATATAGACAGATCTTGTTTTTTAATCCATTCTACCACTTTCTCTCTTTTTATTGGTCCATTTAGTCCATTTACATTCAGGGTAAATTATGGATAGGTATGAATTTAGTGCTATCATTTTGATGTTTTTTGTGTGTGTTGTTGATAGTTTCCTTTTCCCACTTAATATTATGTGCTGAGTAGATTATCTTTATATATTGTCCTTTCCTCATATTTGTTGTTGTTGGTTTTGTTTCTGCTGAGTCTCTATTTTTTTCTTATATTTTATTTTGATGAGTAGGATAGTTTGTCTCCTTTGTGGTTACCTTATTATTTACCCCTATTTTTCTAAATTTAAAACTAACATTTATTTCTTTGTATCACCATATCTTTTTCTCCATATGGAAGATGTATGATTACATTTCTTAGTCCCTCTTTATTATTCTAATGTTATCTTCTTTTATATAATAACATCGTTGTTACTCTGTTTTGAGCTTTTTATATATATATACATATAATCTTGCTTTGTTTTTTTGGGTTTCCATGTCTGGGCTGATTTCTGGTTGCTCTGCCCAGTGTTCTAGTCTTGGGTTGATACCTGATATTATTGATTTTCTAACCAAAGAACTCCCTTTATTATTTCTTGTAGTTTTGGTTTGGTTTTTATGAATTCCCTCAACTTGTGTTTATCTGGAAATGTCTTAATTTCACCTTCATATTTAAGAGACAGTTTTGCTGGATACATGATTCTTGGCAGGCAACTTTTTTCCTTCAATTTTTTAAATATGTCATCCCATTGCCTTCTTGCCTTCATGGTTTCTGCCGAGTGGTCTGAGCTTATTCTTATCAGCTCTTCTTTGTAGGTGACTTTTCGTTTATCCCTCGCTGCTCTTATAATTCTCTCTTTATGTTTGGTTTTGGCAAGTTTGGTTATAATATGTCTTGGTGACTTTCTTTGAAAATCTACCTTCTGTGGAGTTCGATGAGCATCTTGGATAAATATCTTCTCATCTTTCACGATATCAGGGAAGTTTTCTGCCAACAAACCTTCAACAATTCTCTCTGTATTTTCTGTTATCCCTCACTGTTCTGGTACTCCAATCACTTGTAGGTTACTTCTCTTGATAGAGTCCCACATGATTCTTAAGATTTCTTCATTTTTTTAAATTCTTTTATCTGATTTTTCTTCAAATATATTGATGCCAAGTGATTTATCTTCGAGTTCCAAAATTCTAGCTTCTACTTGCTCAATTCTGCTCCTCTGACTTTCTATTGAGTTGACTAATTCTGTAATTTTATTGTTAATCTTCTGATTTTCTGATTGCTGTCTATGGATTTTTCCAGTTTATTAAACTTTTCATTATGTTCCTGAATAGTCTTTCTAATTTCTTCAGTTGCTTTATCTGTGTGCTCCTTGGCTTGTTCTGCATATTGTCTCATTTCCTTCCTGATATCTCGAAGGGCTCTGTATATTAACCTTTTGTATTCTGCTTCTGGTAATTCCAGGAATGCACTTTCATCTAGAAGATCCCTGGATTCTTTGTTTTGAGAGCCTGTTGAGGTGATCATGGTCTGTTTCTTTATGTGACTTGATATTGACTGTCGTCTCCGAGCCATCTTTAAGTTATTGTATTAGTTTATGCTTGCTTACTGTGTCATAGCTTCTTGCTTTGTTTTGTTTTGGTATACCCCTATGGGTTGCTTGATTGAGCTAGCTTGATTATTTTCACCTTTGGAGCTCTGACGTCCTGTCCCCAGATGGTTAGAGCTGTTATCAAGTATATCAGTCTAGGAGTCCATTTGGTTTTCTTGTATGAATTCAGCTCAGGTTTCCAGGTAGCTGATCATTAAGTGTGTGGTACAGGCTCTGCCCTACAGTCTTATAGGGAAAGGGGTGATTGTCGTATATACCAGTATCTGATTGCAGCAGGGGGTCACACTCTGAACAAGGCAGGGGGCTGAGAACCAACTCCCCAATTCTCTGAGTAAAAAGCGTCCCTGTTCTCTGCAGGTTTCTGCAGATGGAACATGGGCACCCAAAGTTTTTGGTTGTAAGGACTGGGGGGTACCAGTTATCTATGAATCCCTGGTTCGGGTGTCTTGGCTGACGTGAGTGGAGCTACCAGTCCTTAGGTCCCTGATGTGGGTAGGTGGGGACCTTGTTTAATAGGCAAAGCAATGTCAAACATCAAACACCCACATCTCCACCACACAGCTGAAATGGTTGGAGTCTGCCAACAAGCGCCTATTCTCCTGAAATAGGCCCACACAGCTCCATGCAGAAGGGAAACGTCCTCAAAGTCCACGGATGGTTTATGCCTGGACAGGAGCTGCTTCTGTCCTGAGCTCCCCCGGTTAGTGGAGCTAGCAAATTATCTTATCCCCCAGATGCAAATTTTTTCCTTCCCCAGGGCCAGGAGGATGGCTGTAGGTGCTCAGCAGGGGCTATCTCAGACCCAGGGAATTCAGCCGCCGAAGCTGGTATGCGGGTGGGGGGGGGGGGCATTAAAATATATGCAAGTACTTAGCTTTTGCTGAGAGCGCTGTTCTCCTCAGGTTCCAGAGGTGTGAGTGGGCTGTGTGGCTGGCTGCTTCTCCCTGAGGAAACTGCGGCCAAATACTAGGAACAGCCCGCCACCACCTCCTCCGCTCCAGGAATGGTGCCTGAGGGCTCCCTGCAATTCAGGTCCAGTAATTCCTCTCCACTTCTGAACGGTCTCTTCCTCCCCCTGCCCCTCAGTTTGTTTTCTAAGCTTGCCTTTGAAACTCAGGGCTCCCAGCTTGTCACAAATGTACTCATTTCACTTGTTTTTTTGGGTCTTTGTTGTAAAGAGGGCTCGCCAGAAAAGCCTGTCTATTCTGCCATCTTGGCTTCACCTCCCAGAATGACTTTTAAAATAATATTTTATAACAATGTTTTTTAAAAGCATCATCTGTCTTCCTCCTGTGCTCCAGTAAATACTGAGCACCTGATCTAAGGACACTATGTGTTTATGAGGTTGGAGCTGCCTAGATCAACTGGGTGTTGCCATAAGGTAGGTAACACAGTAGTAACCCACTGTCTGATGGAAATTGTACACCCAGCATCAGGCCTAGCAGGTCCAGAGGGTACAAGTAAATTAATCCAATAGGTAGTCTGGATCTCACATTATCCTCCTCTTTTGCACCAGTAACTCTTCCTCAGTTCACACCTATGGCCTCACAAAGACTTGTTTATAACCAGATGAGAGCAGAGGAAAAGCCATTGGCCTATTCACGCATGTTGGCACACCCAGAAACTGGCAATGTTGCACTACTTCACCACTCAGCGTTGTCCTGAAGGAGAGTGGATGGGGAATTTTCCAGAGGGCAGTGTTTTGAGCAGTACACGTGACCAGCATTTTGGTGTGGTGGAAGAAGTGGTCTGGACAGTGGAGAATGACCAGCTGGCTGGTCAGAGACCTTCTGCAAACAGCCCGCATCAAATGAGTGGAGCTGATCTATAAACACACCAGCTACCTCACCCTTGGAAGGAGTAACTCTGAGGCCCATGTGCCCCCAGATGTCTCAGAGGTATTGGGTCCCAGGTGCTCATAGTGGTAACTGGTTCAATGTTGTTGTGTGCTGTTGAGTCAGTTCCGACTCATAGCCACCCTATGTACAACGGAATGAAACACTGCCCCGTCCTTTGCTATCCTCACAATTATTGCTATGTTTGAGCCCATTACTGCAGCCATTGTGTCAATCCATCTCCTCAATTGAGAGTCTTTCTCTTTTTTCCTGACCCTCTACTTTACCAAATATAATGCCTTTCTCTAGGGACTGGTTCCTCCTGAGAACATGTCCAAAGTACATGAGATGAAGTCTCGCCATACATGCTTCCAAGGAGCACTCTGGCTGTTTTTCCTCCAAGACAGACCTTTTCATTCTTCTTGCAGTCCATGGTATAGTCAATATTATTTGCCAACACAATTCAAAGGCACCGATTCTTCTTTGGTCTTTGTCTTAGTCATCTAATGCTGCGATAACAGGAATACCACAAACAGATGGATTTAACAAAGAGAAATTTATTTTCTCATGGTCTAGTAGGCTAGAAGTCCAAATTTAGGGAGCCATCTCCAGAGGAAGGCTTTCTGTCTTGGCTCTGGAGGAAGATCCTTGTCATCAATCTTCCCCCAGACTAGGAGCTTCTCTGCATAGGAACCCTGGGTCCAAAGGATGAGCTCTGCTCCTGGCACTGCTTTCTTGGTGGTATGAGGTCCCCCAACTCTCTGCTTCCTTCCCTTCCTTTTTATCTCTTGTAAGATAAAAGGTGGTGTAGGCCACACCCTGGAGAAACTCCCTTTACATTGGATCAGGGATGTTACATTAGTAAGGGTGTTAAGATCCCACCCTAATCCTTTTTAACATAAAATTACAATCACAAAATAGAGGACAAATGTACAACACTGGGAATCATGGCCCAACCAAGCTGACACATACTTTGGGGGGACACAATTCAATCCATGACAGTCTTCCTTATTCATTGTTCAACTTTCACATACACGTGAAGTGACTGAAAATATCATAGCATGGGTCAAGCATACCTTAGTCGTCAAAGTGACATCTTTGCTTTTTCAGACTTTAAAGAAGTCTTTCAGAGCAGGAAATGCAATATGTCATTTGATTTCCTGACTGCCACTTCCATGGGTATTGATTATGGATCCAACTAAAATGAAATCCTTAACAATGTCAATCTTTTTTCCATTTATCATGATGTTGCTTATTGGTCCAGTTGTGAGAATTTCTGTTTTCTTTATGTTGAGGTGTAATCCATACTGAAAGCTGCAGTCTTTGACCTTTATCAGTAAGTCATTCAAATCCTCTTCACATTCTGAAAGCTAGGTTGTGTCATCCACATATCCATTGTTAATAAGCCTTCCTCCAATCCTGAAGTCACATTCTTCTATATATAGTCCAGCTTCTTGGATTTTTTGCTCAGCATACAGATTGAATAAGCGTGGTGAAAAGATGCAACCTGACGCACACCTTTCTTGATTTTAAACCTTACGGCATCCCCTTGCTCTGTTTGAAAGACTGTCTCTTGTTCTATGTACAGATTCAATAGCCATCACCCCGTTCCAGGTCAGACCCAGGCCCACGGACCCAGTGATGATGAGGGGTCATGGGTATGGAGTCTATACATAGACTGACTCAATAACAAATCATTTATTGGCTGCCTTCCCTTCTAATTTCACCTCCCCACCCCAACAATGTTTCCTGGGTCACCTTCCAAATAAACTACTGCACTTGAATGTGTCTCACCTGCCCCTGGGGGACCCAAACTCTATAGTTTTATTTGTGTTATTATGTAGATTGCTGTGACTTGAAATCTTTTACATGAATATTGGTTAGTATCATTGTTTCTCTAATATTGATTCCAAAAAAGAAGTTAGAAAATCATGCTGTTGTTGTCATTGTTGTCAGCTGCTGCAGAGTTGGTCCCTGATTCATGTGGTACAAAGTAGAACTGAGCTCCAAACAGTGTTCTTGGCTGTAATCTTTATAGAAGCAGATCACCAGGCCTTTACTTCCTTAGAGCAACAGGGTGTGTTCGAACCACCAACCTTTGAGTTAGCAGCCTACTACAAATTTCTTGCACCACGCAGGCTCCTAGAAAATCATAGGGCATCATATCAAGGCTTATGCAAATCACACTCCACCAGTATGAAGGGTGGAGCTTCGGTGGTTCAGTGGTTAAGGGCTCAGTCTGTTAACCAAGAGGTGGCCAGCTTGAATCCACCAGCCACTCCTTGGAAAGGCTATGAGGCAGTTCTTCTCTGTGCTATAGGGTCACTACGAGTTGGAATCAACTCAATGGCAATGGATTTAGTTGTTTTGGTTTAGCGTGAAGGGTAGTAGTTGACATTTACATAGACTCAGGCTGTACCAGACATATATAAACCAGTGGTGGGTGTGCACGTACATGTGTATTCGTCATAGAAATCCTAAAGGGTGGGTACTCTTGTTATCCACGTTTTATGAAAAAGGAAACCAAGAGAGGTTAAATAACTTCCCCCAAGGGTGGGTGATCATTAAACACAGTTGCGACTGATACCAAAGTGTCTAATGGCAGAGTCCTTGCTCTCAACCCACAGGTTGTTGGCCTCCCAGTGAACAAATGACTTCAAAGGGAACCTGTCTCAGTTCACCATCACCAGCACTTACGTTTTCTTTCATATTAAAAAAAAAAAAAAATTCCAGTTTCATAGAAACCAAAAAAATATACAGTGGTACCATAAAAAGAAATGAAGCCTTGACACATGATACAAACTGGATAAACTTTAAAAATGTTATGCTGAGTGAAATAAGTCAGTAGCAAAAAAACAAATATTGTATGATCTTTTTTATATGAAATAACAAGAATAGGCAAATATATAGAGACCAAAGTTTGTTACTGGTTACCAAGGGTAGGAGGGAAAGAGGCAGTCATTATTTAGAAAGCAGTGAGTTTTTGTTAATAGCTATGAGAAATTTGGCAATAATTATGGGCGATGGTTGCAAAACACCAATAGTGTAACTGATATCACTAAATTGTATACCTGAAAGTTGATAAACGTGTGATTTATACTTTTACACCAATTAAAGTAAAATGTTTATAGAAACATACATATATATACACCTTGGTTCTCATTTACATCTCTATGATTTCTTGGTTTTCCAAACATTGGGCTAATTTGCTCCTGTGGAATTTCTGTTCTTTGACTCTGCACATATTTTGATTGGGGATTAAAAGCTTTCCTAACTTATTGTAACAGCTCTTCTCAAACATTTTGATATTTGGATGTAGATGAGGGTCCTGTGGTTAAAAGTAATGGAAATCAGCTCTGTATGACTCAAGCAAAAGGAGAATTTATGGGTCAGGGACTGGGTGGTGAAAGAAGGGAAGGAGAAGATAGACAAGGGGCACCCAACGAGTCCCCATCTGGGCAGCTCCAGGGAGCGAGGGAGCAGGAACTACCTAAAGGACAGGCAAGAGAAAGAAGCACCTGCCTGTGCAGGGCCTTCTGTCTCTCAGCTCGAGGTTTAAATTCCAGGGGCTAGAGGACAATTAGCCTGGGTTCCATCCTCGGACCACCCATTGCCAGAAAGGGCCATGGCAGCTGGACTGACCAGCCCACCAGTATGGAATGCAGCCAGGGAGGTAGCACCATCCAAAGAGAAAATTAATGCACACCAAAAAGACAGAGGCAGGGGTGCTGGAAAATCTGCAGTTATCCACAGCTGGCTCTCCCTCATTGGACATAAATATATTCCCCAGTTTGTCATTTGCCTTCAGTATCCACCATGTTGATTCTGTACATCTATGTCTAAAATTTTTCTGTAGTCAAATCACTCTCACTTCAACTGAGATTGATTTCTATTGCTTATTTGGTGCCCAGGTGGTGGAAATTATTTGCTCTTGGCTGCTAACCCAAAGGTCGGCAGTTTCAACCCACCCAAAGATGCCACGGAAGAAAGTTCTTAGAGATCTGCTTTCATAAAAACTGTTGTTGTTATTGTTGTTGTTGTTGTTAGGGGCCGTCAAGTGGGTTCCGACTCATAGCAGCCCTATGCACAAAAGAACGATACACTGCCCGGTCCTGCGCCGTCCTTACAATCATTGTTCTGCTTGAGCTCATTGTTGCAGCCACTGTGTCAATCCACCTCGTTGAGGGTCTTCCTCTTTTCCGCTGACCCTGTACTCTGCCAAGCATGATGTCCTTCTCCAGGGACTGATCCCTCCTGACAACATCTCCAAAGTACGTAAGACATAGTCTCGCCATCCTTGCTTCTAAGGAGAATTCTGGTTGTACTTCTTCTGAGGCAGATTTGTTCACTCTTTTGGCAGTCCATGGTATATTCAATATTCTTCACAAACACTAAAATTCAAAGGCGTCAACTCGTCTTCGGTCTTCCTTATTCATTGTCCAGCTTTCACATGCATATGATGCGATTGAAAATACCATGGCTTGGGTAAGGCACACCTTAGTCTTCAGGGTGACATCTTTGCTCTTCGACACTTTGAAGAGGTCCTTTGCAGCAGATTTACCCAATGCAATGCGTCTTTTGATTTCTTGACTTCTGCTCCATGGCTGTTGATTGCAGATACAAGTGAAATGAAATCCTTGACAACTTCAATCTTTTCTCCATTTATCATAATGTTGCTCATTGGTCCAGTGGTGAGGATTTTTGTTTTCTTTATGTTGAGGTGCAATCTATACTGAAGGCTGTGGTCTTTGATCTTCATTAGTAAGTGCTTCAAGTCCTCTTCACTTTCAGCAAGCAAGGTTGTGTCATCTGCATAATGCAGGTTGTTAATGAGTCTTCCTCCAATCCTGATGCCCCGTTCTTCTTCATGTAGTCCAGCTTCTTGTATTATCTGTTCAGCATGCAGATTAAATAGGTATGGTGAAAGAATACAACCCTGACGCACACCTTTCCTGACTTTAAACCAATCGGTATCCCCTTGTTCTGTCAGAACAACTGTCTATTGATCTATGTAAAGGTTCCTCATGAGCACAATTAAGTGTTCTGGAATTCCCATTCTTCGCAGTGTTATCCATAGTTTGTTATGATCCACACAGTCGAATGCCTTTGCATAGTCAATAAAACACAGGTAAACATCCTTCTGGTATTCTCTGCTTTCAGCTAGGATCCATCTGACATCAGCAATGATATCCCTGGTTCCATGTCCTCTTCTGAAGCCAGCCTGAATTTCTGGCAGTTCCCTGTTGATATACTGCTGCAGCCACTTTTGAATGATCTTCAGCAAAATTTTGCTTGTGTGTGATATTAATGATATTGTTCTATAATGTCCACATTTGGTTGGATCACCTTGCTTGGGAATAGGCATAAATATGGATCTCTTCCAGTCAGCTGGCCAGGAAGCTGTCTTCCATATTTCTTGGCATAGACGAGTGAGCACCTCCAGTGCTGCATCTGTTTGTTGAAACATCTCAATTGATATTCCATCAATTCCTGGAGCCTTGTTTTTTGCCAATGCCTTCAGAGCAGCTTGGACTTCTTCCTTCAGTACCATCAGTTCCTGATCATATGCCACCTCCTGAAATGTTTGAATATTGACTAATTATTTTTGGTATAATGACTCTGTGTATTCCTTCCATCTTCTTTTGATGCTTCCTGCATCACTTAATATTTTCCCCGTGGAATCCTTCAATATTGCAACTCAAGGCTTGAATTTTTTCTTCAGTTCTTTCAGCTTGAGAAACACCAAGCATGTTCTTCCCTTTTGGTTTTCCATCTCCAGCTCTTTGCACATGTCATTATAATACTTTATTTTGTCTTCTCAAGAGGCCCTTTGAAATCTTCTGTTCAGTTCTTTTATTTCATCATTTCTTCCTTTTGCTTTAGCTGCTCGACGCTCGAGAGCAAGTTCCAGAGTCTCCTCTGACATCCATCTTGGTCTTTTCTTTCTCTCCTGTCTTTTCAGTGACCTCTTGCTTTCTTCATGGATGATGTCCTTGATGTCATTCCACAATTCGTCTGGTATTTGGTCACTAGTGTTCAATGCATCAAATCTATTCTTGAGATGGTCCCTAAATTCAGGTGGGATATACTAAAGGTCATATTTTGGCTCTCGTGGACTTGCTCTGATTTTCTTCAGTTTCAGCTTGAACTTGCATATGAGCAATTGATGGTCTGTTCCACAGTTGGCCCCTGGCCTTGTTCTGACTGATGATATTGAGCTTTTCCATCATCTTTTTCCACAGATGTAGTCAATTTGATGTCTGTGTGCTCCATTTGGAGAGGTCCATGTGTATAGTCACCGTTTATGTTGGTGAAAGAAGGTATTTGCAATGAAGAAGCCATTGGTCTTGCAAAATTCTATCCTTTGAACTTCCGGCATTGCTTCTATCACGAAGGCCATATTTTCCAACCAAAAAGGCTATAGTAGAAAAAAATACTATGAAGCTCAGTTCTACTCTGTAACACAAGGGGTCATCATGGGTCTGAACTGACTTGACAGCAATGGGTTAAATGCTTCAAACATTCTTTTCTACTCCAAAATCACTTAAATATTTGAACTCATTTTTTGTGTTTTTACATGGAAGTCTCCAAACTTTCTGGAATGTTCTTGGTGTGCAGAGTGGGTGGGACACATCAGTCCTTGTTCCACCTTTCTATAGGATCAGGGCCTGCTCCTTACTTCTCTCATGGACTCCAAGACTTATGCCTGCGTAGACTGTACCTGTTACCTGTCTGATTGGCTTTACCTCATAACCACACCTTGGCCTCTGCCCAAAGACTAGGTCCAGGTGGAGAGAGGCGTATGAGTTGGGGCAGAGGGTCATTTAGCTGGACAATAAATGGCCACTCTTAGAAAAACTAATTATCTTGCTCAGGGAGCATCCTCCGAGAAACCCAGGGCTGTTTGGACTTGGGGTTCCTGGGACTCCACTCATTGGCCCACGGTGACCTCTCCCATCTCCACTGCGGCTGCCTTTCATGACACTGGGCCCCTCCAGGGTTGGACTGAGTCAGCTCTGCCCATGTAGCCCCAGGTCCAGCATGAATCTGGTACTTGGGCAGGTCTGGAGGAGGCTGTGGTTGATGATAAGGACAGCAGGTGCTACAGCTGACTCTCTCTCTTGCTGTGGGTGGCGATGAAGGGAGAAGCTGACAACCATCCTTCTACCCCTGCCACAAAGCCTGCTGAAAATGCAGCTATTTGGGGGTGCCAGGGGATTTCACCAGATCCTCAGCTGGGGCAGGAGCCTTGAACCTAACACCTGTCTGCAGCCCTGATGCCATCTCCTCCTTCTTGTCTCTCATCTGTGACCTCCCAAACTCTCAGGTCTTATCCTCAGCCCAGGCCTTGCTCTGTCCCAAGGTGAGCTGAGCTACCTGAGGCATTAGCTCTGCAGGTGAGTCCTGAGGCTGAGCCACCTGGGTGGGGCTTCCAGGCATCTACATTGCCCTGGAGTCTCCAGGTGTCTGCACGGTCCTGCGTCACTTTGGCTGCAGCACCTCCTGGGGATCTGGCTCACCACTAGGCCCAATGTCTTTCCAGACTCCCCGTTCAACCATTGCCTCCCTCTCCCTGGTGTGCCCCCAACAGATTGTCAGGGGAGCCGGCAATGAGGTCATCTCACAGACAGACCAGGCCAAGAGTGACTGCTGAAGCTCTTTATTTGGAGTCAAGAGAAAGTAGCCAGATGGGGAGGGTTACAGGGCTGTGGCAGGAGGGGGGATAGTCCAGGCACAGATTCCAGTTCTGAGGCTGTCAGCAAGGCAGGGATCTCTGGAGGTGCCCGCTGGAGCTGCTGTGTGGGTCAGGAAAGAAGGGGAGACATCAGCGGGGCCACTCGGGGTACAGAGCAAACAGGACAGATGCCAGACTCAGAGAGGTCCCCTCTCTGGCTGACTCTGGGAGCATATGGGTATCTAGAGGGAGAGTTGATCTGCATTGTTCTGATTCTACCCCTCCAATGACTGGGAGCTGTCATGGACTGAATTGTGTCCCCCAATAAGATATGCTGAAGTCCTAACACCTATACCTCCTTTGGGGAAATAGGGCTTCTTTTGCAGATGTGACAGGTAATTAATGAGGTGGGTCCTAATCTTAATCTCTTCTGACTGGTGTCTTATGAAGAGGAGAAGAGACACAGAGACAGAGTCACACACAGGGGGAAGATGCCATATGAAGACACATCTACAAGTCAAGGAAGGCCAAGGATGGCCAGCAGAAACCAGAAGCTAGGGGAGAGGCATGGGCAGTTCCTCTCTCAGAGCCTGCCTCCCTCAGTCTCACTCGCCAGTCCCCAGACCCACATGCCCGCACAGGGACCTCAGCTGGGGAGCCCTGGGCCCCACTGCATCATGAGCAGAGATTAGTGCCTGATATCCCAATTTGGACTTGCTGCCTCTAGAACTGTGAGACAATAAATGACTGTTCTTTAAGGCTGCCCACTTTAAGGTGTTTTTTTAGGACAACCCAGGACACTAAGACAGCGGGTCAATGAATATCTTTCATAAATGTGTTCCTTGTGTTTGTGTTGGGGGGAGGCATGTGAGAGGGGTTATACCGAGTGGAGACCCTGCCAGCTCCAACAGCAAGAGGCACTCGTTGACAAGAACAGTATGGTAACAGGCCTGGAGGAGCAGAAGCCCCGAGAAGGAACTTTACATCACTGGCCAGGACACTGTGGTGTGACAGGTTTAATTAGGTAAAAGAAAGGATCCTGAGTGTCCTGGGACTTACACTAGAGGACAGATTTCCAAGGGTAATGACCAGGGGCCTGAGCTGACAGGAGGCCAGAGCAGAGCAAGGGGAGGTGGGAAGGGGACATCTCTCTCCCCCATTGAGTAGGTCTGATGCCAGAGCACACAGCTTCTCAGCCCAGTGGACCCCAAACTCAGGTTATTTCCAACGTCCTCCAGAAGTACCTACTCACCCTATTCACTTTCGGGAATGCAGTTCTCTGTGGGGACAAAAAAAGCACGCTTGAGAAGATGCCTAACAAGGCACAGCCTGAACTTAACCCCCGCCTTCAGGTCAAAGACACCCATGACCAGACCCAGCCTGAGCCCCATGTCCCTATAGCAGGTGAGAACTGATAAAGCAAACAGATCCATAGCGCTTCCTCCCCGGGGACAAAGGGACACAATGGGTAGAGCCCTCCTTTACCTATCTGGGCTGGGGTAATGATGTTTTCTTGCTGGAACCCTTTTCACTGAGTGAATTTCCTAAATTCTTCCAGGGCTTCCACATTCACATCCAGGCTTCTGCCTACAGGTGAGACGAGAGGGAGACATGGATTTGGGGTTGCTAAAAGCCTCCAACAGAGAGGCCGCCTCCCAGCACTTGTGGGGCTGGGGGAGTGTTAGACTCCTCATGGGGGACAACTCAGCCCAAAAGTGAACCTGAAGTGTGAGACTGAATCAGGGACAAGACAGCCCAGCAGGCCCTGAAGATAGGGCTAAGGCAAAGACCCCAAACAACGGAGCGGTCCCCAAAGCTGACTCTCAGGATCCCAGTCCTGACCTGGGAGGACCTCGTCCCTGTTCCCAGAGGACTTGAACTACCATCACCCCCACTCCACATGACTACCAGAACTAACCTGCCCTGAGGGTCCCTCCTCTTAAAGGGTCTAGGAGCAGAGCTCATCCCTGCCCCCAGCTGACCCAGCCCCAGGCCCAGAGACTCCCTCTTCCCCCCACCCAGAAACACGCTTTGCAGCCGCAGAGGTGCAAATCCCCTTCATGAGCCCGTCCTCCAACAGTCCCACCCTGCTCACAGGTTCCCTACCTACCTCCCCCAGCAGGGAACTCAGTTGAGGAGCCCTGGGCCCCACTGCACCTCTAGCAGAGGCCAGTGCAGGGTCACGTTGCCCAGAACCCCCACAAGGCTGAAGCTGGGCGGTTGGCTCCTGGGGCAGAGATGGAGGCGCCAGGGGCACGGGGGCTCTGGGGGTCTGCAGCCACTCACCCAACAGCTTTCCCATGTGGAAGGTTCTTTCGTCATGCTGGCATTCACCTAAAATGATGTAGTGGTCCTTCACTGGCAGCTCCTGGAGGTAGATGTGCTTCTTGCCCCCTTCTATGCAAGAAGAGGAAATGGGCCTTTAGTGTCTCACTCCTAGAGAAAACTTTTGAGCACTTACAGAATAAATAGCCTAGAAGGTTCAAGATTCTAGGCCATCCTAGCTGTACAAATTGCCCGGCTCCCAGGCCTCCCAGCCTGGCCTGAGCCCAGGGTCCTGATGTTCCCCAAAACCATGGACCCCAAGCACTGGGAGAAAACTGCCGCCTGGGGGAAGGGTCCCCACCTACTCATGAAAACAAGAGAAGGGGATCAGGGCAGAGGACATCAGAGGCTGGAGTTTGGCCATCTCAGCCCAGGGCAGCTGGACTCTAGCCTCCCCCCACCCCCAGCTATGCTTCTGTCCCTCCCTGATCTTTACCCCATGTCTCTACCAATTGAACCGCTAGAACCACCAGAAGGGGAAGGTGAGCTCAGCCATTCCCTGCTGCTGAGGAATCTGCCACACCGGGCGTCTGATGTCAGGTCATTGCATGTGGGGCAGCAAGACTCTGGGGAGGTGGAGTTTAGTATTTCCTGTCGTTTGGACAGGACAGGAAGTCTGTCCCAGCCTGTGAATGGGGTTCTGTGGGGGGTAGTGGGGAATGGGACTCACTTGCAATGTATTTACCAGGATCCCCCACTCTCTCCATCACAATTCCCTTCTCATGGCACTGATCCTTCTTTCTAGAAAACAGAAGGTAGCACACCTGAGCCTGTTCTCAGCTCACCCACCCCAGGTGTCCCTCTTCCCAGGTGTCCCAACACTTTCATTGCCACCCCTTCCTGAGCTTTAGGGCACCTCCTGGTATCCTTTCCCCCAAAGTTAGGTGGCTATTTATTTTACCAACATGCAAAAATGCAAATATTCGGCAGGTAGAGGAGCAATGGGTAAGGCTGCTTAGGGAGGGAGAGAGGAAGGGTGGTGAGCCCAGGAACGCAGAGGGGCAAGGCTCACAGGAAGGTGAATGAGGCCTCCAGGTCCCCACCCTCCAGGGCAGTCACTGTCAGAGGAGACACCTTCTTGGGCCTCTTTTCCAAGGGCAGGTTCTTGTTCGCCACCATGGCCTTCACGTACCAGATCCCTGTGATCTGGAGACAGGGAAGAGGTGGGAGTTGGGGGTGCTGGGGGGAATGAATGTGAGCCAGCATCACCACATGAGACAGCTGACACCCTGAATGCACACCGCCCAGCTGCCATAACCGGGCCCCCAGTGCCATCTCCAGTGCCATTGGATGCAACCCCCAAAGCCCAGCTGGGCTTCCATGGTCACACCCAGGGCTCAGTCAGCACAAACCCAGCATACAGACTCAGCCCCAGACAGAGGCTGAGGGACTCTGCCCTACAAATCAGTTCTCTGCCAGGACAAGGCCGAGCTTCCATGAGTCCTTGCACCAAAGGACCCTGAAATGCCTTGGGGAGGGAGCACAAGGGCATTTAACCAGGTCACTGCACCGAGCCCATTACCCCCACCCCAAGGAGGACCAGATCTGGGGCCCAAAGTGCTGAATCCTCCTGCTCCCTCCAACCATCCCGTCAGGAGCCCAGGGCCCGTAGACCGGATGTAACATCAACCTTAAATGGCAGCCCCAACACTGTGGCAGTTCCTCAAAAAGTTAAACAGCATTACCACTATGGCCCAGCAATCCCATTCCTGGGTATGAACCCAAAAGACTTGAGAGCTAGGACTCAAATAGAAACTTGTACAATAACGCCCCTAACAGCACTATTCTCAACAGCACTATTCTCAACAAACAGTGGAAACAACCCAAGTGCCTATTAATGGATGACTGAATAAACAAAATGTGGTCCAACCATACAATGGAATAATAAGCCGTAAAGAGAAATGAAGTCCTGATACGTGCTACAACAAGGATAAACCTTGAAAACATGATGCTGAGTGAAAGAAGCCAAATACAAAAGGACACATCACTGCCCTTTATATTCCTCTCAGATCCTGAGTTTTGAGCACTTGGCATAGAAGGCAGACCGCAGCCCTTCCCCCACGGACCTGGCCAATTCTCCACTGGGGAAGGTGGAATGTGGTTATTGTTGGAATCTGATGAATAGCAACTAAATACCACCCCAAGAACAAAAGATGCAGAATGCTGGCAGTGTTTGTACCACTCAAGGGTGCCCACTCACCAATAAGCCTGTCTGGAGGAAGTGTGTCATCAGCATGAGAGTGTGGGCACTTGCACTCAGAGCCACAGAGGGAGAGTGAACCGCTCCGTCACATTCTTTTCCGACCCAGTGCCTTTGCTGGAGCCCTTGGCCTGGGATATCTGCAAGTTCTTGAACCAGAGGTCTCACATTTCTACTCACCAAGAACTGGGCTTCAGAACTGGAGAGAAGGTGGGGGTTGCAATCAGCTGCGTTCCAAATTCAACACCTATTTACCTAACCTGTTAAGATTAGTGTTAGGGCTCCAAAGAGCTCAGGCTTTTACCTGCCCTAGATGACCCCTTGCACCTGCTCTACCCATGCCTGGGAGACTCCATCTTAGATCTTCCTGTGGAGCCTGGGGCTTCCCTAGTCGTCACCTGGAAACAATATCATCTTCTTCACCCCACTTCAATCTGTATGATTATCTTGTTTATCTTAGTTATCTTGTTCATGCCTTTGTACACATGTTCATTGGCCATCTCCTCCTGTCATAACCTAAGCTCTCCGTGAATGGGGGGTTGATTTCTGGGGTTCACAAGTTTATTACCACTGTAAGGAAAAATTCCAGCCACATGTTAGGTAGTCATTAAGTATTTGTGGATTAAAGGAGTAAACGAAGTTATTTAGTCCCTTTAAATCTCAGATGATTCCTCTCCAACAAGGGAACTAATAAATTCTCCTGTTTGGATTATTGTAGGGTTACACTGAGATAGCATGAGAAGGATTATTTTGAGGATATGTTGAGATACTATGCGAAGGATTATTGTGAGGATATGTGGAAATAACCTGAGAAGGATTATTGTGAGGATACATTGAGGTAATTGGGAAGTCTGTAGGATTCCCTGGCATGTAGGAAGCTCAATAACTGTGAGTTTTCTCCCCATTTCCTGCCCAGAATGGGATTCGGGGACAAGGCTTCTTCACAGCCCTGTCACCAACACATAAGAAACTCACTTAACCTCTCTTGCCTCTAGAACCCCAGCTTCCCAAAGTGTTCTCACTTCCCTCACCCCTTAATAACTCCTATAGCCCCCCAAAAGCAGGCCTCACATCCCATTCACTTTTGATGAATGATCAAAGGCATCAAGAGGCCATGTGCTGGCCTGTAAGCTCTGCTGCCCCCAACCCCACCTGCCTCCTGAGCAAGGTCTCCTTCCCTGACCCCTGTAGCTTCTGAGCTTGAATCACCTGCCCCAAGACACAGGGCTGAACCAGTCTGAAGGCTGATGCTGGAGGCTTCACAATAAATTTTTGTGCCTCTCTGGCCCAAGACTGGACACCCCCAAGCCCGCTCTAAATTATAATTACTAGCACTCTCTAATAATCCCTGGGAGACCATACTGAAGGTGCCAGCTCGATCCAGTAACTAATCCTCTGCTTGGAAGGTGCTCCTGAGTAGAGAGCTCTGCCCTCCCTGGGTTGGGGAAGGAAGGGCCAGTGCCCTTTTAGGGCCAGATAAGTACACAGGGCAAAGTTGTTCCTGTTCCCTATTCTTGTTGACTGTACTCCAGAGAGCTTATACTTCACTTTTTATATGAGTCACTAATCTAAGGACCTTAAGACATTAACAATGAACTGAATGAAAATGAAAATATATCATTTCAAAATTTGGGGGCTACAACTAAAGTAGTGCTGAGAGGGAATTTTATAGCACTAAATGCATAAATTAGAAAAGAGGATAGGTCCAAATTAATACTCTAATGCCTTGAGAACCTATGAAAGAAGACCAAAATAAACTCAAAGAAAGAAGGAAATCATAAAGAACAGAAATCAGCAAAATTGAAAACAGAAAAGCAGACAGAAAATTAATAAGCTAAGAGCTGGTTATTTGAAAATATCAATAAAATTGAGATACGCTTAACAAGACTGACAAAGAAAAAAGAGAGAAAATATAAATTATCAACCTCAGGAATGAAATAGGATCTATCACTACAGACATCCAGACATCAAAAGAATAATCAGGGAATACTACCAAAAAACCAACACAGAAATTTGACAAGTTTGAGGAAATGGACGAAATCCAACTCTTCAGAGAGGGATTGGACTGGATTCTAAGACAGAAATTGATACTGGTGAGGAGTGAGCCTCTTGGCTTAAGTAGGCACATGAGACTATGTGGGCAGCTCCTGTCTGGAGGCAAGAGAAGAAGGCAGAGGGAGACAGAAGCTGGTTGAATGGACATAGGGAATACAAGGCGGAGGGGAGGAATGTGCTGTCTCATTAGAGGGAGAGCAACTAGGGGTGCATAGCAAGGTGTGTTAAGTTTTTGTATGAGAGACTGACTTGATTTGTAAACTTCCACCTAAAGCACAATAAATAAATATTTGAGGAACAGTGACAATTCCAGATGCTGGTGTCGATACTTATTTTAAAAGGTGGTCAAGTGCTATGAGGAAACCCTGGTGGCGTAGTGGTTAAGTGCTACGGCTGCGAACCAAAAGTTCGACACTTCAAATCCACCAGGCACTCCTTGGAAACTCTGTGGGGCAGTTCTACTCTGTCCTACGGGGTCGCTATGAGTCGTAATCAACTCGACGGCAATGGATAAGTACTATGAGGAAAAAACCAATGTGGAACAAGACAGGGAGACAGTACTGGAGCAAAGGGTGGTTTGTGTTTTAAGTGGAACGCTCTGCTCCTCATCAAGGAAATGACATTTGAACACAGAATTGAAGGTAGTGAAGGAAGTGAGCCATTCAATAATCACAATTCCAGGTGGAAGGAGTACCCAAGCCTTGAGGTGGGAGAGAGCCGGCATGTTCCGGGAACGGAAGGGAGAAGAGCACGGCTAGAGCAGAGTGGCATAGGGGCAGAACAGTCACCGGTGAGACCACTGATGCATTGCTAGTAGGAAGGTAGAACAGTGCACCCACTCTGGAAAATAGTTTCGCAGTCTCTTTAAAAACAAAACAGGTAACAACCGTAGGACCAGGAATTTCATTCCTGGACATTTATTCACAAAAGGGATCCTTGTAGTGATGGAAATGTTCTGCATCTTCACTGTATTGATGTTCTGATTGTGGTATTATACTATAGTTTTGCAAGATGTTATCATTGAGGGAAATTGGGGAAAGGGTGTATATGATCACTCTATTATTTCTTACAACTGCACGTGAATCTACAATTATCTCAAAATAAAAAGCTTGTTTTTTTAAAAATCGCGAAGAGCCAAATTTTTTTTAAATGCATATAGCCTATGACTCAATGCCACACACAATCATCACTCCAAAAATGTTGTTGTGTTGCTGGGTGCCGTGGAGTTGATTCTTAATCATAGCAATGCCATATGACAGAGTGAAACTACCCCATAGGCTTTTCTGGGCTGTAAACGTTACAGAAGCCAATTGACAGGTCTGTATCCTGTGATAACTTTGTTTTGCTTACGAATCTTAGAAATACCTCAAATATCCTTCAGAATAACAACAGCTACACAAAAGTTCATATTTTCATGAGACAGAATAATAGTGAGGCTTTAAAGGAATAAACTGAACCTATTCATTTATTCAACATATTTTTACACAACTTCAATATTCCAAGCATTCTTCTAGGCACAAGGAATACGTCAACGAATAAAACAGATGAAATGCCCTGCTCTCATGGATCTTACCTCTGGGGATGCCAGTACCGGTTGCCATTGAGTCAACTCTGACTCATGGTGACCCATGTGTGTCACAGTAGAACTGTGCTTCAGAAGTATCTTAGTTAACCAGTGCTTCTATAACAGAAATACCAAAGGTGGATGGCTTTAACCAACAGAAATTTATTCTCTCAAAGTTTAGGAGGCTAGAAGTCCAAATTCAGGGTGCCAGCTCCAGGGGAAGTCTTTCTCTGTCTATTGGCTGTGGATGAAGGTCCTTGTCATCAATCTTCCCCTGGTCTATGAGCTTCTCGGTGCAGGGATCCCAGGTCCAAAGGATGTGCGTGTTTCTAGCTCTTCTAGCTTGGTGATAATGAGGTCTCTCTCCTCTCTGCTTGCTTCTTTTATGTCTCAAAAGGGATTGACTCAAGATACAACCCAATCCTGTAGATTTAGTCCTGCCTCATTGGTTAGGAATTACAACACAAAGGATAATCACCTCAGAACACAAAATGGAGGACAAACACACAATACTGGGAATCATGGCATAGCCAGTTAATACACATTTTGGGGGGACACAGTTCAATCCATAACAACAGAGTTTTCAATAGCTGTGATTTTTTCGAAATAGATCGCCAGGCCTTCTTTTGAGGTATCTCTGTATGGATTCAAACTGCCAACCTTTAGGTCAGTAGCCAAGCACGTAACCATTTCTACCACCCAGAGACTACATAGGAAACAGAAAATAAATGAAATGAATAAGTGCATTGATGCCAGTTATCAATGCATTGCTCCAAATATTTTCTTCATTGCCTGCTCTGTGATAATGGGACTGGACCCAGTAGGCACTCCTCTTTGCACTTGGCATGATGTTAAGCTTTGTTCAAAGAAGGCTTAGGAGGTACAACACAGCAAGAAGGGGCTGTCTTCCTAGTTCCAGGGTGCTTCCTTTTCTCTTTTTCTTGCTCCTACCATATGGACTGGCAGTGGCACACTTAAGGGGCCCCCAAAGGCACTCACCCATGCCATGTTCAGTGGGCTCCCTGAGGCAGCTTCCAAGTGAGACTCAGTGGCACCCCCACAAGAGGATTCCCAGTATATCCAATGGCACACCAGCCATGAGCCCCAGCCCACTCACACCAGGGAGGGACTGGACTTTCTACTAGCCTGTCCCCACCTGCATTTCCCTACCTAATAGCCTCTGTCCTGACCACAGACCAGCTCTAGCCCTGGGCAACCTAACCAACTTCTCCGCCACCCCATGGGCTGAACATAGCCTCGGGGAGGAAGCCCCCTTTCAAGTTTGTTCCTTCCTCAGCTACTCTCCTGCAGCCCTGGGCTACTGTTTAGAATTCTCTTTACACCTTTAGAGGTCCCTAGGTGGTACAAATACTTTGCACTTGGTTGTTAACCAAAAAGTTGGTGGTTCAAACCCACCCAGTGGCACAATGGAAGAAAGACCTGGCAATCTGCTTCCATAAAGATTTCACCCAAGAAAACCCTATGGGGGTTAGTTCTACTCTGTAACACATTGGGTCACTATAAGTCAAAGTCTACTCAATGGCAACTGGTTTGCTTTTGTTTCGTTTTGTTGTTGTTAGGCCTTTAGAGTTAATTATTCCTTATATGAATTATCCCTGTTCCACTTACCGTGTGGTTTCTGTATCCTGATCAAACACCAATTCATATAATGATATACTATTTTAAAAGGTGATAAGTGCTATGAGGAAAAAAACAATGTGGAGCAAGACAGAGAGGGAGTACTGGAACAAGGGGTGGTTTGTGTTTCAAGTGGAACACTCTGCTCCTTATCAAAAAAATGACATTTGAACACAGAATTGAAGGTAGTGAGGAAGTGAGCCACAATTCCAGGTGGAAGAACACCCAAACCTTGAGGTGGGAGAGAGCCGGCATGTTCCAGGAACAGAGGGAGAAGAGCATGACTGGAGCAGAGTGACACAGGGGCAGAACAGTCACCCATGAGGCCACAGAAGGTGTGCAGCTGGCTGTGCCACCCTTGGAGGCCACTATAAGGACATTAATTTTCCTTTGGGTGGAACAGAGAAGCACTAGAGAGCTCTCACAAAGTCACAAGGTGACTTGTATTTGTAAAGGGTGATTCTAGTTGCTGCGTTGAGAATTAAAAAAAAAAAAAAAAAAAAAACATCACCACTGAATTCGTTCTAACTCATAGAAACCCCATAGGACAGAGTAGAACTGCTCCATAGGGTTTCCAAGGAGCTGCTGGTGAATTCTAACTGCTGACCTTTTGGTTAGCAGCCAAATGCTTAACCTCTGGGCCACAAGGACCCCATTGAGAATTGAGAGTAGATTTGTTTAAGTAGGCTTTATTTTTTTTAGAACAGTTTTGAATTTACAGAAGAATTACGCAGAAAGTACAGCGAGTCTTCTTATACCCTCTCTCCCCCCTGCACACAGTTTCCCCTTCAATTTGTGCGGTACATTTGGTACAACTGATGAATCCACATATTGATACATTATTAGAAACTATTTTTTTTTTTTTAAAGTCCACAGTTTACAGTAGGGTTCACTCTTCTGTGTTGTACAGTTCTATGGGTTTTGACTAGTGCATGTCATAGAGAATTGTTTTACTGCCCTGAAAATACTCTGTGCACCACGTATTCATCCCTCCCCCCTCCCCTCGAAACCTTGACAACCACTGATCTTTTCACTGTCTCTATACTTTTACCTTTTCCAGGATGTCATAAAGTGGGAATCGTATAATATATAGCTTTTTCAGAATGGCTTCTTTCACTTACCAAAGCGCATCTAAGGTTCCTCCATGTCTTTTCATGACTTGATAGCTCATTTCTCTTTATCACTGAATAATATCCCATTATATGGATATACCAATTTTTATCCATTCACCTAATGAAGGACAGCTTCTCTGTTCCAATTTTTGGTTATTATGAATAAAACTGCTATAAACTTTCATGTGCATGTTGTGTGGACATAGGTTTTCATCTCATTTGAGCAAATACCCAGGAGCACGATTGCTAGATCGTATGGTAAGCCTCTGTTTAGCTTTGTAAGAAGCTGCCAGACTCTCTTCCAAGATAGTTTCACCAAGAATAGATTTTAGGGGGCAAATAAAGAAGCAGAGAAACAGTTAATAAGATACTGAAATGATCAGGCCAGAAATGATGGGGCAGAAACTCCTACCCAGCCTTCAGGAGGGAACAGGGTGTGGGCTTACATACCCACCCTCTTCACAAAGAGAAAACTGGTCAAATATGTAAAAGGATTGTTTCAGACATTGGACAATGGGCAGTGCAAGGCTGTGGTCTCTGATAGAGACACACATGACAGCAGCTGTTGTCACTGCAGCTTTAAGTCTGGAGGGGATTTCAACACTGTCACAGAGGGGGATCGTGTACAGGAGCAAGGTAGCCATGCTGAGTCAAAGTGACAAAGGTTGGTCTTGGTGGAGTCTGAGATGACTAGAATGTATAGAACAAAGAACCAGAGAGGAGCTCTGCAGAGGAAGAGGTCCAGAAATCTGCAGAGGGTCCCCTTGAGAATCTAGCTAACTAGGAGTCTGCACATACTTAGTGTGAAACTTCACACAGCCAGAAGAAAAAACAGTCCCAAAGAACTACAATTCAAACTAACCCCAGAAACACAAGTGCCAAGGCTATTTAATGGGGAAATAATAGTCTTTTCAACAAATGTTGTTGGAACAACAGAATCTCCACATGCAGAAGAGTGAAGTTGGACCCCTACCTCACACCTTATACAACAATTAATTAAAAATGGACCAAAGACCTAAATGTTAGAGCTAAAACTATAAAACTCTTAGAAGAAAATGTGTAAATCTTCATGACCTTGAATTAAGCAGTGGTTACTTAGAGAAAACATCAAAATCACAAGCAACCAAAGGAAAAATAGATAAATTGAATGTCATCAAAACAAAAACTTTTGTGCTTCAAAGGGCACTATAAGGAAAATGAAAAGACAGCCAAAAAATGGGAGAAAACATCTGAAAATCACATATCTGATAAGGGTCTAGTATCCAATACTCTTAAGGAACCTTGGTGGCAACAGTTAAGTGCTCAGCTGCTAACTGAAAGATTGTTGGTTTGGACCCACCCAGTGGCTCTGAAAGAGAACTACCCGGTGATACGCTCCTGTAGAGGTTACCTATGGGGCAGTTCTACTCTGTCACACAGGGTGGCTATGAGTCGGGACCAACCTGACGGCACCACCAACAACAACATCCAATAATCTTACAACTGAACAATAAAAAGACAAATAACTGAATAACTAAAAATGGGCAAGGAACTGTTATTTATATAACTGCTTGACTTATGAGTCAATCTCAAGCACAGGGTAAAAGTTCAAATCTTCTCCGGTCTGAATAACCTAACACCTATAGCATATAGAGGCATCTATTTCTTTAAAGCAAAACAAAACAACTGAAAACCATCCACGTGGACCTCATTTCAGGCCCTCAGGCTGAACTGTGTGTCCTGGGAACCAGCTTCTACAAGAAGAACTCTTACCCACATAATTTTTACAACTAGTTCTCTACATGGATGGCAGTCTGGGAAACAAGGGCACTAAACCCTCAGACTGAAAATCTGTTTCGTGGCCAAGTTATCAGTGGCTTCTGAAGAAGACTTTGTTTCATGCAAAATCTTCCAGGTGCCCCCTACATTCTAAGTTACTGCAAGCAACTGTTGGCAAAGACCCACCCTGACTTTCCCAAGAAGCTACTCCTTAATAGACCCTGTTGGAAGGAAGGATGGATGGATATAGTACATACACCCCATGGAAATTCAACTTTAGAGAAGAAAGAATAAATATATCCAATGTCTTGAAAAAAAAAAAATGGGCAAAGCATTTGAATAGATGTTTTTCCAAAGAAGGTATACAATTGGCCAATAAGTATGTGAAAAGATGCTTAACATCAGTAGTCACTAACAATGAGATATCACTTCACCCCCACCAAGATGGCTATTACTAAAAAGATGGATGTTATGGTTGGATTGGATCAAAAAAAAAAAAAAACACATGTTGAGGTCCTAACCCCTGGTACCTGTGTGTGTGACCTTGTTTGGAAACAGGGTCTTTGATAATGTTATCAGTTAACATGAGGTCATACTGGAGAATGATGGAACCTAATCCTATCTTAGTGGTGTTTTTGTAAAAGAGAAGAGTCACAGAAAGACATACAGGAAGAACAGCCACGTGAAGATGTAGCTACAAGCCAAGGAATCTGGGAGAGACAGGATCTTCCCCTAGAGCCTTCAGAGTGAACATGGTCCTGCTGACATCCTGAATTCAGACTTCCAGCCGCTAGAACCATAAGGCAATAAATATCTTTTGTTTTAAGCCACCCACTTTGTGGTACTTTGTCATGGCAGTCCCAGGACACTAATACACTGTGGGAATGCACAGACATGGTATATGAGACCCCTAGGAGTCCTTGGCTCATGAGGCTCAATGACCTTTAGTTTCATGTCCTCCCTCTTGCCAGAATCCTTTCAGGGACTGAGGTCCCACCCCAGTTCTGTCTCTAACACTCAGCTCTGCAACTTCCTTTGTCTCTCATTTCTCTGCCCTCTCCTCCCAGCTTTCCCAACTGCTCTACTTCCTTGACAGCTTGGACCCCCACAGCCCTCCTGAGAGTCCTCGTTATTCTCATTTTAAGCATGGGCATAAGTGGGACAAGATGCCGAATGTTGATGTTCAGACAGAGCCTTTGGCCGAGTCCCCTGGGCACCAGCTCTGCAGGCCTTGGCCCAGCTGCCTCCTGAGCAAGAATTTGTCTCTCCCCTTCCCTGGCCTGGATAGCTTCTGTGTGTGGACATCTGTCCTGAGACCCACGGCTGACTCCAGCAGGAGGCCAGGTGCCCTGGTGCATGCTGGGGCCTGACAACAGCATCTTTGTGCCTCTCTGACCCATGGTGCACCTCGCACACACACTCTCAGCAATGCCTGGTGACAACACAGCAGGTGTCAGCTTGATCTAGAAATTACCCACTAGGAAGGTGCTGCTGAGCAGATCCTTGCCCTCCTGGGTTGGGCAGGGCAAGAAACAGTTGGGCAGACAGACCCAAGCCCCCATGTCCATGGGGAACATTCATGCTGGCCCCCAGACACCTCACCAGGCACTCACTGTAGACCAGACTGGAAGGTTCC
This sequence comes from Loxodonta africana, assembly GCF_030014295.1. Taxonomy (NCBI): domain Eukaryota; kingdom Metazoa; phylum Chordata; class Mammalia; order Proboscidea; family Elephantidae; genus Loxodonta; species Loxodonta africana. The sequence continues at coordinate 71,436,970 of NC_087346.1, read as the reverse complement.
CGGGCATGTCCCAAGTGTAACTCCCTTAACTCAATTCTTGTGATCAAGATCAACAATAGCAGTCATAAGTCACATTGATTGTACATCCCCTCAATATGAGGTTACGAGAAAGGCACTTTACCTCTTAGTCTTCCTCCCAAAAACCCATCACCCCAGTCTGATCATGAGGAAAACATCAGACAAATTGCAATTTACAGGCATTCTGAAAAATCCCTGACCAGTGCTTCTCAAGGCTGTCAAGGTCATCAAAAACAAGGAAAGTCTGAGAAACTGTCCCAGCCAAGAGGAATCTAAGAAGAAAAATGACTAAATGTAATGTGGTGTCCTGGATGGAATCCTGCGACAGAAAAAGGAGATTAGGTTAAAAAAACAAAAAAAAGGGAAATCTGAATACAGGATGGATTTTCATTAATAATAATGTATCGATATTGGTTCATTACTTATGGCAACTGTAGCATGCTAATTTAATATGGTAATAATAGGGGAAACTGTGCAGGAGTCAGATGAAGGTGTATATATGACAATCTTTATACTATTGGCTTAATTTTTCTGTAAATCTGAAACTGTTCTAAGGTCCCTGGGAGATGCGAATTGTTTGCACTCGACTTACAAACCAAAAGGTTGGCATTCAAACCCACCCAGCAGCACCACAGAAAAAAAGGCCTAGTGACCTGCTTCTGTAAAAATTTCAGTCAAGAAAACTCTATGGGTCAGTTCTACCCTGTAGCACAAGGGGTCACTATGAGTTGGAATCAACTGGATAGTAACTCATTTTAATGTCCCTGGGAGGAGCCCTCTACCAATTGTGGGCAAAACAATTCTGAACGTGCCCTGTGCAGGGTCTGGTTCTAGGGCAGCCCCACCTAACATTTTGTTTTCTCTTTATAGTGACTCTGTATAAATGATAGTACCTTTTCATGTCCATGATAAACTGTGTCAACTTTTCCTGGACCAGCAGTAACAACTCTGTGAGGAGAGTGGAAGTGTTTGTCTACTTGCTCCATTTCTTAGTTCAACAGTGCCCTCTTCTGTTGGCATTGTGAACCAGAGGACAGAGTCCAGGGAAATTATAGCTGCTTAAAAAGCGAAGAGAGATATCCTGAAAGAAGAGAGCCACAGAGGAAGACCCCCAAATCTAGGCATAAACTCAGTCCAAATCTCAGAATGATCCCTAAAATATGAATGCACAGGCAGACTTCAAGCAGCCCAGCTAGAGCTAAAAGAGCTAAATCAAACTGTGGGCCACCCACTGCAGGGGAAGTAGACTTTGCTGTTTGAGTTCAGAAGTTAACAGCTTAAAAAAAAAAAAGATCAATACTCTTCAGAGGAGCATAACAAAATCCAGAGTTTATACATCATTCACAATGCCCAGGATAAAATCTAGAATTACTCAGCATTTGAAAAAACAGAAAAATATGACCCAACCTCAAGAGAAAGGATTTATTAGAATTAACAGACAGGATTCTAAAGAAGTTATTACTACAACACTCACGGACATAAAGGAAAATACCCTCTTGGTAAATGAAAGAATAGAAAATCCAAACAGAGAAATAGGAACTGTAAAGAACAACCAAGTGGAAATTCTAAAACTAAAAATTACAATATATGAAAGAAAAAATTCGCTGGATGGGGCCAAGACAAAAATTGGGAAGAGTCAGTGAGCTTAAAGATTTATCAGTAGAAATAATCCAATCCTAAGAATAATAATGGAAAATAGGGTTGAAAAAATAAAAAAGAGCCTCAGAAATCTTTGTAATCAAAGATCAAAATGTCTAACTTATGTGTAATTGAGTTCCAGAAGGAGCAAAAACAATAATGGGGCAGAAGAAATATGTGATAAAACAGTGGATAAAAATTTCCCAAATTTGATTTTAAAAAATCTCAGATTACAAAAATCTATAGAATACTTCAACACCTCAATAACAAAAAGACAATCCAATTTAAAAATGGGCAAAGGATAAGAACAGACACTTCACCAAAGAAGACACTCAGGCAGCTAAAAGACACATGAGGAAATGCTCACAACCATTAGCTGTTAGAGAAATGCAAATCAAAACTATAATGAAAGGAGGCGGGGCCAGAATGGTAGAACAGTCAGATACTTCCTGTGGTCCCTCTTATAACAAAGACCCCAAAAAAACAAGTGAATCTATTATACATGACAATCTAGGAGCCCTGATCATCAAAGATAGAATTGAGGACTAGGACTGAGCAGCAGTGGGAGGAAGAGACAGTTCAGAAGCAGCAAAGAAGTGTCAGTCCTGAGCAAGCCAGCACCCCGCAGTCTGGGTCAGCTGGTGCACACTGACCGAGGTGAGCAGTAGTGCTTGGGATGCGTCTCACCACGTCAGGTGGATCTGAGAAAGTGAAGTGCAAGCATCTAACCTGTGCTCAGGATCAAAATAACCCCACCCCCTCTGGGACATTCCTAGTGGAGAAGTGCCACTTTCCCCTCACCCACCCCCCTCCACTCCACCCTGATAATAGTCGAGCAGCATTCAACAATTACCACACCCTGTAGGCTATAAATATGAGCTATCTCACCCAAAAGAGTGTCCAGGCCTTAGGAAAAAAGAAAAACTACCAACTCCCCAAAGCTGAGTACTCGGGACTAACCACATCCAAACGAAGCTCATGGCTTTAAAAAATCGCCACATCCCCTAAGCCTGGAACTCAGGGCGGGCACTACCCCTTTGTCTAAGCACAGGTATAAGGGGGCCACAGACTTCAAATGCCCTTCACCCGAGTCTAGACCTGTGTAGGCCAATTCAGCAGCATAGGCCCTTATCAGCATAGAACAACAGGGTGCATATCAAGCAAACAACAATCAAAAAAGAGCAGAAGTAGCAATATTAACCTCTGACAAAACAGACTTTAAAGCAAAATCCACCACAAGGGATAAGAAAGGACACTGGTCAATCAATACTCCAGGAGGGCATAGCCATAATAAATATTTACACACCCAGTGACGGGGCTCCAAAATACATAAAACAAACCGTAACAGCATTGAAAAGAGAAATAGACGGCTCCACAATAATAGTAGGAGAATTTAACATACCACTTTCAGTGAAGGACAGAACACCGAGAAAGAAACTCAATAAAGACGCTATCTTAGTCATCTAGTGCTGTGGTAACAGAAATACCACAAGTGGATGGCTTCAACAAAGAAAAGTTTATTCTCTCACAGTTCAATAGGCTAGAAGTCTGAATTCAGGGCACCGGCTCCAGGGGAAGGCTTTCCTTTCTCTGTCAGCTCTGGAGGAAGGTCCTTGTCATCAGTCTTCCCTTGGTCTGGGAGCATCTCAGCGCAGGCACCTCAGGTCCAAAGGACAGGATCTGTTTCCAGCACTGCTTTCTTGGTGGTATAAGGTCCCCACTCTCTGCTTGCTTCCCCTTCGTTTCATCTCTTGTAAGATAAAAGGTGGTGCAGCAGACACTTTCCAGGGAAAATCCCTTTGCACTGCATCAGGGATATGACTTTAGTAAGGGTGTTACAATCCCACCCTAATTCTCTTTAGCATAAAATTACAATCACAAAATGGAGGACAACCACACAATACTGGGAATCATGGCCTAACCAAGTTGACACATATTTTGGGGGGACACAGTCCAATCCATGGCAGACACGGAAGATCTAAATGCCACAATCAACCAAATTGACCTCATAGACATATACGGAACAGTCCACCCAACAGTAGCCAAGTATACTTTCTTTTCTAAAACACATGAAACATTCTCCAGAATAGACCACATATTAGGCCACAAAGCAAGCCTTAACAGAATCCAAAACATCAAAATATTACAAAGCATCTTTTCTGGCCATAAGGCCATAAAAGTAGAAATCAATAACAGAAAAAGCAAGGGAAAAAATCAAATACATGGAAACTGAAAAACGCCTTGCTCAAACACTACTGGGTTATAGAAGAAATCAAGGTCAGAATATAGAAATTCATAGAATCGAATGAGAATGAAAACACATCTTACCAGACCCTTTGGGACACAGCGAAAGCGGTGCTCAGAGGGCAATTTATAGCAATAAATGCACACATCCAAAAAGAAGAAAGGGTCAAAATCAAAACGTTAACCCTACAACTTGAAAAAATAGAGAGAGAGATGCAAAAGGAGCCCTTGGGTACAAGAAGAAAGGAAATAAAAAAGATTAGAGCAGAAATAAGTGAAATAGAAAAAAATTGAAAGAGTCTAAAGCAAAATGAAAGCATATTCGGGTAAAAGAAAGCTGAGAAAATTTGTGGGCCACAGGCCTGCATACAAGAAATGGTGAAAGAAGTTCTTCAGACTGAAGGGAAACGATACGTGATGGAAACTTGGACCTTTGGGAAGAAACCAAAGGTATCAGAAGTGTAAGAAGCAGGTGAGTATAAAAACTACCTTTTTTTTTCTTTTTAATTTCTTTATAATGCCTATGACTGTTTAAAGCAAACACTATAACATTGATTGTGATATTTATAATATATCAATATATAATACATAAGACAGAGTCTCTGGGTGACGAAAATGGTTAAGAGCTCGACTATTAGCTCATAGGCCTGACATCTGCTTCTAAAAGGTCACAGCCTTGAAAACCCTACAAAGCTACTCTGCATATGGAGTCATCATGCTTCAGAATTGACTCAAAGACAGCTAAGAATAATACATAAGACATCTGTAACAAAGAATCAGGGTAGAAAATGAACCTATACGGTTGCAAGGTTTCTACAATTTATGTAAAGTGGCACAATACTGACTAGGCTTTAAAAGCTAAATTGTTGTCAGGTGCCGTCAAGTCAGTTCCAAATCATAGCAACCCTATGTGCAACAGAACAAAACCCTGCCCAGTCCTGCACCATCCTCACAACCTTTGCTATATTTGAGCCCATTGTTGCAGCCACTGTGTCAATCCATCTCATTGAGGGTCTTCCTCTTTTCTGCTAACTCTCAACCAAGCATGCTGTCCTTCTCCAGGGACTAGTCCCTCCTGATAACATGTCCAAAGTATGTGAGACAAGTCTCGCCATCCTTACTTCTAAGGAGCATTCTGGTTGTACTTCTTCCAAGGCAGATTTGTTCGTTCTTCTGGCAGTCCATGTATATTCGATATTCTTTGCCAACACCATAATTCAAAGGCATCAATGCTTCTTCGGTCTTCCTTATTCATTGTCCAGCTTTCACATGCATATGAGGCAGTTGAAAACACCATGGCTTGGGTCAGACACACGTGCATCTTTAAAGTGACATTTTTGCGTTTTAACACATTAAAGTGGTCTTTTGCAGCAGATTTGCCCAATGCAATGTGTCTATTGATTTCTTGAGTGCTGCTTCCATGGGCGTTGATTGTGTATCCAAGTAAAATGAAATCCTTTATAACTTCAATCTTTCCTCCATTTATCATGATGTTGCCTTTTGGTCCAGTTGTGAGGATTTCTGTTTTCTTTATGTTGAGGTATAATTATTACTGAAGGCTGTGGCTTTTGGTCTTCATCAATAAGTGCTTCAAGTTCTCTTCACTTTCAGCAAGCAAAGTGTGTCATCTGCATAATGCAGGTTGTTAATGAGTCTTCCTTCAAGTCTGATGCCACGTTCTTTTTTATATAGTCTGGCTTCTTGGATTATTTCCTCAGCACACAGACTGAATAAGTATGGTGAAAGGATCCAACCCTGACACACACCTTTCTTAACTTTAAACCACGCAGTATCCCCTTATTCTGCTAGAACAACTGCTTCTTGGTCTAAGTACAGGTTCCTCATAAACACAATTAAGTGTCTAGAATTTCCATTCTTCACAATGTTATCCATAATTTGGTATGATCCACACAGTCAAATGCTTTTGCATAGTCAATAAAACACAGGTAAACATCTTTCTGGCATTCTTTGCCTTCAGTCATGATCCATCTGACGTCAGCAATGATATCCCTTGTTGAACTGTTCTTTTTGACAATGAATGTAACGCCATTCCTCTTCAATTTGTCATTCCTGGCGTAGTAGACCATATGATTGTCTGATTCAAAATGGCCAATAACAGTCCATTTTAGTTCACTAATGCCTAGAATATCAATCTCTGTGCATTCCATTTCATTTTTGACGATTTCCAATTTTCCTAGATTCATACTTTGTACATTACACATTCCAAATATTAATGGATGTTTGCAGCTGTTTCTTCTCGTTTTGAGTCATGCCACAACAGCAGATGGAGGTGTCGAAAGTTTGACTCCATCCACGTCATTAAGATCAACTCTACTTTGAGGAGGCAGCTCTTCCTCAGTTGCATTTTGAGTGCCTTCCAACCTGAGACGCTCATCTTCTGGCAGGATATCAGACAATGTTCCCCCGCTATTCATAAGGTTTTGATTGGCCAGTTTTTTCAGAAGTAGACTGCCAGGTCCTTCTTCCTAGTCTGTCTTAGTCTGGAAGCTTCGCTGAAACCTGTCCACCAAGGGTGACCCTACTGGTATTTGAAATACCAGTGGCAAACCTTCCAGTATCACAGCAACACACAAGCCACCAGAGTAGGACAAAATGGCAGACTCATGGTGGGTGATCCCTAGAGCAGCCACTTAAAAATAATGCAAAGAAGTAGGCTAAAGACCCAAAAAAAATGAATTGAAATGGACTCCTAATAAATAGTAGCTTTGGGGGTCTATGAACTATCCTCTGATTTTTTGGTAAGATCTTTAACCTAAGCCACTTGCTGTCTTCTCTTTCTTCACCCCCATTCCTCCAAGGGACTTCTCTGTCAAAGTACCCTCCACCTCCAGCAGAAGCAGTGCCTTAATAAGACTGCTGCTTCTGGTCCAGCACCTTCCAAACTCCCTTTTTCCAGCTCCTCAGTAGCCAGTCCCCTGATCCACCTGAGATTTCCCAGTATTTCCCCATTGAGGGTGGGGTGCTCTCCCGGTGGGGAGCCCCAGTTGGTGCTGTCTGTGTTCCACCATCCCTGGGACCCCATCATCCTTTTCTGTCTCTGAACAATGGCCCAGACTCCCACCCTGACACAGGGTCTGCACTGGCCCTGGAGGCTTGGATAAGAGATTCCCCACTTGTGGGTCATGTGGGGTATGCCACACTTCCTAGACCACAGTGTTTTTATGAGTTACTGGTACTGTTCTACCTGGTTTCTGACAGAGGTGTGGAAATTTTGGATTTAAGCAGACACCATTATCCTACAGAACCAGGAAATCTTGTCACTTGATTTTCAAACTTGTTTATAACAATTTCCCCCACATATTTGATGTTTTTATAGAGCCAGATCTCTTTATGTTTTTATATTTTTTATTTTATTGTGCTAAAATATATAAAACTAAAAAGTTTTCCATTTTAAACCTTTTTAAGTGTACTATTCAGTGGCATTAATTACATCCACTATGTTGTGCTCCCATCACTACTAGCCGTTTCCAAAATCTTATCATCTCCTCAAACAGAAATTTACTCCCTCTTCTTCTTCCCCTCCCCCCAGCCCCTGGTAACCACTAATATACTATTGTCTGTATGGATTTGCCTACTCTAGATATTTCATATAAATCAGATCATATAATAAATTGTACTTTGGGTCTGACTTATTTTACTTAGCATAATGCTTTCAAGGTCATCGCATGAATCAGAACTTCATTTTTCTTTACGACTGAGTAATATTCCATTGTATCGATATGCCACATTTTGTTTATTTATTCATCTATTGTTGGACAATTAGGTTGTTTCTACCTTTTGGCTACTGTGAATAGTGCTGCAGTGGTATACAAATATCTGAGTCATTGCTTTCAATGCTTTTGGGTATACACCTAGGAGTGGAATTGATGGGTCATATGGTAATTTTATGTTTAACTTTTGAGGAACCACCAACATGTGTTCCAAAGTGGCTGCACCATTTTACATCCCTACTAGCAATGGATGAGGGTTCCAATGTCTCCACAGTCTCACCTGCACTTGTTAGTTTTCATTTTTCTGATAATAGCCAGTCTGGTGGGTATGAGGTGGTCTCTCACTGTGGGTTTGATTTGCATTTCCCTGATGGCTGAAGATGCGGAATATCTTTTCATGTGCTTATTGGCCATGTGTAGATCTTCTTTGCTGAAATGTCTATTCCAGTCCTTAATCTATTTTTAATTAGGTTTTTTGTCTTTTTGTTGTTGAGTTGTAGAATATATTATTTATATATTCTGAATTTTGAACTATTATCACATATATGATTGCCAAATACATATGTTCTCACATTCTGTAGGTTCCGTCTTTACTTTCTTGATAAGATCTCTTCATCTTTTTATGGGAGATTTCTTATGATGCCTTTATGCTTAGAGACTCTCTCTAGCCCTGGCATCAGTTAAGTATTTTTACCCACATATGTAGAGGGTCTCTATGAGTTGGAATCAACTCGATGGCACACAACAACAACAAAAACAATTTATGTACTTACTGGCAAACTCTTGAATCTTTCTATCATCTCTCTAGGTACAAGGTGTGAGGGAAAGATTCACGTGTCTGTTTTTCCTGCCACTTTCTTTCATTGTTCAGGACCACCCAGTACGCACTATCTTCTTCTCATGGGCTTCACAGCCTGGCTCTGCTCCTGCCTTCCTGTTCCCTGTCTGGATGCCATCTGTCAGGACCACCCACCTCACATTAGGGCCAGCGGGGAGGACAAGAGAAGAAGAGGTGGGGGTCTGGACAGCAAGGGTACAACAGTAACAGATGCCTCTTGAGAAAAACCTTCACAAGGCACCCCCAGGGGTCCAGCACTTTGGGATGGCAGGTTCTGAGATTTATTGAAATATCAGCCAGCACTCTCATTTCTCCATCTATGGCTTTGCTCCCCCACTACCCTGCAGTCCCTGCGCTGAGTCCAGCCCCTGTGGCATTCTCCTCGCAGCACCTGGTCAGGAAGTCACACAGGTATGTGCTGCACAAGGGCCTCAAAGGGGCCTTCCATTGTCCCCCATGCATTCTTCCTGGCATCTTTTGTCCCTTCTTGGTCATTCTGCAAACCCAGTCCCTATGGGTCTCCAATTTACTACTAAATTACTACTAAAAAAAAAAAAAAAACAAGGGTGTAATTTAGGGTCTGACTTAGGTCTGGGTAAAAAAAAGTCTTTTCCCAAAGGGAACTGTGGGCAGAGAGAATGCCCTCTCCCCACAAAGTCAGCAGAGCAGGCGCCCCCTCCCCCATGATGCCCCCTCCCCAGCTTCCTCATCAAAGCTGGTAGGGGTAAGAGTCATAGGAGGGGGTGAGAGGGGATACCTGTGGTCTGTCCACCCCACCACCTGGGCTCATCCTGGTCTGTGGAAAGCAAAGGCCCTGAGGCTCTGGCCACCTTGTGGCAACACTCACAGCATGGAGGCCTTTGCTTCCAGGTTGCCCCCCTCCAGGGTCGCAAGGGTCAGGGGGTCACTGCCTCTGGCTTCTTCCCTGAGGCCTCCTGGTCTGCTACCATGGCCTTTAGATATTATTTCCCTGAGACTGGGAGAGTGTTCCTGTCCATCAGGGTTGGCTCTGCTGTGCTCAGCCCCCCACTCTACCCATCCCAAGGGCTCAAAACACGGGGTGTTCTCCACCCACCCAACCCCTCTCCACCTGGCATATGGCCCAGACCGTGTGCCAGGCCTACCTGGAATGGTGGCTCCTGGCCTCTGCACTCTACCCTGGACCATGGGCTCTAGGAGGACAGGTGGGTCGACCAGACCACCATCCATGCCCTCAGCCCTTTGGCACCCACTGGGAGATGTGTCTGAACACCCCTCAGATGCTGATGCCTGACCCTAAAATGAAAACCTCCTCAGATGGGATGGGGGAACCCTGGGTCTCAGTTGCTCCCTGACCCCCACTGGCTGGTCCCCACCCTGACTGCACTTCACATCTTCATTGGAGGCTGGGCATCCTGGGTCTGCAGGGCAGTGATCAGGCCAAGCACAATGGTCAGGAACAGGGTCTGCCTCGTTGGGGTTTCTGTGCTGGTGGCCACAGGTCACTCACTGGGGCTGGAATGGCTGAGCCGGCTCCTGCACAGCTGGCCTTTATACCCAGGCTCAGGTCCTCCAGGGAAGTTGGGACAGATGACAGGCTGGTGGGCCATCTCCCTTCCCAGCCACCAGCCATGGCCAATTCTGTGCCAGAGCAGAAAAAATGTCGCTGTTGTTGAAAGTTGCTGAATAACTGCTCCTTCACTCCCCAGAGAATCATGAAGACAAGGTTCTTTCCAGTCTCTTTGTCCAGAGGCAGGGTTTGCAGAATGTTTGGCCTAGAGGGAAGTGTTGTCGAGTGAGGGGTGTACGGTGCACAGACACCAGCTCAGCAATTTGGCAATGGCTGGAGGCTCGATGTTGGTGTCAGAGAGTATAGGCTTGGACCTCAGAGGTCCTTTCTGTGCCCCTGGGCAGGTCACTAAACCGCTGTCAGCCTCAGATTCATCATAGAAAGAGAAGGGACCTACTGGCAGGAAGGAGAGTTGAGAGGACACAGAAGGCCTCAAGTCCCTTTCCTCCCCATTGACTTTGGGCATTAACCCCCCATTCCTATGTCTCCTCAAGCTTTCCATGATGCTTTCCCTTCCCAAGGGACCTTTGACCTACCTTCTCCCTCCCCCGCTGCCCCCCAGCTGACACTCCTGGCTTCCTCATCATCATTGTACTCAGAGTCAGTGTCCATCTGGATACAAAAATGTAAACTGCTTATAATCTTACCAAAAAAAAAAAAGTCCCTAGTGAGTTCAACTGGATGGTCATTAAAAATATCATTCATTTGGAATCATTCAGATCATTGCCAGTTTCCACTACCACATTTGCTCTCCATTTCATCTGGGGCCCCAGGGCCTCTGTCTTAGTTATCCGGTGCTGGTATACCAGAAATATCACAAGTGGATGGCTTTAATAAAGAGAAATTTATTCTCTCTCAGCCTAGGAGGCTGTAAGTCCGAATTCAGGGTGCCAGCGCCAGGGGAAAGCTTTTTCTCTGTGTCGGCTCTGGGGGAAGGTCCTTGTCATCAATCTTCCCCTGGTCTAGGAGCTATCTCGAAAGAGACTGACTTAAGACACAACATAATCTTGTAGAATTGAGTCCTGCCTCATTAACATAACTATCTTTAATTCTGCCTCATTAACATCGTGTCGTTGTTCAGTGCTCTCGAGTGGATTCCGACTCATAGTGACCCTATAGGACAGAGTAGAGCTGCCCATAGGGTTTCCAAGGAGTGTCTGGTGAATTTGAACTGCTGACCTTTTTGGTTAACAGCTGTAGCTCTTAACCATTGTACCACCAGGGCCCCCATTAATATCACGGAGGTAGAATTTACAACACAGAATACTCACATCAGACTACGAAATGGTGGACAACCACACAATACTGGGAATCATGGCCTAGCCGAGTTGAGACACATTTGGGGGGACACAATTCAATTCATCACCGCCTCCTTCAGTGCAGTTGATCTTTTCCTTGTACACATCTTAGATGTTTGGGGTTTTTTTGGATTTTTCCTGAGCATCTTACAGACCCATAAGTGAGACTGACCAGCAGTAGCCCTTGCTTGGACTGTTATGCCTGTCCAGGGCAATGTTAATGCAGGAAGCCAGGGCCTATGGGGGCTGCTGGGCCTGACCCAGCATCTACTCCCTCCCTCCAACCTCAGAGCACCAGCTTTGTTTGGTGTTATGGATTAAATTGTGTACCCTAAAGAGATACATTCGAGTCTGAACCTTGGTACCTCTGAATGTGGCCTTGTTTGAAATAGGGTCTTTGAAGATGTTTTCAGATAACATGAGATCATACTGGAGTAGGGTGGGTCCAGATCCAACATAAGTAGTGTCCTTGTGAAAAGAGAAGAGACAAAGAGACAGGGAGACATAGGGGAGATGGCTATGTGATGGCAGAGGCAGAAATTAGAGTGATATGGCCACAAGCCAAAGAACGCCAAGGATTGCCAGCCATCACCAGGAGCTGGAGAGAGGCGTGGAACAGATTCCCCCTCAGAACCCTCAGAAGGAACCAACTGGAAGACAATACATTTCTGCCTTATAAGCCGCCCAGTTAGTGGTATGTTATTGTGGCAACCCCAGGACACTCAGACACCCTGCATCTGCTCCTCCCACAGCCCATGTCCTCAGGGACTGCAGCCTGCCCTCCCACCTCAGGGCAAGCCTGGTTAGTCTGGCGGTGACCCCATCCCTCTGGTCCACGATACTTAAGGAGCAGACCAGGGAAACATGAGAAGAAGCACTGGAGGGCACCTGAGAACCACAGCAGGAACCCCGTCAAGGTGAAGCAATACTGTGGGCCCTTGAGCAGACAGACAGCAAGACCCCAGTCCTCGGGGACATCACAGAAGATTGCCCAACCCTTAGACTACAGCCGTATGAGCCGATGCATGGCCAGGTTGGTTCAGCAGCATGAGACAGAGCACAATGCCTGGTGTGCTATGGACAGTGGGCAGTCAGGGTGGTGTGAGTGGCGGGGGCGGTGTGGGTGACAGGTGCTGTGAGCAGCCAGAGAGGGGTAGATGCAGTGAGATGTGGGAACTCTGAAGGGCCCCCACCAGAAGCAGCCCCACATCAGCTCTCCAGCTACAAGGAATGAGGACTTCAACAAATCAACCGGGTGTACCTTGAAAACTGTAGCAACTGACCTTTTCAGCATCAGAGGCAAACCTGCCTCAAAATATCTGTCTTTACTCACAAACCATTATATGTTTCACTGTGCCCATGCAAAGCCAACATAAATATCTGTGTACACACTGGCTTTAGCTGGCTTGGCCATGCTGTGGGGGAAATGAAGCTGAGAGTTGGCTTGGACATTCTGGCTTCAAGCCCTCAGCAGTGACTGCCAAATAGGGGGCCAGGCAAAGCCAGCAACATCCAAGGATCAACTCAGCAACCACCAGCCTTCTGCAGGCTAAAGAGAGCAAGAGCTTTCTCTTTGTCGCAACTCTCGGGGCTTTGTTTTCTCTTTTTATGTTTTGTTTTGGAAGAGGAAGATGTTATAGGTTATGGAGAAACTGTCCCAGAGCTAGACGGGTAACTAAGCTATAATTCCTCAGTAAAACACTTTGACTTGACCTGGTTCCAGCCCCAAACAGTAGGAACATAATTTACAAAAACTGCTGTTTTGTGGTGAGAATATTTTTAAGTTCTCTCTTCTTCCTTTGCCTCATTTAAATCATAGAATCACTCTGCATTACCTTTGATCACTTTCTTTCAAGACTTTATTGTATAATTTACGTACTGTCTTAGTCATCTAGTGCTGCTACAACAGAAATACCACAAGTAGATGGCTTTAACAAAGAGAAGTTTATTCTCTCACAGTTGAGTAGGCTACAAGTCCAAATTCAGGGCATCAGCTCTAGGGGAAGGCTTTCTCTCTCTGTCAGCTCTGGAGGAAGGTACTTGTGATACATCACTCTTCCCTTGGTCTGAGAGCATCTCAGCACATGAACCTCAGGTCCAAAGGACACGCTCTGCTCCCGGCACTGCTTTCTTGGTTGTATGAGGTCCCCAACTCTCTGCTTGCTTCCCTTTCCTTTTATTTCTTGTACAATAAAAGGTGGTGGAGGCCACACCCCAGGGAATGGATCAGGGATGTGAGCTGAGCGAGGGTGTTACATCCCACCCTAATCGTTTTTAATTACAGGCAGATATAATGATTTATAACACATAGGAAAATCACAAAATGGAGGACAACCGCACATGGCTTAACCGAGTTGACACATATTTTGGGGGGACACGATTCAATGTATTACACATACCATAATATTCATCATTTTAAGTATACAATTCAGTGATTTTTAGTAAATTTATAAGATTGTTCACCCATCACCACAATCTAGTTTTAGAACATTCCCATCACCCCAAAAAGGTCCCTCATGTCTTTAGCAATCAGTCCCCAACCCCACACCCAGCCCCAGGTTACCACTAATCTGCTTTCTGTCTCTGTGGATTTGCCTATTTTAAATGTTGGTGTTATTGTTGTTAGGTGCCGTCGAGTCAATTCCAACTCACAGCAACCCTATATACCACAGAATGAAACACTGCACGGTCCAGCACCGTGCTCACAATCATTGTTATGCTTGAGCCCATTGTTGCAGCCACTGTGTCAATCCATCTCTTTGAGGGTCTTCCTCTTTTCCGCTGACCCTGTACTTTACCAAGCATGATCACCCCTGACAACAAGTCCAAAGTATGTAAGATGCAGTCTCACCATCCTTACTTCTAAGGAGCATCCTGGTTGTACTTCTTCCAAGACAGATTTTTCATTCTTTTGGCATCCATGGTATATTCAATATTCTTTGCCAACACCACAATTCAAAGGCGTCAATTCTTTTTCGGTCTTCCTTATTCATTGTCCAGCTTTCACATACATATGATGAGATTGTAAATACCATGGCCTAGGTCAGGTGCACCTTAGTCTTCAAGGTGACAGCTTTGCTTTTCAACACTTTGAAGAGGTCCTTTGCAGCAGATTTGCCCAATGCAACGTGTCGCTTGATTTCTTGACTGTTACTTCCATTTGTGAATCCAAGTACAATGAAACCCTTGACCACCTCAATCTTTTCTCCATTTATCGTGATGTTGCCTTTTGGTCTAGTTGTGAGGATTTTTGTTTTCTTTATGTTGAGGTGCAATCCATACTGAAGGCTGTGGTCTTTGATCTTCATCAGTAAGTGCTTCAAGTCCTCTTCACTTTCAGAAAGTAAGGTTGTGTCATCTGCATAATGCAGGTTGTTAATGAGTCTTCCTCCAATCCTGATGCCCTGTTCTTCTTCATATAGTCCAGCTTCTCAGATTATTTTCTCAGTGTACAGACTGCATAGGTATGGTGAAAGGATACAACCCTGAAGCACACCTTTCCTGGCTTTAAACCAATCAGTATCCCCTTGTTCTGTCCAAACAACTGCCTCTTGATGTATGTAAAGGTTCCTCATGACCACAATCAAGTGTTCTGGAATCCCCACTCTCTGCAATGTTATCCATAATTTGTTATGACTGACATAGTCAAATGCCTTAGCACAGTCGATAAAACACAGGCAAACATTCTTCTGGTATTCTCTGCTTTCAGCCAGGATCCATCTGACATCAGCAATGATATCCCTGGTTCCACCTCATCTTCTGAATCCAGCCTGAATTTCTGGCAGTTCCCTGTCAATACACTGCTGTACCTGCTTTTAAATGATCTTCAGCAGAATTTTGCTTGTGTGTGATATTTACAAAATTGTTCGATAATTTCCACATTCGGTTGGATCACCTTTCTCGGGAATAGGCATAAATATGGATCTCTTAGTCGGTTGGCCAGGTAGCTGTCTCCCATATTTCTTGGTATGGATGAGTGAGCACTTTCAGTGCTGCATCGTTTGTTGAAACATCTTAATTGATATTCCATCAATTCCTGGAGCCTTGTTTTTCGCCAATGCCTTCAGTGCAGCTTGGACTTCTTCCTTTGGTACCATCGGTTCCTGATCATATGCCACCTCTTGAAATGGTTGAACATCGACTAATTCTTTTTGGTATAATGACTCTGTGTATTCCTTCCATCTTCTTTTGATGCTTCCTGTATCGTATAATATTTTCCCCATAGAATCCTTCACTATTGCAACTCAAGGCTTGAATTTTTTCTTCAGTTCTTTCACCTTGAGAAATGCCGAGTGTGTTCACCCCCTTTGGTTTTCTATCGCCAACTCTTCACACATGTCATTATAACACTTTACTTTGTCTTCTCAAGCCACCCTTTGAAATCTTCTGCTCAGTTCTTTTACTTCAATATTTCTTCCTTTTGCTTTAGCCACTCGATGTTCAAGAACAAGTTTCAGAATCTCTTCTGACATCCATTTTGGTCTTTTCTTTCTTTCCTGTCTTTTTAATGACCTCTTGCTTTCTTCATGTATGATGTCATTAATGTCAGTCCACAACTCGTCTGATCTTCGATCATTAGTGTTCAGTGTGTCAAAGCTATTCTTGAAATGGTCTCTAAATTCAAGTGGGATATACTCAAGGTCCTACTTTGGGTCTTGTTGACATGTTCTAATTTTCTTCAGCTTCAATTTGAACTTGCATATGAACAATTGATGATCTGTTCCACAGTCGGCCCCTGGCCTTGTTCTGACTGATGATATTGAGCTTTTCCATCATCTCTTTCCACAGATGTAGTTGATTTGATTCCTGTGCGTTCCATTTGGTGAGGTCCATGCATATAGTCCCTGCTGATGTTGGCGAAAAAGGTATTGCAATGAAGAAGTTGTTGGCCCTGCAAAATTCAATCGTGTGATCTCCGGCATCATTTCTATCACCAAAGTCATATTTTCCAATTACAGATCCTTCTTTGTTTCCAACTTTCTCATTCCTAAAAAAAAAAAAAAAAATTTTTTTTTTATTTTTTATCATTCCAATCACCAGTAATTATCAATACAAACTGATTGCATGTTTGATCAATTTGAGACTGCAGAAGCTGGTAAAAATCTTCAATTTCTTCATCTTTGGCCTTGGTGGTTGGTGTGTAAATTTGAATAATAGTACTAACTGGTCTTCCTTGTAGGCGTATGGATATATACTATCACTAACAGCATTGTACTTCAGGATAGATCTTGAAATGTTCTTTTTGATGATGAATGCAATGCCATTCCTCTTTAACTTGTCATTCCCAGCATAGCAGACCATATGATTGTCCAATTAAAATGACCAATACCAGGCCATGTCAGCTCACTAATGCATAGGATGTCAATGTTTATGCATTCCATTTCATTTTTTACTTTTTCCAATTTTCCTAGATTCATACTTCATACATTCCAGGTTCCAATTTTTAACAGATGTTTGCAGCTGTTTCTTCTCATTTTGAGTTATGCCATGTCAGCAAATGAAGGTCCCAAAAGCTTGACCCAATCCACATCATTAAGGTCAACTCTGCTTTGAGGAGGCAGCTCTTCCCCAGTTGTCTTTTGAGTGTCTTTCAACCTGGGGGGCTCATCTTCTGGCACTATATCAGACAATGTTCCGCTGCTATTCGTAAGGTTTTCACTGGATAATTCTTTTCAGAAGTACACTGCCAGGTCCTTCTTTCTAGTCTGTCTTAGTCTGGAAGCTCAGCTGAAATCTGTCCACCCTGGATGGCCCTGCTGGTATCTGAATACCAGTGGCATAGCTTCCAGCATCACAACACGCAAGCCCCCACAGTAGGACAAACTGACAGACACATGTGGGCCTGTTCTAAATACTTCATTTAAATAGTCATACAACACATGGTCTTTTGTGACTGGCTTCTTTCACTTAGAACCATGTTTTCGAGGCTCATCTATCCTGTAGCAACGTATCAGTATATCATTCCTTTTTATGGCTGAGTAGTATTCCATTGTGTGGAGAGACCCCATTGCATTTATCCATTCACAAGCTAATGGGCATTTGGGTTGTTTCCACTTTTTGGCTATTATGCATAATGCTGCTATGAACGTTCATGTACAAGTTTTTGTGTAGCCATATATCTTCATTTCTCTTGATTTGTACCTAAGTGGAACTGCTAGGTCAGGTGGTAACTCTATGTTTATCCATCTGAGAAACTGCTAGACTGTTTTCCTAGTGACTGCACCATTTTACATTCCCACCAGCAGTTTATGAGGGTCTCAATTTCTCCACATCTTTACCAACACTTATTATTGTCCATCTTATTGACTAATGCCATTTTAGTGGGTGCGAAGTGGTATTCATTATGGTTTTAATTTGCATTTCCCTAATGAATCATAGTGTTGAATATCTTTTTATGTGCTTTTTGACCATTCATATATCTTTGTATATCTTCTTGGATGTAACATATATTCAGATATTTTGCCCACTTTTTAGTTGAGTTGTTTGTCTTCCTATTTTTGATCTGTAAGAGTTCTTTATATATTTTGGATACAAGTTCTTTATCACACATATGATTTTCAAATATTTTCTCCCAATCTGTAAGTTCTCTTTCTATTTTAACAATGGTGCCTTTTGAATTGCAAACGCTTTTAATTTTGATGAAGTCCATTTTTTTTTAATGGATTATCCTTTTGATGATGTACCTAAGATATGCCTAGGGGTTGGAGTTTTCCATGCTATGTTCCAAATCAAATCCGATCCTCCCTACTATGAAGCCATCGGTCCTCAAAGCTTGCCCCATCCTAGTAGAACCACCACGCCAAGGGAGGGAAGGGGAAGGAAGCAGCCCTGACAAAAACACCACAGGCTGTCACTATTCTTACACATGGTTCAGATGCCCCTCAATTTGTTTTATGACTTTGGTCAATTTCCAGGGTCCTGAAGTGTTTGTTTTATCATTGCAGCACATTTGGTAGCCCTGTGCCAAAAAAAAACCTGTTGCCTTCCAGGTGATTCTGACTCATGGTGACTCCTTGTGTTAGAGTAGAACTGCTCCATAAGGTTTTCTAGACTAGAATCTTTACAGAAGAGCCCTGGTGGTGCAGTGGCTAAGCGCAAAGTGGTTCCAACCCATCAGCCAATCCGGGAGAAAGACATGGCACTCTGCTTCCATAAAGATTACAGCCTTGGAAACCCTATGGGGCAGTTCTACTCTGTCCTAGAGAGTCTCTATGAGTCCGAATAGACTAGACAGCAACGGGTTTATGGGAATCTTTACAGAAACAGATAGCCAGGCCTTTCTTCTACAGTACCACTCGGTGGGTTTTTTATTACATTACTTTCCTCAATTTGTTATTTGAAATAAAGTAAACAAGTAAGATTATTTCCCCCAGTGCTACTACATTAAAGGCATCAGCGCCACCCAATGCCCTGGCATGAAAATATCTTTGTCCAGCCTTCAGTCAGGGTCCGGAGCCTCCATCTGTGCACACAAAGTAACCTAAGGCACTTAGCACACAGTAGGAGTGCAACAAATGGGCCTTGAATTAATGACGAATTTTATTTTAAATCAGGATCTGTACTTTTTATGTCCTAGGTTGTGAATGAAGCACAGATAGGTAAGCACTGTGAAGCAAACTCTGCTCTTACCCAGTAATTTTATGACGCCCACGAAAGGGTTCCCTCACCCAAAACAGACTTCTCTAGAGCCCCCGCCCCCGCCTCGGCAGGGCAGGGCAGGGCAGGCCAGGAAGGAGGGGGCCCCGCCTCTCCCCTGCCAATCAATCACTCCTCACGCCAGCGCAGGCACCGCCCCCTCCCGGAGCCCCGCCCCAGTTACCACCCCGAGGCTGTCGCGGGCGGTTAGGTCCGGCGGGAGTCTTTCCTTCTAGCCTGCCCGCTATGACAATCACCTACAGCTGCATTGCTAATGGCCGAACAGTTCTCGCAGAGCTGGCCCTGACCGGCGGCTCCTATCAGGTATCCCCGGAGCGGTACCTCTGCCTTCGTGGGTTCCGCTCCTCGA
Source organism: Loxodonta africana (assembly GCF_030014295.1). Lineage (NCBI taxonomy): Eukaryota > Metazoa > Chordata > Mammalia > Proboscidea > Elephantidae > Loxodonta > Loxodonta africana. The sequence continues at coordinate 71,417,649 of NC_087346.1, read as the reverse complement.
AGGTGGCCCCGCTGGACCCGCCCCTCAGGCCGCGGCGCTGCGGGCGACCGGGATCTGTACGTGGGAGCTCGAGGTCCCGCCCCGCACGCGCGGCGCTTTTTACTACGGGCCAAAGCTGCGCGAGTTCTAGGACTACAGAGCTCATGTGCGCCGCCGAGGGGTGAGGGGTGGTACTGCACGCGACTGGTTTGGCAGTGATTTGCACCCACCTCCAGTTCCTGACGCTCTTAAACATTTTTTCTCCCCCTTTTTTTTTAAGATGAAAGGACCTGCGGCTCAGCGTACACTTGCTGAGCGTGTGTTAGTTACAAAATCCTGAGTAAAGACTGTGAGGGATACAGCAATGAAAACCAGGGGGCGCCCGGCATCCGGTGATGAGCTCGTTGTCACTAGATACCCAAGGGCTGTATCCAATTGTCCAACAGTGTAAAAAGTATTTAAACGGAGTAGGTGGGGAGTTGCTACCGCAGCACTCAGGTTGGGTGGCTGCCTTGCTGACCACGAAGGAGGTCATGTTAGGTGTTTGGCTTATAAGCCTTATAAGAAAAATTAGTCCTAGCCTTCACAGGAAAAGGAAATGGGAATTCTATGCAGAGGGTGCGTTTGGGGAATCCCAAGAACCTCAGTGTGACTAGACCACAGGGTTGCAGTGTGTAAAGGCTGAAAAGTGAGCAAAGTATAATTAATGAAAAAAAAATAAATAAAGGGCCCCTATATATGGTTGTTTTCTTTCCCTAGAAGAAACTGGGAGGGGGTAGGAAGGTCTGATTCACTTTATGGAAAATTTAGTCTAGTTTAATAAAATAAAAAAGTTACAGTATGGAAAATGGATTGGAGGAGACAGAACCAGTTAAGATGGTATTGTTTGTTTGTGTAAGAGATTTGAGGCCTTCAGCTGAGCAACGAAGGTGCAGGTAGAAAGGAGAGGACAGACCCTAGACAGACATTGTAGAACTAATCCTCAGGATAAGGGACAGAGTAATGCCTAAAATGATTCTCAATTTTTTTTCCTCAGGTCACAGTAAGCAAGATAGAGGATATAGACAGAGAAGCAGGACTTGGGGAAGGAAGTCAGAAGAAATGGGGAGAGGAGGAGAGTTCAGTTTGGGACATGTTGAATTTTGCTGCCTGTTGGAAATGTTTTTTTTATTTCTCTGCCTTATACTCAAAAAGTTTAAGTCAGGAAAATTTCCAATAGATGATGAATATTTTGATCTGGCATTTGGAAGGTCAGGGCTGACAGTCGAAGACAGTAGAAGTGGGTAAGATTGCCTGCCTAGGAAAAGTAGAGTGAGAAAAGAAGAGGACTAAAAGCAGAACACTGAGAGTAGAGAGGTGGGTCACCAAATGAGAAGAGTGGTGTCCTGAAAACCAAGAGAAGAAAGTTACAAGAATGTCTCATGCCCCAAACAAGTTGAACAAGAAGTAAAGGGTGTTTGTTAGACTCTACAATTAGGAGATGATTGTGATCTTGTTTTGAGCAGTTTGGGGAAAATGGTAGAAGCAAAAGCCAGATTGCTTTAGGCCAAGAGATTAGGAGATGAGGAAGTAAGAAAGTAAACTGTTCTTTCAAGAATTTAGAAAAAGAATGAGATCAGGTGGAAGCTAGAAGCAGCATGGTCAAGGGAGGGTCCTCATTTTTGAAAAATAAGAGAACATTTTCACATGTTTGTAGGCCAGGAGGAGGGAGAAGAGATTGAAGATAGAAGAAAACAAACAAACAAAAAAAAAAACCCATTGCTCTCAAGTTGATTCCAATGCAAAGGAGGGGACGATTAGTGGAATAAGACCTAAAGAGACACAAGGAGATGGAGTCCAATATGGTAGTAGAGATGTAAGCCTTAAGTTAGAAGAGTACCCATTTTCTCTTGGGGAAAGGAGGGGTATGGATGTAGAGACATAATGTGGTGTCCTACTGGGGCTCTCCTCTCTGCCAATACCTTAAATGCTATGTTCCACAGGGTTCTAACTTCAGTCCTCCTTTAACTTCCCATACTCTGTGTGCCCATGGACACCTTTACTCTGATCGCTTCCATAACGCTAGTAATCTCTCTCCAGAGTTAGATTGCCTAATAGATGAAGTTCGAACACAGAATGTCTAGAACTGAATTAACTATCTTTCCTTATAGGTTTCTCTTCCAATATTTCTAACCTTGCTGAGTAGTTCTACTCAGTTATTCAAGCTGGAATTTTTTCCCTCTTCTTCACCTCCACATTTGTTCATTCATCACCAAGTCCTATCCGTTCTATTTTCTGAGTATGTCCTGAATCTGTCTCCTTGTTTCCAACCATGTCTTTGTCCAGGCCTTCATTACTTCTTGCCAGGGTTTCTGAAAATGCCTCTTAACTGATCTACCAGACTTAGGGCTTGTCCTACGCAAAACCAACCTCCACACTGCTGCTCAAGTGATACTTGCAACAAGCAAATATGATCATGTCACTCCACTGCTTAAAATAATTTGGTGACTTCTTAATACATTCAGGATAAAGTCCATACTCCCTCAACTGGCATTCAAGCCCTTCCTGGTGGGGCTTTTTCATGGTGGCTCCAGCCATCATGAATTTCATGCTGTTCTTCAGTTTCACCAAGGTCTCCCTTTGTACTTCCTGTTCCCTAATCTAGAACCCACTTTTCTCCACTTTTTGGTAGTATAAACTCTTCTGTGCTTTGAGATTTTTTTTCAATTCCTTCTTGAAGCCTCCTCAAAGCCCAGGCTGGGTGGCACAACTGTTAAGCGTTCAACTACTATCTGAAAGGTTGGCAATTTGACCCCAACCAGAGGCACCTTGGAAGACAGACCTGGCGATCTACTTCTGAAAGGTCACAGCCTTGAAAACCCTGTGGAACAGTTCTACTCTGCACACATAAGGTCACCATGAGTCGGAATCAACTCAAAGACAACAACAAACCAAACTCTTACCATTAATGATATTTTATTAGGTTTTGGTGAAAGTTTACACAGCAAATTAGGTCCCCATTTAATACGTATTGTTCAGTGACATTGGTTATATTTGTTAGGCACCTATTACATGCCTGACACTGTACTGGAGACAAAAGATGTAAAAGCTGAGTTTTCAAACCTTAGGGTACACGTAACTGATCATTATATGCCTTTGCAAGGTTGGCACAAATAATGCAGTGGTAATCATAGTTAGGGAATATCCTGAGGGAAGGGTCAGAAAAGCTTCAAAGAGGAAGTTATCTGGAACCAGTCTTGAAATGTAGGTACACGCCTGCCCAGTGTACAGGATGCGGGAGAGCTGATTGAGGGGTCTGCCAGTTGGATGGAGTAGCAATGTCCTTGGCTGCTTTGTGAGCTAATGTTCTTAGAATCAACCTTCCTGCTCTACAAAAAAGTGTAATTCTTTTTAGAAAGTAAGAGTCTAGGAGAGAGGTCTTAAAAGTCACCTTCAGTGTTCTCCCTTTCTAGATAATCTCTTCAGCAAACAATAATGATAACCATTCCTATAAGCACGTGGACATGCTTTGGTATATCTCACTTTAAAACAAAACAAAATCAACAAAAGAACCCCCCCCCCGCCCCGCCAACAAAACCTTCCTTGATTTTACATCTCCCTCCAGCTATTGTCCCATTTCTGGGCTTTGCTTCTCAACAAAATATCTTGGAAGAGTTGTCTGTAGTTCTCTTTTCTACTTTTGTGTGTGTGTGTGTTTTAGGTGAAAGTTTACAGCGCAAATTAGTTTTTCATTTAAAAATTTATACACAAATTGTTTTCTAACATTGGTTGCAATCCCTGCAACGTGCAACCACTCTCCCCCTTCCCACCTCGAGTTCCCCATGTCCATTCATCCAGGTTTCCTGTCCCTTCCTGCCTTCTCGTCTTTGCTTTTGGGCAGCTGTTGTCCATTTGGTGTCATATACTTGATGGAAAAAAAAAAAAATTTTTTTTTTTTTTAAGAAGCAATTTCTTCATGTGTGTTATTATTTGTTGTCTTAATTATCTAGTACTGCTATAACAGAAATATCACAAGTGGATGGCTTTAACAAAGAGAAATTTATTTCCTTACAGTAAAGTAGGCTATAAGTCCAAATTCAAGGTGTCAGCTCCAGGGGAAGCCTTTCTCTCTCTGTCAGCTTTCTTATCAATGTTCCCCCGGTCTAGGAGCTTCTCCATGCAGGGACCCAGAGTCCAAAGGATGCACTCTGCTCCTGGCACTGCTTTCTTGGTGGTATAAGGTCCCCAAATCTCTGCTTGATTCCCTTTCCTTTTACCTCTTGTAAGATAAAAGGTGGTACAGGCCACACCCCAGGGAAACTCCCTTTACATTGGATCAGGGATGTGACCTTACTAAGGGTGTTACAATCCCACCCTAATCCTCTTTAACATAAAATTACAGCACAGAATGGGGGACAACCACACCATACTGGGAATCATGGCCCAGCCAAATTGATACACCCATTTGGGGGGGGAAATAATTTAATCCATGACAAAAATTATGATAAACAGAGAAAAGATCGAAATTGTCATGGATTTCATTTTGCTTGCATCTACAATCAATGTCCATGGAAGCAGCAGTCAAGAAAGTAGATGACGCATTGCATTGGGCCAATCTGCTGCAAAAGATCTCTTTAAAATGTAAAAAGGCAAAGATGTCACCCTGAAGACTAATGTGTGCCTTACCCAAGTGTTTTCAGTTGCCTCATATGCAATGAATAAGGAAGACCGAAGAAGAATCAATGCCTTTCAGTTATGGTGTTGGCAAAGAATATTGAATATACCATGGACTGCCAGAAGAACAAACAAATCTGTCTTGGAAGAAGTACAACCAGGATGCTCCTTAGAAGCAAGGATGGTGACATTTAGTCTCACCTAGTTTGGACATGTTATCAGGAGGGACCAGTCCCTGGAGAAGGACCTCATGCTTGGTAAAGTAGAGGGTCAGCAAAAAAGAGGAGGACCCTTAACGAGGTGGATTGACACGGGCTGCAACGATGGGCTCAAACATATCGACTTTGAGGATGGTGCAGGACAGGGCACTGTTTCATTCTGCTGTATATAGGGTTGCTATGAGTCGGAACGACTCAACAGCACCTAACAACAACACAGACCATCTTTGGTTGAAAGGTGGACTTCAGGAGAGGCTTCAGTTCTGAGTTAGCAGGGTGCTTGGGTGCCATAGTCTCAGAGTGTTTCTTCAATCTCTGTCAGACCAGTAAGTCTGATCTTTTTTGTGAATTTGAATTTTTTTCTACATTTTTCTCCCATTATGTCTGGAACTCTCTATTGTGATCCCCGTCAGCAAAGTTGGTGGTGGTAGCCAGGTTCCATCTACTTCTTCTGGACTCAGGCTGGTAACCGCTGTGGTTCATGTGGTCCATTAGTCCTTTGAACTGATATTTTTCTTGCATCTTTGGTTTTCTTCATTCTCCTTTGCTCCAAAAGTGATAGTGTATTTTAGATGGCCACTTACAAGCTTTTAAGACCCCAGACACTACTCACCAAAGCAGGATGTAGAACATTTTCTTTATGAACTATCTTATGCCAGTTGACCTAGATGTTCCCTGAAACTATGGTTCCCAGCCCTCAACGCCAGTAACTCATTCCCTCAAGGTGTTTGGATGTGTCTAGGAAGCTGCTATGGCTTTGCCTTGGTCAAGTTGTGCTGATTTCCCCTATATTGTGTGTTGTCTTTCCTTTCACCAAAGTTAACACTTGTCTACTCTCTAGTCAGTGATTTTCTCTCCCCTCCCCTCTCCTCCTTCATAACTGTCAAAGATTTTTTTCTGTGTGTACACCTTTTCTTGGATATTTTTAATAGTGGTCTCATACAATATTTGTCCTTTTGTGATTAACGTATTTCACTCAGTATGATGCCCTCCAGATTCATCCATGCTGTGAGATGTTTCACAAATTCATCATTGTGCTTTATCGTTGTATAGTATTCCATTGTATGCATGTACCATAATTTGTTTATCCATTCATCTCTTGATGGGCACTTAGGCTGTTCCCATGTTTCTGCTATTGTGAATAGTGCTACAATGAACATGGGTGTGCATATGTCTATTCATGTGACGACTCTTATTTCTCTAAGATATATTCCTAGGAGTGGGGTTGCTGGATTGTACGGTATTTCTATTTCTAGCTTTATTTTTAGCCATATCATTTTCCCTAGTGGTTGTACCATTTTACATTCCCACCAACAGTGCATAAGAGTTCCAATCTCCCCTTAACCTCTCCAACATTAGTTATTTTCTGTTTTTTATTAGTGCCAATAATGTCAGGGTGAGTTGCTATCTCATTATACCCTTGATTTGCGTATCTCCAGTGGTTAATGATTGCTGGCATTTCCTCATGTGTCTGTTAGCTGCCTGAATGTCTTCTTTAGTGAAGTGTCTGTTCATATACTTTGTCCACTTTTTAATTGGATTGTCTTTTTGTTATTGAGGTATTGAAGTATTCTATAGATTTTAGAGATTAGGCATTTGTCAGATATGTAGTAGCCAAAATTTTTTTTTAATTCTCTTTGTGCTTTAAGTGAAAGTTTATGAATCAAGTCAGTCTCTCATACAAAAATTTATATACACCTTGCTATATACTCCTAGTTGCTCTCCCCCTAATGAGACAGCACACTCCTTCTCTCCACCCCTATTTTTGTGTCTACTCAGCCAGCTTCTCACCACCTCTGCCTTCTCATCTCCCCTCCAGACAGGAGCTGCCCACATAGACTCATGTGTCTACTTGATCCAAGAAGCTCACGCCTCACCAGTATCAGTTTCTATCCTATAGCCCAGTCCAATCCCTGTCTGAAGAGTTGGCTCTGGGAATGGTTCCAGTCTTGGGCTAACACACGGTCTGGGGACCATGACCCCTGGGGTCTTTCTAGTCTCAGTCAGACCATTAAGTCTGGTCTTTTTGCAAGAATTTGAGTTCTGCATCCCACTGCTCTCCTGTTCCCTCAGGGGTTCTCTGTTGTGTTCCCTGTCAGGGCAATCATCGGTTGTAGCCAGGCACCATCTAGTTCTTCTGGTCTTAAGCTGATGTAGTCCCTGGTTTATGTGGCCCTTTCTGTCTCTTGGACTCATAATTACCTTGTGTCTTTTGGTGTTCTTCATTCTCCTTTGATCCAGGTGGGTTGAGACCAATTGATGCATCTTAGATGGCTGCTTGCTTGTGTTTAAGACCCCAGATGCTACTCTCCAAAGTGGGATGCAGAGTGTTTTCTTAATAGATTTTATTCTGCCAATTAACCTAGATATCCCCTGAAACCACGGTTGCCAAACCCACGCCCCTGCTACGCTGGCCTTCGAAGCGTTCATTTTATTCAGGAAACTTCTTTGCTTTTGGTTTAGTCCAGTTGTGCAGACCTCTCCTGTACTGTGTGTTGTCTTTCCCTTCACCTAAAATAGTTCTTGTCTACCATCTAATTAATGAATGCCCCTCTCCCTCCCTCTCTCCCCACTCTCATAACCATCAAAGAATATTTTCTTCTCTGTTTAAACTATTTCTTGAGTTCTTATAATAGTGATCTCATACAATATTTGTCCTTTTGCAGCTGACTACTATCACTCAGCATAATGCCTTCCAGATTCCTCCATGTTATGAAATGTTCCACGGATGCATCATTGTTCTTTATCGATGTGTAGTATTCCATTGTGTGAATATACCATAATTTATCCATTCATCCATTGATGGGCACCCTGGTTGCTTCCATCTTTTTGCTATTGTAAACAATGCTGCACTGAACATGGGTGTACATATATCTGTTCGTGAAAACGCTGTTATTTCTCTAGGATATATTCCAAGGAGTGGGATTGCTGGATCGTATGGTAGTTCTATTTCTAGCTTTTTAAGTAAGCGCCAATTCGATTTCCAAAGTGGTTGTACCATTTGACATTCCCACCAGCAGAGTATCAGTGTTACAGTCTCTCCACAACCTCTCCAACATTTATTATTTTGTGTTTTTTGGATTAATGCCAGCCTTGTTGGAGTGAGATGAAATCTCATTGTAGTTTTGATTTGCATTTCTCTAATGGCTAATGATCGTGAGCATTTCCTCATGTATCTGTTAGCTACCCGAATGTCTTCTGTAGTGAAGTGTCTGTTCACATCCTTTGCCCATTTTTAAATTGGGCTGTTTGTCTTTTTGTAGTTGAGTTTTTGCAGTATCATGTAGATTTTTGAGATCAGACACTGATCAGAAATGTCATAGCTAAAAACTTTTTCCCCGTCTATAGGTAATCTTTTTACTCCTTTGGTGAAGTCTTTGGATGAGCATAGGTGTTTGCTTTTTAGGAGCTCACAGTTATCTAGTTTCTCTTCTGGTGTTTGTGCATTGCTAGTAATGTTTTATATACTGTTTATGCCATGTATTAGGGCTCCTAGCATTGTCCCTATTTTATCTTCCATGATCTTTATCATTTTAGATTCTATATTTATGTCTTTGATCCATTTTGAGTTTGTTTTTGTGCATGGTGTAAGGTATGGGTCTTGTTTCATTTTTTTGCAGGTGGATATCCTATTATGTATGCCAGCAGCATTTGTTAAAAAGACCATCTTTTCCCCATTTAACTGTTTTGGGGCCTTTGTCAAATATCAGCTGCTCATATGTGGATGGATTTATGTCTGGATTCTCAATTCTGTTCCATTGGTCTATGTATCTGTTGTTGTACCAGTGCCAGGCTGTTTTGACTACTGTGGCGGTATAACAGGTTCTAAAATCAGGTAAAGTAAGGCCTCCCACTTTGTTCTTCTTTTTCAGTAATGCTTTACTTATCGGGGCCTCTTTGCATGCCATATGAAGTTGGTGATTTGTTTCTCCATCTCATTAGCAAATGTCATTGGAATTTGGATCGGAATTGCGTAGTGTCTATAGATCGCTTTTGGTAGAATAGACATTTTTACAATGTTAAGTCTCCCTGTCCGTGAGCAAGGTATGTTTTTCCGCTTAAGTAAGTCTCTTTTGATTTCTTGCAGTAGTGTCTTGTAGTTTTCTTTGTGTGGGTCTTCTACGTCTCTGGTTAGATTTATTCTTAAGTACTTTATCTTCTTGGGGGCCACTGTAATTAGCATTGATTTGGTGATTTCCCCTTCGATGTTCCTTTTGTTGGCGTTAGAGGAATCCACCTGATTTTTGTATGTTTGTCTTGTATCCTGATGCTCTGCTAAACTCTTCTATTAGTTTCAGTAGTTTTCTTAAGGATTCTTTAGGGCTTTCTGTGTATAAGATCATGTCATCTGCAAATAGAGATACTTTTACTTCTTCCTTACCAATCTGGATGCCCTTTTTTTCTTTATCTAGCCTAGTTGCTTTGGCTAGGACCTCCAGCACAATGTTGAATAACAGTGGTGATAAAGGGCATCCTTGTATTGTTCCCGATCCCAAGGGGAATGAGTAGCCAAAATTTTACCCCAATCTGTGTGTTCTCTTTTTACTCTTTTGGTAAAGTCTTTTGAAGAGCGTGTTTAATTTTTGGGAGCTCCCAGTTATCTACTTTCTCTTTGGATGTTTGTGCATTGTTAGTTATGGTTTGTATTCCATTTCTCACATGTATTATGGCCTCTAATGTTTTCCCTATTTTTTTCCATGATCTTTATTGTTTTAGGTTTTATATTTAGGTCTTTGAGTTAGTTTTTGTGTATAGTGTGAGGTATGGGTCCTGTTTCATTTTTTACAGATGAACATCCATTTTTGCCAGCACCGTTTGTTAAAAAGACTGTCTAACTGAACAATACCCTGCTCAAAAAACACTGGATTATAGAAGACATTAAGGATGGAATAAAGAAGTTCAGAGAATCCAAAGAGAATGAAAACACTTCCTATCAGAACCTTTGGGACACAGCAAAAGCGGTGCTCAGAGGCCAATTTACATCAATAAATGCACACATCCAAAAAGAAGAAAGGGTCAAAATCAAAGAATTGTCCCTACAACTTGAACAAATAGAAAGAGGACAACAAAAGAAACCCTCAGGCACCAGAAGAAAACAAATAATAAAAATTAGAGCTGAACTAAATGAAATAGAAAACAGAAAAAAAATTGAAAAAATTAACAAGACCAAAAGCTAGTTTTTTGAAAACTTCAACAAAATTGATAAACCACTGGCCAAACTGACAAAAGAAAAATAGAGAGGAAGCAAATAACCTGAATAAGAAATGAGAGGGGCGATATTACAACAGACCCAACTGAAATTAAAAGAATCATATCAGATTACTATGAAAAACTATACTCAAACAAATTTGAAAACCTAGAAGAAATGGATGAACTCCTAGAAATACACTACCTACCTAAACTAACACAAACAGAGGTAGAACAACTAAATAGACCCATAACAAAAGAAGAGATTGAAAAGGTAATCAAAAAACTCCCAACAAAACAAAGCCCTGGTCTGGACAGCTTCACTGCAGAGTTCTGCCAAACTTTCGGAGAAGAGTTAACACCACTACTACTAAAGGTATTTCAGAGCATAGAAAAGGACGGAATACTACCAAACTCATTCTATAAAGCCAGCGTATCCCTGATACCAAAACCAGCTAAAGACACCACAAGAAAAGAAAATTATAGACCTCTATCCCTCATGAATGTAGATGCAAAAATCCTCAACAAAATTCTAGCCAATAGAATTCAACAACATATCAAAAAAATAATTCACCATGACCAAGTGGGATTCATACCAGGTATGCAGAGATGGTTCAACATTAGAAAAACAATTAATGTAATCCACCATATAAACAAAACAAAAGACAAGAATCACATGATTTTATCAATTGATGCAGAAAAGGCATTTGACAAAGTTCAACACTCATTCATGATAAAAAAAAAAACTCTCAGCAAAATAGGAATAGAGGGAAAATTCCTCAACATAATAAAGGGCATTTATACAAAGCCAACAGCCAACATCACCCTAAATGGAGAGAGCCTGAAAACATTCCTATTGAGATTGGGAGCCAGACAAGGATGCCACTCTTATTCAATATTGTGCTGGAAGTCCTAGCCAGAACAATTAGCTAGGTAAAGAAATAAAGGGCATCCAGATTGGCAAGAAAGAGGTAAAAGTACCTCTGTTTGCAGATGACATGATCTTTTACACAGAAAACCCTAAGGAATCCTCCAGAAAACTACTGAAACTAATAGAAGAGTTCAGCAGAGTATCGGGATACAAGATAAACACACAAAAATCAGTTGGGTTCCTCTATACCAACAAAAAGAACATTGAAGAGGAAATCACCAAATCAATGCCATTTACAGTAGCCCCCAAGAAGATAAAATACATTAGGAATAAATCTTACCAGAGGTGTAAAAGACTTATACAAAGAAAACTACAGTACACTTCTGCAAGAAACCAAAAGAGACTTACATAAGTGGAAGAACATACCTTGCTCATGGATAGGAAGACTTAACATTATAAAAATGTCTGTTCTTCCAAAAGTGATCTATACATTTAATGCAATTCTGATCCAAAGCCCAATGACATTCTTTAATGAGATGGAGAAACAAATCACTAACTTCATATGGATGGGAAAGAGGCCCTGGATAAATAAGGCATTACTGAAAAAGAAGAGCTAAGTGGGAGGCCTTACTTTACCTGATTTTAGAACCTATTATACCGCCACAGTAGCCAAAACAGCCTGGTACTGGTACAACAACTGATACATGGGCCAATGGAACAGAATTGAGAATCCAGGCATAAATCTATCCACATATGAGCAGTTGATATTTGACAAAGGCCCCAAAACAGTTAAATGGGGAAACGACAGTCTTTTTAACAAATGGTGCTGGTATAACTGGATATCCATCTGCAAAAAAATGAAACAAGACCCATACGTCACTCCATGCACAAAAACGAACTCAAAATGGATCAAAGACCTAAATGTAAAATCTAAAACGATAAAGATCATGGAAGAAAAAATAGGGATAATGCTAGGAGCCCTGATACATGGCATAAACAGTACACAAAGCATTATAAATAATGTAGAAGAAAAACTAGATAACTGGGAGCCTAAAACTCAAACACCTATGCTCATCCAAAGACTTCACCAAAAGAGTAAAAAGACTACCTACAGACTGGGACAAAGTTTTTAGCTATGACATTTGTGATCAGTGCCTGATCTCTGAAATCTACATGATACTGCAAAAACTCAACTGCAAAAAGACAAATAACCCAATTAAAAAATGGGCAAAAGATATGAATAGACACTTCAGTGAAGAAGACATTCAGGTAGTTAACAGATACATGAGGCAATGTTCACGATCATTAGCCATTAGAGAAATACAGATCAAAACTAGAATGAAATTTTATCTCACTCCAACAAGGCTGGCATTAATCCAAAAAACACAAAATAATAAATGTTGGAGAGGCTGTGGAGAGATTGGGACACTTATACACTGCTGGTGGGAATGTCAAATGGTACAACCACTTTGGAAATCGAATTGGCGTTTCCTTAAAAAGCTAGAAATAGAACTACCATATGATCCAGCAATCCCACTCCTTGGAATATATCCTAGAGAAATAAGAGCCTTTACACGAACAGATATATGCACACCCATGTTTATTGTGGCACTGTTTACAATAGCAAAAAGATGGAAGCAACCAAGGTGCCCATCAACAGATGAATAGATAAATAAATTATGGTATATTTACACAATGGAATACTACACATGGATGAAGAACAGTGAGGAACCTGTGAAACAGATATTCCTCATAACATGGAGGAACCTGGAAGGCAATATGCTGAGTAAAATTAGTCTGTTGCAAAAAGACAAGTATTGTATAAGACCACTATTATAAGAACTTGAGAAATAGTTTAAACTGAGAAGAAAACATTCTTTTGTGATTTTGAGAGGGGGAGGGAGGGAGGGTGGGAGGGGGCATTCACTAATTAGATAGTAGATAAGAACTACTTTAGGTGAAGGGAAAGACAGCACACAATACAGGGGAGGTCAGCACAATTGGACTAAACCAAAAGCAAAGAAGTTTCCTGAATAAACTGAATGCTTTGAAGGCCAGTGTAGCAGGAGCAGGGGTCTGGGGTCCATGGTTTCAGGGGACATCTAAGTCAATTGGCATAATCTGTTAAGAAAACATTCTGCATCCCACTTTGAAGAGTGGCATCTGGGGTCTTAAACGCTAGCAAGCCACCATCTAAGATGCATCAATTGGTCTCAACCCACCTGGACCAAAGGAGAATGAAGAACACCAAGGACACAAGGCGATTACGAGCCCAAGAGATGGAAAGGGCCACATGAACCAGAGACTACATCATCCTGAGACCAGAAGAACTAGATGGTGCCCGGCTACAACCAATGACTGCCCTGACAGGGAACACAACAGAGAACCCCTGAGAGAGCAGGAGAGCAGTGGAATGCAGACCCCAAATTCTCATAAGACCAGACTTAATGGTCTGACTGAGACTAGAAGGACCCTGGTAGTCATGGCCCCCAGACCTTCTGTTGCCCCAGGACAGGAACCATTCCCAAAGCCAACTCTTCAGACATGGATTGGACTGGACAATGGGCTGGAGAGGGATGCTGGTGAGGAGTGAGCTTCTTGGATCAGGTGGACACTTGAGACTATGTCAGCATCTCCTGCCTGGAGGGGAAATGAGAGTGTGGAGGGGGTTAGAAGCTGGTGAAATGGACATGAAAAGAGAGAGTGGAGGGAGAGAGCGGGCTGTCTTATTAGGGGGAGAGTAATTGGGAGTGTGTAGCAAGGTGTATGGGTTTTTGTGAGAGAGACTGACTTGATTTGTAAACTTTCACTTAAAGCACAATAAAAATTATTTTAAAAAAAAGACTGTCTTTTCCCCATTTAATGGCCTTTGGTCCTTTGCCAATTATCAGTGACCATAGGTGGATGAATTTACATCTGAGTTCTCAATTCTGTTCCATTGGCCTATGTGTCTGTCCTTGTACCATACCAGGTTGTTTTGACCTGATCTAGGCTCTAAGATCAGGTAGTGTGAGGCCTCCTACTTTGTCTTTTCTTCAATAATGCTTTGCTTATCCTGGGCCTCTTTCCTTTCCATGTAAAGTTGGTGATTAGTTTTTCCATCTAGTTAAACAATGCTGTTGGTTTTGGATCAGGATTGCACTGTATCTGTAGATCGCATTGGGTAGAATCAACATTTCCGCAATGTTGAGACTTCCTATCCATGACTATGATATGTTTTTCCATTTATGTTGGTCTTTTTTGTTTGTTTTGTTTTTTGCAATAGTGTTTTTAGTTTCCTTTGTATAGGCTTTTTACATCCCTGGTTAGATTTATTCTTAAGCATTTTATCCTTTTAGGGCCTTATTTTAAAGGGTAATTTTTTTCTGATTTCCGTTTTGAAGTTGGTATAGAGGAATCCAACTGATTTTTGTATGTTGATCTTGTATGTTGATCCTGCTAATCTGTTGAATCCTTCTATTAGTTCCACTAGTTTTCTTACGAAATCTTTGGGGTTCCTCTGTATGAGATCATATCATCTGCAAATAGGCATAGTTTTATTTCTTCCTTTCCACTTAGGATGCCCTTTATTTCTTTTTCTTGCCTTATTTGTCTGGTTAGGACTTCCAACAGAGTGTTAAATAGAAGTGGTGCTAAAGGGCATCCTTGTCTTGTTCCCGTTCTCAGGGCCTTTTAGCATCTCTCCATTGAGAGCAATGTTGGCTGTTGGTTTTGTATAAATGCTGTTTATTATGTTGAAGATTTTCCCTTCTGTACCTATTTTGTTGAGAGTTTATCAGAAATGTGTGTGGGCCTTTATCAAATACCTTTTGGCACTGATTGAGATGATCATGTAATTCTTTTCTTTTGTTCTATTTATGTGGTGGATTATGTTGATTGATTTTTAATGTTGAACCATCTTTGCATATCTGGCATGAACCCCACTTGGTCATGGTGTATTTTTTTTATATGATGCTAATTTCTGTTGGATAGAATTTTGTTGAAAATTTTTGCATCTATATTCATGAGAGATATAGGTCTGTAATTTTCTTTTTTCATGGTGTCTTTGCCTGGCTTTGGTATCAGGGTTATGCTGGTTTCATAGAATGAATTAGGGAGCATTCCTTCCTTTTCTATGCTCTGAAACAGTTTGAGTAGTACTGGTGTGAGCTCTTCTCTGAACATTTGGTAGAATTCTCCAGTGAGGCCATCCAGGCCAGGGGTGTGTGTGTGTGTGTGTGTGTTTGTGTGTGTGAGAGAGAGAGAGTTTTTTTATTACTTCTTCAATCTCTTCTCTTGTTATGGATCTGTTCAGATTTTTCACCTCAGTTAGTTTTTTTGTTAGTTTAGGTAAGTAGTGTGTTTCTCGAATTTGTTCATTTCCTCTAGGTTCTCAAATTTGTTGGAGTACAATTTTTCCTAGTATTCTGTTATAAACCTTTTTTATTTCAGTTGGGTCTGTTGTAATATCCCCCATCTCACTTCTTTTTTGGGTTATTTGCTTCCTCTCCTATTTTTGTTTTGTCAGTTTTGCCAGTGGTTTGTCAATTTTGTTGATTTTTTTCTAAGAATCAACTTTTGGTCTTGTTGATTCTTTCTGTTGTTTTTCTGTTCTCTATTTCATTTATTTCTGCTCTAATTTTTATTATTTTTTTTCTTCTGGTGCCTGTGGGCTTCTTTTGCAGTTCTTTTTCTATTTGTTTGAGCTGTAGGACTAATATTTTTATTTTGGCCAGTTCTTTTTTGATTGGCATGCCTATTACTATAAAGTGACCTCTGAGCATGGCCTGTACTGTGTCCCAAAGGTTTTGCTATGATGTGTTTTCATTCTCATTTGATTCTAGAATTTTTTTTTATTCCCTCTTTGATTTTTCTATCACTCAGTTGTTTTTAAGCAAGGTATTGTTCAGTTTCCATGTATTTGATTTTTTTCCTTGATCTTCCTTTAATTGATTTCTATTTTTATGGCTTTGTGATGAGAAAGCCTGCTTTGTATTATTTCAATGTTTTGGATTTTACCAAGAGTTGCTTTGTGGCCTAAAACGTGGTCTATTCTGGAGAATGTTCCATGTGCGTTGAAAAAGAATGTATACTTTGCTGCTGTTGGGTGGAGTGTTCTAGATATGTATATGAGTTCAAACTGTTTGATTTTGGCCTTTAGATCTTCTATATCTTTGTTGAGTTTCTTTCTAGTTGTTCTGTCCTTTACTGAGGGTGGTGTATTGATGTCTCCTGCTATTATTGTGGAACTGTCAGTTTCTCTTTTCAGTGCTGTTAGAGTTTGTTTTTTGTATTTTGGAGCACTGTTGTTGGGTGTGTTGATATTTATTATGGTTATGCCTTCTTGGTGTATTGTCCCTTTAATCATTATATAACATCTTTCCTTGTCTTTTATGGTTGATTTTGCCTTAAAGTCTATTTTATCTGAGATTAGTATTGCCACTCCTGCCCATTTTTGGTTACTGTTTGCTTGATAATATTTTTTTCCATCCTTTGATTTTTAATATATTTATGTCTTTGTGTCTAAGGTATGTCTCTTGTAGACAGCATATCAATGGGTTGTGTTTTTTTTATCCATTCTGCCATTCTCTATCTCTTTATAGGTGCATTTAAGCCATTTACATTCAGTGTGGTTATCGATAGTTATGAGTTTATTGCTGTCATATTTTTGTGTTTTTTTTTTTTTTTTTTTTTGCAGTGCTGATGTTTTCTTTGTTCTTCTTACTTCCTGTGCTGAGTTGCTTTTGTTTGTGGATTTTCTTTTCTTTTGATGTTATATATTTTGTGCCTACTAAGTCTTTATGTTTTTCTTCTTTTTTATCCTGATGAGTAGGTTTGTTAACTTTCTTTGTGCTTACCTTGAAATTTACCCTTCTTTTCCTAAATTTAAACCAGTCTTTTATTACTTGATATCGCCTTGACTTCCTCTCCATTTGAAAGTTCTATACCTACATGGTATATTCCCCCTTTTATTGTTCTAATGTTGTCGTCATTTACAGATTGACATCTCTGTTTCCCTCTTTTAAGTCTTTTAGCTTTGTTTTATTATTGAGAGTTCTTTACCTAGATTGGTATCTGATGATGCCATCCTGTGTCCTAGACTCCATTTATTGTTTGATGGCACAGGTTCTCTAACTGAATGACTCCCTTTAACATTACTTGTAATGTCAGCTTGATTTTGACAAATTCCCTTAATTTTTGTTTATCTGCAAATGTCCTGATTTCACCATCATATTTGAGAGTTTTGCAGGATATATGAATCTTGGTTGGCATTTTTTTTTCCTTTCAAGGTTTTATAGATGTCATCTCATTGTCTTCTTGCCTGCATAGTTTCTGCAGAGTAATACAGAGAGCTTAGCCTTATTGTTTCCCCTTTGTACGTGACCTTTCCTCATTCTTGAGCTGCTCTCAGGATTCTTTCTTTGTCTTTGGTTTTGGCAAGAGTGATTATGAAATATCTTAGTTACTTTCTTTTAGCGTCTATTCTATATGGGATTCAGTGAGCTTCTCGGATGGCCAGGTTTTCATCTTTCTTGATATTTGGAAGTTTTCTGCCAGTAAATCTTCTCTGTGTTTTCCATTTTCTCCCCCTGTTCTGGAACTCTGGTCATGTGTAATCTTTTGCTCTCGATCGTGTCCCATGTAATTCTTAGGTTTCCTTCATTTTTCTTCATTCTTTTCTCTGATTTTTCCTCAAACAAAGTGGCGTCTTCAATCTTACCAATTCTGTCTTCCATTGTTTCAAGTTTGCTCCTAAGACCTTCGACTGAGTTGTCCATTTCTGAAATTTTGATGTTTATCTTTTGAATTTCTAGTTGCTCTTTTTGTATGATTTCTAATTACTTATTTTGACAGTTTGTTCTTGTATTATTTTCCTGAATTCTTCCATGCTTTGTCTGTATTTTCCTTGGTTTGGGCTATATTTTCATTGGTTTTATCTGTGTTTTCCATGACTTTGTCTATTTTTCCTTGTTTTTGCCTGTGTTTTCCTTGATATCTTTCCTAAACTCTTAGAGAACCCTAAATATTAGTCTTTTGAATTCCATAGCAGGTTGTTCCACTGCCTTCCCTTGTACCAGAAGGTCATCTGATTCTTTATTTTGGCCATTTGCTGGAGCCATCTTGTGCTGCTTTTCTATATGTTTTGATATTGTCTGGTATCTCTGAGACATTAAGGTATTATTTTCTTTATTGAGTGGGGGCAGGGTGGACCTGAGGGCCAGTGGGAAGTGAGGGGAAGTGACTTATAGGGCTAGGTGGGAGGGGAAAAGAAAAAAATTGGCAGCATGGTGGGGGCCATGGGTGAAGGCAGGGCAGACCCAGGGCAGCGGCAGGCTGGTGCACTAGTTGCTTTCTAGTTACAGTGGTGAGGCAGGCTCCACGGGAAAGGGGGGAAGGTGACATGCAGGGCCATATGGGAGGGAGAAAGAAAAGGAAGAAAGAGAGAGCAAAAATAATAAAATAAAAATAAATACTAAAAAACTGGCTGGTGAGTGGGGGCAGGGTGGGATCAAGGGCCAGTAGGAAGGAAGGGGAGGTGGTTATGGGGCTAAGTGAGAGGAGGAAAGAAAAGGAAGAAAATAGACAAAAAAAAATAAAAAAGGCAGCATGGCGGGAGCCAGCATGTGGGAGCGTGTCAGACCCAGGACAGTGGTCGGCTGGTGGCTCTCTTCCCATGGTGGCAAAATGGGGTCCAGAGGTGGGGGGGGATGTGCAGTACAGGGCAAGTGTTCTGTGTCCCATTGGGAGCTCCATGAAGTTGCCTTCCTGTACTCCCTGTCTGGGGTTGTTGTTGGCGATGCTGTGCGATGTTGGTTGGCAGGGGACCTTCACTCCGTATCTCTCCTCATTCTCTGTTTTCCATCAGTTTCTTCTTACATTTGCTGTTGGATCTAGTTCTTTATTCCCTTATTTAATGTTTTTTGGGTTTGCTGCCAAAGGTCAGCATAGCACTTCTGTCTATGGCGCCATGTTGGCTCTACCCCCTTCTATCTTCTTTTACTTATCTATCTGCTCCATCACACTACCAGCTCCTTCAGTACAGGGACTATATTCATCTCTGGCTGCCCAGTGTATAATGTGTCATATACAGTAAGTCCTCAATAATCACTTGTTTTAATTAATTATGGAAGAAGAGAGACAGAAAGCAAAGGAGTTCACAAGCCCAATAGCCTCTCTTTGTGAAGTATACTGGGAGGCAAGACAGGGGAAGAAGCTGGGCAGGATGCAGTTAAAGGAGAGGAGTAAAGACTTCGGTTGTGCAGAAAGTTGACCAGTGAGAAGAAGAAAAAGATAACAAGGAGCTTTAAAGAACCATTCAAATTGGAAGGAAAGAAAAAAGTATCACATCTTCCCTACATGCTATGGATTAATGTTACAACAATTATATATTAATTAGAAAAATATTAGTATCTACCGTAGCTTAATCATGAGAGCCAATCAACTATTGTTACAGAGACCTGGAGCTGGACAGGATCTTAGAGATCATCTTGTCCAATGTCTTCATTCTCCATATGAAGAAACGGAGACCCAGACAAGTCACTTTCTTAAGTCATGCAGCATGTGAATTCCAGAAACAGAACTAGCACCCAGTCTGTCACCCGTTTTACTACCTCATATTGCCATTTGTATTGTTTCAGATTTTGATGTGGTATCATTTTTTGTATACTCTAAAAGAGATACGTGGGAGAAGCTAGCAGGATATGTTTCAATGTTGGTAATAAATAACAGAATGTTTATGTATCCCTTTAATTTTTCAACTTTCTTAGGAAATTCATTCCTAGAGATTGCTACTTGAATTTTTCAGACCATGCTGATTTTCGAGTTTTCCTTTCTACTCTTAATAAGCTTTACCCTTCCATAAAATTTTTATTTCAAGTGTCATTTTGTAAAAATGGAAAAGCTACTTAGTAGTGTGGCTATTTAAATCTTCTTAGGTACCTTTTAAATTCTCCTTACACTTCTAAGTAAATTAATGGATTCCATACAATTAACAAATATACGGAATTTTGGATAATCATAATGCCTTACAAAATTACCCCAAAGCATGAGTCTTTTAAGAAAGAGGTATAAGAGTTCTTGGCATTTTTTTTTTTTTTTTTAAGAAGAAATCAGTGAACAATTATTGTTGGTGCCATCTAGTCAGTTCTGACTCATAGTGACCCTATGTACCACAGAACGAAGCGCTGCCTGGTCCTGCACCATCCTCAGAGTTGTTGCTATGCTTGAGCCCATTGTTGCAGCCACATGTCAGTCCATCTCATCGAGGGTCTTCCTCTTTTTCGCTGATCCTCTACATTACCGTCTGTGATGTCCTTCTCCAGGGATTGGTCCCTCCTGATAACACGTCCAAAGCATGTGAGACAAAGTCTTGCTATCCTTGCTTCTAATGAGCATTCTGGCTGTCTTCTTCCAAGGCAGATTTGTTCATTCTTCTGGTAGTCCATGGTATATTCAATACTCTGCCAACACCATGTATACTGTATATATTTATTTATATGATTGCAATATTTCCCTTCAGATTCATATGAATATTTCATGATTACTTGCCTCTTACTGTGCATTATGAATCACCACCCATTAGTTCTCCTAATAAATAATTTTTCCTTAATAAACTAATTGGAATGTTAATTTAATAGGGAAATAATGAAAAACACTACAATCTTGTACAAAGTAAATACTAACAATTGATTTTTAGGAAGCAGTGGCAACAGTGCTTAGACTAGTTCTTCTCAGAGCTGAACCAAGGACCATAACTAAAATCGGAAGGTAAGGTATGTTCTAGTGCTGTGGTTTCTATGAGTCCACTTTTTAACGACCCATTGCCTTCGAGTCAATTCCAACTCATATGGCACAGTGGTTAAAGTGCTCAGCTGCTAACTAAAAGGTCAATGGTTCAAACTCACCATCCACTCCATGGAGAAAGATATAGCAGTCTGTTTCCATATAAATTACAGCCTTGGAGCCATCCCCATGATTGGTCAGTTTTGGATTGGACTGTTGTGATCCATCGGGTTTTCATTGGCTGGTTTTTGGAAGTAGATCTCCAGGCCTTTCTTCCTAGTCTGTCTTAGTCTGGAAGCTCCACTGAAACCTGTTCAGTGTCATAGCAAAACAAAAGCCTCTGCTGAGGTGCACTGGCCAGGAATTGATCCTGGGTCTCTCACATGGAAGGCAAGAATTCTACTACTGATCCACCAATGTCCAGTGACTGACTTAGGATGGCTGGCTTTACCTTCGGCGGTGAGAGGAAGATGTCTTTGGGTTTGTTTGTAGCCCCCATGCCCCATCCAGCCCTGCAGAGAAACAGACGTATGAGCAAACCAACATTTCCCAGCCCAGAAGCAGAGGTCTAGGATCACAGAAAAATGACAAACCCGGGCATCCCATTAAAGGGATGGAAACCTTTAAAAAAAAAAATTACAGCCTTGGAAATCCTATGGGGCAGTTGTACTCTGTCCTACAGGATCACTATGAGCTATGATATTCAATTATTATCTAATAATTCCAACGATAAGGACATAAGATAAAATTCGAGTTGCACATAATATTGGTTGAGCCCTCAGAAACAGGAACTTCTATATATAAAAGTATAAAATCATGGATGTGAAAGATAAATGCCAAATTCAAGATAGTGGTTACCTCTGCAAAGGAAAGAAAAATAAAATTGAGAAGTATACAGGGGATTTTAATTGTATCTGTAACATTTTAACTGATGATGGGTATACATGCATTCTTATTATCTTATGCACCATACTTTCTGTGTATACTTAAAATATTTCATTAATAAAAGAAAAGCTTCTACTTTAAAGCATAAGACTAAGAATAATGGCCATTCAGACTCTGAACTTGGACCGTTACATGATGTGGCATAAATTACTCTTGAAAACATTTTGTTAGGAAAAGAACAGGTGGAGGAAAAGAGAGCTTCTGTCATCTTTAGGCTCTACGTTCTTTTTTTTTTTTTTTTTTTTTGGATTAGATCTGCTTTAACGTTTTTATTGTAACATAAAACAGATGCAAAGTGGCGCATCAAACAAATGTATAGTTCTGTGAATTATTTATTACAAAGGAACTCTTCCACCAGCTGCAACCACCACCTAGACCAAAGAGCTCAATCCTGCCAGCCACCCCAGAAACTCTCCCCATAATGTGTCCTGTCCCAGTCACTGCATCCTCCCTCTCCATAAAAGCAGCCACCATCCTAACTTCTATAGCAGCCACTTTCCTGTTTCGTCATTGCCCCGGCCCCCGAATGTGCACCCTCAAGCAGGACAGCCCAGTCCAGTCCATTCTTTTATTTGATGTCTTTTAAGCCTCTTTTAATCTAAATGATCCCCCTCCGTCCCTTTCTTTTCCTTACAATTTATTGTTGAACAACCTGGGCCATGTGAACTGTAGAGTTTCCCACAGTCTGGTTTTGTTGGCTGCATGCTCAGAATGTGTTCAACATGTATCTCTGTCCCCTGTATCTCCGGAAAATTCGAGGTGGATCCAGAGACTTGATCCCTTTGGCAAGATTAAAGGTAGTGTGTGTTTTTTCATCAGGTGATACATGTCTGGCTATATTTCCTTTTGAGATGTTAGCAGCCATAGATACTCATTGCCTAGGCCGTAGATCCATTAATTCATTGGAGGTTGCAAAATGGTGATATTCTAGTTTTATTCTCACTCATTAGCTGGAATGATTTCAAAAAGAGACACTTCCCTCATTTTCTATTTGCTTATCTATGTTGTGCATCCTAATTTGAATCTTTTGAGATATCTTCTCTGAATTCCAGACTTGTATATCCAGCTGCCTATTTTACCTCTCTGCTTGGATGTACAATAGACTTTTGCCTTTACCTGCCACATTTATTCAGAATGTGACCACCTCCACTACTACCATAGTAACCAAGCCACCATCATCTCTTGCCTGGGTTACTTGATACAAAGTTAGGTTCATTCTTCTCATTTTGCTTTTGGTTTTTAAGGATTGCTCATTTAACGTTTGATTTAATAGCATTTTATAATTATTTAAAATAGTCATAGGGTTCCAAAGTCAAATCTACAAACAAGGCTCCTTCTGAGAAGTCTAGTTTTCATTCCTTTCTCCTGCACCCTATTCTCTCCCCTTATATGGGTAACCATTTTTAATAAGCTTTTGGTTTATCATTATCTTTTTCATTCCTTTTTTTCTATAAGAAACACATACACATATTGTATTTCCCTTATGGTAACATGTGAGAATGATAGATACATGGTAGCACATTCTACATGCCTTTCTGCACCTTACGTTTGTTAGCTAGCAATATATCCTGGATATCAGGTATTCAAGTTTTGTTTTTTTTTTACATTTGAAGACAGTTTCTGAATATTTCTCACTAAAAAAAAGATAACATACTAAGCATAAATTTAAAATATCACACTTTTACATCCAATATCAGTTTGCTTCAAATCACACATAAAACTTTTACATACGTGGTAGAATTAACAGCCTTTTTTCTATAAATACTCCTCCAAATTTAGAAATAAAAATGTATTTCATCATTAAAAACATATATAATGTATTCATGATACTACATGAAGGATTTATGTTGAAGGGGCATATGCTTTAAATTTTCTCCTCTGAAATTATCTTTTCTGTTTCCAAGATTCCTCATTCTTATGTACATCCAGGTTAGCATTTGACCAGGTCTGTTGCCTGTTAACCATTTGGATATAGAGTGTTCAAAAAGACTGGATTAAAGTCAAGGAACCAAGGAGCTATTTTTGTTGCCAAATCCCTAAATTTTCTGGATTGTTGGCCAGTAAGTGATGAAGGTACTCCTAAGGGTCTGCTAACCTTGTAATATGTGATTCTGAGATGGCATAAAAGGTCTGGAAGCTGGAGTGATCAGTCAGAATAAGCATACTAAAAGGAAGTTTAATTCTCCCACCTCAACTCATCCTGTTCTCCAGAATATTTGGTACTGACAACTTACAACTTTCAAATTCTCATCTATCATAATATAAAGCCAAAAAAAAAAAAAAGCCAAGGAATGCCAAAATTAAGTATGTTTACCTACAAACATACCAAAAAAAAACCATTGCCGTTGAGTCGATTCTGACTCATAGCAATCCTATAGGACAGAGTAGAACTGCTCCGTAGGGTTTCAAAGGAGTGACTGGTGGATTCAAACTGCTGACCCTTTGGTTAGCAACCGAACTCTTAACCACTTCGCCACCTGGGCTGCAAAGATAGGGATAGTAAAAATCAGTGAACATAATAGCATTTTCTGTTTGGTCAGAATCTTGATTCAATCCTGCAATGTGAGTGATTTCTCTTAAAGCTATTTTAAATATAAAAGTTATTAGAGTTTTCTGTTTAAGGTAATTTCTTTTTATTGATGTCATTTTAAATACATATTCACTATTTGTAAAGCTTCTATTTAACATAATTTAAGTCAGTTTTTCAAATATATGAAAGATTTTCCAATTTTGATTTTAAGAAGTTATTTATATAGCCTTTATACTACTAATGAAAACTTGAAAAACAAAATTAAATTCTCTGTGCAAGTACTTAATTTTTATTTTCTTCACTATTATCATGTAAATGAATGTATTCTTTTCAAAGCTATGTCTATCATACTCTCTGTATTGATGGAATCACTTACTTATGTGCTACAGACAGTGCCTTGGATACTGTTATGCCACCTGCATTTCTTAAAAAAGTAAGTAATTTCTTATAGTACTTTAAGGACTTTTTTAGTTACTGAAATTATAAGATATCTCTTACATAGTTTATCAATAGTAGTGTCACTAATCAAAAGCAGATAACTCATCTCCTGTGGCAGAAAGCCATAAATTAGAAGCCATTAATGACCATCAGACAGAGATTTCTTAACCTTGTCCCTCATCTCTCCTCTTCCGTGCTCCAGCCCCCAACTCCAAAGCAAGGTCTGCCAAGATGATCCACTCAGATATATTACAGTTTCTGTATGTTTATTTTATTCTTGAAAAATAAAGAAATTAACCCTTACTAATGCTTAACATATTTTTCAATAGCACATGTATATAATATACAAGTAATTATATAAATGAGGAGTAAGTAATCAAAAATTTTTGAGACCAGTAATTTAAAGATACTGCCAGTAGAGGATATGGATCAATGATAAGTGATAAATAAAAAGATTTTATTTTTTTTAATCAATACATACAATCTTTAGGGAACATTTTACCTGAAAATTGCCAGCAAATATAAAATATGATAAACAGCATATTTATGTGATTGTACTTATGTAGATATGAGATTTTATAAATTTCTTAAAGAATAATTAATTTTCTCTATATACTACCTATTGCTGGTATCAGAGCCCTGGTGGCACAGTGGTTAAGAGCTCGGCTGCTAACCAAAAGGTCAGCAGTTCAAATTCACCAGCCTCTCCTTGGAAACTCTATGGGGCAGTTCTACTCTGTCCCAGAGGGTTGCGATGAGTTGGAATTGACTCAATGGCACCAGGTTTGGTTTTGGTTTTGGTTTTGGTACTGCTGATGACTACCCCAGGTTTGAACTCTGGCCAGAAGACTTTTTGAAAGGCAGAGACAGGCTAGGGCTAAGTCATTATTCTGATAATTCATAGTCCAGATGATATGTTTGTTTATTTTTAAAAAATATATTATTCTTGAATTTAATTCACAAATATATAATTCAGGATAAATATTATAATAAAAATATTAGTGGAAAAATCAGTCAGCTATTCTGTAGTTATTAATATTCTCCAGTTTCATTCACAAATCATGCATATATTTTGTCGAGTATACTAATTTGTTTTAACACAGCTCAAAATATAACCATATATTCTAGAATTTATTGCTTACTATCCCTGTATACACACAGTCAAAGATTATAAAGCCTAAATATTATAATTCACTTTACAGTTATGCCTAGACCATTTAGCTAGAGTCCAGGTGCCAAACACTGGCAGCCATTTATCTGAATATAGCTTAAATTTTTTTCTCTCTACCTGTTATGACAAAATATCCCAACTCTACTACCTTTCCAAAATCAGGTCACATAAAATTCCTAACCACGTAATTTTTATTACTGTTTCCAGGGTATATAACATTAAATAGAAATAGTTGTCAGAATTCCTTCTTGATATTTTGAAATGTCTTGTAACTAGGGTTTAAAAGATAGAATCAAAGTGCTGATGGCTCACTGGTTAAGAGGTCAGCTGCTAACCAAAAGGTTGCAGTTGAAATCCACCAGCTGCTCCTTGGAAACCCCATGGGCCAATTCTCTGTCCTATAGGGTCGCTGTGACTCGGAATTAGCTCTACGACAATGGGTTGGTTGGTTGGTTGATATCAAAGTGTTTATTTAGAAAGTATCATGGACTTCCATCTTTTCTTGCCTGCCAGAGGTAAACATCTGCTTGTACAGGCAGGTCTTCAGATACACCAAAGAATCAAGGTAACCCTTGCAATCTCACTGTCTGAGGTTCAAAGCTATAGAGTAGCAATAGGTAAGACTAGGGCAAGTACAGTTTTCATAAATACTGCATCTTTAAGTAGAAAGGATGCCCTGCCACCAAAAAGCAGAAATATGGTTTCTTTTATTTTCAGGTTTCTGCCAGACTTTGCTTCAAATGAGCATTTGCTCCGTAAATCTCCAGTTGAAATTACTTATATAGGTTAAATATTTCCATTGATTTTCCCAGGTTAGTGATACTTTTATGAAAAATCCTTTGATGTCACAAGAACATTTTTCTCCTTCAAATGCAGTTGCTGCAGATTTTCAACAAGTGTTAGGAAAGTATATGGTACGTAACCTCAAATTGTACACCTAAATACTGTATTACCACTGACAAATCAGTTAGGAATTATGAATTAAGAGCTGTAAATATGTAAATATAATGATGAGGAATAATATCTACAATATATTGACAAGTAAAAAAAGCAAGATAGAGAAAGAATGTATGGTATACTGAGTTGCCTGCCGTTCTTATATACAACCATTTAAGAAGGAAGGAATAAATACAAATATATGTATTTATTTGCTTACGGTAAAAAAAGAAAAAAGCAAGGGAAGGATAAATCAAACACATTTAAAATGGTTACTATGCAAGGGAAGCAGGGGACAAAGTAAGGTTGAAGGGACAGACACAGAAACTAGACCTTTCTGAATTAATCTTGTTTTGTAAATTGTGTTTTGGAACCATGTAAATCTTTTACATAATTATAAAATACTATTAAATTAAAATGTAAAAAGTAATCTCTAAAACTTAAAAGCAAAATGACAAAAAAGAACCTGTGTATTGAGGTGATAGCTTAAAAGACAGTGAAAATTACTTCAAGAGACTTTAAAACAGTAATTTGATTATATACCCTAGTGGGATTATATCCTAATGTCAAAAAGAACTACTAATCGTAAAATATTTCCAAGAGCCACTACAGATATCGATATATTACTTTGAATAATTGAGTTAATCTTGTTAAAAACAATCAAGATTTTCAGTAAGAAGAATTACAAATATAAAATCAAAGGAGTTAAGTAAATCTTTACAATCCGAAATTTTAATTGAAAATATCAGTAGAAACAATGATAGTGGCTGGAGGGGGTGGGGAGAATTTCCTAACCTATCCATTGAAAAAGCCTAGAAACAATGACCAACCCAGTAGCAGTGAGCCCTGTTAGTGTCTAGTTTATAGTCTCTAAATACCATTTTTCCACTAAAAGAAGCCAGGCATGATTCCAAGTCTGGGGCAAGATACATATAAGCCAGAAATATTTTGTCATACCAGAAACAAGGAAGCTATCAAAAAGTGCTGTGCTCTTGTCAGAAGACTTCAGGAGCCAACTTGAAGAGGCTGCCACTGGACAATGATGGAATAATTTGAACATCTAAAAGAATATTGACTGCAATGGTTGGTAACACATCAAATATGTTAAACTCCATGAGTTCCTAGATATTGCAAAAGGGGGGAAAATCCCTCATCAGTCACTTTTGGAAGATACTAAAGATAGACCTCCACTTGAAAACAGGTAAATAAAAGGAAAGGATCAAGCATTTATTCGACTTTCCTATGTTAACTGTACCTCAGAGTAAACATATAGTTGACAGGGAAGGTGGTTTTCATTATAGTATTCCAGCTAATAAATGAGGAAAAGGTAATAAAATACCACCATTTTCAACTCCTAACGAAATAGTGGATCTAGATATCATAAAATAAATGACTGATAAAAACAGGTGAAAAGTGAATAAGGAATTTCATAATGGATGAATCAGGCTCAAAATACCTAAGGCCACTGATGTATATAAACTAATCTATATAAACTGATTATTCCTAACCTCATGAAAAGTGAGACAATCAGCCATCATGTGCTTCCTGATGCCACGCAATGAGAAGTATACAGCACACATCTGAAGTATTTCCCAGAACCACAAAACTGAATCTGACCAAGTCTTTAAATCTTCCAGTTTATGGGCTACAGAGAGGTCAGAGTCCACATTAAAAAATACCATAGTGAAGCAATCAGCAAAATTGAGAATACAAGAAGCTGTACAAGACAAATGACCTGATTCCTTTAACAAACAAATCGCATGGGGGGAAGTTAAGGAGAACCCACAGATTAAAAACATGAGAAACATACCAACCAAACGCAATATGTGGACTTCGGATCCACACATTGCATTCAGTTGATTCAATAAAACAACTATAAAAAACTATTTTTTTGGATAGATTTATATAAAAACAGATATCTGATGATACTAAGGAATTGTTTTTACCTGGGATAATGGCTTTGTTATGTTTTAAAGTTTTCATCTTTTAGAGATATAAACTGAAGAATTTACATATAAAATGATAGAATGTCTGGGATTTCCTTTAAGATAATACAGTTGGGGAGGGCATAATATGTAGGAGTATAAATGAAATCCAGGAGTCACTGGCTGGCACAAAGAGTTAATGCATTCAGCTGCTAACAGAAAAGTTGGAGGTTCACGTCCACCCAGAGGTGCCTCAGAAGAAAGTCTTGGTGATCTACTTCCAAAAAATCAGCCATTGAAAACCATATGGAGCTCAGTTCTACTCTGACATCCATGGAGTTGCCATGAGTTAGAATCAACTCAACAGCATCTGGGTTATCTGGATAGGTAAAACAAGGTTGTGTATGTTGCCTATGTGTTGATAACTGCTGAAACTAGGTGATGTGTACATAGGGGTTAATTGGACTACTCACACTATTTTGTATATGTTTGAAAAATTCCATACTAAAAATATCCTTAAGTATATCTCTATTAGTTTTTTGTTTCTGCATAACAAATTACCACAAATTTAGTGGCTTAAAACAACACATATTTATTATCTCACAGTTTTCATGGGTCAGGAGCCCAGGCATGGCTTAGCTGGGTCTTCTGCTCAGGGTCTCACAAGCTGCAGTGAAGGTGTCAGCCAGGCTGTGTTCTCATCTTTAGGATCTGGGGATAGATTTGCTTCTGGTTCATTCAGGTTGTTGGTAAAAATCATTTCCTTGCAGCTGCATGATTGGGTGATACAGCTTTTTGCTGACTGTCACCTGGAGGCTACCCTCAGGTCTTAGAGGCCACTGGCAGTCCCTGGCCATGTGCGCCTCCTCAACATGGCTGCTTGCTTTTTCAGCAGGAGAATCTCTCATTCCAATCTGCTTAGACAGAGTATTATAAAACATAACATAATCACAGGGTAACTTCCCATCACCTTTGCTTCTTTTGGTTAGAAGCAAGTCACAACTCAACGGCAGGGAATTATACGAGGATGAGATTCATTGGGGGTCACCTTAGGGTGTTTCCAACACAATGCCTGACAAAATAATGATAGATGCTTTCATATTAAATTCATGAATTTTCTTATAAAGAATTCTTCATCTTCAGCAGAACGAAGATATATTATTAACATAGTTTCCTGGAAACTTGTCACAATGCAACACCATGCACATCTTAAGCAGTTACCAATGGATTGTTTGACATTTGTAAACTAACTTGGTAAGCTTTAAGTCTATAGAATTTTTTATAAGTTAATGAATTTCTCATAAGTAACAAAATGAACACAAAAAAACTACTATTTCAAAAGACTTTTAAATATGTATATACATGTGCCAAATCTTATTGAGCAGATTATGAACCTAAATGATTCTCTTAGGATAAAAAATAACCATAAAAAATAAAATTGTGATAAATGTAACTAATGTCTCAGGACAATTTGTGTGAAAATTGTCAAATGGAAACCTAACTTACTGTGTAAACTTTCACCAAAAACGTAATTAAGTATTATTTTAAAAAATAAAAACAGAAAAGAAACAAAAAGAAATATCAAAGATTAACCATTATTTATAAACTTCAATGCTCATTTCTTCACCCGTTTGGAAAATAGGAATAGATTCTTGCTCCCTGTTCAGCATTCATCTAGCAAGCTCCTCACAGAACATCCATTACAAGTTACGTGGTCCAGTAACCAGCCCAATCAGAATTGTTTAGAGGAGATATGATCACTTTCTAAAGAGCAAGGCTTTTTAATATCTTTTTACTATGAAGATAATGCTCATTATTAAATTCATATAATACAAAAGGAATACACAATCACTGTAAAAAAAAATTGGTCAATATTCAACCATTTCAGGAGGTCAGTATATGATCAAAACCTGCTGGTACTGAAGGAAGTTCAAGCTGCACTGAAGGCTCTGAAGAAAAGCAAGGCTCCAGGAATTGGCAGGATACCAATTGAGATGCTTCAACAAATGAATACAGGGAACCAAAGATGTCAATCTGTAAAAGAAGACATCAGAACAATAAAACAGAATAAATAGTGTGGGTATAGAACTTTCAAATGGAGATGAAGCTTCTGGCATTGTATTCATTTGTGGTGATGAAGTCATGGCGATAACCAAGTAATAAAAGACTGGTTCAAACTTAGGAAGATAGGGGTAAATTTCAGGTAACCACAAAAAAAGTTAATAAACCAACTCATCAAAATAAAGAAGAAAAACATAAAATCTCAGTAAACACAAAATCTAAAGAAATGAAAAGAAATTTCAAAAACACAAAAGGAACTCAGCACAGGAGAGCAAGAGGAATGAAGAAAACGTCAGCACCACAAAAAGCAGCACTACAAAATGACAGCAATAAACTAGCAGTGATCACAACAACATGCCATCTTGCCTGCCAGTCTTGGGATGCATCCATCTTCACAGACTGTGAGCAAGGGCTCTGCTGCCTGACCTGCTGATCTTGGCTTCATCAGCCCCTGTTGCTTTGTGAATAAGGAGAGGCCTCTCTCCTGACCCCCAGGCTTGGGACGTTCCAGCTTCTACAGTCACGTGAGGCATTTCCTTAATACACACGCACACACACACACACTTTACTGGTTTTCCTTCTCTACAGAACCCAGCCTAAGACATATATTAAAAATCAAAGGATGGAAAAAATAAAGCAAACAGCAATCAAAAAAGAGCAGGAGTGGCAATACTAATCTCAGATAAAATAGACTTTAAGGCAAAATCCACCATAAAAGATAAGGAAGGACATTGTATAATGATTAAAGGGTCAATATACCATGATGACATAACTATAATAAATATGTACCCAATGACAGGGCTCTAAAATACATTAACAGCACTGAAATGAGAAACTGACAGTTCCACAAAAATAGTAGGAGACTTCAACACACCACTCTTGGTTAATGACAGAACATCTACAAAGAAACTCAACAAAGATACAGAAGAATTAAAGGCCAAAATCAACCGACTTAACCTCATAGACACAGAACACACCACCCAACAGCAGCAAAGTATACATTCTTTTCCAATGCGCATGCAATAAACCACATCTTAGACCACAAAGCAACCCTCAACAAAATCCAAAACATCAAGATAGTACAAAGATCTTCTCTGATCACAATTCCATAGAAGTAGAAATTAAGGAAGAGCAAGAAAAAAAAAAAAAGCAAATACATGGAAACTGAATATAACCTTGCTTAAAAACCACTGGGTAATAGTAGAAATCAAAGATGGAATCAAAAAATTTCTAGGATCAAATGATAATAAAACACATCATACCAAAACCTTTGGAACACAGCAAAAGCAGTGCTCAGAGGTCAATTTATAACAATAGTTATGCACGTCAAAAAAAGAAGGGATGGCAGGGCCAAGATGGCGGACTAGGTGGACGCTACCGTGGATCCCTCTTGCAACAAAGACTCGGAAAAACAAGTGAATCGATCACATACATAACAATCTACGAACTCTGAACAAACACAGATTTAGAGACAGAGAACGAACAAATACGGGGAGGCAGCGATTGTTTTCAGAGCCTGGAGCCAGCATACCAGTCAGGTGACCTTCGGAGCCTGATTTGGGGCAGAGCCCAGGGGGACAGACGGCACAAACAATGGGCCCAGCCCTGACCCCCGAACTCATTCCAGGAGGGGGCCCAGCCGGTTCCCGCGGGCGGCGTGGTGGAGCACCCAGTGGGAGAAGTCCCCGGGAGGCAGTGACTGGTCTTGGAGCGGGGAGAGCAGCGTCCCAGCTGGGGAGCCGTCCCGCCGGGATTTTGGAGGGGCGCGGGCACGGCATAAGCGCAGGGAGCAGCTCCATCCCCTTGAACTGACCCCAAGGGGGGGCCCAGCCAGTTCGCGAGGGCAGCATGGCGACGCAGCCGGTGGGAGAAGTCCCCAGGAGGCAGTGACTGGTCTTGGAGCGGGGAGAGCAGCGTTCCAGCCGTGGAGGCATCCCGCCGGGAGTTTGGCGGGGCGTGGGCGTGGCATAAGCGAGCGGAGCAGCTCCATCCCCCTGAACTGACCCCGGGGGCGGCCCAGCCAGTTTGCGTGGGTGGTGTGGCGGCACAGCCGGTGGGAGAAGTCCCTGGGAGACAGTGACGGGTCTTCGAGCAGGGAGAGCGGCATCCCAGCCGGGATGCACGGTCGCGGCGCAGGCACGGAGAGCTGCTCCACCCCCCTGAACTAGCCCCGGGGAGGGCCCAACCTGTTCATGAGGGCAGCGTGGCGGCGCAGCCGGTGGGAGAAGTCCCCGGGAGGCAGTGACTGGTCTTGGAGCAGGGAGAGCAGCGTCTCCCAGCCGGGACGCGTGGTCGCAGGGCAGGCGCGGGGAGCTGCTCTGCTCTCCTGAGCTGACCCCGGGGTGGGGCCCAGCCAGTTCGGGGGAGCGGCGCGGCGACGCAGCTGGCGGGACGGGTAGTCCCTGGGAGGCAGCGACTGATTTTGGAGTCGAGAGTGCACCATCCCAGTAGGGGAACCTTAACCTTGGGCGTGGGGTTGACAGCGGAAGATCTGACCGTGACTCCAGCAGGCCAGACCCCCCGGGGGCAATCTCCACACAGCCAGCACACATAGGCGACGCGCCCCACGGAAATCTCAGATATAATAGTCATTCCAAGCAAGACAAGCAACTCTGGCTATATTCTGAGGTGCTACTCTCCTCCTAGCTCTCTGATCCCTCCCCCACCCTCCCCAGGCGGCTTCGTTAACATCCAAATAGCCTGAGCCAGAGGGAGAACTCTGATGGGGATCTGACTGCATTTTTTTCTTTAGCGGATTTTCTGGAAAAACTAGTTTCCCAGTGATGGCTCGGAGACAGCAGTCCATATCAAACCACATAAAGAAGCAGAACATGACAGCTTCTACAACCCCCCAAACAAAAGAATCAAAATCTTTCCCAAATGAAGATACAATCTTGGAATTATCAGATACAGAATATAAAAAACTAATTTACAGAATGCTTCAAGACATCACAAACGAAATAAGGCAAACTGCAGAAAAAGCCAAGGAACACACTGATAAAACTGTTGAAGAACTCAAAAGGATTATTCAAGAACATAGTGGAAAAATTAATAAGTTGCAAGAATCCATAGAGAGACAGAATGGAGAAATCCAAAAGATTAACAATAAAATTACAGAATTAGACAATGCAATAGGAAGTCAGAGGAGCAGACTCGAGCAATTAGAATGCAGACTGGGACATCTGGAGGACCAGGGAATCAACACCAACATAGCTGAAAAAAAATCAGATAAAAGAATTAAAAAAAATGAAGAAACCCTAAGAATCAT
This sequence comes from Loxodonta africana, assembly GCF_030014295.1. NCBI lineage: Eukaryota > Metazoa > Chordata > Mammalia > Proboscidea > Elephantidae > Loxodonta > Loxodonta africana. Next base: position 71,383,705 of record NC_087346.1, on the reverse strand, counting down.
GTGGGACTCTATCAAGAAGGATAACTTGCAAGTGATTGGAGTCCCAGAACAGGGAGGGGGGACAGAAAACACAGAGAAAATAGTTGAAGAACTCCTGACACAAAACTTCCCTGACATCATGAAAGACGAAAGGATATCTATCCAAGATGCTCATCGAACCCCATTTAAGATTGATCCAAAAAGAAAAACACCAAGACGTATTATCATCAAACTTGCCAAAACCAAAGATAAAGAGAAAATTTTAAAAGCAGCCAGGGAGAAAAGAAAGGTTTCCTTCAAGGGAGAATCAATAAGAATAAGTTCAGACTACAACACAGAAGGAGAAAAACTGCCAGCCAAGGATCATATATCCAGCAAAACTCTCTCTGAAATATGAAGGCGAAATTAAGATATTTACAGATAAACACAAATTTAGAGAATTTGCAAAAACCAAACCAAAGCTACAAGAAATACTAAAGGATATTGTTTGGTCAGAAAACCAATAATATCAGGTACCAGCACAATACAAGGTCACAAAACAGAACGTCCTGATATCAACTCAAATAGGGAAATCACAAAAACAAACAAATTAAGATTAATTAAATAAATAAATAAATATAACAGGGAATCATGGAAGTCAATAGGTAAAAGATCACAATAATCAAAAAGAGGGACTAAATACAGGAGGCATTGAACTGCCAGATGGAGAGTGATACAACGCGATATAGAAGGATACAAGTTAGGTTTTTACTTAGAAAAATAGGGGTAAATAATAAGGTAACCACAAAAAGGTATAACAACTCCATAACTCAAGATAAAAGCCAAGAAATACGTAGCGACTCAACTACCATAAAGTCAAACACTATGAAAATGAGGATCTCACAATTTACTAAGAAAAACGTCTCAGCACAAAAAAGTATGTGGAAAAATGAAATGGCCAACAACACACATGAAAAGGCATCAAAATGACAGCACTAAAAACTTATTTATCTATAATTACGCTGAATGTAAATGGACTAAATGCACCAATAAAGAGACAGAGAGTCATGGACTGGATAAAGAAACACGATCCATCTATATGCTGCCTACAAGAGACACACCTTAGACTTAGAGACACAAACAAACTAAAACTCAAAGGATGGAAAAAAATGTATCAAGCAAACAATAAGCAAAAAAGGAGTAGCAATATTAATTTCTGACAAAATAAACTTTAGACTTAAATCCACCACAAAGGATAAAGAAGGACACTATATAATGATAAAAGGGACAATTGATCAGGAAGACATAACCATATTAAATATTTATGCACCCAATGACAGGGCTGCAAGGTACATAAATCAAATTTTAACAGAATTGAAAAGTGAGATAGACACCTCCACAATTATAGTAGGAGACTTCAACACACCATTTTCGGAGAAGGACAGGACATCCAGTAAGAAGCTCAATAGAGACACGGAAGACCCAATTACAACAATCAACCAACTTGACCTCACTGACTTATACAGAACTCTCCACCCAACTGCTGCAAAGTATACTTTTTTTTCTAGCGCACATGGAACATTCTCTAGGATAGACCACATATTAGGTCATAAAACAAACCTTTGCAGAGTCCAAAACATCGAAATATTACAAAGCATCTTCTCAGACCACAAGGCAATAAAACTAGAAATCAATAACAGAAAAACTAGGGAAAAGAAATCAAATACTTGGAAAATGAACAATACCCTCCTGAAAAAAGACTGGGTTATAGAAGACATCAAGGAGGGAATAAGGAAATTCATAGAATGCAACGAGAATGAAAATACTTCCTATCAAAACCTCTGGGACACAACAAAAGCAGTGCTCAGAGGCCAATTTATATCGATAAATGCACACATACAAAAAGAAGAAAGAGCCAAAATCAGAGAACTGTCCTGACAACTTGAACAAATAGAGAGTGAGCAACAAAAGAACCCATCAGGCACCAGAAGAAAACAAATAATAAAAATTAGAGCTGAACTAAATGAATTAGAGAACAGAAAAACAATGGAAAGAATTAACAAAGCCAAAAGCTGGTTCTTGGAAAAAATTAACAAAATTGATAAACCATTGGCTAGACTGACTAAAGAAATACAGGAAAGGAAACAAATAACCCGAATAAGAAACAAGAAGGACCACATCACAACAGAACCAAATGAAATTAAAAGAATCATTTCAGATTATTATGAAAAATTGTACTCTAACAAATTTGAAAACCTAGAAGAAATGGATGAATTCTTGGAAAAACACTACCTACCTAAACTAACACATTCAGAAGTAGAACAACTAAATAGACCCATAACAAAAAAAGAGATTGAAACGGTAATCAAAAAACTTCCAACAAAAAAAAGCCCTGACCCGGATGGCTTTACTGCAGAGTTCTACCAAACTTTCAGAGAAGACTTAACACCACTACTACTGAAGGTATTTCAAAGCAAAGAAAATGACGGAATACTACCCAACTCATTCTATGAAGCCACCATTTCCCTGATACCAAAACCAGGTAAAGACATTACAAAAAAAGAAAATTATAGACCTATATCCCTCATGAACATAGATGCAAAAATCCTCAACAATATTCTAGCCAATAGAATCCAACAACACATCAAAAAAATAATTCACCATGATCAAGTGGGATTTATACCAGGTATGCAAGGCTGCTTTAATATCAGAAAAACCATTAATGTAATCCATCACATAAATAAAACAAAAGACAAAAACCACATGATCTTATCAATTGATGCAGAAAAGGCATTTGACAAAGTCCAACACCCATTTATGATAAAAACTCTTACCAAAATAGGAATTGAAGGAAAATTCCTCAACATAATAAAGGGCATCTATGCAAAGCCAACAGCCAATATCACTCTAAATGGAGAGAACCTGAAAGCATTTCCCTTGAGAACGGGAACCAGACAAGGATGCCCTTTATCACCGCTCTTATTCAACATCGTGCTTAAAGTCCTAACCAGGGCAATTAGGCTAGACAAAGAAATAAAGGGTATCCGGATTGGCAAGGAGGAAGTAAAGTTATCACTATTTGCAGATCACATGATCTTATACACAGAAAACCCTAAGGAATCCTCCAGAAAACTACTGAAACTAATAGAAGAGTTTGGCAGAGTCTCAGGTTATAAAATAAACATACAAAAATCACTTGGATTCCTCTACATCAACAAAAAGAACACCGAAGAGGAAATAACCAAATCAATACCATTCACAGTAGCCCCCAAGATGATAAAATACTTAGGAATAAATCTTACCAAGGATGTAAAAGACCTATACAAAGAAAACTACAAAGCTCTACTATAAGAGATTCAAAAGGACATACTTAAGTGGAAAAACATACCTTGCTCATGGATAGGAAGACTTAACATAGTAAAAATGTCTATTCTACCAAAAGCCATCTATACATATAACGCACTTCCGATCCAAATTCCAATGTCATATTTTAAGGGGATAGAGAAACAAATCACCAATTTCATGTGGAAGGGAAAGAAGCCCCGGATAAGCAAAGCATTACTGAAAAAGAAGAAGAAAGTGGGAGGCCTCGCTCTACCTGATTTCAGCACCTGTTATACAGCCACAGTAGTCAAAACAGCCTGGTACTGGTACAACAACAGGCACATAGACCAATGGACCAGAATTGAGAACCCAGATATAAATCCATCCACGTATGAGCAGCTGATATTTGACAAAGGCCCAGTGTCAGTTAATTGGGGAAAAGACCGTCTTTTTAACAAATGGTACTGGCATAACTGGATATCCATTTGCAAAAGAATGAAACAGGACCCATACCTCACACCATGCACAAAAACTAACTCCAAGTGGATCAAAGACTTAAACATAAAGACTAAAACGATAAAGATCATGGAAGAAAAAATAGGGACAACCCTAGGAGCCCTAATACAAGGCATAAACAGAATACAAAACATTCCCAAAAATGATGAAGAGAAACCCGATAACTGGGAGCTCCTAAAAATCAAACACCTATGCTCATCTAAAGACTTCACCAAAAGAGTAAAAAGACCACCTACAGACTGGGAAAGAATTTTCAGCTATGACATCTCAGACCAGCACCCGATCTCTAAAATCTACATGATTCTGTCAAAACTCAACCACAAAAAGGCAAACAACCCAATCAAGAAGTGGGCAAAGGATATGAACACACATTTCACTAAAGAAGATATTCAGGCAGCCAACAGATACATGAGAAAATGCTCTCGATCATTAGCCATTAGAGAAATGCAAATTAAAACTACGATGAGATTCCATCTCACACCAACAAGGCTGGCATTAATCCAAAAAACACAAAATAATAAATGTTGGAGAGGCTGCGGAGAGATTGGAACTCTTATACACTGCTGGTGGGAATGTAAAATGGTACAACCACTTTGGAAATCTATCTGGCGTTATCTTAAACAGTTAGAAATAGAACTACCATACAACCCAGAAATCCCACTCCTCGGAATATACCCTAGAGATACAAGAGCCTTCACACAAACAGATATATGCACACCCATGTTTATTGCAGCTCTGTTTACAATAGCAACAAGCTGGAAGCAACCAAGGTGTCCATCAACGGATGAATGGGTAAATAAATTGTGGTATATTCACACAATGGAATACTACGCATCGATAAAGAACAGTGACAAATCTGTGAAACATTTCTTAACATGGAGGAACCTGGAAGGCATTACGCTGAGCGAAATGAGTCAGAGGCAAAAGGACAAATATTGTATAAGACCATTATAAGATCTTGAGAAATAGTAAAAACTGAGAAGAACACATACTTTTGTGGTTACGAAGGGGGGAGGGAGGGAGGGAGGGAGAGGCTTTCTTATGGATTAATCAGTAGATAAGAACTGCTTTGGGTGAAGGGAAAGACAACACTCAATACATGGAAGGTCAGCTCAATTGGACTGGACCAAAAGCAAAGAAGTTTCCGGGATAAAATGAATGCTTCAAAGGTCAGCGGAGCAGGGGCGGGGGTCTGGGGAAAATGGTTTGAGGGGACTTCTATGTCAATTGGCAAAATAATTCTATTATGAAAACATTCTGCATCCCACTTTGAAATGTGGCATCTGAGGTCTTAAAGGCTAACAAGTGGCCATCTAAGATGCATCAATTGGTCTCAACCCACCTGGAGCAAAGGAAAATGAAGAACACCAAGGTCACACGACAACTAAGAGCCCAAGAGACAGAAAGGGCCACATGAACCAGAGACCTACATCATCCTGAGACCAGAAGAACTAGTTGGTGCCCGGCCACAATCGATGACTGCCCTGACAGGGAGCACAACAGAGAACTCCTGAGGGAACAGGAGATCAGTGGGATGCAGACCCCAAATTCTCATAAAAAGACCATACTTAATGGTTTGACTGAGACTAGAGGAATCCCGGCGGCCATGGCCCCCAGACCTTCTGTTGCCCCAGGACAGGAACCATCCCCGAAGACAACTCATCAGACATGAAAGGGACTGGTCAGCGGGGGGGAGAGAGATGCTGATGAAGAGTGAGCTAATTATATCAGGTGGACACTTGAGATTGTGTTGGCAGCTCTTGTCTGGAGGGGGGATGGGAGGATAGAGAGAGAGGGAAGCTGGCAAAACTGTCACGAAAGGAGAGACTGAAAGGGCTGACTCAATAGGGGGAGAGCAAGTGGGAGTAGGGAGTAAGATGTATGTAAACTTATATGTGACAGACTGGATTTGTAAACGTTCACTTGAAGCTTAATAAAAGTTAATTAAAAAAAAAGGACAAAATCCAAACATTAGCTCTACAACTTGAACAAATAGAAAGAGAAGCCCATAGCCACCAGAAGAAAGGAACTAGTACAGATCAGAGCAGAAATAAATTCAATAGAGAAGAGAAAAACAATAGAAAGAATCAAAATCAAAAGTTGGTTCTTTGAAAGGATCAACAAATGCAATAAACACTTGGCCAACTTGACAAAAGAAAAAGAGGAAAGGAAGCAAATAACCCAAATAAGAAATGAAATAGGGGCCATTACAACAGACCCAACTGAAATAAAAAGGATCACAACAGAGTTCTATGAAAAACTTACTTCAACAAATTTGAAAACCTAGAGGAAATGAACAAATTTCTAGAAACACTACAGACCTAAACTAATGCAAACTGAGGTAGAAAATATGAACAAATCCATAACAAGAGAAGAGATTGAAAAGGTAATTAAAAAAAAAAACTCCCAACAAAAAAAGTCCTGGCCAGGTGGCTTTACTGGAGAATTCTTCCAAACATTCAAAGAAGAGCTTACACCAGTACTACTCAAACTATTTCAGAACACAGAAAATGAAGGGATACTTCCAAATTCATTCTATGAAGCCAGTATAACCCTGATACCAAAAACAGGCAAAGAAAAGAAAACTACACAAAAAATAAAATTATAGACCGATATCTCTCATGAATGTAGATGCAAAAATTCTCAACAAAATTCAAGACAGTAGAATTTATCAGGAAAAAAAAAAAACGCCACAACCATGTAGGATTCATACTAGGTATCCAAGGATGGTTCAACATTAGAAAATCAATCAGCATAATCTACCACATAAATAAAAGAATCATATGATCATCTCATTGATCACAAAAAAAGACATTCAGTAAAGTCCAACACCCATTCCTGATAAAAATTCTCAATAAAATAGGAATAGAAGGAAAATTTCTCAGCATAATAAAGGACATCTGTACAAAACCAACAGCCAACATCATTCTCAATGGACAGAGGCTGAAAACATTCTCCTTGAGAACGGGAACAGACAAGGATGCCCTTTATCACCACTCCTATTTAACATTGTGCCCCTGTAATCATAATATAATGTCCTTCCTTGTCTTTTGTGGTGGATTTTGCCTACTGACTCCACAAGAAAACTACTGGAACTCTTAGAAAGATTCAGCTGAGTAGCACAACATAAGAACAACATAAAAAATTCACTTGAGTTCCTATACACAGTAAAGAGAACTATAAAAAGGAACTATTCCAGCACCAAAGCAATCCATATGTGCAGTTATGTGCGCTCCTGTTTCAGGATGCTGATAACTTCATCTCCTCCGGTAACTGACTAAAGTTCAATAACCTCTTCAGTGTCCCAGAGGGGAATCTCAATGGAGCCTCAAAAACTGATGAGATGAAAAAGCTAGCAGGCGTCCAGCCCTACCGCTTAGCAGCCCATACTCCTGCCTTCTGGCTTTTCCAGTGTTTTGTCATACTGTGGGGGCTTGTGTGTTGCTGTGATGCTAGAAGCTATGCCACCGGTATTCAGATACCAGCAGGGTCACCCATGGAGGACAAGCTTCAGCTGAGCTTCCAGACTAAGACTAGGAGGAAGGACCCGGCAGTCTACTTCTGAAAAGCATTAGCCAGTGAAAAACCTTATGAATAGCAGTGGAACATTGTCTGATATAGTGCTGGAAGATGAGCCCCCCAGGTTGGAAGGCACTCAAAAGATAACTGGGGAAGAGCTACCTCCTCAAAACAGAGTCAACCTTAATGACATGGATGGAGTAAAGCTTTTAGGACCTTCATTTGCTGATGTGGCATGACCCAAAATGAGAAGAAACAGCTGCAAACATCCATTAATAATCCGAACCAGGAATGTACGAAGTCTGAATCTAGGAAAATTGGAAATTAGCAAAAATGAAATGGAACACATAAACATTGATATCCTAGGCATTAGTGAGCTGAAATGGACTGATATTCGCCATTTTGAATCAGAAAATCATATAGTCTACAATGCTGGGAATGACAACTTGAAGAGGAATGGTGTTGCATTCATCATCAAAAAGAACATTTCAAGATCTATCCTGAAGTACAATGCTGTCAGTGATAGGATAATATCCACACGCCTACAAGGAAGACCAGTTAATATGACTATTATTCAAATTTATGCACCAACCACTAAGGTGAAAGGTGAAGAAGTAGAACATTTTTATCAGCTGCTGCAGTCTGAAATTGATGGAACATGCAATCAGGATGCATTGATAATTACTGGTGATTGGAATGCAAAACTTGGAAACAAAAAAGGATCAGTAGTTGGAAAATATGACCTTGGTGATAGAAACATTGCCAGAGATCAAATTATAGAATTTTACAAGACCAACGACTTCTTCATTGCAAATACCTTCTTTCACCAACATGAACCATGACTATTCCCATGGACCTCGCCAGATGGAAAACACAGGAATCACATTGACTGTAACTGTGGAAAGAGATGGAAAAGCTCGATATCATCAGTCAGAACAAGGCCAGGGGCTGAGTATGAAACAGACCATCAATTGCTCATATGCAAGTCCAACCCAAAACTGAAGAAAATCAAAGCAAGTCCACAAGAGCCAAAATATGACCTTGAGTATATCCCACCTGAATTTAGAGACCATCTCAAGAATAGATTTGACACATCAAACACTGGTGACTGAAGATCAGACAAGTTGTAGAATGACATCAAGGACATCATACATGAAGAAAGCAAGAGGTCATTGAAAAGAGAGGAAAGAATGAAAAGACCAAGATGGATGCCAGAGGAGACTCTGAAACTTGCTCATGAACATTGAGCAGCTAAAGCAAAAGGAAGAATTAATGAAGTAAAAGAACTGAACAGAAGATTTCAAAGGGTGGCTCAAGAAGACAAACTAAAATATTATAATGACATGTTCAAAGAGCTAGAGATAGAAAACCAAAAGGGAAGAACACAGTCAGCTTTTCTCAAGCTGAAAGAACTGAAGAAAAAATTCAAGCCTTGAGTTGCAATAGTGAAGGATTCTATGAGGAAAATATTAAACGATGCAGGAAGCATCAAAGGAAGATGGAAGGAATACACAGAGTGATTATAATGAAAAGAATTAGTCGATGTTCAACCATTTCAAGAGGTAGCATATGATCAGGAACCGATGATACTGAAGGAAGAAGTCCAACCTGCTCTGAAGCCATTGATGAAAAACAAGGCTTCAGGAATTAATAGAATACCAATTGAGATGTTTCAACAAACACATGCAGCGCTGGAGGTGCTCACTCGTCTATGCCAAGAAATATGGAAGACAGCCTCCTGGCCAACTGACTGGAAGAGATCCATATTCATGCCTATTCCCAACAAAGGTGATCAAACGAATGTGCAGATTATAGAACAATATCATTAATACCACATGCAAGCAAAATTTTGCTAAAGATTCAAAAACGGCTGCAGCAGTATATTGACAGAGAACTGCCAGAAATTCAGGCCAGTTTCAGAAGAGGATGTGGAACAAGGAATATCATGGCTGATGTCAGATGGATCCAGGCTGGAAGCAGAGAATACCAGAAAGATGTTTAGCTGTGTTTTATTGACTATGCAAAGACATTCAACTGTGTGGATCATAGCAAGTTACGGATAACATTGCGAAGAATGGGAATTCCAGAACACTTAATTGTGCTCATGAGGAATCTGTACATAGATCAAGAGGCAGTTGTTCGGACAGAACAAGGGGGTACTGATTGGTTTAAAGTCAGGAAAGCTGTGCGTCAGTGTTGTATCCTTTCATCATACATTTTTAGTCTGTACACTGAGAAAATAATCTGAGAAGCTGGACTATATGAAGAAGAATGGGGTATCAGGATTGGAGGAAGACTCATTAACAACCTGCATTATGCAGACGATACAACCTTGCTTGATGAAAGTGAAAAGGACTTGAAGCACTTACTGATGAAGATCAAAGACCACAGCCTTCAGTATGGATTGCACCTCAACATAAAGAAAACAAAAATCCTCACCACTGGATCAATGAGCAACATCATGATGAACAGAAAAAAGATTGAAGTTTTCAAGGATTTCATTTACTTGGATCCACAATCAACAGCCATGGAAGCAGCAGTCAAGAAATCAAAAGACACATTGCATTGGGCAAATCTGCTGCAAAGGACCTCTATCAAGTGTTGAAAAGCAAAGATGTCACCTTGAAGACTAAGGTGCACCTGACCCAAGCCATGGTATTTTCAATCCCATCATATGCATTCAAAAGCTGGACAATGAATAAGGAAGACCGAAGAAGAATTGATGCCTTTGAATTGTGGTGTTGGCGAAGAATATTGAATATACCATGGACTGCCGAAAGAACGAACAAATCTGTCTTGGAAGAATATAACCAGAATGCTCCTTAGAAGCAAGGATGGCGAGACAGTGTCTCACATACTTTCGACATACTGTCAGGAGGGATCAGTCCCTGGAGAAGGACATCATGCTTCGCAAAGTACAGGGTCAATGGAAAAGAGGAAGACCCTAGGTAGATTGACATAGTGGCTGCAACAATGAACTCAAGCATAACAATGATTCTAAGGATGGTGCAGGACCAGGCAATGTTTCATTCTGTCGTACATAGGGTCACTATGAGTTGGAAATGACTCAATGGCACCTAACAACAACATAAAAAGGAAATCAGGAAAGCAATACCATTTATAATTGCCCCTAAAAAAATAAAAATACTTAGGAATAAATCTAACAAGGGACATAAAAGACATACAGAGAAAACTACAAAGCATTACCACAGGAAACCAAAAGAGACATACACAAATGGGAAAATATACCATGCCATGGAGAGGTAGGCTCAACATTGTGAAAATGTCAATTTTACCAAAAGTAATCTGCAATTACAATGCAATCTCGATCCAAATACCAACAGCAATCTTTAATGAGGTGGATAAATCAATCATTAACTTTATATTGAAAGGAAAACATCCCCAGATAAGTAAAGCACTATTGAAGAAGAGCGAAGTAGGAGGCCTCACACTACCTGACTCAGAACCTACTATACATCTACAGTAGTCAAAACAGCCTGGTACTGGTACAACAACAGACACTTTGACCAATGTAACAGAATCGAGAACCCAGACATAAATTCATACACCACCTGATCTTTGACCAAGGCTAAGTCCACTAAACGGGGAAAACACAGTCTTTAACAAATGGTGCTGGGAAAATTGAATGTCCATCTGTAAAAAAAAATGAAACACGAACCATACCTCACACCATATACAAAAACTAATTCAAAAGGGATCCAAGACCTAAATATAAACCCCAAAATTATAAAGATCATGGAATCAACACTAGAGGCCCTAATATATGGCATAGACAAGACACAAAGCATAATTAACAATACACAAACACCAGAAGATAAGCTATATAAATGGGATCTTCTAAAAATTAAACACTTAACGAAAAGAAACAAATAATAAAAATCAGAGCTGAACTAAAAGAAACAGAAAAATAATTGAAAGAATTAACAAAACCAAAAGCTAGCTTTTTGAAAACGTCAACAAAATTGATAAACCACTGGCCAAGCTGACAAAAGAAAAACAGGAGAGGAAGCAAATAACCCGAATAAGAAATGAGAGGGGCGATTTTACAACAGACCCAACTGAAATTAGAAGAATCATATTAGATTACTATGAAAAACTATACTCAAACAAATTTGAAAACCTAGAAGAAATGGATAAATTCCTAGAAACACACTACCTACCTAAACTAACACAAACAGAGGTAGAACAACTAAATAGACCCATAACAAAAGAAGAGATTGAAAAGGTAATCAAAAAACTCCCAACAAAACAAAGCCCTGGTCCGGACAAATATTGCAAAAGGACAAATATTGTATAAGGCCACTATTATAAGAACTTGAGAAATAGTTTAAACTGAGAAGAAAACATTCTTTCGTGGTTACGAGAGGGGGGAGGGAGGGAGGTGGGAAAGGGGCATTCACTAATTAGATAGTAGATAAGAACTACTTTAGGTGAAGGGAAAGACAGCACACAATACAAGGGAGGTCAGCACAATTGGACTAAACCAAAAGCAAAGAAGTTTCCAGAATAAACTGAATGCTTCGAAGGCCAGCATAGCAGGAGCAGGGGTCTGGGGACCATGGTTTCAAGGTTCATCTAAGTCAATTGGCGTAATAAAATGTATTACGAAAACATTCTGCATCCCAGTTTGAAGAGTGGCGTCTGCGGTCTTAAATGCTAGCAAGCAGCCATCTAAGATGCATCAATTGGTCTCAACCCACCTGGATCAAAGGAGAATGAAGAACACCAAGGACACAAGGCGATTACGAGCCCAAGAGATGGAAAGGGCCACATGAACCAGAGACTACATCATCCTGAGCCAGAAAAACTAGATGGTGTCGGGCTACAACCAATGACTGCCCTGACAGGGAACACAACAGAGAACCCCTGAGGGAGCAGGAGAACAGTGGGATGCAGACCCCAAATTCTCATAAGACCAGACTTAATGGTCTGACTGAGACTAGAAGGACCCGGTGGTCATGGCCCCTAGACCTTCTGTTGCCCCAGGACAAGAGCCATTCCCAAAGCCAACTCTTCAGACATGGATTGGACGGGACAATGGGCTGGAGAGGGATGGTGGTGAGGAGTGAGCTTCTTGGATCAGGTGGACCCTTGAGACTATGCTGGCATCTCCTGCCTGGAGGGGAGATGAGAGTATGGAGGGGGTTAGAAGCTGGCGAAATGGACATGAAAAGAGAGAGTGGAGGGAGAGAGCTGGCTGTCTCATTAGGGGGAGAGTAATTGGGAGTGTGTAGCAAGGTGTATGTGGGTTTTTGTGTAAGAGGCTGACTTGATTTGTAAACTTTCACTTAAAGCACAATAAAAATTATTAAAAAAGAAAAAATAAATAAATGCTTATGCTCATCAGAAGACTTCAGCAAACTGAGTGGAATCTTAAAGGCTTGTGAGCGGCCCTCTAAGGTACTCCATTGGTCTTACCCCTTCTGGAGCAAGGGAGAATGAAGAAAATCAAAGACACAAGGGAAATATTGGTCCAAAGGATGAATGAACCACAACTACCACAGACTTCACCAGACTGAGTCTAGGACAGCTAGATGGTGGCCGGCTACCACCACCAACTCTGATAGGGATCATAATAGAGGGTTCTGGACAGAGTTGAAGAAAAAGTCTAACTCACAAAAAAAAAAAAAAAAAAAAGACCAGTCTTAGTGGTCTGACAGAGACTGGAGAAACCCTGAGATTATGGCCCCCAGACTCCCTTATAGCTCAATAACGAAGTCACTCCTGCAGTTCACTATTCAGCTAAAGATTAGACAGGCCCACAAAATAAAACGAGACTAAATGGGCACACCAGCCCAGGGGCAAGGATGAGAAGGCAGAAGGGGACAGGAAAGCTGGTAATGGGGAACCCAAGTTCAAGAAGGGGAGAGTGCTGACATGTTATGGGGTTGGCAAGCAATGTCACAAAACAATATGTGTATTAATTGTTAAAATGAAAAACTCGGTTTGCTCTGTAAACCTTCATCTAAAGTACAATTTAAAAAAAAAAAAGAAATAATACTTAAAAAAAAAAAAAGACTTCACCAAAAGAGTAAAAAGAGAATCCACAGACTGGGTAAAAATTTTGGCTTTGACATATCCAACAAAGTTCTAACCTCTAAAATATTTAAGAAAATCAACACCTCTGCAGTAAAAAGACAATGCAATTAAAAAGTGGGCAAAGGATATGAACAGGTTATTCAACAAAGAAGACATTCAGGTGGCTAACAGAAACACGAGGAGGTGGTAGAGATCGCTAGCAAATCAAAACTACAATGAGATACCATATCACCCTGACATTACTGGCACACATCAAAAAAAAAGGAAAATAACAAATGTTAGAGAGGCTACAGGGAGATTGGAAATCATTGGTAATGCAATATGGTACAACTGTTTTGGAAAACAATATGACACTTCCTTAAAAAGATAGAAATTCCATGTGATCCAGTAATCTCCTCCTAGGAATATATTCTAAAGAAATAAGAGCTGTCACACGAATAGACTATGCACACCCATGTTCATTGCAGCATTGTTCACAAAAGCAAAAATGATGGAAATAACTTAGGTGCCCATCAACAGATGAATGGATAAAAAACTATGATACATACACATAATTGAATACTGCACAGCGATAAAGAACAATGATAAATCTGCAAAACATCTCACAACATGGGTGAATCTGGAGGGCATTATGCTGAGTGAAATACGTCAATCACAAAAGGACAAATCCAGTATAAGACCACTACTATAAAAACACATAAAAGTGTTTCCACACAGAAAGAAACAATCTTTGGAAGTTACGAGGGAGGGGAGGGGTGGAAAGAGAAAAACAATAACTAGATAGTAGTTAAGTGTTAACTTTGGCGAAGCGTAAGACAGTACACAATACTGGGAAAGTCAGCATTCTTGACCAGAGCAAAGTCATAGAAACTTCACAGACACATCCAAACGCCTTGAGAGACAGAGTTACTAGGCTGAGGGCTGGGGACCATGGTCTCAGAGGATATCTAGCTCAACTGGCATAGCATAGCCTATAAAGAAAATGTTCTACATCTGATGCGGTGAGTAACATCTGGGGTCTTAAAAGCCTGTGAGTGGCCATCTAGGATACATCTACTTGGCCCATCCCTACTGGAGCAGAGAAGAATGAAGAAAGCCAAAGACACAAGGGAAAAATTAGTGCAAAGGACTAAGGGACCACAACTACAATAACTTACACCAGACTGAGTCCAGAGCAACTAGATAGTGCCCAGTTACCACCACCAACTGCTCTGGCAGGGATCACAATAGAGGGTCCCGGACAGAGAAGGAGAAAAATGTAGAACAAAATTCAAATTCAAAAAGACTAGGCTTGTTGGTCTGGCAGAGACTGGTGAAACCCTGAGAATACGACTCCTGGATACTCTTTTAACTCAGTACTGAAGTCACCCCTGAGTTTCACACTTCGGCTGAAGATTACACAGGTCTATAGGGCAAAATTGAAACCCTGGTGGTGTAGTGGTTAAGAGTTTGGCTGCTAACCCAAAAGTCAGCAGTTCAAATCCACCAGGTGCTCCTTGGAAACTCTATGAGGCAGTTCTACTCTATCCTATCTATCGGGTTGCTATGAGTCGGAATCAATTTGACAGGCAACGAGTTTGGTTTGGTTTTGGTATAGCGCCAACAATAACACACATGAGGAACGTGCTTAATCAGTCATGTATATGAGGCTAATGGGCACACCAGCCTAAAAGCAGAGACGAGAAGGCAGGAAGGGACAGGAAAACTGGACGAATGGAACAGGGAACCCAGGGTGGAGAAGGGAAGAGTGTTGACACATCATGGGGTTAGCAACCAATGTCACAAAATAATCTGTGTATTAACTGTTTAATGAGAAGCTAATTTGCTCTGTAAACTTTCACCTAAAGCCAAATTAAAATATATATATATATATATCAACTCTTCCTAAGTCAATCTGTAAATTCAATTTGATCCAAATAAGTATCAATGGATTTGAGGGAATATAGGGACAGCAGACAAGTTGATTCTGAAGTTCACATTAAAAGAATTAAAAACAAAGATAACTGAGAATTCTGAAACAGTAATGAGGGAAGACGACTGCTACGAGATATTAAAATATATTACAAAGCTCAGTAATTAAATCATTTCATTGGTGCATGAATAAAGAAACAGATCTATGGAACAGACAGAAATTTTATAACTAGAAAATACAAGAACTCAGTTTTTATAAAGGTAGTATTTCAAAAGAATAGGGAAAAGATAGATTAATCCATAAATAACATTGAGGCAACCATTTAAGTCTAGAAAAAAAATTACATCTAACTCCTACCTCACGTCTTATAACAATTAAATTTCAGGTAAATCCAAAGTTTCAAAGTAAAAAATGAAATGCAAAGGTATTAGAAAAATCATAGGGAATTTCTTTTAATAATCTTGGAGGTGAAAAATGCCTTTGTAAGTATGACAAAACTCAGAAATCATTTTTAAAATAAATTCAATCGATAGAAATAAAAAATGTCCACATGGCAAAAGCCAGGATAAAGACAAAAGAGAAAACATTTTGCAACTCGTGTTGTTGATAAAGGGTAAATTCCCTCAATATATAAAGTGCTCTTATAGATGCAAAGGAAAAGACCAACCCAACAGAAAAATGGGCAAAGGATATAAACAGATAGTTCACAGAAAAAGAAATACAAAAGATGTTCAAACTCATAGTAAAAGAAAACCTGCTTGAAGATATTTTTCACCTACAGGAAATAGCAAAGATCAGAACATTTAATAAGGCTGTGCATTGGTAAGGGTTGGGGGGAAAGACACTCATCATACATTGTTGATCAAAGTATGAATTTGTACCCCTCCAGGGAGGGCAATTTTATATTATTTATTAATAGAAATGCACGTGTGATTTAACCCAAAAATTCTAGTGTCATTTATTACAGTATTGTTTGTAATAATAAAAGATTAAAATAATCTAAATGTTCACAATAGAAAGCCTTTTAAATAAATCATAGCACATTCATATAATTGAAAACCATACATCCAAATAACAAAGAAAAAAGAAACTTTTTATGTATTGACATGGAATGGTCTTCCATATATCTACTAATTTAAAAAACAATGGCACAAAAAAGTGTGTATAGTATGCTTACATTTGTGTAGAAAAAAGTGAAAAAATATATGTATGCATTTGTTACTATATGCATAAAATATCTCTGAAAAGATACTTTCACTGTACATCTTTCTGTAACTTCTGAATTTGGGACTATGTGAATCTATTATTTATTTTTAAATAATTTAGTTTTAAAAAATACCTTCTGCTGCTGATTGAATATATTCATGCATTCCCTTAATAAAATATGGGAGGGGGGCTACAAAATCTGGGTGGGAAAATTTGAGGTTTAGTTGACTCCTTCTAATGAAATATGAGTAAGATGTGCCTTTGACACTTAGGTTCTAATTTGTACAATATATAATAAATTACATTGACAGAAAATAAAAACTGTATTACATTTTACTTCCACACAGATGAAGTACAATAAAAATCAAGGTGACAGCAAGATTTCCACACTGAGGAGTCAAGTGACTGATGTAACAAATATTATGATACAAAATGTTGATGCAATTTTGGAAAGAGAAGAAAGACTGAACACCTCCAATAATATAACAGTTGATCTCCAAACAACTGTAAGTGTTTCACACCTGTCTTAATATCCAAAACAGTGCTCTGAGTCATAGGATTGCTACCCTTGAGGCCAATTGCCAATTGCAACGTCGTTTTTTTTTTAACCCGGCAGGCTGTGAGATAATTCCAATCACCAATCTATGGCTTTATCAAAAAATTCTTGGAATGCAACTAAAATAGTAAAAAGCATAATTATAAAACAATCCAAATAAATAAACCCACTAAATTTGTTGTTAGGTGGGCTGGTGTCAATTCCAACTCATAGTGACTCTCTAAGACAGAGTAGAACTGCCCCATAGAGTTTCCTACCATGTAATCTTTACAGGAGCAAAGCACCAGATCTTTTCTCCCTTGGAGCGGCTGGTGGATTCAAACCACTGACCTTTCAGTTAGCAGCCGAGTGCTTAATCATTGTGCCACAAGGGCTCCTTACCCACCAAATTAGGGGGTAGTTATTTGTATGACAGAACCTCTAGGTGGAGCAAATAGTTAATGTGCTCAGCTGCTAACCAAAAGTTGGGAGGTTTGAGTTTACGCAGAGGCACCTCAGAAGGAAAAATTAGTCTTTGAAAACCCTATGAAACACTGTTTTACTCTGACACACATGGGTTGCTTTAAGTTGGAGTCTACTCAGTGGCAGTTGGTTTCTTTTTTGTTTGTTTTTTTATAAAGATTCATTACATCAAGAATCATTAAAGCTTTGTTAAGAAATAAATTGCGAGGAAAAACCTATAAAAAAAAAAAAGCTTAAAAGGAATATCAACTGAAATGCGTGGTCATTTTTTTGAATTCTAATTCAAACTGTAAATAAGAAAATTTATAATTTCATGAGACAATTAGGTAGTTTGGCTATTAGATGATGTTAAGGAATTACTATCAACTTTTTAGGTGTGAAAATGGTACCATGGTTATATTTTTTAAAAGTACATATTTGGGATACTAAATGATGAATGAAATGATATAATGTCTGGGATTTCCTTCAGAATAATTCAGGAGGTGGTGTAAAAGTAGAATGGGGTATAAATGAAACAAAATCAGCATAGTTGATAATTTTTAAAACTGGTTGTTGAGTACATAGAAGAGTTCATCATACCATTCTGTCTACTTTTGTGTGTGTTTGAAAATCTCTATTAAAAAAAGTTTTTAAAAAAAATCATTAAGGGTTGAATAGTTCCAATAGAACATTTTAAATTTTATTTTTACGCATCTTTTCTAGAAACACAGCCACTACGTAAAGCAAGACATGTACATACTCAAGTCCTATTGATTCTACCTCAAATCTCTTTTTGTTCTTAGCCCCATTTTTTTTACTTTTTAAAAATCTGTATTAAGGAACTATTACATGCAATAAAATTCGCTCGTTTTAAGTATAGAGTTTGATGAATTTCAGTAATTGTTTACAATTATGTAACCACAATAATGATATAGAACACTTCTCTCAACCTAAAATCTTTTCACCCTTTGCAGTTGACTTTCTCCCTACCCCTGGTCCCTGCCAACCACTGATCTGCTTTCTATCCCTATAGTTTTGCCTTTATTCCTATTTTATATAAACAGAATCATACAGTATGTAGTCTTTTTTTAGTGAAATTTCTTCAATTTTAAAGTTTGTACTTTTTTAAATTGAGAGACTTATTTTTTAGAACCGTTTTCGATGTACAAATAAATTGAGCAGAGATTTCTCATATGCTCCCGATTCTCCCCATCCCTCAGCCTCCTTACCCCAATCCCCACACAGAGCTTCTCCTATTATAAACATCTTGCATTAGTATGGTATATTTGTTACAACTGATGAAACAATATTCATACCTTATCATTAACTAAAGTCTATAGTTTACCTTTCTGCTGACCCTGTTCAAATACAAGCAGGGTCACCCACGGCAGACAGGTTTCAGCTGAGCTTCCATACTAAGACAGACTAGGAAGAAGGACCCAGCAGTCTACTTCTGAAAAGAATTAGCCAGTGAAAACTTTATGAATAACAGTGGAACACTGTCTGATATAGTGCTGGAAGATGAGTCCCTCAGGTTGGAAGGCACTCAAAAGATGACTGAGGAAGAGCTGCCTCCTCAAAGTAGAGTCAACCTTGATGATGTGGATAGAGTCAAGCTTTTGGGACCTTCATTTGCTGATGTGGCATAACTCAAAATGAGAAGAAGCAGCTGCAAACATCCATTAATAATCGGAACCTGGAATGTACAAAGTATGAATCTAAGAAAATTGGAAATTAGCAAAAATGAAATGGAACACATAAACATTGACATCTTGGGCATTAGTGAGCTGAAATGGACTAGTATTGGCCATTTTGAATCAGGCAATCATATGGTCTACTATGCTGGGGAAAACCTGGTAGCATAGTGGTTAAGAGCTAAGGCTGCTAACCAAAATGTTGGCAGTTCGAATCCACAGGCACTCCTTGGAAACCCTGTGGGACAGTTCCACTCTGTCCTATAGGGTCACTTTAAGTCAGAATTGACTAATGGCAATGGGGTTTTTTTTTGTTTACTATGCTGGGAATGACAAACTGAAGAGGAATGGCAATGCATTTATCATCAAAAAGAACATTTCAAGACCTATCCTGAACTACAATGCTGTCAGTGAGAGAATAATATCCATAGCCTACAAGGAAGACCAGTTAATACGACTATTATTCAAATGTATGCAACAACCACTAAGGCCAAAGATGAAGAAATTGAAGATTTTTACCAACTTCTGCAGTCTGAAATTGATCAAACATGCACTCAGGATGCATTGATAATTACTGGTGATAGGAATGTGAAAGTTGGAGACAAAGAAGAAAGATTGGTTGTTGGAGAATATGGTCTTGGTGACAGAAACAATGCTAGAGATCACATGAAAGAATTTTGCAAGACCAACGACTTCTTCATTGCAAATACCTTTTTTCAACAACATAAACGACGACTATACATGTGGACCTCACCAGATGGAATACACAGGAATCAAATCGACTACATCTGTGGAAAGAGACGATGGAAAAGCTTGATATCATGAGTCAGAACAAGGCCAGGGGCCGACTGTGGAACAGACCATCAATTGCTCATATGTAAGTTCAAGTTGAAGTTACAGAAAATTAGAGCAAGTCCACGAGAGCCAACGTATGGCCTTGAGCATATCCCGTCTGAATTTAGAGACCATCTCAAGAATAGATTTGACACATTGAATGCTAATGACCAAAGACCAGGCGAGTTGTGGAATGATATCAAGGACATCATGTATGAAGAAAACAAGAGGTCATTAAAAAGACAGGAAAGAAAGAAAAGACCAAAATGGATGTCAGAAGAGACTCTGAAACTTGGCCTTGTATGTAGAGTAGTGTCATGGATTGAATTGTGTCCCCCAGAAATATCTGTAAACTTGGCTACATCATGATTCTCAGCATTATGTGATTGTCTACCATTTTTTCATCTACTGTCATTTCCCTATGTGTTGTAAATCCGATCACTATGATGTTAATGAGATGGATTATCAGCAGTTATATTGATGAGATCTATAAGATTAGACAGTGTCTTAAGCCAATCTCTTTTGAGATATAAAAGAGAGAAGCAAGCAGAGAGACTTGGGGACCTCATACCACCAAGAAAGCAGAGCCAGGAGCAAAGGGCATCCTCTGTCCCAAGGTTCCTGCTCTGAGGTGCTCCTAGACCCAGGAAAGACTGATGACAAGGACCTTCCTGCAGAGCCAACAGAGAGAGAAAGTCTTCCCCTGGAGCTAACAACCTGAATTTCAACTTGTAGCCTACAAGACTGTGTGAGATATAAATTTCTCTTTGTTAATGCTACCCACTTGGGGCATGTCTGTTATAGCAGCACTAGATGACCAAGACAGAATTTGGTTCCAGGAGTGCGGTGCCATCTAACAGATACCTAAAATGTGGAAGTAGTTTTGAAACTGTGAATGGATAGAGGACTCAGAAGGAAATGAGGAGAACTGCAGTTCAAATCCGCCAGGCGCTCCTTAGAAACTCTATGGGGCAGTTCTACTCTGTCCTATAGGGTCACTATGAGTCAGAATCGACTCGACGGCACTGGGTTTGGTTTTCTTTTTGTGCGTGTGTTAACACCAGAGAAGGAACAGTTGGTGAAAAGTAGCAGCAGAGGACTGGCAGCAGCAGAACCAGGAAACCAGTGCCAGACAGTGCTGCAGCCAACCCACGGAGCAACACAGCTGAGTGGCTGTGCGCATTAGGCTTCCTGATGGAGGAGGGTACCTCCAGGCACTTATCGGCGGAGCTAGGCTTGCCAACCCATCAAGCAAGAGAGCTGAGTGCCTTCCAGCTGAAGTTTACTGGCAGAGTGGGGTGCCTCCAGGCACTTATCAGTTGAGATACAGAGCTTTGGAACACTTGCCCCAGCAGCGTAGATGCGGGCATGAGGTCCAAGGGCCGAGAGGCCAAGGAACCAGGAAGCAGAAGCTGAAGAGACAAGGAACACAGGAAACCAAGCTGCCTCAGTCTCAAAAGGTATAGCCTCGACCTCTGGGGTTTCAAAGGGTAGAGCCATGGCCTCTGGTGTTTCTAAGGGTGGAGTTACCACTCAGATGGACTAGGAGAATGGTGCTCCTAAAGCCATGGAAGCAGAGTTGCCATACCAGTGGGCCTAGAACGTGGAGCTGAAGCTCAGGTCAAGGGGCCTCCACTATGAATCTAGACAATGTGGCCAATACCTACAGTCTGGAGGGCAGGGCTATTGTGTAAATTGTCTCAGGGAACAGAGGATTATTTTTAAAGGCTTGAGGGCTTATATAATGTGTTCTGCTAACCTGCTTGGTAACTGTTATGCCTTCTTTCTCTCCAATTTCTCCCATTTATAATGGAAATGTCTAGCTTGTGTCTGTTCTGCCATTGTACTTTGGAAGCAGATAACTCATATTCTGGATTTCATAGATGAAGAGGAATTTTTGGATTTTGGACTTGGAGTTGATTTAAGACTTGCTATAATATGATGGTATAATATGATGGGGTGAATACGTTTTACATGTAGCAAGGGCATGAATTTTGGGGAGCCAAAGGGTGGAATGTTATGGATTAAATTGTGTCCCCCCAAGATATCTGTCAACTTGGCTAGGTCATGATTCCCAGTATTGTGTCATTGTCTACCATTTTGTCATCTGATATGATTTCCCTATGTGTTGTAAGTCCTATCACTATGATGTTAATGAGACGGATTACTGGCAGTTATATCGATGAGATCTACAAGATTAGATAGTGTCTTAAGCCAATCTCTTTTGAGATATAAAACAGAGAAGCAAGCAGAGAGACTTGGGGACCTCATACCACCAAGAAAGCAGTGCCAGGAGCAAAGTGCATCCTTTGGGCCTGAGGTTCCTGCTCTGAGATGCTCCCAGACCAAGGGAAGACTGATGACAAGGACATTTCTCCAGGGCCAACAGAGAGAGAAAGCCTTCCCCTGGAGCTGACACACCCAGTTTGAATTTTGGACTTGTGAGAGAATAAATTTCTGTTTGTTAAGGCCTTCCACTGGTGGTATTTCTGTTATAGTAGCACTAGATGACTAAGACAAGCAGTTAAAGTGAAAGGCAGTAACGATGAAGTAAAACAACTGAAGAGAAGATTTCAAAGGGCAGCTGGAGAAGACAAAGTAAAGTATTATAATGAAATGTGCAAAGAACTAGAGGTAGAAAAGCAAAAGGGAAGAACACTCAGCATTTCTCAAGCTGAAAGAACTGAAGAAAAAATTCAAGCCTCGAGTTGCAATAGTGAAGGATTCTATGGGGAAAATATTAAACAATGCAGGAAGCATCAAAAGAAGATGGAAGGAATACACAGAGTCACTGTACCTAAAAGAACTGGTCAACCTTCAGCCATTTTAGGAGGTAGCATAAGATCAAGAACCAATGGTACTGAAGGAAGAAGCCCAAGCTGTATGGAAGGCACTGGAAAAATCAAGTCTTCAGGAATTGACAGAATAACAATTGAAATGTTTCAGCAAATGGATGCAGCACTGGATGTGCTCACTCATCTATGCCAAGAAACTTGAAAGACAGCTATCTGGCCAACTGACTGGAAGAGATCCATATTTGTATTTCCAAAGAGGGATGATCCAGCAGAATGTGAACAATATAATTAATATCACACGCAAGTGAAATTTTCCTGAAGATCATTCAAAAGCTGTTGCAGCAGTACATTGACAGAGAACTGCCAGAAATTCAAGCCAGATTCAGAAAAGGACATGGAACAAGGGATATCATTGCTGATGTCTGGAGGATCATGGCCGAAAGCAGGGAATACCAAAAAGCTGTTCACCTGTTTTATTGACTATGCAAAGGCATTCAACTGTGTGGATCACAATAAAGTATGGATAACATTGCGAAGAATAGGAATTCCAGAACACTTAATTGTGCTCGTGTGAAACCTGTACATACACCAAGCGTCAGTCGTTCGAACAGAACAAGGGAATACTGTTCTGTTGAAAATCAGGAAAGTTGGGCATTAGCGTTGTATCCTTTCACCATACTTATTCAATCTATATGCTGAGCAGATAATTCAAGAAGCCAGACTATGTGAAGAACAGAGTATCAGGATTAGAGGAAGAATCACTAACAACCTGCAATTCAAAGATGACACAACCTTGCTTGCTGAAACTGAAAAGGACTTGAAGTACTTACTGATGAAGATTAAAGACCACAGCCTTCAGTATGCATTACACCTCAACATAAAGGAAACAAAAATCCTCACAACTGGACCAATAAGCAACACCATGATAAATGGAGGAAAGATTGAAGTTGTTAAGGATTTCATTTTACTTGGATCCACAGTGAGCACCCATGGAAGCTGCAGTCAAGAAATCAAACAACATATTGCATTGGGCAAACCTGCCGCAAAAGACCTGTTTAAAGTGCTAAAAAGCAAAGATGTCACTTTAAGGATTAAGGTGTACCTCACAGAAGCCACAGTGTTTTCAGTTGCCTCATATGCATATGAAAGCTGGGCAATGAATAAGGAAGACCAAAGAATTGATGGCTTCGAATTGTGGTGTTGGCAAAGAATATCAAATATACCATGGACTGCCGAACGAACAAACCTGTCTTGAAAGAAGTACAGCCAGAATGTTCCTTAGATGCAAGGATGGCAAGACTTCATTTCACATACTTTGGACATGTTATCAGGAGGAACCAGTCCCTGGAGAAGGACATTATGCTTGGTAAAGTAGAGGGTCAGTGAAAAAAGAAGAACCTCAATGAGATGGATTGACTCAGTGGCTGCAACAAGGCTCGAGCATAACAACAATTGTGAGGATGACACAGGACCAGGCAGTGTTTCATTCTGTTGTACATAGGGTCACTATGAGTTGGAACCTACTCAATGGCACCTAACAACAACCTTTGAAACCACTGGGCTTGGATAGGAATCCCACACCCTTAATCTGATCTCTACTGCAGAGCAGAATGTTAATGGGAATTTATTGTTAAAAGGCCAAAATGCAATTACCTTATCCAGCCTTTCAATGTTCCATACTTCTGGATCCTCTCTATTCTTTTCCTTTTCGGCTTACACACCAGTGAACTGTTGCCTTGCTAAATGCAGCCAATAACAACCCACATTACTACCATTCTATCTTCCAACCTTTTCTTCTAAAGTAACAGACTTAATAGGCACTTTGTGTGCCTTCCAAGTTATCACAGATGATAGTTTTAGCAAATATTTCACTGTACATAGCATGGGTCTTTATCTTTCCAGCCTCTATTATCATTTTCTTTACCACCTACTGCCTAATGGCTAAGCCAATGGCATGTGTTTTAAGTTTTCTAATGACAACATCTCATCCTAGTACCAATTTCGGTATTGGTTAGGGAAACACTAGCTACTGT
Source organism: Loxodonta africana (assembly GCF_030014295.1). NCBI lineage: Eukaryota > Metazoa > Chordata > Mammalia > Proboscidea > Elephantidae > Loxodonta > Loxodonta africana. The sequence continues at coordinate 71,358,857 of NC_087346.1, read as the reverse complement.
AATAACACAGCTCAAAATTTCAGAGGTTTAACTCTATAGAGGTTTGTGTCTCGGATGTAATCATGGATTGAATTATGTCCCCCCAAAAATGTATCAACTTGGTTAGGCCATAATTCCCAGTATTGTGTGGTTGTCCTCAATTTTGTGATTGTTATTTTATGTTAAGAGGATTAGAGTGGGATTGTAACACCACCCTTACTCAGGTCACCTCCCTGATCCAATGTAAAGGGAGTTTCCCTGGGGTGTGGCCTGCACCACCTTTTATCTCTCAAGAGATAAAAGGAAAAGAAGCCAGCAGAGAGTTGGGGACCTCATACCACCAAGAAATCAGCACCAGGAGCAGAGTGCGTCCTTTGGACATGGGAACCCTGAGCCTGAGAAGCTCCTTGACCAGGGGAAGATTGAGGATAGGGACTTTCCTCCAGAGCCACCAGAGAGAGAAAGCCTTCCCCTGGAGCCAAAGCCCTGAATTTGGACTTGTAACCTACTAGACTGTGAGAAAATAAATTTCTCTGTTAAAGCCATCAACTTGTGGTATTTCTGTTATAGCAGCACTAGATGACTAACACAGATGTGTAACAGTCTAAGGTTTTCAGTGGGCTGATTTCCACATGGTTATCTAGGAATCTAAGCTGTTTCCATTTTGTGACTCTACCATTGCCCTTGGCCTCAGTCTTTCACTTTCAGGTAGCAATTGTTTAAACAGAGTGGATGAACACAATTGCCTATTAGCCACATCACCCCAAAAGTGGCACCCATTGCTTCTACTTACATTTTATTGGTAAGAACTAGCCTCAAAGCTTTCCACAGTGCAAGAAGTAGGGAGGGATTAAGCGATAGGGGCTGTGGTGCCTGAGAAATGTGGTCTCTTGCTGGAGAGTCACTTGCCAACAACAACTCTACACTATGGAAGGACAACTTGAGTCTTTATCACATCTGCACTAAAAGAAATTCTAAAGGAACTACTTAAGATAGAAAATGATTCCAGACGAAAAACCTAAGTTTCAGAAAGGACTGAAAAGCAGAGATGTAGATAATTCTAAATGAACATTGACTGCAGTACAGATGTTGGGAAATGCTTAGATTCTGGATGTTTTTTCTTTTATAATTTATTTTGTTGTTGTTGAGAATATATGCTGGCTATATCTTTAAGAGAGTTCATTGAAGTTGCTGACATACTGGGTGTCGGGTGAGAGAAAAGTCAAGATGACGTCAAAGCTTTGGGCCTGATTAACGGGAAGAATGAAGTTTCAGTGCAGTTCCATTACACACTTCATGTGAGCCCAAGATTTAGCCTGCTGTCCTTTGTGAGTGCAAAAATCCTAAACCTTGATGACAGAGGCCAACATTTTCATAGTTTCCCAATCCCAGAGTAGATCCAGCATCAGCGCTACTTTTCAGTGCTTTCCTACTGTCCTGCTCCTGGCCTAGCATTTCTGAGTAGTGATAGTGGGAGGTTATGGGATTTCCTAGTCCACCTTATCACCAGATCTATTAATATTTTTTCATTGGATTTATTATGTGTTTTATGGAAAAAAGGCAACATTTAAATCCTAAAAAGACTATGGCAAAAAAAGATTTTTTTTAATATTTTATTTCGCCTCGCTGCCTCACCTTCTAAACAAATGCCACTTTTATGCATAGATATTTTCATGATTATGTGAAGAAAAAATGAATTCTTCATTGCAGCCAATTGAGTAGAAACAGCTCAATAAAAGATGAAATTTGACTAAAGTATTTTACAGTTTTTCTCACACTTATTTTCACACAGCACATACTCATACTCGCTTAACTCTAATTTTTGCCTAGCTAAATTAGTTTCATTTCTCTTTTCCCTTGATCTTTTTGTTAGAATACTCTACAAAATGTTCTTAAAAAGCAGAGTTGGTTTACTAACAAAAAATAGACTAATAGCTTTCTGCCAGTCTTCCTACAGATAAGTATGGGCCATAGATTTTTGGTTAAACTTGCAATATTAGATATATGTATTTATCTTAGTATCCTCCCAAAACGCCAATAAAATGATAGGTAAAGCAATAATTTAAAATGTTAATGTATAAACCACTGGGATGAAGAATAAGAGAAAAGATAGCATGTAAGAAATGTCAACAATTTTGGAAACAAAAAATGGATGTATGTTATTAGCTTCAGTAGAACAGAAAAGACTGAAACATAAGCCTATAGCAGAAGTCATTAAGAAGCAAACTGATCCAGGCTACAGAACCTTGGAAAGGATCAGAAATTGGAGACACGTGGTACTTCTAAAAGCAGGCAGACAGTAGGGGCTTGAAACAAGAGACTGGGTGGAAAATCTGTAAAAGGAATATGTTAACCATAGAGCTTCTTTCCTACTTTATTCAGCCAAGCTGATTTCCCTCCCTAACCCTGACAAAGGACAAGAACTTTCATTCTCTAAAGGTAATTGATCAGAAAAGTTCTAAACTCAGACACCAAGTGAGCTTGAGGACTGGGTGACCAGTAAGTTAAAATCAGATGGATTAAGTGAAAGTCTGCATCCTGAATATGGTTACAGCTCCCCAACTTCTCTCCCACTCAGTTCACTGTGGCAGGAGATTAGAGGATTCCTCTCTGGAAAACTGACTAGATCAAGAGAAAACACCTACAGATACCAACATTTAAGCATTATGCCAATGAAATGGTCAGATCCACACCAGATTATCCTTCATTGAAGCCCACCAAATAACAGGCTTCACTTACTCATACTGAGTTTCCAATTATCATTTAAGTAAATCAACAACACAGATCATGAGATATTTGGGAAAGCCTCTACAATAAAAAAGACCAAAAGAAATGGTGGTGGGTGCTCATAGGAAACAGAGATAATACAAGAACAAAGGGAAGCATCATTTTAAAAACTCTAATATCTTGAAAGAAATAATAGAAGATAATACACTCCTGAAACAAGAACAGAAAGCTATATAAAAGGTTAGTCATGGGGAAAAAAAAGAGCTTTTAAGAAATTGAAACAAAAGTAAAATTTTAAAATTCAACATAATTATTTTAATGTAAAGTTAAGGTAGGAGGGACAAGTTCCTGGAAAAAGACATTATGCTTGGTAAAGTAGAGGGTCCATGAAAGAGAGGAAGACCATCGATGAGATGGATTGGCACACTGGCTATGCAATTGCTCAAGCATAGCAACGATTGTGAAAATGGTGCAGGGGTGGGCAGTGTTTCGTTCTGTTGTACATAGGGTCGCTATGAGGGGGAACTGACTCAATGGCACCTAAAAACAACAACAAAGTTAAGATAATCTCTCAAAAAGCAGAGTAAAAAGAGAAAAAATAAGAGTGATAATCAATCTAAGAGATCCAGTATATGAATAATAGGAGTTCCAGAAAAAGAAAATGAAGAAATCAGAGGGTAGAAAATCAGAATAATACAAGAAAATTTTCTGGAAGAACATGAGTTTCCATATTCAGTGAACAAAAATAAGGATCACAACAAGGCATGTAATCTTGAAAAGATTCTAAAGATTTTCAGAGAAAGAGAGAACATTCTTGGCATCACATTTCTAAATAGCAATACTGGAAGCTAGAAAAAAACAGGAATGGTTTCAAAATTCTGAAGGAAAAAGATTTCCAAACTAGATTTCAATACCTAGCAAAACTACCAGCTCAATGTAAGGGTAGACTAAAGACATTTCTAGGCATGTAACTTCTCAGAAATATACCTCCTACTCACCCTTTTTTAGGAAGCTTTTTGGAGTATTTTTCCACCAGTAATAATCAGAGAAGAAAAAGAAAAGACATGAGATTGAAGAAAACAGAAGAACTAACATAAGAGAGGGGCATTGCCAGAATGTGAGTGAAGTAAAAGCCCAAGATTAGAGATTTACAGCAAACCTAGATACCAACCAGCCCATACTGAAGCAGATCAGAAGACTCTGAGAGGGACTTCTTCAAGATAAAGCAGAAAGGGCCAACACAGGAGTGAGCAAAGAAAATTTCCAGGGTGATATTGAAGCAAAGTCCCATGACAACTGTGTACAACTGCTTAGAGGGCAACTAGTTAAGATTAGAGCAGGAAGAGGAGCACAGTTATGGAGACCTCCTAGACATATTCAAACACCTTATGGGATTGGTTTACTGGGTTAAAGGGCTTGGGGCCATAGTCTTGTGGGACAATTCAGTCAATTGGCATAACATGAAGACAATGTTCCACATCCTAGTTTCGCGAGTAGTGTCTAAGTTCTTAAAAGCTTGCAAGCGGCCATCTAAGATACAACTCTTGGTCTTTTCCCATCTGGAACAAAAAAGAATGAAGGAAACCAAAGACTCAAAGAACAAACTAGTACACAGGACTAATAGCCCACATGAACCATGCCTTTCTTCTAGCCTGAGACCAGAAGAACTAGATGGTACGTGACTACCACTACCAATTGTTCTGACCAGGGACACAATAGAAGGTCCCGTTTAGAATGAGAGAAAAATGTAGAGCAAAACTCAAATTCCTGAAAAAGACCAGACTTACCGGACTGATAGAAACTAAAGGAAGCCCCAAGACTATTGCCCTTAGATACCCTTTTAACTTGGGACTGAAACCACTTCTGAAGGTCTCCTTTTAGCCAAATAATAGATTAGCCTATAAAATAAACAGTATAACTGTGAGGAATTTGCTCCCTGAAACAATCAACTGTATGAGACCAAATTGTCAACATTTACTCAAAAACAAAGATGAGAAGGCAAGGAGGGGCAGGGAAGCTGTATCAATGGAAACAGAGCAAACAGAATGGAAATAATGAGAATGCTGACACATTGCTAAAATTGTAACCAACGTCATGGAAAAACTTGTACAAAAATTGTTAAATGGGAACCTAATTTGCTGTGTAAACTTTCACCTAAAACACAATAAAATATTTTAAAAAGAGAGAGAGACAGATTGGACCAGGAAGATTAAAGCCTCCCAGAGTGTAGGGGAACAGAAAGGGATGTATCTAAACACATTTAGAGGAGATTTTTCAGCTCTGTTGGAGAGTTTGAGGATGAATTAGTGGTTGGTAGATTAAAAGAAACCTAAACAAATGAAAACATTAGCTCTAGGAAAACAAAAAGTTCTACATGAAAGTCAGTGTAATCCAAGTACACACCATTGCTCACCTATGAATATTTATAAAGTTCAGATTAACAAACAAGAAGAAGAAGAAACGATAGAAGATGTATGTTCGTGAAATAGGGGTTAGGGGCATGGTAGGAGTTAAACCCTCTTTTCTATAGTTGGAAACAGAAAAATCAAGTAGTTTCAAATACGCACACACACACATACACATTCATACTTTCTAGAAATGCAGAGAAAAGCCAACACCAGAAGAAAAAAAAAAACAGATAAAAAAGATACATTTAACAAATATCTATTTGGCACCCATTATATGCCAGACATCTCTGCCAGACAGAATTTGACCTCTGTTCTAGATCAGAATCTCTTAACCTTGGCACATTTTGAACTGGAAAATTCTGTATTTGGGGGTGGAGGGGGCTCTCCTGCGCACTATAGGATGCTTACCAGCATTCCTGGCCTCTACCCACTAGATGCCAGTAACACGCACCAACCCCCCCGCCAAGTTGTGGCAATCAAAAATGCCTCCAGACATTGCCAAATGTCAGCTGAAGAACAAAATCACTCCCAGTTAAGAACCACTGTCCTAAGTAATAGGGATATAGCAGCAAACATAATCAACAAAAAGAGCTGAAACTTTGAGAAATAGTATCAGGGGTGGGAAGGTGCACTCAAGCAAGGGGCAAAGTGGGTGAATCCCACCTCCATTGCTAACTGCTTGGTAAGAATCATCATGAATCCAATCCCTAAAGTGTGGGGATGGATCCAGTCCTCACCTTCCTACTTCTTTATCCTTGCTGCCAGTCTCACTCTCTGTCCAACCCTAGGCACCCAGAGCTGGATCAGAGCTGACAGGTTAGAAGGACACCTTCTTTCAGATCAACTGCCCATGCAACATTCTTCTGATCCTAACCACCTGATTCTAGGTCAGAGTTCACAAGTTAGAAGGACATCTTCCTTCAGATTGCCTAATAGGCAGACACCAGCCCTTGCTGGTTCTCAACGACCCTGTGGGTTTGTTAATTCATTGGAACAACCTACAGAGAGTACACTAGACTTACAAGGACAGCTCTCTTACAACCAGAAAGCTTCCACGTCCCCAGGGACATGCAACACTCTCAATAGCAGATGTTCTCACCAACCAGAAAGCCTCCAGTCAGGAAGCTCATCTGAGCCTTAGGGTTCCAGGCTCTTATTGGCCTCTTCATATGGTTATGATACATTACGTCATGTCTTCAGAGGCTACTCAACATGAGGCCCCCCAGATAGTCCCTCTTGGTCTGGTCAGCCCCCACTCATTATCCTCAAATGTAGTTTAGCCCTCAGGAACCAAGAACAAAGGTCAAATTACTTTCTGTACCTCCCAAAAGGAATAGGACAGGAGACTGCTATTTTTACTCATAAGCCTTTTAGAATTCTGACTTTTCAAACTGTATCTACATATTACATTAATAAAAAAGAAAGTAAATAATGTAAGAGAAGAATGATATAAAGTCTATTTATACTTAATTAAAACATTTCTACACCAAGGCAGTGTAGAGTCATGCAAGCCTAGATTTGAATTCCATTGCTTCTAATTGTATAACTTTAGGCAAGTCACTTACACCTTTCCGAGCCTATTTTCTTCAACACTATAAAATAGGAATACTCACAATGTTATTATGAAAAGCGACTGCAAAAAAAAAAAAAATTACATAACGCATATCATACAATTTTAAAAAGTTGCCTTCACTACAATTGGTCTCTATTTGGCTGGAACAACAGAGGAACAAGGAGAACAAAAAATAGGAGGAGGAAATGGAATGTGTGGCTGATTGCCTCCATGAACAACTGTCTCCTTTGCCATGAGACCAGAATTGGATGATGCCTGGCTACCATTACTGAACATTTTGATCAAAGGTTCTATAGAAGAATCCTGATCAAAGGGGGGAAAATGCAGAACAGAATTTAAAATTCTCATGGAATCCAATCTTTCCGGAGCCATGGAGGCTGGATGAACCCCTGAAACTATTGCTCTGAAATCATTTTTAAACTTGAAACAAAAATATCCCTTGAAGTCTTCTTAATACCAAACAATAAAAAAAACAATAGTTTAGCTTAAATGTCTGCCTTGAGCATCATAGTTTTTTAAGAACTACCTATATGGGATCAAGTTGACAACAGCAATGCAAAAGATTAGATGGGAACTTTAAGGGGCAGTGAGTTTATGTTAATGGGGGAGGAACAACTCGGAAAAGGAGGGTAAGAATAGTTGCACAACTTGAAGAATTTAATCAATGTCTCTGAATTTTAGAAACTGTTAAATGGGTGTATGTTTTGCTTTGTGTATTCTCAACAATGACAACAAAATAAATGAAATTTTAAGAAAAGCTGCCTTCAAGTCAATTCCATATGTATACAAAAAGGATTTTATAATGTTGTGTGACCTTGTTTCCTTATTGCTTTCTACTGCTCCTTGAATTTTGTTAATAATTGTGTGTGTGTTAATAAAAGTGAGCTATTTTATTTAGGTTTAGTCCTGTTAAGATATAAAATTTTTTGTACCATTAAGTACTTTAAAAATCCATATTTCATTATTCATAAAAATATTAATTATAATAACAATACCATAATTATCACATGCCAGTATAAATGTACTCTATTATCTCAATTAATCCTCACAATATAGGGTACTAGGTGATAGTACTGTTATGCTCATTTTATGGATCTATTCATTCATTCTAAAAGTATTAATTGAGCACCTACCTCATGTATGTGCTCATGTAACAGTATGTCATGCAATGTTCCTTGCTGAGAATATAGCAGTAAATGAAACAGACAAAAATCCTAGCCTTCAAGAAGCTTATATTCTAGACAAACAATAAATAAGTTTTACTCAATGTTAGATAAGAAACAATTACTATAGAAAAAATTAAACAGTGAAGGGAGGTAAGTTTTGGGATGAAGATGGGGGTAAGAGGGTTGTAAGAGATGGTGGCAGTTAAGGAAAATCATAAAGGAAGTGAATATAAGGAAAATGAGGATCAAAGAATTAGTAACTTGTTCAAGGTCACATTGTGAATAAAGCTAAAATAATTTGAAACCCATTATATCTGAAAAAATCAATTAAAAAATACAGTGAGTCTGCTGCATAGTCAGCACTCTACCAGCCTCCCTGCACACCCTGTAACTCAGGCCTCTGAAACCAACAGGACAGACATCCCTGGGGGTCGGTTTGGGTTTCTCTGCTCCCCCTTTCCGTCAGTGCTAAGGACTGCTGACTGAGACGGGTGTGTGCTAGGAAGCAGGCATCCTGTGTGGAGGCTACACCCACAGCCAGCATACTATGGGACGGGGGCTAATAGCAACAATACATACCTTCTTGGGGATCCATTCAGAGCATGACATCCCCTCCCCCACCAAGTGACTGTTGGCGACTGGACTTAGACAAACTCCTACAGAAGGTTTCCTACAGTGGAAAAAGAAGGTGGGTCACCTAAGTGAATACTGCTCTCCCAGCCACCACAGGGCCACTGGGGCTCTGAAACCAACAAGACATATTTCTTGGACGTCCTTCTGGGGAGTGCTATCCCCTCTTCCTCCTGAAATGGAGGAAAGTCTGCCTGTGGTTCCCGTGAATGCCAGCTCAGATATAAGTAACCCCCACAGATCAGGGAAGGAAGCCTCGGGTAAAACCGGAGAGTAACACCCAGCCCCAAAGAGGGCTTGTTGGGTGTGGGTTTTCCAACTGAAAACATCGTCATAGAAACAGAGACGGAAGCGAACAATAAGCAGGGAAAGAGAGAGAGGACTTGGTGGACAGATTGATTAGTGGGCGATATTTCGCCTGAGTGGCAGTGCCCTCTGGTGGACAGATTGATCATAGTGTATTACCTGGTGTTTTCGGAGACATTGAAAGTTGAAAACTAAGGCCTGGAATTTTTAAATCCTAATTAGAGCAGGAGGGGAGAAGGAACTATTAAAGGATAGGAAGCAGTAAACAAAGGCCAGAGGCTCTGCCTGCATAAGAGTTTTTTTGCAGAAAGTAATGTGGGCAAAAACGTCAAATACTTGGGATAACTGAGAGAGTCAAAACCCTCGAAAATTCCAAAGCCCCAACAATAAAATCACAAGACACACAAACAAAAGAGAAACAATTGTCCATACATATGAACATGATGAAAGGAGTGAAAGCACATCTATGGAAGACCAAATAATGAAAAGAATGGAAGAATATAGTACAACAACATTAAACATAATTAAAGAGTTAAGGGAAAACAGACAAAAAAACTAAAAGAAATAAAGAAAGCAATGAAAGAATAAAATAAGGATCTAAAAAAAAGAGAAGAAGAAACCAAACAAATACTGCAACTGAAAGGGACAATAACAGAAATGAGAAACAGAGGAAGGATTTAACAGCAGATTTAGTCAGGCAGAAAAAAACAATTGGTGAATTAGGGGCCAAGATAGTCGAACTTACAGAGGCTCAAGAAGGCTGAGCACAGTTCAATGGAATTATGGAACAATATCAAAAGACATAATATACACATCATGAGAATTCCAGATATTTGAAGAAATAATGACAGAAAATTTCCCCAATATGACAAAGGACATGAATCTACAAATACAAGAGGCTCAAAGAACCCAAGCAGGATAAACACAAAGAGATCTACATCAAGGCACATCATAATCAGGCTCTCAAAAAGTAAGGATAAAGGGAGAATCCTGAAAGCAGTAAGAGAGAAGCAAATAGTCATATACAAAGAATCCACAATAAGATCAAATGACAATTTCTCCTCAGGAATATTAGTGGCCAGGGGGCAATGGAATGATATATTTAAAATGCTGAAAGAAAAGAATACTACCCAGGAAAACTGTCCATCAAGAACATTCCCAGGAAAACAGAAGCTGAGAGAGATCATATTCACCAGATGGGCCTTATAGAAAATACTAATGGGAGTTCTGCAGATGGAAAGGAAAAGACACTAGAAAGTAATTAAAAATAATTCATAAAAACAAAGATCCTTAGTAAAGGGAATTTCACAGACAGGTATAATAAGGTATTCATGCTTGATAATTCTGATTTTTTTTTATTTTATACTTTTTAATAAGAGATGTATAAAAATAAAGAATAAAATTGTGTTACAGGGCACATGAAATATAAAGACATAAATTGTGATAACAACAACGAAATGGGAGAGGAGGGATGGCATACGTATAGAATTTCTTGTACGTCACTGAAGTTGGTACCAACTTACCCTAAGATGATATAAATACAAGCTGTTAGATGTAATATGCATGGTAACCACTAAGAAAATATCTAAAAAAAAACACAAAGGAAAGAAGGGAACCAAAATGGCTCATTACAATAAACCAACAAAACACAAAAGCAAACAGTAGTAAAAGACAAAGAAGGCTTGAGACATGAAAAAAAAAAAAACAAGATGGCAGAAATAAGTCACTTCTTCTCTGTAATTACAGTGAATGTAAATGGACTAAATGCTCCAATCAAAAGGCAAAGAATGGTACAATGGATTAAAAAAAACATGATCCAACTATATGCTGTTTATAAAAGACACACTTTAGACCCAAGGACACAAATAGGTTGAAAACGAAAGGATGGAAAAAGTATTCTATGCAAATAATAACCAAAAGAGAGCTGGGTTGGCAACCTTAATATCAGACAAAGTGGACTTTAAGACAAAATCTTTTAGGAGAGATAACGATAGACGTTATATTGGGAGAAAAGAGTCAATTCATCAAGAAGATGTAACAATCAGTAATACACATGTACCCAGCATTGGAGCACCTAAATATATAAAGCAAGCATTGACAGAATTGAAAGGAGAAATAGATAGCACTACAATAATAGTTGAAGACTTCAACACACCACTTTGAACATTGGACAGAACATCTAGAAAGAAAATCAGCAAGAAACAGGGGACCTGAATGACACTGTAAACCAACTACACTTAACACATGTGTAGAGGACACTTCACAACAACAGCACAATATACATTCAACTCTAGTGCACATGGCTCATTCTCCAAGATAGACCATATTTTAGGTTCACAAAGCAAGTCTCAATGAATTTAAAAAATTTAAATAATAAAAAGTTTTTTCCCTGACACGGCAGAATGAAGTTAGAAATCAATAACAGAAGAAAAAAAACCTGAAAATACACAAATATACAGAAAATAAACAACACACTATTAAACTACCAATGAGTCAAGGAAGAAATCAAAAGAGAAAATACACATTTCTTAAAGTTAAATGAAAAAGAAGGCACAACATTCCAAAACTAACGGGATGCAGCAAAGCCAGTACACAGACAGAAACTTACAGCAATAAACTTATATCAAATAAATACATGAAAAAGAAGAGAGATCTCAAAGCAACAGCCTAACTCTACAACTTGAGGAACTAGAAAGAGAAGAGCAAACTAAGCCTAAACCTACCAGAAGAAATTAAATAACAAAGATGAGAGCAGAAAAAATAAAATAAAAAACAATACAAAGAGACAGAGCCAGATGGTGGAGTAGTCAGATGGTTCCTGTGGTCCCTCTTACAACAAAGACCAAAAAAAAAAAAAGTGAATTAATTATATGTGACAATCTAGGAGCTCTGAACATCAAAGACAAAGTTGAGGAGTCAGACTGAAAGGCACGGGGAGGAAGAGACAGTTCAGAAGCAGCAAGGATTTGACAGACCTGACCTGGCCAGCAATCTGAAGGCTAGATCAGCTGGTGCACGTGGGCTGAGGCAAGCAGTAGCACTCAAGACGCCTTTCTATATCGGGAGAAACCCAGAAGCAGAGAGTCTGTTCAAGCTTCTGGAACCAGGGAGAAGCTCCACTGAATTGGAGAAACTTAACTACAAGCCTCTAACCTACCACTGGATCAAAAAAAAAAAAATCCTTCCAGCCTCTGGAAAGTGCCTCTCTCCCATTTACCTGCCCCCCTCCCTACTGTGCTGTGGATCCCAGTCTGACTTCAGTGATTTCTGCATCCCCTGGACCAGAAGTAGGACCCATTGCACGTTCAGAGCCATTCTCCCAGCTTTGGAGAGGGAACAAATTAACAAACAGAAAAAAATAACCTACCAACTCCCCTAAGCCAGAAACTCAGGGAAGGCACAGCCCCTTTGCCTAGGCGCAGGCATAAGGGGCCCATGGACTTTGAATGCCTTTCAGCCCTGCCTAGACCTGTGTGGGCCCATTTCAACAGTGTAGGCCCTCATTAACACAGTACAAGAGGGCATATACCTGAAGCCTATTTTCAACTGCAACAGCTAAGGGGGAGTGGCAAATTCATGACATTTGACACTGCCCTACCTATTAAGGAGGGTCAACTACCCACATCAGGGGCCTCAGGACTCTTGTCTGGAGGGGGGATGGGAGGATAGAGAGAGAGGGAAGCAGGCAAAATTGTCAAGAAAGGAGAGACTGAAAGGGCTGACTCAAGAGGGGGAGAGCAAGTGGGAGTAGGGAGTGAGATGTATGTAAACTTATATGTGACAGACTGATTGGATTTGTAAATGTTCACTTGAAGCTTAATAAAAGTTATTAAAAAAAAAAAAGATTACAGCCTTGGCATAATAAAATCTATTAAGAAAACAAAACAAAAAAAAAATAGAGATCATCAAAACCACAAGTTGGTTCTTCGAAAAGATCAATAAAATTGACAAACCTTTAGCTAGACTGACAATGATAAAAAAAAAGAGAGAAAAGATGCAAATAAACAAAATAAGAAATGAAAGAGACATTACAACTGACCCAATAGAGATAAAGAGAATTATGACAGAATATTATGAACAACTGTATGCAAAAAAAACTGGATAACCTAGATGAAATAGATAGTCTCAGAAGTACACAGTTTACTCAGACTGAACCAAGAGGAAATGGAAACTCTCAATAGACCCACAACAATAAAGAGATTGAATCAGTGATCAAAAACCTCTCAACAAATAAAAGTCCTGGACAAGATGGCTTCACTGGGGAATTCTACCAAACATTTAGAGAAGAATTGACACTAATCCTGTATAAAAACATGGAGAAGGAAAGGATATTCCCTAATTCATTCTATGAAGCAAACATAACCCTAATACCAATACGAAGCAAAGACACTGCAAGAAAATACAACTACAGGCCAACATCTCTTATGAATATAGATGTAAAAATCCTCAACAAAATACTAGCGAATAGAAACCAACAGCATATTAAAAGAGTCCGACACCCTGACCAAGGGGATTTATTCCAGAAATGCAGCGATGTTTCAACATTAGAAAATCAATCAATATAATACACCACATAAATAGAACAAAGGAAAAGAACCACATGATCATCTCTATGGATGCAGGAAAAGAATTTGATAAAATCTAACACCCTTTCTTGATGAAAACTCTCAAGGAGATTAGAAAAGAAGTAAAATTATTTCTATTTGCAGATGACATCATCTTATATATAGAAATCCAAAACACTGCACGAGAAAGCTTCTAGAGCTAACAGGAATTTAGCAAAGCTGCAGGTTACAAGGTCAACAAACAAAAATCAATTGGATTTCCATGCACCAGCAATGAGAAATTTGAAAGGGAAATCAGGGGAATGATTCTATTTATAATAGCATCTAAGAGAATAAAATGCCTAGGAATAAATTTAACCAGGGATGTGAAAGAATTTGTTATGGATTGAACTGTGCCCCCCAAAAATGTGTGTCATCTTGGGTAGGCTATGATTCCCAGTATTGTGTGGTTGTCCACCATTTTGTGATCTAATGTGATTATTCTATGTGTTGTAAATCCTAACTTCTGTGACTTTAATGAGGCAGGATTAGAGGCAGTTATGCTAATGAGACAGGACTCGATCTGCAGGATTAGGGTGTATCTTGAGTCAATCTCTTTTGAAATACAAAAGAAAGAATTGAGCGGAGAGAAGAAGGACCTCATTACCACCAAGCAAGAAGAGCCAGGAGTGGAGGGGTCCCTGTGCTGAGAATCTTCTAGACCCAGGGGAAGATTGATGACAAGGACTTTTCCCCAGAGCCGACAGAGAAAGGCTTCCCGTTGAGCTGGCGCCCTGAATTCAGACTTCAAGTCTCCTAGACATTGAGAAAATAAAATTTCTGTTTGTTGAAGCCACCCACTTCTGGCATTTCTATTATAACAGCGCTAATTAACCAAGACAGGCTTATACAATGAAAATTATAAAACACCAATGAAGAAATTAGAGAAGACTTAAATCAATGGAAAGATGTTCCATATTCATGAATTGGAAGGCTTAATATTGTTGAGATGTCAATACTACCCAAAACAATCTACAGATTCAGCAAAATCCCAATCAAAATTCCAGTAGCCTCCTTTACAGAAATGGAAAAAACAATCCTCAATTCTCTATGGAATGGCAAGAGGCCCCAAGTAGCTAAAGCAATGTTGAAAGAGAAGAACAAAGTAGGAGGACTCACACTTCCTGATTTTAAAATATATTATGTTGTTCAGAGTCATCAAGTCGGTTCCAACTCATAATGACCCTACGTACCACACAATGAAACACTGCCTGGTCTTGCACCATTCTCACAATCATTGCTATATTTGAGCCCATAGTTGCAGCCACTGTGTCAAAGCATCCTGTCGAGGGTCTTCCTCTTTTTCACTGACCCACTACCTTACCAAGCATGATGTTCTTCTCCAGGAATTGGTCCCTCCTGATAATATGTCCAGAGTAAGTGAGTTGAAGTCTCGCCATCCTTGCCTACAAGGAGCACTCTGGCTGTATTTCTTCCAAGACAGACTTGTTCATTCTTCTAGCAGTCCATGTTATATTCAGTATCCTTTGCCAACACCGTAATTCAAAGGCATCAATTCTTCTTTGGTCTTCCTTATTCATTGTCCAGCTTTCACATGCATATGAGGTGGTTGAAAATACCATGGCTTGGGTCAGGCGCACCTCAGTGATGTTAGTGTCATCTTTGCTTTTGAACACTTTAAAGAGTTCTTTTGCAGCAAATTTGCCCAATGTAATACATATTATAGAGCTGCAGTAATCAAAACAGCCTGGTACTTGTATAACGATAGACACATAGACCAATGGAACAGAACTGATAGTCCAGAAATAAACCCACACATCTATGGTCAGCTGATTTTTGACATGGGTGCTAAGTCCATTCATGGGGAAAGAAGAGTCTCTGCAATAAACCCTGTTGGGAAAACTGGATTTCCACACGCAGAAAAACAAAACAGGATACGTTTCTCACACCATATACACACACAAAAATTCAAAATGGATTAAAGACTTAAATATGAAATTAAAATATAAAATCCTTAGAAAAAAGCACAGGGGCAATGCTGTCAGGCCTAGCTTTCAGCAATGGATTATCTAATATAATAACAAAAGCACAAACAGCAAAAGACAAAATAAATAAATGGGACTTCATAAAAATTAAAAACATGTTCAAAACACTTTACCAAAAAAAGTGAAAACACAAGCTGCTGATTGGGAGAATATCTTCAGAAACCATATTACTGATAAGAATGTAATAACCAAAATATATATAAAACTTCAACAGCTTAACAGCTTAAAAAACAAATGACCCAATCATAAAATTGGTAAAGGACTTGAATAGACATTTCACCAAGGAGGACATTCAAATGAACACAAAACATATGAAAAGGTGCTCAACATCATTGGCCATCAAAGAAAGCAAAAGAAAACCACAATAAGATACCATTTCACTCTCACTAGGACAGCTCTTGAAAGTTGAGTAGCTAAAGCAAAAGAAAGAAATGATGAAGTAATAGAACTGAACAGATGATTTCAAAGGGCGGCTCAAGAAGATGAAGTGTTATAATCACATGTGCAAAGAGCTGGAGATAGAAAACCAAAAGGGAAGAACACACACTTGACATTTCTCAAGCTGAAAGAACTGAAGAAAAACTTCAATCCTCGATTTGCCACAGTGAAGGATTCTATGGGGAAAATATTAAATGATGTAGGAAACATCTAAAGAAGATGGAAAGAATACACAGAGTCATTATATAAATATGAATTGGTTGACATTCAACCATTTCAAGAGGTAGCATATGATTAGGAACCTACGGTACTTAAGGAAGTCCAAGCTGCACTGAAGACACTGGCAAAAAAAAAAAAAAAAAAGCCTCCAGGAATTGAAGAAATAACAATCAAGATGTTTCAACAAACAGATGCAACACTGGAAGAACTCACTCGTCTACACCAAAAAAATTTGGAAGACAGCTACCTGGTCAACCAACTGGAAGAGACCCATACTTATGCCTATTCCAAAGAAAGGTGACCCAACCAAATTCTGAAATTATCAAACAATATCATAGATATCACACACAAGCAAAATTTTGCTGAAGATCATTCAAAAGCAGGTACAGCAGTGCATTGACAGGGAACTGCCAGAAATTCAGGCCAGATTCTGAAGAGGACATGGAACCAGGAATATCATTGCTGATGTCAGATGGATCCTGGCTGGAAGCAGAGAATACCAGAAGGATGTTTACTTGTGTTTTATTCACTATGCAAAGGCATTCGACTGTGTGGATCATAACAAATTATGGATAGCATTGGGAAAAATGGGAATCCCAGAACACTTAATTGTGCTCATGAGGAGCCCACACGTAGATCAAGCAGCAGTTGTTCCGACAAAACGAGGGTATACTGTGTGGTTTAAAGTCCGGTAAGGTATGCATCAAGGTTGTATCCTTTCACCATACCTATTCAATCTGTATGCTGAGCAAATAATATGAGAAGCTGGATTATATGAAGAACAGCGAGTCAGGATTGAAGGAAGACTAATTAACAACCTGCATTATGCAGATGACACAACCTCTCTTGATGAAAGTGGAGAGGAATTGAAGCACTTGCTGATGAAGATCAAAGACCACAGCCTTCAGTATGGATTACTCCTCAACATAAAGAAAACAAAAGTCCTCACAACTGGACCAATAAACAACATCGTGATAAACGGAGGAAAGATTGAAGTAGTCAAGGATTTTATTTTACTTGGATCCACAATCAACACCCATGGAAGCAGCAGTCAAGAATTAAAAAGACACACTGCATTGGGCAAATTTGCAGCAAAGGACCTCTTTTAAGTGTTGAAAAGCAAAGATATCACCTTGAAGACTAAGGTGTGCCTGACCCAAGCCATGGTATTTTCAATCACGTCATATGCATGCGAAAGCTGGACAACGAATAAGGTAAACCAAAGAATTGATGCCTTTGAATTGTGGTGTTGGTAAAGAATATTGAACATACGATGGACTGCCAGAAGAACGAACAAATCTATCTTGGAAGAAGTACAGCCAGAATGCTCCTTAGAAGCAAGGATGGCGAGATTGGGTCTTACATACTTTGGGCCTGTTGTCCAGAGGGATCAGTCCCTGGAGAAGGACATCATGCTTCGTAAAGTACAGGGTCAGCGGAAAAGAGGAAGACCCTCAATGAGATGGTTTGACACAGTGGCTGCAACAGTGGGCTCAAGCATAACAATGATTGTGAGCATGGCGCAGGACTGGACAGTGTTTTGTTCTGTGGTACATAGGGTCGCTACAAGTTAGAACCGACTCAACAGCACCTAACAACAACAGGATGGCTAACAAGAAAAAAACAGAAAATAACAAATATTAGTGAGGATGTGAAGAAATTGTAACACTTATCTATCGCTGATAAGAATGCAAAATGGTACAACCATTGTAGAAGACAGAGTTACAGTTCCTCAATGAAGTAAAAATAGAACTACCATATGACCCAGCAATTCCACTCCTAGGTATACACTCAAAGACTTGAAAGCAGGGACTCAAACAAAGACTTGTACACCATTGTTCATTGCAGCACTATTCACAATAGCCAAAAGGTGAAAATAACCTAAATATTCATCAACAGATGAATGGATAAACATAATAGTAGTATACAATGAATACTATTCAGCCAGTAAGAGAAATGAAGTCTTGATACATGCTACAATGTGGATGGACTTGAAGACATTATGCTGACTGAAATAAGTCAATTACAAAAGGACAAATACTGTAATACCTCACTTATGTAAAAAGACAAGAACAGGCAAATGTGTAGAGACCAAAGTTTATTTTTTTTTTAGCGATGGGAGGGAGGGGGAAAGGAGGAGGTATTGCTAACTGAGTACTGAGTTTCAGTTTACAGTAATGGAAATGTCGCATTAACTAAGGGTAGAGTTGCAATAAGTTGTACACCTGTAAAAAGATGTACAAAGATGTAAAAAGATGAATTGGCAAAAGTTGTGTGAAAGATGTATTTACAATGACAACAACAACAAAAAAAAAGTAGCTGCTGAGGATGCTTATGTACAACAACACTCTTCATGGGATTTGGTTCCTTGGTTTGGAGGTTTAGGGTCATGGTTTAATGTGACATCTCAGTTATTTGGGCTAATAATGTGTTCGGTACTTCTGTTCTACCCCTTAGTTTATTGTGTGGTGCCTGGAATCTTAAAAGCTTGCAAGCAGCCATTCAAGGTACAACAATTAGTCTCTATTTGCCTGGAGCAACAGAGGAACGAGAGTCAGGAATAGGAAGAAGATATGAAATGTGTAGCTAATTGCCTTCATGAACAACTGCCTCCTTTGCCATGAGACCAGAAGAACTGGATGGTGCCTGGCTACCATTACTGAACATTTTGATCAAAGATTCTGTAGAAAAATCCTGATCAAAAGGGTAAAATGCAAAACAGAATTTCAAATTCTCATGGAATCCAATCTTTCTGGAGGCACAGAAGCTGGACGAACTCCTGAAATTATTGCCCTGAGATAATCCTTAAACTTTATACCAAAAATATCCCCTCAAGTCTTAATACCAAACAGTAGTTTAGCACAATCAGTAAAAAAAAAAAAAAAAAAAAAGAAAGAAAGAAAAGTCTGCCTTGAGCATTATGCTCTTTTAAGAACTATCTTTATGGGATCAGGAGCCCTGGCAGCACAGTGGTTAAGAGCTCAGCTGCTAAACTAAAGGTCAGCAATTTGAATCCACCAGCTGCTCCTTGGAAACCTGATGGGGCAGTTCTACTCTGACCTATAGGGTTGCTATGAGTCGGAATCGACTCAATGACGACGGGTTTGGCTTATATAAAGGACCAAATTAATAAGAGCAACCCATAAGATTAAATAGGAATCTTAGAGGAGAGTGAGTTTATGTTTAACAGGGGAGGAACAACTTGGAAAAAAAGGGATGAGAATCGTTGCTCAACTCAAAGAATGTGATCAATGTCACTAAATTGTACGTATAGAAACTGTTGAATTGATGTATGATCTGCTGTGTATATTCTCAACCAAAAATAAGATTATTTAAAAAAAAATTTTTTTTAATCTTCCCTGAAAAGTTATGCCATGTCCAAAAGTAACTTCTGTCAAACATTCAAGGAATAGATAAAATATTCTGGGAGATGAGAATATAGTTATCTTTGCTACATTTGTTGTCATCTCTTGCTTATAGAATGAAATATCCATAATGGAAATTCACCAAGTGTCTAACATTAAAATAATAAAAAAATAATACACACACACAGAGGGGCAAATTTGACACATGCTAAACAGGGCAGTTTTTACTGACCCAAAAGCCACTGTTCACCACTCCTATACACCACATCCTTTATCATCGGGGCAAAGCCCCTTATAGTTGACCTGGACCTGGAAGGGCCCAAGAGACCTGGAACATTGATGCATCACTTTATAAAAGCTGTTCAGTCTTATTAAAACTTTTTGAGATTGATCAAAACCAAGCTAAATCTGTTAGATGTGGAAAGAAAACATTAAATTTGTATTTACTTTCTTTTTTTCAGGGCAAAGAATTCCAAAAAACAAGAAAGATTCCTAGGAGGGTATGGTGGAAATACTTCAAAAAGATTATAATAATCACTGTGGCAATTCTCCTTTCAATCATCATCATTCTTTTATGTACAAACGTAATACCAACCTGAACCTTCCTCTCCCTCTCCTCATCAGGTACCAATAAATTGCTATGTATAATTGTACAGTTCCATGACAAATGACTATGAAATCATCCTCTAGTGGTGAGATTGGAGGGAGAGGGGTTTGGAAATAAGTATTTTCTTGTCCTTTTAGTGTCCCTTGACTCTTGTGTTTGTACCTCTTCCATTTCTGTAATCCGATTTTTTTCCCACTGCTCTACAACTTCTCTAGCTTTTCTTCCCTTTTTTAAGATTAAGAGCATAAATCCTGGAATCAGAATGCCAAGGTCCAACCCTCAGCTCTCCCATGTACCATCTACGAGACTTTGGACAAGTTACTTAACCTGTGTCACTGTTTCCTCATCTGTAAATTGGAGCTAATAATAAACAGTACTTACAGAATAGAGTACTTATAGTAAACGCTTTTTAAGTGTTAACTATTACTTAAGTGGAAAAAATTTTTGCATTTTTAGCATTGATTAAATCCCGGTAATCTATCCCCTTCCTCAGAAATGACCTTGGCTCTTAGAAATTTGAGAATCTTAACACAAGTACAGTGTGGAGATACTCATTCACCTCATCTACATATTCTTCCATTTGAAATAAAAACTCAAACTATAGTATCTTATACTGTGAATTTCCTTTAAATCACAGGTCCTGTCCTTGTTTTTTTTTTTCTTTTCATAATACACTTTATCCAAGAACCTCAAATCATTAAGATTCCTATGAACTAAGGTATCCAACTTCAGCTTGCAGTTAATAACAAGGTGTCATGAGTTTGATTTCCCAAGTGGGAACTTAAGGTCTAAAGTCAGTTTTAAAAATCATTTAGTGATTCATGGGGAAGAATAAAAGATTAGAACAGGGGTTCCTGGCTACTAGATAACTCATTTTAACACTGGTAATGATCAAATATCGGCATTTTAAAATGGCACCAAACTTGTTCTTTCTCCAGCACAATATCATCTTTCCATTCACAAAATATTTTTTACAGGATTTTAAAATTTAAGAACTTAGGAGTTTCTGCAGCTAACACCCAGGAAAAAAAATTGGTGAGGTGTTGAATAACTCTGATACAGACAATGTAGTAAGTGCTTTGGGGAAGAGGCTGTAGCATCTAATTTTACAATGATGATAACAGCTAAGAGCTTTTATAATGCAAAGATATTGAACACTGCCTGGCACACAGTAAGTGCTATGTAAATGTCAGTTCATGTTATTTTATCCATTTTGCAGAGGAGAAAATGCAAAGAGTTTGCAAAGTTAAATGACATATTCAAGGTCACATATCTAGAAAGCGTATAGCTGAGATCTGACAGACTCAAGCACCAACTATGTTATATAGCCATAAAACCCATGAGTGTATTTCAAGTACATCATCTGACCCTTTAAGTTAATTGTGGGTGGGACAAGACACAACAGTCCTACTTTGCTTGTTGCCAGGTTGGTACGTTGTATGGTGGGAGCAGAGATTGAGATTTGAGGAGGAGGAATTTGAGAATGGGAGTTATACGTTTTGCTGGCATAGTTTTTTGAAGTCCTATAAAATTTGTCTAACATTTCTGCAATGTATAATTGTTTTTTAATAAATTGTATCCTTAGTGCCAATATGAGCATATTTATTGCTAGAAGACAGTGAACTTAACAACTAATCTAACTAATCTAACCCATTCATTTTACATATTAAGATGCCAAGACCTAGAAGCCTAGATGAATAGTGTGACTTAGCAAGTTTCTTCCCACTTAGCAGTATGTTTAAAGCACAAACTATCAGCCCGGTTCCAAGCAGGAAGTTCCACATAATGTCGGTTTTCCCAGATAGTCTTACAGATTTTTCAAGATGAGTTGTATTTTTATGAACTGTTGAGAAAGTTGCAGGGAAGAAATCAGGAAAGCACTGGATTAGTAAGGAGCGTTTCCCTACTATTTGTGGTAGAGTTTTTAGAGCACACCTGAATACAGAGAAACAAATATTAAAGCAGTTAGGTTTTTCATTCATTTATGGATTAATTTATTGTTGAGCTGCTATTCTGCACTAAAACAGTTCTAAAACATCAGGATGTATTCTAAGTTGCCACACTGATAGAAAATAACCAATGTTTGAAAAATTACTGGCTGGATGCTGTAGAGATATAGACGTTTAAGACTTGGTTCTAATCATAAGAAAAACTTATGTTTCAGTTGAGGAGGCTAGACCAACAAAAATCATAAGCAAGTTAAAACAACAGTGTCTACGCAAGTGGTACATTGCATGGCACAGAATAAATCTAGGGAAGATGATCAACACAAGCTCAAATGACTGAGGAAGATTTCATGGGTTGTAAGTGGGATATGAATTGGATCTTACAAGAAACTGAATTTTTATCAATCCTGTTAACAGTAACAGTTAACTTATTGAGCACTTACATGCCAGTAGTGTTGTAAGTACTTTAGAGATTCTTATTTCCATTTACAGATAAGGAAACTGATTGAAAATAAAAATTATGTCACTTGCCAGAGCCCAGTGGGCTCATAAGACTCTGAAAGGGTATCAACAAATGAAGACACTGCTTGCTGTGGAGGTGGGGAAGGGGAGAGCAAGGTGGACTAGTCCTTGGAGGAGTTCAATCATGCAAATCATTCATTCATTCAAATAGCCTTTGGTTCTCTTCATTTCCCACACTCTCTGCAGTGCGTTTATCCACTCCCGTGAAATTCTTCTCCTCAGCTCTACCTTCTCTTCTGAATTCCAGACTCTGTCTCTCAACTCTCTACTGGATATACCCACTTTGATATCATGCAGATTTTAAATCCTAAAACTCAACTATGTGTTCTTCCTCCTTTCTCCCCACAAAAACTGCTTATTTTTCTTTACAATCTCTGTAAATGGAACCAGAGCAACCCTGTAACCTAGAAGCATCTTAGCCCACCTTAACTCCTCCCTTCTCATCACCTCTTCTCACCAAATTAGTCACCAAAATCACAGGCTTCTATCTCAAATCTCCTGAAGCTTCATCAGCCAGGGAAGCCCAGTAGAGTTACAGAAGCAAAAACAGGGAGTACCCTGCAGGTGCCTAGGCAAACTTTGAGATAAAACACTCATCTCATCATAGGGGACAGTTGTATCTACTCCCCACAAACCTGGTCACATCGTTCACGTCTTTCTGTTCAGACTGCCCAGTACATAGAGGCATTAACGTTTGGTACTCACTCATATGCATGACTTTCACAGCTCCCGAAACATGGGGATAGCAGCAAATGTGGTGCTTTGGTTTTCAACCCTGAACATCAGAATCACTTATGGATCTTAATAATACAGATGCCTGGGCTCCACCCATGAAGATTCTCTAAGTCTGGGCTGAGACCTCAAGTATCTGTGTTTAACCCCACAGTGAGGCTGAGAACTATTGACCTCAAAGCACTTTCACACACCTTTCATTTACTGTCCATACCTGAAGAAACTATTAGCACTTTACAGTTTGAGAAACTAAGGTTTGGAGAAACTCATTTAATCTGCGCAACATCACAGGGCTACCAAATGATAGAGCTGGGCCTCAGAACAATTCATTTGAAATAATCTATTCCATTGAATGTATTACACTAGAAATATTTTTTTAATCTCCTAAATAGAATGTCCCGCACATCTTAAATCAATCCGAAAAGGATTATTTTAACTTGTTTTGAAAACTCATATTATTCATTATAGAATCAAGTCCTCTCTATTGGGCTAAACAGGCAGAACTTAAAATAATAAGAACCCATTATTTAATTCTGGCCCCCAGTTTTTGGAACAAATAGGCAAGCATAAGCTGGTCACAGACAAAAAGGTCATTTGTGGGGAGCAGAATACTGCTCAGTGCCACACCATAGACTGCCATAATACCCACCTCTTGGCAGCGCAGAACTATGAGTGACCCATGTCCCTTGAAAAATCCTCAAGGGACACAAAAGTAGGAAATGAAATAGTAAAACAATACTGTTAAGCTTTCTCTATTTACATTATCATTCAGTATAAGTACCTTGGTTAATTATTACTATTACAGACATCTAATTCAATTTGCCATTTTCTGAAAACTTTACTAGTTTCTGTAAAGTGAGGTAAATGCCTACCAGTGCTTTTAGTGGTCTCACCACATTTGACAGCAAGCCTAGCAGAGACAAACAATTGAACATTCCCTACAGAATCTTCCTCCCCTCAAGATCATTCCTCATTAACATCTTGGAGAAAACTAGAAATGGACCTTTTTTTCCTTCATCAAATTCAGTTACTCTTCAACTTGTAACACTATTTGACAAATTATGCATCAGCCCTCTAGCTTTCAGAAGAATCCCATCATTTAAAACTCTTATGTCCTTTTAAACATTAATGGTAGTTGCCTTACCTTTTCAACTATGAAAATAAGATGTGTTATCTCAAGGTAGTCACCCAAGAGGGGAAAGCTTAAATTAAAAAAAAAAAAGTACAAAAAATGCATGACTGCTGTAAAAGTTTAATTATAAGACAAAAAGCACTACTACATTATAATTTGAACATAAGTAATCTTTCAGAAAAGAAAGTTTAGTGCAAATTGAAACTCCATTAAAGCCCACTATAAACTTCATATGAAGGAAGACTGTAGAAGTAGGCATCTAGAACTGGTAATACTTAATTCCAACAGAATTTGCTTGGGGAGAATGTCTTGAAAATGGTAAGTGGTACAGAGAACATCATGTTAGTTTAAAATCAAGTCAACCAGATGCTTTAAGAAAAAAGTCACCACCAGACTTGCTGATAGGTCTTAATACATAAAACTAATTGATTAGTACCAACATGCTTTATATATCAATGTTTGTAGAAGCAATTTACAAATTTCTGAGCATTTCAAAGTTTTCTTTACTGCTTTATCCAGTCTCTTGACTACGCTGTAACACTCAAAGTCATCTTCCAATTTTTTTTTAAAAGGATTCCACTGTACCAGGCTGAGACTGCCAAGTGTTTTTCATAAAATGTGATTAAGCCTGTGTAATTCAAATGCATCCATACAATAGGCAATAACTCCTTTGCTCAAGTGCTTATTCAAAGCATAGCTTTCATGACATATTAAATGTCACTAAGTACTAGTATTAACAGAGCCCTTCAGTTTCTTCCAATTATTAGTACAAATTGGACTGCTGTAACAAAAACACCTTGCTTTTACTTAGGATTTAATTCCTATGAAACATTTCACCTTTTCTTAGTACAATTCTTGTGGGTCATTTTCCAGTGCCTTTAGAAGAGCGCTCTTCTGTCCCCCAAGATTCCCTGCCTTTACAGGACTTACTGAGGAAAACTCACTAGCATTTAGCAATACCTTACTGCTCTGCTTTCCTAAATTGTAGTTCTCTGGATCCCACATTCTTTACCTAAGATTACTATAGACATTTATAATGGGAAGCTGCTGGAATTACATCCTTCTTGAGAATCCAAAATTTGGTAAGAATAGGGTAACATATCACTCGTCCAACTCCTCAAGAATACAATAGCAAAAATGAATTTCAAAGTTGCTCATTACCAATTCATGCTGCAATTGATTATTCGAGATCAGTGACAAACCAAACACAGGCTGGGACAGAATCCAGGCAGGCAGTGAGTACATTTTTGTAGAGAATTTTAAAAACAAAACTGAAGTCACCCGGTTCCCAGCCGGCAGCCACTCCAATAGCTCCCCATCCCCAGCTTGGTTCACCACTATTGCTGTCATCTTGCACACTCAACTTGCTATTTTTTTTTTTTCTTTCTTTCAAACTAAGCGTCCATGAATAAAATACATGACTGGTATAAGTTTTATGAAACATGAACCCTTACTAAGCTTTACTCATGAGATAAAAGTAACAACAAAAATGCCTTAAGAAATAGTGCTTCTCTCACTGTATCTTAAAAGCAGTGGTCCTTAAAACTAGTGTAGCTAAGATCACTTGGGGTGTGTGAAAAACAGAATCTCAAGCAACCCCAAACAATTCTATTAGTTAAGTGACTCTGATGTCAATGGTCTGCAAGCCTCTTTGAAATGCCAACCATTATAATTAACCCTTCTTCGATGTACCAGAGTATAGGCTACTGATAGCAATTAACAGGCCAGGCAGAGTCAATTAGCACATATCGTTTGGCTAGATGGGACATTTTACCCACAGAAATTTTGAGGCTAGACTCCTAAATCCTGATAAACAATGTTTGAATTTGGCTAGTAGTGGAGAGTATAAAATAGGCACCCTTTCTCAACCTTGTCAAAAGTAGGTGGTAGAAAATACTTTCTAGGAATAGTTTGGAGCCATTCTTAAACGTTTAAGTGCACTGATTAATTGCATTATTAAGTAAAGGTCTCCAAAAATTTTACTTTAGTAAGACGTGCCAGTTTTTTATGCAAGGATCTGTATTTTGACATTTCAGGTTAAACTGGCCCCAAACAAAGTAACTTCATTATGTATTTCAGGATCAACACAAATATTGTGTGGACAGTGAGTTGATACTTCAAGGTCCTAAATATGCTGTTCTTAGACTTGATAAAACTCTTAAGTACTTTTAAACTACAAGATAGTCATAAGGACTTCAAACTAAACTTTTCCAAGCAGTAGAACAATAAAAGTACACAGACTAAACAAGTTTCTAAAGTGCAGAACACAAAGGATTAATAATGTGGGATGCTAAAATGATCTCGGCATGAACTGGCACATGGGTTGGTGTTTCACACATACACTACTTATGTACAACTAAATACATAAAGCAACTGTCACCTCACTGAAGTAAACGTTATATGGTAACCAGACTTGCAACCTAATTACTAATACACGTTGAAGGTTAGGAAAGGAAGGGAGGAAAGCCAGAAACTGAGGAAGACAGATTAACTCACCTGGTAGCAAACATCTCTAATCAACTAAAAAGTATTAAAGTTTGAATTTAGGACAACACACCTAGAAAGCTCATACATTACTTGAGAAAAGATGAGATCGGTAGTTCTCACAAGAGTTTACAAAACTGCTAGCGTACTGGTATCAAAGCTACCTAGAGGATAATTCTATAATAAACTAGCATATTGCAAACTTTGTTGGTCAAATCCATAACGGCACTAAGCTACTTCTGAGTATTTTAACTTACCTGCCCATTTCCATGCGCCAGCCCTCCCACCACCACCACCCACACACAAAAAAATAAGATTGGTAAAAAAAGAAAAAAAACAGACATCACTCCAGACCTTTCTGATATTCTACTAGAAACCACAGTAATTTTATTTAAAGGGAGGGAAGAGGACATAAAAACCTGAAGGACAAACAGGAAAGGAGACAACAGCACAAAATTTTGGAAGCTGCAAAGCATATGAACAAATGGTAACTGACTCAAGCAGACTTCAGAAAAGTTAATCTGTCAACAATGAGGTTATCTGAGGTTACACCACAGAACCATCTCCCACCCCAAAGGCTTAGTAATTGGCAGTCCGGGTACCTATAAAGAGAGGTAAATGGTATTAAGAGGGTTTAGTTGAAAGTCTGTTTGACAGTTAAACTCCCAGATCCTCTCTCTACTGCTGGACAACTAACCTCCCATGCAGAAGACTGGAGATTTAGTCTCTGAAGAGGTTAAGACAGAGTGGTCTTTGGACTGAATGGACATAGTGATAAAAACAAGGGAATTAAAATACTTAGGATGTCTCAGCCTTCTTCCCCCAGTGGGATCCAGTAACACTGACAGCCTTATTTTCACTTTTCAGGCAGGAGTGGAAGAGACTTCTCTAGGGGAACCTGACCAGCCCAAGAGAAAAAAAACCTAGGGATGTATCAAGGGGTTCCTCAATAAAATGACACAGCCAGATCACCCAACAACGAACCTCATAGTGGACATGCCCCTCCCAGTCTACATACATCTGAAACTTTCAATCAGCTTTAAAGCTCCATAACACTCATCAAACATCTGAGGGAAATCTGTAATATGAAAGCCAGACTCCAGAACAGGAGAGAAAAGCATTCGGAGAAAAGTTTAAACTTGTTAAGTGCCGTCAAGTTGGTTCCAACTCATAGGCCCTATGTGCAACAAAATGAAACACTGCCCAGTCCTGCACCATCCTCATAATCATTGCCATGTTTGAGGCCACCGTTGCAGCCACTGTGTCGATCCATCTTGTTGAGGGTCTTCCTCCCTTTTGCTGACCCTCTACTTCACCAAGCATAACATCCTCCTCCAGGGACTGGCCCCTCCTGATAACATATCCAAAGTATGTGTGACAGTCTTGTCATTCTCGCTTCTAAAGAGCATTCTGGTTGTACTTAGTCCAAGACAGATTTGTTCATCCTTCTAGCAGGCCATGGCGTATTCAATACTCTTTGCCAACACCATAATTCAAAGGCATCAATTCTTCTTTGGTGTTCCTTATTCTTTGTCCAGCTTTCGCATGCATATGAGGCAACAGAAAATATCATGGCTTGGGTCAGACTCACCTTAGTCCTCAAAGTGACATCTTTGCTTTTCAACACTTTTAAGAAGTCTTCGGCAGCAAATTTGCCCAACGCAGTATGTCATTTATTTGACTGCTGCTTTCAGGGACATTTGGATTTGGATGCAATCCAAAGATTGACAACTTCAATCTTTTCTCCATTTATCATGATGTTGCTTATTGGTCCAGTTGTGAGAATTTTCACATTGAGGTAAAAATCCATACTATAGTCTTTATCTTCATCAGTTAAGTGCTTCAAGCCCTCTTCACTTTCAGCAAGCAAGGTTGTGTCATCTGTATACCGCAGGTTGTTAATGAGTCTTCTTCCAATCTTGATGCCATGCTCTTGATTTAGTCCAACTTCTCAAATTATTTGCTCAGCATACAGATTAAGTTTGGTGAGAGGACACAACCCTTACACATACCTTTCTTGATTTTTAACACTATCCCCTTATATTCAAAATATTGCCTCTTGATCTATGCAGATTCCACATGAGCACAATTAACTGTTCTGAATTCCCATCCTTTGAAATGTTATCCATAATTTGTCATGATCCACACAGTCGAATGACTTTGCATGGTCAATAAAAACACAGGTAATCATCTTACTGGTGTTCTTTGCTGTCAGCCAAGATCCATCTGACATCAGCAACGGTATTCCTCACTCCACATCTGCTTCTCAATCTGTCTTGAATCTTCTGGCAGACGTATGTACTGCTTCAGCTGTTTTTGAATTATGTTCAGCAAAATTTTACTTGCATGTGATATTAATGATATTGTTACATATATGGTTTAATGACCGGAGATGAGAAAATGACAATACATCCATGTAAGAACAGGCTGCTTGCTATCTGTAACGCCGATTGGGGATATGGGACTGCTAGAAATCAGAAACTGGAAAGTAACAAAGGTTGAGAAATGAAGTTGTATCAATGTCCCAGAAAGCAGATCAAAGATGATGATGAAAAAACAGGAAAAAAAAATGTCCACGCCTTACACCCAAATAGCAAGAATTCCAGATAACAGGAAGACTGGTATGGTCAGGAGGGTATAAGGAGAAAAAATTATTCAGTAACATCCCCCAGGACTGAAGAGCAAGTTTACAGAATCTTGCAGGATCTGCTGAGTGCCCAGCACAATGGATGAAATAAGCCCAACCAAAAAAAAGTCAAAATTTCTGAACACTGGTAATAAGCAGAAGATCCTAAGGGATTTCAGGGTAAAAAGATTTCATATGAAAGATCAAGAACCAGAACAACATCCAATGACTTCGCTCCAACAGTGTTTTGAGTGACTTCCAACCTGGAATTCTGTAGCTAGACAAACTTAGTTCACAGGTAGACTAGGCATTTTTAGATATGAAGGTCTCAAAGCTACTGGAAGATGTACTGTACCAGAACCCCCAGAAAATGAGGATTCAGAAATTAGGAACTAATTTGAAAGGCAAAGAATGGTACTGCCTCAACTACTACTCAACAATCCTAAAGGACAATCAATCAAAATTACAAAGCTGCTCATTACCAGATTTTTATGAATGGAGAATTTCTCAATTCTGTGGAAGACTGGAAATAAATTGATACAGGAAAAAAAATCTAGGTTAACAGATAATGACAAAAGTGTATCTGATAATATGTGAGTAGATATATGGAAGCAAATACTATAAAAATCAGTAGAGTTGTTTTTCATCAACTTTAAGTGCAACTGTAACTTCCATAAAGTCAAAGTAGAAATCAATCACCTCAAAATTTTCAACATTAAGTTGTTGTTAGCTGTCTCTGAGTCAGCCTTTGACTCGTGACACCATGCACAGAGGACCGGACCCTTGGGATATACACGGTTTTCGTTAGCAGATTGGGGGGGGGCGGGGGCGGGGGGGAGGTTTAGATCACCAGGTCTTCTTTCTAGTGTCTTAGAAAACGTTTGAATTACTGGAGGCAAAAATTTAAATCCAAGTACAGTTTTAGACTCTTCTTGTTTTCCGCTAATATTCAATCAGCAAATATCTGGGATAGGGTAACATCTTAGCATTGTAGTGAAAATCAAAATTAATCTGGTAGTTTTGCATCAGCCACTGCAAGCAAACAAACCTCATTTTAAAAGTTTTTAATCCAATCAGTTTTAACTTCATTTTAAATGTTTGATATATTAATAAGCATAGTGTTACTACGACATGCAATAAAATTACACTAAACAATCCCAAAACAAATTAATTTAGGAGTCAGCAAACATCTTCTGTAAAGGGCCAGATCTTAGGTTGTGCAGGCGCTGAAGGCCGTTATCTTAACTACTTGTTTAGTGAAAAACAGCCATACACGATACATAACCAAATGAGTATGTCTCCCAATATTTTTTTCAACAAAAACAGGCTGCGGGCCCAAGTTAAACGTCATATTAACACTAATTTTTGCTTATCGAACTGCTTGCCTAGTTGGTCATATTCTTGACAGACATGTAATTCAACTCCAAAAATGCAAAACTAAAATGTAATTTCTATCATTTCACTCTACTATAAAATTAGACAATCTCTCATTTTAACATTACATTTCTAGACTATTTTCCAAAGTCTGACTTGAAGAACTGACTAAATAGGGTCTTAAATTACCACTCAGGGTTGAATGTTTTAGCATTCACTTGAGTAATAATAACTACAAAGGATTTTCCAAGTTGAAGGTTATCAATTCCCTGAAAGCTAATAAATGACAAGAATCTTCCAAATTGATGGTTATTGACTTTCAAACTTTACAAATGACAGGAGAAACTATTCCAACGTAATTCTGAACGTGAGCTAAACTCTCGGCCACACTTTCTTAGAATAACTCAGAAATTCTGGGTCTTTCAAGTCCCACTCTATCTTAAAGGTTCTAACCAAAAAAAAAATAAATAAAATAAGACTTTTAAGAAATGGGAAATAAAGCCATTCAAACGA